>NC_141667.1:18483750-19982500 GCF_028749965.1 Puma concolor | reverse complement strand
CTCTGTTTTTAATCATAAATGAATATGAAGTGTTATCAAATATATTTATGTATCTATGGAACTGTTTATTTTCCCATTGGTATGTTAGTCTAGGGATTGACTTAAATGATTTTTCTTGTTTGAACTAAACTTGTAGAGTTGAAAAAATTCATGTTTGGTAATGATATAATAGCTTTCTATTATTGTATTCCATTTGTTCTTACTTTGTTTAAAATTGTACTGTTATGAAATCATGTGTTTTTATCCAAGATACCACCCTGTGAAATTTCTTTAGGTCTATTCCTATCATATTTAGATATCAAAATTATGATAATCACATAAAATGAAATAGAAAATGTTACCAATTCATATAACCTTAAATAATTTGTGTGTGATTGAATTATTGCTTTCATGAATGTTAGCTAAATTCACTAAAAATTCACTGAAAATACCCTAGGATGCAGCAGTTTTATTGTAAGAAAACTTGGGCTGTTGACTTATTTTCTTTAACAGTCATAAGGATACTCAGATTCTCTTTCCTTCTTAGTTTCTGTAAATTGCATTTTTTGCATCTATTAAATATTTCTTTGAAAGAAATAAAATGATAATGATAATAAAATAAAATAAAATGATAATGCAGAAAGGAGTCCCAAAAAGACTTTTTAAAATACACTATTTTATTTAACATTTATTTTATTTTTACAGAAGAGTTGCAAAGGCATAGAGAGTTTCTATTAAGTCCACACCCAGTTTTCCTTATTATTAAGATTTTAAATTACTATAATATGTTTGTCACAAATAATGAATGGTATGTATAGATAATTATTTTTTTTTAATTTTTTAATGTTTTTTTTTTTTTTTTTATTTTGAGAGAGAGAGAGAAGAGAGAGAGAGCAGGAGAGGCAGAGAGAGAGGGAAACACAAAATCTAAAGCAGTCTCCAAGGTCTGAACTGTCAGCACAGAGCCCAACACGGGGCTCAAACCCATGAACCGTGAGATCATGACCTGAGCCGAAGTCAGACGCTTAACCCACTGAGCCACCCAGGAGCCCCTATGTTATTATTAATTACACTCTATACTTCATTAGGATTTTATTGTATCTTTTCTAATGACCATTTTCTCTTCCAGAATCCCAATAGGAGACGATCCTGCATTTAGCTGTCATATATTCTTATGCTCTTCTGACTGTGAAGGTTTCTTGTATTTCTTTTTGTTGATGACCTTGACATTTTTGAGGTGTACTAATCGGATATTTTGTAGAATGTCTGTCACTTGGAGTATCCTGATATTTTTCTCAAGTGTAGATTGTGGTTATGGGCTTTGGGGATTTCGAGACCACGGAGGTAAAGTGTCATTCTCAGAATCATGTCATAGCCTGGGCACTTGCTTTCAGTATTACTTATCACTGATAATGTGAATGTTGATTTGAAATCTTCCTAAGATCTCCAGTGTAATATCACTTTCCATATTGTACTCTGGAAATGAGTCACTAAAGCATAGCCCACACTCAAGGGACAAACACTTATGTTCCAAATCCTTGAGATGTAGAATCTACAAAATTATTTGAAATTGTTCTGTGTGAGAAATGTGTCTCTTCTTTCTTGTTGTTTTATGTAATAGTTTATTTATAGTCAGACAGATATGTGGGTATTTATTTTTATGTATTTGATTACAAGCTAATGTTACTTAATTTGTTGCTTGAATTCATTCAGATTTGGCCACTAGGAGCTCTTTCAGATTGGCTCCTGTGCCCTTTGACATACCCCATCATTTTGTTTTTTGAGCACTTTTTTGTTTTCTAGTACCATAAGATATTCCAGGTTAATCTGTATTTTCTGCCCCAGCACTAAAACAAGATATTGTTCAAAGGGGACATTTCTTTAAATATGAAAACAGTGAGAAGCTTTAATCTTCCAGAGTTTAAGTCAAATAATATCATAATCCCAAAAAAGCACATGGCTCTGACAACAAAAAGAAAAAAAAATATCAATGAATTAAGAGAAATTCTGAAAGGTGAAGGAAAGTCTCATGAAAATTACATGTAATACACATCAGGAACAACTCAGTAATAGAAAAGTCATCCTCACTCTAACTTGTTATTGGAGCTACTGGATAACAACATAGGGAAATTAAATTCAATTATAACTGATATAATTGAAGAAATGGAGACGACAGGTCATCACAAAGAAAAGTGAAAATTGTCCTTAGAAACAAGAGAGATAATATCTTAGAAATGAAGTTGAAAATATAAGTAAAAATATTATTGGCAGATTAATACAAAACAGATACATGTGAATGATAGCTCTATAATTTTATTGAAATGATCAAAAATCAATATTTTAAGCAATATATAATAAATTACAAGTTTTTATATTTTCAACCCAATAATTCCAGTTTGTATAATTTAGAAAGCATTAATTCTACAAAAAAATAAAAAAATGTTTATAGAAATATATTTGTAAAACAACAAATGGAAAATTCAAACTCCCAGCAACAGGATAATGAATAAGCAATCAAGATTTGTTAAAACAACGTAAAGTTTGCTCGAGTCTTAACAAATATGCAGACTATGAAAGCACATGGACGTATCTTAAATTGATTCTTAGAAATGTAGCAAAAGACTGCTGTAAATTTTCAGATTGAGAATGAGAATACATTGAGGGTGAAGTTTACCTCTTTGTCTCAGGTCAGTTTGAATAACTATTAAAAAATTACTTGAAAATAGTCTCCTGTTTTACAATTATCCTTCATTCTGGTGGAGAGACTTTACTGGCAGAAGTTCAAAATGATTAATTTCACTTCTAAGTTCTATATTGAGGTTTTCAAATTATTTACATTTAATATGATTATTGATATCTTTCGGTTTGAGTCTATCATCCTGCTCTTTGTTTTCGATCTGTACCATCTGGTTTTGTTGCTGTTTTCTCTTTTCAGACTTCCTTTTGAACAAATTGAATTTTTTCTAATTGTATATTATTACTTTTTGTTTCTGCTTATTAGCCGTAACTCTTCATTTTGTTGTCTTAGTGCAGAGGTTGGTAAACTGTGGTTGGTGGGATAAATTGAACCAAATGGTAGTCTTTTAGCTCATAACCTAATTTATGCAAGTTTTTAAGGCTATGTTTTTTTTTAAAAAGAGAGAGAAAGAAGAGGAAAAATATGGTGTAGGTACTCTATGTGGTTTTCGAAGTTGAAACTATTTATTATCTGTCCCTTAACACACACACACAAAGTATGTTGATCTTGTGTCCATGTTTTCTTTAGGATACTAATGTAGAAAGTCCTTTTTTTGCATGGTAGTATGGGACCATAAAAATGTCTATGCAAGATGAAACCATGTAGTGTGATCTTAATAATCATTGAGGAAAATTACAACACTTCTATTACTTTAGAGTTGCTATATTTTTGTCAAAGCTTTAAAACGTTCATCTAATATTTGATATAAATTTATAGGAAATGAAAAAAAGATAAATCTAATATTATTGAGTATGCTCTAATTTAAAAGATTAGAAATCCTGAAAATTAAAGTGTTGTATTTCTTTATTTTAAGAAAAAGTAGCTTGAATAGTGCTTGCATTCTTGTCATCATAAACTTGATACACAGTGAGCATCTTTTTTAATGCCTTGACAAGTTCTCACACTCGTTTCTCCTTGTTGTAAAATATCTTCAAGAGTTTCTTTACAAAGGGAACTAGAGGCTGGATTGTACAAGTATCACAGAATACATTACTGCTATTCATCTCCAGCATGAATTTTGCCGTCTTTGTCTCTTATATTCCTTGTTTCTTTAGATTTACTTACATGTTTTGCTTTCTCTTCACTATTTCTTCTTACATCTCAGACAGTCATTTAAGAATCAGTTGCCTTAATATTTATTAATATATACACTGGTGATGATATCTTCGGCTTTGTTTATCTGATAATATTTCCGGCCTTGCGTTAAAAAGTCAATTTATGTGGGTATAGAATTTGAGAATGGCAACCACTTCAGGTAACATTTCTCTGCCTCCTGCATTATTAATGAATTGTTGCTGTTGAGAAATCAGCTGACAGTCGCTTCCCCTTTGAAGATAATAAGACTATTTTTATCTGACTGCTTTCAAGTTTTTATCTTAGAGTTCTCTGGTTTATTTGCACATTTTTATTTTATTTTATTTATTTTCATATTATTTTTATTTTTTTGACAGAGAGGATACAAGTGAGCAAGGGGCAGAGAGAGAGAGAGAGAGAGAGAGAGAGAGAGAGGCAGGGAGAGAAAATCCCACAATGGACAGAGAGAGAGAGAAGCAGGGCTCACCTGAAGCAAGGCAGGAATTCACCTGGAGTGGGATCGAGCTCACCCAATACCTGACTCGAGCTCACAAACCATGAGATCTTGACCTCAGCTGAAGTCAGATGCTTAACCGACTGAGCCACACAGGCGCCCTACCTGCACAGTTTAATCTGGCTCAAGATATCGGTGAAGGTCAGCCTGTGGTCAGAGCCTCTCATCATCAGTTGTTTTTTCTTCACCTTTACTGTTTATGCATTGACTTTCCTTTATTCCTCAAGTTTTGCTTAAGATCATTTTTTCTTCAGTTCCGTGATATGAGCATCTGCCTTTAAATGTTTAATTTTGGGTGTTAAATCTATAATTTTGGTCTTGAGTTGTATACCCAACATGGGCCACAAAACTGAAAAGTGAGTTTTCTCATATAGACATATTTTCATAGAAAAATAGCTTTGTGATCTGTTGTTCTACTCACTGGTCTAGGTTTTTATTTTTCATTATATTTTGTTGCTGAATCTTGTCTCTTTTTAAAAATTTTTTTTAATGTTTATTCATTCTTGAGAGGCAGAGAGACAGAGAATGAGTGGGGAAGGGACAGAGAGAGAGAGGGAGACACAGAATCCGAAGCAGGCTGCAGGCTCTGAGCTGTCAGCACAGAGCCCGATGCGGGGCTCAAACCATGATCTGTGAGATCATGACCTCAACCAAAGTCGGACGCTTAACCAACTGAGCCACCTAGGGGCCCTTCTTGTCTTGTATTTATTACTTTTATTAAAGTATTGTTTATATTCTCTCCAGCACTCTAAATTGTTTCAACCTAAGTTTTTCCAAGCAACTTCTCTACTGCTTTTGAAAATGGTGTCTCTAAGAGTTTTAATGAGTTGCAATATATTTTTACCAGTGTATGTTGTATTTAGCCATTTGAATATATATTCCTGCATAAGACTATTTGATTATTTTTGTGAAGTTAAAGTGTGTATTTCTTTTGTTGTGTGAATTTTCTCTCTGATTCTCTTCTTGGAAACAACTTCTTTTTTTCTTTTTATTTTTTCTCTTAACATCTTTTTATTCCACATCCAAGTAATTTAGCATTTATTTTCTTCAAACAAAGCCATTCTCTTACACAATTTCCTTATTTTAATGGTTCTGTTGTGATTAACACTAATACATTACAAACATCTATTTCAGACCACATTCAAATCTCGCCAGTAGTCCCAGTAAGCCCTTTATAACAAAATGATGCACCCCACAGTTATACATTGCATTTAGTTGTCATGCTTTTTTGCTTTCCTTCTATCTTCTGATATAGTTCTCAATCTTTCTTTGACCTCATGACCTTGACACTTTTGGAGATGACAGGCCAGGTCCTTTGTAAAATGTCCTTCAATTTGGGTTTGTCTGATGTTTTTTCATGACTGCACTTAGGCATCTTTGGCAGGAAATCTCAAGCGATGCTGCTGTCATTGTATCCCGTCCTGTGGGGCAAGATTTCCATTTGGCTCATTTCCATGGGCCCATTTGGCCTATTATACTGGTGATAAGTATGATGATTGGATTAAAATGGCATCTCCACTGTAAAGTTAGTCTTGTTATTTATTCCCTTTTGTATTTTAATTTTTTTAAGACTGTATTTTTAAGAGCAATTTCAGATTCACAGCCAAATCACAGATATTTCTTATATACCTCTGCCTTCACACATGCATAGTCTCCCCATTATCAGAATGGTATATATCTTACACTTGATGAACCTATGTCAGTACATTGTAATCACCCAAAGTTCAGAGCTTACCTTATAGTTTACTCGTGACATTGTACATCCTATGGGTTTGGACAATGTATGTAATAATATGTATCCACTCTTACAGAATCAGAAGGACTATTTCATTGCTCTAAAAATCCCTGTACTCCACCTATTTATTTCTCCCCATTCTCTAACACTGGTAACCAAGGATCTTTGTACCATAGTGTACCTCTTCAAATGTAATATAGTTGAAATAAAACAATATGTAGTTTTTCCAAATTGGCTTATTTTATTTAGTAATATGCATTTTCAGGTTTCTCCATGTCTTTTTATAGCTTTATAGTTCATTTTTTTTAGCACTGAATTATATTGCATTGTCTGAATGTTGCACAGTTGATTTGTCCATTCATCTATGGAGGGACATTGTGGCTTTTTCCAAGTTTTGGCGATTATAAAAAAAGCTACTGGAAATATCCTGAGTGGGTATTGGGTGGACATAAGTTCAACTTCTTTGGGTAAATACCAAGGAACACAACTGCTGGAATATCACAGGAAGAGCCTGTTGTAAGAAGCCACCAAATGGTCTTCCAAAGTGGCTCTAACATTTTGCATTCCCACCAACATGTATGAGAGTTCTTTTTGTTTCACATCCTTGGGTGTTGTCAGTGTTCTGGATTTTGGCCATTCCAATAGATGCATAGTGGTATCTCATTGCTATTTTAATTTGCATTTCCCTGATGACATATGATGTAGAGAATATTTTCATGTACTTATTTGCCATCTGTTTATCTTCTTTAGTGAGATGTCTTTTAAATTTTTTTTGGCCTTTTTTTTAATTTAGGTTGTTTGTTTTCTTGTTGTTGAATTTTCATATTTCTCTGTATATTTTGGATATCAGGCCTTAATCAGATATGTCTATTTAATTTTTCTAATTCATTTTGCTTGCTTTTCTTGGTCAAGATTTCTCTTTTGTTTACTACATTAATAAAAAGTTCTACTCTCTTTTTGTTGCTTCCTCTGTTCCTTCCTTTTTGTTTCATTTTACTTTTCTCATTTTTCCTGAATTCTGTTTATATTTTAAATTTCTGTGTTATTGGAATATCTTCTATCAACTTTTGTGTCGAGACTTGGACTTCTGTTACAGAGAAACACATTTTCTTGTGACAGTTTTTAACAATCCATGCCTGTTATCATGCGTGTTGGGCTTATCATTTTTATGTGGCTTAAAAAAACACTATTACATTACCTGCATTACTAGTAATGCAAACACTATTGCTAGTACCTGCATGATATTTGGTAATTCCATATAAATTGTTCTTACCTTGTAAAAAATATTCATGCCTATTTCATCATAATTTTCTGATGACCTTTTTTTCTGTATGTATCTTTTGTTCCTGATTTTTTTGTTTTGTTTTGTCTTTGTTCCTTATTTTTCTTATTCTAGTATAATTCTATAGATTCTGAGCTGGTCCCTTTGAACTATCACTAAATATATATATTTTTCTGGTCCAGTTATTGTTATGAAATAAATGAAGGGCAGAGGCAAGAGTGCAAGGAATTCTCTGATTATGTGAATATGATGCGAGCTAGATCCAGATGTGGTGTGAGTCAGAGGCAAGGTTTTTCTTTGTTTGTTAGATTTTACTTCTTTGCAGCCAACTCATGTTGGTGGTCAAAATGTAGATTTCTCTTCTCTTTCACTCTCATATTAACATAACTTCCTGCAAACATGACTATTCTGTTTCATTCATTTTACCCTGTCTTTCATGTGTCAAAACAGAGCTTCTTTACTCTTGCCATCAACCCACATAGCCATTCCTTTTTTTGTAAATAAGAGGGTGTTGATTTTTTTTTCTTGTCATGTAATATCAAATATTTTGTCAAACTGAAGTCTACCAGTGTTTCCCTAGCTCCTCAGCTCCGGGCATCCTCTCTTGGTGTTTTTTCTCCTGCCATTTACAATTCACTGCATATCGCTAGCCTTAGGGTATCACTTGGTTTCTTCAAAGATGGGGCTGGTGTTTTGCCTTCTAGATCTCAATTCCTTTAGGTGTTTTGAAAAGGAAGAGGGAGACTTTCTCTACATATTGTTATTTTTTAACTGGAGTGGTAAGGCAAGTTTCAAAAACTCCATTCTGGATGTGCAGAGGAGGGTTCACTCCATTCCTCCAGCTCTACCACTTGGGTCCTTTGAAGCTCCAAATGAATTTAACTGCTGGCCCAGCCAGAGCTCTGGAATAGTAGTGATTCCTCCATAGCATCCAGACAATGGGTTTTTTGTTTTGCTTTTTTGTTTTTCTTTAAGTCTGGTTTAGTAAAAATATGAACTTTTAAACCAGAAAAGTTTATATAAGTGTGAGTCTACCTTTTCCTGGATTTATTATATGTATTAGTGTCTTGTTTTCAGACTGGACATAACAGCAGTGGTGTAGAGCCAGCACACGCCTTCCTGCAGAGCCCGTTTTTAATGTTTCAGGATGTGTACGTGCCAGGTGATGCCACCGTGATAAATTCAAATTAAGTGTCATGTAGTATTACACAACTGAAATTGGCAGGCACTATAGACCAGGCCTCCTGACACTGAAAAGCTGGTTGTTGAAGATTTGCCAATTCACCATTACATAGAAGCATTTTTTCCACACAAAGATATCATTAGAACTGAATGTAATAATTAATGCAATACATTAAGTATGTTTTGTGGCATATTGTAAATACTCAGTACATGTTAGTAATCTCTTCCCCTTCTTGCCTTCCTGCTACTTTACCCTCACCACTGTCTTCAGTTCTCATGGAATTTCTTAATTGCTTTATTGTTCTTATACTGATGTTGACTCAGAATTGAATAATAATGCTTTTCTGGCCTCTGACTTCATTTATTTTCCTGACACGTAATTCCTCGTATATTCCTTTCTCTGAGGCATTTTCTTTCTGCTGACCCCTGCAGGTTTTAGCATTAGCAAATCTCTTCTTAGTTTGTCTGTTTATTCTCTTGGTATAATTAAATTGTTTCTATTATTTCGTACATCTTTTCTAACTTCTTAAAATCGTTCCTTTTGTCTCTAGAATCTTCAAGGCTCATCATGAATCTCACTACTAAAATGCACTGAAGCATAAAAATTAATATATATATATATATGTTACATGCATATATATGTTACATCCATATATATGTATATCCATGTTATCCATATATATATATATATATATATATATATATCTCCAAATACACATCCATGTATGTATATACATACATCCACTGCTAACTACCAAAGATGCTGATTATGATGGATGCTACATAAAGTGAAAGAGGATTGGTTCTCCCTAAAAACTCCAAATTGGATTTTTACTGATGCAGAATTCCATTTTGAGTAATACTCAATGTCTAAAAGAGGACTGAGTTAATGGACCCTGTTTCTTTTCATTCTTCACATCAAATTCTGAAAGAAACTATCCGGAGCAAGTCCTCATTAAAATGGGTAATAAGCCAACAGGACTTCCAACGAGCAGCTACTAACATACTCTTCATCTTACACAACAGTGAGCCTAGCCAGGTCATAATTTTCTTTGGAAAAAAGGAAATAATTTCAAAGCATTCACAAAAGTAAGCTTGTAAAATTGGTAGAAATTTAAATTGCCCCAAAGCACATTAAGTAAAAACTCTGAAGCACAAATACATTATGAGCAACATTTTCTAGATTTCTCTAGACAGTTTTAAATTTTGAGATTTGATTAGATAAAATGCAAGAGCATTTAAGTAGTATAAATTATTTGCAGGAGTCAGATAACAAGCCAAGTAGTATCTATTTTGAGGGTTGCATGATGTAGCCTTTTGGAATGTGTATTAGGGAGTTCCTTGGCATGAACACTTGTGAAGGGAGATGTAAGAATTAGATCTGAACAGGGCACCTTTGTGGTGCCTTTGGTTGACCATCTGCCTCTTGATTTCAGTGTTAAGTCATGATCTCACAGTTTGTCAGATCAAATGCCATGTCACACTCTGTGCTGAGCATGGAGCCTGCTTGGTAGTCTCTCTCTCCCTCTCTCTCTGCCCCTCCCCCCCTCACTCGTGCTCTCTCCTTCTCTCAAAGTAACTAAGTAAATATTAGAAAAAAAGAATTAGAATTGAACTGAGAGTTGGTCACTGATACACGCCCCACAGCCTTAGCCCATCTCATGGGGTCTCAGGAGCTTAAATATTCTACCAGAATCTTCCTTCATTAAAGTGGAATGGCCATATCCTTATACTGTTACCTCTATCAGATTCTGGATGTGGGTTTCCCTCAGAAATGGTGACCTGGGTTGGGTAGCTCTCTGAAGTTGAGACCATCCACAAAGGAGATTTCATACAGCTGGAACCACATTCTGTCCTTCATGGCAGAACTGGGGCTGGCAACTCAATGCACAGACCACAGAGCAATGTGTAACCCTTATTGTTTTCAGTTAAAACAAAATTGAATAGAAATATTTTATCACTATTAAAATCATATGCGGAAGTTTCTACAAATTAATGTCTCTAAGAAAATAACAGATTCCTATGGAACAGAAAATTGGAACATTTTGAGAGAAAAATGTCAAGGAAAGCATACAGTTGCTCACACAAACACGGAGGTTACAGTGTCTCCCAATGAAGAATAAAGATTTGGGGGGGAAAAAACTACATATTTGAAATAGATTTATTAGGCCTGCTAAATTTTTATAAAAGCAACAAATAATTTAAATTAGGAAAATGTATAGAGTCATTTTAAATATAAATGTGCACAAATACTTTAGAATGACATTAATAGTTCTAAGGAAAATCTGTTTTTGACAATAGAAATTATTTTGAGAATTTCCCCATGAGTGTTCAGAGGCATGGATGTGTTGCCTTTTAGCATATGTATAAAAAGCATTGCACATCATGAATATTAAAATTAGTATGTTTGGGTGCCTGGTTGACTCAGCCGGTTAAGCATCTGACTTTGGCTCAGGTCATGATCTCACTGTTCATGATTTCGAGCCCTGCATCAGGCTGTTGTCAACACAGAGCCGGCTTCAGATCATGTCTCTCTTTCTCTGCCCTTCCCCCGCTCAAGCTCTCTCTCCTTGTCTCTCTGTCTCTCTCAAAAAGAAATAAACATTAAAAAAATTAGTCTGCTAATAAAGTTCCTAAAATTATTTATTTTATACATTCCCACCAGCAATGCAAAAGTATTTCAAGTTCTCCACATCCTTGCTGAAACTTTCTTTTTCCTGTTTGTTAATAGGCATCCTAATGGAGGGGTCTCATTGTGGCCCTAGATTTGTAGGCCCCTCAGGACTAGTAATAGTGAGCATCTTTTCACGGGCTTATTGGCTATCTGTAGATCTTTGGAAAAATGAGTACCAAAAGCTTTGTTCATCTTTTAATTGGAGTGTTTATTTAAAATTTTATTCATTTTAAATTATTTTTTAAATGTTAACTGAGAATACATTCTCTATACCCAATATTCCTTTATAGAGGTAATATGTTCAATACATCAATGTTTTTCTCTTTGATTTCTATTCTATATTTATTTCTTTTTATAATAAGCCTACATTAAAAAATGTTTTTAAGTTGCTTACACTAAAATCTAAAACTAAAAATTCATAGGTAAGGCAAACAGTAGCTATTTTTCTGGAGAGTAGATCACAAGATTTGTATTGAATACCATGCTCTGATTCTAATTTTCTTTATGATTATGGAGAAACATTTAATTCTTTGGGTTTCTGGTTTGACTATTACCAAAAACGGAGTATGTGGGTGAGACCAAATCTGACATACCATTACATTCTATAATTCTATACTAACATAGCTGATAAAATAAAAACCAAAGGAAAGAGGGGCGCCTGGGTGGCGCAGTCAGTTAAGCGTCCGACTTCAGCCAGGTCACGATCTCACGGTCCGGGAGTTCAAGCCCCGCGTCGGGCTCTGGGCTGATGGCTCAGAGCCTGGAGCCTGTTTCCGATTCTGTGTCTCCCTCTCTCTCTGCCCCTCCCCCGTTCATGTTCTGTCTCTCTCTGTCCCAAAAAAATAAATAAACGTTGAAAAAAAAAAATTAAAAAAAAAAAAAAAACAAAGGAAAGAAATGCACACATACAGAGTTAGAGAAAGGGGAGATACTGTTCGTGGCATATTTAAACTTTCTCAATAAATCTCTTCAAGTAAGGTGTTCTCAAATTTTTCTGCTATAAGTAGCCTATAGCAAATCACACTGATTTGTTTTGGTTTTTGTTTTTGTTTTTTTCCAAATCACAACACCTTAGCTGTAGTCTAATGAGTTTTGAAAAATGCATTTGCCTCTGCAATCACATGAAGTATAAACCATTTTCATCACCCTAGAAAGTTCTCTGTGTTCCTTCTCAGTTAGCAACAGTCAACCACTGTTCTGATTTATTCCAACAGAGATTAGTATTTCCTCACTTAGAATTTCATACAAATGAATTTATAACAGGTACTCTTTTGTGTGTGTGTGTGTGTTTTTCTCAGAGCATTTTTTGAGGATTTTGTGTGCTATTGTATTTATCAGTGAATCATCCCTCGTTATTGGTGAGCGGTGTTTCGTTGGATTAGCATACCACAATTTGTTTATCTGGGTTCCAGTTGATGGGCATTTGGGACCTTTTGTGTACATCCATTTTTTGTTTTCCTTCCTTCCTTCCATCTTTTCTTTCTTTCTTTCTTTCTTTCTTTCTTTCTCTCTCTCTCTCTCTCTCTCTCTCTCTCTTTCTTTCTTTCTTTCTTTCTTTCTTTCTTTCTTTCTTCTCTAAATGCATAGAAGTGAAATTTCTGGGTCATGAGCTAGGTACATAGTAAATGAGAAAATTCTACTTTTCTGAAGGGGTTTTATGTACCATTTTATACTCTTAATACTAATATATGAGAGCTCCTGGATAAAATTGGCAGCTAATGTCTTAAAAATTGAGCCATTCCATAGAATGCATAGTGGTAGAACAACTTTGCATTTCCCTAATGACTGATGACATTGAGTATCTTTAATATGACTTAATAAAATGGAAAATAGCCATTTTAGGTAAACCTTTATGCAGTATCTTTATGAATTTTGCCTAATATTTTATTGGGTTTCGGGACTTTTATAAATGACTCATAGGAGTTTTTTTTTTAATATTGTGGATGTAGGTTCTTCATCAGATATATAGTTACTGCAAATGATTTTTTTTCTCCAATGAATGGGTTGGCCCATTCATTTTCTTTATGTTGAAGTAAAGGTTTTAATTTTAATAAAGTCCATTATATATAATATTATATATTTAAATATCCTATAGAATATTTTATATATATATTCTATATTCTATATTCTATATATTCTATATATATATATATATTTTCCCTTTTATAGTTAGTGCTTACTGAGTACTTCCTCCCATCTAACAGATTTTTTGGTTACTGTAAGGTCATGAGGTTTTTCTTCTTCTATATTTGCTTCTGGAAAATTTATGGTTTTGTATTTTCCGTTTAGATTTGCATATATTTTTGTGTGTCGTGTAATTTATGAATAAGAGGTTTTGTCGTTATTGTTGTTATTGTTGTTGCTGCTGTTATTGTTGCTGTTGTTTTTCCATATAGAGAACCATTTGTTCTAGAAAAATTGGTGAAAATATTTTCCTGTTCTCATTGCAGTCCTGTCATGCCTTAGTCAAATTTCAGTTGACCTTATCATTGTAGTCTAATAATGAATGATCAATCCACTCCATTGATCTATTTGTATATCATTATGCCATTCTGATGTTGTCTTGCTTACTATAGCTTTAAAGTAGGTTTTGAAATCAAATAAGTGCACCAACTTTGATTTTATTTTAAGTATTTTTGACAATTCCATGTTACTTTCTTTTTTTATTTAATTTTTTGAATATTTATTTTTGAGAGAGAGACAGAGAGAGATAGAGACAGAGAGACAGAGTGGGAGCAGGGGAGGGAAGAGAGGGGGGAGACAGAGAATCTGAAGCAGGCTCCAGGCTCTGAGCTGTCAGCACAGAGCCCGATGCGGGACTCGAACTCACGGACCACAAAATCATGACTGGAGCCAAAGTCGGATGCCTAACCGACTAAGCCACCCAGGTGCCTCTCATGTTACTTTTATTTATATATGTATATATGTATATATGTATATATATATATCTTACCTATATATATATATCTTACCCTCATGAAAAAATATATTTAAAATATACTATTATTTGGATTTCATTGGATTTATAAATCTAGTTGTATAGAATTCACATCTTACATTAATCTGCTTAGGGCTATCATAGCTAAATAGCATAGACTGTTGGCTTAGACAACAGAAATGTATTTTCTCACTGTTCTGGAGGCTGAAAGTCCCAAATCAAGGTCCAGCAGATTTGGTTTCTGTTGAAAGCTCTCTTTTCCTGGCTTGCAGATACTTGCTTTCTCATTATGTTCTCACATGGCCATTCTTCAGGGTGTGCATCATGGAGGCAAGAAGAGTGAGCTCTCTTTTTGAGACACTAATTTTACAGGATCAGAGCCCCATACTTATGACCTTATTTAAGCTTAATTACTCTTTAGAGGCCCCATTGCCAAGTACAGCCAAACTGGGTGCTTCAGCATATGAATTTGAAGGGGACATAAACATTCAGTCCAAAACACATCTTAACATTGAGTCTTCCAGTCTATTAACAAGTTATATTTTTCCATATATTTAGGACTTTTTAAATTATGTCAATAATGTTTTGCATATTTAAGTATAGAGATTTTAGATAGATACTGTTACAATTTCCCCTAAGTGTTTTATGTTCTTTAATGTTATTATAAAAGGTATGCAATTTTAGTCAATTTTCCAGGTGTATTTTGCCAGTATGTAAAAGTACAAGTTGTTTTGTATTTGACCTTGTATACTGTGGCCTTGATTAGTGTATTTGGCACATCTAGCATTTAAAAAATAGATTGCTTAGGTTTTTCTACACAATTAGGTTGTCTGAGTAAAGATGATTTTACCTCCCATCTCTTTTCTCTTTTCCTTCCCTTCCATTCCCTTCCTGGATAATTCATTTAAATCTGAGACAGAGCAAACTAGACATTCACTCCCAGGATTGAAAAGGTCTTAGTTGCACAGAATGATGTTTCAGAACCAAATCAGGGTAAGCAAGCATCCTTTCTTATGGCAGCCAGAAGTAGAATGTCAGAGGCTGTGCAAGGTAAGGAAACATATATAGGGAGTTGAACTGATGTGGGCAGACAGACTCAAAGATGAGTGAGGTGGGCATATGTACAGTGACCCAGCACGCACACCAGAGTAAGCAGAAGAAGGATGCCATCTGTGCTCTGGACGAACCAGTATGAGGTATCAGAGCCCGGGCAAGGAGGTGCATTCTACTGAGAGAGAGGTGATGGTGGCAGATATGGGAGATTTGTTACAAGCAGAATTTATTAAATAAGGATAAATATTAAGGATTACAGTGAATCTATAGATCAAGTTGGGAAGAACTAACATATAAACAATATTTCTGTCCATGAACATGGATAGATCTTGTATATATTGTGCTAGATTTATGCCTAAGTATTTTATTTTGGGGGGTGCCAATGTAAATGGTATTATGTTTTTAGTTACTAATTCTACTTGTTTACTGATATTAATAGGAAAACAATTGACTTTTATATATTAACCTTATGTCTTGTAACTTCACTATAATTGCTTCTTGGTTCCATTTTTGTTGTTGTTGTTGTTGATTCTTTCAAGTTTTCTATGTAGATAATCATGTTACCTGTGAACAAAGACAATTTTTCCCTCCCTAATCTGTATACTTTTATTTCCTTTTCCCTTTCTTGTATATTGAATTAGCTAGAAATTCCAGTATGGTGCTGAAAAGGAATGGTGAATGGGATTATCCTTTCTAGGAGGAAAGCTTTGAGTTTTGTATTATAAATAAAATGTGACGTTAACTGTAGTTTTTTGTAGATATTCTTTAACAAGTTGAAAACATTTCCCCTCCTCCTTGTTTACTGAGAGTTTTTAACATGAATGGGTATTGGATTTGCCAAATGCTTTTGTCTATCTATTGATATAATTATTTGACATTTTTTATTTAATAAATTTTTGAATTTTAGATCAGCCTTACATATCTGGGATGTACAGATTTCACTTGGTTGTGGTATATAATTCTTTTTATTCATTGTTTACTTGATTAATAATATTTTGTTGAGGGATATTACATCTAGTTTTTTAAGTTTGTTTGTTTATTTATTTATTTATTTATTTTGATAGAGAGAGAGAGAAGGAGAGCAAGCAGTGGCAGCTCAGAGAGAAGGGCAGAGAAAGAATCCCAACAGGCACCACTCTGTCAATGCAGAGCTCAATGCTGGCCTCAATCTCATGAACCAGGAGATCATGACATGAACCGAAATCAAGAGTTGGATGCCCAACAAATTGAGCGACCCAGATGCCCCTTACATCTATTTTTTTGAAATATGACCCCCATTTTTTTTATAATGCCTCTGTCTGGTTTTGGTGTTAAGGTAATACTGGTTTCATAGATGAATTACAAAGTATTGCCTCTGTTTCTGTCTTCCGAAAGAGATTGTAAAGAATTGGTGTAATTTCTACTTTAAATGGTTGGTAGGGCCATTTGAGCCAGATGGCTGAATCACCAAATCACAAAGCTTTCTGTTCTGTAAGGTGATTAATTATTTAATTTCTTTAATATATATGTGCCTATTGAGATTCTCTTCTGCTTCTTGTGTGAGGTTTAACAGATTGTGTCTCTCAAGGAATTGATCCATTACATTTAGGTTATCAAATTTGTGGGCATGAAATTATTCATAGTATCCTTTAGTATACTTTTTATGACCATGGGATTCGTATGATGTCCCCTCTTCATTTATGATGCTAGTAATTTGTGTCGTTTGGTTCTTTTTCCTTAGCCTGGGTGGGAGATTATGAATTTTATTGAAATTTGTCATAAAACCAGCTTTTTTTTTGCATTGATTTTCTGTATTGACTTCTTGTTTTAAGTATCACTGACTTCTGCTTTTTCTCTTCTGTTTATTTTATAATTGATTTGCTCTTCTTTTTTTAAGTTCCTAAGGTGGAAAGTTAGATAATTGATTTTAGATATTTTTTTTTCTTTTCTACTATATACTTTCAATGCTGTAAATTTCCAAGCTCTGCTTTCACTGCATCCCACACATTTTAATATGTTTTCATTTCATTAAGTTTGCATTTTCATTTCATTAAGTTTATCATAATATTCTTATACATATGTGTTATTTAGAAATAGGTTGTTTAATCTCCACATTTTTGGGAATATCCCAGTTATATTTCTATTATTGATTTCTAGTTTGATTCCAATGTGATCTGAGAACAGGTGTTGTATGATTCTATTCTATTAAAAATGTTAAATGTTTTTTTATGGCCCAAATTATGGTTTATTTTGATGAATGTTCCATGTTAGCCTGAAAAGAATGTATATTCAGCTGTTGCTGGATAAAATATCTATAGATATCAGTTATACCCAGGTGATTGCTTGTGCTGTTGAGTTCACTTTGTCTTTACTGGTTTTCTGCCTGCTGATCCTGTCTGTTTCTGGTAGAGGGATATTGAAGTCTCTATGATAGTGGATTCCTCTATTTCTCCTTGCAGTTCTATTAGTTTTTGCGTCATGTAGTCTGATGCTCTCTTGTTAGGCTCATACACATTATGAATCGTTCTGTCTTCTTGGAGCACTGACACTTCTATCATTATGTAATGCCCTATTTTATCACTGATAACCACCATTGCTTTTAAGTCTGCTCTATCTGAAATTAATATGGCTACTCCTTTCTAATATTAACCCAAAGTGCTTTCTTTTGATTAGCTTAAGCATGGTATATTTTTCTGCATCCATTTACTTTTAATCTATATGTATCTTTATATTTAAAATTAGTGTCTTATAGACAACATATACCTCGGTTTTGTTTTCTGATCCACTGTGGCAGTCTCTGTCTTTTAATTGGCAGATTTAGACCATTTATGTTCAAACTGATTATTGATATTGATGGATTAATACTACCATATTACTGTTTTCTATTTGCTGCCATTTTTCTTTGTTCCTATTTTAGTCTTCCACTCTTCTGACTTTTTCTGGTCTTAATTGAGCACTGTATATAATTCCATTTTCTGTCTTTTCTTAGCATATTGGACAGGGGCACCTGGGTGGCCCAGTCAGTTAAGCATCTGACTACAGCTCAAGCCATGATCTCATGGTTTGTGATTTCAAGCCCCACATAGGGCTCTGTGCTGACAGCTCCGAGCCTGGAGCCTGCTTCGGATTCTGTGTCTCCCTCTCTCTCTGCCCCTCCCCCGTTCATGCTCTGTCTCTCTCTGTCCCAAAAATAAATAAACGTTGGAAAAAAAAAATAAAAAGTAATACTGTATCACTTTCCAAATAATGAGATTTTTATAACAAAATAATTCTCTTTCTCCTATGCATCTTTTGTATAATCACTGTCATTCATTTTACTTATATATAAGCCCACATAAACATTTACATGAAATATATGCAAAATCATAGACCTTCAAATACATTATTGGTATTATTATTTCGAAAAAAAGTTATCTATTAGATCAATTAAGAATAAGAAAAACACAAAGTTTTAATTTTACCTTCACCCATTCCTTCTCCAGTGCTATTGTTTACTTTATGTAGATCTGAGTTTCTAACCGATACTATTTTCCTTTTTTCTAAAGATCTTCTTTAAACATTTCTTGCCAGTCAGGCAGGTCTACTGGCAACAAATTCCCTCAATTTTTGTTTGAGAATATCTTTATTTCTCCTTCACTTTTGAAGTGAATAATTTCAGGGTACAGAATTCTACATGGTAGTTTTTTTTTTTCCTGTCAGCACTTTAAATATTCCCCTCCACTAACTTCTTTCTTGCATAATTTTTGAGGGGAAGCCGACATAATACTTATCTTTATTCCTCCATAGGTCAGATTCCTTCCTTTTTTGGTATTCCAATTAAACACATGTTACACCTTTTGTAGTTGCTTCACAGTCCTTGGATAAATTGTTCTGTTCCTTCCAATCTTTTCGTGTTTGCTTTCCAATTTTTGAGGATTCTGTTCATATATACTGGCTCAGAGATTTTCTCCTCAGCCATGCGCAGTCTGCTAATGATTCCATCAGAGGCAACTTCAGTTTTGTGACATTTTTTGTTGTTGTTATCTCTAGCATTTCTTTTTGGTACTTTCTTGGGATTTCTATCTCTCTGCTTACATTGCCCATCTGTTCTTGCTTGCTGTCTACTTTCTTCATTAGATCCTTTAGCGTATTAATCATAGTTGTTCTAAATTCCCATTTTGATTATTCTAACATCTCTAATATGTCTAGTTCTGATGGCTGCTCTGTCTCTTCAAACTGTGGTTTTGTTTTTGTTTTTGTTTTTTTCGCATTTGAGTATGCCTTGCATTTTTGTTTGTTTGTTTGTTTTCTTCATAGCTGGACATGATTTACTGGATACATAGTCCTTTGTTAACGTGATGATGAAGTGTGAGGGGAAGGGAAGCATTCTCTAAGTGATCCTGTACCTCTGGACTTTGGACCTCACAAATGTTTCCCGGTTTTTTTCTCCCCCACTTGGGTCAGAATGGCTAGAATATCTTGGTGTTGAGTGATTATATTCTCCCAAGTGGACGGTTAGAGCTGACTGGAGTTGGGCATCTCCACTTGCCGGGACACTTAGATCCTGTTAATACCCCAACGACTTGGTCTCTTGTTAACTAGTTTCCCCTGCGGGCAGGCCTTATTAAGAAGAATGCAGTACACGGGCATATGTCAAAATGGTTCTTTTTCTTCTTCCTCTGCTGGGAGCCGGAGGGGATTTTTCTCAGATAATTACTGTGGAAACCTGCCGGAGCTCCTGGAGGAAAATCTCACAGTTCTGTGAGAAACTCCCCCATAACTACATCCTCTTGGTGTTTTAACTCAGAGTCGTCCTCACTGCACTTCCATCCACTCATCCATTACAGTTCCAGTGGCCACCCTGGCACAGGTTCCTTTGTTGGTTTCAGCTCATGAATCTCTGATTCATTAAGCGGATTCCCTGTGACTGCCTTTCTGTCTCCAATCGTGAGGGCAGTAGTTTGCCCTACCCTGTGTCTTACCCTCTCTTTGGGACCCAAGAAGAGCTGTTGATCCTTCAATCTTTTAAGCTTTCTTGTTAAAGTTAAGATTGAGGGAACTTCTAAGATTTTCATAGGCTGAACTGGAAACAAGAAGTTTTTCTTATTTATTTATTTATTTATATTTAAAAGCTTTTTATAAGAGACTCTTAAAAACTGAGAACAAACTGAGGGTTGATGGGGGGTGGGAGGGAGGGGAGGGTGGGGGATGGGTATTGAGGAGGGCACCTTTTGGGATGAGCACTGGGTGTTGTATGGAAACCAATTTGACAATAAATTTCATATATTGAAAAAAAAAATAAAAGCTTTTTGATGGGTGCCTGGTGGCTCAGTCGATTGAGCATCCAATTCGAGTTGGATTCAGGTCATGATCCCAGGGTCATGGAATTGAGCCCCAAGTTGAGGTCCACACTAAGCCTGGAGCCTGCTGGGATTTTCCATCTCTGTCCTTCGGCCCTTCCCCCCCACTGTGCTGTCTCTCTCTCTTTCTCTCTCTAATAATAATTTTTAAAAAGTTTTTGATTGGGAAATGAATACAAATTTATACCAAACAAACACATAAAAAAAAGTTTTTGATTGTGAAATGAATACAAATTTATACCAAACAAACACATATTTATGAAGTGAATAAGACAAAATATGAAATTTATGTTAACCACCCCGATATTTCTGCTTTCAGATTGCATATATTCTGTTGCATTCATATTTTTACTAAAGATATTCTATATAAATATTTTACTATATATATAATATTAGCATTACCTTTACATATAATATATATATACATAGTATTTTTGAACATTAAATGATAAAAGTAATACTAGTTACCATTTATTGGGGCCATAGTGCATACCAGTTATTGCTATGCCACTTTAGATGCTAAAATTTACACAATGCTTTGCGACCCAAGGATTCCTATTTCTATTTTACCAACCAGATACTGAAGCTTAGAGGAGCTAGGTTAAAGCTACTTATTTAGCTAGTAAGTTATATAGCTAGGATTCAAATCTAAGACTATATTACCGGGAAACTTAGATTATTTAACTATAGTATATTAGTATATTAGTAAAATGTACAAAATATCACAGAGAAAATGCAACTTTATTTTTATGGGTAGGGTTTTTATCAAATACATAAATTTATCAGCCTGAAATTTTCAACCTGAAATTACTTTACTCTTAAAATACAACTATTTATAGACGAAAGAATTCTGAGTTTCAACTTCAATGCACATCAGCAGTCAAGATTCCTTGAAAACATGATCTAATCTCCTAGATTTCATATTTTTGAAGGGAAAAATAACATCTCTTTATGCAAGTTGTAATTTTGAAAGTCAAAATTAGATAATGAATATGCAACCTTTGAAAAATCCATCACACCCCATCCAAATATCCAGTGTTAATACAATTTAGGGCACATCAGTGAAAAAAACACAATAGTTTGTGACAAACAGGATATTTAATTCAGTGCAATTTTAATTATATAAATGAAAAGAAGAGTCTAAAGAAAATATTCAGAAATGGAAGTAGCAGCCTAAGTAAAAATTACATATTGGCCATGTGCTTCTTTCCCAGCATATTTTCCTAGTGGCCTGTTTAATATGCCAGAAACATCTAAGCCAAAGGAACTGTGTAGAATATTGCACAGAGATATACACACACAGAGAACTGGAATTAGTTCCAAATAAAACAGAATTTCTTTATTTTAATATAATCAGCAAAGGTAAAGAAAATTTTGCTTCTATTTCTTTTTTTTTTCAAAGATTTTACTTTTAAGTACTCTCTGCTTGGGCCTCGAACTCACAACCCCGAGATCAAGAGTTGCATGCTCCACCAACTGAGCCAATGAGGTACCCTTAAGAAAATCTTGCTTTTAGCTGAGCGGCTGCAGTCATGGGTTGCTAAAGTAAAATTGTCAAAAGATGTTAAGTTAAAGACACAAATGGTTAGATGGTCACAATTTGGAGATATAATAATGAAAACTGGTAAGTCACTTAAGAGCAATGATAGGAAAGTAACAAAATATTTTTAAAAATCACACTTTAAAACATGGAAAATACAATTTATTCTCTAGCCAAAAGTGATATTGCTACTGAAATCTGGCCTATAAAATAAACAGAATTTTTTCCACTTTATCAGTTAAACAGTTCCCAAAGAAAAATTTCAATCTTCGTTTTTTGAATAGTGCTTTTAAACTAGATCACATTTCTCTTAGGAAATTTAGACTGTTCTCAAAGCATCATTTTGCAAGCAGATTTTTTTTTTCTTTAAAATACAGCAATTATTGTTGTAAACTGTTTCCTTGTCAGATATATCTGTTTCTGTTAATATTTTTACCACAGATTTTCTTTTATTACAATACACTATTTTTCTCTTCCCTGCCCATGATATGTTTTCAGTTGACCGGAAACCTTTTGAATTTACCCTTCCAATAAACACGTTTCTCAAGATAGAGTATTGGAGTGTAAATCAGTCCAATAGTGAAATGTCTGAAAGAAGAATTGATTGGATATCGATCTAGGGTCAATTTATGCATATTGTAACTATGCATTCATTGGTTAAAAAAAAGTAATTCAGGGGCGCCTGGGTGGCGCAGTCAGTTAAGCGTCCGACTTCAGCCAGGTCACGATCTCGCGGTCCGTGAGTTCGAGCCCCGCGTCAGGCTCTGGGCTGATGGCTCAGAGCCTGGAGCCTGTTTCTGATTCTGTGTCTCCCTCTCTCTCTGCCCCTCCCCCGTTCATGCTCTGTCTCTCTCTGTCCCAAAAATAAATAAATGTTGAAAAATAAATAAATAAATGTTGAAAAAAAAATTAAAAAAAAAAAAAAGTAATTCATTAAGAACATTTCTTTTATGTGCCGAGATATACATTTGTATACACAGATTTGTAACTAAAAAATGTCACAACCAAATAATAAATTTCAACGGATGTCTATTTGTAAGGAAAATTGGCTGTGATATACAACTTGGCTAACCTGAGTTTTTGTAGGATGATTTGCTTGAAGAGTAAAATAACCAACCACAGCCTATTTTCTTTATCTGTTTATTTCTACTAACAAGGGGAAAATGATTCCTATGATACCTATTTCCTAACAGTAAATAGGTTTTATTTGTGTGCACTAATAAAGCAAAGTAGGGAATCAAGTGAATGTTTTTATGAGAATAATTGTCCTACCAAAAGGATAAGTTAAAACAAATAATTCACACCATGCAGTAGTCCCCACCAGCCCTCTGCCCCACTAAGCCACCCTAAGTAAAATGCTTGTTAAAAAGGATAAGGTACAAAAGAAAAATCACTAAAAAAATAAAAAACTAAAATCAGTACACTGAATTAGATAGGACCAGGCACATGAGAAAAGATAGCAGATCTTAAAACACATTAATGCAAAATAGTCACATAACTAATGTGATATATTACATTTCATAATAGCAGGTCACAGCAGTGTAAAAACGAAGGCTTCTCCAATATTGAACCCAGATTCTAACATTTTGTACATATTTGTAATTGTGTATTGAACCAAACTTCTATAAATTATAATAATTTGGATACACTTATAATATTTGATTTTTCTTCCTTCTCTGTTCCTTCTCCTCTTTGGATTTCTATGCTGATATACTCATTTCTTGACTTTGACTGTTTTGTTTGTTCAGTCTGAAAAGCATACTCTGAGAAAGGGCATGAATTTTAGTATCTCTTAAAATATATACTAACTCCATTTGAGGACTGAATACTTTTCAATATAAAGTGTGGTCATCTAAAATTAAAAAAAATGTAGTTTTCTAAATTAGTTCTCCGAATTAATTATGATCTTGAAGATTTTCATCTGAATAAACTTTATTAGTTACTTAATTTCTTATAAGTGTTCTGTCATAGTGACTTTGCTTGCTAAACATACATAATAGTTTGGAAGAATATTTGAAACTATGAACGTTCTGGAAAATTTGGAATCCTGATCATAGCTTATAATGAACTACTATATAAATATAATTATCTAAATTCTGTATGTAATCTCTGTATAACCAAATGTTCTGAGATGATAAAATATACTAGCATTGTATTAACCTAGGTAAGTTACAGAAAATGCTCCAAAACACAGTAATTTTCAACATTACTTACTGAAAGTCTTACAGATTTTCAACACTTAAATGGTCTTTGTTTTAAAATATACTTATTTTATTATTCTCAATTTAAAGAATACAGTCTTTTCCCCAAGCTTATTTTGTTTAATATTACATAAAATTATAATAGGCACAAAAAGTACTTTTATACATTGCATCTTGTTTCAAATAACTTGTATTCTGGGGTGGTTAAACATTTTAAGCAAAATATAAGTTTTCTGTCATAATTTCTCAAAGGAGTTAAAAACAATTAAATTCAGTTCTTGCTTGAGAAAACTGATATGCATCATTAGTTACATCTTTAATCCATTCCATTAATCTTATTTTGTTTGGTGACTATACCAATTTTTAAATAATTGTTAAATTCAGCAGGGAGAATTTTGAAATATCATCAGTTGCTTGCAGAACCTGAAGTAGTTATTTGTTCTTTTGGATGGAGATACCTCCTGCAACCTCAGGCCTTCTTCTTCCTTTCTTTTTTTTTTTTTTTTAAACTGACTAGAAATTCATCTCATTTTCTTTTCTCTTGACTAATGACTAAAGGATTCAAGCAAACAACTTCGTTGAATATGTAAATTAAGCTATGAAATGTTAATGGTGTGTTATCTTTATTTTTATGTGGAGAGGATCACAATTGAACTTAAGCATGAAATTATATGGAAATATATTGAACCCTTTTTTTTCAGCCAGCAATCAGTTCTATTTCGCTAAAAACAGAAGAGATACAAATAGATGAGAACATGGTGGGATATAAGGATGAGTATCTAGGAATATTAAAATAGAAAAAATATCAAGACTTTCAGTTGGTAACAAAATCTAATTATAAGTAATGCCAAAAAAAAAAAAAAAAAAAAAAAAAAAAACAGAAAATTTCTACCTGAAAAATGTTCAGGAAGTTTTCAGGGCTAGAGAGCATCTACACTGAGGTGTAGAAAGTAATTGCAAAACAAAAAAGCGACAGATTTTAATAACCCCACTTCTATCTGTATTCACAGTTTTAGGATATAGTACTAACAACAGAAAGCCATCTACTCCCCTCACCACATCACCACCACACTTACACACTAAAATTTTTCATAGAATTTAGGCACAGGAAATGAGGTGGTTTAAGCAAACTTGAAAAGAATACCTTAAAACATAGTTTATGTTTACAATTTTTATAAAAACACATGAAAAACTTTTGAGATTAAAATCTATTAACTTGGCTTTAAATCATTTCATATATGAGAGTATATGTAAAAATATTTTCATGAACAACTCTAGAACAGAAGTGAATGTGTAATCATCAGTGTGTAACACAAGAATAAATTCTGCTCAGTTAGTTTCCACTATATATGCTGCCATATAAACTATCATACATTGTTCACTATTATAGACCAGTGGGCTGCTTTTTAATAAAGGTGTATTAACTATTTTATTAAATTTTATTAATATTTTACATCTATTCTTTGTAATTTTCTATTTAATGGCTAGTTCGATCAAAAATTTTGTTTAATCATTAGAGGTAAAAGAACCTTTAATAGATTTTTCAGTAAGGATGGAGCCTGACTTAGTGATTTTATTTAAACCTTATGCAGAAGGCTTGTTGAGCTAATCCCAGAAAATAACTACATTTTATAGACTTTATTTATTTTAAGTTTTTATTTTAATTCAACTTAGTTAACTTACAGTGTTATGTTAGTTTCAGACATACAATGTAAGAATTCATACTTCATACATCATCCTAAGCTCATCACAGCAAGTGCACTCCTTAATCCCCATGACCTATTTCACGAATCCCCCCACCTACCACCAGTTTGTTGTCTATAGTTAAGAATCTGTTTGTGGTTTGCCTGTGTCGCACTACTAGGTATTTACCCAAAGAATGCAAAAGTATTAATTCAAAGGGATACAGGTACCCCAATGTTTATAGCAGCAATATCTACAACAACCAAACTGTAGGAACAGCCCAATTGTCCATTGACTGATGATGAACGGATAAAGAAAAAGTGGTATTTATACAATGGACTATTACTCAGCCATAAAAGGAAATAAAATTTTGCCATTTACAGCAACATGGATGGAGCTAAATAGTATTATGCTAAGCAAAATAAGTCAGAGAAAGACAAATACCGTATGATTTCACTTGTATGTGGAATTTAAGAAACAAAACAAACAAGCAAAGAGAAAGATTTTATAGATTTTTAAATGTGCTAGAAATCTGAACATTCTATACAGCAAAAAAATTAAAGTGAACACAACCTTGACAACCTGTTATATTTTATTGTATTATATTAATATTTAAAGAATGCATGTTTTATTTAATAATGTAACTTAAACCACACTTATTTGTAGAGCATTTAGAGCAAATACTTTCAGTTTGATCCAATACAATTGCACTGTTTCAAAAAAAATAATGTTTACTTATTTTTGAGAGAGAGAAAGAGAAAGAGAGAGAGAGTACAAATGGGACAGAGAGGGAGGGAGACACAGAATCCTAAGCAGGCTCCAGGCTCCAAGCTGTCAGCACAGAGCCTGATGCAGGGCTCGAACCCACAAACTGTGAGATCATGACCTGAGCCAAACCCACAAACCTTGAGATCATGACCTGAGCCAAAATCAGGCGCTTAATCGACTGAGCCATCCAGGTGTCCCTCCTTTTTACAGGTAGTTTTCCTTCAACTTGGCAATCTACTCACTCTTGGTTATTTCCTTTCCCACCTGAAAAAGAAGAAAATGAAATGATATGCTCACATTACAAACAGAGAGAATAGAAGAGATTTCAACTGAAAAAAAAATTATGAAGATTTTATGGGCCACTAAAAGTGGAAAGGTCACATTGATAGCTACACCAATCACCAGAACAAAAGTAAACATGCAATAAGAGTGGTAGAGAAGAAAGCTGAGATGGAAGTGTTACTTTCAACCTTAATTTGGACTCAGTGATTATTTAAATTGCTCCTCAACAGTTAGATGCATGGATTGGCTTTTCCTTCCTACTGCCCCACTTCCCACCTCTACTAACAGCATGAGCAAAACATTCAATCAGATATCTTCCCAGCAGTGATTATGGCTCTCAAATTGGGTATTACTAACTACTAATAACTAGTATTTGTGCCTGGTAGCGGAGGTGGGAGCTTCACTTCATGTTTCCCATCTGCACAGTTTATTTTGAAGTTCTCAATCCTGATAGACATTTTCTATCCTTGTTGGAAGACAATTTTTCATACATCTCTTACATTTCTTCACTTCTAGATATTAACAGCCAATTTGCTTAGATTAATTTACATTACAGAACAGTACAAATAGAAAATAGCTCCCTCCCCAGTGGTATTTCAGAATAGTAGATAAAAAACTCTCTCTCTCTTTCTCTGTCTCCCCAGTAAGGATTTGCTTAGTCCAGGGAAATAAGTATAATACTAGAAATTCCTTTGGGATTTCCTGGGTTCAGTGTCTTTCAGCTATAGCATAGACCCACTGTATGATTCTGCATCATCCCCTTAGGACTTGGGGGGTAAGGGAAACCAGTACAAACATTAAGTTTAGGCAGCCTGCTTTGCTTAGAGTAATACGGTGTCTCAATCTGTTGGGCTTGGTTGTCTTTAGCAGCCAAATCTACAGAAGCATGGCAAGCCAACCTACCAGCTGCTACCAAGCCCTGCTTAGGAACTGCTTGGCTGCTTGATGATACTGTTTGGGCTGTGTGTTGTCCTCATGCTCATTTAACGGTCAGGCTTTTAAGGAAGGAGAAAAGTCATTTAAGCCTCTAATGAACCTTTTACACAAATGTAAAAGAATAACAAACTGTCACTAACACTTTAGGAAATCCTGTAGCACACAAAAAAAAGACCCTCATTTAATAAATAGAGCATCAGTCTCTGAGGAAACAAGAAATAAGTCAAGAACAGTAAAGAACTTTAGAATAATTAAATTGTATTTTCTAAGAGAATGGAAAAATGTAAGAAATTTTTATAAAAAGGATCATTTGAAACAATTTTATTTCAAATAATAAAGCAAATTTTAAAAGGGGTGATATGGATAAAGCAGTCAAGAATAAATCCAGAAGTTCTAATAAGCTATTACAAATCTAGAAAAAGAGGAAGAGGTAAAGGAGAGAGGGAAAACACACACACACACACACACACACACACACACACACACAGAGAATGAAAACAAAGATCAGAAAATGCAGACATAATAAAATATTAAACAACATATTTATCACCCAAAGCTGATGTCAGACACCAATGATTAAATCGAAGGGACTCCTTAAAGAAGTAAAATGAAGTTATTTAATTTCTAGAACTATTATCACAAGATTTCAAAACCAAAAGGACAAGATCTTTGGATTAAGTATACCCAGAATATCTTTTTATTTTTTTACTACCATTAAATAAAAATCACATTCTGACTACACTTTTCAACAGAAAAATTGGATGGTAGAGTAACATGGCACAATTT
The DNA here is from genome assembly GCF_028749965.1 of Puma concolor. NCBI lineage: Eukaryota > Metazoa > Chordata > Mammalia > Carnivora > Felidae > Puma > Puma concolor. Next base: position 19,953,818 of record NC_141667.1, on the reverse strand, counting down.
ATAAAATTTTCTGAGGAAAAAATTTTGCGGGCCATGACATATATCTAGTTAAACTACCGATCAAAATATTGAATAAAGCTGTTATTATAAACCATAGCAGAAAAAAAACAAATAGAAAAAACAATTTGAAGGAATTAGAGAATATGTACAGAAAAACTAATAAAACAACTTCTACAGCTATGTAATATTACCATGCATTAATATACAATGCAATGTTCATACATAGAAGTGCATATATGTTACACTCAAAAAATGAAAGAGTACTCTCTGGTTAGCCATTGCTGCCTAGTACCACAAAATGTAATGACTTGTCACAACAACAATGATCTTATTTGCCATAGTTCCTGTCTCTGTCTGTCGGTCTATCTGTCTCTTTCTCTCTGTCTCTGCACTTCTCCCTGTGGTCTCTCCATGCATAGTTGGGATTCCTTAAAGCCCGATAGCTCCACAACAGCTAGATTGCTTACACAGTGGCTCAGGGCTGTAGTCCAAGTGTTACATAGAAGGCTGTAACTTTTTCACTTTTTTCCCCACTTTTTCTGACACAGTCGAGAAAATTATGCAGCCTCACCTTAGCTACATTCTGTTTGTTACAAGGGAAAAGGAATTAGGTTACATCTCTTGATAGGGATTCCAAAGAGGAGTACGGAGCTATTTCTTCTTGAATATCAGAAGGGGATAGGGTAGAAATAATGTTGCAGTCATGTGTAGGAATATTATGTGCTACATGTATATGATTTTAAGAAATGAATTCAAATAGAAAAAAGAGTTGTCTTTGGAATATAAAGATATGATATCAAATATAAAAATCTCAACAGATAACATGGAAATAATATTAGGAACATAACCTAGAAAGTAAGCAATAAGCCTAGAGATGGAAAATCAGAGCTAAGTGACAATAAAATTAAAATGAAAAACAGTGCAGACCAATATCTGAATAATAAGAGTTCCAGAACAGGGAAAATGGTGGAGAGGGGATATCAATGAAAATTTTATTAGAATGTCCCAGAACAGAGATAGCAGAATGAAAGCACTTGGTTACAATCCTGAAATTTTGAAAGAAATGTACAAACGCCAATGAACAATAACCATTCATTTTCAGAAATCTAGACAAACAGAAGATTTTTTTTAAGTTTCCAGAGAAAAATAAATCCCTGGATCTTATACAAAGATCAGACATCAGAAACACTTCAGATTTCTGAACAGCAGTACTACTAATAAGAAGATGATGGAGTAGTGTAGTTCACATTCTCAGGAAAAATAATATCCAGCTTTGACTTCTTTGCCCAATGAGAAAATACATGTACATCCAGTATTTTGGATGTCACGTCAAAACTGAAGAGTAACAACAACAACAAGAAAGAAAGAAAGAAACATACTGGAGATTGGAGAGGCAAAGGATTCTGGTGAAGAAAGATCAGAGGATAGCAGCTATAAAGTTTGAATCTCAACGAGTTCCTTTTGGAACATGGTAGGGGCTCTGGGAGTTTGTCTTCTGAAAGATGGAAATTGTTTTAGCCTCAGCAGCTTGGGAGGAAATTCACACAGTTGTGGAAGAGTTTGTGGTTGAAAAAGGAAGAGAGAGAGAGAGAGGGAGAAAACTAAGGATTTAGGCAAATACTATTTGTGAGGAAAAGAGAAACTACCAATGGTAACAAAGATAATATGTTCAAAAGTAAAAATAATCATTGTGGGCTGGAGAAATAGACCTCAAATCAACTCTGTTTTAAGAGTTCACCTTAATTGTATGAACAAAGAAAGTTTGAAACTAATGCATGTACAAATACTAACAAAAGTAAAGAATGATTTGCAATATGATACCAGAAAAAAGAACGGCTAAAATATAGTGAGATGATTCTATCAGTTTATAGAAAAACTCACAAGAAAATTATGAAGTAGGGTTCATTGGAAAACTTACATTGATTATAATTGATTGATGTTGATCTGCATGTATAATGAATTTTCTTCATATTACTATAATTCAAAATATCATTTTTGCACACTAGAAGCAACTATACTAATTAAAAAAGCATGTAAAATGATCCTACTTGATAGCACAGTCTCTAGAAACCTAAAACAAAATCTAATGAATTCAGATGGTAAAATTGAGCTAAATATCAAAACCAAATGCAAAATTATCTTGAAGGGGATTGATATGTCCTTAATGTATGGAAATAAAAACAATATTTGAGAATAAGAAGTGGTCTTACATTTAAGATTATACTCTCTCCAATTTAACCTATAAATTGCAATCCCAATAAAATACTTAGCAAGGTTCTTTTGTTCTTTGTTTTGTATTTTTACTAGAAGCAACATGCTAATGCAAAAAATACATATGGTGAAGACCAATAATTGAAAGATAATTTTTTTAATATGGTTAATAAAGGGTACTTATTTAAACACCTATCAATCATGAAGCTCCGGAAATTGAATGTGTTTTAGTATTTATACTATAATGGTGCCAATAGTCAAATGGAACAAAATAGAAGGTTCTAAAAACACTTGTGATTATGTAGAAAAGGAAACGTTTTCAGAGAAGCATCAGCTTTATTGGTCTTTTGTGCTTAGAAAAGTGGGGGCTTGGACACCTGAGGAGGGTTCTGTGGTCTCTTCCCCAGTCACTGCTGGTGGAGGGCTTATGCAGGGTCCCAAACCAAGCCAGCCAGCTCTCTCGCGATTTTCAAGAGCAGGTGTGAGACCTCCACTAGCAACGATGGCGGGGGTTCTGAGAGTCCATCGTCCCAGGTCCGGAAACAGCAGAGACCACGGGTCACCCAGGGTGGACTGCAAGAGAGGCCTGGCTAGGTGCTGCTTTGGCAGAGGGAGGGGCATCTTGTCCGGCCTCTGGAACTGTTCTGAGATTGAGGCTGGGCCTGGCCCCTCATCAGTCCATCACTGGGTCTGCCCCTTGTCGGTAGGTGGGCAAGATCCTTGTCCCGGGCTCCCCAGCTCTGCCTCGTGGGCCTCGCAGCCCCACAGTCCAGGAGAATGCAGCAGCCAAGGACTCGAGTGAGCCCCGCACTGGCCAGCGTGGCCTGACTGCGTCCAGCTGGGCGTTTGGGGAGGGTTACTGAGGTTGTACTTCACCGGGAAGGTAAGCAGCACCCCCATGCAGTTGTGCAGCATGAGGAGCAGGAGATGAGGACCACCAGGGGCCAAAAAGGCAAAGCCAAGGTCTTCAGTTGTAAGGCGTTGGCCCTTAGCATCTTGATATCCAGCATGTCCTGGGCGCTGCTCTGCTTATTGGAGCAAAGGTCGAAAAAAAAAAAAAATGCCTGCGGTTACATAGAATAACTTTAGGTGACAGAGTTGGAATTAAAATCAACGGTTTAACCATATCTATTGTAAATCCTTAAGAAAAGAAAAAAAGATCTGTTGCTAATACCACACACACACACACACACACACACACACACACAGCATTCAAATGATAACAGTGAGCTAACTGTCCAAAGAAAAGCTTTAAAAATATTAAAAGTGAAGAGATTATCCGAGGCCATATATATGACTTTGATTTGGGAAAATATTTTTTTGAGTAAAAGATAAAAAGAAATTACCATAGAAGGGACGACTGATAAATTTGACATTAAAATTATACATTTTCTGGGACAAAAGAAACTATTATCAATGTTAAAAGAAACAGACATGAAGAAGACATTTGTGATGGCATAAGAACAAATTACTAATATTCAGATATATACAGAATTTCTTGCAAATTAAGAAGAATATGACAAACAGTGGGAGAAACATGCAGGACAAAAGATAAGGATACACAAGAGATAAACTGAAAGGCCTCTAAAACTTAAGTGAGGAGGTGTATCTCATTCAAAGTGACAGCAAGTGCCGAAGACGGAGGTAGAAATATTTTCAACATGTTCAAGAAATAGGGAGGTCAGTATGAGTTCAAGTGGTTAAAGGGAGAATGGAAAGAGATGAGATCAACGTTGACAGGCAAGGGCTACCTCACTGGGAATGTTGTAAATTAGGGTGAGTTAGTGTTGTAAATGGGACGGGAAGCCATTGCTCAATTTTGAGCCCAGTAGTGGTGATGTGCCAATTGGCATTTTTAAATAATCACTGGCTAGTGTGAGAGTGGGAACCACAAAATGATGGAAATGGAGGTGGGACACTGTGTGGAAGACTCACCACAGATGATGCTGATTTTTGTTGGGATGGCAGCAGTGGAGGCAGCGAGAAGCAATTGGAAATATATTTTGAAGTCAGAAAGGATTTGCTTATGGAATAAACGGGTAGAGTTAGAAGGAAAATCAATGACCCTCTAGGTTTTTAGTCTGAAAAACTGGCTTGATTATTATGAAGTTTACTAAACTGAGAGGGGTTGCTTTGTGGGGAGGGTGGAAATGAAGCATTCTGTTTAGGACGAGCACTATTACTCAAATTGTAAATATATAATATATGGAAGAAAAAGATTCTTCAGAGTGCTGACATGGGTAAGGATGTAAGGAAAGGAGTGAAGGGACAGAGTTTTATTTTCATGATTGTTTTGCTTAAAGCGAAAAGGATCTGACATCAATTTGGCAAAATATTGATGTTGATGGAATCCTGGTACCCAGTTGTTTGGTTTATTATTCTCTATGTTTTTCCTCATATCCCATTATGGTGGCATCCATTTTGGGGGGTGGATTATAGGCAGATTTATAATCCTGGAGTTGATGGTGCATGAAGGGGTCAAGATGCTAGGTGGGAAGACAAGGAAGATAAATTATGCTAACTTTGTATTGACGTATGATAATCATGCAGAAAAAATGTGCATATCAGAACTTCACACTTCAGTGTATTGCACAAACCAGTTTAAATTTAGAATACTTTATTTTTTTTTAATTTTTTCCATATTCATTTATTTTTGAGAGAAAGAGAGAGTCTGAGTGGGGGAGGAGCAAAGAGAGAGAGACCCAAACAGAATCTGAAGCAGGCTCCAGGCTCTGAGCTGGTAGCACAGAGCCCGATGTGGGGCCAGAACCCATGAACTGTGAGATCATGACCTGAGCCAAAGTTGGATGCTTAACTGATTGAGCCACCCAGGTGCCCCTAAATTTAGAATACGTTAAACTTCTATCCCCTTTTCTTTTTTTCTATGATGTTATTGTCATGTACTTTATTTCTACACATCCAAAGACATTACTATTATTTCCTTGTATATATTCAGTAATCATTTTTCTATTTATTACATAATTACAGTTCTGGTTCTTTCATTCTCTTCAGAAACTTTATTTGAGATTCTTTTCTTCCATCTTGAAAACACTAGTTTCATGTTCCATTTACCGAATGCTCACTGGGGTAAATACCCTTTGTTTTTGTCTGAAACCATACTTATTTTACTTTCCTCTGTGAAGCCTGTTTTTAAGCACAGTGTAGAACTCTACGTTGCTATTTTCTGTTACTGCTTTAAGATGTCATTTCATTGTATTTTGGCATCCATCATTTCTATTGAGAAAGCAGCAATCAGGATTAAAACTTGTTGCTTTGAAGTTCATGCATCTTTTTTTCCCTAAATACTTTTCTAGTTTTCTCTATATGTCTTCATTTAAAAATGTGACTATAATGGGATTCGTTTGCTTTTACTTTTATTTGTCCTTCAGGAGCTTCTCAGATCTTATTATATCTGTTGGTTGATACCGTATACCAGTTTTAAAAAATTCGTCCCCATTTTCCCTTCAGATATAATTTGTGCTGCATTCTCTCTTTTCTCTCTTTCTGGGAATCCAATTTCATGTGTGTTGCAACTTTTGATTTGATTTCACAAGCATCCAATGATCTTATCTATTTTTTCTCATATATTTTCTCTCTGCATCTCAGTTGCTATATACCTAACTTCAAGTTGGCAACCTATTTTTACTTTCTGAAAGACTAATCTTGTGTTTTACTATACGCAATCTGCTGTAAAAACTTTCTATTGATTTATGAAAGCCAGACATTGTATTTTTCATTTTAGAATGCTCTTTTGATTATTTTTATTTCCATTTTTTACCTGTTTTTTCCATTTTTCATTACATTTTCAAATATACATTATTACTTTTCGATTTTTTTCTCCTAAATACAATAGTTTATTATCTGCCATCTCCTGTTATTCTGTTTTTACCCTTGCATAAGTCACATGATCTTACCTTTTTGCATGTATAGTAACTTTTTATTCTTATCACGTCTCATGTATAAAGAACTTAAAACCCCCAGAATGGGTCAGTTTTCACTAGAAAGTCTTCTTCATTTATTGGGTTATTTGGTCACCATGAATGATCATTAATTTTATGTATCAACTTGACTAAAACATGGTGCTCATTTATTTGGTCAGACACTAGTCTAGATGTTTCTATGAAAGTATTTTTAATGTAATTAATATTTATAATCCACAAGCTATAATTAAATCAAACTATTCTTCATAATGTGGGCAGGCTTCATGCAACCAGCTAAAGGCCTTAAGAGTAAAAACCAAAGCTTTTAAGAGAAACTTAAAACTGTAACATAGAAACCTTGCCCGAGTTTCTAGACTGTTGGCCTGACCCAACATTACAACATCAATTGTTACTTCATTTCTGAGGTTTCTTTCTTTCACTACCAATTTCAGACTTTTTAGCTTTCACAATCTCATTAGCCAATTCCTTATCATTCTCTCTCTAGATGGATAGATAGAAGGAGATATATGGATATAGATTTCCTATTGGTTCTGTTTTTTGGAGAACCCTAACTAATACATTACCAGAATTCAATCAGGGATTGAGGAAGATAAGGGTAAGTAGCCATTTAGTAAGACTATGTTTACCACTGCTTATTCCTTTTCTGAGAGGGTGAACAATTCACATAAGAGTGTTTCCTGACTCCTCTGCCCCCAAATTCCATAGTTCTACTCTTCAAAAATTAATCATTTTCTTGAAGCTGCTTCACCCATTGACAGAAATCTCCAGGAGAGAATGAGTGGGGTGTTTTGCCACTTCAGCTTTGCACGAAGAACAATGCATGTCCTGCTTTATTTCTCCCCATTTGTCAAGGGATCAAGCCTGTACTTATAGCCCTTAGAGGCACTGAGAATAACTGTATGTCCCTAAATAAAAAAAAAATATCCCTGCATTCCCTCAGATTCAATTTGACATTCCCTGGAAGGGTTTCAAAGTTCACCTATTTGCCATTGTTTTTCCATTTGAGTCTGAGAACATCAAGTCTCTAGGAATGTGGACAATTCTATTCTGGCTTTCAGACGCTTTTAGCCTGGACCTTTAGCCATCTACAGACCTATAATTCAACAAATGTCTTATGAGAAGGCATTTGAGGACCTTCATTTCTCTAATATTTTCACTCCGTCACCATGTGAGCTCTAAAACCTCTCCTGTTTTCTTCTTACTCTCTTTTGACAGTCACAGATTTTTGCCTCCAAACCTAGCCCAGAACAGGCACATGCCCAGAACAGGCACATGCCCCCAGGGAAAAAGAGCTTCCAGTCCCCAGTTCATTTTTTTACCATTCTCTCCTCCCAAGTTTTAGTCCATTCAGTTCTTGTTGTTCACACAGCAATTTGGCCTTGGCAATACATTTTCCTTGTCATCTATGGTTGTTCTAGATTTTGTCAGTGGGAATGTTGTACTGTTATTATTGCCTAGCTACCTTATCCTACTTTTAAGTTAAATCACAGATGTTTATGATGACTTACCTTACAGTTTCAGAGACAAATTTGGATTTGCATTTCTATCCCTAGGTCTTCACTGAAAAATTTAAATTTGTCCCCTGGTAATCTATGTATATATATTTCACTGATGCAACCTTATAGTTAAATGGAATTTGTACTAACTTACAGCCCCCATCTTTTTCAATATAAAGAATAATATTTTCTTTACACACACTTATAATGTAGACTTTTCATTATGGACGTCTAACTTCATTTCACTCCATTCAGAATATTCATCCTTGCTAAGAAAGTACTACAAAATGAACTCTCTATGCCTCATATCTGTGGCATTTGATGCTGATATTTATTTATTTCCTTCCGCAGATAAATAACTGTGTATTATGTACTGTGAAATGTTGAATCCAAAAGAATGGAAACTTGGTTCTTATCCTCAAAGGAAATATATTTGTAGTTCCATAAGGACTTATAAAAATAATAGTTCAAAATTAATACAGATGCTATGAAATTTTATACACGCAAACACACACACACACACACACACACACACACACACACACACATTATAATTGGGCACCAAGAAAGAGAGGTTAATTCAGCCTTACAAAGGAGTTTGAAATGACTATGGATTTTCAGGATGGATAAATTAGTGTAGTGGGGAAGGAGACAAGTTATAGAGGCATGATATTGTCTGGGAACTAAGTTTCCTCACTTAATGAAGATGTAACAGTCTCTCAGTCAAATGAGCAAACCCTTTTCTGAAGAGAACATCTATCTTGATTTCTCAGTTCCTTTTTGTGTGTGTGGGAAAACACAGAAAGCTGACCTAGAATAGGAGTTTTTAACCTAATGGTCTGTGGCCATATCTGAGGCTATTTGCACTCTTGGATACTGTGTATATAACATTGTTTTTTTTGTATTTTACACACACACACACACACACACACACACTTATGTAATTTCTTTTATAGGATAGCATTCATAGCCCTTTTTTGATTCTTATTTAAGCCCATGCCTCAAAATATCCAATGCATGTGAAGATCCAAACCCCTTTTCATTTTTCTTGACCAGAGCCCCTAGAGACGGCAGGCAGCTCCCTGGTCCTTCTCCTCTGGGCTCCCAATCATGTACTTGTTACTCTCTACTTTCAAGATGAAAGCACCTTTACAAGTCTGAGGAACCCAACAGCTTCAAATACTGCCTGCACAGCAAAATCTCCAAAACTTTGAAATCCTAAAATACCACGCTTAAAATTCTCATCACTTTCTTCAATTTACAGTAGATCAATCCAGTTCAGAAAATACTTATTTAAATAAATTCCTTCAAGGCATAGCTATCCTTTAGCCCTTTCCTACCTTTCCCATCTCCTATTGTCAGCCTTTGTTGGTGAAAAGGAAGGAGGAAGGGTTCTCAGCTGCCCATGTAACCCATGCATAAGTGACCATCGGTTTTAATTCTTTTCACCTTATTGATTAGAAATGAAAATCTCTTGATTTTAATCATTTTGCATTTACTTAACAATTTAGACATGTGTTTACAAAAATCCTGTATTATAAATCCAAGATGCTTAAGAAGACTTCTCCAAGTGGTGGGGAGGAATGAGGTATAAAATGTTGATTTCCTTTTCACACCACAAGGGGCTACTTTACATAATTGGGTGATTTTCATAACTATAACAAGGAAAATGTCAGGCTTCTAAAAGAATATGAACCTCCTCTAAAATATTTCCCCAACACCTCTCTTTGAAAAAGATAAACTGGGGACCAGGGTGGCTCAGTTGTTTGAGCATCTGACTCTTGGTTTTGACTTAGGTCATGATCTCACAGTTCCTGAGTTCGAGTCCCGCATCTACTGTCTCCCTCTCTCTTTGCCCCTCACCCACTTGTTCTCTATTTCTCTGTTTCTCTCAAAATAAATGAACATTTTTTACTTAAAAAAAGAAAGAATAAACTAATACGTCAGGCAGAATGTGACTACGGTTTATTATACATATCATTTAAGTTCTTGAAGCAACTAATGTTCTGTAAACGTGTCTATGGAAAACTTAACTGAATCCCTTCAGTGTCATCTTGGTATCTTTACAGTACTAGCAAAGGAATGTACCCAAGTTAAAACACTTTAAGATGTGGGTTAGCTATAGTTCTAGCAGGAGAGGTCATGTCTTCTTGAATTTTGTATCACTTTCTGCAAAGAAAGCTAACCTGTTGCAGGGCCTTGAGTAATTTCTAATGGCTTCAAAGAGTGCACCCAGAACTATAAGATGATTCCAGATTAGACTCCCCACTCAGGGTAGTCCATAATCAAAAACAAAACAAAACAAAACAAAAATAAACAAACAAACCCACACAACTTTCAACAGGCTGAACTCTTGGAAGACCAAATGAGAAAAGGAATCCTTAGTTATTGAATCCAGACTCTACCAGAGTTTTTCCTCTTGAAGGACATTCTCTAGAGAACCAATGTAGAAAATAAACCACTAATTTTGTTTTTTTTTTACAGACCCTAAGCTATGCAGACATCATTATCCATCCATCATTTAATCCTCTATACTTGCCTCTGGTCCAAGAATGAGATTGTTCAAAAAATATTAACTAATACAAATCATATATTTGGTGTATTTTTAAATTATAATTGTTTTTATAATCCATGTCATTGATAAGCTTTAATTTCTCCTCTCCATTTCTATTTTTGAAGGAAAAATTGTTTCATTGGGATTAGTAAAAATTGGCCATATTTTTCCTACATCACAAATATTAAAATAATGCCCAGTTTTACTCTGTAAACCCCACATAATCCAAATAAGATTTGTCACTCCTCTTCCCTTTTTTTACCCATTCTCAACAAAATGAGTAACTATGTATTTATTTCTGACCAGATTGTATTTACTTGCTTTAACATGTTTTTGGCTGTTTTCTGATGCTAGCCCATCTTTACTACTACGATTTTTTTTGATGCACATTTGAAGTATTTGATCCAATGTCTTATTTTCCATTTGATACTATACTATTCATGAGAACAATTAAAGCAAAATGCTAATAATGTTACTACCAGAATAGCACAACAAATTTGCAACATCCTGTATTTTTTAAAAACAAATATAGAATATATTAGCTGTTTGAAGGACTAACAGCCATAAAATTATCACTATTCATTAGAAAATATATTCAATAACTTCTGATACTTTTAAGTTAATGCACACACACACAAAAAATTGTTAAACTCATATAACAAACGTTACAGTCCTATAAATTCATCAAAATGTATCCTTCAAAGAACTAGTCTAACTGATAAATATAATTCTAATATAATTTTACAAAGAAAGTTCAAATTTTCTCTACTATGTTTTTTCAGTTTTTGAAATAGAACCAAATACCAACAATTACCAGTATCCAAAAAGGTATCAATATTCGGAATGAGAAAGAATCTCACATAGCAATATACATTTCCCTTATGTGGCAGGAATCATGGCTTTCCTGGCGGTGTTGACAGATACGGTTTTTTGCTTTTTAAAATTTACTCTTCATTTTCCTCCAGACAAGGGTGAAACTATAGGTAAAAACCTTTTATCAGTTATTCTTTTGGTAATAAATTACTTAAATTCCCTGAACTTTATAGACACTTGATTATTTTTTTTATTTCTTTGTTTAATGTGAGGAACTGAAAAATAAAAATGAACATAGTAAGAGATAAAGATTCCGTGAACATAGCACCTAACCAAAAGTGTAATCTTAATTTAACTTCTGTGTCATAAAGAAAATAACTGATCATAGCTCAGTTTCTTCCTCTTAAAAAAAAAATAGATGACCTTAAACTAGATAAGCTACAAGGCCCCTTTTAGCTTACAGACTGTTTTAGACAAATATCTTAAGATGATGCTTTACATGAAATATTAAAAAATTATCAGAAACCTGCCACAGTTAAAATGAACAGGCTTTCAGTAAATAATTTTTGTTTAAATTTTTCTTTAAAATCAATGGATTGCTTAGTTTTAATTACTAAGCTACTCAATACAAGCAAATGGGTTATATAATTCACCACATCTAAACAGAAAAGTTAAATAATAGAAGAATGACTTTTAAATGTGCAACACAGTAGCAGTTGTTCTAGTTTCATTAATTGTCATGTATCGTGCCACGTCCTTTATCTGCTTGTGAATTTACAAGGAACACAGCAGGTTGTGAATTTTTAATAGGCTTTCCTCAAGGAAAGAAAAGGTCAGCATTAACATAAAATTCTTCTTAAAGATTTGTGGCACAAATGTTTCACACAGGAGAACAGGTGTTACAGAGGAACTAAAGCCACAGTAATCTGACATTCTTTCTATGTTTAAAGAAAACTTAATGTTTCACATAATAAAATAACACAAGGTCAAATCAATACAAAAGTTATTTCAAAGTGGATGCTGTAAGTTACTTGGCACATGATCCGTAATCCTATTCTCAGTAACAAAAACCACTAATTTTGTTCAATTAAATATTTAATTGATCCAAGTATTGATACCTAACATCCAAATAAAAAAGGGAAGAGTAATGAGAAAGCTATCATTGTCAGGACTAACTAATCCTGGTCTGATTTTTATTTAGTAAATGAGTTGTAGTCTGAAATAGAATTTTATCCCACACAAGAAATAAGAAACAGAGACATTATGCCAGGGAAAGGGTGGGGAAAATATACAAAAGAAGAGGTAATTAGAATAAAAAGGAGAAATTTAAGAGAAGAGAGGGCACTTAAACAGGATGATATAATTAAAGAATTTTGTCCACTGGTCTTGTTCTGTAACTGCTAAGGAATCAGTGACAACAGCATACCTGCTGTAAGTTAACTCTTGTCTCTCAAGGGTTTCAAACCAGCGTTTCAATCACTCAGGTTTCAGGAGGTCTAGAAATGTATCTCTCTGCCTTATAGTAAATATTTGTTGTAGTTTCTTTACTGGTCCAGTTGCCAAATATGTTTGGTTAAATAATATTTTGGTAAACATAGGCCAATTTTAAGCCCCCAAATATGATCATTTTGGCCCTTTATTCTAATGTCAGCATTCCTTAAAAAAGAAGATACTTTGCAGAGCCTGGGTGGCTCAGTTGGCTTAGCACCGACTTTGGCTCAGGTCATGATCTTACAGTTCGTGGGTTCAAGCCCTGCGTCAGGCTCTGTGCCGCTAGCTCAGAACCTGGAGCCTGCTTTGGATTCTGTGTTTCTCTCTTTGTCCCTCCCCTGCTCGCACTCTGTCCCTGAAAAATGAATAAACTTAAAAATTTTTGAAGAAAAGTACTTTTTTTTTTAATGCAATCTCTCTAATGGTTTAAGAAAAAATGCATTGTAAACCTGGCTTCTTAAGACCAAAACTTATAAATGCATAGGTCTGATTTTTTTCTGTTAAATACGAGAAAATTAGAAATCCTTTTCATTTTGATTCTCCAAATCACTGTCCAGCTTCTAACCCTCATCTCTTTGATCTCATTCTACCATGTTAGATTTCCTAATCCAATGGAAACTCCCACAGTATGTGATCCAATTCCAGGATTTATGTTCTCTTTCTGTAGTATAAGTTAAGGTAAAAATCCTGCTGTGATTCATATTCTAAAACTGAACTTCAGAATAATTAAGAGATCCCCATTCTAGCATTTTCTTTTGCATGTCTAACTGATTAGAATGGCAGAACTGGTGTTAATGATTCCCATCTTGCTGTATATCCTTTCCCACTCCGAATCTACATTCTATATTCATCTAGTGTTCTGTACACTTTGTAAAATGCAAAAAAAAAAAAAAAAAAAAAAAAATCCAAGTTTATACCTCTAGTCATTCTTTATTTGGTAGTTTAGGTGTTAGATGCTGTAGGAAATCCTCACACACAGCAGTGGGCCTGTGAATTTCTCTTACACACAGCATTTGGATTTTCCATAGCAATAGAATGGAATCATTGATTTACTTTTAGAAGTACTTGATTCCTATGAGAGTAAACACATATTCCTCAATTAAAATTGTTGAATGGATAGGCAGTAAAAATCACAACTCTTTACTACAAATCACAAAGTTATCTGAACAAATGATTGATAATATCATAATCTTTTCTTGAATTCTTTCGATTCCTAGGCAGAATAAAAACTATGCAATGCTTGTGTGCTGTGTGGAAAATTGCCACTGTTGCACATTCATGTCACTGGAAAGTTTCGTGGAAGCTATGTGTGTTTTCAATTACTAAAAAGCATCAATCTTGCAACTTATTGAGAGTGGTTCCCTGGACAATGCCGTCATATGTTACTTCTGAGGGCTTTTTATTAAAAGCAGACATTTTGTGAGTTTTTCAACCTTACCTTATTGTTTGTGAATAGCTAAAAGTGCAGTAAAAAAATATTTGTCATCCGGCTTCTCTCTTTCTTTAAAGTACATATCCATTTGGGTTTCTTTCCCGATATATCTATAATAATGAGTTATTTGTCCAGGAATCAGAAAAAATGACTTTGATCCAAATTTGATGGCTAAAGACTAATTACTAAAAACCATTAACTAAAGGGAAGACTGCCTTTATTTATTTATTTATGTATTTATTTATTTAATTTATTTAGAGAACAAGCACCTGAGAGTGGGTGAGGGGCAGAGAGAGAGGGAGAGAGAAAATCCCAAGCAGGCTCCATGCTGTCAACATAGGGCCACACATGGGGCTCGACCTCAGGAGATTATGACCTGAGCTGAAATCAAGAGCTGGACACTGAACTGACCAGGCACATGTGCGCCTCAAGAGCAGACTGCTTTTGTAGACCCAATAATACCAGTAATACAATATATTATCTGTATGTGTGTGTTTTAAAACATATACTTAACCTAACAGTTTTATGTTCATGTAAAAATGTTGTCACAGCCAAGTCATTGACATAAGCTCCAAAAAAGAAAAAAAAAAGTCTTTCAAATAATATAAATAAATAAGCCTGCTTAAATAGAAAATAATCAGTTTAATATTTCTACATGAAATTAGATGAAAATGTCTGTTGATGTAAATAATCTCAAGCAAAATATCAAACATTATTTAGATAAACATCTAACTCTAATTTTTGTGTAATTGAAAGATATTGTCTCCAGTTTTTAATTTTTAGGCTGCACATCAGTGTGTGTATTCTATCTTACAACTACATTTTATATGAATACTTAGAACAATGTTTGTGATGATTCCTAAATTATAATAAATGCCTTCTAGAAGTTTAGAAAATCTGCACATTGTTTTCATATTTCTTTTTTAAATTTTTTTTTTCAACGTTTATTTATTTTTGGGACAGAGAGAGACAGAGCATGAACGGGCGAGGGGCAGAGAGAGAGGGAGACACAGAATCGGAAACAGGCTCCAGGCTCTGAGCCATCAGCCCAGAGCCCGACGCGGGGCTCGAACTCACGGACTGCGAGATCGTGACCTGGCTGAAGTCGGACGCTTAACCGACTGCGCCACCCAGGCGCCCCTTCATATTTCTTATCTGCTATAAAAACAAAATAAAAATTGTAAACATAATCTCTTATTGCAAATAATCCAACTGTGAGCCCAACATAGAAACTGCTTATTGGTTGGGTGGTTCAATTAAAGAAAAACTTATAATCCTTGTGTTGTACAAAGCCATGCTTGGTCCCTCCTACATGTTAGCCCAGGATGCAGGGTAAGAATTCCATGGAGAGCAGGGGATATTCACCTCTAGAGCCTGCACATCTATTCCCAGGTAATACTCAAGGTACTTGGGACCCATTATTTCCTGCCCAAACATCCCTGAGCTTGCTTCTAGGTCCAGGAAAGCTCTCTCTTCCATGTCAGTCACCCAAAGACCAGACTTACCAACTGTTATATGCATCCCTAACCTCTGGGGGCAGTCCCAGGGAGTATATGTTAAAATACAATATAGATGGAATTTGCCCACGAAAACCTGGAATCCTAGGTAGCATTTACACTGGGATGGGTTGTGCACTGGGCTGAGATGCCCACATGAATGCCTGCAAAGCTCTTTGACATGAGTGGATTCTGGATGATTAATGTTGTAGGCATAGGCAAAGAAACAGACTTGCTTAGCATTGTCTTGTTCCTGCACAAAACTTGTTTGAGGTTTCTAGGAAGATACATTTGGCAAGATAGCAGACTATATAAGACATATATGATTGTAGAATTTATTAACTTGGTTTATAATATTAGAATACATAAATATCTATTTGTACTCTTTTTCTGAGTTTCCAAAATATTTGTGGGCAGTCTCTCTCTCTCTTTGTATGAACCAAAAAATAATGCATAGTGCTTCTAACATAGGAGCTATACCTCGTACACCTTTGCCTTTCTTACAGTTAAGCTATCACTAATTCTCCAATGGAAATGCAATAACTAATAGTAAGTTTATAAGAATTTCCTAAATAATAGGAGAATAAGAGAATTTTCCGCTCAAGAAAGAAATGCGAGAAGAAATGTTTACAGAAGCATATCAAGACCAATGACATAGCTTTGTCGGGATTTAATTGCCTATGAAAATGGTTATTTGCAAAGCAAAGTGAAGGGGGGAACTGTGTTTGGTTTATTTTTATTACTTTTTCCCATTTAAAGTAAAAATCACACTGGTATGTGAAAGGCTAGCCTTGCTGTTTAAGATATACAGGTGAGTGTGTTCATACTTATTCAAGTCACATTTCAAGAACTAAGATAACTGACCCCATTATTCAGTGATGGGACATGAGAGACTGTTTGAATTCTTTCAGCATTATGTACTTTTAGGCATTATCATGGATATGCTCTTTTTTATTTCCCTTAGCTTCATTCAGACCAAGATAAAGGAGACGGATCACTCAAATATATTTTATCTGGAGATGGAGCAGGTACTCTTTTTATTATTGATGAAAAAACAGGTGACATTCATGCCACAAGAAGAATTGATAGGGAAGAAAAAGCCTTTTATACTCTGCGTGCACAAGCTATTAACAGAAGAACTTTGAGACCAGTAGAACCAGAATCTGAGTTTGTGATCAAAATCCATGATATCAATGACAATGAGCCAACGTTCCCAGAAGAAATTTATACAGCGAGTGTTCCGGAAATGTCTGTTGTAGGTAAGTTCATTTATAGGAGTTATCATGGTATGTAAAAAGTATACAAAATAATTACCAGAAATTTTTAAAATGCTATGATCAGTTAATTGACATTTTTGAGTCCCTCCTAACAGTACTTATTTAATTTCCTCATGTCGGAAATGAGTTAGAAAAAAAAGAAGAGTAATTTTTTACATGCCATGGATTTGTAAATCTTTGCAAATAAGTAGATATTTCCTTTAAAAACCAATGAAAATATCATTAAAATTTAGTAGAAAATTATGAAAATATAATATCTTTGTCACATGGATTTGTGTAACAGCTAAGTAAAATTCTGATCCCAAATATATTGTACGCACATTTAGGTAAGTATAGATGTAATATAGTCTTCATATACATTCTCTAGTTATAATTCGCCTAAAGACTTTGTCTGGTTTATCTAAATGATACAAAAGGTGGAAATGATTAGATTATCTAATTCATATTATTTTAAAACATGTTTTTCTTATAAGCATAATCCTGCTGATATAAATCTCTTACTCAAACAAACTAGTGGAAATCCACAATCACATACTGATATACAAATACAGATTTAGGCTGTAGAATCTATAAGATGGAAAGCATGAAAAAGCTACAAGTATAACACTCAAGATAATGGAACTTTCTTTTTCAATGGAAATAAACAGAAGTTGTTATTTGTAAGCAAAGAAAGTTAAGATTGCCTTATTTTTTTATTAAATAGAGAATGACAAAAAACAAACATCAGGAAACAAAGGTAACATTTTTTTGGAGATAGATATTTAGATTTGGTAGAATAAATTTATTCCTCAAGCATGGGGGAAGTCATATAAACCAATGCAATAATTCTGATTGTTTTCTTTTAAGTTACAATGGCACATTTTCAACTCTGCATTTCTCAAAAGCATTGTTCTGGGATTATTATTTAATATTTACTTCACTAAATCCCGAGGACTTTGGCAATTGCTTTATGATAAAGCTCTTTTTTTATATCTTGAACTTTATTAAATAGCTTTTAATAGTTCATGGAACTTGGGATCCTCTTGGATTGTTTCTAAATTTAGAATTTAATCTATTCATAAAATTGTATTCTAGAGCAGATGTTAATTATTTTTATAGTCAATTAGTGGAGAGGAGGAAAGAGGAGCACACTTACTCCTTTGTGATCAGATATGCCCTTTACATGAAACAAATCTATTATGTGAAAATGAATTTTAATATCAAACCTCATCATTGAAAGTAACTGCATTTATTATAGTCTGATACATTGTAGCATTATCTACAGGTGCATAAAAATATACCTGTTGGCTAATTAAATATGTAACTGAATTCAGAGTTTTCCTGTAATAACACTATATGTATGATTTTCATGTCAATTATATAGAAATGTTTCTTTAAGAGGTCATTATTAAAGCCAAAAATCATTCAAGTCTTCCATGAAAACCAGTGCTTTTGCTCCTCCTTCTGGTGCTGTGCAGAACTAAGCTGAATTTGGATACTTCAGGTACTTCCGTGGTGCAAGTCACAGCTACAGATGCGGATGATCCTTCCTATGGGAACAGCGCCAGAGTTATTTACAGCATACTTCAAGGGCAGCCATATTTCTCTGTGGAGCCTGAAACAGGTCAGGAATCGTGAATCAGTTGTTACTTTAAGTCATTATGATCTTTTCAAGTAGAAAAAAGGTGGGAACAATAAGACAAACATTAACATTACTGCTTACAGAAGAAGAGGGATGATATCACACTTAAAGACGAGAATTTAAGTGAAATGACTGAGTGAGCTAACGGAAAGAGACCTGGCTTTCTGTTTTTTGCATACGGGTTTAGGTCACTATATAGTCAATATGGTATTCTTTAGGTAACAGAAAATCCGCACAAATTGTAAAATATTTCCACTGAATCATTTTCATGATTTCTGGACAATAAAAATTAATAGCAAAAATATATTCTGTCTTTCAAAAAACCCTAGATGTATAATAGGTGGTCTTAATCAACTAATATTTGAAACTTTAATGAGGATAACAAAAGTTTTTTTTTTTTTTTTCTTCCAGGTATCATCAGGACTGCTTTACCAAACATGAACAGAGAAAACAGAGAGCAGTACCAAGTGGTAATCCAGGCCAAAGATATGGGCGGCCAGATGGGAGGCTTATCAGGGACCACAACGGTGAACATCACACTGACAGATGTAAATGACAACCCACCTCGCTTCCCCCAGAGTAAGCTGCCTTTTTTTTTTTTAATTTTTTTTCAACGTTTTTATTTATTTTGGGGACAGAGAGAGACAGAGCATGAACGGGGGAGGGGCAGGGAGAGAGGGAGACACAGAATCGGAAACAGGCTCCAGGCTCCGAGCCGTCAGCCCAGAGCCCGACGCGGGGCTCGAACTCACGGACCGCGAGATCGTGACCTGGCTGAAGTCGGACACCCAACCGACTGCGCCACCCAGGCGCACCATAGAGTAAGCTGCCTTTAATGGTCTTTCCACATGGCAAAAGCTTTAGACTAACAAGAGAAAAGATATGGAAAAGGTAGTTGTCAATCATTTAAGTTTAAAAACATTGAAAATGTGCTACAAAAGTGAAGAAAAAAAAAAGGTCCGTATGCTGATGCATTCACTGTTACTGAAATGTAAAAAAAATATATTTCGGATATATTTCATTTAGATATAGGGATCTATGGATGATCACAAAACCTGTCCATAAATATGCTCTGCATCCATGACTACAATCCAAGAACTATTTCTTTCAGTTCGCAAAAAGAAATGATGTTTTATTGGAAAACAAAGTCATACTTCACAATGAATGTGTTTACTTCCACCTAGAATTTAATAAGAAGGATCTTAACTTGAGGGTAACATTTTTCAATAAAATATCTAATTCGTCATATTATGAGGACTTAGTCAGAAAGGGCTACATAGCCAGAACATAACAAACTATTCAGACTTACATTTATATCGCTGTGTCAGACTTACAGTTACTCTCTCTGTGTTTGGAATGGTAATCATTCTAAAACATTTTGTATCCCTGACCTATTTAGTTATAAAACACTAAATCTATTTAGTGATAATGTCATGTATTTGGATCTATTTTTGTTATAAAATGAACTCTTCAAGTTCTCAAAATAGATCAAGAATAGGTTAAGAACCGTTAGCTTCTGACCATATAACACATGTATTTATTCATGTGTTATACACATGAATCCCTTTTTTATACAAATTTGTATAGACATGCAATTAGAGTGGGTGATGTTAGATCTGAATGGGCACCCCAAGTATCAGACAATTTCCTGCTCATTGGAAAAATCTGTACTTTAAGATGGAATTTTATGTTGTTAGAAATGTGGCATAAAATGCAGGTTGCAGTATCTTTGTCATTATTTTTTGGCATTTTTTGTGTGTTCACTTCTAAGTTGATCTCCCAATTCTAGTTTGATTTTTGGCTTACATACTTTTGGGAGAAATTATTAAAATGTAGTTTTTTGTGATATTTATATTTTTACACTAAAGACTATAATGCACAAGGAATCATGGTCTAAGAATTTGTTGCATTATTTTGACTGTTTCAAAGAAATTTACCTCTTTTCCATGTTATTTTTATCTAACTTTGATGAGTAAAAATAGTGTATGATTTGAATTGATTTGTCTAAAATCTTGTGTGTAGAAAAATTGTAACGTTCACATAGAATGTTTTTTGAGCACAGTAATCACTTGTTTATTATTCATGATGATTATTTTGCTAAATATTAAGGAATGTCCCCATTAGGTCTGCCATTGTGGTGTTTGGCTCCAAACAGAGAAAAGGGTATTTCTTTATGCTCTTTTCAAACAGTCAGACTACAGCTCCAATTACCTGTAGCATCAGCAGGAGAAAGGAAAATAATAATCCCTGTTATTTCTTCTCAAACAAATCTGAAGACATGCTTAGTGGCATTAAAATTCAAATTTCACGTTTTGTATATATTTCTGACCACCTCTTAACCTGAACTTGTTACCAGGAGAATTAACATGCAAATCCAGTAGAATAAACCATAACTAATTAATCACATTATCCACAAGAGGCAAAAATATTCCTTTAAAAAAGTATTTTTTAAGTCAAAAATAAATGACCACTAAGAGGACCATTATATTTTAAATGCTCAGGAACATATATACACATGTCAAAAATGCAGTTCATTTAAAAATGATAATCCAGGGGCGCCTGGGTGGCGCAGTCGGTTAAGCGTCCGACTTCAGCCAGGTCACGATCTCGCGGTCCGTGAGTTCGAGCCCCGCGTCAGGCTCTGGGCTGATGGCTCAGAGCCTGGAGCCTGTTTCCGATTCTGTGTCTCCCTCTCTCTCTGCCCCTCCCCCGTTCATGCTCTGTCTCTCTCTGTCCCAAAAATAAATAAACGTTGAAAAAAAAAAAAAAATTAAAAAAAAAAAAATGATAATCCAATAAAGGAAATTAATAGATTCTAATTAAGCACAAAAATCAGATATTTGAAAGATAATAATGTCCAATGAAAATTCATTTTATTATTTTTTCATCTACTATGATACCTTTATTAATTCATTTGATAATCTTTTCCTTTGCTTTTGTTGATCAGAATTTATGATTGGCATCTGACAGATACATTACACAAGCCCTGATATAATTATAATAGTAGTGATGATGATGATGATGAAATATTGATAATAAAAAGAAGCAGCAACATAACACATTTTCTGAATAACATGTTTTTTGGACACTGTACCAAGTTATTGATTGGCCTACTGTTATTTGATCACAATAACTCATTTAGGTCAATATTATGATCCCCATTTTACAAATGAGAAAACAAAAGTTCTAGATGTTAAGACGAAACTCCAAGTAACGCAGATTAGGGTTGAAATCCATGTCCAAATCCAGATGTATAGCACAACACATTTAGAGGAATTGTAGAGCACCTTGTATCTTGCCTCATTATTTTTTAACTATAGCTAGAAACATAATTTGTGGATTTTTATTTTCTCAATTATATTTTCTGCAATGAATATTTGCAACCATATCTTACTATTGGGAACATTCAGTCATGGCAATTAGAATACCACTTGATAACCTCAGTCATCTAATATCCAGAAAACTAGTTTTTAATTTCCAATATCATTTCATTAAATAGCTAAGATTTGGAGACAGTTCCACAGTTTATGAAGTCTTTCATATGTGGCATAGCACTGAGAACTCAGAACTAACCTATGTAGATCCCTTGTTAGTATTATTATACTCAATGCATGGAAAAAGTAAAGGAGATTCAGAGTGGCAATGATAAAGACAACAAGCCAATGCTGCCTAATTGAAATATAATGCAAACCAAAATTTTGCACCACGTACGTAATCATAATTTTTATCAGCCATCTAAAAAAGTTAAAAGAAACAGGAGAATATATTTTAACCATATATTTTCTTTAGCCTAATAGTGTCCTTTAGATATGTCAATATAAAACTTAATTCAAGTATTTTATATTCTTTGTTACCATAATTCTTTGGAATACCCACTTAGATAATGTATTTTCCAGTTGCATCAAGTCTCAATTCAGACTAACCACATTTCCACTCGATCACTGCATGGAGTGATTCTGCATGAGTCCCAGTGCTGTCTTCCTCACTTAGTAGCTTTTTCATGTTGGTCAGTTAAACCAACCCTTCTGTTTTTCAGTGACAATGAATAAACTTGGATAGCAGTGCATACTCCATGGTAGAGTGTAAGACTAAATAATTCACCACCTATGAAACACTTGACCCAGTGGCTGGCACTAGCGTATTTATGTGTTCAGTAATGTTGATTTGTTCAAGTGCTGCTCTATTACTATTATTAGTCAATATTATAAAAGTGGCCTCAGAACTTAAACTTGCATTGCAGATGGGCTGATCCAAATTCCGTATTTCCCAATATGGTCCATCTGTGAAAGATAAAACTCTCAGTCATTTGGAAGGGACAGTGAAAGATGACAACTCAGATGTCCTGCTTCATTGTTTAGCTTATTTTATTGTGTGGATCTATAACAGTCATTCCCCATTAGGGACAATTTTGCCACCCCAGAGAACATTTGGCAATGTTTTGAGACATTTTTGCTTGTCTCAGCTGGTGGCTTCTACCAGCATCTATTGGGTAGAAGATAGGAATGATCTGAACATCCTTACAATTCATATGACAGAGAATAATTTGGCCCCAAATGCCAACAGTGCTGCAGTTAGGAAACTTTGATGTGTTATATGAGGATCTGTTCAAGTGAAATAATAAATTTATTTATCTGACAATATTTATTGAAAACACACCATGTGGCGCCTGGGTGGCTGAGTTGGTTAAGCAGCCAACTTTTGATTTTGGCGCAGGTCGTGATCTCACAGTTGTGAGATGGAGCCCCCACCTCAGAGCCTTCTTGGGATTCTCTCTCTCGCCTTCTCTCTCTGCCCCTGCCCCACTTGTTCATGCACATGCTCATGTGCTGTCTCCCTCAAAGTAAATAAACATTAAAAAAAAATGCGTGTACCAAACACTATTTTAGAAATTAGATATATGAATGTTGTCAACAAAGGGTCCTGGTTTTTATCCCTATGACCTTTCATTACAGTAGGTGAGGTCATAACTTATCAGACATAAGTAAAAATATATATATGCAAGGCGTTGACTCAGTCATGGATAAAAAGAGGAACATGTGTGTGCCAAAGGGAAGAGTAGGGGAAGATCTCATTCAGGAGGGGATATTTTATCCAAACATGGCAAGATGAAATAAACTTAGCCATATAAAGAGATGTGAAAATCCACCAAGCAGAGTTAACACCATGTGTGAGACCCTGAGATTGGAAATTGAGTGATTATGTCAAGAACCAAAGATGGTGTAGCTGGATCATACCAAACAGGAATAGGTTGGTGGGAGATTAGATTAAAAAGCTCTACACTCCCAGGAGCATTGACAATAGCCAATTTTTATTGGTATTAACAAACATGTAACTGTGTTCCTGACCTAAGTTATCATCACGGTCCTGTGCTTTTAGAAGTATACAGGTAGGTGAACATTAATGTAATATGGGTGCCCAGCTTAGTGTGATTCTAAAAGAGAGACAATGGATTAGAAGGTTAGGGGGCACCTGAAAACTGAGTTCTAAAAGTATTTTCTGCTCTTTTGCTCTAGATACTAACTTGTATTTTTCAGTCTCAAAAAGATACTCTTTGAATATTTTCACAATCCTGCGTTATATCCAGTGACATAATTTTTAAAATAATAAGGGAAAAAATCTATTGCTTACCTTTCACTGACAGGTACTATGTTTGTACCTAAGCGTATGAACATTAATGTCTTGATTCTTGATTATGAGTCGTATATTGTCTAGCAATAGAGAGAATATATCAATAGGAAATCATGTGTAATGAAGGAACTATGCACAGAATGCAGTGGGCATACAGAATAGTAGCACTTATCCAAATTGGGGGAGGGGTGAAGGTATGAGTACATCATTTACCGTGGAAACTTTTTGGGGGAATTTATCTCTTGATCTAAGTCTTTTCTTAAAACTAATGTATGTCATAAAGGTAGAAAAATATGAAGAGTTCACAAAGTTGGGAATTAGCAAAATCTAATTTATGAAAGGGCATATTCTGTGCAGGAAAAACAAATGATAAAGGACATGCTTCAAAGTGGTGATGAAGATTCTTTGGTGATAAAAATGATAGATGCTTTTTTTTAAATATATATTTTTGATGTTTATTTATTTTTGAGAGAGAGAGAGAGAGAGGGAGAGAGAGACAGAGTGTGAGTGGGGTAGGGGCAGAGAGAGAGAGAGGGAGACACAGAATCCAAAGCAGGCTCCAGGCTTCGAGCTGTCAGCACAGAGTCCAGTGTGGGGCTCGAACTCACCAACTGTGAGATCATGACCTGAGCCAAAGTTGGACGATTAACCGACTGAGCCACCCAGGCACCCCTGAAATAATAGATGCTTTTAATGTTTGCTTTTCTGTAGCTTCTATTTTTATAAGTTTTTGTAACTTGATAATGCCAAAACAAAACAGAATAACAATGGAAAGGACAAAAGTGACAATTACTTCCAAAAAGTCCAATTAAATCAGCACTGGATAGCAGCTATTGGAATTTACATAATGGGAGTAATTGCAGATGATCTTTCCCAATTGGTTTTCATTGAAATTATTTTGTAAGAAGCTGGAGGATATTAAGTTGAGGAATAAAAGAAGAACAGGAAGGAGACTGAAGAAATAATGCCTCTACTTTAAGAAGTAAGATGAATAAGAAAATAAAATAGACAAACAATACAGTAGTTAGAAAGAAATCTTGAATTAAATGTGGTTTAGTAGGTAATTTCTTAAAGTTTCCTATGGCCCAGGCACAAAGTGGGAATTAGGCCACAATGGCCAACAAAAGACCTGAGCTCCTAGTTGAAGATGCAGACAATAAAGTGATAGCTACAGGAACGTAATGTGATGTCTGGTTGTGTGGTAAGTGTTGTGAAGAACATAAAGCAGGTAAGGGGCTAGATAATGGCAGGGGTGCTATTTTAGAAAGGATGAGTAGGGGAGGCTTTTCTAAGGAGACCTGAGTAATTTTCGGAACTGAAAATGCACACAATTAGACAATTTAGCTTCCCTAATCATAGGTCCTACATATACAATACTTAGAGGGTTAACAGTTAATAAATAAGGTCAGGGGCCCACAGGTGGCTCAGTCAGTTGAGCATCTCACTCTTGATTTAGGCCAAGGTCTTGATCCCAGGGTCATGGGATTGAGCCCCATGTCGGGCTCTGTGCTGAGCATGGAGCGTGCTTCTCTCTCTTCCCCTCCCTCTACTCCTCTCCCCTGCTCATGCTCTCAATCTCTGTCTCTAAAATAAAAGTAAATAATTTAAAAAATGATAAAAATAAATAAATAAATACAGTCACATATGTAAAATGTCTTCAATAGTAACTGCAATATATAATAAGTTCTTGATAAAACTCGATTTCCTCCTCTTCCCTTTTCCTTCTTCATGAGTGTATCTAATGTTTCTGATCTTATTCCTTTCCTGTCTCTGATGTTGCGCTGCTGTTCTTTTGTGGCCAACCAAAGGTTAAATAGAAGTGCCTTAAGCCTGGAGAGACCTGTAACCTCAGTGGCCAGAACAAAATGAATGTGCGTACCTCATACAAACGAATGAATACTTTCATGAATGAGGACTCCAGAGCCTGTTTTTCTGCTCTCCAACCAGTCAGATGTTCAGTGGTCCTTGTATGGTGCTGTTTCATTGTGCTAACCCAGAACATATAACACTTCCTCACCTGAAATCTAAGCTCCTGGTATCCTGCTTGAATACTTTAGTCTTTTTCATTCCATATCATTTTTTCTTTCCCTAAAATAAGAAAAACAAAATAGACTCCATGGAAAAGGTCTATTAAAAATATTAAATTACTGCAACTTGGTCTCTGTGGGATTTGGAAAAATCAACTGGGACAATAAGATTTATGTCCAATGACTTTAAAAAAAATCTCTGGGAAAATGTTACAATAACTGATTTTCATCCTGACCAGAGTAAATGATTAAGGAATATCTGATCTGCAGAACCCAGTATCTTTGCCTTGATATAGCAGAGAATGTTATATCATAAGACTCTCAAATCCATTAAAAACAAAAATAAAACAAAACAAAATAAACATCTAGAAGGTAGGTTCAGGATTAGGGAAAAAGCATTTACAAAAGCACTTATGCAGATGGTCAGGGTCCCAGCCAGCCAGCTGGTGCTGGGGACTTGGATCTAGTTTTTGAATGGGACAGTAGTTCACTAGAACTCAAGAAGAAGGAAGGCAGCTAAACCTCTGAGACCCTGGCAAAAACTCCAAACCACAAATGAGACAAGTCTAGGGCACAGCTCAAGACCACAGCTCTTTATTCACATTTAGCTGCTTTCCCACACATCCTATCACAGACAACAAAAGACAGAGAGAGTAGATTATTTTCGCATCTCCTAACTGTAGGTGTGAGCTCCTGAGAAAACCAGCTCTCATGGAACCATGCTTCTAGTCTACTTAACACTGAGTCACACACATGTTTGCACCAAGCTTAGGTGGACAAGTGGGAGTCAGGAACCAGTAACTAGCACATTTATGCAATGTTGAATGAGCTGAAATTCTATGAAGGGGAAAAAATTTATAAAATGCAAACAAATTGGGTGATAGTTTTATTTGTATTTATTCTTGATTCTCTTAAGTTTTAGGGCATTATGTGTGTAGATAATCATCAAATCTATGAGAATTTGATATGATGTTTATTATGTCAGTTTCCAGATCTATCCCAAGTACACTCAAAAGAGTGAATTTATATTTGTCCACTATATTTTTTGCCATGAATTATTAAGGACAGTAACAAAAATCAGTTCATTGGGTTGTTAGTTCTGAAAATTGACACAGAATTTCTCCCTTATAGGAAAGTTTTTTATTAAGATAAATAATAGGTAATAAGACACTTTCAGTGTACAAATAAACTTAATAAGACTCTAATTTTCTGAATGTTCAGAAATCTCTTTATATTCTCTCAAATTGTATCTAAAGATTATACACAACTATAGCCAATTGAGAAATAATAGCAAACAATTCTAGAATCACTCAGAGCCCTGGGGCGCCTGGGTGGCGCAGTCGGTTAAGCGTCCGACTTCAGCCAGGTCACGATCTCGCGGTCCGTGAGTTCGAGCCCCGCATCAGGCTCTGGGCTGATGGCTCGGAGCCTGGAGCCTGTTTCCGATTCTGTGTCTCCCTCTCTCTCTGCCCCTCCCCCGTTCATGCTCTGTCTCTCTCTGTCCCAAAAATAAAAAAACGTTGAAAAAAAAAAAATTAGAATCACTCAGAGCCCTAAAAAGATATCATATGTATATTTATGTGTTTTATCTAAACACATGTCCTAGATTGGACACTGTCCTAGATTGGACACTGACTGACTTTATTTAGCCCATTAAATTACATAAATATGGGTTATCCAGTTTGCCTAAATTTCAAAACAGCAGTATAAAAATAATAGTAATAAGCACAGTGTTATAGCGTGTACTGAGAACTATAAAATACAAAAAAAAAAACTCATTAAGTCTTCACAATATCTATATAACATTATAACATAATTGCCTCCTCCTTTTTATTAGTTAAAAAAACAGATATATGTAAACTTAAGTTACTTGTTCAAAGTCCTATAACTGGGAAATAATTTAAAGTCAGATTGGGGATCAAGGTTCTTTGGCTCAAAAATCTACACTTCTAACCACTACACCAAGAAAGAAATTGGTACATGAAAAACTCTCTTCTTTATCTTCCCTGGATCATTTTGCTTTTCATTAATTCCATGATTCACTACTTGTTTGTAGATTATACAGATAACTTTAGATAAGGTATACTAAATTCTTGAAATGTCTATGCATTTGCTACAAATAGGGAAATGAAACCTTTATAGGTTGGTGCTTTTGCAATTCCCAGGGACCAAACATGACTGGCTGTTTTGTTTTGTTTTGTTTTGTTTTTTGGTCCTTATACTTTGTTTTTGTCCTTATACTCCTTGGACAGATAAATAAACAGGTTTGCATCAGACAAGGTCTTTCAAGGAAATGTCTCTATGATATACATAGGGATTTAAGACCTGTACATTCAGTGAGCTGTGAGACTACCGTAATCCCTGCCTGGTACAAGAGAGATTTGATTTAATAAGTGCTGATTTTTCCTTTGTAAATAGAGTCAACCTCTTCTCTACTGGGGATTCTAAGGTAATGTAGGCCTCAGGCTGATCTGCATATTTTAAAATTATCAAGCACATTTCAACTAGACCACATTTCAACTAGAGCAACAGTCAGGTATGTCCCAAGGAAGATGCTTTAGCCTGAGAAAGAAGGAATGAAATTTAAAATATCTCTTTTTCCCTTTTTCATTGTCTAGGAAAAAAAATACCTTTATATTCCTTAGAACTGTTCTATAATTTTTATTGGTTAGAGATAACTATGATTTTTACTGTGACCACCAAAATATTTGTAGGATTCTTCCCTATGGTTCCAATGTCTACAGTTTATAATAATTACAAAGAAATGGTGTTGTAAAAGCATTCCTTGATTTATAAAATGTTGAATGAAGTCATACAGTGTGGGCAGGAACTATGCTAGTAAATAATAATAAATTAATAAAGAGAGATACAAGATACAGGATACATCCACAAATGGTTTGTATTTTGAAGGGTATAGACACAAACTCTCCCTTTCCTGTGTTCTCTCTCTCTCTCTCTCTCTCTCTCTCTCTCTCACACACACACACACACACACACACACACACACACACACACCTTTATAGTTTATCCCACACCCCATGTCTTCTTTACTTCTTTTCTTGCTTGTTTTTGCACATAGATATAGGTTATGTGTATGTACGGATGTGTAGTTATAAGTATACATGCTCATATATGTATACACACATATGTATGTTGACATGCATATTCCATACCCACCTATAATTGGAGAATGTTGCAATAACATTCATACTATAATTACCAATTGAAGTCTAAACCATCAAATGATAAACTCTTCAGATGTAAGTGGATCAGGAAAGAGAAAATTATATAAGAGTTCTCCAGGTAGGAAAACAAAGGAAATGAGTTCTGTTTGGTATGGCTGGACCTCAGGGTTTGAAGCAGGGATTATGAGACAAGAAGGAAAATGTATGGGCATTGTTAACATCAGGAAAAAGGATGGATATAAAACTAAAATGCCATATAGATTATGCAAAGGAATAATTATGCTAATTATTCTGGCAGCAATGAAGCACACTGCTTGGATCACAAGAGCAACAGTTGATGAGAGTCTGGACCAATGCTGAGGAGAGGAGGAATTTGAGACACATTTAAGTGGGTGATCCAATGGACTTGGTCATCATGTCGACAAAAGTTTTGAAGGAGAAAGGAGAGAGCAAAAGAAAAAGCTGTTTTCTAGCTTTTTACCAGAAGACATTGTTTGAAGAGAGAGACAGGGATTTCAGCTTGATTTGAAGATTTTGAATTGAGTTTCAGATATCTAGGAGTAGTGAAAAAATATGTTGATCCGAGGTACACACATGACATATAAGTGAAAAATATGTTGATCCGAGGTACACACATGACATATAAGTGAAAACAGACATGTATGATCTCAGCCAGGCTAAATGTTTAGAGGGACATAACTGGGGAAATGCACAATACTATATGCACAAGATATACATTCCTCAGAGGAGTAGTGTGCATGGAAATTATACAGAAATCCGCTTGAAACTCCCCAGTTATTCCATGGAGAGTTCCCTTCGACTAAACCATTTGGCATTTTGAAAAAATGGGATTCAAAGTTCTTTTGTATCCTTCAGAGCGAAGTTGAATAATACCCCCGGATGAGTATAGATATAAATACTTAGATACAAACTAGCTGTGTAATGTTTGGCTGTTACAGAGGTTCTAGTATGCCTATTCAGGGACACATTGCAAACATAGGGGCCACCTAATACAATGTTAATATGCTTATGAATGACTAGTTTAAGGTTATCTTAACCTCTCCATGTCCTATGTACAATTTTGTTTCTATACATTGCAATTGTGTGCATTGCATTGATGCCAAACCTCGGAGATGATTTCAAAGATACGTATCCAGATGGATTTCCAAGTCCCCGGGAATCAATGGGCAGCTTTCCTTAAAGCTTTGTCCTGTAACTTTCCTCAATGAACAGGAAACTAAGACCTCATGCAGCATCTCGTTTTGCTCTAATTTAACTTCAATGCCCAAAGCTAAGCTGGTGATCACGTCTCCAGTGCTCACAAATTTAGGTTTCTGTCTTTCCTCTGGTGAGAGTCTTCAGTTCCAGAGCCTCATTCCTTTGTCAGTCTCTGGTGTGACTTTCCGCTCTTCTCTCCTTTCTCCTAAATGCCCATTTAGCGTTGCATAATTTCCTTAACCACTGTGCAGTTTTCTCCAAGGAGCTTTATCTCGTTTTTAATTTCTTCCTGTTAAGCTCATTAAAAAACATCTTTTAAACATTATACAACGGAATGGTTTATAAACGTGCATAATTGTGTCATTTTTCTTAAAGCAAGTGTTGTTTGAGATTATTATGCAGCGTAGAGATGTTACAATAAGATTACACACAAAGCAAATAAAAAAATTAAACTAATGTTAAATTATTTTGTTGATACATGTATGTGGTGCTTTTTTTTCTTTTTTTTGTCACAGTGTTAGAAATGCTGAGAGTTCTTACATAAATGTGAATAGAAACAAGGGCAGGGAACAAAGGAAAAGACAAATTATATGTCTTTGAGCCTTACTGTTTTTTATCAACAAAACAAAACTGCAACTATTTCCTGCCAAGCTCAAAACCTGAGTTTGCCCTTGCTGCCCTCCCACTGGTGTTCTGGCATCTCTTGTTGTTTCTGAGGATGTCATCTTGTCACATCTCTTACTTGGCTTATCTTCTGTCTTTCCTCCAGAGTCTCCTACATTGAGCTGTCAATTGTTTCTAATTCTAGTACACAAATCTGCAGCGTTTTTAATATTCAAGTGCAAAGGTCCTATTGATCAAAATTTTGGTAAAACAGTGACCTGGAATATTTAATCTTGAATCTTATAAAATCAGAAATACATCAAAATTGGTTGAAATCTTTAATAATGAAAATTCAGATGTGATGTGAGGTTGTCAATAATGGTCTCAAAGTGCACTTCCCATACCTTCTGCCCAGTCCTTACAAAGTCTCTGCAATATTATCTTTTAGATTTGTACTTCTAACCACGACTGTCCATATATGAGACACAAATGGCAATTTCCCCTTGCATTCATGCCTTTGTGCCTAAGCCGATAACCAAACTAAGAACATACTCCAGGAAGAAACATTTATCTGCTCTAAACATTAAAAGAGAAGCAAATGATTCAATCTGACACCTGGGAATGAGTTTAAAACAACTATAAATTGGAATTGATAGGAAAGCGTACCACATAATTAAAGCGCCATCAACTGTAAGAGTAAAAATAAGGAGCATGCAAATAGATGTGTTTAAGGAAAAATGAAACGTTAGATGGGTGATAGGAGCTACTGTGCTTTTGTCAACGGACGCGTAACAATCTGCCTCCTTCTGATGTCTCTCTTGCTCCCAACCCCTACATGATAAACACCCTTGCAGACTCCTAATGAAAATAATTTCAGTTTGTTTGACAAACTAGGATACTTGTGTTCAGCAGACTACTCTTGGAAAGGAATTATAAAATAGGAGTGAGTAGTTCTTTCACACATTTAAAATATAGAAATGCAGTCTATTAACTTTGAAATAGACCCAGTGAATCTTCTCCCTAAATAAGTTTCTGCACATAAACATAATTCCAGAGAAAGCTTTCCAGAGAAAGTATTGTCAAATTGTATATGTTGGGCACTGAATAACTAGTTCTTGAACAAATTAATTACTAGAGCTGCCATAGAATTAAAACAATCATGACTGCGTATACTGTATGTGTGTATATATCATACTATTTGAATTATTTAATAGAGAGCTAAATCTATACTATTTTGATGAATGGGCTCCATCTTAATCGTGGCTTTTCTGGGAAGTATGAGACACCTTGAACATACCTTTATTAACATTTCAGGGGTAAATAAGTATATGTATGTGCCTGTATGTACACACATATTCCCAACTCACCTACTATATGTGTTTGTGTTGTGTGTGTGTGTGTGTGTGTGTGTGTGTGTCCCTTACAACAAACTACTGTGGAAGAGAACTGAGATATACACACTAATTTAGTCTTATTATAATATGAACCATTGGAACATGGTCACTTCCTGCTTAAGTCTTAGAAGGTACTGAAAATTAACACGGATAATGCTTACTCTCCTCAAAAGGAAATAAATTTTGCAATGGAGATAGTCCCTTCACCAACCAAAAAATAAAATGAAGTGATAAATAATTTTGGATTCTTGACCAGAACTATAATGACAAGTTTAAAGCAGGCAGATTTTCAGAATCTAAGCATGTGCCTAAAAATACAACCAATCTCAAAAATGTCCAAGCTAAAAATAAAAAGTGGGAGAACAGATTTCCAGAGGCAATATTCAGTGAAATCTGTGTGACAGTAAAATTAATGAAACAATAAAACGTTTTATTCTTTTGTTCTGTCTCTGTCTGTTAAAAGAAGACCCATGATTAGGAAACCTTTTACCAGAACCTGATAATCCCTAATATCATCAAGAAAATTTTCTACTTAAGGTTTTAAAAAATATTTTGCATCGAAGTATTAAGTTTATATATTTTTTTAAAAAGGAAAATAAGCCACCTCTTCCAATCTTCCTCACCTGTAGCTCTATTCCTCACAGAAAACAACTTCAAACTGTAACGTTTTCAGTTCATCTGGGTTAAGCTACAATTCTTTAAGCAATATCTTATTATTTGTTGAAATATTTTTATATCTCACCTTTGACTTCCTTTCATGATTAGTGAAAATGGAACACAGTAACATCTCAATCCATTCTCCCCTAGATGTAATTATATCAGTTTTTTCCCCATTTCACTATCCATTATCTTAGCAAATTTAAGTAATGTGATTAGGTTTACTTTATCCAGTATTGCCAATCTCTCTCTGTCTTTCTATCCCAACAGCATTTTCACAGAATCACTACATATATATATATATATATATATATATGTATTTTTTAATTGTCTAAAAAAAAAAAAACCTTGCAAGTTTCAAAAGGAGCTTATCAAAATACTATGCTATGAACTATGTAAAATGTTGACAATTGTGCCACCTTTTTAAAAATTTTTGTTTATTTATTTATTTAGACACAGCAGGTGGGGGAAGGGCAGAGAGAGATGGAGAGAAAGAATATCCCAAGCAGGTTCCGCACTGTCATGGGGTTCGAACTCATAAACTGTGAGATCATGACCTGAGCCAAAAACCGAGTCAGACGCTTAACTGAGCACCCAGGCGCCCCTGGGCCAAAATATTTAACAGAGCATATTCTGGCTCTCAAATGTTTCTAAGACAAAACCAGACATTTTATTTCCCATGCAATAATTTCAGCTATTGAATATGAGAGATCCTCTTTACCAAAGTTGTATTTTTCCAAGATATTACAGCTTTGAGCTTTTCATGTGCTCCGTGTACAGCTGCTCAAAACTCGTTCGCAAGCAGCCCCATAGCACTTAGCTTCATTTTGGCAGCGTTCGGGGTTGCACACCTAAAGCCCTTGTATTCCCCTCCCAGCATGGGCTGGCTAATCTCTACAGCTCAGGAAATCCTGCCATCCCAGACTTTCCTTTTTTACTTTCGTACTTTGGATAGAAAACTGTCTACATCTCATGTATTCCCATATCTTGATTTAGCACCTTATTTTCCTGGAATACATTCTTCGTTAGGTTCTTTCAAAAAGCCCAAAGGGAGAGAAATTTGCTGAGTCTAAAACTATCTTTATTGGGTTATCACATTTGATTAATATGCTGGCTGGGTTGAAAATAATTTCATCATCAAATTTTGATGACATTGTTCAATATTTTGCTAGGATCAGGGGCTACCTTGAAAGGTCCATTGACATTTTAATCCATGTCTTTTTTTTTTTTCAACCACACAGTTGCATATGAGTTTTCAATTGCATATACTTCCTTGCATTTATCCTCTAGCCCTCAAATTCCCACGTTGGATAATCATAATCTTCAGTTTAACCCATCCATTATTTTTTAACTTCAACTATTATATTGTAAATATCTATTTACTGTATTTGGCTCTTTATCAAAAATGCCCAGCCACTTTTTATAGTTATTTTCTGGTGAGATTTTTATGACCACTTTTACTTCTTAAAGCATATTGAATATATTTTAAAATATTTTTTATGTGATGGCTCCACATTCTTTTGTTGATCTAGCTCCAAGTTTCTATTTGTTTCATTTTATTTGCTTTTGGAATTTTTTATATCAGTGTTTTGTTTTCCTGGGATACTCATGTTTCCTTGTATTGTTATATGTATTTTTGTTATTGTATATTATATATTTATATTAATTTATAAGTAATTTTATATTAATATCACATAAATGCAATCATATATAATTACTATTTATATAATATATAGCATATATTATATTGTTATAGATAATATATAATATATGAATCCCAAATATATATATACTGATATGAAATAATATATAAATACATTACACATAATATATGATTATAATAATGTATAATGTATACACTATATAATATATAAATCTCAAATATATATTTGAACTTTGTGAGACATGTTGTTGAATCCTAACTACCAACACTTTTTTTTTTTTAACTTTTTTGAAATTTTTGAGAGCAAGAGAGACAGAGCGTGAGCAGGGGAGGGGCAGCGAGAGAGAAGGAGACACAGAATCTGAAGCAGGCTCCAGACTCAGCTGTCAGCACAGAGCCTGTTGCAGGGTTCGAACCCACAAACAGTGATATTAGGACCTAAGACAAAGTTGGTCACTTAACCCACTGAGCCACCCAGGTGCCCCAGTACCAACAGTTTTAAGTGATGCTTTGTTGTGTATATGAGTTTGCTTGTTTGCTTTTTTTCATTTTACAAATAGTGTTTCTATATGACATTTCTGCAACTATTCTCATATGCCTTGCTGGGCTTTGTTTATGCTACCATTTAAGTTTGCATTATATATTCCCATGTGTTTCCTGTTATGGGTTGAATTGTGTCCTCTAAAACATATATTTTTAAGTGTTAAACCTCAGTATGTCAGAATATGACCTTATGTGAAAATAGGGTCTTTACAGAGGTAATCAAGTTACAAGGAGGTCTTTCAGGGTTAGGACTTTAATCCAATATGACTGGTGTCCTTATAATAAGGGGCAATTTGGACATAGAGACAAACATTCACAAAGGGAAGACAATGTGAACACCCAGGGAGAAGATGTCCATGTAGCTGGAATGATGTCATTACAAGTCAAGGAACACAAAGGATTTTGGGCAAGGCCCAGAAGCTAGAAGAGGAAAAGAAGGATTCTCCCGTACAGTGATCAGGAAAAGAATGGCCCTGCCAGATATTTAGATCTCAGGCTTCTAGGCTCCAGAACTGTAAGCAAATTTCTGTGGTTTTGACACTTTGTTAAAGCAGCCCTAGCTAATTAGTACATTTCCCAAAACCATGGTGCCAAAATTAACACCCATCAGCTCTGCGTAATAGTTCCCATTATACCACATACTTTGAATACTTGGTTTTGTCAGATTTAATTTTTGTCAATTTAGTAGGTATAAAATGGCATCACATCATGGCCTTAATTTGCATTTGCTTGATTAAAATCCAACATATTTCTGTTTATTTACCTTTCTTGTTTCCTCTACTGGAAACTGTTCACCATTCATATTCTTGACCAATTTTTCTGGTAGCTTATGTGTCTTTTCTTATGGACTTTAGACATACTATGTTTTTCAAGGTGAAATTATTCTCTTTATTTGTAACATGTTTCACTTTCTCTATATTGTCTGTTATTTAGAGAAGTTATTAGTTAGAGCATAGATTGATTCATCAACCTTTTATCTTATGCATTGTTAATCGTTTGTCCTATTTTAGAAATTTCCTTGCTAAAGATTGCTAAAATATTGGCCTACATTTACTTGTAAATTAAAGTTTTAGAAACAACTTGTGTGTGTAGTGTGTGTGTGTGTGTGTGTGAGCTGAGGATTGTTGCAGATAACCAAAAAGACACTGACTCAGAATTTTTAACTAAAGTTTTTGCATATAGAAAGGAAATTGAAGAGGGACCTTTGCAGGATAAAGTTGAAAATTGGAGATAAACACATCTCTGTGTAATCTCCCTCCCATGTAACTTACAGCTGTCTTTGGCAATAAAATAATTTGGTTAATATATAGATATGCCTTAGTATTTTGTAGTTCAATAATTATTCTGAAACATGAAGGAAAAGGGGAGGAAACTTACGATGTTAATTCAAAAGAAGTCATAAGGCAGAGATACCTGTAATACTGACAGAGCTGAATTAGCCTTCATTAGGAAATTTCATAGCTTATTTATAAAGATTGTTGACAATATATTCCATTAAAATATTAAAGAGCTATTTGTTTCCTAAGAATGTATGTGCATATAAGTACATACAAATACATATGGATCTATACACACACGTATATGTATTTATATACATATTTACTTATATGTATGTGTGTTTCTATCTCACCAGGCATTTGATATGTTGTTCTATATCTTGTGGCACCTTACTCCATCATTTTCCTTCTTTTGTGACTTTATGAGTCAAATATTTACAACTGTATTTTTATTCAGCTATAATATATCTTTCCAGGGCTGGTAATGTCTCTCGCTCTTGTAAAAAGCGCTTGAAAAAGAAAGGTATGGCAAGAGGCAGTGAAGAAGAAGGATCCCCCCAGGTAGCATAATTTCAGTGGTTTTCTTATCCATACACAGATTCTCCCTGGAGCAACTGTAGACTGACTTATAATCCTTTACCTTTGTGTTGATGGATGCTACAGTGTCATCTTTCTCTTCTAGCGGTTAACTCTGCTTATGTCTGTAAAAAATATAGTTCTTCAGGATCTTATGAACCCACACTAGGAATGTAAAATGTTGTGAAAGGTGGTTTGTTTTTAGGTCACATTTTCCTGCAAAACATTAATCCTAGTTAATTGTGGAGACAATTTGTTGTTGCATAACCCATCTGTGGATTACGTGGAGCTTGCTATATGTCCTTCTTGCTTGAAGAGGCCATAAAAATAATGATCAATTTTGTAGAGATGGTAAATATCCTCAGGCCAAAAGGGGATTTCAGTTTTCTACTTACTTTTGTAGGTTCTCATTTTCTGTCAACTTGGTGCTTGTCCTTTTTTAATACCTTCAAGTGTATATTTCTATCTCAATTTATGATCCACAAATATTGTTTTCCAGTTAAACTGAATTATCTAGCTTCATTGCCAGAAGCCTGTTTTAATGATTTTCAGTCAACTAAATTATTATTGTATTATCAATGATCACGTTTTCAAAATGATGGACAGTAGAAATAAGTTGATTTTTGTGTTTTTCTATTTATCCCATTAATCTTTGATATCTCACTTAATTTCAGTCTGAAGAATTCCTGATCTCACTTTCCATTCCTCTGACTTACAACAGCAAATCTCCAAGAAAATTTAGTTTATATTATGGAAAACACTTGTGACCAGTGTTTGGGCATTAGGGTTGTGTTTCATGCTAGTGGCATAAAATTCTAGGCCTTTTCAGAGACAATGATTAAAATAAAAACGTACAGTTAGTTTATAAGTGTGAATTTATACATAAAAATTTGTGTAATCAGTTTTAATATTATGGTGTTTCTATGAAATATTTTTATTCTGTTATAGCACAGGATTTTCTTTTAGGCTTTAAAAACTTTAAAAACACTAATATTATAAACTTAGAGCACTCTAAATTCATTTTGAAGGATACAGATATTTTATTTTTATTTTTATTTTTTTTATTTAAAAAAAAAATTTTTTTCCAACGTTTATTTATTTTTGGGACAGAAAGAGACAGAGCATGAACGGGGGAGGGGCAGAGAGAGAGGGAGACACAGAATCGGAAACAGGCTCCAGGCTCTGAGCCATCAGCCCAGAGCCTGACGCGGGGCTCGAACTCACGGACTGCGAGATCGTGACCTGGCTGAAGTCGGACGCTCAACTGACTGTGCCACCCAGGCGCCCCAGATATTTTATTTTTAAAACAAATATCAGGAGCGCCTGGGTGGCTGGGTTGGTTGAGTGTCCGACTTCAGCTCAGGTCATGATCTCACTGCTTGTGGGTTCAAGCCCCACGTTGGGCTCTGTGCTGACAGCTCAGAGCCTGGAGCCTGTTTCGGATTCTTTGTCCCGCTGTCTGTCTTCCCCTCCCTCGCTCATGCTCTGACTCTCTCTCTCTCTCCCTCTCTCAAGAATAAATAAAACAGGGGCGCCTGGGTGGCGCAGTCGGTTAAGCGTCCGACTTCAGCCAGGTCACGGTCTCGCGGTCCGTGAGTTCGAGCCCCGCGTCAGGCTCTGGGCTGATGGCTCAGAGCCTGGAGCCTGTTTCCAATTCTGTGTCTCCCTCTCTCTCTGCCCCTCCCCCGTTCATGCTCTGTCTCTCTCTGTCCCAAAAATAAATAAACGTTGGAAAAAAAAAAAATTAAAAAAAAAAAAAAGAATAAATAAAACATTAAAAAATATATATATATCAGTTAACAAGTTAAAAAAATAAGTTCCTGTTATGTATATCTTTTAATCAAAGATATAATTGGATTTCTTATTTTAAAGGCAAGTAGTTCCTTGTCTCCTGGCTTTTTTGACACATTTGCACATTATGAAATGAGTTATTTCATTTATTATACGTTTTGAATACCTCATTATATTTAAAATTATGGTTCTATCTCCATTAAAGAAACGAGGACTGAGGCGCCTGGGTGGCTCAGTTGATTGAGCTCCAACTTCAGCTCAGGTCATGATCGCACAGCTTGTGAGTTCAAGCCCCACATCCGGCTCAGTGCTGACAGCTGGGACCCTGGACCTTGCTTCTGATTCTGTGTCTTCCTCTCTGTCCCTCCCCCACTCATGCTCTTTCTCTCTCTCAAAAATGAGTAAACATTAAATTAAAAAAAAAAAAAAGTAAAAGAAATTAGGACTTACTTTGAGACATGGCTCATTTAAGTCTTGGTCAGGGAAACATAAGATGAACCTGTAACATTTTGTGATGCCAGAAATTAAGGAAGCACTCAAAAAAAAAAAAAAAAAAACAGTGCAGGCACCTGGCTGACTCAGTCAATAGAGCATGCAATGCTTGATCTTGGGGTCGTGAGTACAAGGCTCATGTTGGGTGTAGAGATTACTTAAATAAGTAAAACATTTTTAAAAGGTGGCAGAGGCATGTTGAAAGTCATCATGAACAACCGAAAGGAGCACCCACTGACGAAACCGGTAAGAATTGGTGCAAAAGAATACCTAGGATATTATTGGATTATAATGCATACTATAAAATACGTGTCCTGCAGTCTATGCTGATAAAAATAGACAATAACAGAAATACATGGGGAGAAAGAGCAGCTTTTCCTTTCAGAAGAATTCCAAATAATAAATATGGAAATAATGAAGAAAATCGAAAATCACCACTAGAAAATCACAGTATTGGGGCGCTTGGGTGGCTCCGTCAGTTAAGGGTCTGACTCTTGATTTTAGCTCAGGTCATGATTTCATGGTTGTGAGATAGAGTCCCATCTTGGGCTCTGCACTGGGCATGGAGCCTGCTTAAGATTCTCTCTCCCTCTCCCTCTGCCCCTCCTCTGCTCTCTCTCTCTCTCTCAAAAGCAAACAAACAAATAAATAAATAAGAAAATCACAATAGTAAGTATTACAGGTAAGATCACTCATCAATGTTAAAATTAGTGGGCAGATTTTTGAGGAGAAACAGAATATTTGCATAATCTTTAAGTGTATCTCCCAAAACATGCATTAATTGTTTTAAAAATTACTGACTAGTAATGGAGGAGACTGTTAGAAATACCTTCTTAACCAAGGGATCAGGACATACTGACATCACATGCCTCCTTTTATATGCTATGCTGAGAACAGATCACTTCTGTGTTCTGTTAACAAATATGCAAAACCTCAATGAAATCACGAAAAAATATAAGACAGACCGAGATTGGAAGACATTTTACAGAGTAACCAGTAGTTTTTTATTTTTAATTTTTTTTTAATTTTTTTTTCAACGTTTATTTATTTTTGGGACAGAGAGAGACAGAGCATGAACGGGGGAGGGGCAGAGAGAGAGGGAGACACAGAATCGGAAACAGGCTCCAGGCTCCGAGCCATCAGCCCAGAGCCTGACACGGGGCTCGAACTCACGGACCGTGAGATCGTGACCTGGCTGAAGTCGGACGCTTAACCGACTGCGCCACCCAGGCGCCCCTAACCAGTAGTTTTTTAAAGTGTCAAGGTCACAAAGACAAGGAAAGACTGACACTCACGGATTGGAGGGAGTAAGAAAACATGACCACTAAATGCAAAGTAGGATCTCTGCAAAGACTTTAATAGAAAAGCTGGTGAAATCCAAAGTCTGGAGTTAGTTAATAGTAAAGTGATTAAAATAACATTTCTCAAAAACTAAACTTAATGTAAATGATGGTGAATTAAACATTAAAAATGAACTTGCTAAACATTATACGATTAGGTGTGGTGGATCTTGACTTTTAACCCACACTGTGTAACCATTGGACTCTTATCTGGTGTTAGTATCGGGGTTATATTGTTCTTATAATGAGTTCGGGGAGAATCCTCATTTTTCTTTTCTCCAAAAGACTTTACATAAGAACAGAAAATAAAGAATTTTCTGTTTTGTGAATATTCCTTAAAAATATTTGACCTGTTGGGGCACCTGGGTGGCTCAGTCAGTTGAGCATCTGACTCTTGATTTCGGCTTAGGTCATGATATCATGATTTGTGAGATCAAGCCCCACGTCAGGTTCTATGCTGACAGTGTAGAGCCTGTGTGGGATTCTCTCTCTCCCTCTCTCTGTCCCTCTCACCCCCCTCTTTCAAAATAAATTAAAAAAAATTAGAAAAATATTTTTAAAAAGAATAAAAAAATATTTGAGCTGTTAGTATTTAGGAGGATAGATCATTTTAAATATTATGTCATATATTAAATCATATTTTAAATCATATTTTATTCTCTCTTTAGTAGCTTTTGTACATTTTTAATTATCTTTAGGAATTTACCTAAATATTTAATTTTATTGACATGTAAGTGTTCATAATATTCTCTAAATTTCTAAATCACTACATTATCTGTAGTTGCATTTCTTTAAAATCATTCTTAATACTTTTTGCCCTATCTCCTCTTTTCATGAACCATTTTGCCTTATACATTTATTTTGTGGATCTTTTAAAACAACTAACTTTGGGCACTTTTATTCTCTTTTTTCTACACTAGTTTTCAATGATATCACTTCCTGTTTTTATCTTAATTATTACCTTATTTTTCTTTGATGGCTATTATGTCTTTTCTAAGTTCTTATGTTTAATGCTTAGCTCATTAATTTCATATTGTCTTTGTATTAAAACACACAGAGTTATAAATTACCTTCTCTAGGGGCACCTGGGTGGCTCAGTCAGTTAAGTGTCCACCATTTGATTTCGGCTCAGGTCAAGATCTCATGATTCATAAGACTGAACCATGTCTGACTCTGCCCTGAGTGTGGAGCCTGCTTGGGATTCTCGCTCTCCCTCTCTCTGCCCCTCCCCTGCACACACTCTCTCTCATTCAAAATAAATAAATAAACATAAAAAAAATTACCTTCTCTAAGTAGAATCACTTTCTCTGTACCATGTTTCAATTTCTTTTCACTGATTTTTCAATTATTTTTAGGTCTCTATATTTGTATCTTATTTGAACCATCAGTTACATAGGAATTATTTTCAAATTGCTTTTAAATTTTCAAGAATATGAGTATTTGGGAGTTTTCTTTTTTTGTATTAACTTCTGTCTTAATTATAGGATGGTCAGATAATTGATACAGATTTATTAAAATTTATTCAAACATGTCTAATAATTTAATTCTTGATCAATTGGGATTCAGTGCTTCATGCCAGCTTAAAAAAATCTGTATTCTCTAGATGGTATGTGCAGGTTTCATATACATATCAATCAAATCATTCATTTTATTTTTATTTATTTTGTAAAATATTCCATGTATTCCCTATTCTTGGTCTGGTTAACTGATCATTAATTGAAAACAGCATTAATGTGGCTACACTTCACCTATACTCTAGATCTGAGAATAGACAATCATGATACCGAAGATTTTAACAGCAAGTGGCTTTTAAAGACATTATAAACTAAATGATGAAATTTAAAAAAAATATCCTAATGTCAATAATAAGTGCTTTCAGTAGAACAGTGATATTATTTTTGTGTTTTAGAAAAGCTGCTTCTGCTACAGTGTAATAAATCAACTTACTGAGACGCTGCTTCTATAAAATTTAATATTTTAAAGGAAGTTGTAGCAGTAAATAGATTAGAGTCAGTGATGTTCTGTGATAGAAAGATTGTGAAACAGATGTTTTTCAAAAGAACAGTTAGAGGTTTCCAGGCAAAGAGTTGTGTGGAAAATCGAAGTAAGGAAAGCATACTGGAAAAGTCTAAACCTGAAAGAGACCAGTGCTGTGGAGAGTATTAATTAGGAGAAAGGATGACAAGACAGAGAAGCAAATTTATGGAGAGACAGCTTATGTATGTTTTATTTTAAGTTCAATGGGACCAATCAAAGAATTTGGAAGCTCTGAGTAATTATCAATAGGGTTATTGTTTTCATAAATAAAAGCTTGAAACACACACAAAAGAACATTATTGTTTTCAAAAGGATAACATGACTGCAGTGTATAATAGCATCTGAGATTTTATTGAATTTAGTCAAGTAAAGGAGCTTGTAGACAAGTTAGGAAGTTTCTCATTTATCTAATACACAAATAAGTATATAATGGCCACTGCATTGAAAGAAAGAGCGTGAGAAAATAGTGGTGGAAAAATACAAAGTCCCTGTTTCGCATTACCTCTTCATGGTACATAAAAATAAATAAGTAAATGATACAATGATTAGCTGTTGCAAGTACTATGAAGAATGGGTGTAGTATTTCCGATAAGGCTATTTTCAATAAGGTTATTGGTGAAAGCTTCTGAGGGAGTCACAGTTGAGCAATCATCCGAAGGAAGTGAGTGAGGGCCATCTGAATACTCAGGGACAGGAAATTTGAGAAGAAACAGCAAAGGTAAGGAGTGCCAGAAGGACAATAGCCAAGGAATGAGTGGAGAGTTGCTTTCAACAGTGTTACCAAAAATAGATGCAGAGAAAAATGTAAAAGAAAAATTAAAAACTACAAAATATGAAAAAAAGAACAGGCTGAAACGCACTGGGGAGTGGCAGAAGCGGAGTCCTGGGAAATGACTTCCCAAACGGAGCAGATAGACGTCCCTGTGTTAGGACTGCCGTAACAAGGCACCACAGATTGGGTGGCTTAAACAACAGAAATTTGTTTTCTCACAGGTTTGGAAGCTGAAAGCCCAGGATTGAGGTTAAAGATCAGCAGGGTTGGTTTCTTCTGAGGCCTCTGCTTGGCTTCTAGATGGCTGTCTTCTCTGTGTCTTCACATGGTCTCCGCTCTGTGCCTGTGACCAGATCTCCTCTTTTGGAAGGACACCAGCCATATGGGATTAGAGCCCACCCTAATGATCCCATTTAGCCTTAATTACCTCTTTAAAGACCCTGTCTCCTAATACAGTCACATTCTATGGTACTGAATGGGGGGTTCAGGCTTCAATATAGAATTTTGAGGAGCACAGCCCCCAAACACTCACTGTAACACTGTAACAGTGCCATTTTCTCAGATTTGATAAATTGCATTGTGATTAGAAGAGAGTAGTGGGGGAAGAATTTTATGTGAAGGAGATAGCATGTGAAAAACGGAGAGAGAGAGATGTAGACATTAACTTTTGACAAGAAAACTTTGTAAAGTCCAATTTGGTGCAAAACTTCCATACAAGTGTCTAAAGGAAAAATACACTGGGAAAGAATATACTCAGGTAAGAGCATGACTGG
This sequence comes from Puma concolor, assembly GCF_028749965.1. NCBI lineage: Eukaryota > Metazoa > Chordata > Mammalia > Carnivora > Felidae > Puma > Puma concolor. Next base: position 19,909,510 of record NC_141667.1, on the reverse strand, counting down.
CTGAGAGGCCCGGGCTTTATTATCTACATGAAGGAGAATTACTTAAGGTTTATGAGCATGAAGGTGCTATAATCAGAAGAGGGCTTCAGGTCAATTAGTCTGTCAGTAATATATAATTTATGATCATACATTTATGAGATTTATGTTTATGCACATAAATCTTATCAGCAGTAGAAGTTGTTCCCACTGGAACGACATCTAGATGCACCAGAGGCTTAAATTCTTGTTTTGCTCTGGAATAGAGGGAATTTGTCAGAATTGAATGTTTCACATTGACTGTGAAGGGCCACAGACTATTCTTTGTTTCTGCTGTCACAAATTTCTAGAAATAGGATTCCTCCCCACTAAAGCTGATTTCATGGAATTTTGTAATGTTCTGTCCTTCAGCTGAAAGAAACTAAGGTTAGTTAACAACTAAATAAAACCAAGGGGAAACAATTAAATATAAATATTCACTGTATATTCTGAGACTTGTGATTTTATAAACACACACAGGTACGTATCTGCACTCAAAGCTGATCTCTAGTTATCTGTGCAAATGCAAAAAAAGACAACGTGCTTATTTTTAAAACGGAGTTCTTAACATGATTAAAGGATAGCACTCACTGTTTGTTATATGCATAGACACAAGCCCCTAAATTCCTCTTTTTCCATTCCTAGACCTTAATCCATACTATGTGTCTTCAACTTTTTAATCAGTTAACATATGATGTAGAGTTTAAGACTTATAATGAAAAATCTCTTTCACATATATATATATATATATATATATATTTTTTTTTTTTTTTTTTTTTTTTTTTTTCCAGACACCATCCACCTTCGAGTCCTTGAGTCCTCGCCAGTTGGCACAGCCATTGGAAGTGTAAAAGCAACTGATGCAGACACTGGGAAAAATGCAGAAGTAGAATACCGAATTATTGATGGTGACGGGACTGATATGTTTGACATCATAACTGAGAAGGACACACAGGAAGGCATTATAACAGTGAAAAAGGTGCCCATAATCAGTATAAATAAGCATCTTCCCATTTAGCAAATAAGGCTTTCGTTATGTGCCATCCACTCATGCGTTGTCCATGAAGAGATGCCACTATCATGGCCAAATGTAATTTATATCAAGCACAAACATGAGAGACAAGAGCCAAAGATCTCCTTGGGCGTTTTGACCAAATGCTCTTGTTGACTGAAACATGAAACCTGAGTTTTTACAAACTTTAAAAGGCAAATTAATATATGTATGACTGTATTTTTGAGCCATGTTAATAAAAGCCCCCCCCCCCATAATAACATTGTTTTCTTTTAGTAAAAGCAGTTAATAGCTAATAATGGCAACATATCATCACAGTTGGAGGCATAGAAAGTAGCATGCCGTCTATCCAGATGTATGAAGCAATAATTAGAGCTGCTAATAAAAAAGACACAGCATATTTTCAAAGATAATTTAATTGTTCACATTTTCCCTTCTGCTACATAAATTAAACTTTTCTGCTAACATATGCTCAGTGATTCAGTTTAAAGGTAACTAGGTTTTTCATTGTAGCATCAGTATGATCATTTTAAGAAAAAAATTAAGGCCCCGTGACAGATCCCAATGAAATGTCCTGAAAACTCTATTTCATTAAGTAACCACTGAAGAACTGAGGAATCAAAACTATCCAGAGATTCTGTTGCAAAGGCCAAGGTACACAACGAAATGGTTTTAAATGGACAGTGACCAGGAAAGGAGGAAGCAGCTTCTTTGTTGTTTTTCATGACTGGCAAGTAATAATAATGCAAATAGAATTTACTGCTTATCAGATAAAAAGAGGAAGGTTGAAGGAATCTCAAACCACAATGTCTTTTTTCTGTTTACAAAACATACCTTTTGGAGGGGTAAGAAGGGAGGAGCTTGATTTCACACTCGTTACAGTTAAACTACATCAATATTTAAGTCAGTTTTTTTTGTTTATTCATAATATAACCTAATTACTAATTTGCTATCAGAATTTTTCTCTCTTCTCTTTACTCCAGGTTTTCCTGATCTTCAATGTTTCATACAACTATTGAAAATTTTGTATTAGTCTTCAAAATTACATAAAGTTTATTGTAGTATCATGAGCCCATTAAACTGAATGGAAATATCACGATATACATGTAAAAAGATAACTAAATATTTTGCTTGCAGACATTTAACAGTAATGCACACACATGAACACATGAACACAGACACAATCTACCAGCCATTAAAAATTTTTTTTTAATGTTTATTTATTTTTGAGAGAGACAGAGACAGAGCTTGAGTGGGGGAGGGGCAGAGAGAGGGAGACACAGAATCTGAAGCAGGCTCTAGGCTCTGAGCTGTCAGTACAGAGCCTGAGGCAGGGCTCGAACTCACGGACTGTGAGATCATGACCTGAGCTGAAGTTGCACGCCCAGCGGACTGAGCCACTGGGCGCCCCTCAGCCCATTTTTTGTAATGAGTCACCACATTATAACATAGATTTTAATGTTCTTTTCAATATTTCCAATATTTAAAATCTAATTTTCCTATATTCTGAAGTATTACACATTGAATGCATAAAAAGTAATAATCGAATCTTATCTGATATGTAAAGGTATATTATTATTTTTATTACTTTATTTATTTATTTATTTATTTATTTATTTATTTATTTATTTTTAGCGTTTATTTATTTTTGAGACAGAGAGAGACAGAGCATGAACAGGGGAGGGGCAGAGAGAGAGGGAGACACAGAATCGGAAGCAGGCTCCAGGCTCTGAGCCATCAGCCCAGAGCCCGACGCGGGGCTCTAACTCACGGACCGCGAGATCATGACCTGGCTGAAGTCGGACACCCAACCGACTGAGCCACCCAGGCGCCCCTATGTATATTACTTTTAATTATTTCCGGTTAATAAACAACTTGACAAAATTCAACCAGGCTTTGACAATCACACTGTAACTTGAAAGGAACATATAATCCAATTTCCCTCATTCTAATTTGATGATTTACTTACACAGCCACTTGACTACGAGAGCCGAAGACTTTACACTCTGAAGGTTGAAGCAGAAAATACCCATGTGGATCCACGTTTTTATTACCTGGGACCATTTAAAGACACAACGATTGTGAAAATCTCCGTAGAAGATGTGGATGAACCTCCCGTTTTTAGCAGATCCTCCTACCTGTTTGAAGTTCATGAGGATATCGAAGTGGGCACGATCATTGGTACTGTAATGGCAAGGGACCCAGATTCCGCTTCTAGCCCCATTAGGTAATTATGCCCATGTTGCCGATGAAAGAAAGGGAATTGAAATAAATGTAGAGAGTAAGAAATTCTATTGATAGCATTTAATGCATTGAAATATATGAGTCTGTCTGTAAGTTGTACATCAATCTGAGGAGCACAAGTGTTTAAAGTAAATTGTCTCTGAATGTTTTGGGGCATGGCGTGCACAGTTTTATAATTTTCTCCACTTCAGATCATGCCTTTTAGCCTAAAACCTAGCTTGTATCATCTGCCTGTATCTTTTAAGGTATTTGTTCTTCTGATCCCAGTACAGATAAAGGACACTGTGTCAGCTGTGCTATTACAATGTAACTGAATCACTTCTTTGTGCTTTCAGTTATTAAATGATATGAGAAGTTGAGAGTTGTAACAGTTAAAAAGAATATGATTCCAACAATGTTACAATTCAGTGAAAATACATTTTAGAGACTCCCATGCACTCCTACCATCAAAGAAGGGAAGGTTTTTGTTTGTTTTTGTTTTGGCTGTTTCAAAAAGTATTTGTAAAGAAAATAGAGCATTCCAGAAAGATCAGAGTAATTTAATTTCGCTTTTTATTTTTGCTTTGCTTTCTTATGGCAGCCCAAAAACACATGAAATATGATAAACACGTACAAATGAGAGAGACTCAAAGTTGTTATTGATTTTGTTCTATTATTTTAAAAAGAAATACGGATATCTATATATAATATTTACCGACAAAATGGCCATTTTAAACCATTAGTATATCATGTGTTTTGTATTTCACTCTTTTCCCTAATTCTCAACAGGTTAATTGTTCCTCCCCTTTGCTCCACATGGACTAGTCAAGTAAGAGTTTAAATGATGATTACACAATTTCCAAGCACACTCTTCTTTGATTCCAAAGTATACAACAGCAGAATAGGAAAAAATCTTGTATGCCATGTGCCTCTAACTCAACTCAAACTTAAAACTGCTACAGGTTCTGCCATACCTTCAAGTGAAGACATATTATATATAATATATATAGTAAAGAACTTGAAATAATATATTATATATATATATATAATATGTCTTCATATATATAACATATATAATATGTGTATATATATATACATATATATATATTAGTGCTTGATTTACATAACTTTATCTAAATATTTTTGTTTTATTTTTATGATTTTTTTTTTTTAATTCTAGTGTCGCTAAAATAGTGTTGTATTAGTTTCAAGTGTACAATATAGTGATTCAACACTTCCATACCTTACTCAGTTCTCATCAAGATAAGTGTACTCTCAATCCCTTTCACCTATTTCACCCATCACCCACTCCCCCCACCAACTCCCCTCTGGTGACCATCTGTTCTCTAGTTTTTTGGTTTTTCTCTCTCTCTTTCCTTTTTTCCCCCTTTGTTCATTTCTTTTGTCTCTTAAATTCCACATATGAGTGAAATCATATGGTATGTGTCTTTCTCTGACTGACTTACTTCACTTAACATTATACTCTCTAGATCCATCCATGTGGTTTCAAATTACCAAAATATTTTCTTCCATTCACATACAGCATCACAAATCACATACATGGCAATCATGTACAGCTCTCATTTGCCAGCATGAATTCCCCATAATTGTCTCTTCCCCATTTGTCTTCATTGAAATGGATCCATTCTTAGATATTTTTAACTTTGAAGGCTTTATATAGCCAAAATACATACTTAGTTTTACCTATTAAATACTGTCCAAGCATTTTCTTGGCCTAGCTCTTCATGACTTTAACAGCCTGTGTTCTGTGTTCCTGGTTTGAAAGTGGCCTTTTTCAAAAGAAATATATTATATCTAAGGAGAATTCAATTTAAATCCAGGGGTGTTAAGTGGCAATGTAAAATATTATCCAGACAATGAAATAGATTTTGCATCCTCTTATAGATTGATGGTTATCATATGTCAAAATATGTCCATGGATTTTTGAAACAAAAGTAAAATATGTAATCAGAATGCAAGTCTAAGAAACGACTCCATTTATGTGTATCATTGCAATACAATTAATGACGTTATTGCTTATTAATGACAAAGTCTATTGCATAAAGGTTGTTGTATAATTGAATCAATGCTAACTTGATATAGAAAATTCAACTTAATATTTTGAGATATTAATCTTGATGGACCATGTAGTTTAAAAATATATATGTGTAATCAGAAATATAATAGTTTTACTAATGCAATGTTCTTATGGAATAGATAGGACTGGGGACATTTTAAATTGTTTATGTCATATAGTGTAGATGTTAATATAATAATCAAAGGGCTTCACTTAAATGTTTGTTCTGGAAGTGATTTTAAAAAATAAAATGAAAATTAGCACACAGAATTTGCCAATAGAGAATCAGAAAATATAATTATGTCATGTTTGAAAAAGAATCAGGATCTCTCTGTATCTTTAACATAATCTTACATAATTCCTAAATTTTTAATTATTTTTAAAACCAAATTATAAGAAGATGAAACACACATAAAATTATATGACATGGACAATAATGCTTAATTTTGATCTACATATTGCAACTTCACGGCATATTTCTATAGAAATAAGAAAACTTATTTGCCAGAATGTCAAAGAAGTCAGTTGTTCTTTTTCTCATTTAACAAATACTTGTGGATCCCCGTATCAGATATGAACATATTTCTCAAGGAGTTCTCAGTCTGTTAGGGAGGAAGATTCAGTAAGAGAAATAATATTCATTGAGTGCCTACTCTGTCAAGAATGATGCTTGATTTTGTCATCTTCGATTTCCTGTTTGAGATGTAACTCACATGCTGATGTTGCAGGGAATTCCAAATACAACGTGGTAAGTGGCAGAGACAGGTAGTACAGGCACTTTTGTATGGAAGGTATGTTGAGTCTCTTAGAGTAAAAGAACTTTGTCAACTTGAGACAGAATTCATGATTTTTCCAGATACAGAGATTCAGTGTTTTACAAATTAATGTGTGACTGGGAAGACATGTTGTTTGCATGCAAAACTGAATTCACATTTTGATAATAGAGAGGGCTAGAGCTTATTGAGGAGATTTGTTAATTACTGTCTTGTTCCATTTAGAACTGATTTAAAATAAAAATCTAAAATAAGCAATCCTCAAAAGTAAAATCACATTAGCTGTATTGACAAGATATGTCATTCCTCTAATGCAGTTTATTCAAAACCCAGCATAAGGATTATAAATTTAAATGGATTTTTGGAAATATTATACAAGTTTGGAACATCAAAAGAGAAAAGAGTTTTATGGCACTTTAAAAATCATTTTGTATTATCACTCACAAAACACCATTTAAAAATAATGTTTCATAAAAATATTAAAATAAATGACAGCTGTGGCTTAGGAAAAGATATGCCAAAACTGAATGTTACTTTAGGACTTGTTACCTTTATTTTGCTTTGTTTTTTTAACACGGAGCATTAAATATAACTTGAGGATTATGCTGGCTAACTCAGGCACTATAAAGCATGTGTAAGCCACTAGCATTGTGAACTGGCAGGAACCAATGAGGTGTATAGCTAGCTTAAATCTTGCCTGACAATCCCCCAAATAATGGGATTTATGCCAACTATATCAACCTGATTGATAAACCTGGCAGTAGGCTTTAGAATGACTCCCAACACAATGCCTTTAATCAATTTGCAGCATAGTTGGTTTTTTATACATATACTAAGACTTTATTTGGTACAAATGTGTGAAAACTCCTTTCCCAAAATTTTCTGTTTTTTTCAACACCTCTTGTCAAAATATACGCATTTTTTAATGATACATGTGGTTAACAAGCTGAAGCTTCATGGGTATCATACCATGAAGTTACTGAATATCATCCTAAATTGGTAACCTATTATTTTTAAATTTTTTTTTAATGTTTATTTATTTTTGAGAGGGAAAGAGACAGAGCATGAGTGGGGGAGGGGCAAAGAAAGAGGGAGACACAGAATCCAAAGCAGGCTCCAGGCTCTGAGCTGTCAGCACAGAGCCTGATACAGGGCTCGAACCCATAAACCGCAAGATCATGACCTGAGCTGAAGTCAGATGCTTAACCAACTGAGCCACCCAGGTGTTATGATAACCTACTCTTTTAATGAAAATAATATTGTCTCCAATTTCATCACTAAGAAAAAAACTATGCTTCTGGGAATGTTTTTTCTTTCTCTTTCTTTCTTTCTTTCTTTCTTTCTTTCTTTCTTTCTTTCTTTCTTCTTTCTTTCTTTCTTTCTTTCTTTCTTTCTTTCTTTCTTTCTTTCTGTTTTTGCATTAGATCCTTATGGTAATTCCCTCACAGAATTCGCAGCTTCTGGCTAAAGTCAGCTGGTACTGTAACCACCTGTAATCCCAACTATCTTGTAGGAAAGTACTTCACGTTCAGTTGAATATGGCAATAGGTAGTGATTTAATAACACAAATATTCAGAAGACCAGCGTTTGAATGTGGAACAAAGTGTCAGCTCCTGCCTCCGGAAGAAGAGGGAGGTGGAGATGGGGTCGTGTGTGTGTGTGTGTGTGTGCACGCGCGCGCACGCACCAATGCACACAAGTGTATGTGAGATAAATCAATGAAACAGTCTTCGTTCTACATCAGTACTATGGACTTGTATGAACTTATCATATGTTACTGTGTGTTCGCATTACAACATTTTCTCCTACAAACCGATAATACTGCCACGTATTTTTCTTTGCTTTTTTTGTTCAGATTTTCCTTGGATCGCCATACTGACCTTGACAGGATCTTTAACATACATTCTGGAAATGGATCCCTTTATACTTCAAAGCCACTTGACCGTGAACTATCTCAATGGCACAATCTAACTGTTATAGCTGCTGAAATCAGTAAGATGACGTTTTTGTACATAATATTTAACATATAGTTTTAGGTTTTATTTTATTTTAAAAATAATTCCTTCTGGGGCTGGGTGGCTCAGTTGGTTAAGCGTCCAACTTCAGCTCAGGTCATGATCTCACAGTTTGTGGGTTTGAGCCCCACATCCACCTCTGTGCTGACAGCTTGGAGCCCGGAGCCTGCTTCAGATTCTGTGTCTCCCTCTCTCTCTGCCCCTCCCCCACTAATTCTCTCTCTCAAAAATAAATAAACATCAAAAAAAAAAATAATTCCCTCATTATATGCATGAATTGTAATTTTAGTCTAAGTTTTTAAAAGGCTTCTTAACACCTTTAATTCTTTTCAATAATTTATATATATACTGAGGCATCGCTACAGGTATCCCAAATCAACATTTAATATTGACTAATAAAAATTATCTAGAATTGGACACCAAAGATATCCTCTTTGGGGGAGAAATAAATGCATTACATTTATTGCATGGACACTGTAAATTAAAATCGATGCTAAACATTGGGTGTGTACCATTTAAAAAAATTTTTTTCAATGTTTAGTTATTTTTGAGACAGAGAGAGAGAGAAAGAGAGAGCATGAGCAGGGGAGGGGCAGAGAGAGAGGGAGGCACAGAATCCGAAGTAGGCTCCAGGCTCTGAGCCGTCAGCACAGAGCCTGAAATGGAACTTGAACCCATGAATCGTGAGATCATGACTTGAGCCAAAGTCGGAATCTTAACCAACTTAGCCACCCAGGCACCCCAGGTGTGTATAATTTAACAACATGCATGTAGGTAGGTATTATTATTACTTCCTTCTTACAGATGAGGAGACCAAGATATTGATAATAATAGCTAACATTAAGCACTCTGTGCCAGGTATTATTCTAAGAATTTTATATTAATTTTCTCCTACTCATATTTTTATTGACTTTATGTATCAGAGAAGGAACTAAGGCTTCAAGGGTTTTGGAAACTTGCCAAAGTCCTAATACCAGAAGTAGTAAAACTAAGATTTAAAACTAGTCATTCTGTTTCTAGATCCAGTATTTAATTCTATACCTAATTTACAAAATTTCATCCCAGTAATAACAGGGAGAGCCAGGATTCAAAATCATATCTGTATCTAATTGCAAAGGTTCTTGCCCATCCAAATGACTTGCTACATAATTTTCAGAGCCCATTATAAAATAAAAGTGTCAGACCTGTTGTTAAAAATGATTAAGATGTTTAACATGGCAACAACAGAGCCTTAAAATAAGTGTGGGGCCCTTCTTAGAGTAAGGCCCTGTACAATTGCCTATGAAGCCAGCTTTGTCCACTCAAGCAAACTTATTCGTGGTTTCTAATTCCTGTAATGTGATTTACATGGATAAAGCAACTCTTTAACTGTTTTAAAAAGAAGCATTAATTAGTTACTGAATCATGGGGAAAAACTAACCTATAAATTCCAAATCTGAAATACCAGGCTGAATCCACAAACACATATCAAAGTGAAGTTATTTGAAGCCACCATTCCAGGATTTGGAAGGCAGAGCCTTGGGGCCAAATTGGCAAAAGTCTCAGAAGGACGGAACTAGGCTGGACAGATCATTAACAATGAATTCAATCAAGATAAAATAGTACACTTAGCTTTGTCCTTAAATCTGGCTCTGAAATACAGATTAACTCCACCATCCAAATGACCCAGTTTTTCTGTATTGTGATATAAATGGCTGTGCCTTTTAAGGCTAACCGAAGATTTTTTTTTTTTTTTTTTTTTTTTTTTTGAGTTGTTATGTTCAGGAAAGCTTTTACTTCCATTACCTATCTCCATATTACCATGTTGCCATGTGTCTGACAGGGTCCAATCTGATCATTCCAGAATCATGATTGTTTGTGCTCTCTCCTTGACTCAAGATCCTAATTCAAGCCTAACGAGTTAGGAATTGCATTTTCCATTTCAGATACTTTGAGAAATTTAACTTCTAAAGCTAGTTGAAATAATTACGATTCTGTAAAAAGCAAAGCCAATTATGTTCTTCTTTTTAAGAACTAAGCCTATTTTTTGCCCTTAAGTGAAATCAATTTATGGAGTAGCTGCTGGAAATGCCTACCTGCCAAGCCACAAGCAGTCAGGGGCCCATTATGCTGTTCTGGCTATTAAAGGAATAAGGGAGAGAGGGAAACAGCATATATAGGAAATTGTTTTTCCTAGATTTTAAGCACTGGGTTTGTGGTAAGTGTGCATTACACCAAGCCCTAAGCAGGACAGAATGATGTTTAAATGGACTTCTTACCAATGCGATTTCAGGCCCTGCCTCTAACAGTTTAATTCTACATTCCACAGCAGTGTAGCACATCATATGGCAAGCACTGCTCCAGGTAATTATTTAGTGCGCTATACCGTGAAAAAACTTCCCTTTTTCTTCTTCAAAAAACATTTTTAAACGCCATTTGGAGAATAAAAACCCTAAAATTAAGGTCACACTTGGATTGTAGAAATCTGTTGTAGGGGCGCCTGGGTGGCGCAGTCGGTTAAGCGTCCGACTTCAGCCAGGTCACGATCTCGCGGTCCGCGAGTTCGAGCCCCGCGTCGGGCTCTGGGCTGATGGCTCAGAGCCTGGAGCCTGTTGTGTCTCCCTCTCTCTCTGCCCCTCGCCCGTTCATGCTCTGTTTCTCTCTGTCCCAAAAATAAATAAACGTTGAAAAAAAAATTAAAAAAAAAAAAAAAAAAGAAATCTGTTGTAGACACTAATGAGTTCCTCTGCCCACATCTGAAAATTTGGCTATAATCATCGTGATACATTCTGAGAATAGGAGAGCGAAGTTCATGACCAAAGAACTCCATTTTCTATACGTGGTTCCTTGACAGTAGAAATTCTTGCCCTAAGCAGGTAGAAAAGATACATCTTTCTAAAGCCTCGGATTTCTAGATAACAATCTAAGCTTTCCTTTTCTTGGGTACGGAAAAGCCTGTTGAATACATAGGAATGCTCTCACATTTTAAGATCCTTTATTGCTGATACATTGTTGCTACAGTGGAGTGTGCCTGGATGACTCAGAGAGAGACCCAGGTGGTAAACATACGCCAGCTACCATTCTGTATGATGACTCTTGGAATGCTTTATGTTTTTATTTGTATATAAGCTGCAACATCTATCTGTAAAAAGATTAGTGTAAGCACTGTTGTTTGAATAGGAGACTCTGGGCCTGATGCTTTATAAGCACATTTATCCCTGTGGATTTAGCTTTTGATTTGAAGAGACTGGAATTGTTTGTAAAGAAGCTGGAGAATCTTCATATGGTGTCAGGCAAAGGACTAACAATGCAGTTGTTTAGATCTGAAACTTTTCTGTCTCTCTTGGCTTCTGCAGCATAGTTAGAAAGTGAATTCCTACCAGCAAGAGTTATTTTTATGTCAGGACTCTATATTGAAAGAAAATATTTTGCTTATGTCTACTATTTAAGTATATGAAAAAGAACATACTAGAAAATATGGAAGAATCATCCCTTCCCACTACTCCCCATAGCAACAAATAACTCTAGGTAGATTGAGGATTATTTGCAGGTGAACACTTTGTAGGTGAACTCTGGCTATTTGCAAATTGTTTAGGACTAAGGGAGGTAGGAAAAGAGTGGAATGGACTGTTCTTTTTTATCTCCTCTCTCCACTTCTCCCCACACATGGTCCTCTTCAGACCCGTATGAACTGTGGGGAAACTAGTTAACACATTTTTATCGTGTGAGTGCTTTGTGTGGAGTAACATACCATAAGCTCTCAAGGAATGTAAGAAAATGAAAAAGGTATGATGGTGATAATAAAGATGATCTTAATAATAATAATCAACATGTATTGAGCAATTAACCAACAAAGTAATCCTTTTTTTTTTTTTTTTTTTGGATAGTTTTCATGCATTAACTCCATAGATTAGAAGTTCTATTTTGATTTATACTGAGTAAATTGAGGCATTAAAGAGATGGAGTAAATTGGCCAAAGTCACACAGTGAGTAAGTGGTGAATCTGGGAATCAAAGCAGCTGTGTTCCCAGGGTCTGAACTCTATAACCACCTGACACACAAGAAGTGAACAATAGGTAGCAATACATTAGTAAATATGAGATCAGAACCTGAGAATGGAATATATATGGTTTAAAAAGTGTAAGACTGGAAAAGAGTGTTAAAGAGAGGATGCCTTTTAAATTTCCCTCGAGAAAAGGAAGGCAGATAAACACACTTTAAATAGATTTAGATCTGTTTGCTTCCTTCATATGACTCTAACCTTGTAAACGTTCCTGCTGAGTAATCAGTTCTTAAGCATTATTTTTAAAAGTGCTGATTTCATTATTTTAGTAACATCATAATTACATGGAGAGAAAGGGGAAGAAATAAATTATTTTGAATAGTAATATACACCCTATCTGGATATGACAATAATTTTTACTCTTGTATTTGACAATCATTGAGATAAATAGAAAGTCAGATAAATTTCACAAAGGTAAATAATACTATCCATAAACCCTGTGGGTAAAGGCCATTTAATAACATTGCTATTGTCCCTCACCTCATATGTTATTTTTTGTTTTGCTTTGCTTTTACTTGTTATTTATTATTCTTATTATCATTACTATTAGTTTTAAATTTACATCGAAGTTAATTAACATATAGTGTAATAATGATTTCAGAATAGAATTTAGCGATGCATCACTTACATGTGACACCAGTAGTCATCCCAACAAGTATCCTCCTTCATGCACATCACCCATTTAGCCCATCCCCCCAACCAACACCCCACCATCAACCCTCAGTTTGTTCTCTGTATTTAAGAGTCTCTTACGGTTTGTCTTTCTGTTTTTTATAGTATTTTGCTTCTCTTCCCTTATTTCATCTGGTTTGTATCTTAAATTCCACATATGAGTAAAGTCATATGATATTTGTCTTTCTGTGACTTATTTTGCTAACCATAATACACTCTAGTTTCATTCACGTTGTTACAAATGGTAACATTCCATTCTTTTTGATGGGTGAGTAATATTCCATTGTTTACATATACCATCTCTTTATTCATTCATCAGTTGATTGACATTTGGGAGTTTTTCATACTTTGGCTATTGTCGATATTGCTGCTATAAACATTGGGCTGCGTGTGCCCCTTCGAAACAGCACACCTGTATCCCTTGGATAGATGCCTAGTAGTGCAATTGCTGAGTCATAGGGTAGTTCTATTTTTGTTTTTTTGAGGAACCTCCATACTGTTTTCCAGAGTGGCTGCACCAGCTTGCATTCCCACCAGCAGTGCAAAAGAGATCCTCTTTCTCCGCATCCTTGCCAATATCGGTTGTTGCCTGAGTTGTTAATGTTAGCCATTCTGACAGGTGTGAGGTGGTATCTCATTGTGGTTTTGGTTTCTATTTCACTGATGATCAGTGATGTTGAGCATTTTTTTCATGTGTCTGTTAGCCATCTGGATGTTTTTTCTTTGGAAAAGTATCTATTCATGTCTTTTACCCATTTCTTCACTGGATTATTTGTTTTTGGGTTTTTGAGTTTTATAAGTTCTTTAAAGATTTTGGACACTAATCCTCTATTTGGTATGTCATTTGCAAATATCTTCTCCCATCCTGTCAGTTGCCTTTTAGTTTTGCTGATTGTTTCATTTGCTATGCAGAAGTTTTTTATCTTGATGAGGTTCAATAGTTCATTTTTGCTTTTGTTTCCTTTGCCTCTGAAGATACCCAATAAGAAGTTCCTGCAGCCAAGGTCAAAAAGGTTGTTGCCTGTTTTCTCCTTTAGGATGTTAATGGCTTCCTGTCTTATGTTTAGGTCTTTCATCCATTTTGAGTTTATTTCTGTGTATGGTTAAAGAAATTGTTCCAGGTTCATTTTTCTACATGTTTCCATCCAGTTTTCCCAACACCATTTGTTGAAGAGACAGTCTTTTTTCCATTGGATATTCTTTCATTAATTGGCCATGTATTTGTGGGTCCATTTCTGGGTTCTCTATTATGTTCCATTGATTGATGTATCTGTTTTTGTGCCAGTACCCTATTGTCTGGATGAATATTGCTTTGTAATATAGCTTGAATTCCAGAATTGTGATGCCTCCAGCTTTGTTTTTTTGTTTTGTTTTGTTTTGTTTTGTTTTGTTTTTGGTTTTTGTTTTTGTTTGTTTGTGGTTTTTTTTGCATTATTTTGGCTATTCAGGGTCTTTTCTGGTGCCATACAAATTTTAAGATTGTTCTAGTTCTTTGAAGAATGTTGGTGTTATTTTGATAGGAATTTCATTGAATATGTAGTTTGCTTTTGGCAGTATCGGCATTTTAACAATATTTGTTCTTCCAATCCATGAGCATGGAATGTTTTTCCATTTTTTTGTGTGTCTTCTTCAAGTTCTTTCATAAACTTTCTATAATTTTCAGTATACTGTCAGTGTATAGATTTTTCACCTCTTGGTTAGTTTTATTCCTAGGTATTTTATGGTTTTGGGTGTAATTGTAAATGGGATCGATTCTTTGATTTCTCTTTCTGCTGCTATATTGTTGGTGAATAGAAATTCAACTGATTTCTATATGTTGATTTTATAGCCTGGGACTTTGCTGAATTCATGGATCAGTTCTAGCAGTTTTTTTGGTAGAGTCTTTTGAGTTTTTCACATAGAGTATCATGTCATCTGCAAAGAGTGAAAATTTGACTTCTTTCTTGCCAGTTTGGATGCCTTTTATTTCTTTGTGTTGTCTGATTGCTGAGGTGAGGACTTCCAACACTATATTGAATAACAGAGGTGAGAGTGGATATCCTTGTTTTGTTCCTGGACTTATGGGGAGAGCTCTCAGTTTTTCCCCATTGAGGATGATATTAGCAGTGGGTCTTTTGTATATGGCTTTTGTGATATTGAGTTGTGATCTTTCTATCCCTACTTTCTTGATGATTTTTATCAAAAAAAGATGTTGTATTTTGTCAAATGCTTTCTCTGCATCTGTTGATAAGATCATGTGGTTCTTATACTTTCTTTTATTAATGTGATGTATGACATTGGTTGATTTGCAGATATTGAACCAGACCTGCATCCCAGGAATAAATCCCACTTGATCGTGGTAAATAATCCTTTTAATGTATTGTTGGATCCAGTTTGCTAGTATCTTGTTGTTTTGCATCCATGTTAATAAAAGAAATTGGCCTGTAGTTCTTTTCAGTGGGGTCTTTGTCTGGTTTTGGTATCAAGGTAATACTGGCCTCATAGAATTTTTTGGAAGTTTCTTTCCATTTCTATTTTTTGGAACAGCTTCAAAAAATAGGTGTTAAGTCTTTTTTAAATGTTTGGTAGAATTCCCCTGGAGAGCTATCGAGCCTTGGACTCTTGATTCTGGGAGATTTTTGATTATTGATTCAATTTCTTTACTGGTTATAGGTCTGTTCAAATTTTCTATTTCTTCCTGTTTCAGTTTTGGTAGTTTGTATGTTTTTAGGAATTTGTCCATTTCTTCTAGATTGCCCAATTAGTTCTCATATAATTGCTCATAATATTCTTTTATTATTGTTTGTATTTCTGCAGTGTTGGTTGTGATCTCTCCTCTTTCATTAATGATTTTATTGATTTGGGTCCTTTCCTTTTACTTTTTGATCAAACTGGCTAGGGGTTTATTAATTTTGTTAATTCTTTCAAAGAATGAGCTCCTGGTTTCATTGATCTGTTCTACTGTTTTGTTTCTGTTTTTTTTGTTTTTGTTTTTAATTTCAATATCATTGATGTCTTCTCTAATCTTTATTTTTTTTCCCTTTTTATGCTGGTTTTGGGCTTTATTTGCTGTTCTTTTTCCAGTTCTTTTAGGTATAAGATTAGACTGTGTATCTGAGACCTTTCTTATTTCTTTAGGAAGGCCTGGATTGCTATATACTTCCCTCTTATGACCACCTTTCCTGCATCCCAGAGGTTTAGGGCTGTTGTGTTTTCATTTTCGTTGGTTTCTGTGTACTTTTTAATTTCCTCTTTAACTTCTTAGTTAACCCATTTATTCTTTAGTAGAATGTTCTTTAGTCTCCAAGTATTTGTTGTCTTTCTAGATTTTTTCTTGTGTTGATTTCGACTTTTATAGCATTGTGGTCTGAAAATATGCACCATATGATCTCGATATTTTCATACTTGTTGAGGGCTGATTTGTATACCAGTGTGTGATCTATTCTGGAGAATGTTCCATGTGCACTCAAGAAAAATGTGTATTCTGCTGCTTTGGTATGAAATGTTCTGAATATATCTGTTAAGGCCATCTGGTCCACTGTGTCATTCAAAGTCATTGTTTCCTTGTTGATTTTCTGTTTACATGATTTGTCCATTGCTGCAAGTGGAGTGTTGAAGACCCCTACTATTATGGTATTATTATCAATGAATTTCTGTATGTTTGTGATTAATTGATTTATATATTTTCCATGTTGGGGGCATAAATGTTTACAATTGTAAGATCTTGGTAGATAGACCACTTAATTATGATATAATGCCCTTCTTTATCTCTTGTTACAGTATTTTAAAAGCTAATTTGTTTTACATAAATAAGTATGGCTACTCAAGCTTTCTTTTGGTGATCATTGGCATGAGAGACGATTCTCCTTCCCCTTACCTACAATCTTCAGGTGTCTTTAGGTCTATAATACGTCTCTTGTAAGCAGCATATAGTTTGGTCTTGCTTTCTCATCCATTCTGATACCCTATGTCTTTTGATTGAAGCTTTTAGCCCATTGACATTTAGAGTGGCTACTGAAAGATATGAACTTAGTGCCATTATGTTGCCTGTAATTGGAGTTTCTGGTGATGTTCTCTGGTCCTTTCTAGTCTTTGTTGCTTTTGATCTTTTTTGTTTTGTTTCATCTCTTCTCTCAGAGAGTCACCCTTAAAATTTCTTGCAGGGCTGGTTTAGTAGTCATGAACTCTTAGTTTTTGTTTGTCTGGGAAACTCTTTACCTCTTCTTCTATTTTGAAGGACAGCCTTGGTGGATAAAGAATTCTTGGCTGCATATTTTTCAGATTTGCACGTTGGATATATCCTGCCCCCCCTTTCTGGCTTGCTAAGTTTTTGTGGATAGATCTGCTGCAACCCTGATGTGTCTTCCCTTATACATTAAGGGATTTTGTTCCCTTGCGGCTTTCATAATTCTTTCTTTGTTTGCACATTTTGTGAATTTGACTATGATATGCCTTGCTGATGGTCAGTTTTTGTTTAATCTAATGGGAATTCTTGGTGCTTCTTGGATTTTGATGTCTGTGTCCTTCCCAAGATTAGGAAATTTTTCTGCTATAATTTTCTCACATAAGCCTTCTGTCCTTTATTCTCTCTCTTCATCTTCTAGGACTCCTAGGATTTGTATATTATTCCTTTTTAACGCATCACAGAGTTCTCTAAGTCTTGTATTTTGCTCTTTTGACTTTGTTTCCCTCTTTTTGTTTCTGCTTCATTATTCTCCATAATTTTATCTTCTATGCCTCTGATTCACTGCTCTGCTTCGTCCATTCTTATCATCATGGCTCAACTCAAGATTGCATGTTGGATATAGTATTTTAATTTTGTCCTGACTAGTTACTTCTTTTATCTCTTCAGAAAGGGAAACTATGTTTTTTTTTTTTTTTTTTTTTTTCAACCCTAGCTAGTATTCTTACTACCATGGTTCTAAATTCTAGTTCACACATTTTGCTTATATCTGTGTTGCTTAAGCCCCTGGCTGTCATTCCTTTCTGTTCTTTCTCTTGGGGTGAATTCCTTCATTTTGTCATTATGGAGGAAGAAAAAGAATAAAATAAAAATTTTAAATTAAAATAATTATAAACAAAACATAAAAATTAAATAAAGGTAACTAGATCATAGATGTGTTTTGGTCTGCTTGTTGAAAGAAGCTTGGTATAATAGAGAAAAAAGGTAGAGAAAAGATAGGAAAAAAATTAAGAAAAGTTTTAAAGATTAAACAATATTTGTATAATAAAATATAACAAAATGAAATAAATAATAAAATAGAATTTTAAAACTACAAAAAATAGTAAAAATAATGAAAATAATAAAAAATATTCTTGCAAAAGAGAAAATAAAAATAATTTTGTCTCTTTCTGTAACGAAGAAAAACAAAAGAAAAAAAACTATTTCAAGAAAGACAGAAGCAAAAAAAAAAAAAAAACAACAAAAGAAAAACAAAACAACAACGAATAAATAAATGAACCAGCAAACAGAATGAAACCCAAATGAAGTTAACATTCAGTGTCCCCTAGAACTTGAGCTATGAAGCACTCTATATAGTCCATACACTAAGCAAGCAGAGAGACTTGTGCTGGTTGTCTAGGGGATGTGCTTGGAGGATGCATTTGGTTGGGGCTTGGTGTAATGGCTCCATTCTCCACTATGTGGAGCTACTTAGTTTACTGGGTTGGATGCGCATGTATATGCGTGTGCAGGAGAGGTAGCAATGGCCTCACCCAGCTTCCTAGTCTCTGGCATAGGAACTTCATGCTCTCATGAAGCCCCTCCTTTGTCTCAGGGCTCCTTCCACTCCTTGCCTCTACCCTGTCCATGTCCAAGCATCAGCCTGCCAGGCAGCACCTCCCTTAGAGTTTTATCTCAGGTGGGGCTGCGTTTCAAAACCCCTCTCTGCAGAGACCCCTGTGACTTGGGCCCATGCCAACTCTCTGGGAAAGGGTCTTGCTGAGCAACAACCGGGTGCCTGCTTGCCCCAGAAAATGATTGTGTAATTACACAGTGACGCTTCTCCCCCGTGGCACATGAACCCCTCAGACCCCGATGCCTGCTCCTGGGGATCATCACTATTTCCTCCCCAGAGCACCAACAGGCACTAAGCACCAGAATTTCAGACTCTGTGCTCCACTGTTTATATAATCCTCATGGTATTGAAATCCTTTCCTTTCTCCCTGTCACTGGTTTTGGGGAACAGAATTCTTGTTCAGTCCCCTGTGAGTGTTTTCACTCTTTCTTTCTCTTTCTCTCCAGCAACTTTTGGGGGAGTGCTTTTCTTGCATGATCCCGATTTACTGCACTCTCCCCCTTTCTCTATCCTCTCTCTGCAAAAACAGCTCCCTACCCTCTGTGGCTTCTCTCTCTCCCACTTCACCTCTCTACATTCCTGAATTCTGAATTCTGCTGAATTCTGTGGCTCAAGTTGTGCAGATTGTGGTGTTAATCCTCATATCAATTTCTTAGGTGTGCAAAATGGTTTGGTGCTGATCTACATGCATTTCAGGGACATGACAAGCTGAGGGTTTCCATGCTCCTCCACTATCTTTCTTACACCCCTGCTTTCCTTTGTTTTTAGCTAGTTACTTCCTTTGTTCTTTTATACTGATCTTCAGTTTGACTTTGCTGAAGTACACATAGAAGTTCAACTATATCCAAAGACTAAGATTTTGACATCACAAAGGTTGATAAATAGAACCTGAATTTAAGATGTCAAATCACTTTTAGATATCAGTACACATTCCTAGAAAATCCTATTGTTGAGATAATGGAATTATGATTAATACAATATTGTTACTCCATGCTACGTTGTTACCTCATGTCTGTAAATAGACATTAATATTTTAAAATTCCACTTACAAATCAAGACAATTTTAATGCATATTTTTATGTGAAAACTTTGATGCTGTTGATTTTTAAATTTGTAGGAAAAAAAACAAAACATTATTATTCTACTATATATTACTACCAAACTGACTTTATTTTACAAAATTCAGCCTGGATTGTTGAAGTTGTACCAGTAACAATTAATGAAAAATTCAAATGCTTATATTTTACTGTAAATTTCCATCCAACTTGTAAAATTAGTAGCTGTATATTAAAATTTCCAAAAGAGTAATTGAGAGTAGCTATTGGAATACATTTTAGTGATTAAAGTAGTCAGGAGGGTAAGTTGTAATATAAAAACCACTCATTACAAGCTTATGACTATGGGCTAGTTAATAATTTATTTAAAATTATTTCTTCAACCAAAAACTTGCTGAAGCTTAATATAATACTGTATGATAAAGATTTAATAACTATTTGTTCTTATTTTACATATTTTGGACAGTCAGGACACAAATACAATATGAACTCATTTACACTGGATTTTGCTTTTGAAAAGATTTTCCAAAATAATAGTAGTACTCTTGAGGCCAATAATAACTGAATTTATGACTACTTAATTAGGCTCTGTAGTAATTTTCTTTATTGCATTTGCTCATTATGTTAGTAAAATGAACATGATGCTTATTTTTATGTGAGCACTTAATATCCACAAGATGCCTGTATAAATTAAATCTGGTGCACAAATGTGTCTTCCTAAACAAATTTTTCCTTTCCCTTTTCTAGACAATCCCAAAGAGATGACTCGTGTGGCTGTTTTTGTCAGAATTTTGGATGTTAATGACAATGCTCCACAATTTGCAGTGTTCTATGACACTTTTGTATGTGAAAACGCCAGACCAGGGCAGGTGAGCAACCATAGAACTTAAAAGCTTTAGAATATTTTAGTGGTTTCTTAAATATTTTCTTTTCCTAATCTTAAGAAGAATGAGTAAACAGAGATAAAAACAATCATATAAGTACCAGTAATATAATTTTTTAAAGGTTGATGTTGGGGTGCCTGGTGCCTGGATGGCTCAGTCAGTTAAATGTCTGACTCTTGATTTCTGCTCAGGTCATGATCTCATGGTCATGAGATCAAGCCTCTCATTGGGCTCTGTTCTGGACATGGATGCTGCTCAAGATTCTCTCTCCCTCTCCTTGTGCCTCTCCCCTGGTTATGCTTCACCTCTCTCTCTCTCTCTCTCTCTCTCAAAAAAAAAAGCTGATGTTTTTAGAATTAAAAAATGTTCTGAATGACAATATAGTGAGTTTCATATTTCTTTTGTGCAGTTAAAAAGAAAATATAAGACATTATTGTTGCCACAACAGTTAAGGTGTAAGAAGAAATAACTTTCACTTGTTAAACTTTCAAGCACAAAAACAGGGAGAAAAAAAAAAACTCCGCTCTTTCTTTAGATGAATACTGTAACTGCTAGAGAAATGGGAGATGGAAGTTAGAAAAAACACAGAGACAGATACATGGGATCAGCTAGACAGTGCATCAATATTCCAATGTATGCAAATGATTTGAAAGCAGACTGTAGGATTCACTCCTTAGATTTATACTTGTATTTCATCATTATAGCAACACTTAGAGTGCTTAATGACTTAGTTTTTGTCCTTTAAAACATTCTTTATACATCAGCTTTGTTTATAACTCTTTAAGTCTTTTCCTCAGTGGACTCATTTTGTTGTTTGCAAAACTCCAGTGTATATGGCTGAAAGAAATGCTCTTAATTGGTTTGAGTGCTATCTTCACAGAAGGAAGCTGCATGTTATAAATAATAATTGGGAATCAAATGTGTTTTATTAAAGGAAGAGGACCCATCCCAAAACTGTATTATGTTTTGACATCATTTGATGCTCTTTATAAACATCAATGTCATTGTTACATTTTTATGCAAATTACATTGTGGAATAACACAAATTCTTCCTTCTGAAGATTCTAACAGGAATTCAATAGCCTATTGTTGGAAACGGCAAAATTGCTGCAATTGGATTCATTTTTTATTTGAAAATGTTATGGAAATGTTTAATTTGGAATATTTAAATGACAAAGCTACTTCCGACCTACTTCTTAATGAAACAGTGTTTGCCCTGAAAATACCATTCCAAATAGTCCTCTGCTTGGCAGGCTCAGCATGATATAAGTTGAAGCCTTTTCTCTAAAGAGATAAATTACCCACTTTGCAACTGCCTCATGCATTGCTTTCTCTATGGTTATTCTGTTTGATTTTCAAGAGATATCTTTTCAGAGCATTTGAATCATTTTAAATACTGATTTCCAAACGTATTTAAAATATACAAAATAAGGGATTATGTTTTTTTTTTCTTTATGCCTCTTTTTAAAAAAAATATATCTGGTTTAGTAACTTTATATTTTTTGGACTTTAAAAACCACTTGGCATATTGAAGGAAAATAATAAAATAGAAGAAAATTTTAATTTGAAAAGTAACCTATTTTGACCAACTTGATAGGAATAACATGATTAATAATTTTTGTCTAATTATCTGAATGTGCAATAGCTTCCCATAGTAGTTATTATTTTTAATGTTTATTAATTTGTTTTGAGAGAGAGAGAATGAGAGAAAGTATGAGCAGGGAAGGGGCAGAGAGCGAGAGAGAGAAGAGAATCCCAAGCACACTCCACACTGTCAGCACGGAGTCAGATGTGGGACTTGAACCCATGAACCATGAGATCACAACCTGAGCAGAAATCAAGAGTCAGAGGCTTAACCAACTGAGCCACCCAAGTGTCCCCATAGTAGTTATTTTTAATAAGATCAGTTTGTTAAATATCATTTTGGTCTCACAGGCTGAAAAATGTTCCTTAAACCAAATACTTATGTACTCAATGATGGAATTCTAGGTTACAGCATCCTAGGAGGTAAAACTAAGGTTTGGAAAAGTCCTTCACTGAAACTTCCTTGAAATTTATTTGTTAACTCTGCCTTCCTTCCTTCTGGGAAGTAGGAGCTTCTCAGGACTTCTGGGTGTGCTTTAGTTATTTATAGAGTATTTCAACCAAAGTAATTCTCTGAATTAAGTGTCGATTAAAAGTAGCACTTTGAACAGCAGTATAGGAAATGATTCCATTTATTTGGTGCGTGGACAAAACGAGAAGACAGAGATAAAGTTAACTACCATCTCCTCCTCCTTTTCTGCTTATTCCCTGATCTAAGGGTAGGAGACATTCCCCCTTGGAAAAGATGGAGCTTACAATTGTAGCATTAACAGTTCCTTCTTGTGTCTGAACTAGGCTGCTTGAGTCCTCATCTTTGCCATCACAGAAAGAGTCTCTTGGGAAAGGAGGGGAAAGAAGACCAGCTGTTTCATTTCTCATTGATTTTCAGTCAATAAAATATATTTTAACAATTTTAATCGTTATGGGAAGGAAATACAATTTCTGTCTCACAGATTTCCCAGAGTCTCCCCAGGGAGGAGTGCTACTTGTATTCACCCACAGATAGTATCTGAGCTCCAGGCCTTTACCAAACCCCAAATATCCCACTACATATCTCCATGGCACAGTGTTTAGTTACTTACCAGCTACTGAAAAGGGTACTTTTTTACCAGAACAAGGTAATTTTTGCATCAATGGAAACTACTACTCTAACACTGGCAATGCTAATGATCACTGAAACACCTTCTTGCTGAATTGAGATTGTTTTAGAATAGCCTAGTAAAAATACAAACCAATTATGTTACAGCTCAAGAGATACAATGTAAATGACTTATCAGTGTCTGTTCTTCATATGCTCAAAATGAATACTAGACATCACCAGTGTTTTTGTTTTTGTTTTCCATAATGTGGCAACCTATTGTATTGGAAGTGATCTAAAATGAATTTGTCAAATTCAAAAATGAATTTGTCTCTAGCAGGAATAAAATAGTGAGTACTTATACAGAGAGATAGGGGATGTCTCCTTGTTGCCAACTTATGATTCCTATTGCAAATCAACTCAAATATATAATATATATATTATATAATATATATTTATATTTATATTGTATAATATATTATATAATATATTACATGTATATATTATATGCATATAATGTATATATATTATATGTATATGATATGTATAATATATATTATAATATATATTATAATATATATTTTATAATATAAATATGTTTATATATTATAATATATATTATAATATATAATATGTATGTGTATGTATATATGTATATATATATATGCCCATATGTATATGGTACATATGCCAAAACAAATAAGCACACATATACCAAAACAAAATACAGTTGATTGTTGAACAGCATAGGGGTTGGTTACTTTCTTTATAACATTTAAAGAAAATATATCAGTGAATCACTAATTTTAAAATCAATGATGCTATCATGTTTTATTCAAACAACATATTTTAATTAAGACTTTTTGCATAAGGGGCGCATGGGTGGCTTAGTCAGTTAAGTGTCCAACTCTTGGTATCAGCCAATGTCTTGATCTCACGGTTCGTGAGATTGAGCCCCATGTTGCGCTCTGCACAGACAGTGAGGAGCCTGCTTGGTGTTCTCTCTCTCCCTCTCTCTCTCTCTGTGCCCCTCCCCCATTCTCTCTCTGTCTCTCTCAAAATAAATAAATAGCTGCTAAAAAAATTAAAGAAAAGAAATTTTGTGTAAGGAGACCTGGGTGGCTCAGTCGTTTAAGTGTCTGACTCTTGATTCCTGCTCAGATCATGATCTCATGGTTGGGCTCTGAGCTGAGCATGGAGCCCACTTGCGACTCTCTCGCTTCCTCTCTCTGTGCCCTTCCTCTGCTCACGGGTACATGTGAGAGCATGAATGTATATGCTCTCTCCCGAATAAGCATTAAAAAAAAGGAATTTTTGTGTAAACCGTTATAATTTCTTATATGTAAAGATGTGACCATTTTGTTCTCTGTAGTGTATTATTTTGATTTGTAAAAATAAACTGAAATTATAATTTGTAATCATAACTGAAAATGTATATTTATTATGAAACATTATAGTTTTTATTTTAAAAGGACTACTTTTAAAGTTTTAGCTCTACTTTTAAGTTTCTATCATTTTGTCTGTATGTGTGCCAACATATTAATCTTAATATGTATAAACATAAAAATTATATTTAGTCTACTATCTTTCTTGATGTTATTTCATTTATGTCATTTTCCCCTCAACTTATTCTTATAAATCACTATTTAAAAGTATAATCTTTTAGACTGCCTGACAAATAAGAGTCATTCAAGAAATGTTTTTATAACTGAATTGATACTTCTTAAAGAGTATTAATTAATTATTGTATAAACATCTTTCTCTTTAATTCCTTCACATATGTACCATTTTTAGTTGTGTATTGGATGGCTAAGCCATTAGCAATAAATCTTTGATTTCTGTTCAATCTTAAATTACCACTAAAGTTTCATTAAATAGTTATGTTTCATTTTAAAATATATTTTAAAATTATTCAAAGTTTAAACGATTTTTTTGGCTGCTTATTCTTAGATAATAAACATTTATCTTTGATCAAATTATATTTCTTTTATCATTTAGAAGGAAGTGGTTAAGGTTGTAAATAAATAGGGAGTACATAAAATTTATCACATTTTTCTTTTTATAAGGTAATCTAAAAGAAGACTAATTCAATACAGAAGAGTTAAAATAATTTATTTTTCATTTTTACTTGATATAATGTTTTAAATTTGAAATCTCTTTTTAAATAAAAATCAGTAGCAAATATTTTGATCAAATATAGACACAATGTTAAAATGAGTCAATTTATTAAAGTATATTCCTTATAGTTAAGCATAAATTTGACCATTTATATAAACATCAATATACAAGTTAACAACTTCTGAAGCTCTCTTGCAAATTAAGATGCACAAAAATATATATAAAATGTTATACATATAAATTAAGGACAAAATGGGTATATATGCAAATATTACATAGCTATATGTTATATATATATTTAATAATATTAAACATATATGGTCAAAGCACTGATCGATTACAGTATAAGGTGTTAAATTTTCTTCTTTGTTACCATATAGCATCTTATATTGTCTCTTATCCTTAAATAAGTCAGAGATGATCTTTATAAAATAACCATTTCCCATTGTATGCATATATTGAATTAAAAATATGTAATTTTATTTACAGTGCAGATGAAGTGAGTCATTACTGCTAAAGTAGACCATAATGTTTAAGTCCTTCATTTAATTTTTTTTTTTTTTCAACGTTTATTTATTTCTGGGACAGAGAGAGACAGAGCATGAACGGGCGAGGGGCAGAGAGAGAGGGAGACACAGAATCGGAAACAGGCTCCAGGCTCTGAGCCATCAGCCCAGAGCCCGACGCGGGGCTCGAACTCACGGACCGCAAGATCGTGACCTGGCTGAAGTCGGACGCTTAACCGACTGCGCCACCCAGGCGCCCCTAAGTCCTTCATTTAAAAAGTTTTGCATAATATTATCTACATAATCTCTACTTTCTTTGAATAATTTTCACTTTACTTTTTTTTTGATAAGGAGAAAAGCCATAATCACAATAGTTTTCTGAATTTTTCCTACATTAGATAAACTCTTCCAGATTAATGTTTAAAGATGTGTGAAATAACCTACTCATTTCAAATGCTAAATTAATAAGGATGCAAAGAATATAATATTACCAGTTTTTATTTTGAAGAAATGGATAATATATAGGAGAAATTGAGAAGCAGGGACAGAGAGAAGCACGGAGGGAAGTAGAGAGACGAGGACTCTATTAAAATTAAAGTAATAACAACAACAAAAAAGATGGAATAAGCCAAAGATACATGCACAAGGAAAAAAAAACAACTGCCTTTAAATTTAGACAAAATTGGATGTTAAAAATTACATATTGTTAAGCAGGTTATACCCATAGAATTTGATAAATATGCATTTTTCTCTTTTCTCCAGCTAATACAGACTATAAGCGCAGTAGACAAAGATGACCCTTTAGGTGGACAGAAATTTTTCTTCAGTTTAGCTGCTGTCAATCCCAACTTCACAGTACAGGATAATGAAGGTAAATTTTAGAACACGGTCATTATGATTTAAGGTGACATTTACAACTTTTCCCCAAAGTAGCAATTAACATGTATGGTGTTTTAATTTATTGATCTGTGTTACAAAATGTTGTTTTCATAAGGTATTTAATCAGATTAATTTCTTGACAGTGTTCATTTTCTCAAAATCTCAAAAAAATAGTAAATTATTTGAAAGAAATCTCTACATGAGTACTAATGAAGAGATTGGATCTTGAAAACATTAGAAAGGCTGGAAATAATCAGTCACATGGGGTAGAGAAATGAATGACTCCGTGTGACCCTTGTGCAAATTTCAATGATACTTAGCAGCAACAGATTCACCAAAGCCAAGAAGGCATGGAGTATGGGTCAGAAGAAAGAGAAGTAACCATATTAGCCTGTGAGGGTTTAAGTGCAAAAGCAGTTGCAAGGACAAGATATACTATTCTTTTGTGTAATATGTAAATATTACGATGTGTCTGTGATCAAAAATACTGAAATTACATTTCTTGCATTCCCAAAAAGAGCAAAAACAGATTTTTATAGGAAAAAATATGAAAATAGTTACTATTTTTAAAAAGTTGAACAGCTTTATTCTTTGAAAAATATATGTGGTAATTATCTTAGTCTAAAAGTGTGTAGAGCTTAACCCCCCCACAATAAGTATATGTTAAACTAACAATATCAGGTGATCTTTCCAAAATGGCATACATATTTTAGAGTAAATGTATATATGGTTATTCTTAAAATAAATGTAATAACTACCTTACTACCTTGGCATATTTGGAAATACCTTCATAATGATGTAGCTACACTGGTAGAGGCAGATGGCTATATCACCTCTAGGTGGCTTTCAGAATATCAGAAAGAAGTTGAAGATAATGGATAGTTTTACATTAACCCAATTTTTATTTGAAATATTTGATATGGTAAAAAGTGCACAAATCAGTTGAAGAGAGGGCACCCACTGGTAACATCTGTTTACTAAATTGGAGTTTCTGAAATGTCTGTTTTGTATCCCTCTGAACATCTAAAATAATTGTGATGGGAAAAATTAGCCTAGGGTTGGCAGATAAGACACAAAATGTCCACTTTCATCTGCATATCAGTAAAACAACACCCATTATTTTATTTGCTGAATCTGGCATCCTATATATGGAACATAGACTGGACATCCCTAATACTGAACTGGCAACATCATTCATCTTTCTAAGCGTGTTTTAATTTATGTTCCTGTTAAACCAAGCCCTTGCTCCCAATAAACCACCTCTCAATTTTGAAAAGTATTAGAGACTTGGAATAGTGTTACCTTATCACAACATTTCACAGTTACTAGGTAAGCACCTTTAGGCTAATCTTAATTAAGTTCTCACAAGTAGTGGTATCTTCCTATATTTGGGAGAGTTCCTGATCTTATATGAGTTACTCAGAGCAAGAGTTGAAGCCTTATAAATATACATCTGAACATGTCACTATATAGAACACCACTAAAGTCAGATGGAATATAGGATATAATCCTGCATAAATTCACTAATTTGTTATCGTGCATTTTGAAAGAAATTCTATTGAGAAATGGAATTGCTCTTCTTGAGAAAATACCTTTGTGTTTATCTATATGTTCAGCTTAAAAAACTTTATGGTATAAGTTTTTAAAATTTAATTTCTTGCTTCTGTGATAACACACTTGGAGCTTTTAATTGTTAAGATTCCCTTACTTTCCACTAACATAGATTGAAAGCATAATTATACGATGACTTTTTGAATATTTAATAAAATGGTTTGAATAGAATGGCTAGTTTAGGGTAAAATGACATTTTGTTCTTCAATATAATAAAACTATTGTAGATAAAATTAACATTTAGAAACTTTGGAAAAGTTAAAAAAGGGAAAGGCAAGAAGATTCTAAATATAACCATATGCTAACACCTGTTGTTTATTGTGTTGTTGATTTTAGCCATTCTGACAGGTGTGAGGTAATATGTCACTGTAGTTTTAATTTGTATTTTCTGATGATCAGTGATATTGAGCACCTTTTCATGTGTCTGTTTGCCGTATGTATGTCTTTTTTGTAAAAAATGCCCATTCTTATCTTCTGCCCATTTTTTAATTAGATTATTTGTTTTTTTGGTGTTGAGTTTTGCAAGTTCTTTATAGATTTTGGATACTAACCCCTTATCAGGTATGTCATTTGGAGATATCTTTTCCAGTTCTGTAGGTTGCCTTTTAGTTTTGTTGATTGTTTCCTTCGCTGTGCAGGAGCTTTATCTTTTGATGAAGTGCCAATAGTCTATTTTTGCTTTTGTTTCTTTTGCCTCAGGAGACATGTCTAGTCAGAAGTTGCTATGGCTGATGTCAAAGAGGTTACTACTACCTGTGTTCTCTTCTAGGATTTTTGTGGTTTCAGATCTCACATTTAGGTCATTCAGTCTTTAATCCATTTGGAATTTATTTTTGGGGTTGGTGTAAGAAAGTGGTCCAGTTTCATTCTTTTGCATGATGCCATCCAGTTTTCCCAACACCATTTGTTGAAAAGACGGTCTTTTCCTCACTGGATATTCTTTCCTGCTTTGTCAAAGATTAACTGACCATGTAGTTGTGGGCTCATTTCTGGGTTTTCTATTTTGTTCTGTCGATCCATATGTGTCTATTTTTGTGCCAGTACCACACTGTTTTTATCACTACAACTTTGTAATGTAAGTTGAAGTCTGGAATTGTGATGCCTCCAGCTTTGCTGTTTTCTTTCAAGGTGCCTTTAGCTATTTAGGGTCTGTTGTGATTTCATACACATTTTAGGATTGTTCTTCTAGCTCTGTGGAAAATGCTGTTGGTATTTTGATAGGGATTGCATCAAATGTGTAGATCGTTCTGGGTAATATAGAGATTTTAACAATATTTGTTCTTCTAATCCATGAGCATGGAATGTTTTTCCATTTCTTTGTGTTCACTTCCATTTCTTTCATCAGTGTTTTATAGTTTTCAGAGGACGGGTCTTTCACCTCTTTGGTTAGGTTTGTTCCTAGGTATCTTATTGATTTTGGTGCTATTGTGAATGGGATTGATTCTTTAATTTCTCTTTCTGCTGCTTCGTTATTGGTTTATAGAAATACAACAGATTTCTGTACATTGATTTTGTATCTTGTGACTTTACTGACTTCATGTGTCACTTCTAACAATTTTTTGGTGGAGTCTTTTGGGTTTTCTATATGGAGTATCATGTCATGTACGAACAGTGAAAGTTTTACTTCTTCCTTGTGGATTCGGATGGCTTTTATTTCTTTTTGTTGTCTGATTGCTGTGCCGAGGACTTCCAGTACTATGTTAAACAACAATGGTGAGAGTGGACATCCCTGTCTCATTCCTGGCCATGGAGGAAAAGCTCTCAATTTTTCCCCATTAAGAATGATATTAATTGTGGGTTTTTCATATAGGGCCTTTATTATTTTCAGGTATGTTCTTTCTAAACTTACTTTGTTGAGGCTTTTGTCATGAATGAGTGTTGGCAATGATGTGGAGAAAGGGGAGCCCTCTTACAGGATTGGTGGGAATGCAAACTGGTCCAGCCACTCTGGAAAACAGTATGGAGTTTCGTCAAGAAGTTAAAAATAGGAGTACCCACGGTACAGAACTTTTACTACTATGTATTTACCCAAAAAATACAAAAATACTATTTCAAAAGGATGCATCCTAGTGTTTATAGCAGCATTATCTACAATAGCCAAATTATGGAAACAGCCCAATCTCCTCTGACTGATGAATGGATAAAGATGAAGTGGTGTATGTATATATATAATGGAATATTACTCAGCCACAAAAAAAAAAAGAATGAAGTGCTGCATGGGTGGAGCTAAGCTAAATAAATCAATCAGAGAAAGACAAATACCATATGATGTCACTCATATGTGGAATTTAAGATACAAAACAAAAGAACAAAGGGGGAAAAAAGAGATAGAGAGAGACAAACCAAGAAATACATACTTACACTTAACTATAGAAAAGAAACTGATAATTGCCAGAGGAGAGATGGGTGGGGGGGGGTGGGGGAAACAGGTGATGGGATTAAGAAATGCCCTTGTTGGGATGAACACTTAGTGTTGTATGGAAGTGTTGAGGCACTATATTGCACACCTGAAATTAATACTACACTTTATGTTGACTAACTGAAATTTAAATAAAAACTTAAAAAAAGAAAAACATATATATCCATATGCCTATAAATACTAATTTTAGTGTAGGTTTGAGACTGGAAGAATTATATCCTAATACTTCTTGGAAGAAAAGTCAGATTTGCAAAATTATCAGGGCCACATTTTATTTTATTTTTTTAATTTGCAGGTGTACGTCTTCTATTTTGCTAATCTCCTTTCCTAGCTTATGCAGTTAACCGATGTAGTAGAAATAACTTCTTACTAATAATTTAGGAAATGACAGTTTTATAGTCAACCACTATATCTGCAATAAATTATCACCGTTCTTTTTCTGTCCTACACGATTTGAGCAACTGGCTAACTCACTCCCTTCCCTGTGTTAGCATTTTACACAAGCTTATGGGATTGGCTAAATAAGACTAAGTGCATTGGATAAATGGAATAGAAAATTATCATGCAAGTGTGTAATGATTTTATTGAAAAAATACTGATTATAGAAGGCTAGGATAAATCTTTGTTTATTAACTGTACCACCTCCATTTAAGGATACTGGCTGAGTTACCAGATAAAGAAAATTTCAGTAGCAATATACTGGGTAGTAGAATGCTAGTGTTTATTCAACCCTTACATTTCTCTGTGCCTCTGTTAGGCACCCCACATCAGCTGTCTTCCACCAGTACTTTGGGTTATATGTTATATTCATTTTAATGGGGAGAAATTAAAGTTCAGAAATATAAATAACTTGCTCACTCTTGTTCATATATTGGGACCCTTGAAGGGTTTGGAGTACATTGTTGATTTTAAGAGCGCAACTACACTTAAAATTTGCCCATTCACATTTTTCTTCATGAAATTAGATTAGTGTGTGCTGTGTGTGTGTGTGTGTGTGTGTTTGTACATAAATATACATGCATTTATAAATAAAAAAACATTTACTATGATTTTTTTCTTCGTATGCATATGTATGTTTTCTGAAAATTCTGCAAACCAATATGCTATCATCCTTGCAATCCTTCTCATAAAAACTTGCCATTTTAAAAGCATTATCTGAAAATTAGTTGGAAATCTAATAAATAAGCATAGTATCAGATACCTCCAGCTATCTAATCTATCTTATCTTTTAGTTGCATTGCATACATTTTATAGGAAAACTGACAGTAATTTTATAGTTTACATGAACATCTTTTTACTTATATGTCAAACCATCAGTGATCAAGACGAGAGAAAGGTACTATCCCAAGCCATTTTTAAAATTTTCAAATTTATTTTAGATAATACTGCCAGAATTTTAACCAGAAAAAATGGATTCAATAGACATGAAATAAGTACCTATCTCTTGCCCGTGGTGATATCAGACAATGATTACCCAATTCAGAGCAGCACAGGCACGCTGACCATCCGAGTGTGTGCTTGCGACAGCCAAGGCAACATGCAGTCCTGCAGCGCTGAAGCTCTGCTCCTCCCCGCGGGTCTCAGCACCGGGGCCCTCATCGCCATTCTCCTCTGCATCATTATTCTGCTGGGTAAGAAACGTGTGTGAAAATATAATTATTTCTAGATTGTATATTTGTAAATCAGAAATTCTGTTATCAAAATATTTCTTCCGGGAGCCTGGGTGGCTCAGTCCTTAAGCATCAGACTTCGGCTCAGGTCATGAGTTCGAGTCCCACACTGGGTGAGCAGAAGCCCCTCGTTGTGTGAGCCCTGTTTCTTTCTCTCTCTCTCTCTCTCTCTCTCTCACTTTCACCTTGTCTCTTTCAAAAAAAACCCCAAAACTTTAATTTAAAATAAATAAATAAATAAATAAATAAATAAAATATCTCCTCCCAAATTAACTCCAATATTTAAGACAGACATAGGTTAACCATAGGATATTGTTAAATTAAAATATTTTATCTGGTCAGATAGTTATTACATTTTTTTTTTAAATAAGAACGAAAGTTAGAGCTATTCGAAACATTTTTCAAGATCACACAATTTCTGAGTGGCTCAACACAGGCAAGACCCTTTGCTGTTAGTTGTAGATAGAGTTTTAGTAAATCTAAAGTTTATTTCCAGTTTTTTTGTTCATATTATGGCTGGATGGAGGTCTCACTATCTTACCTTTTCACTGAAATAATGTTGAAATAGGCCTTTACCTGGTTCATTTTCCCTACAATAATACTTGATTTTATAACCTAGAGCAAATTGCTTTTTAACTGCCTTTGAATGAAAAATCTGATTAAGTTTACTCTCCAGTTGCATTATCTTAAAACTATTGTGCATATTCCTATGACCCTAATCAAAAAACATTGTATCTGACATTTTAAGAAGCAGTAAAATGAACTTGGATTTTGGATCCAATCTTAGTAAGTTTCATTATCCTCATTATTAGAACCTTTTTTACTGGGTAGGGTCGTTTGGTTGATAATAAGTAATCTAAGGTTCAAAATCTTTACATCACAAGTTTATGTGCGTGCATGAATATATGAATTTAAGCAAAATAAAATGTCACATTTTCTCAAAGACTTGAATAATAAACTTTTTTTTTCACTTAATGCTGGCCTATTTATTTTTTAACCACTTTGAAGGTCAAGAACACTTATCAATGGATTAAAACTTTATTTTGTGTTGCATTAAAAAGTCCCTTGTTTGCCCTTTCACACAAGCTTGAAGGCAAGCAGCCTGACAGTCCTGTGTTAGTAAAGAGAAAACAAAACAAAACTTCACATAATAATATAATTCTCTTAGTTCAGGCTGCTGTAACAATACCATAAACTGGATGGCTTGAACCACACACATTTATTTCTCATAGTTTTGGAGGCTGGAAAGTCCAAAATCAAGGCACTGGCAGATTCCAAATTTGGGGAGGGCGTACTTCCTAGTTGAAGACGGCAGTCTTCAATTGTATCCCTACGTGGCAGACAGTAATCATCTGTTTGTTGCTTTTTATAAAAGCACTAAGCACTATTTCAATTCATGAGGGCTCCACTTAATGACTTAATTACCTCCTAAAGACCCCACTTCCAAATACCATCACCTTGGGGATTTAGGCTTTAGCATGAATTTTGAGAGGACATATTCCATTCATAATGATAATAAATTCCATCTCCTATAAGTGTATATTCTAAAGAATTTAAATAAATATAGATGTTTCACCGTACATATATCTGGTAAAAGATTTTCTCTCTCTTTCCTTATCTAATTGAATTCACTTCTGTTTCCCCAAGTCATCATTTTAAAGGATCATCTCCAAAATGTTTGTGGATACTGAATGAGGGTGGGAAAAGTCATACAACCAGAGGGAATCTGAGATTAATATTCTCCCATCTTTTATGCTATTGCCATTATTATGGTTAGTAAAATTATTATCTTATTATTATCTGTAGCTTGTCAGGGAAGTAGGAAAATGTCCTTTTTGAGTGATACACATTTCTTTTTTTTATTTTTTTTAATGTTCTTTTTTTTTTTTTTTTTTTTTTTTGAGACAGAGACAGGGCATGAGCAGGGGAGGGACAGAGAGAGAGAGGGAGACACAGAATCAGAAGCAAGCTCCAGGCTCTGAGCTGTCAGCACAGAGCCCAATGCGTGGCTCGAACTCACCAACTGGCAGATAGTGACCTAAGCCAAAGTCGGATGCTCACCCGACTGAGCCACCCAGGCGCCCTGAGTGATACACGTTTCTATCTGTACATCTACAATTGTTTACGATGTATCTAGCTAAGGTTCAACATAGTTTCTGTAGGTAATTCAGTGTAGAAGCTGGAATTCACTCTTTGCCATCTTGTGGTCCTACAACTTATGTTTGGTCTCACATAAATACATACTTTCACGTAATACCTCAAAGATTGCCAAACCAAGAGTGTCTAATCAGGAGGTCACTTCCCCTCCACTAATTAAGACACTGTAAGTAAAAAAATACAAGAAAAAAAAATCTTTTTCTTTTAACAATGTAACAAAAAGAAATCTATGTAAATCCATCAGCAAAGCTATTTAACCCAAACCAATACCTCCATATCTTGCAAAGAATGCTGCCTTTTTAATATTGTATAAGGATGTGAAAACTATGGGCATGTTTTTGTCCTTAATTGTTTTATTTGAAGCTGAATTCAATGTGTGTCTATTTTTTATGTAACACCTTATGTCACTATTCAATGCAAAATATAAATAATGTCTGTACAATCAGGAGCTAACTTTAAACAGTTCTTAGGAAAAAAAAATAGACAAAATATCTCACTGTATTTGAGAAATATCCCAGATGGCTTTAAAAATAAATCGCAAACACTGCACTTAAACCACCCTTCCTGGCCAAATCCTCAACAATCTCCTCTCCCTTCCCCCCACGCCCCCCCACCCCCCAAAGGGATGGAAGGACAAAATTAATCTGAAATTCTAGCCTGTCCCGGAAAACCTAAGTAACTTAAACTCCTTTCCAGTGCTTCCACTCGTCATTTATGTAGTGTTTTTAGATGGACCGCTAATGAATCTTCTTTTCTTTTTTTCAAGTTATAGTAGTACTGTTTGCAGCTCTGAAAAGACAGCGAAAAAAGGAGCCTCTGATCTTGTCTAAAGAGGACATCAGAGACAACATCGTGAGCTACAACGACGAGGGTGGCGGAGAGGAGGACACCCAGGCCTTTGATATCGGCACCCTGAGGAATCCTGCAGCGATCGAGGAGAAGAAGCTGCGGCGAGACATCATCCCGGAGACGTTATTCATACCTCGCAGGACTCCCACGGCCCCGGATAACACAGACGTCCGCGATTTCATTAACGAAAGGCTGAAAGAGCATGACCTCGACCCCACCGCGCCCCCCTACGACTCCCTGGCAACCTACGCCTACGAAGGGAACGATTCCATCGCGGAGTCTCTGAGCTCCTTAGACTCGGGGACCACTGACGGAGACCAAAACTACGATTACCTCCGAGAGTGGGGCCCCCGGTTTAACAAGCTGGCCGAAATGTACGGTGGCGGGGACAGCGACAAAGACTCTTAACCTAGGCTCTCGATTCTGTTCCAACAAGAGGAGGTAACTCGACGGACACCGTCCCCCCCTTCACAATATTTGATATTCAGGAGAGTTTTCCTGCCACTCAGCACAATTTTTTCCCATTTACTTCTTAATTTGTTCATTAATTCCATTAATTCTTTCCTGTAGGATGTCTCATGGAATATATGCGAAATTTTATTTAATCACTTCCAAGAGCCAAAGCTATGGAAATTCCGTGTGGTCCATCTTAGAAATAAAAGATAATTTCAGAAACACGAACAGGATAGGAACCTCGCAAGCCGCTTCTGTTAGATACACGTCCTGCCCTTGCAAATGAAGCTTTTATTAAAAAAAAAAAAAAAAAAAAAAAAAAAAAAGGTGAAGAAAAACATTTAAGGTATATCCTGTTCTGTACATTAAATTAAAAAAAAAAAGTACATGTGGTGTTAGTAGGTGTGATATGCAACCTGGTATACAAACGTTTGTGCAATTTCATTTCATCAAATTCTATCTGCTAATGTTTTATATTTATATTTTTGTATTTATTTTTAAAAAAAATAAACAAGTTTTTACAACTACCTTGTCTCCAGCTTCATTTTTTTTCCTAGGAAGAAGTTTCTTCATGGACTGTCTTGGTACAAAAGTCCACTGAATGCAGGTAAGGGCACAAAGTCATTATTGTTACTTTGGCATCTAAACAAGTTAATAGGATATAGGTATGAATTGTTTTTCTAGTGAGTTTTGTTATGCTCTGATATGTGAAAAACTTGTCAAATTAAAAGTAATAGTCATGTACCATTAAGCCGATTTAAAAGCATGGCTGTCTTTATGCTAAATATCCCCAGACATCAGCAATACAGTCATTTCATTTTGTTCATATTCATTAAAATAATATCTGAAAGAACATAACTTTTTTTTTATTTTTGTATGACATTTGTTCTTTGAGTTTTATAGGTAAGAATAGTTCAGACAGATTTCATACTGAAATAATCCTTTAATGGAAAATATACTTGCTTCCCATGGTGACTTTGAAAATGCTTAGTTACGATAGTAATAATGCTGGATATTCCATTAAGATACAGCATCGTGATTATGTCAAGTTTTCAAAAAGGCATTATAGATTTATTTGTAATTAAGTCTGTTTTTCTGTCAATGAATGATTCAATAGAAAGGAAAAAAAAATACTGGCAGTTAATTATCTGGTGTCCCTGAGATTCACAAAAGCCAACTGCCACCAACTGCTCTCTTGTCTCTCAAGCTCCAAATATGATTTATTTATAAATGGAGCTCTCTGTTGGGCCTACACTAGGAAGGCGCATTCCCTGCTGAGGAAATCATAAACAATACCAAAGATTTGTGTGCTTTCCAATTAGTGAAAATGCTATGCTTTTGGAGTGAGAGTACAATATTGACATATCCTTAGTGCAGAATTATTTATTTCAGTCTTCTTGGATGATATTTTCCCCCCAACTTCCAGGCTGAAAAAGCATACATTTCACTGACTACAGACAGTTTGCATGGTAATATAATTATGAATGAAAAACAACCTATGTGGTCTAGTTAAAATTAGTCACATTACAAGGCTGATACATCAGATCATAGTAAAACCTAACTTGGTTCACTTATTGTATTTCAAGATGCCATTCATATACCCAGAAGGCTGACTAAAAAGGACAGAGTTTATTTATTTATTTATTTTTAATTTTTTTTTAATGTTTATTCGTATTTTGAGAGACAGAGTGTAAGTGGGGGAGGGGCAGAGAGAGAGAGGGAGACACAGGATCCGAAGCAGGCTCCAGGCTCCAGGCTCCGAGCTGTCAGCACAGAGCCGGACACGGGGCTCGAACTCACAGACCATGAGATCATGACCTGAGCTGAAGTCGAACGCTTAACCAGATGGAGCCACCTAGGTGCCCTAAAAAGGACAAAGTTTAAAAGGGAAAATAAATGAAATAAAACAAAAACTAAACAGAAGGAAAAGAAAATCCTGAATGTCCTAGGATCATGCATTCAAATAAAATCAACAAAAATTGGAAAAATTAGAAGAAAGTATATTTTACAAACATTTCACAATAATTATAATTAAAAACATAATATTCATTTGGTTGAAAATTAGTTTATAAATTTCCAGCATTAACTATTTTTATTAATATTGGATATCAGTAATTGGAATTCTTGATCTGAATATTTTTAATTATCCTCATCAGATAATTTCAAACTGACATTAACTTGCTCTGTCACTTTTTTTTTTATCATCCAATTTTAATAAATTTAAGAACTGTAGCAGTGATCTCTAGTATCATCCAAATCAGATTTCCAAAATTATTGTTAAGGAGATTGATCAGCCGGGATTTCTGCCTGTATCCTATGTTGTACAGAAATCATTTTTTCAGAGTTCTGAAACAGTCCTTGGTAACAGATATCCTATTATTTTTTGATAATGAAGGTTACGTATTAAATTTCTCGGAGATCCTGAAATGAAAAAGTACCCCTATAATGTCCTGCTCAGACTCTCTCAGTAGTGTCCCTTACATGATGCTCTGTTAAGGAATGCCCAATACATAGGTTATTATATATCTAAGTTTTTGTTTTTATATTGCAAATGGGGAAAATGTCTCTCAGTATCATGATATTGATTACATCAGATAACTGTGGGTTTTTCATTTATTCATCCATTTATTTTTTCATTCATCAAATATTTTGAGCATCTATTATAAAAACCAAAAGGTGTTCTAGACCCTAGGGAAGTAATAATAAATTATACATGATTTTTGTATATGTGTATAATCCCTCTATTACTGAAAATGCAAAAAAATGGTAAAATAGTTATCAAAATACTCAGTATTTATAATAAAATACTTCCACTGTGATTAACTTTTTTAAACACAGAGAAAAATTATTCTGCCATCCTTTATCATGCTTGAAATATTCGGATAAGTGAAATAAAATGATTTATAACCTTTAGTCATTAGAAATGGCGATTAAGTCAATCAATTCTCAATTGATTTTATTTTCAACAAAATATCAAAGAAAGTTCATGCAATGATAAATTAATACTCTTAGGCTGAGTGTCTATATAGTCAGTTAGATATGTCACACAGTGAAAAGAGTTCCAGTGATTCCTTGGGAGACTTAAACATATAAATTATGAACAATTAGATGTCTAAGTCTCAAAAATTTTAAACCCCTCAGATTTCAGATTGAGAAAACCGAGTATCTGGTTCATTGACTAACACATCTACCTAAGTGTCTGTATATGTCTTCATTATGCCTTCACCAGCTACACCCCCCTTTGCTGGCCTTTGTTGCCTGGTTTAGGCTGACCATAGGCTGCAGCTCCCCTGCCCTGTGGACTTGCTCCTGGGCGGGCACCCGTAGGGGGCGCTGCAGGAAGGCCTGGCCAAGCTCCCTGGTGGCCATAAATGGAATCTCCCTGACTCAGGTCTGTCCGAAGTGTAGCCTGTTCTGAGTTTGAAATACAGCCCACTTTTGGTCTTTTATCATCTAGTCTGCTGGCGGGACTCCCCCGTTGCTTTGAAAGAGTGCAGTTAGGAGTTCAGAACTTCCACTTGGTGACCAGGTTATCCTGCAGGATGTGAATAGTGTGAGGCAGCAGCATCTAGTCGCATGGGCTGTCTTTCCCCTTTTACTCCAATGATATGCTCAAACCCAAGACTTTGCAGTCATTTTGGACCCTGCTGTTTCTTGTAAAGCCCACATCCGAGAAGGTGGTTTCACTTCATTTGTAAAACATACACGGGATCCCACCACTTCTCTCCATTTCCATCATTCTACCCTAAACCAACACACCTTTTCTCAATTACTAGGAGCAATTACTGGTCTCTCAATTACCAGCAATTACTGGTCTCTCTGTTGCTACCTTGCCCCACTTACACTCTGCTGTCAGCATTGAAGTCTAAGAAATATTTTCAAAATCCCATTTGGAGGTTCCCCGGTTCTAAACACTACTCTCCTCATTTTAGTCAGAGTAGAAAGCAAAATCCTCATTTTATCCTTAAAGCCTTTGCAAAGAACATTCTCCCATTTATTTACTGTGCCGCAGCAGCTGACCCTTTGTTGTTTCTGGCATTCCTGAGTTCACACTGACCATTCTCTCTTCCCCAGCTTGCGTCCCTACCTTGTCCAAATTCTTTAGTAAATGCTAGTTTTAAATTGAGGTCTTACTCTGTCCAACCTACTTGAAAGTTATAGTATTTCCCTAGACTGTCCTCATTGCTCTGATACTGCATATGTTTTCTCTCTAACACTACTAACTTTGCTACATGACGTAATTGTTTACTAAGATTATTTTCTGTCTCTCTCAAATAGAATGTAAAATTCATGAGAGCATGGATTTTGTGTTTTGTTCTTTGTGATGCCCAATAAACAGAACTATATCTGTTTAGGTGCTCAATAAACATTTGTTGGAAGAATTAATAAATATTGTACTATTGGATTTATCACATATTATACTTAATTTTAAACATATATATGTATATATATGTATATATATACATATACATATTATTTGCATATGATATTTCTGCCTCCTTCTTTAAACAGTGAACTACTCGAAGTTATAGGAGGAGTCTCAGTGCCTTTTCTTATTCATTTACTGGAAAGCTTTTTCCTTCCAGACTGGTACTATCCTGGGCCATCATTTTAAACGTAAATGTTAATTAGCCAATGATTATTGTGGCTAATTGCTTTAGGAAATTAGAGATATATCTTAAAAGACACACAGACCTGAGAAAGTCAAAACATTTTAGATGAAGTAACATTGAAATGTGTTTGGAACATTAGCGAAGTACCAAAAATTAGGATAGTGGGAATTGACATAAAATAAGAGCTGGAAGCACAGATGACTACTTTTTCAGGATTTGGTCTGGTGTGACTGGGGTCTGAGTCATGATTTGGGGGACCTTAATAGTGCTGTGAAAAGGCCAAATAACGGGACTGTTGATCAGGGAAGGTTTTGAGAAAGATTATAATGAAAAAGTATGTTGAAGGAAAACTGTGCCATTTTCTTGCCCAAAGGCACTAGGGTTCAATATCTGAATTTATTTACTTCTTGTATTTTTATTTGTTTATTTCCTATAGGCCATAACTACTGGGTATAAAGAGATTTTTATTTTATTGATTGCTTGTAGCAAATTTCACTTGTTGCAATTGCCAGAAATATACCAAGTTACTGTTATGCAAAGAGGATAGCCTTCAAACTTACCTAAATAGAGATTCTAGAGACAACCTTGAATCAAGAACCCACAACAAAACCAAAGAAATGAGCCAAAGAATTTATGTGAATGAGCAAAGATGCTTGCATTGATAGTTAATTTTTTTTAAGTATATGTATACACATACTTTTTTACGTAGCAACCAAAACCAAATCCAGCAAAACATATGTTAATATGTTAATATATATATATATATTTAATTTCTTTGTCCACTCATTTATTATACATGTTATAACTTACATCCAATTCCTCTGATAATCTCACTATTTCTTTAAGACTATAAATACAATATTTACCTCTATGCTGAATTAGCTATTTCCTTTTCAGGTATGGAAATCAACTAAGCAAGACAGCAGGGTAAAAAAGGCACTTTTCATAATTCTAATTAGTAGGAGCAAAAACAAACAAAAAAAGGCAAATAAAGATAATTTGTTCAACCTTATTTTATACTATTATTATAAATGGGATTATTTTAAACTAGGCATAAAGTAGCACAATGAGTCATCTTGATTAAATTAAAGGATTTGTATAAGAAAGGATTAACAATTTATAAGAGCATAATAAAAGACAGGTAGCCAGTTTGTGAAAACTCTTTTCCAGCTGTGGAATTATCCTGAATTTGGAACATGACATTTGCAACTCCACAGGAAGGATAGCACAGCGACATCATCCCCAAATTATCTGAATAAACCTCCTCCACAATGTGAAATATTTAGAAGCATTCCTAAGGTTCTTGCCATGATCTTTGCCTCTCTCCTTTCACAATCAAGAGGATTTCAAATGAGTTTTTAAACCAATGTGTGAAATCCATGCCATTGTGTTACAGTTTATATTTATTTCCATTATCCCCACTACAAATATAGCCTAAAATAAGTCTTTCCTAAATAGTTTTGTTAAGGCTAATACATCTTTGAAGAAAAAAAAAAAAAAAAAAAAAAAAACAGCCAGACTTAGTGACTGACTCTACTTCCGGCACATTCTACTTTTCTTTTAGAAGAGCAGGACTTTAGCATTGCAAATTATTTGTTTGAAATTATTATTTATTTTTTCCAGTTTTCTTGGGATATAATTGACCTATAATATTGTATAAGCTTAAGGTATGCAATGTAATGATTTCATATATATATATATATATATAAAATATATTTATGTGAGATATATATGTTTATATATGTATGTATATACATCTTAACTGCATAAATTTCATGCTCTGTTTCTTCAGAGAATAAAATTTTATTATAGGCAGAATTTGATTCTGCATTTATAATAATTCTGAGCATAGAAAATACTCATTCAAAAGGGTGCAGGTACTTCAGAAGCTCCAACATATGGCACATTCTCTTGGCAGATCCATATAATTTAGATTAAAGCAACTCCTTGATTTTTAGGTTTCATTTGGCTAAACACTTAAATCTGATAAAATGCTAGTTCTGAGCAGCGCAAGCAACACCTAAGTAGGTACTATACAAATGCGTGTTGAGTGATTGATTAATCTTGGCATTCTAATACTTTGTTTTCTAATTTTGGCACCGTGGAAAATGTCAGGTTCCATGCCTTCCCTACCCTCAACCAAAAAGGCAACATGTTTCATTCATATTTGAAAAAGCATATTCTAGAAATGTCACAGTAACCTTTTCAGATGACAGTCTCTGCCTAGGAATTCTTGACAGCAGCTATGCACAATTATGCCAACTATATATTGAAACGTTCTTACATCATCTTCCCAAAAGTGATAGCCTGAGCACATAGCATTTAGATTAACTGGATGGAAGGAAACACAAACTTGATGCACTCTTTTACAAAGTTTATTTTTGAGACAGGAATGGAAAAAAGTGAAATTCAATTTTTGGTTTATATATGGGCAAAGTGAATCATATTTAAAGATATTTAGAGGTAATCATATCATGTCTCAGTCTCCCTACCTGTGAAGCTAAAATCTCAGTGCATTTACTAACATCGAATATTGAGAACAATTAATTTTGTATCTTGATACATTTGTTAATATACATTTTAAAATTTTCTTGAAAAGTAGGGAAAACAAGGATGAACACAAAGGTTATTCTCCAAATCATCTAAAATATAATGATGCATTTTTTGAATGGTGAATTAATAATGATAAATTAAGTACATAAAATGCCAACGATTAGCGATATCTTTAGGGGGTGACTGGGTGGCTCAGTCAGATAAGCGTCCAACTCTTGGTTTCAGCTCAAGTCATGATATCACAGTTCATGAGATCAAGCCTCTTATTGAGCTTTGTGCTGACAGCACTGAGCCTACTTGGGATTCTCTCTCTCTCTTTCTCTCTCTGTCCTTCCCGTATTCTCTCTCTCTCCCAAATACATAAAATAAACTTAGGGAAAAAAAAACAATGATATCTTTAATGTGTGTGCTTGGAAAACTTACTCATAGAACCATAAGGCTGTGTTCTATTTACCATAATAGTAATGACTAAGATTATAGAAATGATGATGATGATGATGATGATAGTAATTAACATTTATGTGTCTATTAATATGTCAAGAATTATTCAAAGTGTCTAACATATACTGACACATTTAACTGTCACAATGACTGTAAGATAATTACTAATAGTGTCTCCATTTTACATATTAGAAAAATACATAAAATCGTGCAAGTTTCTACTCTTTTTACATAGTGGAGCTGGGGACACAAGTGACTCAGCTCTAAGTTAGTGCTCTTAAACCCAAGCCTATTATTGGTGAATATAAAATAATCAATCCTGATACGTTAGGGTAGTAATGATAGGGAGATTTCTTTCAGCAGTGTTGTGATGGGGAATGGACTTTTTAATAAATAAAAGTAGTAGTTTTTTTTTTTTTTTAATTTTTTTTTTTTTTTTTTGTTTCAACGTTTTTATTTTATTTTTGGGACAGAGAGAGACAGAGCGTGAACGGGGGAGGGGCAGAGAGAGAGGGAGACACAGAATCGGAAACAGGCTCCAGGCTCCGAGCCATCAGCCCAGAGCCCGACGCGGGGCTCGAACTCACGGACCGCGAGATCGTGACCTGGCTGAAGTAGGACGCTTAACCGACTGCGCCACCCAGGCGCCCCTAAAAGTAGTAGTTTTTAACCACACACATTTGGTCTGAGCTTCACTACTGATAGTGGGCCATATATTGTCTGGGCCAATAAAATCTGTATGATCATGATATCTAAGCAATTTGGTAGGGCTTTGTCCCCTTGGGCTCTCTGATATAAGAGAGTCATGTTGTACAATACACCCTCAATCGTGTGGTCAGTGTGTGGGAAAATTAAAATGTTGAGGGGAGCGTTTATTTGGTAGGTGGATGTGAATGATGTCCTCTCTAATGTCAGAGGTGTTAAGGTTCCCTGTAAGTACTAACAAGGGAGTCCTTAGAGGAGACTGGAAGTAGGGTGGGGGAGGGGTTGAAAATCTGAAGACCAAAAATTAAGCTATATTAGAGTTTGTGGTAAAATATCTGGCCATTTGGGGGATCATTTATCATTTAAAAGCGTAAGGAGCATATGTTTGAGTAGACTTTATGCCTCTCTGTAAGTCCAGCTGCTAGGGGCTAGTAAGCTAGGTGGAAATTCCATGAGATTCCAAGTTCTATAGCCCATGATGGAACAGCTTGGGAAATGAAATGAGAACCTTAGACTGAATCTATAACATCTGGTGGGCCTGAGAAGATGAACACATACCTGATTAAGAAGGAGTTTACATGATGGGAAGCAGGATTTCTGGAGGAAGCGATCCAGGAATCCCGTGAAAGTATCAATGATGGCAGCTGCATACCAACCAGCCACCCTGGAGGGTGCAGTGGTTCAAAAACATCAGTTTGCTTTCTTGACTAGGGTCTGTAGTGCAGCGGCACATTTCCC
Organism: Puma concolor; assembly: GCF_028749965.1. Lineage (NCBI taxonomy): Eukaryota > Metazoa > Chordata > Mammalia > Carnivora > Felidae > Puma > Puma concolor. The sequence goes on along the minus strand of NC_141667.1, from coordinate 19,864,591 downwards.
CACTTGGGAGCCTTCCAGATTTTGGGGGGGGAACAAAAATGGGCAATTATTTACCACCACATTGGCTAGAGCCAGAGTGAAGAGGGATCTGCACCTGTATGCCCAGTCAGAGAGTTCCGTTACTCCCATATTGCCTGATGTAATAAGGGTCCACTCTTCTAATAGGTGTATCCCCTCTGGGGGGAATAGTGGTATCTGGATTTGTGACTGACTCTCTAGGAGGTGGCTCATCTGGGGCCTTGGAACCAGCACGCAATTCAGATAAGGAGTTTGCAATGTTCTTACAATGTGCTTCTGGTGCTTGCTGGCACGTGTGCACAAACACCCGGGATCACAATCGGTCCTATGAGTTGGCTGTATCTTGAGAGACTTCCCTTGAATCATGACATTATCATTTTGTCATTGTCCAGACCAACTTGTGAGCCCACTGGCTACCACCCGGGGATCAGTAAAAAATGTGTTCTTTGGAATTTTATTTTTAGGGCTTGTTGCAGAGCCAAGCTCGCTGCCACCGATTCTGTCAGTTTTGTCAGATGGGCCCAGCCAGGAGGAGGCATCCTCAACTAGGGACATGCCACTAGCAGGACGAAATGATGCAGTCTCCCAGCAGGCTACATCGTGCATGATGGTGGCACTGTTCTTGTTGAAGAATACTGACTCCCTTTCCACGTCAGCCAGTTGGCCTACAGTTCTCCTGACTGCTAGAGGGGCCCCTAGTGGGAATACCTACCTCAATGTCAGTGAGCAAGAGGCTGAGCATGGGAGATGCTACATCCTCCTATTATCTAGAAAAGCCCTTGACACCAAATTAACTCTTTCCTGATGGCACCCCATTCCTTTTTAACAGTGAGACCTCAGTAGCCGTGCTGAGGCTATTGGGTTGAATCCCTGACCCAAGGCGGTTGGGGACTTGTGTGAAGCAGTATGAGCTGTGAGACTGATAGTGCCTCTGTCTGTAAAGAGTCCAGTGGGCTGTCAAACTTTGTTGTTTGAGTGATATGTACCTGGCTGCTGTCTGGAGAAGGCGTTTCATCCAGAACCTCGTGGACAACCAGATAGAACCATGTTTAGTCTCCATTAGGTGGAGTCACACCTGTGGCTCAACTCAGAAGTCTGAGCCCCGAGGGACTCAAGGCAGGGCCTGCTGTAAGGCTTGCACGGCCAGCTGCAAGGAAGTTTATTGAGGTTCTCACCAATGGAAAGACACGGATTTGCAACTAAAAGCATAAGTAGACTTTTTAAAAAATGTTTATTTATTTATTTTGAGAGAGAGAGAGAACACAGGGGAGGGGCAGAGAGAGAGAATCACAAGCAGATTCTGCGCTGTCAGCACAGAGTCCAACGTGGGGCTTGAACTCAGGAGTGTTGAGATTATGACCGAAGCAGAAACCAAGAGTTGGATGATCAACCAACTGAGCCACCCAGGCACCCCAAGAGCATGAGTAGACTTAGGTTGAATGAGAAAATGTGTAATGTATTGCTTCTCAAAAGTGAAGAGATCTAACATGTGCTGTGCCCACCGCAAATTTGTGAGTTGATATTTTGCAAGGAGGAGAACTTTGACGCCCTCAGGTGAATGCTAACCCCTTGAGGCCAGCTAACTTCAGTGGCTGCTCCTTTGATCTTACACAGGACAGAGGCCCATCCTCTCTACTATAAATAGTGTTAGCAGCTGTAAGTCTGGGAGAGCATCCTCAGAAAGCCCACAGAGTGGAATGTCTCCAGAAGCTAGCTTGACTTGAAGTCAGCAGATTTTCCTCCCCAGCATGTCCCAATTGACCTCCCTGGAATTGGGGAGGCAAGATTTTAGGACTGGCCCCTAGGCCTTGAGAATGTAGAACTGGAACTTTGGCACATTGTTCTGCTGTGACACTGAGGAGTGCCCACTCCTTCCATGGGCATTATAGATTTAGTAAGAAGCTTTATAACTTCCTCATAAGTTCTAGGGGCGCTGGCACTAGGTGTTTCAGCCATTTGTATTCAGCTATTAGACCTTGCGACACCAGGGATGGGACCTGTGATATTCATGCGGTCGGGAGATGAGGTATGACAGCAAGGTATGCAGTGAGAGAGAGACCATGTGCCCCAGCCACTCTCGCCTTTGTCAGGGGCCCTGCCTTCCTGAGAAGTGAGGGTGTCCCAACCATACTGGTTAGAACCCAGAGTATTGGTGGAGTTCCCAAACACAATGGCCAGGCAAGGGGAATCTCCCTCTCTGTCTTCTAAGAGCTCTGCCTGGCACCTTTTCACAGTAGCCCACACTTGGGCTGGGGTTGGCACTCTCATGTCCTGGCATTAACTAATGCACCAGGACCCTGAAAAAATGTTAGTCAGTTTTCATAACAGACAGCAGCTGGGTTTGTGCTTAGAGTCAGGAAAGATACCCAAGACCTAACAATGTCTTGGGAATTTTACTCCACAAGGTGTTAATAGGTGGAAAGCACATTCTTGGCGCCTCTAACTGGCTCCAATGATCAATACTCTGAGATTCAGGAGGATTCTTGTGCCTTTTTTCAGAACTTATATTTGGGGATGAGAGTCCAATGTAAAACCCTGCACAGTTGGTGCAAAGCAGCCAAAAATAGCACGACTGAAGGCCAGCAAGCAGTGGATCCTTCTCATATAGAATTACCCACCTGGGAGCATCAGTCAGAAAACCATTTGCAGCTGAAAGGCATTCTCTGGGGTCTATAGCAAATGTGACTCAATCTGCCCAGTTCTGTTGGTGAAACCAATCATTGTGACTTTGTTAAATTAACATTTGTTGAGTAAAGCCTTGGGGTGTCCAATGGTGAGTCAGGGAACAACAAGGGAAAGTGAAATAAAGTTCAATTTACGGGTTCTGCAGGAGGTACACATTACACCTTGAGGGCCCATAAAAGGGTAAGAGAGGGTATAGGCAGGAGTGGTGCAGTACCTGGGGCACAGGCTTTTATCAGGGTCCACAGGGGAAGTGCTTTGTGGTTCCTGGTCTAAGGCCAGATTGGTCAATTTAGATTGAAGGAGTCAGGTCTTAGTAAGTTTATTAGATGTCCAGTACAAGTTGACACAGAAAGGGAAGACCCTGGGAGGATGGAAAAACATTTATCACAAGGTAGTTGGGGGAGTCATATCAGGAACTTGCATGCACTTGTGCCTTATGGGAGAGGCTAATGTCGGTTCAAGTCCCCTGCAGACTGCTTGGTCACACAAACTGGTTGCCAAGGCAGCAGTATTATGGAGTAGTTTAAACTCTCAACAATGGAAGTCCTTGAATTCTCATCTCTTCTGTTTCAGGTCACTACACAATCCTTAGCCTGCAATTGTCTGTCGTGATTTGCAAGCATTCCGAATATGGTGCTTAATGGGAGGTAGATCTGGAAAAAGAAGAAGGAAGACACTGATATACTTTGCTTTACATATTGCTGGTACCTAATTAGCCATATGAGCTCCAGAACTGTCCCATTCTTACTTTGACATATGGCATCGGCTGTGCTTGCTTGTCTTAGTGAGCCAACAGTAGGGTAAGATGCCTCTTGTCAACTTGCAAAAGAAACAACAATACAGGTAATATCATTTCTCCAGCCAGTTCTGTCATAATGTGTGCCCTCTTGTCTTCTCCCACACAAGGGCAGTGGCTGCTCTAGTGTTGGGTTCTATTCCTTCCATTCTTCCCACATAGCCTTCTCATATATTCTCACAAAGTTATCAGCATTCAGTGGTATTATTAAGGCCAGTTCTATCAATCTCACATTCTCTCATGGGAGCTGATATGTGTTTTTCCTTTGGTCAAAGCTTGGTCGTTGGCTTAAGTCTTTCTTAACATTCTACCATCTTACATCTTGGTTTTAGTGTCTCAATTATTTTTAAAAAGTGTATTTGAAATTATAGGGAAAGAACAAGATTAAAGGAAACATTAGTTAATGCTTGCTCTTTTGTTTTTTGCCGATGAAGAGAAAAAAGAAGCAAAGACATATTTACTTACCAAGGTTTTAAGTGTGTTTTTGATTTAGACTGTAATTATTTAGAATATTTAGGACAAGGAAGAAAAAATAAACCCACATTATTCTGTTATAATAAAGAGAAAGAAACTCCTTGCTTTTTTGAAAATAATAATAGTGTACAAACCAAATTTATCTCCTTAAAATAATCTGCATGAATCACCAACATATTAAAAATAAGCTTTACCTAGGTGTGGAGGAATAATGACTATAATATTTAAATATATAGACATGCTTTTTAAGATGTAGTTGAATATATTGATATTCACATAAACTTTTCAACATGTGGTTGAATGAAGAAGATCAGGCTTTAAAATGTACTAAAATATATATTGAATTTTCTTGTTCATTCTTAACTATCTTTTTACCATTTACTGATGTATTCTGGGAGACATATTACCTATGTTACATATACACACACACCTGTATATATGTAGACACTTTCATACCAAAAAAAAAGAATATATATATATATATATATATATGCATATCCCCTTATATTGCTGTTATGTGTATACATATAAAACTGTTTTATAACTACTTGTAATTATATATTTATATAATTATATAGATATCATAATATGGTTTTATATATAATAATTCCTTATCACAGTTTTTTGGTATAGACCAGTAGTCACGAATTAAAATATCTTGCTTTCAGGTGGACTGTTTACTTTTTTAATAAGGTGTGTTCTACGTATAGGACTTTGAGAGGGGGGCTTGCCAAATATGTGAAATATGTAATCTTCACCCCAGTTAACCTGTAGAACATTTTCTTCACTGCTGTATGCTTATCAGGCCATATGCCAGTGAATCCATACTCCCCAGTCCTCCAGTGCAAAACACATTTCTGACTTCTGTCACCATTACTTAGTTCTGCCTGTCTAGAGTTTAATATAAATGGAATCATGCAATATGTACCATCTTGTGAGTGGCCTATTTCCCTTACCACAAAATTTTGAAATTCATTCCTGTCACTGCATGCATCAGTTGGTCCATTTTATTACTAGATATGAACTGCATGAATGCCTCAGTTTCTTTACCCATTAATGGATAAAGACATTAATGGATATTAATGTCATTTTTCCCTTTTGATTACAATGAATGAAGCTTTTATGAATGTTCTCTTGGGAGTAACTGCTGAGTCATATATTTAGTGGGTTGGAATTTATAGGTCATACACAGTAAAGGTCTTGTTTATAAGAAACTGCCGAACTATGTTCTGAAGTGACTGTAACATCTTATAGTCCCAGAAGAAATGTATCTGACATTCAACAGCACCCATACTCACTAACATTTGATAATATCAGGCTTTAATATTAGTCATGAAAGTGAAGTACTTTTTCGTGGTGGTTTTAATTTGCATCCCTCATAAGCACCCTTTCATGGGATTCAGAAGTCTCTTGCACATTTTATAAACTGTAGTCCTTATTATTGAATTGTTAGATATACACATACATATACACACATGCAAACACAGATATAGATAATTCTGGATACAAGTTTTGACAACCTCACATATATTTAGTTTTCTGCCAATTTGTGGATTACCTTTTCATTTTATCAGTATGTATTTTGAGGAGTAGAAATGTATAAATTTTATAAAGTCTAGTTTATCCATGTTTTATTCCATATTTAATAATCTTAGTATTTTTAAAAGAAATCTTGACCTACTTAGAGGTTGCAAAGATATCATCCTAAGTTTTCTTCTGAAGCTTTATAGTTTGAACTTTTATATTCAGTTCAATTATCCTTTTCAATTTAATTTTTATCAATCATTTGAGGTAGGGACATTGATTCATTTCCCCTCATGCACATTTTCAGTTGTTTTAGAACATTTATTGAAGAGAAAAGCCTTTCCCCAGTTAATTACCATGGTGCTTGAATTAAAATTTAATTGATTATATCTGTTTATGTCTATTTCTGGACTCTCTATGATGTTCTATTGATCTATTTGCCCACCAATGCATTTTCCTAATTATTTATACTAACTATGGTATTAAAATTAAGTAGTGTAAGTCTTCTGTTTTGGTCCTCTGCATTTGTGTGTTCATTTTAAAATCAATTTGTCAATTTCTATAAGAAAGCCTCTTGGATTATTTACACGGATGGACCTTGAATTTGTATATTATTTTTGAGAGGACTTGTGTATTAACAGTATTTACATTGTGTATTAACAGTATTTAAATCCTTTAAATTTATGACATAAACTATCTCTCCATTTATCTAGACCTTCTTTAATTTCTCTCTGCTCTATTTTAAAGTTTTCATTCTAGTGGGCTTACCGTTATTATATATACATATATGTGAATTTTAAAAATTATTGTGAATGGTGGTGTTTTTAAATGGTAATTTCCAATAGTTTACTAGTATACTAAAATATAATCAAGTCATTCAGATTGATTTGAACCCTATGATCTTGCTAAATTCATTTATTAGTAGTCTTAGAGCTTTTCCTGATTAGTATTTTATATAAAAACAATCATGTTTTCTGCAAAACAAATTTTTTTTTCTTCTGTTCTTGTCAGAACTAATTTTTTTCTTTCCTTTTTGCATTGGCTAAGAACTCCAGCACAATACTGAATAGTAGTGAGGGCAGACAGACATCCTTGCTTTGTTCTCAATCAGCTTAATTTGTAGTCTGTTTACTAAGTATTATGTTAGCTATAGATTTTTCATGGAATATTTTATCATGTTAAAGATGTTTACTTCTATAACTAAGTCACTGAAGGTGTTTATTATGACTGGTTTTTAGATTTTTGTTAAATGCCTTTTCTACATCTATTAAGATGATCATATCGATTTTATTCTTTATTCTCTTAATGAGGTAAGTTACACCGATTGATTTTGAATGTTGAACACATTATTCTAAGTTATTTACAGTTATCAACTCATTAAATCCTCATACCATCTCAGTGAAAGAGGTACTGTTAATTTACCCAAGGTCACTGAGATAATAATTTGTCAAAATAAGATTTGACACTGTAAATTTCACACCTGAATCTATGCTGTAACCACTACTGTATTTAACAATCTTTTCTAATCAGTCAAATGCATACCATCATTTATTACTCTCATAGAAAATACATACAATTCAAATCTACATTACAATAAATTTGTGTAAGCATTCTGAAATTTCAAATGATGCAACAGCTCTTTCTAAAATCTCCTCTAGGTTTGAGTATTTGGGGAATCTCTAGGCCCTCCTCTATTACCTCTTAAGCAAGAAAAAACAAATGTTTCATCTTGGCAGATATCCTTGTTTCTGTCAGTGTCACTTGGTGTAATGATGAGGAAAACAATAATATTTAAAGACTCACTGTCAGTTGGCAAGCATTTAAACATGTGAATACATTTTTAAAATGTAATGATGATAATTTTTTCAATGTGAAAAGTTAAAAATTGTAACAAGTTAGCCCTCCTGAACACTTTCACTGAATTTTTTAGTTCCTCGGGCCAGTTATCTACTGCAGTATGTGAACTCATTTTTTTCTTTTCGATAATAGTAATGTCAAAAATTGCATAAGATTAGAAAAAGTATATATAAAATTGAAACAAATAACTACATTTGTATTTATATACTAGATGAAATAATGTTTTAAGTTCTTCTTATATTAATCTTAACCATTAAGGGATATTAACTGCATTAAAATGCAGTAATTTTAATTGTTTTTAAAGTATAGTTACAAGATATTTATTTCTGTAATAAATGATACTTGACTTTCTGTAGGATGCTATTTCAAAGTATAATAATATGCATTATTTTATTTGATCTCTAATTATTCCTATAACTGGTAGATTCTGTTTCATACTTATTATACTAACCATATTTCAAAGGCACTGCCTTCTACTGATCTTGAAGTTTTATTCCCCTACAGATTCCTTTTCCCAAGTAATTTTTATCAATCTTTAATCCATAACAATGAGTTGCAAATCAACTGATTCTTGGACATCACTACGTGCTGGTCTCAACTCCTTAAGAATTTTGTTCAAAGGTCATGGTTTCAAAGATGGGATAAAACTGTGACCAGTCCCCTCCTCCAGTCAAATTCCCAACCCCTGATGATTTCTGCCATCTCTGCAGCTGTTTCTAACAGGAAGCACCCTGTGTGAGGGCACTGTGCTGTTCCCAGTCTGCCAAATACTGCTTCAGTGTTGAGGGTAGGAAGTCTCTCTTCCCATGTGGTGCTCAGAAAGGCCCTTCGTGCCAAAATAGATCAGGGCCCCCACATGAGAAACTCTAAGCAACCTATAATTTAATTCATTTGTATGCAGCCATAGACTAGTGTGGCTGAGTCCAGCAAGAAGATGTAAGTGAACTATAATATATATTCCATAAAACATGCTTTCCTCAATTACTCAGGTGTGGTATTTGGCATGAGTTACCATCATATACCATAACCTTTCTCAGGTAAGTTGACCCTTACAAGGACATTTGCCCTCTTTTCCTAGATTTCGTTTCATTTGGGATCTATTTAATATATGCTTAAAAAATAAGTTTTCTGGTAGAATAGAGAAAAATGCCTAGTTTTATCTGCAGATTGTGAGAATTTCATAAAAAAAGAAAAATATAACTGGGCTCCATTTAAATAGTGTATAAGAGTCCTCCTAGCAAGCAAAAGTGGTAAAAGCCTGATCCAAAATGGCATCGCTACTTTAGAAGACAGTTTGGTCTTTCCTTATAAAATAAATTTACTTTTACCATCCTGATATCATGCACTGGGTATTGATCCAAGTGTGATGAAACATATGTCCATACAAAAACCCCAAATTGCCAAAACTTGTAAACAAGTAAGATGTCCTTCAGTAGATGGATGTATAAGTAAGTATGGCTCAGCACTAAAAAGAAATGAACCATCATGTCATGAAAAAACACAGACAATCTCTAAATGCACACTACTAAGGGAAAGAAGCCAATGTGAAAAGGCTGCATAACATATGATTCCAACTATATGACATTCTGGAGAAGACAAAACGATGGAGGTGTATAAAGGTCAGTGGATGCCAGGGATTGCGATAGAAAGGAAAGGATGAATAGGTGGAGAACAGAGGACTTTTTGTGTGGTCAAAGTATTCTGTATGACACTATAATGGTGAATACTTGTCATTAGACCTTTGTCACAACCCATAGAATGTACAAAACCAAGAGTTGACTCAATGTAATCTAAGGATCTGGGGCAATTATGATGTGCCAGTGTAGTGTTATTGATTATAACACATGTCCCATTCTAGTCAGGGGGTACAGATAGTGGGGAGAGGCTGTCCTGTGTGGGGCAGAAGAGTAAATGGGAATTCTGTACTCTCCACTCAATTTTGTTGTAAACTTAAAACTGCTTTAAAAAATAAAGTCTATTTCTTTAAAGTGCTAAAGCCATTTTAGCCAGAGAAGGTATCTTATCTGAATCAAATACACATTAAGTGGTGGCTCAGCATGTGAGGTGTCTGATAGACCAAACTCTCAGCAGTACCGTATCCTCACTGGAAATGTAACAAGGTAGAGACAATGGCTTCTGCTAGTATTTTGTAGAATGAAACACTACACATACTAGGTTAAATCACATAACATTGGCAAAATCTGACATTTTTGACCAAGAAAATACTATTAATTTTATATGGCTCAATCTGACACTGGAAAGTTAACTCTGATTTGTATTTTCTACTGGAGGGTGAAGCACCAATGCAATTTCTTAGGTTGGTGCTGAATAAGAAGAGTCAAAAAAAGGGTGTGTCCAGTGGACTGTTATATGTTTTTCTGAGGAAGTTTGTTGTTGTTGTTGTTTTTGTTGTTGTTGTCTTTTCTTCAAGAATTATATGGGAAACCTAAAGACAGAGATGAAATACTTAGAAAACAAGAGGGAAGGTGAGTTTTAATAATGGTACCAAGAGTCCACTTGCTCAACATTTAGTATCCATAATCAATATGTATTGAAGAAATATCTGGAGACTATCTTTCTGAAGAAGCATCCATGTGTGTACACTAGTGTGATTAGATGTTTCAGTTGAGATCTATGCAAAATCAAGGATATTAGAAACAGCCTGGGGAATCAGAGCAAAGAACTCCAAATTTAATGGATTCCAGGATAAAGTCAAAAGAGATAAAGCTGAAAATCATGAAGGATTTTGTGCTCCATTAAGGGTGATAGTTCATTCTCCAGAGGCATTGGAGATTCATGGGAAAATGAGATCAGATTTGCATTTTATGAAAAACATTATCTGTTGTGAAATAAATCCATTAGTTGGGCACATTAAACAAGGCAATGACCACCGAAATGAATACAATGGGCCAGTCAGGAAACAGTAGATGTATAAACAAACAGTGGTAGTGAAAAATAGACAGTGAAGGAAAATTTGAAAACATTTAATATAAAGTATTTAATATAAAGTATTAGAAGAAAAAAAAAAACAGTTACAACAGATTATGAAAACCTTACTGGATAGTTTAAATGGAGGAAATAGGATTAAAGAGGAAATGAAGACTAAAGTTTTGTGTAGGGAGAGTGAGGGAATATTGTTGCCATTCCCTGAGGAAAGGAAACAAAGAATCAAATAAAGAAACACATTTTAAAATAACGACGTCTTTATTAAAGCAACAAATTATGTAAAAAAAAGAGTACAGTGTTCAGGGTATTGAAAGATAAATATGGTTTTACAACATGAACAAGAGGTAAAGCACTTGGAAAAAATAATAAAGTGAGAAATATATACACTCTGTCACTTAACATTCCATGAAAGGTAGTTCACAGGTAAGAATAAACCTATAGATGTCTAACAAAACAACAAAAAATGACGTCACTTTACAGAAATACTGAAGGGAGTTCTAACATTTGGAACATAGACATGTTCACATCTCAAACCTGAAGAAACCATGACCCAGAGCATGTACAGCATATAATTATTGCAAAAGTAGGAGCGGCATTAGAGTGTGCCAAGCTAAGTCAATGCTCGTAAGATGGAGCAATGGCCTTGGAAACATTTGTTGTCAAGGTTACTAATGGGAGAGATACATTTGGAATGGCTAGACCATTTGAGTTCTTCCCATTTTGCTCAGAACTCACTGTAGTGGTACTTGATCTAGAGCTGGAGCAGTGTCATTCCTGAGAATGAAGAGATTAGAGAAATGTTCTTAGAAGCTAATTATGCCCAGAAGGGGATGAACAGTTCATATCCAGAGGACATGACCTTGGCACATACCTCTCAGTAGGAGCCGTACATGCTGTCCATCTTGTACAACATCTAGGAACAGACTACAGCAAATTAGAACTAGAATAGGATTTCCAAGTATACTACTACGACTACTGCTGCTACTATTAATAATAATGATAGTGATTAAACAAAAGTCCCCCAATATTAGAAAAAAAAAACTTTTATAATGAGACTAAAGCAACAAAGTAAAACGATACAATTAAACAAGAAACATGGGAAACAGAAGATTTTAGAAAAGATATAATGAATCTTCAAAGGTATGTATTTGGATATTACCTATCTAAAAAAGATTCAACCTATGAATTTGTAGATTAAATTTTTATTATAGAATCATGTAAATTATGATTATTTATAGCATATTGTCTGTTTAAACTATTTGTCTTCTTTTAAAGCAGACATTTGTAAAATCCTTTTATAAAGTAGTTGCCTTTACTTTATAGTTTTTTGAAGCCTCTTTTCAGTTAGAAACATGTCTAAGCATTTTGAAAATAATGTGCATTGCATAAGAAAGAAATGGACCTCTTTTGGAATATAATATCAAGACATTCAACAAATCTTGAATTTGAATTTTTATTTTCTTTTAGACTGCATATCTTTAGTTAAAATGAACAAAATCTTATAGCTCATGCCACAGAGTTTTTAATGTGAAGTTGTCCAAAGGTGTAAGAGTGGAATTAAGTTTTATATTGGCACCTAAATTCTGTCTTTATTGACTGAGAATATAAAGTCCACATTCCAGCTTGCATGTGCATTCTAACTTGATTATATTAATTTCTCTCTTGCTATGTGTAAGTTCCTTGAGAATAGGTAGCATTTTTTTATTTAAGTTTTCTTCACAGAAATTGTATAAAGAACCTTTGTATAGTAGACATTCCAACAATGTCTTATGAATAAATAGAAAAATATATTATTTACAAACTTCCTTAAAATATTTTCTGGGTGAACAATACAACATCTTCTACAAATGAGTCTTTAAGAGAGTAATTACAACATTACTGTGTTAATTTGTTACACAAAACCAATTTTTTAAAGAAATAGTGTTCTAATCCCGTCAACTGTAAAACCAGTGCCAATTGGAAAGTGTTCAGGAAGCAGGCCACTTCAACATTTTCAAAGAGAAAACAGAAAATTTCTTCTTTCTCACACTACTCTTTCTCGTCTTAATTCTTTCCACATATGTGAAGATATCAAGGAAGGTTTTTTTCTTTTCTTTCTTTTTTTTTTTTTTTTTTTGTTAATTACTAGGAGATTGTCTGACACCTAGTGGGCACTCACTAAATGTTTGCTGAATTATTACAAGAAAGAAAGTTGAGAAATACAAGAGAGAAAGAAATGAGGGCAACATCATTATGTAAAGCATCTTAAAATGCCTTAAACTATAGATGTGATAGGGAGAAAGGGCTGGCATCTTAGAAACTTCCTGGAGGCACTCTTTGAGAACACTCTAGAGGCTAAAACAAATCTGCATTTTTAAAACTAAGAGAAGATTCAGAATAAGACACACTAATCCAAATATGCACATTCATTTTAAGACCAGGATACATTTATAGAAAAATATATATTTAGGATTGAATAAAATAACCTCATTATAATTTGTGATTTATCCACATAACTTAATGATTCAATATAATAAAGAAAATGTAAAGTTTTGATTGAACAGAATATATTTTATATTTCACAGACTGTTACTGTGTTAGCAATTCTATGTTTATTTAGAGGCTTAAAATTAAGAATATTTACACTACACAAAGAATTAGTAAAAGAATAGTGAATAAAGAAGTTAACATTTCACCTAGAACACATTAGGTAAGGGTAACTAGAACAATAAAGTTCTAACATTAGAATATGCTGTATTTAAAAATATCCTTTTAGGGGTGCCTGGATGGCTCAGTCAGTTAAGCTGTGACTGGATCTCAGCTGAGGTCATGACCTCATGGTTCATGGGTTCATTCGAGCCCCACATTGGGCTCTGAGCTTGCAGCCTGGAGCTTGCTTGGAATTCTCTCTCCCTCTCTCGGCCCCATCCCCACTCGTGCTCTCTCTCTTTCTCAAAATAAATAAAGAAACTTAAAAAAATTAAAAAATAAAAAAAATCCTTTTATCTACAAATGTATATTTTCTAGGCTTCTTTAAAGTTGAGGGTTATAAATAAAGTTATCTGTGCATTTCCATTATTTACTACAATGGAATGATTATTTTTTACAAAAGTTAGTGAGCATTCTATTTCCCTTTCTGGAATGTTATATGCTAGTATTACTCAAATTTAAGGTCTTTATAAAAGATAATCCTATGTATTTACCCATCGTGCTGCTCAAAGTTGCTGCTAATCCGTTGATTTTTTGGCCTAAAAACCATATGCAGATGCAAAAATGAATCACAAAGTGACTAACTGAGAAGAGAGATGTTGTGGTCAGTCATTCATGTGTGCACCAGGTATGTGAACTGCCAAGCACAATTTCACTGGACACCTATGTGCCCCTAAAAGAATCTGACCTGGGGGCGCCTGGGTGGCGCAGTCGGTTAAGCGTCCGACTTCAGCCAGGTCACGATCTCGCGGTCCGTGAGTTCGAGCCCCGCATCAGGCTCTGGGCTGATGGCTCAGAGCCTGGAGCCTGTTTCTGATTCTGTGTCTCCCTCTCTCTCTGCTCCTCCCCCGTTCATGCTCTGTCTCTCTCTGTCCCAAAAATAAATAAACGTTGAAAAAAAAAAAAAAAAAAAAAAGAATCTGACCTGTTTGTGATGTGTCCAATGCTGCAAAGACAGACAGAATTTCAGGGCCTTGAAAGTGAATACATACTTTGGAAAAAAATCAGAATATAATATATAAATCCACACCTGTTCTTCCTTCCAAATAAGTTAATATTCATTACAGTTTGAGCAGAGTATGTACTTCTAAAGTTGCTATAATTAACTAAATTTTAGTTAATAGAATTTGAACAATTTTTTGATTATAAAATTTTAAGTTGTAGTACAATGTTATATAACTACATCAAAATATTAGAGAGCCACCTTATTTTCCTGAATTAAAAAATAAATAAAGTATTATATTTATTTTTTATTTTATTTTATTATTTATTTTAATTCAGGAAAATAATTCCTGGGCTAGATGCCAAAAAAAAAAAAAAAAGAGGAAAGTACAAAAGACTAGTTTTTTTGCCCATTTCAGTATGAAAGGAAATTAATATGTAGATATGGGAATGATATATAATTTGGGGTCAGCATTGAGACAGACCAAACAGATATATGAATGAGCTCAGGGACAAGATTTTACTTTATAGTTATAGTTACACATTATATGACAGTCAACCTATTATCTCATACTTATGCTAACTATTTAAAAGGATCCATAAGTACATCACAATATTTTATACTCCTGATCAACCATATGCATACTTATATTAATAAAATGAGGAGGCCAATATTTATTCATTCAGTGGTGGCTTATTGTCCAGTGCTGAGGACCAAGCACTCTGTGAGCTACTAAGCTGGGTCAGACATGGGTCCCCATCTCCAGGAGGTTGCTGTGGAGTGTGACAGCACTAACAAAGCTGTGCCCTATAGAGGCACAAGGAAAGATGACTAAGTGTGCCTGGAAACTCAGAAGACTTCACAAGGAAGACACTAGTCTATCTCAAACTTGAAGGAGGAGTTGGGTGCTGTGTGTGGATAAATGTGGAAAGACATTTCACGCAGCAGAGATGATATTTGGAAAGGAAGGAGGCCAAGGAACAATGCTTTTTTTTTCCATCCAAGATTTTTTTTTTTTTTTTCATTCAGGGAGGTAACAGGTTGATCTTCGCAGGACTCAAACTTACCTGATTCAAAACAGACCATTTCTTCATCCCCACCATCGCCCCTTTTTGGAATCACTGTACCAGTCACTTAATCATTAAAAATAAACCACAGGAAATAATTTTACTCTCCTTCTGCTTCCTGATTTCCCTCACATAGTCATAGTTGTCACACGGATCCCTTCTTTCCCATATCTACTCCTATTAGGCCATGGGACAGCTGATGGGTGACACATTCTGAATATGAAGTCATATAGCCAGGGGTTTGAATGCCAGTTCCAGCTTCCACTATCACTACATCTCCGACATGTTATCCACTACAGGTTATACCACTACATCTTCACATGTTATCACCTGAGTGTGCTAAACCTTGGTTTCATTAGCCCTATTGCGACGGTTAATCTTATGTGCCACCTTGGCAAGGCTATGTGCTCAGTTGTTTGGTCAAACACCAGCCTAGATATTTCTGTGAAGTCACACATATTTTTAGATATGATTAGCATTCACAATCAGTAGATACTGAGTAAAGTCTATTATCCTCCATAATGTGAAGGCCGACCAGTTAAAGGCTTTAGGAGCAAAAATTGAGGTTTCTGGAAGGAGAAGGAATTCTGCCAGAAGATTGTAACATAGAAATTCTGTCTGCGTTTCTAGCCTGCCACCTACCCTGCAGATTTGAGAGTTTCTAGCCCCCACAATCACGGGAGTTAATTCCTTAAAATAAGTTTCTCTCTACCTCTTTGCCTCCCTGTCTGTATCTCTGTCCTCTGTTTGTCTCTTTTTATCTCTGTGTGTGTGTGTGTGTGTGTGTGTCTAAAATATTGGTTCTGTTTATCTGGTATGGGGTACAAAATTATTTTAGATAATATTTTTGTTTTATTATCAGTATTATTATTCTGTTTTATTCTGTAGACAGAATGGATGAAATACTCCATAAAGAGATTTCCTAGCCTGCAGTGTTTTCCCCTACCACTGAGTTCTCTCCACAGCTGCTGGAATGATCTTCCTATGGAATGAAGCCCTACTAATCATAGTAGCAATAAGAATAATAAGAGTATTGATAGTTGAAATTTGAGTACAACTCAGCACTATGTTCACCACATAAATTTTATTATTTTATTTAAACCTGAAAAACCCATAAATGGTACATATGTGTGTACATATTCATCCACACATTTCAAATATGAAAACCAGGACTTACAGCTATCGAGTAATTTGTCCAAGATGAAGCAGCTGTTAGGGTGTGGAAGGACGATGTAAGTCACATTCTGCCTTGTCCCATCACCCACCATTTAACCATACTTCATTCAGTGTCCCTTTCAAATTTAACATTTAGAAGTTCCCGCCCCCTGCCCAGCTAAGCCACCTGCCCCATACATACCCTTCCTTTTCTTCAAATAATATTTTGCTCCCTCTGCTTGAAAAATCCATGAACATTAAGATATCTGGGGGTTTTTTTGGTGCCTTTCCCTTTTTTCCTACCATACATCTGGCAAAATGTTCCAAATACTGTAGGACTCTGATTAAAAGCAGCTTTTTCTGGGAAAGCTTCCCCAACAGCCAATCTACCTGAAGATGGGGTGTGTCTTCCTCTTCCTCTGTGTTACCAAAGTGACACACACGTACCTCTGTTATAGTATTTCTTATATTCTACCTTGGCTATTTTCACCTACTCCTTTAGAATCTGTAATACATAAAGTCAATACAAGGACGTGACCTATTTAGTTTTCTATTCAATTACCTACCTGAGTATCGGACACTTAGAATGCATAGTGGAGACACGAATGCACAAATGAAGTAAGTTTGGGAACAAATGAGGTAAAAGAAAAAAAAAAAAGTCTTGCTTTTTTAAATGCCAGCAATGTAGTGATTAAAATTAAATTTTAATAAATTATTTTGAGTATATAGGCTAAGAATGTTGATAATAAGAATTATGTCAGGCAACGTGAAATACAATGTAATTTCTTAATTTAATTACATCTGAAGGGTTTTATATCTTCCTGAATTTACAGATTTTGAAAAATAAAAAAAAAAAGAACTATTTAATGACTTAAATTGATTAGACATTCTGGAACTTTGGAAATCCACAGGATAATTATACAAATTTCTACTTAGCTTTATTTCTTTGACCCAGGAGTCAAAAAGGAAAAAAAAATGAAAATTTCTAACTTCAGGCAAAAATAAGCATCCCACTAATTATTATGAGTCAATTATATTACATAAGCATGAAATTCTGATAGCAATGAACTACATTATGCATGCCTAATGATTCCAAAAATGGAAATGGATTTGCACAAATACAAGGACTCCATAGCAGTTATAAAAGAAAATACAAAAATAGATTGCTATCAAACAGAACATCAGCATGTAAAGTGTGACAACTGACTACCTCTTCATGTGATTCAAATTAAAAATCTCTTACATGTGAAAAAACACAAGGATGTTTTAGTATGAATGCACACAGTGATTTGAGATTATTCAGGCAAATAAACTTCTAATTTCCTTTTAACTCCAAGTGATTAGTTAAAACATAAATGCATGGAACAACTAATAAGAAAGGAAAGTTCTCTGAGGTGTTGTCAAGAATGTGCTTCTTTTCTTTAAGTTTTAATTTAAAAAAAAATCCCAGATTCAGTCTCTGAAATTTTGCTTTAGTTCCTTGTTAGGCTTAAGGACATACCATGTCCTGAATATGCCTCAGTTTTCTCATCTGTAATATGAAGATGAGAATAATTCTTTTCAGATCTCACAGAGCTGACATAAATGTCAAATATATTAATCCCTATGAAAGTACTTTGAAATGATAAAATACAATGTTGACATTGCTATTATCAACATTTCTATTTCTATGATTTTTGACCAAAAGAGATGTGAAATGATCCCAGAGCATAAAGTATAAGGGATGGGGAAATCAAGCAGATAAAATCATTTAGTGACTGTTCCTGGAAAATGTGTTTCTAAACCTGGATCTACAAGTATAATCCATGCTAAATTTTTAGACTAGTACTGTAGAAAGTATACTTGGAGGGGAATTTTTTTTTTTTTTTTTTTTTTTTTTTTTTTTTTTAAGTTGAGTAAGTCGCTTTCTGCCCCTGGACACTGCTGAGGAAGTATCGTTAAAGTCTCCCCTCCCACCACCCTCATGACTAGGTCTGTCTCCCAAAGGGCCTGAACAGCTGTGGAAGCTTTTCATTGGAGGTTTGAGCTTTGAAACAACTGATGAGAACCTGAGGAGCCATTTTGGGCAATGGGGAATGCTTACAGATTGTGTGGGGATGAGAGAGCCAAACACCAAACTCTACAGAGGCTTAGGGTCTGTCATGTATGCCCCTGTGGAGGGGGTGGATGCAGCCATGAATGCAAGGCCATGCAAAGTGGATGGAAGAGGTGTGGAACCAAAGAGAAGAGAATAATTTCAAGAGAAGATTCTCAAAGACCTCATGCCCACTTAACTGTGAAAAATATTTGTGTCGGTGGCATTAAAGAAGACACTGAAGAACACGTCTAAGAGACTATTTTGAACACTATGGGAAAATTGAAGTGATTGAAATCATGACTGACCAAGGCAGCGGCAAAAGGAGAAGCTTGGCTTTTGTAATATTTGATGACCATGACTCTAGACAAGACTGTCATTCAAACATACCGTGCTATGAATGGCCACGACTGTGAAGTAAGGAGAGCTCTGAGCAAGAGATGGCTAGTGTTTCATGCAGCCAAAGAGGTCCAAGTGGTTCTGGAAACTTTAGTGGTGGTCGTGGAGGTGGTTTTGGTGGGAATGGAAACTTTGGTCATGAAGGAAACTTCAGTGGGCGAGGTGTCTTTGGTGGCAGTTGGGGTGGTGGTGGAAATGGTGGCATTGGGGATGGCTACAATGAATTTGGTAATGATGGAAGCAACTTCGGAGGTGGTGGAAGCTATAATGATTTTGGCAACTGCAACACTCAGTCTTCAAATTTTGGACTCATGAAAGGAGGAAATTTGGAGGCAGAAGGTCTGACCGTTATGGTGGTGGAGGCCACTACTCTGCCAAACCATGAAACCAAGGTGGCTATGGCTATTTCGGCAGCAGTAGTAGCTATGGCAGTGTCAGAAGGTTTTAATTACTGCCAGGAAACAAAGCTTAGCAGGAGAGGAGAGCCAGAGAAGTGACAGGGAAGCTGCAGGTTACAACAGATTTGTGAACTCAGACAGGCACAGTGGTGGCAGGGCCTAGCTGCTACAAAGACATGTTTTAGACAATACTCATGTGTATGGGCAAAAAACACGAGGACTGTATTTGTGACTAATTGTATAACAGGTTATTTTAGTTTCTGTTCTGTGGAAAGTGTAAAGCATTCCAACAAAGGGTTTTAATGAATTTTTTTTCGCACCCATGCTGTTGATTGCTAAATGTAATCATCTGATTATGATGCTGAATAAATTTTTTTTTTTTTTTTTAATGTGCTGTGTAAAGTTAGTCCACTCTGAAGCCATCTTGGTGAACTACACCAACAGTATGAAGTTAGGATCCCTTCAGGGTCATGCCAGGTTCCAGGTGACATTTATTTGCAACCTGCTTGGGCACAGAAGCCATTGTCTCCACAAACATTGGTGTGGTTGAACTGACAGTTAATGTGTTGTGACCTAGAATTCACCATTAAAAGGGTCACCCAAGCAAAGTCCTAGAATTTATTTGGTTGTTAATATGATTGTTGGCATATCCTATGCAATATGTCTAAATTGAATTTATGGTATCAGATAAAGCTATAGCTGGGATTAAAGTTTGTGTATCATCCATTATCATGTGTTATGAATAAATGATTTAATATTCTTTTAAAAAAATAAAGAAGAGTAAGTCACGAATTTCTCAGATTGGCTGATGTAGTCCAATAATCACTAAAGGACTGCATAAAGCTTAAGTGAAACTGAAGCAGTTCATTTTCAAGGCATCTGATAAGGGAGTAAGACTCAGAGACAGAGTGCAAGCCATTAGTGTTGGAGAAAGTCAAGGTCTAAATTCAAGCCTTCTTACCAACTTCAGACACAAGACCTGAGATTGAGTTTGAGGTCTCAGATGATTCCTGAATAAATCTGGAGAATGAAAGCACTAGGAAATAGTTTTTCCTGACATTTTCATTCAGGTTTTTAAAGCACAGACCTATTTATTGAAGGTGAAGACATAAAGAAGTATTTCCTTCAAGTAATCTGTCCATTTCTGCACACTTTTTTTTCATATGCAAGTGATTCTTAAAAATAATCCAGTGGCCTTTGGGAGGCATACGGTTTGGAGTATGTGGGGCAGTGGCTTCTCTTGTACCATTGTATGACTGCCATTGTACCACCCACTCTGGGCATCTGGGAGGAGAAAGACTTGACCTTCATCTGTATGATCTGAAGAAACAGGATGCTATGCACTCAATTGCATCCCCCAACCAAATTCATATGCTAAAGTCCTAGCCTCCCTCCCCCCAAACACACAATATGATGGTATTTGGAGATGGGGCCTTTGGGAGGTAATCAGGTTTAGACAGTCAAGCGTCCTCATGATGGGATTAGTGTCCTTAAAGAAGAGACCAGAGGGCTTGCTCTCTCAAGCTCTCAGCCATGTGAGGACAAAGGTGGTCATCTGCAGGGCAAGAAGAGGCTGTCACCAGAGCCGAGAAGACTGGTACCCTCATCTTGGACCTCTGGCCACTAGAACTGTGAGAAATAAATGTCTGTTGCTTAAGCCACTCAGTCTCCAGTATTTTGTTATAGCAGCCCAAACTGAAACACAGGAAATTCACTGAAATAGTCCTGGACTGGATCTAGGATTCAGAATCTTTAGAGTAGTATGTCTGACCGGAGATCGTAACAGCAGAGATCTAATCACTGGTCTCTTTTCCTTAAGGTTATTGTAAGTAGCCGTGTCCCTCTCTTTTTTTTTTTTCAAGTTTTTACTTAAGTTCTAGTTAGTTAACACTATGGTAAAATTGACTATAGATGTACAATTCAGTGATCCATCACTTACATAAACATCCAGTGCTCATTACAAGTGCCCTTCTTGATGCGCCATCACCCATCTAGCACATCCCCACCCACCTCCCTACAGCAAAAAAAAAAAAAAAAAAAAAAAAAAAAAAAAAAAAGGAAGCAAACCATAAGAGACTCTTAACTATAGAGAACAAACTGAGGATTCATGGAAGAAGTGTCACTTTTAATTGGCTTATTCAACTACAGTTCTTCCTCATCACAAACAAGATTCTTTGTATGAACTTAAATAGTTGGCTAAGTAAAGCAAAATAACAAAAGTAGAATGTTTAAAATGGATGTTTGGCTACAGAATAAGAGTGTACATTTTTGTCTTTATTTCATTCAGCAGTTCGTAGAATATATCATCATGAGATGAAGGAAAAGCTTAGGTAAAGATTTATTCATTGTGGTAATATTTTTTAGAGAGAATGTTATAAATAACAATGGTGTTATGAGAAAACAAAATTATTTACTAATTTTATAAAAGACTTTTCAAGTGCTGTATTATACCACTACTAAATCATATTATGGGAAAACTGCATGAAAAGCACCACATAAATGTATACATGTACATACATACATGAGCATACACATGTATTATAAATTAAGGACAACCATAAAATACCAAACTTCTATCTATAGATATTTCTGGGGAGGATAATTTGTGTGACTTTTGAAAAA
Organism: Puma concolor; assembly: GCF_028749965.1. Classification (NCBI taxonomy): domain Eukaryota; kingdom Metazoa; phylum Chordata; class Mammalia; order Carnivora; family Felidae; genus Puma; species Puma concolor. Next base: position 19,842,945 of record NC_141667.1, on the reverse strand, counting down.
TTCCTTCTGGTTTCAAAAGCTTGACAATAAGCATCTGGTACTTCATAATAAAAAAAAGTTATTCTTATAAATAAAGTTATGTGGGCAGAGGCATTCCATGAGCATGTTGTATATCAAAAGGAAAGCCAGTCTCATTTGATGTTCATGGTAAAGAATTCTGGTAATACATAAATATTGGAATACTATACATTGCTTATAGTTATATCCAATTGGTACACATGTAATTCAATGTTGGCAGTATCCTACTTAACAAATGCTACAATAGAAAAACTTAGGTTATTTCTATTACTATTAAAAAAAACTGATCAGAATTTAAGAATTGCCTAATTTTTCTTTCACCGATAGTCTCAGTTTAGTGATTGCAAAATAAGACATGAATAGATATATTTAAGCAAAATTTAAATAATGCTAAGCTTGGGGCGCCTGGGTGGCTCAGTTGGTTGAACATCTCACTCTTGATTTCAGCTCAGGTCATGATCCCAGGGGTGTGGGATGGAGCCCTGCGTTGGGCTCCAGTACTGAGCATGGAGCCTGCTCAGGATTCTGTCTGTTTCTCCCTCTTCCCTTTCCCTCACTCACACACTCTCTCTCCCTCCCTCCCTCTCTCTCTCTCTCTCTCTCTTTCTCTCTCTCTCAAAAAATACAATACAATACAATACAATACAATACAATACAATACAATACAATAATGCTAAGCTCTTAATTGCATTATAGAGACCCAAATGTGCACATTATGTTAATGGTGGTAAATATTAAGATAAGAGGATTATGTAGTGATGATATTGGAGAGGGAATGAGGGCAAAGTGATTTCTCCAACCTTCAGGACTCAGCCTAGACTTCCTTCCCTAATCTAAAAACAGGTACATACTCCTATAGAACCCCTAGCACATTTTATTGCATATGATTATTTTATTATTACACTAATTAATTATTATTCCACTATAGTGTAAATTGTAAAAAGAAAAGGATCTTGTCTCTATTGTCTAGATTGTATGCTCAATATGTGGAACATTGTCTGACAAATTAGAAGTAATGAATCAATATTTTGAAGTTAAATTTTTTTAATGTTTATTTATTTTTTGAAAAGAGAGAGAAAGCATGAGCAAGGGGGGGGGGGCGCAGAGAGAAAGGGAGACAGAGAATCCCAAGGAGGCTCCAAGCTGTCAGTGCAGAGCCCCACGAACTGAACCAAGAGATCATAACCTGAGCTGAAATCAAATGGCAGATGCTTAACTGATTGAGCCACCCACATATTCCTGAAGTTAATTATTAAGGAAGAATAAGCAGCTGAGCAAAAATTGAGAAGGGGAAGAATAGGAATATTTAAAAGAAAAAAAAAAACAAGATTATTGACATTACTTTTAAATTGAATTGCTGACTAATGAGTTGGGCTGTTTTATTTTTCTACTTTGTCTTTGATTTGTCTAAAGCAGTATCTTTGTTTTGTGTAGATGAAGACATTTGAGATATCTTTAAAAAAAGTTTTGGGGGATTGTTACTAAAATCTCTCAAAATCATGTTGAATGAGAAGAAAGTACAAGATCTAATATCTTGTAAATTCATTATTTAGCAATACAGAAGTGAATTCACCCACAATTATATTAATACTTATTTTCAGAAGTTGGAACACAAAATACTTTTGTATTCAACTCTCCTGATGAGAGCCAAGAGAACAAAGATCAAGACAACATAAGGATCAATTAACTACTGATAGGAAAAAACAAACAAACAAACAAAAAAAACCCACACACTTATACTAACAAGAGTGGTAAATGGGACTTACTGAATATGATAGAGAATTATTTAAAGGGTAAAAAATAGGATTATTCATTTTGGGGGCTGTTGAGTATTATACGCACTTTGTATAGTTTGGATATTAACCCTTTATCAAATAAGTTATGTGCAAATATCTTCTCCCATTGCATAGATTGTCTTTTAGTTTTGTTTATTGTTTCCTTCGTTATGCAGAAATTTTTATTTTGATGAAGTCTCAACAGTTTATGTTTGCTTTTGCTCTCCCTTACCACAGGAGACATATCTAGAAAGAAGTTTCTATGGTTGATGTCAAAGAGATTAATGCCTATGCTGTCCTCTAAAATTTTTATGGTTTTGGGTCTAAATTTAGGTCTTTCATTCATTTTAATATATTTTTGTGTATGGTATAAGAAAGTGGTGCAGTTTCTTTTGCATGTTGCCATCCAGCTTTCCCAACTTCATTTTTTGAAGAGACTGTCTTTTCCCATTGGATATTATTTTCAGCTTTGTCAAAGATCAATTGACCATATAGTTGTGGGTTTATTTCATGATTTTCTATTCTGTTCTATTGATCTATGTGTCTATTTTTGTGCCAGTGTATCCTACTGTTTTGATTGCTACAGCTTTGTAATATAAATTGAAGCCCAGAATTGTAATACCTCCAGCTTGCTTTTCTTTTTTAAGGTTGCTTTGTCTATTTGGGGTCTTTTGTGGTTCCATAGAAACTTTAAGATTATGTGTTAAAGCTCTGCTAAAACTGCTGGTGTTATTTTGGTAGGAATTGCATTAAATGTGTAAATTGTTTTGAGTAATATAGACATTTTACCAATATCTGTTCTTCCAACCCATTAGCATGGAATGTTTTTCCATTTCTTTGTGTCCTCTTCCATTTCTTTCATCAGTGTTTTACAGTTGTCAGAGTATATGTCTTTTACCTCTTTGGTTAGGTTTATTCCTAGGTGTCTTATTGCTTTTGGTGCTATTGTGAATGGGATTGGTTCCTTAATTTCTCTTTCTGTTGCTTCATTATTGGTGTATAGAAATTCAACAGATGTCTATATGTTGATTTTGTAACCTCCAACTTCACTGAATTTGTTTATCAGGTCTAGCAGTGTTTTGGTAGAGTCTTTTGGGTTTCCTATATATGAGTATCATGCCAATGAAAATAGTACAAGTTTTACTTCTTCTTTATGGATTTGGATGCCTTTTATTTCTTTTTGTTGTCTGATCTCTGTGGCTAGGATTTCCAGTACTATGTTAAATAACAGTGGTGGGAGTGGACTTCCCTGTCTTGCTTCTGATCATAGAAGAAAAGCTCTCAGTTTTTCCCCATTGAGGATGATATTATCTGTTGAGTTTTCGACATGACCTTTAGCAGTATGTTCCCTCTGGACCTTTGTTGAAGATTTTTATCATGATAGATATTGCACTTTGTCAAATGCTTTTTCTGCATCTATTGAAATGATGACATGGTTCTTATCCTTTTTTTTATTATTAATGTGGCATATCAGGTTGATTGATTTGTGAATATTGAACCACTCTTACACCCAGGAGTAAATCCCATTTGATTGTCGTGAATGATTCTTTTAATGCTTTGTTGGATTCAGTTTGCTAGCATTTTATTGAGAATTTTTGCATCCATGTTCATCAGGGATACTGGCCTGTAGTTCTCTTTATCTGGTTTTGGTATTAGGGTAATTCTAGCCCTATAGAATGAATGTGAAAGTTTTCATTTCTTTCATATTTTTTGGAATAGTTTGAGAAGAATAGGTATTAACTATTCTTTAAATGTTATGCAGAATTTGCCTGTGAAGTCATTTGGCCCCAGACTTTTGTTTATTGGGATATTTTTAAATACTGTTTCAATTTCTTTGCTGATTATTGGTCTGCTTAAGTTTTCTGTTTCTTCCTGTTTCAGTTTTGGAGTTTATATGTTTCTAGAAATTCAAATTTTCCAGGTTGTCCAATTTGTTGGCATATGGTTTTTCATAATATTCTCTTATGATTGTTTGCATTTCTGTGGTGTTGATTGTTAATTCTGCTCTCTTATTTGTGATTTTATTTATTTGAGTCCTTTCTGCTTTCTTTTTGATAAGTCTGGCTAGAGGTTTATCAATTAAAAAATGAGCAGAGGACATGAATAGATATTTTTCCAAAGAAGAAGACATACAGATGGCCAACAGACACATGAAAAGATGATCAACATCGCTCATCACCAAGGAAATACAAACCAAAATTAAAACGAGATATCACCTTTCACCTGTCATAGTGGCTAAAATCAGCAGCGAAAGAAACAACAAGTGTTGGCAAGGATGTGAAAAATGGAAACCCTCTTGCACTTTTGGTGGGGATGCAAACTGGTACAGCCATTCTGGAAAACCATGTGGAGGTTCCTCAAAAAGTTAAAAATAGGGGTACCTGGATGGTTCAGTCCCTGAAGCACTGGATTCTAGGTATCAGCTCAGGTCATGATCTCATGGTCGTGAGATCAAGCCCTGTGTTGGGCTCTGGGCTGAGTGTGGAAACTCCTTGGGATTTTCTCTGTCCCTCTCTCTCTGCCCCTCTCCACCTCAAAAATAAATAAATAGACATTTTTTAAAAAGTTAAAAATAGAATTGCCCTATGATCCAGCAACTGTACTACCAGGTGTTTACACAAAGAATACAAAAATACTAATTCAAAGGGATGTGTTTACCCCAATGTTTATAGCAGCATTATCTACAATATCCAAATTATGGAAATAGCCCAAATATCCATCAACTGATGAATGGATAAAGAAGTGAGTATATGTATAACGGAATATTAGTCAGCCACAAAGAAGAATGAAATATTGCCATTTGCAGCAACATGAATGGAGCTAGAGAGTATTATGCTAAGCAAAATAAGTCAGAGAAAGACAAATACTAAATGATTTCATTCATATGTGGAATTTAAAAAACAAAACAAATGAACACAGTGGTAAAAAAGAGAGAGGCAAGCAAGAAGCGGCCTCTCAACTACAGAGAAGAAACTGGTGGTTACCAGAAGGGAGGTGGGTCGGGGATTGGGTTAAATAGATGATGGAGAATTAAAGAGTGCACTTGTTGTGATGGGCACCAGGTGTTTCATGAAAGTGTTTCATTCACTAAACTGTAGACCTGAAACTAATATTACACTGTATGCTAATTAATTAGAATTCTATAAATACTTAAAAATTAAGGGCAAAAAATACTTGTACCAAATGTAAACTCAATGAAGTACTAGATATTCTTCATAAGAACCCATTAAGAAATACAAAGCACATATTTTTCTTTTTCTAATTGTACGGTCAATTTAAAAACAAATGAGTAGTATATTATTCATAAAATGTAGACCATGGTGGTGAGAAACTTGAAACCAGAGGAACTTTCATTTCAATTAGTCATGAGCTGCCTGAGAAGTCTTGCTTGATTGGAACGATGGCTTTGTCTCCCTTTAGGTCTGTACTGTTAGAGAACAGGAATTACTGTCTAAGATGCTGCACACTGTGCCAGTTCCAATACACCAAGAGCAGAGCGGCTGTAAATTTCAGGAAATCTATTCTCTGGCACCGTGGGGAAAAGTTACAATAAGGCTGATGAAGGTTAAACAGACCATATATTTTAGTTCAGGCTACAAATCTATAGTAAGCTCAAGCCAATAAAAACAGGTAATGTCTCCAATTGAAAAGAAAAAAAATACAAAAGCCTGTTTAGGGTTATTGTAGAAGATAAAATCTTTTAAAAAAAAGTGATGGAATCTTGGCTTAATGAGAATTTATTTTCTTTTGCATGTATTGTATCTGGATCCATTTATTTTGTGTAAATTTTTTAACATTTCTGTTTGTCTACCAGTAACTGTGTTTTATTTAAAACAATTTTTTGGTGTTTATTTATTTTAGAGACAGAGAGACAGAGCACAAGCTGGGGAGGGGCAGAGAGAGTAGGAGACTCTGAAGCAGGCTACAGGCTCTGAGCTGTCAGCACAGAGCCCGACATAGGGCTTGAACCCACGAACTGTGAGATCATGACCTGAGCTGAAGTTGGATATTTAACCCACTGAGCCACCCAGGAGCCCCACTGTGTTTTATTTTTTTAAGGAAAATAAAGACCCTTTGAAAAATGATTGAGCTTAGTGCTTTCTTGGTTTACAACATCTATACCAGTAGTTTACATGTAGTGGTCACAAGATACCTCAATGGTGATAAATGGCATCTATTGAAAAAATATGATTACTAAATTAAATGAAAGGTCAACAGTGCAGAAAAAACCTCCCTCTGATATTCTGGCAATGGAGAAGAAGCAGGAGCACTTACAAAAAAAAAAAAAAAAAAGCATATGATAGAAAGCTGCTACAGAGAAGATACTGATCACCATTTAGTGTTAATTAATTGATACATGTAATGTTAGAGAGGGACTAGCTTTCCTATTCTATTCAATTCATATTGTTATTCAGGATGTCAGCTCAACTTCTATTTTCTCTTAGTTGATTCTCAAATATTTCGATTTATATTTGTTTTCGAACACAATCCTCCAAGGTACTTTGACATGTTTTGTGATAGCTTTTGTTCCCAACTCTATTTTCAAGGATTTTTGTATAGCAGAAAACCTTGAAAGACAGAAATCATGTCTCCCATTGAGGACAGGAGGTGGGTATGTTTCCTGATGAGTCTGATAAAAATGATGTCTCCATCTGGGGCAAAGTTTGGTCACGTTTGCTAAGAAGCCTCTCAAAAACAAAAATAACAACAACAACAACAAAAAATGATTTTCTTCAGCTTGGACTTCCTCCGCTCTTGCAAAAATCCACTGTATGTGCAGTGTGCAATTGGGCCCGCTTCCGGATTGCCTCGGTGGATCTCGGCAGGCCAGTGGAAACCAATACAAATATAGAATCATGCTGTCTACTGTTAGTGAATAGTATAGCTCTTTATTTGTGGCCCAAGAGTCTCAGGCCCTCTGCCAGAATCTGTGGAACTGTGGTAGATTAACTTCACAGTTCTCTACACTTGTAATGGTGTATTCTTTTTGTGATTATTCATTTAGAAAAAGGGCAAAAGGAGAGCACATACAGAGTTTTTTTTATGGCCTGAAACCCAATGATAAAAGGCAGAAGAAATAGTCTCTTGAATGTGACCAGAAAATGTTTATTTTAAATATTTCAAAATTTTCTCTTTGAGAAAGAAAAGTGTATTTATTCATTCATTTATTTATTTAAATTTATTTTGTTTTTCAATAACTAGTTACTTTGGATAAAAGACCTAATCAAAATATCTACTTTTTATGGGACGATGTTTGTCAATGGCCAAAGATGAATAGACTTCTGTTTTTGTAATAAGGTGAGTAATGTACTTTACTATGGGAAAACTACACTAAAAGTAAATTGTGATCATTTGCAGGGATTGCTACAGACCCCACTGTTTCAGATGACATCTTAAGATAAAAATTTCTCACTTATTTCCCCATTTTAAGCAGCTGGGGAAAAGTTCCCAGCGTTGGTCAAAACCACTGTTAAGTAGTCATCATGAACGTCTCCTTTGTCCCTAGTCACATTCATCATGAAGGTGAATGTCCAGATCATGGAAGCTTCCTGCTCTGCAGAAAGTCATAACCATTTGGTTTGATGTTAGTTTATTTCCTTCTTTAGACACTGCACACAGCAAAAAAATTCCAACCCCTTCATTGTTTCAGAACCTGGTATTGAGTGATCACTCCTATTGCCATATTTTTGGGGGTTGGGGAAAATTCCTCAAGATGGTTCTGTATCTAATAAACATTAGATATGCTAAATTATTGCATCAATGTTTCTATTTCTTCTGTCTCTTCTTTCTTCTGGCCTCTTTTATTCTGTTAAAAGATACCAGAGACATTTTATACTGAAAGGGTCATATGTACAATTAAAATTTGTAAATTCTCTTGCAAAGTCTAAATTCACAGTGGTTTCTGATGAGCGGCAGCTTATGTTGTGTTCTATATTGTAGCCAGTAGAACCTAGTGATTTTTTTTTTAATGTATCACATTGTCTTGCCTACTCTTGTGTATAGTGTGATTTATATTGAGTGGACCTAGAACACTATGTACATTTATGATCAACGTTCCCCTTCTTGATTATTTCTCATAATTAATCAATAAAATGATTGTTCTATAATTCATCTTTATACGTTAATCTTATTTCAGCCCATAATCAAAGAAATCTCCTATTTACCAAAATACAAATATAGGAGACAGCCAACAATGCATTTTTGTACAGTGAAGCTAAGCAAAGATTCTGTGACAGAATTTTCAACTCTTTTTAACTCATCTTGAGTATTTAAATTTGTTTCTGAACCTTAAATATATTTCTTTCCTCTCCAACCAAAATGAGATAAATGTCAGCTTTTGGATTTGATTTAAATTTACACCAACCTCTTTCATCTCAAATGCACACATCTCATCTGTGACTGCTTATCACTGAGATGACTGAAGGCAATTGCTTTAAGTGCCTAACTCAATATATCTACATCCATCTGTAGAACTTCAGTGCCACACTCATATATCACCATGCTCCATGCTTCTGTGAATCTTTCTATGGAGAATATAAGTCTCATGAGATGAGCACTTGGCATTTGTCTTGAATCACTGTGTTAACCTAACCCCACTGCCTTTCTCTTACAAGACTGGATGAAGAAATTATAGTCAAGTGTGAAAACTGAAGACTCAGGAAAAGAATAAAGAAATATTGAATATCTGTTTCATGAATGAAAGCTAATATGCACTTTTGAAGAAAAAATAACATTTGGGCAGTTGATTCCCTTAACTATTAAAATATTTTTTGGTCTGCTAATCGCCTTTCTTGTTCCTCAACCACAGCAGACCCAATATAATTTGTACATTTAACTTTTATCTATTAAAATATAAAATGGCAAGAATGAACAAAATAAATAATGACCAACGTTCTCTTAGAATAGCATCAATTTTAATGTGTGAAATTTAAATATGAATGTCAAAAACAGTTTTCACTTTAACAGTATTATGGATTAACATTGCCACAGTAATCTGGAAGTCTGGAAGTTTTTTTTTTTTTTTTGGTTTTTTTGTTTGTTTGTTTTTGTCTAAGGTAACCATATCGAATTTAAACTTGTCAAATTCCTCCCTATACACAGAAATTTTACAACACTTTGAGTGGTCTGCAGAGTAAATATAGATTCTGATTCAGACTAGAAATAAGCAAAAAAATATTTAAAATGTTTTTATCTCATTTCCTCAATAAATTCCAGTAATCCTCTATGAAAATGTTGCCTAATAGCCTAAAAATACTGAACAAAATAATGTGCTTACACAACATCATTATTTGTTGTTTTAACAAGAATTGGATTAGCTTAATATCTGCTGAAGCAAACCAAATACTAATTTCAAAGTTGGAGAGTATTTTCATAAATTTCATCCTTTGAAATTATTTTTATATGACTAAATTGAGTGTAAACATAGGTCACTAAATTTCCAAGTAAGATAACATTTACTGTTATGTTACATGCTGAACTATTTCCAGACATGATTTGTTACCATACTATCATTAAGTGATATCCTGGTACTGGTCTTAGTTAAACATAACAATATTTTTACCTTCAAGGTCGCAGGACCAGGATATACTGGCAGTTGCATGAGGGGAGGAGGGAAATCCAGTGACTCTGCCTGTACAAGCATGGAGGCAGTTGAGAAACCTCCCTCCAGCACCCCACTCCTTGAACTCAGGAGAGGCCAATGTACAGGACTTTAGTTCTGGGGATTAGAGTGAATCTGCAAGTGCCCACTAGAATTGGGGATGGCAACTTCAATTCACAAGCAGTGAACTCGCTTCTCTGTTTCTTTCTTTCAGCTGTGCACTGTTTTCATCAGTAAAATGCACAGTAGTTATTCTCAGGTCACACGTTTTGATAAGACTCTGCTTCTCAGCCTTCAGTTAGTTGACCTGCAACAGCTCTAAAGGAAATGGAAATTCATTTTCCTTGTTACTTTGTAAACGATTTGTCATTTACTATATATATATATATATATATATATATATATATATATAACATATATTACATTATATACAATAGTGCATTTTATACACACACATACATAGCTACACATTCCTTTACTAAAGAAAATACTATGGCAAGGGTGAAAAATAGATACAAAGAGCCATAATACAAAGCAGTGTGTAATCAGAATCAGTAGTTACAAAGTGGATGCAAATAAAAGTTGGAAGTGTCCTTGAGGCATTTGGTAGGGACTCAATTTTGGCCTGGGATGGAACTGAGCTAGCATTCTAGGGAGAGGAAAACAGGAGAAGCAGAATGCTTGGGCAGGAAAACATACAGCACCTTATAGGATTATAGAGAAATCTGGTGTTAATGGAGCACAATTTACATTTATATTAGTTCTCAAAGGTGGAAGCTCTCAAAAGCCCTGCAGAGAAATCAAGATGTTATCCTAAGGGAGGAAGGGGGAGCTTAGGAAAGGTTCTGAGCAAAACCATGATTTAAGCAGAACTATATCTTAGGAAGTAGCGTTTGTGATGAACTGAAGAGAATAATGAAGACTAGAGGAGTTACAGAAACCATTGCAGGTGTCCAGGTAAGAAAGGAAGAGGCATCTGAAAACAAAACTTGTTAGAAAATGCAGAGGAAAGGATGCTTTGAGAGGGCACTGACTTCTTTAAAGTTTGCTTTGAGTGAAAGAAGCTACCAGAAACATATACTGATTTTAAATCAATGTGTGCATAAAAACAATACTTCAAAATTATAAAACATTATAAAGCATTAATTGATATAACTAAAAAAATATCCTAATCTATAATAATAACAGGGACACTAATTCTCACTAACTTGTAGATCCAGCAGGCAAAAATAATCAGTAATAATATAGATTTGCACAATGCAGCTAATAAACTTGAACTACATTTCAGGTGTAAAACATTGTCCCCAACATCAACAGAATGTACATTATTTTCATGTGAAAATGAAATATCTCCTCAAATTGATCAGATGGTAGATTATTATACATTTGTTTTTGAGATTCAATATATTTCAAAGTTTTAAAATCACTTCGGATGTTCTCTAATCACTGTGGATTTAATAATTAGTAGATATTTTCTGTTTTAAAATAAAGTGTTGAATCAAAGAAAAAAATCACAAAAGAAATTGAAAATAATTTGAACTGCCTGGTCATAAAGAAATGATAAAGGATGCAGGCCAAGTAAAGTAGTGTTTAACTAGAAGCTTATAGCCATAAATGTGTATATTAAAAAGGAAGAAAGACTAAAACCAATGATTTAACATTCTTTTATAAAAGTAGAAATAATCAAACTCAAAGCAGAAATAATTAAAAATAAAAATAATCAAATAAGCAACAACAAAAACCAGGCATATGGTCGAGAAAAATCAAAACAAAAATTCCATTCTTCGAAAAGATTAAAAAACTCAGTAAGTCTCACATACTACTGTTGGCAAAATCTGCTAAAGCTGAGCCTATTAATTCACCAATTCTAATTCTATGCTTATATGACACCCCCCAAACAAATGTAAACACATGTTCACCAAAAGACTTGAATCTAAATATTCATAGGAGTCTGTTCTTAATATCTCCAATCTGGAAATTGACAATTGTCCATCAACTACAGGGTGGATAAGTAAACTATACTGTATTCATATAATTAAATATCTTCCAGAACTGCACAATAATTTAGATGGATCTCACCAATATAATGTTGAACAAACAACCCTGAACACAAAGGTATGCATCATGCATCATTCCACTTATCTGAAGTTGAAAAGCCACACAAAACTAAACTCTATTGTTTAAGGAAGAATACAAACCTCAATGAGCTGGAGATTAACCCTGAGGAGGAAGCCAAGGGGATTCCCTGGGAGACTGGTAATGTTGTTGTGTCTAAGTGCTGGTTATAATGGTAGGTTCAGTTTGTGAAATTTTTACATGTGCACTTTTCTGTAGACATTTTATAATTTAATACATTTAGTGAAAACATATAAATCAATCACATTTAATGTAGTATTTGTATATATACTCCACTATGGTCAAATATAGTATTCATGTTCAGTTGAAAGCCATAGTATTAAATTTTCTAAATATGCCTGTTTTGTCTTCTGAAGTTGGAGATATTGCCTCCATAATAAAAGCAAACACAACATTTAAAAGTGACATAATATGATGATCCTAATATGAAGTCATATGATAGAGCACAGTTCTTTATTAGATAAGCATGGCAAAGATTCTTTTGTGCTAAAACAAACCCAAGTATGAAAGGTAATTTGGTGTAGATAAGATATGGGGCAAAAAAATGAGAGAAAATACTAACACTTTTAAAATAGTTTATTTCAAAAGGTAGCACTTTTATGTTTGAAATCCTTTAATTTTTTTTTTTTTTAATGTTTATTCATTTTTGAGAGACAGAAAGAGAGACAGAGCACGAGTCAGGGAGGGGCAGAGAGAGAGAGGGAGACACAGAACCTGAAGAAATCTCCAGACTCTGAACTGTCAGCAGAGCCTGTTGCAGGGCTGCAACCCATGAACCCCTAGATCATGACCTGAGCTGAAGTCAGACGCTCCAACTGAGCCACCAGATGCCCCTATGTTTGCAATGGGACACATACCATCAAATGATGTTTATTAAATATTCTTTAGTGCTGCTGGATTTAACATGCTAAAATTTAATTTAGTGAAATATTATTTGAGGGCATATATTTATATCATTTGTGTGAGATAAATGAAAACTCCAAAGATAAAAATGGTGCTTCTTTAAAACAAGAGAGACCAACAAACACATGGCCCTTGATATGAAACTTTTCCATGCCGGTCCAACCAACTAGATAAAACCCCACAAGAACTACAAAAGCTGCTTCCTGAACTTATATGGAGAAGTAAGCAGTATGAACAATGGAAATCATGAAAATGCACTGCTCAACTCTCATGTTATAGGATTCTAAATGACTGCTGATCCTCTGTTTCCACAACTATGTTTGGACCATGGCAACATTTCCTGTAGACCGCCATGACCAAGAATGGCAAATGCATTAAGGTCAGTCTTTTACAAAGAGAAACAAGATAAGGTGTTTTGTTTGTTTGGTTTGTTTTTGTTTTCTTAGGTTTTGTGTGTGTGTGTGTGTGTGTGTGTGTGTGTGTGTGTGTGTTAAGTTTATTTATTTATTTTTAAAGAGAGAGAGAGAGAGCCAGTGGGGGGTGGGGCAGAAAGAGATGGAGAGAGACAATACCAAGCAGGCTCCATGCTGTCAGCATAGGGGCTCAATCCCATGAACTGTGAGATAATGACCTGAGCCAAAGTCAAGAGTAGGACTCTTAACTGACCAAGCCACCAAGGTGCCCCAGAGAAGCAGGATCACTTTCATGGACAACCTTGGCAGGGGGCTACTAGTTCATCTGTGTTTGCCTATCAGTCTTACCCAAAAGAAAAGTACATTTTCCTACCTTTATGACAGGGGATACTTTTACAAGTTGAAGCAAGGTGTCTATGGAGGTTGGGTATCTTTCCGTGCTCAGACTAAGAGGCACTTTAGCTTCCTTCAGGATTAGACTTCAAAGGGATGGCCCTCAAGTCAATGAGAAAGATAGTCTAGGATTGTAAAAGAGGCAAGAGACTATTAAAAATATTTACAACTCGAGAGAGAGGGAAGATGGCGGCGTAGGAGGACGCTGGGCTCACCGCGCGTCCTGCTGATCACTTAGATTCCACCTACACCTGCCTCAATAACCCAGAAAACCGCCAGAGGATTAGCAGAACGGAGTCTCAGGAGCCCAGGGAAGAGGGTAAGAAGGGCGGCGAGGCGGTGCACGCTCCACGGACTGGCGGGAGGGAGCCGGGGCAGAGGGGCGGCTCGCCGGCCAAGCAGAGCCCCCGAGTCTGGCTTGCAAAAAGCAGAGGGGCCTGACGGATTGTGTTCCCACAGCAAGCGCGACTTAGCGTTTGGGAGGTCATAAGTTAACAGCTCTGCTCAGAAAGCGGGAAGGCTGGAGGACAAAGGGAAGGAGAGCTGCTGAGCCCCCGGACGACAGAGCTCAGTTTGGTGGGGAACAAAAGCGCTCGCCAGCGCCATCTCCCCCGCCCATCCCCCAGCCAAAATCCCAAAGAGAACCAGTTCCTGCCAGGGAACTTGCTCGCACCGCGCAAACACCCAACTCTGTGCTTCTGCGGAGCCAAACCTCCGGCAGCGGATCTGACTCCCTCCCGCTGCCACAGGGCCCCTCCTGAAGTGGATCACCTAAGGAGAAGCAAGCTAAGCCTGCCCCTCCTGCCCCTGTGCACCTTGCCTACCCACCCCAGCTAAGACGCCAGATCCCCAGCATCACAAGCCTGGCAGTGTGCAAGTAGCCCAGAAGGGCCACGCCACCCCACAGTGAATCCTGCCCCTAGGAGAGGGGAAGAGAAGGCACACACCAGTCTGACTGTGGCCCCAGCGGTGGGCTGGGGGCAGACATCAGGTCTGACTGCGGCCCCGCCCACCAACTCCAGTTATATACCACAGCACAGGGGAAGTGCCCTGCAGGTCCTCACCACTCCAAGGACTATCCAAAATGACCAAGCAGAGAATTCCCCTCAGAAGAATCTCCAGGAAATAACAACAGCTAATTAACTGATCAAAAAGGATTTAAATAATATAACAGAAAGTGAATTTAGAATAATAGTCATAAAATTAATCGCTGGGCTTGAAAACAGTATAGAGGACAGCAGAGAATCTCTTGCTACAGAGATCAAGGAACTAAGGAACAGTCACGAGGAGCTGAAAAACGCTTTAAACGAAATGCATAACAAAATGGAAACCACCACGGCTCGGATTGAAGAGGCAGAGGAGAGAATAGGTGAACTAGAAGATAAAGTTATGGAAAAAGAGGAAGCTGAGAGAAAGAGAGATAAAAAAATCCAGGAGTATGAGGGGAAAATTAGAGAACTAAGTGATACACTAAAAGGAAATAATATGCACATAATTGGTATTCCAGAGGAGGAAGAGAGAGGGAAAGGTTCTTAGGGGTACTTGAAGAAATAATAGCTGAGAACTTCCCTGAACTGGGGAAGGAAAAAGGCATTGAAATCCAAGAGGCACAGAGAACTCCCTTCAGACGTAACTTGAATCGATCTTCTGCATGACATATCATAGTGAAACTGGCAAAATACAAGGATAAAGAGAAAATTCTGAAAGCAGCAAGGGGTAAACGTGCCCTCACATATAAAGGGAGACCTATAAGACTCGTGACTGATCTCTCTTTTGAAACTTGGCAGGCCAGAAAGAATTGGCACGAGATCTTCAGTGTGCTAAACAGAAAAAATATGCAGCTGAGAATCCTTTATCCAGTAAGTCTGTCATTTAGAACAGAAGGAGAGATAAAGGTCTTCCCAAACAAACAAAAACTGAAGGAATTTGTCACCACTAAACCAGCCCTACAAGAGATCCTAAGGGGGACCCTGTGAGACAAAGTACCAGAGACATCACTACAAGCATAAAACATACAGACATCACAATGACTCTAAACCCACATCTTTCTATAATAACACTGAATGTAAATGGATTAAATGCGCCAACCAAAAGACATAGGGTATCAGAATGGATAAAAAAACAAGACCCATCTATTTGCTGTCTACAAGAGACTCATTTTAGACCTGAGGACACCTTTAGATTGAGAGTGAGGGGATGGAGAACTATTTATCATGCTACTGGAAGCCAAAAAAAGCTGGAGTAGCCATACTTATATCAGACAAACTAGACTTTAAATTAAAGCCTGTAACAAGAGATGAAGAAGGGCATTATATAATAATTACAGGGTCTATCCATCAACAAGAATTAACAATTATAAATGTCTATGCGCCGAATACCAGAGCCCCCAAGTATATAAAACAATTACTCATAAACATAAGCAACCTTATTGAGAAGAATGTGGTAACTGCAGGGGACTTTAACACCCCACTTACAGAAATGGATAGATCATCTAGACACACGGTCAATAAAGAAACAAGGGCCCTGAATGAGACATTGGATCAGATGGACTTGACAGATATATTTAGAACTCTGCATCCCAAAGCAACAGAAGATACTTTCTTCTCGAGTGCACATGGAACATTCTCCAAGATAGATCATATACTGGGTCACAAAACAGCCCTTCATAAGTTTACAAGAATTGAAATCATACCATGCATACTTTCAGACCACAATGCGATGAAGCTTGAAATCAACCACAGGAAAAAGTCTGGAAAACCTCCAAAAGCATGGAGGTTAAAGAACACCCTACTAACGAATGAGTGGGTCAACCAGGCAATTAGAGAAGAAATTTAAAAATATATGGAAACAAACGAAAATGAAAATACAACAATCCAAACACTTTGGGACGCAGCGAAGGCAGTTCTGAGAGGAAAATACATTGCAATCCAGGCCTATCTCAAGAAACAAGAAAAATCCCAAATACAAAATCTAACAGCACACCTAAAGGAAATAGAAGCAGAACAGCAAAGGCAGCCTAAATCCAGCAGAAGAAGAGAAATAATAAAGATCAGAGCAGAAATAAACAATATAGAGTCTAAAAAAACTGTAGAGCAGATCAACGAAACCAAGGGTTGGTTTGTTGAAAAAATAAACAAAATTGACAAACCTCTAGCCAGGCTTCTCAAAAAGAAAAGGGAAATGAACCAAATAGATAAAATCATGAATGAAAATGGAATTATTACAACCAATCCCTCAGAGATACAAACAATTGTCAGGGAATACTATGAAAAATAATATGCCAACAAATTGGACAACCTGGAAGAAATGGACAAATTCCTAAACACCCACACTCTTCCAAAACTCAATCAGGAGGAAATAGAAAGCTTGAACAGACCCATAACCAAAGAAGAAATTGAATCGGTTATCAAAAACCTCCCAACAAATAAGAGTCCAGGACCAGATGGCTTCCCAGGGGAGTTCTACCAGACTTTTAAAGCAGAGATAATACCTATCCTTCTCAAGCTATTCCAAGAAATAGAAAGGGAAGGAAAACTTCCAGACTCATTCTATGAAGCCAGTATTACTTTGATTCCTAAACCAGACAGAGACCCAGTAAAAAAAAGAGAACTACAGGCCAATATCCCTGATGAATATGGATGCAAAAATTCTCAATAAGATACTAGCAAATCAAATTCAACGGCATATAAAAAGAATTATTCACCATGATCAAGTGGGATTCATTCCTGGGATGCAGGGCTGGTTCAACATTCACAAATCAATCAATGTGATACATCACATTAACAAAAAAAAAGAGAAGAACCATATGATCCTGTCAATCGATGCAGAAAAGGCCTTTGACAAAATCCAGCACCCTTTCTTAATAAAAACCCTTGAGAAAGTCGGGATAGAAGGAACATACTTAAAGATCATAAAAGCCATTTATGAAAAGCCCACAGCTAACATCATCCTCAATGGGGAAAAACCGAGAGCTTTTTCCCTGAGATCAGGAACACGACAGGGATGCCCACTCTCACCGCTGTTGTTTAACATAGTGATGGAAGTTCTAGCGTGAGCAATCAGACAACAAAAGGAAATCAAAGGCATCAAAATTGGCAAAGATGAAGTCAAGCTTTCGCTTTTTGCAGATGACATGATATTATACATGGAAAATCCGATAGACTCCGCCAAAAGCCTGCTAGAACTGATACATGAATTCAGCAAAGTTGCAGGATACAAAATCAATGTACAGAAATCAGTTGCATTTTTTTTTTCAACGTTTATTTATTTTTGGGACAGAGAGAGACAGAGCATGAACGGGGGAGGGGCAGAGAGAGAGGGAGACACAGAATCGGAAACAGTCTCCAGGCTCTGAGCCATCAGTCCAGAGCCTGACGCGGGGCTCGAACTCACAGACCACGAGATCGTGACCTGGCTGAAGTCGGACGCTTAACCGACTGCGCCACCCAGGCGCCCCTCAGTTGCATTTTTATACACTAACAATGAAGCAACAGAAAGACAAATAAAGAAACTGATCCCATTCACAATTGCACCAAGAAGCATAAAATACCTAGGAATAAATCTAACCAAAGATGTAAAAGATCTGTATGCTGAAAAGTATAGAAAGCTTATGAAGGTAACTGAAGAAGATTTAAAGAAATGGAAAGACATTCCCTGCTCATGGATTGGAAGAACAAATATTGTCAAAATGTCAATACTACCCAAAGCTATCTACACATTCAATGCAATCCCAATCAAAATTGCACCAGCATTCTTCTCGAAACTAGAACAAGCAATCCTAAAATTCATATGGAACCACAAAAGGCCACGAATAGCCAAAGTAATTTTGAAGAAGAAGACCAAAGCAGGAGGCATCACAATCCCAGACTTTAGCCTCTACTACACAGCTGTAATCATCAAGACAGCATGGTATTGGCACAAAAACAGACACATAGACCAATGGAATAGAATAGAAACCCCAGAACTAGACCCACAAACGTATGGCCAACTCATCTTTGACAAAGGAGGAAAGAACATCCAATGGAAAAAAGACAGTCTCTTTAACAAATGGTGCTGGGAGAACTGGACAGCAACATGCAGAAGGTTGAAACTAGACCACTTTCTCACACCATTCACAAAAATAAACTCAAAATGGATAAAGGACCTGAATGTGAAACAGGAAACCATCAAAACCTTGGAGGAGAAAGCAGGAAAAGACCTCTCTGACCTCAGCCGTAGCAATCTCTTCCTCGACACATCCCCAAAGGCAAGGGAATTAAAAGCAAAAGTGAATTACTGGGACCTTATGAAGATAAAAAGCTTCTGCACAGCAAAGGAAACAACCAACAAAACTAAAAGGCAACCAACGGAATGGGAAAAGATATTTGCAAATGACATATCGGACAAAGGGCTAGTATCCAAAATCTATAAAGAGCTCACCAAACTCCACACCCAAAAAACAAATAACCCAGTGAAGAAATGGGCAGAAATCATGAATAGACACTTCTCTAAAGAAGACATCTGGATGGCCAACAGGCACATGAAAAGATGTTCAGCGTCGCTCCTTATCAGGGAAATACAAATCAAAACCACACTCAGGTATCACCTCACGCCAGTCAGAGTGGCCAAAATGAACAAATCAGGAGACTATAGATGCTGGAGAGGATGTGGAGAAACGGGAACCCTCTTGCACTGTTGGTGGGAATGCAAATTGGTGCAGCCACTCTGGAAAGCAGTGTGGAGGTTCCTCAGAAAATTAAAAATAGACCTACCCTATGACCCAGCAATAGCACTGCTAGGAATTTATCCAAGGGACACAGGAGTACTGATGCATAGGGGCACTTGTACCCCAATGTTCATAGCAGCATTCTCAACAATAGCCAAATTATGGAAAGAGCCTAAATGTCCATCAACTGATGAATGGATAAAGAAATTGTGGTTTATATACACAATGGAATACTACGTGGCAATGAGAAAAAATGAAATATGGCCTTTTGTAGCAACATGGATGGAACTGGAGAGTGTGATGCTAAGTGAAATAAGCCATGCAGAGAAAGACAGATACCATATGGTTTCACTCTTATGTGGATCCTGAGAAACTTAAGAGAAACCCATGGGGGAGGGGAACAAAAAAAAAAAAAAAAAAGAGGTTAGAGTGGGAGAGAGCCAAAGCATAAGAGACTGTTGAGAACTGAGAACAAACTAAGGGTTGATGGGGGGTGGGAGGGAGGGGAGGGTGGATGATGGGTATTGAGGAGGGCACCTTTTGGGATGAGCACTGGGTGTTGTATGGAAACCAATTTGACAATAAATTTCATATATTAAAAAAATATATATATTTACAACTCAAAGGAGCAAGCAAAGAAATTACAAAGACATATTTTCTAAAGTGAATGCTCTAAGAAAAAGGAGAGAAGGGGCCTCTGTTTTTAGGCCATTTGAATTCTCTAAGGGCCATGGCTTTCTATAGGAAATGTGACCATGGCCTGAACATAATTGTGACAACAGAAGGGGACCAGGTACCTAGAGGCCGGTCTAAAGTTTAGCCGAAGGGAATGTAAGGGCATCTTGGACATGTCTCCACTTCCTGCTCCCCATCTCATCTCTTATGTAGGTACATCCCATTTTCAATTCTCTTCTCAGTGGACCCAAACTAACACAGCATACTATGTATCTCTCTAATGAAATAAACTATGTAGCTTACTTAAAATAATATCTGGCATGCACAATGTGAGAGTATCAGAGGGTGTGCTGACACATAAATGGCTTGTTTGAATAAAAACACTGGCTCCAGACTGGCACAGTTAATGCTCCAGGGCATGAGCTTATTGAACACAGGGTACTAGATTGCAGTTCTCCTATAGTCCCTTTATCTTGGATCCCTTGGTTAGAACAAAAGTCATTAGTTTTGACTATTACTATTATCTGCATTGCCACTATTCCACAACACTGTCTTATCTTGTCAATTGCAGTGGTCTTGCAACTTCATTCTTCTTATTTTTTGAGTGGAAACACACACACACACACACACACACACACACACACACACACACACTCCACATGAATAGAAACATAGTCTTTTAAAAAAGTCACTGTATGTATTCCCTTAAAGTTTTAGTAGGATTTAAACAAAGGTGATTCTAAAGATAAATATTGTATTTACCATAAAAAGCATATGTTCAACTAGGTATATACTCTATTGATTATGTATTACCATGTAAGTAATATAGTCATAAAAAATTATAACTTCTCTCAATATTTGTATGATTTTGTAGATTTTATTTTTAAGAACTTCATTTAACCCACTATGATAGGAATAATGACTTACATTTACTGCTAAACCTTTAGTTAATCACTGGCATGCTTTCAATTATTTGAATATATTGGGCATGAATAATTAATTTCTTCAGTTCTCATTTTAATATTTTTCATTATTGAGCCTGCAGAATTTCCACACCTTCACCCACAACATACCACACACACACACACACACACACACACACACACACACACACACACCAGCAAAGCCATTTCTAGCATACTTTTTTTTTTCCCTCTCTCACTATTTTATGTAGTCTTAGGGGAAACTTGAAAGGAACTCATTTTATTTCGGACCTATAAACCAGTAACTAGTCTTAAAATCTCACATATGTCGTCTCATTTAATCCTGCCAACACACTGTACGGTTGGCATTACCATTCATATTGGTAAAGAGATTCAAAGCTAAATTTGGGAAGAAAAAACTTACTCAGATTCTCAATTAGAAAATTGTAGAACCAGGAATTAAGTTCAGCATGTCTGACTTCAAAGGCCATGGCTTTACATTCTATGACCTATCTCCTTTTTCATTATACTATTAAAGTCGTCAACCAATGAATGCATATAAACTTAGTAGTATATATTAGAGTGACATGTTTATATATTTTATTAGCTAAAATAAGCTAATGGGTATTGCCATATTACTGAGATATATATTGCATAGACTTAATGGTTATTGCAATATTAATAAGATATGAAAGAGAATTTTTGTGGTGGTGATTGCAGTTTCAAGAAGATGTATGAGGAAGTTTATAGGCTACAAAAAATAAACATGCTGAAGGAAAACACTGTCATAATGCATAGTCTAAGAGTAGCACAGCTTGAATGGTTATGGATTACAAAAGTAATTCCACTGGAAAGTTTTAATGTCTGTTAAATGTAAAGTTAAAATGATATAGGGAAGGCACACTTAAATGATCTCCCTGTCTTCAGGCTCCCCCTGCTTCAGTCCATCTACTAGAATTGTCTCCTTCCTAACATACAATTTTGATTTCATTAAATAAGTTTTTCCGAGTTATATCAGTTTCATTTCCATCAACATTGACAGGAGAATAAAGGCCATTTCTGTAAACTGGGTTAATAAGCCATTCATGACCTGACTCTCGCCTACATTTCTCCTTTTAAATCCTACATTGTTTCTGTTTTGAACAAATTTGATTTACTAACTGTGCATAAACCCTAGTTACATATTCTCTTCTCCTAAGTTGTCAATCATAGTCCATCCATAAAAAGTTCTTCTGTGTGCTTTTAAGCCATTCAAATTACCAACTTGCTAACATCCTATTCCAGGTTTATCTCACCAATATACTTATGTTACAAATATTTTCTAAGTACTATTTGAAGTAGTACTTTTTTAGTACACATTTTAATTGTGTATTCCTTAGATATAGAAACAATTGACTTTTCTACAATAAATATATGTGGGACTCTTTGGTTATATTTTACAGTTTGCAGATTGTATCCAATATGCTGACAACATAATCTGCAAAGAGATCAGCTTTGGTTATTTCTTAATAATCCTTAGGTGTGCCATTAGGATATACAAGCATACCTCGTTAATTTTTTTTTTTAAGTTTTTAATGTTAATTTATTTTTGAGAGAGACAGAGTGTGAGCAGGGAGGAGCAGAAAGAGAGGGAGTCAGAATCTGAAGCAGGCTCCAGGCTCTGAGCTGTCAGCACAGAGCCCAGTCGGGGGACTCAAATGCACAAACCATGAGATCATGACCTGAGCTGAAGTCGGAGGCTTAACCAACTGAGCCACCCATGTGCCCCTGACATACCTCATTTTATTCTGCCTTGAGATATCATATATATATTTTTAGCTTGTTTATTTATACTGAGAGAGAGAGAGAAATCAGAGGAGGGGCAGACAGGGGGAGAGAGAGAATCCCAAGCAGACTCTGCACTGTCAGTGCAGAGTCCAATATGGGGCTCGAAATGGTGAACTGTGAGATCATGACCTGAGTTGAAATCAGTCAGAGGCTTAACCAATTGAGCCATCCAGGTGCCCTGAGAGAAAACATTGTTTAAACTGAAGGATTGTGGCAACTCTGTGCACGGCAAGTCCATTGGCACCATTTTTCAAAAGCTTTTGCTCACTTCATGTCTCTGAGTCCCCTTTTGGTAACTTTCTCAATATTCCAAATTTGTTCATTATTATTTAATTTATCATGGTGATCTGTGATCAATGATTACAATTCCCTGAAAGCTCAGAAGATGGTTAGTATTTTTAGCAAGGAAGTATTTTTAAAGTAAGGTACGTACATTGCTTTTATAGACATAACACTATTGTACACTTAGTAGACTACGGTATAGTGTAAACATAACTTTTACATTCACTGGGGAACCAAAAAAAATTCATTTGACTCACTCTGTTGAGGTACTCACTTTAGGGCAGTGGTCGGGAACTGAGCGGCAGTTTGAGCTAAGCCTCTACTTGTGTATGGGTGGGAGGGCTTGAAAGGAGGGGCTGGCAGAGGTGGTGGCCTGGGGTTATCTGCCTGCAAGTTCAGGGTGTTCAGCACAGTGGCAAAAGGAGTGATGGAGAGGGCACCTGAACAGTGGTGTTGATTATTCTAAAACGTGAAGAGCTTACAAATGTCCACCATTAACTGTGGCTGCAGCAAGGTTTGGTAGATTCTCCTTATTAAGGTAATTAATTTCCTTTCTTTTCCTAGCTAAGAAGATACTTTAATTTAAAACATGATTGAATGTGTTTAATGACATGTCTATGTATTTTAAAATGATCTTAAGTTATTTTTTCTAGTGGCCTGTGATGTGGTAATTTACATTACTGGCTTGTTTAGTGCTAAATTGTTCTTGCATTTCGGCAAATAAATACAATAAGATCATGTTTGCTTTTTAAACTATTGTTAATTTACTTAAGCCTTTCCTATTAAGGGGCACCTGTGTGGCTCAGTTGGTTGAGCATCCAAGTCTTGATTTCGGCTCAGGTCATGATCCCAGAGTGGTGGGATCCAGCCCCACTTCAGGCTCCACGCTGAATGTGGAACCTGCTTAAAATTCTCTTTTTCTCTCTCTCTCTCTCCCTCTTTCTTTCTCTCCCTGCCCTTCTCCCTGCTCGCGTGCTCTCTCTCTCTTTCTAAAAAGAAAAAAAAGACTTTTGTATCAGAATTTGTAAGTGAGATTAAATTATTTTCCTTTCTCATTCCTGTTCCAATCTAGTTTATTGATACAATAACAACACTCTTGATGCCTAATAAGGCGTTTTAAAGTAATTCAATAGAATACCATTAGACTGAAATGGCTCTAATGTCTTGGTTGCCTACATAAGTACCAAAACATAAGCCAGCATCAATTCACACAAATCTGAGAAAATGAAATTTAAGGACAGCTAATCACAAACAGCCAAATCAGCATTTCCAAATAAGGCATATATATAGTATACATATAATATAATATAATATAATATAATATAATATAATATAATATAATATATATAATATATATAATATATATAATATAGTATAATATAATATAATATAATATAATATAATATATTAGATATGTATATACTATGTAATATATCTATAATAATATATATTATATAATATCTATATATTTACATTACATAATATAATATATAATAATGTATGTATATATACCCCATACATATATATGCCATATATAAATACTATATATAATATATACACATATATATATATATATATATATATATATATATATGCCTTATTTGGAAAAGCTGATTTAGAAAAGCTTTTATACACACACACACACACACACACACACACACACACACATATATATGCCTTATATATATATATATATATATATATATACTTATATATATAAGTATATAGTGTATATATATAGTATATACATAGTATATATTGTGTATACTATATACTATATAATATAATATATTATATACTATATAATACTATATAATATATACTACATACTATATAATATATACATACTATATAATATATATACTATATAATATATTATATACATAGTATATATAGTATATACTATACACTATAATATATACTATATATGCTATATACCATATACTATATGATATAATATATTATATATTATATACTATATATATGCCTTATTTGGAAAAGCTGATTTGGCTGTTGTGATTAGCTGTCCTTAAATTTTAAATATATAAACATATATATGCCACATCTTCTCTACGAAAGCCTTCCCTTACCCTCTGTTTGTTGAGTGCTTCTCACCAATGTTTGGTCCTGCCTCATTGGAATTAATGTTTGTTCAAATAAATTATTGGAAATGTAATGTGCTTCAGTTTATCTCTTAACAGACTTTTGCTTTAAAGTCATCTTTTCTTAATGATGTTATAACAATGACAATTTTCCTTTACTTGAATATTCTTACTATAATATTTTTAAAATATGTCTACCTTTTTTGTGGCAATTTAGACCATTCTATTAATTGTAATTTTCAATATATTAAGACTAATTTTCACCGTCATAATTTGGGTGTTCCTTTATTCAATCTTATGCTTTTTTTTTTTTTTTTTCTGATATCCTTGGACTTTCCATGCTTCCTATTTCCTTACCTATCCACACACTGGTTTTAAAATTTATACATTGTTATTTTTTTCCTTAAAATGATACTTTTGAAATTTTTTCATGTATCCTAGACTCTAACAAATTTTAAAAATAACATGTACATTCTTAAAATAATCTGCTTTGGGCAGCACAGATTTGGATATAATACAACTGGTAACCATTTTTCTTTCCTCAGCAATTCCTAAGACACTATATTAATGTTTCAATAACTTGCTCTACATATTGATATATCAGTATCTAATTGCTTTAAAGACTTCTCATTGTATTTAGTCACCTGCAGTTTTCCTAAAATATGCTGACATGCAGATTTATCCTACTTAAAACTTCCGCCCTTTGAATCTGAGAAGTCATTTATTTCATCAAATTATTCCTTTTCCTTCTCTCCATTCCTTCCATGATAATTCCTAATAGGCATGATAAACTGCCTCCTGGTTCATTATATTCCCTTTACATGTTTTCCTTCTATCTGTCTATAATATATAACACAACTTCAGGTCCTACTTTTCCAGCCAAATTGAATCTTCTGGTTAAAATTCAATAAGCTTCTATGATTCAAACTCAGTAACACTCTTATAGATCCCATTTAAATAATTTTAAAATAATCTTGTCTCTCTGCATTTTTATATGTTTGAACTTCCTATATGTTAAACTAATTTCATTATTTTAAATCAATTAAGTGTTCTTACTTAGAAGTCTATTAAACATTTCTATAATCTTTAGTTCTTGGGAGTTTACTTCTTTTACTAATATATCACTCATGAGATATTTTCTTTCTTTCCTTTAGCCTAGATATTAATACCTTGTCAATATCATATACAGTACAAATCACTTCTTTGAAAAATGTTTGTAAATCATTGTGCAAGCCCTCTGTTTAGTACTATTACTTTTAATATTGATATTATTAACTTTGGATGCTGTTTATAAAAGTTCTTTCTTACTTACAAACACATTTTTTTTCCAATGCTTTTTGAATTTTTCTATTTGTGATTAGCTCTCTAGTTTTTATTAATTTTTGTATATGCAAAATATAAACCTAAATTGACTTTCTTATATCTGGAAGTCATTACCCACCACCAATTTTTGAATAGCTAATACTGACCTCACAGATTTGAAATATCAAATTTATAATATAATCAATATCCATACGTGGGGGAAAAAAAGGGATAACACAGTATGAGCTGCTGGCTTTCTACCAAAAATGGGGATGCTTCTTCAAAAGTGAGAAGAGAGAGAGAAGTATGTGGATCTGGAAAACTGTCATAAAAAGTCTGTGTGAAAATCCTTTAGAAATAGAAGACATTTAAGAAAAAATGTCATCAGGATATAGTGTGTGTCTTTGGGGTGTTATCAGAAAAGGGTAATAGTCAATGGGAAATCTTTCAATGCACTGCAACACTTTGTTTAAATCTTACACTGTTTTATTGCCACAGTCTCATTTGTAATCTATTTTGTATTTTGCTATGTTAATGAAATACTGCAGTGATAATATCAATAGATTCAGAAAAACATTTTGATAAATTTCCCTTTTAATATGTGGTTTTTTAAAGAAAACATAATCCATATGATGGAATAAAAAGGAACATTCTAAACTTATGATGTCTATATTATGTGCAGTTAAAGCAACCATTAAAATTTGTGGAGTTACTAAAATGCACTTCTTTTAAAGTAGGAGGAAGAATTTATAAAACCATGTCTGTCATTACTGCTATTGTTCAAGCAATATTTGAGCCTTGAAAATATTTTTAAACAAGAAATAATGCTGCAAGAAAATTCTATGAGTATGTTAAGGTGAGAAAAAATTAAGTTTTTTTATTATTTGCAGATTTCATCAACCACATTAAAAAATCTACCATTCCCAAAAATTATTTTATGGATATTGACAAACTGTTTCTAAAATTTATATGGAGAAGCAAAAGACCTAAAAGAACCAATACAATATTGAAGGAGAATAAAATAAGACAGATGCTACTTAACTTCAAAATTCACTCTAAAGCTACAGTAATCAAGAAACATTGTAGGGGTGAAAGAATAGACAAATAGATCAGTAGAATAGAATACAGAGCCCAGAAATAGACCTCTATAAATATAGTCAACTAATTTTTGATGATGTAGCTAGCAAAGGGAATACAATGGAACAAAGATAGTCTCTTAAACAAGTGGTGTTAGAATAACTGAACATTCATATGCAAAAAAAAAAAAAGAATCTAAAAGAATCTAGACAGACCTTAGATGATCCACAAATTAACTCAGAATGGATCACAGACCTGTGATGCCTTTTTAGATACAATATCAAAGGCACCATCTACAAAAGAAATGATTGATAAGTTGGACTTTATTTTTTTGATAAGTTGGACTTTATTAAAATTGAAAAAGTCTGCTCTGTGAAAATAACAGTATCAACAAAATGAGCAGACAAGCCACAGACTGGGAGAAATTATTTGTAAGAGACACATTTGATAAGAGAGTGTTATCCAAACTATACAAAGAACATTTAAAAATCATCAATATGAAAACAAGGTGATTAAAAAATAGGCTAAGGATTTCAACAGTCATCTCATCAAAGTAGATATACAGGTGGCAAATAAGTACGTGAAGAGATGCTCCACAGTATATCTCATCAGGAAAATGCAAATCAAACAAATGAGAAACCACTGCACACCTATTCGAATACAGAACACTGACAACATGAAATCTGGTGATGAGGTGAACAACAGGAACTCTCATATTTTGCTGGTGGAATGCAAAAGAGCACAGCCACTTTGAAAAACCGGTGGTTTCTTGTAAAATGTAGCAAGCTTGTCATGGAGTTGAGCATTCATGCTTCTCACTATGTACCCAAAGGAAGTGAAAATTTATGTCCATACAAAAACCTGCACATACATGTGTGTAACAGCTTTATTCATAATTTCCCATACTTGGAAGCAACCAATATATGCTTTAGTAGGTGAATGGATAGATGCAGCACAGAGGACACTGAGGGCAGTGAAATCAGTCTGTATGGTATTATAATAATGGGTGTATGTCCTTATACATATATCGAAGCCCGTAGAATGTACAATAGCAAAATTAAACCTAATGTTCTTTGTGTTATTATAATGTGTCAGTGGTAAAAACAATGCATGGTAAAAAATAAGAAAACATATGTCAATAAGCAATATAAAGAAGATCTGAATAAAAAATAGAGAGGTAAATCAGATAATTGTTTCTTTTTTTTTGATAAATTTTTAAATATTTATTTTTGAGAGAGAGAGACAGCTTGTGAGTAGGGGAGGGGAGAGACAAAGGGAGACACAGAATCTGAAGCAGGCTCCAGGCTCTGAACTGTCAGCACAGAGTCCAACACGGGGTTCAAATTCAGGAAAGCGGGATCATGACCTCAGCTGAAGTTGGACTCTCAAGTGACTGAGCCACCTAGGTGCCCCAGATCATTGTTTCTTAAGAGCAAAGAAGTATAAATCAACTTAGCAAGTATATGTATTTTTATTTTAATTTTTAAAATAAAAATTATTTTTATTTTAGTATTTTTAAATATAAATATTTTATTTTTTATTTTAATTCCATAGTGTATAGTTAACATACAGTGCTATGTTAGTTTCATGTATACAATTAAGTGATTCAATAATTCTTTATATTGATCAGTGCTCATCATGATAAGTATGCTCTTTAATCTCTATCACCTATTTTACCCATCACCCTACCCACCTCCCCTCTGGTAACCATCAGTTTGTTCTCCATAGTTAAGAGTCTGTTTCTTGGTTTGTCTCTCTCTTTTTGTTTTCCCTATGCTCGTTTGTTTTGTATCTTAAATTCCACATAAGAGTGAAATCATATGGTATCTGTCTCTCTCTATTGAGCTATTTTGCTTAGCATAATACTTTCTAGCTCCATCCACTTCATTGCTAATGGCAAGATTTTATTCTTTTTCATGGCTGAGTAATATTCTATTGTGTATATATGCCACTTCCTCTTTATCCATTCATTACTCAATGGACATTTGTGCTGTTTCCATAATATGGCTATTGTAGATAATGTTGATATAAACATTGGGGTATATAAATCCTTTGAATTAATACTTTTGTATTGTTTGGGTAAATACCTAGCAGTGTAATTGCTAGATTGTAGAGTAGTTCTATTTTTAACTCTTTGAGGAATCTCTATAGTGTTTTCCAGAGTGACTGTACCAGTTTGCATTCCCACCAACAGTGCTCCCATTTCTTTACATCTTTGTAAAGAAATGGGAGAAGAAGTGCTCCCATTTCTTTACATCTTTGCCAACATGTGTTGTTTCTTGTGTTACTGATTTTAGCTATTCTGACAGATGTGAGATGATCTGATTGTAGTTTTGATTTGTATTTCCATGATGATGACTGATCTTGACCATCTTTTCATATGTCTGTTAACCATTTGTGTGTCTTTTTTGGAAAAATGTCTATTCATGTGTTCTGTCCACTTTTTAATTCAAAAATAATAATAATAATAATGATTATTTTGGTGTTGAGTGTATCAGGTTTTTTTAAATAGATTTTGGATACTAACCCTTTATCAGATATGTTATTTGAAAATATCTTTCCCCATTCAGTGGTTGTCTTTTAGTTTTGTTGATTGTTTCCTTCACTGTGCATAAGCTTTTTATTTTGATGTAGTCCCAATAGTTTATTTTTGCTTTTATTTCCCTTGCAGGATATAACAGGCTTGTAGCAATACAACAGGATCCTTGTAGAGATTGAGCAGTTTTCTCTCATCCAGGGTGCAACGCAATTTTATAATTTTAGAAGTGTAAAAGTCAATTACATTTCATTATGTTTTTTTAAAATTATTTTTAGTAAGGAGAGAGATTTATATAGACTTATTTATACAGTCTTATTTCATAATGTGTTGTGTCTAGGAAATAAATATTCAGTAAAGATGTATATGGGATTAAAGACTTAATTTTTTAAAAAATGGGAATAATTTTTACATGTGATCATCACATAAAATTACATATATTTTTATATTTATATGCACTTGTGTATGTGACCTTTTCATTATGTCCTCCTCTTTTCCAAAGCTGTCAACTATATGTGACAACTATATTTTTATATGTGGACCAACAACATAGATACACATGTTTACATCTACATATCTAGAGATACCTGAATGTACACAAACATGCATATGCATATATAGATGCATCATTAATACAAAATCTACATTTTCAAATCTTTTTTTGGTGACTGAAGTAAGATAGTAAAATAAGTAAAGCAAAGATGAGTAAAATGACTAGTCGACTATGAAACAGTCTAATATAATAACATAATTCACCAAATTGATTGCTGTTCAATTAAAAAAGCCATCACTTTAAGCACTTTGTCTTATTAAATTATCACTAAACTGTCTAATATGTTTATTTCAATTTGTTCATTTGAACAATGTTAAATGGATGTTTTCTAAAATTCAGGAAAATTGGAAACCAGGGTTTAATTATCATTATGACAAAGTAAAAGATATTAGTTTTATAATTGGCAAAATATCTTTTGCACTATACTGAAATAAAGTTCCATGTTACAGATTGTGAAGCATGCCATTTGAAAATTCCTGAAAAATAACACAAACATCAATAAACCAAATGCAAAAATGCCAAATCATATCAACAAGCAAACATGGTATACATAAGTGAAATATTTTAGAGTGATGGCAGTACATTTAATTTCAAATGTTTCTGGTTCATACATAAAATAATGGAAAGTAAAAATATATATAGTATCTAAATATAGAGCATATCTTTGATAATTCACACAACACATTTTCCATATTTTTCTTTCAAATAATGACACAAACTAAAGAGAAAGCCTCACTGAGAACTGAACGAGGATACACAACATTTGCCTTCTCCCCTACACTGCATCTGTTTATCCCCATACTGCTCTCAAATAAGAGATTCAGGAATTCAAGAACTTTCCCTGATTTTGGCTCAGAGACAGGCTGTCAGGATGAAAGAGGGTCAGGTTTTAGCAAAACAGGCACTGTACTTGAAGATTAGCCATTAGCTCCAGATCCATGCCAACAATAGCAGCTGGCTTTTAAAAGTCTCACATGCTCACTTCATTTCTGTTCATTGATTTCTCTAAAATGAGTGAGGAAGGATAAATGACAAGGATAGGAAGGCACAAGTATCTTCATGTTGTTTTCACTAAATTGGAGTCAACAGATTTAATTGTTTTTGTCATGCAATGATCAATAAACTTAAATACAGCAGTGAACATTTTGGATCACATCTCAGAAACGTTAGACAACAAACTGCATTTATCATGCACTATATGTATGTATGTATGTATGTATGTGCATATGTATGTATGTATGTATGTATATGTGCATGTATGTTTACATACATGCATAAGCATGTATCATAAGGAGTTACAATAATTTGGAAAAACAGAGATACTATATTAAGTGCATAATGTATAGCCCGTCTTGAATATACACCAAGATTATATAACGTAACTATATGCACAGATACTTAAAGATAGTTATAACTGGCTGTCAGGTGTGACTTTAATGCCCTGTATATTTCTGTGTGTGTGTGTGTGTGTGTGTGTGTGTGTGTGTGTTTAAGCACTGAGAAATTAGGTGCATCCACTAAGGTTATCTCTCTATTCCCCTTATTCCTTATTCATCATAATATTCTTTATCATTCACTCAGTGGGTCAGCAGTAATGGCTTATAGTAGGTAAAGATCCATTTATTTTACACAATATGACAGCCAATATATTCAAATAAAAATTATGTGTCTTAGAGTACCATCAGGATGTTTAAAGAGATTAAAAAACGTTAAGGAGATTTAAAAATTCTTGATTTTTTAGGAGTGGCACAATGATTAGAAATCTTTACTTTCAGAAATAAAATTTAGGTTCACATTGTGATGGACTGTGAGGTGAAGGAGAGTTTGCGTTGAGATGTATCTCCCGGGGTGCCTAAGTGGCTCAGTTGGTTAAAGGTTTGACTCTTAATTTCAGCTCAAGTCATTGTCTCATGGTTCATGAATTCGAGCCCGATATCCACCCCCACGTTGAGCTCTGCACTGACAGTGTGGAGCCTGCTTGGGATTCTCTCTCTTCCTCTCTCTCTGCCACTTCCCCACTCATGCTTTCTCTCTCAAAAATAAACAAACTTTAAAAAGAAAGAAAGAAAAAAGTGATGTATCTCTCAAGGGTTTAAAACTTAAGCATAAAAAAATGGGAGTTTGGAAAGAGCTTTTGACTATTAAGAGCATTCTAGCAATGATCACTGTCCAAAGCAGACGGAAGGACTTGGGACAGAGAATTCTAGTGGTACTTAAGAACATGGCTGGGGACTGTCCAGGGGCTTCGGAAGCACCTCAGTAGCTGAACATGTTCAGAGCACAGTCTATTAAAAATACGTAGCATGTGGGGCACCTGCGTGGCTCAGTCAGTTGAGACTCAGACTTTGGCACAGGTCATGATCTCACCGTTCGTGAGTTCCAGCCCCGTATCAGGCTCTGTGGTGACAGCTCCGAGTTTGGAACCTGCTTCAGATTCTGTGTCTCCCTCTCTCTCTGCCCTTCCCTCACTCTGTCTCTCTGTCTCTCTGTCTCTCTGTCTCTCTCTCTCTCAAAATTAAACATTAAAAAAATAAGGAAAATATGTATGTCATTTCTAAAATGGGAAGATTTATGAAAGTGGAGAGTTCACTAATTTTTTTTAAATTACCCAAACTCACTTTTTCCCATTTCCCTTTTACTCAGTGATGTTTGATATTATACTTCCAAATGATATGATTTAATTTGCCATAAAAATTACTCCAAATGGTAATGTGTTGTCTTAAGAAGCAGAAGACATGGAAATTCAAGAAGATATCTACAGTGTTTTTAAGAAATCTGTGAGTTGAATAAATTTTGAAATCATTAAAAATAAAGTGAGAAAAATTCCTCCTCTCACAGGATTTATCATTATGGAAACATCTGGCATTTGGAATACAGATATTAAAATAAAATTCATGATATTTTACAATATCATTCACAATGTATAATTGATCTTTTTTAGCAGATTTTTAAAATTAGTCATTCTTTTTTTGCTTTCCAAACATGTATTTTATATGACCCAATCATTTTATATTACATTAAAAATATACTAAGAAGAAAACTATGCTATATGTTTTTATTTATTTTTTAATTTTTTAGTGTTTATTTTTGAGAGAGATAGAGAGACCTAGTATGTGCAGGGGAGGGGCAGAGAGAGAGAGGGAGACAAAATCCGAAGCAAGTTCCAGGCTGAGCTGTCAGCAGAGAGCCCCACGTGGGGATCAAACTTACCCATGACCTGAGCCGCAGGCGAAGGCCCAACTGACTGAGCCACTCTGGAGCCCCTATACTATACGTTTTAAAGAAAATTAAAAGTAACTTCATAGAATAAGGAAATTAGTTGGGGAAAATTAAAATATGCATCCTATGCTAAGGAGAAAAATACAATAAAACCCAAAAAATATGTCATATTCTAAGGAGAGAAACACAATATGCAAAATAACTCCACCCGATAAAACCTTATTTCTTCTTTCTCACAGAAGCAGCTGTGTGGCTGTCATATAACTGTGCTGTTTGAAAGACAAAATGCATAATTAGTGGTCATTAAGACACTAAGGTTACTTTCTGCATGTGTCAGTCTTCTCCATGTGCCCCGTGCAAGAGATTTCTTGACTAACAGCAAGAACAGAAATGTTATATTTGAAGGCCATGAAAGACTGTGTCCAATCATAATTTAGAGTGGATTTACTTCAAAGTTCTTAATTACAGGTCACTTCCGCGGTGCGACAGATGGTAGAATGGTAAAGTGGATAACAAGACAGAAAGACAGGTGGCAGAGATGCTGAGGGAATTTCTTCTAAGACCGTGTGGGTCTGGGCATTTTAGTGACGTTGGGACTCCCGGGGCGAGATCATGGGTGGAGTCAGTGCTGATCCGAAATCATTTAAAGAATTGATAATTGCCTTCAGTGAAACAGTCAGCTCTTTTAATTATCACCTTGAAAGAGCATACTAACAGTACATCGAGTTGTTTTGTGAAAACAAAAGAATATTCCTCCTGGCCTTTAAATGTTTATTTAGGAATAAGCAAGTTAAATTATATGTCTAGTGAACCAAAAATAAGCAAATAAAGCAACATATTTGGAAAAATCAATTTTTGTTAGGAAGGTTTTCAAGACATCCACGAGTCCCAACATGTTTTTAAAAAAAAAATTGTAGAAAAATGCCTCATAGATCTCTTTTAAATCCCCCTCTGTGGGCATGACTATCTTCGGAGATAAAAGGAAGAGGATAGAGGCTGGGATGTTCTGCTAACCTTGAACAGGGAAGAACAGTGTCTCCACAGGGAACTGGCTATGGCTCATTTTAAAGGGCAAGAATTGGGTGGAAAGCTGCCTGGAGCAAAAGCATTGCCAGCAACGAGAGCAAAAACACAAGACACTCCTGTTGGGATCAGTCAATAAATACTTATTCTATGGGTATTTTCATAAATCTCACATTTTTCTTACTTGCTGTAGCAAATTAGAGTTACATATACTAACCATGCCTAAATTTTTGAAAACAAACCATTGCCTGGCATGATTTAGGAACGTTGATGCTCCAAACTCCACAAGAATAGCACTACATATTTCAGCACAGCAGTATTGCATGAACACAAACTTAGAGACTGTGTAGTAATTTTGTGTTGTAGAAATAAGGATCTTGACCCTTTGACATGTTCACTTTTATTTAAAACTGTGACTCTCCTTTCAAAGCAATGAGTGGTATTATTTTTTTATGATAACAATAATAATAATAACAACAAAGTGTGTTCACAAGTTCATAATAAAAGTAATCAAGAATTATTTGGGTATTATATTACTAAAGGTGATGTGATTAGTTATAGAGAGTAAGCAAATTAGATGGACTAAATCAATAGCTTTACAAGGACAGGAAGAAATATCTCCATTTTCTACTCTAGACATACATTAAATTAATTTTGAAATAAACAATAGCATTATTGTATTTTCATTCTTGAGTAACAGTCACTTAAGAAAAATACAGGTTGGGGCGCCTGGGTGGCGCAGTCGGTTAAGCGTCCGACTTCAGCCAGGTCACGATCTCACGGTCTGTGAGTTCGAGCCCCGCGTCGGGCTCTGGGCTGATGGCTCGGAGCCTGGAGCCTGTTTCCGATTCTGTGTCTCCCTCTCTCTCTGCCCCTCCCCTGTTCATGCTCTGTCTCTCTCTGTCCCAAAAATAAATAAATGTTGAAAAAAAAAAATTAAAAAAAAAAAAAAAAAAGAAAAATACAGGTAAAAGGATGGGAAAACCTTTCCCTTTATTTATTTAGGAAGAAATATTGCCTATTCCTTGTGGTTTATTGCTAACACCTGCTATATAAGATATTTAAGGACTTAGTAAGGACCAATCAAAGGGCTAAAAAAAGTACCTTGGCAAACTACAGTGCAAATGATCTTTTAAACACAATATAATAATTTCTTTAATATTCAAATTTAAAATAATGCAAATTTTATTGAATATATTAGAATATGGCTAACTTGAAGCAGCATCCTAACATTATTACCTTGGGAAAGTTCAAGAAATTAAGAGATTTATATATAATTTTGCATGTATCTCACAGTTTCTATTTTATTAAGATATATAAAATTTCTAATAAATTAAAAGCATCTAATAATATAAATGCAGACTTTTGAAAGAGAATCACTAATCACTTCTCAAAATTAAAGTTAAAATTTTAATAGATAATATTTCCTTATTAGTTTATAATCTACCTAGAAAATCTCTATTACAGAAAAATGTCATATAAAGCCATAGAAATAACAACCTATAGTTGTTATTGTAGCCCAGGAGAGACATTCAACTGGTCTGCACTGGTTAAGATCCATTTTAAGAGTGGTCTCTATTCAGATTGGCCTGTATTTCTTGGATGGCTATTAAATATTATGAATATCTCTGCTGAATTTGAATGTTACCTTGAAATGGTAGAGGTGTTTTCATCTGCATTTTATGTTGAATTCAAATGTGTAGGCTTCCATGTCCTGCTAATGCAAGAAATACATACCAGGACTGTGAATGAATTTTTACTATGATCTTTTAAGGGCACAATTTTCTTTACCACATAAGGAGATGAAACTAACACAAGCTTATTCAGAAAGGCATTCCCTGTTTTATGTCATAGAGGTCTCTGAGTTATTCTAGGTCTATAAGAAGGCATGAGTAAAAACACTGTATTTGAAGTTAGAACAGCACTTTCTTCTAGTTGGATAGTTTTCTTTATACCCAGAGAAAAGTTTCAGTGTCAATAAAGCTCACCAAGGTTTTCTTCAAGAAGTAGCTTACACATTCCCCACAACTTGGGGAAATATTTGGCTAAGATATTGTAATTGTTAGTCATCACCCTTGACAAAACAATTTCATTTGCATAATTTCCAGAGTATTCATTCTCTTTACTCTTATAACAATTTAGTAGTATCTCTGGGGGGGGGGTGGTGGTATAGATGCTTGGTTGGTTCTCCAGCAAAAAAGTTTGAGGCCAAGGATATCCAAATTTCTTTGATTAGCTGAGTTAGTTTCTGTTGACTTTTTAAATAATAAAGAGCATCAAGTATTATGGGCTGAATTGTATTCCCTCAAAGAAATATGTTGAAGCCCTATCTAACTACCTCTCAGAATGTGATTTTATTTTGAAATAGGGTCATTACAGATGTAACTGGCTAAGATGATTACCCGAATAAGGTGGGCCCCTAATCCAACAAGGTTAGCGTCTTAGAAGAAGATGGCCGAGTGAAGTAAGAGAAACACTGGGAGTATGTCCTGTGATAATAAATTCAGAGATTTAAGTTATACAGCTACAAGGAATACCAAATGTTGCTAGCAAATCCCCAGAAGCTAGAAAAGACAAAGGAGTCCCTACAGATTTCAGAGTGAGCATGCCCTTCCAATATCATAATTTCAGGCTTCGAGCCTCCAAAACT
The DNA here is from genome assembly GCF_028749965.1 of Puma concolor. Taxonomy (NCBI): domain Eukaryota; kingdom Metazoa; phylum Chordata; class Mammalia; order Carnivora; family Felidae; genus Puma; species Puma concolor. The sequence continues at coordinate 19,805,834 of NC_141667.1, read as the reverse complement.
GTGAGAAAATACATTTATGTTTTTTAAGCCACTTAGTTGTGGTATGTTGGGATAGCAGCCCCAGGAAACTAATATTTCTGGCTAATAAAATGTTCACTTAATTAAAACCAAGGTTAAGATATTATATGTTATACTAGTTATATTAGAAAAATTGCTTTCTGTATTGGCTCCTGTTCCATAATGATAAAAACACACACGTGGAATACAATATATGTGTCCTCCTTTTTCTATAATGTTTGTACGTTGGTCTTTAAAATGCCCGAATTCATGTTCCTACATGAAGGGATCACAAAAACAAAACACCTTCATTAAAATGCTTCAAATCGTGACTTGCTTTGTGAGGAAGCCATTTCTCTCATTCTTAGACTGATATAAGAGCAAATCAGTTAAATAGTTATATCTGAAGTAGTCTACCCACAAAGTATTTCTGGTAATGAAAACCAACAATAGTTCAATGTAGCTAACTCCTTGAGTTTTCAATAAAGTTGCCTATCACCTATGAGGCCCTTATTAAATGTTTGTTGAATATCTGATTGAATTAAAATGTGGGGCGCCTGGGTGGCTCAGTCGGTTAAGCGGCCGACTTCGGCTCAGGTCACGATCTCACACTCCGTGAGTTCGAGCCCCGCGTCGGGCTCTGTGCTGACCGCTCAGAGCCTGGAGCCTGTTTCAGATTCTGTGTCTCCCTCTCTCTGACCCTCCCCCATTCATGCTCTGTCTCTCTCTGTCTCAAAAATAAATAAACATTAAAAAAAATTTTTTTTAAATGTGAATGCAGGTAAAACAAAGAATAACAATAAGTAGTAATGAAATTGTGTTCAATATATGTTTGCTTTTATTAAATATAGAAAGAAACTATTCATATGGTGGCATTATCTGCTTTTCAGGTAATAGAATAGAGTTTGGGATATAAAGAACACCTTACTATATTCATTTTCTTTCGCCTCTAATTTTACCATTGCAGTTACATGCTTGGAGAGGGAAACCCTGATCATCTTCACATTGTTGTAGCATTTTTTTTTAATGTTTATTTACTTATTTTGAGAGAGAGAGGCACAGAGACAGAGGGAAACCCAAGCAGGCTCTGTTGTCAGTGCAAAGCCTGACACGGGGCTAGATCCCACAAAACGTGCAATCATGACATTGGCTGAAATCAAGAGTCTGAGGCTTAACCAATTGAGCCACCCTGGCACCCCTATTCTAGCATTTTTATGTCAAGAATGCTCGTGGTTAGGAGATACCAAATACTAAGTCTTTAATAGCATCATCCTTAGTTTGGAAATAAAATTTACCTCTACACTTGACTCACAAGTCAGATCATAAGATAATTTGCCCAGAGAGTTCTAAATCAGTGCCTCATAGTGGAATAATCCTGTTAATTAGGATTATATATGAATGGAGCTCTGGAAAAGCTATGCACATTTAGTTTCTTTTGCTGATGTATCAGTTGTTGGTAATATAGGCTCTGTAAACACTGAAAAGATTTCCAATTTAAAGTCAGGCAACTAAAAGGATTTCAGGCAAGGTTTGAGGGAACTATGATTGTTACAACACATTGATATCTATTTCATTAGGAAGCTTATTCAACATTTTGAGAAATAAGTTTGCATAATTTGTGAGCATTTTCAGAGAACATCTCTCTGGCATTCAAGAAAATTGATATGATTTATCCTTTTTACTTCAGTCAAAACCATAGTTAGACTTCATAGAAAAGAACCTAAAAGATTGGAGAGGATATATATGTATACAATAATTGAAACTCTTTAGTACAATATACCAAGTAAGAATTAATTTTTACCATACATTTATGTCCAGGAACCCAATAAAATGAAAAAATATAGATTTTAGTTTTTAAAGTTTCAGTTAGATTAATCTGCCACACTTGGTGGAGTAGCTATCACTAAGGTAAGTGAAACCTCTTGCATTGCCTGGCAGAAAGTGCCATTTTGTGTTACCAGTCGAAGGCACTCTCTTGCATGTCCCTCAAACTACACTTTTGTTCTTTATTCTGCTTCTCAATGTATTTAAACTTTGAGATTTTTTTTAGCTTTTTCTAACCAGGAAAAGTTTCTCCTTCTTGCTTTCGCATATAAGTATATATTTTATGTTTTTATTTTTTATCAATGTATTGGGGTTCATGCCCAAAGAAGAGATGGTATGTAGTCAGCTCACAATTTGAAACTAGTAACCTGTTCGAAGGTTTAGTTCCAGTATTTGATAAAAGCCATAAACTTTGTCTGGATTGGAAACAGCACGTATATACTAAAACCAATTTTTAAGCCACTCCCTGACCCTGTCATTCCAGAGACATCATGGCTCTATCCCTTGGTATTTCAAAACACACTCCAGGCTGACTCAGTGGAAGTGTGTGTCAAAGTACAAAGTGATATATCTGAATTTCGTATAGCACTTAAGATCCATCGATTTAATCTTCAACCACAAAGAGAGAAGTTACTGATTACAAAAATTCTTTTCTTTTTATAGCTAGTAGACTTAATTATTGACATAAATGCTTTTCAGAGAATCATGAACTTTTCTGTCCAATTTAAAGCAAATATGTTTTGTGCTTTTGAAGAAACAAGACAAAATAATTTCTGCAGCTAATGAAATCAGATCAGTTGCCCTAATACACACCTCAGGCAGAGGATGTGGAACTGGCTGAGTTTTTAGAAGGTGATGTGCTACCAGGTCAGAATACATTTGTAGGTCAACTTTGAATGATAACTTGCCCCCTTGGGTTACTGGAATCTTACATTTTTCCTTGTCAAAGCTCTTGATAAATTGGGAAGCAGTAAAGCACCTTGCACTTAAACACTTTTCACGTCTACTATCTTTCCTTCTGTGTGAGACGAGTCAAGTTGTCAGGCACAGATATAAACAGACTTTCTTTACGTAATGATTTCTATGGTCCTAAAAATAGTAAACCTCCCTGCATGCCAGTATGTGAAGAAGGAACAACAATTTTCATTTTGAACCAGTGTCAAAGTTAATATTAACTGAACTTAAAGACACCTAACAAGGAGCCACTGATACCTGTTTTGGGGAAATCGGCACAAAAGTTCTGGATGTGTAATTCATAGACCAGGAACTAGGCTGCTTCAAAAAGTTCCCAGATATGAACTGATAACTGAGATTTGTTCCAGCACCGTGATGCACTTGGGTGGTTAGTAAGTAATGTGGTCATATAATTTGTCATATACGCCTGCACACTTTGGAGCGAATGGGGGCGTTATTAATTGCACAGGAAGACAACCATAACAGAAGTGTCTTGGGCCAGGTAGAATGTATGGTGACCCAGTTTATGACTTCATGCACAGTGCCAGTAGCAAGAGGGCTCTGATGAGTTTTGTTTCAACAGACAGAACCATAAGGTCTTTAAAAATATACCTCAGATCAAGAGTTTCAGGTCACAGTTATGTTTCAAAATGTGATCCTTTACAGATTAATTTGGATGAAGTTGGCTACTCAGAATATACATGACCAAATGCTACTTCCTTAGTTTCTTCCTGGACCCATTTGGTGTGATCCAAAAGTGTAAAAAGTGTGTTTGTGTGTGTGCTCACACACATGTATGTCAATTAGTAGATACATATACAATTATACACAGAGATTATCTTGTTCTGAAGCTACTTGACTAATAAGAAAATAAAACCCCAGATCCACTAATTTAACTAATTGACCTATGTGGTAAACACACTTAAAAATCACTTAATAGATAACTTTGTTGTAGTGCCATAAAATTTTGGATTTTTTAAGAAAATTAATATCGTTACAAGTAAGTTATTAAGTAATATAAAAATAAAAATGAATACAAATTTGCTAAACTTGATTTTATCATAATATTTATATTTAAGCAAGCGACATAATGTATGATGAATGTTCTTTCCAGATGTTACACATATGTACAAATTCTAATACATACTAAACATAAATTGTAGATGAAACTATCTTTTATCACCCATTAAAAAACTTAAAAAGAAAAAAAAAAGCCTCACCTGAGAATTGGTTAAAATTCTATGACATTTTGTATAGACACTCCTGGTTAAGAGCCAGGAGGCTCACTCTTAGATACATTGAAATTTAACATTGCTTTTAGTCTAAACCTATCATAATTTCATAGGCTAGATGTCTGGAAAAGAACCCACCTAAAACTATCTTTACCTTCTTTTATAGTGCAATAATTATTCTTCCTGTTCAGAACACATTTTAGTAAGGTGGAGGTCAATCTAACAGTGACCATTTTTATTTTGTAACTGTAGGTGCAAATTATAATATATATAATACATTACACATATATTGTATATAATATCATACATGATATATTTTTAAACTATCTATGAAACATGGTTATATTTTATAGGTCAACATAGTGTTCTCTGTTGTCTCAACCTATAACTATGTAACAAAAATTCTTGAGATAAAATCTATTACTATCAGATGCAGATTAATCAACACCCAAAGTACAATTTATTTACTTTGCAAAATTAAATTGGTATTTTGTGTACAAGTTTGTATTAAAGTTACTTAACCCAATTTTTAATTTTTTATCTTCATTGTTTTAACAGGAAGCTCAGCTTATGTATAATGCTTTCATTCATTTCAGGCTTACGTGTTTTAAATTTTAATTATGCATTTTCCCTTTTTACAACCTGTATTATGGTCTAATTAAGTTTGTTTAGAAAAGCAACAATCATTTAATAAATGCCAATGGTTTTAGTTTATCTTTGCATAAATAGGTTAATTAAAGAAATTATTGTTTTTTCTTTTTGTTTTCTTTTCTACAATGTAAAAAATGCATCCTGATACAAGGTGCAAAATTAGAATAAGATAGATTACAGACTGAAATGGATTGTAAATCAACTTCTGTACTGTGAATATTTTATAGCAGGCATTTGCAAACTAAAAAATCTGACATTTATATAGCAATGCATGCATAATTTTACCCTTATATGTCATTTCCCTGAGATGAAAGTAATTTTAAAATGCAAGGTCAAAGAAATGATTACCCCTAACAAATAATAATAGAAGTTAAGGACAAATATCAGGAAGCAATTTGGCATTTTTCTATTCCGTGGAGCATTTAATATCTAATGTACACTTTCCGATAAGATCAGGGATGGTGAGGTAGAAAATCCTTGCTGTAATATGGAGATAACTTCAAGGTAGATAAATTGTTCCATTGATTTAATGGCTGTTATTGTTCCCTGGCCAAAACACAGTTGGAGCTGTTCTTGTGGGACCAGAGTATCTCCTATATCTGATAAATGGTATGACCAGGACAACCTCAGTCTCAGCAGGAAAGACACTGAACAAATTGTCAGCATGATTTACATACAAGTTGTCAACAGCATCTGGGTTGCTCTCTGAAAGAATGATGGCTAACAGATGTTCTGGGAAATGCTACCATCTGCCCTTTCTCAAAATACATCCCCTGTGAAACAATGCATTTGAATGGATGCCACAGAGATACCTTTCTTTTGAAGAACTTAACCGTCCTCAATATTTCAACGTTACTTGCGGCCGTCACAGAAGCAAATGGTCTTAAGAGTGTAAATGCAATCAGGCTAAGTAAGCAGACAGGTCCTTGAAAAGGTCTTTAAGTTTAGTCACACAGTTTGGAAAAATAATGGTTGATGACTCTAGTGAGTATACCAGAAAAATTCCGTTGGGAGGTCAGGAACTCCTTTCGTGCATATCTATTAGGTGCTGTCACACTAGTTAGTGGTTTGGTTAAAATCTACAGTGATTTCATAATATTTTAAAACTAATTACTCTACAATTACAATAATATAAATATAAAAATCAAAACATATAATTCAATAAATTGACACCAGATTTCACCTGTTCTAGAGATATAAATACTCTCAGCAATGTATCAGTATGTTGAAGGTTAAGCGGGCCACAGTTGATCAGTATTAGCAATAGTAACAGTCAAGCTCTCAAGAGTGAAAAAAATATTTAGCCACTTTCTCTTTGCTTTTCTCCTCAGTATGAATTATTTATTTAAGCAAAGAGTTTCTTCCTTCTGTAGAGATGGTGATAAGATTTGTGCTTGCTGGACCTGGCATCCTATATACAGTGAAAAACTCAGAATTCAACCATATTTAAACAATCTACTAAACAGTTTTATATACTGAATTATTAATAAAATGTTATTTTTAAACATACAATTACCGCAAAAAGCATTCATAAGATTGTCTTCCTTTTCAGGATTTTTTGTGTTTTAAATTTTAATGTATAAACTCCTTATGCATATGATGAGAATACATTTATTAAAAATAAGATAATAGAGGTTAATCTTGACAGGTGTTTAGCGACATATATAACTACATTGATATAGACTTATTTTATGATGCCTAATTAATGTAAATTTTTGAAATGATAATCTTGAGGAGTTTTAAGAACCAAATAAAATAGTTTTCAAATTATGACTATTTATGTTGTATATTTTATCACATTTATATATGTCAAAATTTTCCTATCAGTTTGTTAGAGATGACAATTTTATGGTAACGAGAATATAAAATTAATGAAAGTAATTTAATCTTAATATCACTCAGAATAAGAAGAAATACAGATATTTTGCGATTGAATATGACTTGTAAGAAGGCAAGAGTAGCCTAGGAGTGAAATCATCTACTCTCAGATTATACAGTGTCTTTATATGGCAAAGTTTTAAAAATGACACACATTCTCTCACTCTCTGTCTCTCTGTCTGTCTCTCTCTCTCTCTCTCTCATTCTCTCTCAGAAGAACAATAGCCAGTTTGTATGTGGGAAAATACATTTAAACCACTGAAATCTATCCCTAGCCAATTCTCTTTCGTATTGGAATTCCCAAAAGAATATTTTATCTTCTTCACTTTTATCTTTTCATCTCATTTTATCTTCTCGTCACCATCACCTGTGACAAAATCAGAGAAGGAATTACAGTATTGAATTATGGCAGATTAAAAGGAAGGGATTAAGTTTGCTGACCTCTTTTTTTTTTTAACTAAGGTTTGAGAAAAACACAAAACACCAGAGAATTACTTATATTGACCTAAATTGTCATAATTTCATCCAGTTCAGTTGAGCAAACACTGAGGAGGCAATGAGTAGCCCTGTGTGTTAAGGGAGGACACAAGTATAAAGATGCGATTGTTCTCAGACGGTGGGATAGGGAGACAAACATTATACGGAAATCCACTGTGGATGCCCTAAAATTTATATTAGATGAACTCACGTGTCAATTAACATTATAGTTTGCTTTTGTCTGCTTGCCTTTATCAGCAACAGAGCTAAGCACATCATGACCATTTATCTATGAAAAACAAATAAATGTAGCTAATTAGCCCATTTTCTCTTAGCCCCAAAACAAAACAGACCTGTTTTTAAAGATAAAATATATCATGAAAACTGTCAGAAAGACATAAAGAAAGAATAGGTCCATAAGAGTCATTATACATGGAATATAGTCCATAAATAAAGGGATCAGATTCCATTATAACTCATACCTTGATGATCCTTAAAAGTTGATCAGCAACAGTTTCTTTGGTATAAATAGCTTTCAAGTGGGCTTGATTACACAGAACTAACCATAGATATAAATGATTCTATATAGTACAAAGTTATAGTCTCTAATAGAGGTCAAGGATGGATGCCCTTTTATTGGAGATTACATGCAAGGTATAGGAGATTGATTGCAATAATGGCCAACAATCTTCATCCTTCTCCCTTATATCTATGTTTTTTTTTGCCATGTGACTTCACAATTTCTCTCACTAAAGAGACTGAATCTATTCCCCTACCCCTGAATTTTGAGTTCAGGTATATAACTCAGGCCAACAGGACAGTAGAATATGTGATCCATGTGGAGGCTTGGAAAAAGTGTTTGTGTGTTTCCTTTTTCTCTCTTATCTCCTTGGAATGACATTAGGATATACTCACATTTGTCTACTTGAAACAAGGCTATTTTAGGTAATCTGAAAGCCAGCTAATCCACAGGCATGTGAGTAAATCCTACAAGATCAGCAGACCAAAGATGTATGAGCTAGCCCATTTGAAATCAATGGAATACCCAGATGTGTGACTTAAATAAATGTTTGACAATTCATGTCATGAAGGTTTTGTGATCGCTTTCCATGCAGCATGACTGTAGTTGTGAATTACTGATACACATATGCATAGGTTATTTCTGTTTGTTTGTTTTGTTTTTGACCAGCATAGTTTTTTTAAGATGTGATTTGAATGGGTGTCCTTAGAAAGACGAGTTTTTCAATTAAATGAAGAGTCAATCATATACTACTGTTGTGAACCTGGAACAAAACACACATTTATGTTATTTGCTTGAATTTTATAGGGTTTTACTTCTATAGCCCTTGATCTTTGAGGATATTTATAGAATATTTATTCTCTTGAAATAGTAAAGCACTGACATAGACTTTGATTTTACAAATGTATTTATCTATGAGCTAAAAAATCTCTGAGTTAACTGCCAAAAAAAAATATTTCCAGAATAGTTATTCAAATGCAGTTCAGTCTGTAGAGATGAACATTGTTGACCTTTACTGCAGGATTTCCTAATTGTCAGGACCAATGTCATAGAGAAAACTCAAAGAAAGCACAATATAACCTTTTAAATGGTAAAGAAATTAAAGAAAAAGAAAACAAGGAAAACCTGTATCTGGCTGTAATAGTATTGAACCATGTTTTATGATTAATTTAGTTTTCAGTCATCAAAAATATAGTTCTGAGATTAATTTATTCTCATTTTTCTTTGAAAATGATAATGAAAGACAAGGTAATTTAATGACTTGTATTTAGAGGTAGTTAAAATTATTTCCTTTCCTTCATTAATATTTTGAATAGTTTCTTCTAAAATGTCACAGTAGATAATATACCAAATTAACAGATACTCATAAACATACTGCACAGTGCAATTACTTCTGTTTTGTGAAGCCCACTACAAATAGATCCTTTTCTGAGTCTTTCCTGGAACTACACTAAACTTTATTGGTTCTTTTTTGTTCTTTTTTCTCCCCCATTCTTCTTTCATTTGGAATATATATCTATATACTGAGTACATGTTATGGGCTTTAACAATGCCAAGTTTAAGATGTTCCCTGCCTACAGGGAGCTATTAGTCTGGTTAGGAGGTGGACTTTTACACAAATTAACTCCTACAAGCTTTATCTAAGCCATTCATTTTATACTAAGACTAAGCAATCTTGCATTGCTGTTATTATCAACTCACCAAGGTTAGTGACTGTGCTTCAGATCTCTCTACTTTTGTATACCGCAATTCTGCTGTTCGGTTAATTCCAGGGTCTCAGGTCTGTGCATGACACACAGTAGTTCCCTTGTACGCAGTTCTGGAATCCTGAGTTTACTATTGCTGGACCCTTTGGTTTCCTCTGCAGTTGGGCAAATGCTCTGCCTTTCTGCTGTCTTGCCTGGGGTCTTCTCATGAGCAGCAGGAATTCATTTGGCCTGGAAAAGTGTCCTTTAGATTGTGGAAGAGGTAGCATGTAAGGGGACAACTTCTAAACAGTGGGGAAAGGGAGCTAGTGGATAAATATTACAGGGAAACCATCCTAGAATGCATTCTGTCTGCTTCTCAAAAAGTCCAGGAGAACCCAAACCTGTGCTTCCAACAGCAACTACACAGTAAACACTCTCCTAAACTGCCTTTTCCTCCTTGTCTACCCACTCTCCCTGATCTGTTTCTCCACATTTCTGGGTCGACCTATACCTCCTTAAACCCCACTTTTTCTCTTCTCTTAGGAGAAATCAACTAAGACTTCCCTTAACAAATACTCATCAATAAATAAATGAGTTCCCTTTTCGTAGCAACATATTTTACAAAGGAGCTAAGTAAATGTTCTCAAATGATAATGACACTTGTCACATTCAAAACCTGGAGTTCCATAAGTCCATGATTGGTTGGTTAATTTTTTAGGTGAAAAATTTAATATGAAGCATGAAGATCAGTGGAGTCCATTGTCTCTGATTATCAAAACAACTCTCATGAATTCCATATTCCTGTTATGTAAACATTTTTAGATACTGCCAGATAATTAACAAAAACTATGTGCTTGAACCGAGTGAGGATCTGAAATGGAAAAATAAATTTCACATCAAAGATTTAGAAGTTAATGACTCCTAATCCTGGCCAGGTGAGAAATAGCTAGTGGGACCTACTTCTTTCTCTTATTATGAATTTCTAAAGTAATTTTTTTTCAAATGCTATAACAACAAAGAGAATAAATTACATATGGCTCTTTAAAATTCAAGTGACCATACTAAAAGCATGCTGAGTTATGCTGTTATTATTTACAGGAAATGTGGCTCTGGGTAAAAGTGATCTTCACTTATCTCTTGCCGAGTACTGAGAGCTATTGCTCTTATTACTTAAAAATAGTGAAAATAACTTCAATAGATACTTCAAATAGTTGTCTTAAAAAGAGATATAACAAACTTTAGTTAGATGTGATTTTTTTAAAGTTAGTTTCACTATATGTTTTTGCATTTCCCATTTCTCCATACTTGCTACAGGTACAGTCTTTTATTGTGCAGAAAATGAGTTTTTAAAGATTTCCACTCTTACAGTATTTCAGAGGAGTTATAATCAAATGTTTGGATCATCATCAAGGCCTGCTTTATTGCATGGATTATAATTTAATACAATATTCACAAAAACTAAATTATTAATTAAGTATTCCCCTTTATATAACTCAGTGTGGTAATATTCACTTTTATTTTTTTAATGATTATATTCATTTCTCAATGTCCCTTCATCATTGGTATATTTCTATAAGTTCAAAGCATTTTTACTTATAATTTTTCTAAACATCCTTGTTCTTTGATTATACAGAAATTATACACAATGCTTATTGAAATGTTTGAATTTCATCATATATTAGGTATAAATAAATAAAAATATTTATTTTACCAAAAAGAATGGTGATAAAAATTTATAAATATCACCACTAAGTAGCTGAGTATTTTCTTTGTATTAAACATTGTGTGAGATATTTCTTAAGGAAAACCACAAAAATTTCCCAAACTGTATTTCATGTTTAAATAATATATATAACGGTTTTCTTTTACATGGGCATTATTTTCATTATCAAAAGATATAATTTTATATTCTCTACTCTTACATCACACATATTTCTCATACTTCTAGAGTATATTTCTTGTTGCCATTTTATATGACTGTAGATCATTACCTACAGTTGAGGTATTATAAGTAGCTGTGTATTTTGAATACAGAGTCTCATTTAAAATTTTCGTTAGGATATTTCATATATTTTTCATCTGTAAAATAAATTTACAAAGATGGATTTATAGAGATAGGCTTAATATGTAGAATATATATTTCATGACACATTGGTGACCAAACTATTCTAAATAGGAAGTTAAAAATATCATCAGTCTATGAACATCAATTTTACTATGAATGCTCTAATATATATTTTCCTTCTTTTTTTCCCAAGTATTATCTTCTCTAATTTATTAACACAAGTTTCAGTTTCTACAATGTTTAAATATTGTTTATATTTTTAAATTAATAATACACCTTTAATTTCTCCCTTTTTTATTGAAGTGTAATCGATATACAATGTTGCTTTAGTTTCAGGTGCACTGCATAGTGATTTGAAGCTCTATACATTACACTATGCTCACCACAAGTGAAGCTATTATCTGTCACTATAGAAAGCTGTGACAATATCTTTCTGTCTGCTATAACTTTTGTCATTGTGACTTATTTATTACAGAATTGGAAATTTTTCTCTCACTCCCCTGCATGCATTTTGTCCATACCTCCACAATCTGCCCCTCTGGCAACTATCAGTTTTTTTCTCTGCATTATGGGTCTCTTTCTGCTTTTTGTTTGTTTTGTTTTTCAGATTTTACAAATAAGTGAAATAATATGGTATTTGTCTTACTATGTCTGACTTGTTTCACGTAGCATAATACTCTCTAGGTCCATCCATGTTGTCTCAAATGACAAGATCTCACATTTATTTTTTATTTTTTTTATTTTTTCTTAAGGTCTATTTATTTTTGAGAGAGACCAGAGACAGAATGTGAGTGGGTTAGGAGCAGAGAGAGAGGGAGACAGAATCTGAAGCAGGCTCCAGGCTCTGAGCTGTCAACACAGAGTCCAACGCGGGGCTCGAACTCACAACCTGTGAGATCATGACCTGAGCCAAAGTCGGACGCTCAACCGACTGAGCTACCCAGGCACCCCAAGATCTCATCATTTTTTATAACAGAGTACCATATATATATATACGTATATATGTATATATGTATATACATACACATGTATATGTATATATGTATATATATATGTGTGTGTGTATATATATATATACGTGTGTGTATGTGTGTGTGTGTGTGTGTGTGTATATATCACGTGTTTTTTATCCATTCATCTATCAGAGGATGCTTGTGTTGCTTCCATAACTTAGCTATTGTTAATAATGCTGCAATAAACATAGGGCCGCATATATTTTTTCACATTAGTGTTTTAATTTTCTTTGGGTAAATACCCAATAGTGAAATTAGTGGATCACATGATATTTAGAAATATGATATTTCTATTTTTCATTTTTTGAGGAAGCTCCATACTGCTTTCCAAGGTGGCTGTACCAATTTACATTCCCACCAACAATGCACAGGGTTGAATCTTCAATTTCTTATAAAAAGTCCATCTGTGTCTTTGAGCACACTAACTCATATTTGTGTTGTAACCTAACATTTAACCAATTATACCATTTTATACCATTCATAGCATAAACACTTAGCATTTTTTGTTTGCAAGTGAGTATGGTTATGCCATAGATATAAATCTAGTTTGGGAAAAGTAATTACAAAGTTATGATGAACATTTTATTTTGGGAAATATAGCTATGAAAAGGAAGATTTCCAAACAATTAAATAAATAATATTTAATATATAATAAAATTTAGGATTATAACAAAATGGAAATTTCTAATGATGGCCTCCTCATTTACAGTGTTAAGTAGTATCTCACTGGAATAAATATGGGAAGTTTTGTGTGAATATGCTGTATATGAAATTGATTATAAAAATTGGTAGACCAATTTTAAGGAGAACCATATAGAAACTAAAATTCTTGGGGCGCCTGGGTGGCGCAGTCGGTTAAGCGTCCGACTTCAGCCAGGTCACGATCTCATGGTCCGTGAGTTCGAGCCCCGCATCAGGCTCTGGGCTGATGGGTCAGAGCCTGGAGCCTGTTTCCGATTCTGTGTCTCCCTCTCTCTCTGCTCCTCCCCCGTTCATGCTCTGTCTCTCTCTGTCCCAAAAATAAATAAACGTTGAAAAAAAAAAAAAAAGAAACTAAAATTCTTAAAGGATGAAACTATCCAATTTTCATTTTTGAGGCAGAATATTAACATGGGTATGGCAGACAATTCTCTTTATTCTTGACATTATTTACTTATATAATAATATTTGTTCCCTGTTGAAAAAAATGTTTGCTTTTTACAGAAAGTACACTTATTCTACTCCTTACTTGTTAAGATTTAAAAGTATATGTTTTTCCATTTTACAAATGACAAGAAAACAATTTTAGCTTTAGTTTAGTAAGCCGTATTTTAACCTATTTCCCTAATTTCACAAAGTATAGAATTTTAGAAATTGATTATTAATACCAATTTATGCAACATATATTTTTATTTCAGTATTTTTGTATTGGTATGGATGTACATATAAATATCTTAAATTTAAACTTCTGTTTTAAATAGATTTTTCATTTGTTTTGGCTATTGTCAATTCATTGAAAGTACAGTGCCTTTCTTAGTATTGCCAACAGTGTACGTATATGGAATAATTTTTATACTCTCCAACCTCTGAAAATTTAGTTTCTGCTTTTTCTTGATATGTAAATGTTTGGAAAAGCCATATGGTTGTTTTTATTTTATATAAATGCAGTATTTCTCCAAATATATTTTCAAATCATTTTTTCATCATAAAGATATTCTATGTCCGTACTGATATAGACTGAATGTTTGTGTCCCCCTCCCCAAATTTATATGGTGAGGCTTAATCCCTGTTGTGATGGTATTTGGAAAGGAGCACACAGCCCTCATGAACAAGATTAATGTCTTATAAAAGGGACCCCAAAAACTCCCTGCAACATGAGAGAACACGCTGAAAATGCTGGACTATGACGCAGGACGCCAGTCTTCACTGGACTCTGGATATGTCAGCGATACTTTGATCTTGGACTTCCCAGTCTCTAACATTGTCAGAAAAAAATCCTGCTCTTTATAAGCCACCCAGTCTATGGTATTTTATTATAGCAGCTCAAATAGACTAAGACAAAATAGATTTAAATTTTCTTTTTGCCTCTGTATAATATTTACAAATATAAATTGACCTAAGTTTAGCGAGAAGTTTATTACTGAAGTACATTTAAGATTTTTTTCCAATCTAGGGGCACCAGGGCGGCTCAATCAGTTAAGCTTCTGACTCTTGATTTCAGCTCAGGTCATGATCTCATGGTTTGTGCTTTCTAGCCCTGCATCAGGTTCTACACTGAGGCTGCTTGGAATTCTCTTTCTTTCTCTCTCAAAATAAAGAAGTAAAATTAATAAAAATATTTTTTTTCAAACTAACTGTAATAATCATTATAAACAATTCACTGATTAGTATATATATATTTTTAACATTCTTCAATGTGGTCCTAGAGGGTGTGTGTGTGTGTGTGTGTGTGTGTGTGACAGAGAGAGAGAGAGAGAGAGGGAGAGATTACTGTGAAATTGCCTTCCAAATTAACCATAGTATTTTACTCTTACCAACAGCAAATGACTGTGCTTGTTTTCAATTCTTTATATGAATGATATTCTGAGAAGCTTAAAATGTGGACCATCTAATGGTTTGTAAAATTATTTATTTTTATAAATTGTTACATATTATTATGATAAAAACATAATTTCTTATGCTTATTAATCGTGCATTTTTTTCTATTGTGAATGACTTTGGTTTTTATTTTTAATTTTGATCCAGATATATATATCATATATTTCTTTAGAAATTTTGTACTTTTGGAAACTTTCCTTAACCTGATATATAAGCATATTATTCTGGTTGTTCTTTTTATTTGTAGTATCTTTGGCGTTAGTTTTTAGTTATAAAATGTTTGATTTTGAGTAACATACATTTTCACAGAATATAATCTATGTCACTTAAAATTTCAAGATTATTATATTGCATTAATTTAAAAATTATTCTTTGTACATATAATCTTCTGGATTGTCTGTGCCTTCTCTGTTTTTTGTTATTTTTTTAAAAATAAACTTTGTGCTTTAATGTGATTAATTCCTTAAGACAAATTCCATGATGTAGGTACTATTGAGTTATATGCTATGTGTATTACAAATGCTGACACATCATAGTTGGTTGCTGTTTTCAATATTATCTGCCCAGTCCCATAAAAAATAAGTAGAACTTATTTGGGTATTCATAAAAGCTTTAATTCTCTGCGATAAATAAGGCATTTAGGCCCCCATGAAACTGATGTAATTTTAAGTCATACACTCTGGTTGGAGTGGACAAACCAAGACAGGTATGGAAATGAACCCAGCAGGTGTTATTCTCAGCAAAGATCTGGAGGTCTGATAGACAAGGAATTAAGTTATGCTCTGGCACATAATGACTGGGTGATCTTAAGTCACTACTGCCTATGACCATCAGCTTCCTCATAGCTATATGGGAATGTTGTGTAGAGTTAACAAAACTCCTACTCTATGGACAAATAAGTTTCTACCCCTGTTTTTCCTATAAAAGTAGGATGCCAGCTGTGTAACTAGGTATCATTGCTTATAGCAAACATGACCCCATATAGGTAAATGACATCTGGACAGAAGATCAATGAATAAACTATAACTGTCTAGTGAGAGTCATAACTTTGAGACTGTCCTGAGGGCAGTGGATCTTATAACTCAGATTGCCTGTTGAGATCCTGGAAGTCTTGCCTATGGAATTGTCAGGAGACATATTGGCTCCTCTTTGACACATAGCACTTCTAAGTCAGGGAAGTGCCACCATTTGTGTCTCCTGTCCTTGCACCTGGGCTATCACACTTGCATACCAGAGAAGAGCTGTATGGTTTGTGGTCTCTTCTGAGAAGCCTCATTGAAGAAAAACCCCAGAGGCTGTCCTGCCCCATGCCCTATTTCCTTCCCTGTGTCCTTTTGGTAAAGCTGGTGCCACATACTGCCTATTGGAGTCTTTTAAGTTTAATGATAGGTTGAGCCTAAGAAAACCCAGACTGGGAGCAAGAAATATTAATAATAACCACCTTACAGAGTTGTGAAGAATAAATGAAATAATGTAAATGGAGCTTGGGCATAAGGTCAAAACCTTCTCTGTATCTCAGAAAGAACACTTGTGATTAAGCTCTTTTCCTCGTCTTTTCCTTGGGGAAAGCCTGCCTCTGAGCATCCAGTGTGAATAGTCAAGCCATAGTTTTTTCTCCTTTGCTTTTCCTTTCCTCTTTCCTTTCTTCCTTGGGGAGGATCCCTAGGGGTACTGTCCCTCATTTTTAATGAGGACTTTGGTCAATGATACTCAGAGCAGCGTTCCTTGTCCTTGTAACAGATATTTAAATCCTGCTGGTCTGTAGCAACTGCTTCTTATACATGGCATTTGCACTAGAAATCAAAGACTGTTCCTTAATATAAAGATCCAAATATAAATTAAAAAAAACAAACAAACTCCAGTCTACATTATCCTATGCTAAAACATTTGTTTGCACACAATACAAAGTTCTATTTCAAATGAAAGAGAGATCTACTGAACACTTTGTGTGACTACTACAGTTATCTCAAGCAACTCTTTCTTTCTTTAAAAAGTGAGATTTGGAATGCAAACTGGTACAGCCACTCTGGAAAACAGTGTGGAGGTTCCTCAGAAAATTAAAAATAGACCTACCTTATGACCCAGCAATAGCACTGCTAGGAATTTACCCAAGGGATACAGGAGTACTGATGCATAGGGGCACTTGTACCCCAATGTTTATAGCAGCACTCTCAACAATAGCCAAATTATGGAAAGAGCCTAAATGTTCATCAACTGATGAATGGATAAAGAAATTGTGGTTTATATACACAATGGAGTACTACGTGGCAATGAGAAAGAATGAAATATGGCCCTTTGTAGCAACGTGGATGGAACTGGAGAGTGTGATGCTAAGTGAAATAAGCCATACAGAGAAAGACAGATACCATATGGTTTCACTCTTATGTGGATCCTGAGAAACTTAACAGAAACCCATGGGGGAGGGGAAGGAAAAAAAAAAAAAAAGAGGTTAGAGTGGGAGAGAGCCAAAGCATAAGAGACTGTTAAAAACTGAGAACAAACTGAGGGTTGATGGGGGGTGGGAGGGAGGGGAGTGTGGGTGATGGGTAATGAGGAGGGCACCTTTTGGGATGAGCACTGGGTGTTGTATGGAAACCATTTTGACAATAAATTTCATATATTGAAAAAAAAATTAAAAAAAAAAGAAATTGTGGTTTATATACACAATGGAGTACTACATGGCAAAGAGAAAGAATGAAATATGGCCCTTTGTAGCAACGTGGATGGAACTGGAGAGTGTGATGCTAAGTGAAATAAGCCATACAGAGAAAGACAGATAGCATATGTTTTCACTCTTATGTGGATCCTGAGAAACTTAACAGAAACCCATGGGGGAGAGGAAGGAAAAAAAAAAAAAAAAGAGGTTAGAGTGGGAGAGAGCCAAAGCATAAGAGACTCTTAAAAACTGAGAACAAACTGAGGGTTGATGGGGGGTGGGAGGGAGGGGAGTGTGGGTGATGGGTAATGAGGAGGGCACCTTTTGGGATGAGCACTGGGTGTTGTATGGAAACCAATTTGACAATAAATTTCATATATTGAAAAAAAGTGAGATTTGGGTGTCTCCGTGGAAATTCAGTGGAGTTTGTCTGTATGAATATCATCTTTAGATGGACCCCTACCCCCAGAAAAAGGGGTCACAGTCATTGATGTTAAGCTTTACCAGCATAGAAAGTAAATCATTCCAACTTTGGCATCCAATCTTACATTAGCCAAAGTCACACATGGGTATATTGTTAAATGGCAGTAAGAGTGGATGCGTGGAAAGAGAACAATCTATTATGATAGATGCAGTGAGGATGGATAGATCAATGCTAGATACACAAGAAATAAGCAGATAGATGATGGTAGAATCAACTGCCCTCTTCAAAAGTATTGCCTGTTTGTTAACACTGAGACTGTGATTGCCCAATAGACCACATGCTTTCTTTAGCTGCTTAGTGCATTTACTTGAAGTTAGGTTACATTGGAAGTCAAATTCAAATTACAAAGGTTCTTTGTGAGTATGGAGTCATGGGAGGAGAGACTATCTTCATTCATATCTTCTTAGATAATTGTTGTAATCACACTGATGGTTAAAGCACATCCATTGGGTTTGGGTTTTCCTACTTGACTTCCAGAGGGCAACCTAATTTCCATTGTGTCTAAATTGACAGGAGGTGAGGTTCATTGTCATCCCTTTGTAACAATAGCACTAAGTTGATGAGTTCATTATTTATCAAATTTATCAGGAACTAGATGCAAAAATTAAAGATTACCTTGAACTGGTCAGGTTTCTATTTTAATGGAAACACTCAAATATTATTTTTCATCATCTGTTAAAAACAATTGTGATAATGTTACCATTAAATTGTTGAAGACAAATGAAGACTTTACTTCACTTCCTACATAAGTATTGTGCTTTTGCATGTCTAATATCTCATCTCTTCATTCACATCTGTTAAAACTTAAATTACAAGAGCATTTTTGCCCAATTAGAATTTTTTTTGTAAATTTTCTTTAATGCTTTAATGCATAAAAATTGAAAACTCAATGTTTATTTTTCCATATATATATATATATATATATATATATATGTAATTTAGAGATATTTATTCTGTAGCCTTAAGTGTCATTATGACATAATTTCCCTAATGGAAAATTACCCAGAGTATTTAATTTTCAATATAAACTGAAAAAAATATCGTTAATTCTCGTATCTTTGTATTTCTTGGTTTCCTTATATATAATTGATTTTACAAATTTATATTTTACTCAAGTAACATTGCTGGGCTAGATCATATTCCATAATAGTATTTAATTTATTCTATGCAATTTCAGGGGCGCCTGGGTGGCACAGTTGGTTAAGCATCTACTCTGGATTTCGGGTTCTGTGCTGGGTGCAGAGCCTGCTTAAGGTTCTTTCTCTCCCTCTCCCTCTGCCCCTCCCCTGCTTGTGCTCTCTCTCAAAATAAATAAATAAATAAATAAATAAATAAATAAATAAATAAAAATATCAGTACAGCAAAGTCATAGTATGAAAAATAATATTAATAGTAGTCCCTACATTTTAATTTTTTTAATTTTTTTTGAGAGAGAGATCGAGAACAAGTAGGGAGGCGAAGAGAGAGAGGGAGACACAGAATCTGAAGCAGGCTCCAGGCTCTGTGCTGGCAGAACAGAACCTGATGCTGGGCTCAAAATCCCGGACCATGAGATCATGACCTGAGCCAGAGTTGGACACTTAACCAACTGAGCCACCCAGGTGCTCCTCAGTTCCCACATTTTAAATGTTAGATCTGGCATTATGTTAAATACTCTGTATACATTTATACAATTAGTATATCATTAATATAAATATATTAATAGAAATGGATATTAATAGAAATGGAATAATTATTGGATGAATAAATATTAATAGTAATGAAATAAATATTAATAGAAATGGAAATCCAGACTGGGAAAGAGTAAGTTCTTGTCTTAAATTACAAAGTCAATATGTTGTAGAAATTGGTCTGTGTGACATCTATGCAGAATACTTAATCATTATGGTATTGGTATCAATTCTATTCATAATATGTTAGTGAACCCAATGAATAGTTTTCTTTGAAAACACTTTTACATAAGGGGGTACCCAGTTGGCTCAGTTGGTTAAGCATTCGACTCTTGATTTCAGAGGCGTCATGAGCTCCTGGTTTGTGAGTTTGAGCCCCATATGGGACTCAATGAGAAGGCTCTAAGCTGACAGTACAGAGCGTGTTTGGGATTCTCTCTCTCCCTCCTATTGCCTTCTCTGTCTCAAAATAAATAAACTGAAAAACAATTAATGCATTGCAATAAGAATATATAGTATAGGAACTCGAAATTATTTATTCAGACACAATAAAATTGTTAGAGCTAATTTTGTGTCAATATCACATAAACCAATGTTTATTTTTAATTTTTTTAAATTTATTTTTGAAGGAGAGAGAGAGAAAGAGCATGAGCGGGGGAGGAGCAGAGAGAGAGGGAAACACAGAATTCGAAGCAGGCTCCAGGCTTTATGCTGTCAGCACAGAGCCCAACGCAGGACTGGAACTCAGGAACCATAAGATCATGACCTGAGCTGAAGTCAGATGCTCAACCGACTGAGCCACCCAGGTACCCCACATAAACCAATGTTACATTGCTGTTTTATGCTCCTCTATCCAAAAGCAATAAATATTCTTTTAACTTTATACTATTTTTCATCATTTTAATCTTTTTTTTTTTCTATGTTAGGATAAAAAAGAAGGGCAAAATTATTTTTGGTGACATGAATAGAATCCAATATCAATTTTTCACATTCGTGGTGTACAGAGAACAAAAGATAATGAGTTTTATTTAGAATGTAAGCCATCAAAGAGACACAGAATTGATACTTGGCTGTCTGAGTATGCATATCAACTATGCCAAATAGACCTGCTATTTAAAACTTTTTGAGGAATTTGTAGTCAAAGAAACTACTCTGTACATTCTTAAAGTGAACTCAAGCCATGAAGAAATAAATCGTGTTTTATGGCAACAGTAGCGTGACTCAACATTGGGTAGCCTTCAGAAACGTGCACTGGGAGATCATAAGAGCTTGCCTTATTTGTAGAAATAATTAACAAGTCCATGTTGATGTCTTTGATCTCCTTCTGTTGCATTCCACTATCTATTTTGTAAATGGAACAGTGAGAAGTCTTTACTAGTGACTAGAGTTATGGAAGCTGCAAGAGGGGAAAAACAAAACAAAACAATGGACATAAGAAATGGAAGAATGTGCACATTATGGAAAAAAAAGATAAAAGAAATGAATAGAAAAAAGTATAGAAGAATGTAAACATAGAAAAATTACGTCAGAGATCACATGTGTCAGGGCTGTCATCCTAATAGATACTCAATTTTTTAAAGAAATATCCGCTCTGATATATATATTTATACTAATGGTGTACATCCAGTTTTTAGCACAATGACAGAAACAAGTTAACATTAAAAATGTAGGTACTGCTATTCAAATTATTTTTCATATTATGAATTTGTTATATTGACATTTTCCAGGATAAATTAAATACTATTGTTGAGTATAATCTAGCCCAGAAATTTTACATGAGTAAAATATAAATTAAAAGACAAATTAGAAAGAAAGAGAAAGAAAGAAAGGGAAAGAAAGAAAGAAAGAAAGAAAGAAAGAAAGAAAGAAAAGAAAGGAAGAAAGGAGGAAGAAAGAAAGGAAGGAAGGAAGAAAGGGGTGCCTGGGTGGCTCAGTCAGTTAAACATCTGACTTCTGAGTTTGGCTCAGGTCACGATCTTACAGCTCGTGAGTTCAAGTCCCGCGTCATGTTCGGTGCTGACAGCTCAGAGGCTGGAGCCTGCTTTGGATTCTGTATCTCCCTCTCTATCTGCGCCTCCCCTGCTCACACTCTGTCTCTCTCTCCTTCAAAAACATTAAGAAAATGTTTAATAAAAAAAAGAAATAAAAAATAGAAAAATATGAGAATTAACAATTTTCCTATGATCTCTGGGAATACATAGAAACATATTTTCCAAATTCTTTCCAACAAAGCTATCTTCCAAATGAAGAGTGTTTGGCAATTATTGAAGGAGTTTGTTTATAAGATAGCCCAACATATCAACAATATCATATGCTCAGATAGGACTCCTTTTCTCTTACAAAGGAAGATATTACTTTCCTGTATGTCTAAGGAAGTCCCTGGAGATCATTGTTTGTTTGTATGTTTCTTTGTTTTTGTTTGTTTGTTGCATTTGTTTGTTCATTTACATCACTAATACATTTTAAGAATTCCTTATCAATTCCTCCTCCAAAATATTGGGCCACAAATGTTTAGAATGCAGATTGGTTTTGGAATTTAACATAATAATAAGTGGCATAAATATCATAAGCACGTCAAGATTCAAGGCTGCACTCTGTAATCAAATATTCTCCTATTGTTGATAACATATGAATAATCACTGAATGTGGGCTAAATAATTACTATACATAGCCTCATGCCCATGCAAGGCTAGTTTTGCTGCCAATGAACTAGTACAAAACCTCAGCAACAATAATAACAGCAACAAAACATTTTGGTTTTCAAAGCGTTTAGGGTCTTGGAATTGCTATAGTGTATTGAGAAAAGTATTATTAAAAAGGAGATTTAAGCTTTATTAAACTTCTTCTTTTCTTATTAAAAGTGATGTTTGATCATTCAAACTTAAAGTAAACCTTTTCTGTAATCCAAATATATAGGCAATTTAAATTTCTTATTACTTTTATTTTATACAATTTTTTTTAATTGGAAATCTAGAGAAAGGTGTCAGGTTATTTTTCTCATCTACAATAGATGTAATGGGTCAAAGATTACTATTGTTTATTAGTTTTTTTTTTCAGTGTAGTGATTTTGAAATAGATTTTTGCTTAAATTTTATATAAAGCAATTTAACTAAACACGACCATTTGAGTGTTTTGTGGTATGCTGAATTATATCCTGTTGTTTTTTTTTTTTTTTAACTGAGATTAAATAAATAAGTGTATTGCCAAGAATAAAGGTGGTATTGAACCTAAGAGCCAATATTTTGGCAAAGCATCATTACCCATAGGGGTCTCATTAATGCTTTGGCACAAAAATTGGGTAAACAACATGTGTTTTACTAAATCTATTTAGCCCCCAGGGAGGACTTTAGCATAGGGAGAACAATATGGAACATCAGCTTTTACTGAGTTTCCCAAATGGTCATTGCTATTTTATGGAGATGAGGACACAGGTAGTATTACAAAGTTTCCCAAATAATAGTTGGGAAATCATTTCGATATTGGATACTTTAATACCATTACTACTAATTTCTCCAATCCCATTCCTCTCCCCACACACATGGGGGGACACATGGGGGCACACCCACACAAAGCACTGCGTTATAAAGAATTTTTCACACTTAAAATGTATGTTTAATATTTTTTCATGAATTTTAAAACACAACTTCCTATTTCAGATGTATTTTTCTTTTCTGATGGCACCACAGTATGCTAATATGCAGAGGCACTACTAGCAAAGGCTTGTTTTTGTTTGAATTGGATAAAGGCAGCCTGCTAGATGGCTGAATTCAGAGAAGACCTTACTAGAGCACAAGAAAGTTAACCCATCACTGACCCCCTCGGCTGAAGACTGCTGTGGGAGCGAATGTAAAAGTGATTCTTAGATAGATAGTAAAAATCTATCTATCTATCTATCTATCTATCTATCTATCTATCTATCTATCTACTCAGGTGTAATATGTACAAAACTTTAATTCATGAGTCAATGGAGGCAATACTCATGATGATTTTTCAAACCACTAACTCCACACTGTTTTAAAGTAAGTTGAAAATGTCATTCCTACAGTGCCTGGTCACGTTTCTTTGAATCTATAGTTTTTGTCTTTTTTCCCTATACCATCACACCTTAATGTTGACATAAGTGGAGACCACCCCAGTGAGAGCAAATAGAGGCTACTTACTGAGAACTTGCTATAGAAAAGTGCCAGCCGTCATCAACTGTGCTTGGTAGAGATTTAAAGGCAGGTAGGGGAGTGGGAAAGCTTTAAAGAGAAAAAAAAATTCAATTATGCTCTGAGTAAAGGGTATTGTCATAAGGAAATTTAAGAGGGTTAACTTGAAGTGGGGCATCTTCGTGTTAGGCTTAGGGTGGAGGGTGCATATTTGACTTTCTCTTATTGGCCCTGAATTGATCCGCACTTTGCCCAATTGTATATTCATTCTCTCATTAGATATTTAATACACAACAGTGGCTGCCTACAGTGAGCATTCTCACAGGAATATAGGTTTTTAGGAGTACAGCCTCCCATCCCCATCCCAATCTGCTTTGAAAATCATGGTTTCAATATTTGGGTTGTTTTAAATTCCAGGAAAGAATAGATAGAAATATCTTTTTAGAAACTCTTTGAGTTTACAAAGCTTTCAGTATTCCAGATTATGGTGTTCTTCTCCAAGAATCCAGGGATGACACTAGGTCTATTCTCTACATTTCAATATTTTGTTTTGTTTTGTTTTTGGAAAAGAAACAACTGTTTATCTAGGCAGAGGGGCCACACTGCTTGAACTGAGGAGCCCTGAAAAATCCAGTCATCTGCAAGTTTTTTTTCTCCATTGCAATAATCATTTTATAGACCAAGAATCAGACGAGCAGAGAATGTAAGTAGTTTGCTTAAACCCACACAATTTGTAATTTTACAATTTAGCTATGTCAAACTGTTTAACAATGTATCATTCTATCTTCTATACCATAGCTCTGGTAGATAACCATGATAAAAGAATAGAAACAGAAATCCTTGAGGATTATTCACACAAACGAATGTCAACTCAAGCAATACAGTGTTATGCTGTCAAAAGCAATGGCATTTGTAATATTTTTATTTATAATTTATCTTCAATTTTACTTGCTTAACTGAATACATTGAACCATGTGGGAAATGAAACTCAACGAAGTCCAGGACTAGGCTCTACCTCTTTTATTCACTTATAACATAGAATATTTTGCATCATAAATAATAAATATATGGTGGGGGGATGAATATTTGAAAACCACTGTTTCATTAACATTCAACAATTCTTACCTATCACCTCCTCACCCTCTAGCTCATCTGCACACATTCATAAACATCTCCTGCATAAATTATTCATGCTTATTATAATCTGTTGGTAAACTTGATTTTGATTAGAGAAAGCACATAGGTTCTGGGTTAAAGGACTCAGAAATCCACTCTGATTTGGGGGAGAAAATTTTAATAATCTTGCTTTTCTGGATATTATTCCTTCAGAGAATTTCATCCTTTTTGAATTTTACGTTTCTTGGTTATTTGCTGTCTCTATTCAACCTGGAAGGTAATAAATCCTTACTGTTTTCAGTTTATCATTACTGTATCAAAGATTTTTTTGTCCATTCTCTCTTTCATGCAACATTTTGACAACATATCAAGGATCAGACCCTGTATTAGGTGCTATAAGCAAAAAGAATGACTACAACCATTAACCTCATGGAGATCTTCCATTTCTGTATTACCATTTCCATTTAAAACATAATTTTAAAAATACTTCTCATCTACCAACAGAATTCCATGTTTTCTCACATGCTTTGGAGTAATCTGTGTCCTACTTGAAGCACTCATACTTGTGACTTTCCTGGTTACTATTGTTATTTTTGTCTGTTTAAATGCATTGTAAACTGGAAATAACAAAAGTATGTTCAACAATTATAATCATCACCTTTAGAAAATTTGGGTTGCCAGGAGTTCAATCACCCATATGTTTTGAGATGAAGAGCACAAGGTACAAATAAAGAGTCTTCTAAAATATGT
This sequence comes from Puma concolor, assembly GCF_028749965.1. Taxonomy (NCBI): domain Eukaryota; kingdom Metazoa; phylum Chordata; class Mammalia; order Carnivora; family Felidae; genus Puma; species Puma concolor. The sequence continues at coordinate 19,780,131 of NC_141667.1, read as the reverse complement.
CACCAAAATGTTTCTTAACTACTGTGGTGCTTTTAACATAGGCTCACAAATTGTTTGGTATTCTTCCCTCCAGGAGGGCTTATTGCCCTTGCTTTGAGTATAGGTTGGTCTTGGTAAATCCTCTTAATAAACAGTGTAAGCAAAATGAAAAAAAAAAAAAGTAATTTTACTATAGAAAACCCTGGCAGACACCACAGTAACCAAGAGGTCAAAGTTATTATCACCAGATGATATTCAAAGTAAATATCATCTACCTCCTGATAGGATGCAATGAGAACAGCACTTCGCCTCTCTGGCATTATCTCCAACATTCATAACATAGTCTAATCATGAGAGAATATCAGACAGACCTAAACTGAAAGACATTGTGGAAAATAACTAACTAGTACCTTCTGAAGTTTAAAAGCGTGAAAAACAAAGACACACTGAGAAATGTCACAGACAGGAGTTTTCTAAGGAAATGTAATAACTAAATGCAACATGATATTCTGAACTACATCCTGGAATAGAATGAAAAAAAAAGGAACATTAGTGTAAAAACTAGTGAAATATGAATAACGTCTGTAGTTTAGTTAATCCTATTGTATCAAAGTCGATTTCTTAGTTTTGGCAAATGTGCCATGGTGAGGTACAATGTTAACTGTAGGGAAAGCAGGGTAAGGTATATATAGGAACTCTGTAAAATTTTTATAACCCTTCCACGAATCCAAATTTATTTCAGAATAAGAATTGGAATAATAAAAAGTCTCAATCATTTAACTGAATACTAATCAATTCCATTTAAATTCTTTTTTTTTTTTTTGTAAGTCAATCATTCTTCAACTGTCTTTTTACTCCTATGCTAACTCTAAGTTGCAATTTGAAGTTCTTTTATTTCCATTTTAGTTGAGATGTGAACATTAGGGGAAATCAGGAACACTCTACCATCTGACAAAAGCAAGGATCTCTGGAGTTTGTGATGAGCTAATACTTTCCATCTACATACTGTGGATGAAAGAGCACTTGGATGTCTGAAGATAGGGGATCTGGTCCTACCTAGAGTGAACATATGAAAACATGCTCAACCTCAACGAAATTAAGAAAATAAAAACTACATTCATCATGGGATGCTATTTTTCATCCACTCCATGAAAACATCTAGCAATCCCATTACTGGTGAGTATTTGGAACAAAAGGAGAGTTATGCATAACTGGTGTGGAGATGGATGACTTTAACCCTTCTGGGAAAACATTCAATTATTATGTTGAACATTTTCATACCCTACAACTCAACGCATCATTCTCAGATGTCCATGAACACCAGCAGAAATAAAGACTATTTACAGCAGTACTGTTTACTATGTAGGGTATGGAAATGTTCAACATAATAACTGAATGTTTTCCTAGAAGGGTTATAGTCATCCATCTCCACACCAGTTATGCATAACTCTCCTTTTGTTCCAAATACTCACCAGTAATGGGATTGCTAGATGTTTTCATGGAGTGGATGAAAAATAGCATCCCATGATGATTGTAGTTTTTATTTTCTTAATTTCGTTGAAGTTGAGCATGTTTTCATATGTTCACTCTAGGTAGGACCAGACCCCCTATCTTCAGACATCCAAGTGCTCTTTCATCCACAGTATGTAGATGGAAAGTATTAGCTCATCACAACAGTACCTGTTTAAGATAACAACAGATTAATGTCCATCAGGGAAAGGGAAAAGATTTTAGCTACATCACTGTAGATCAAGAGTAGAAACTAAGGTTGAATAGGAAGAAATAGATCACAGAAAAATCATACTTAGCATAATACTTGCATAAATGAGAAGATGCCATGAAAATAAGTTTGCCCTGAAGTAACAACCAAGTAACAAACTAAAGCTTTTTTGTTGTTGTTGTTCTATTTGTACAGAGTCCTATGTGAGTCCATCAATGCATAGAGAGAATCTCTTCCCCATGTAAGGGCTCAGAAATCCCAGCTGCTTCCAATGTATGAATTTACCATTCAAATATAGTCTTCATTATTGACACGAAAAGGGTAACTACACACAGATAGATTATGTTCTAGTATCGAAAGGATGCATGTCCTTTGAGCCACTACTCAGAAATAATCAAGAGGGATGGTAAATTAGGGTGAACTTCTGGCTCTTTAGGAAATAACAAATGGACCTATTTCAACAGCATTTTAATGAGATCAACAACAACAACAAGCTGTCGTTTTAGGGATAACTGAACAAGTGATAAAATTATGAAAATCCAAGAAAGGATAAAAAAAATAAGAACAGTGAGTGTATTAGGCAGGATACAGAACAATGAGGATCAAGAAGGAGAAGATAGAGAGCTTCAGTAATGTTTTATATTAGAATTCATGTTATTGGTCAAGATATTTATTTTGGTATAAATAATTCTAATATAATTTACATTTAGATTTCATACTTTCTCTTTTATGGGTAAAAAGTCTTATAATAAAAATAAAGAATAGCCATGATGTGGATAATTTTAATTTTTTGAGAAATGGACTTTCCTTCATTAGAAGAAATATACAAGGAAGGCACTTATGCCACATTAAGGCATGAAATGACTCTTTAGTGGAAACCTATAAATTTCTTCTGTGTTGTAAATTTTTAATATCTTTTTCTTGACTCTGTCTCTCCCTTCTTCTCCTGAGTTATTAAACATATTAAATAGCATAAAATTAAACTTTATGTTACCCCTAAGTAATGGCAAATCAGTTCTAAGATTGATTTTGATAATCCACAAAAGTTGAGATTTGAAATATTTTATTCATGCCCTAAAAATTAGCTGGACTAAAGCTACATACATAAAAATGTCCAGGAATTCAAAGCTGCAGCCATTTCTGGCCTTCGGGAGAATCCAAAGAAAATTGCATTTTCAGAGTTTTCCCCTTCTAAACCTTTATTTCAGAGCCCCTAAGCACAAAACCTGGCCTCATGACTTATCAATAACTTTATTCTAAGCAATTTACTTCCTTTCTTCTTATCCTATAAGCTATTTACAGATAATACTTTGGTGTAGTCAATCCCTAGTGACCTTCTGCTCCTCAGGGGACACAAGTGTTAGTCTGCTGTCATATACTAAAGTCAGATTTTGCACAACTGGTATAATCTTAGAGTTTTTCCTGAGGTTTTGGAATTCACTGGAACCTGACTTGCATAATAACTAGCCTGCAAAATGGAGGGAGTGACAGGAATGTACTTCATATTAAAACTCTTGTCAGAACAAAAAGCATAGGACAGGAACGGAGAGAAGGTTTCTGTATGGTTTTACCTGACAGAGTTTTCTCAGTCTTCGACGTTAACCTTGCGGTCTCAACTGACACCACCTGTGTGAGGAGTGAAGCTACCCACCCAGTTAAGGGAGAGCAAAGATGTGCCTCTGACAAGATTTTATTCTCTGCTCTATGAAACTCAGGATCTGCAGTTTTTTGAATAGGTCGATGCAAATTCCTACAGTCCCTATAGGCATCATCTTTCCTGGTATGTGAGAAGCCATTGAAACGTTTTGTCCCAACAAAAACAAAATAATTAATTTGGGATATTTTTATAAGAGGGTCAAAAATTAAATGTTATTGGAGATTTAATTTTAAGAAAGGCATAATCATAAAACAAATTGCATCTGTTCCTGACCCTAATTAAATAAATCACATTGCATTATCCATTTCTATACAAATAAGTATATCTCATGTAGCCTTTGATGACATTTAAAAGGTGACTATTAAAAAGATATTTGTTAAAAATGTAATGGTTTAAAATTATTAAAATAGATAGATAAAGCAAGAAATACAATCTTTCCCAATGAAAAGGTTTGTTTCACCAAGAAATAATCAGCTCTTCACAATTAATAGAAAAACTTGTGGTTTTGAACAAGTCACATTTTACTTGGAATATTACCACAAATTTATTTACTTATTGTTGGTGCACCTGGCATATTTTAGAGCCTTCTGGATACTGGGCTTTTAATCAATGCTTCTTTAATGGAGTGTGTACTAAAAAAAAAAATCATCAGGGCGCCTGGGTGGCGCAGTCGGTTAAGCGTCCGACTTCAGCCAGGTCACGATCTCGCTGTCCGTGAGTTCGAGCCCCGCATCAGGCTCTGGGCTGATGGCTCAGAGCCTGGAGCCTGTTTCCGATTCTATGTCTCCCTCTCTCTATGCTCCTCCCCCGTTCATGCTCTGTCTCTCTGTCCCAAAAATAAATAAACGTTGAAAAAAAAAATTTTTTTTTAAAAATAAAAAAAAAAAATCATCAATCAATTTATAAATAAAAGAAGAACCCCTGTTAGAAGAAAAGAATTAACTAGAGATAAGAAATTCAATGCCCCATTAGGTTTTATAGTGTTTTATGGTGTTTTATTTTTTTTCTTAATTCGTAAGAATGAAGAAATTCGAATGAAGCTTTATTTTAGATTTAATATTAAAACACAGAAAGTGAGTACATTTTGAGGTGACATAATTATATTCTTCTTCTATGTTAATAGGAATTGTATGAAATAATTTTACTTCTATTAAAAATAATTATTTTTGACAAACTAAGCATATATTATCTATTATTCCTTTTTATTTTAAGTGGAGCCTAATGCCAGACTTCGAACTCATGACTCTGAGACAAGACCTGGGCAGAGATCAAGAGGCTATAATTTTCCAACTTTACTAAAGTTCCACAGAGCTAAAGACCTTAGTGTTTCATTAAGCTTTTAAAACAGCCCTTTGAAGCAAATATTTGCTTCTAAACACTCATATCTTCCTCAAGCATTTAACACTAGTGCATGTTATTCAATTTGTCCTCCAATTATAATTTTTCCCTTGTCAAACAAAGATCAACAAGATAGTGAGACATTTAATTCTGAAGTATTATGAACAAGCTTTGTTTTGTGTATCCATAATTTGATCATTATTCAAAGAAAATATTTTATTAGTAGTATTATATTTTAACTATCTTGAAATAACAGATTGGTAAGGAAACACTTAATATGATAAAATGTATATGAGAATTCTCTTGTTTAAAATCACTGATGCATGGAAGAGGCAACTACCTATTCTATACCTTGAGAAAGACTGGAGCCTCATTTTCTGTTGGGGAAAAGAACCATGAAATAAAATACTGGAAACAGAGGAATTAAGTGTCTTATGCAAACTGGGTGGTGAGTCCAATAGTTTTCTTCTTCTATCTTGATGAGTTTTTAGAAAATTCTATTTAAAAAATTTTAACCAAGAAGAGGAAAAACACAAAGTCATGACTTTAAGCATGTTCTAATAAATGGACTCATGCGGATTCTCCTACAATGAAATTCAAAGTCAACAATCCACATAGATGTACTGAAAGTTTCCAAACAAAATTTTAGTCTCGGTGGAGATTAAAAAGGAAAATAAAACTAAAGATAAGTTAAAATTTTGGGAGAGAACTTAATGTAAGAGAAATTAAAACAAACAGAAAAAAAAATCTGTGATATAACAAAGTCAATACAAAAAAGAAGAAAATTAAAAAGAGTATTTCTGGGGCACCTGGGTGGCTCAGTCAGTTAAGTGTCCAACTTCAGCTCAGGTCATGATCTCGTGGTTCATTGGTTCGAGTCTTGCATTGGGCTTTCTGTTGTCAGCACAGAGCCCACTTCACATCCTCTCTCTCACACTTTCTCTGCCCCTCCCATGTTTGTGCTAGATCTCTCTCTCTCTCTCAAAGATAAATAAACATTAAAAAATAATAATTAAATCAATACTTTCAATCATTGATTATCATGTTTTTGATGTAAGAGAATATTTTGTGACAGTAGAGCAAGATTAAGATGCTATTACAAAATGTAAAAATCTAGGGAACACAAATCTCCTTAAAACTGAAAAAGAAAAGATACCAGAATAAAAATTCCATAGATTATAATAAAGACAGTAATATGCAGAACAAAGGGAAAACAAATGTAAAAAAAAAAAAAAAAATTAAACCTCCTTACAACCTGCAACCCATTGCTAAATACTTAAGTCAACAGGGTGACCTTTCTTCAGGAACTCAACTGCCTTAATACTTTCTGGAGACAAAAAAGCAATAGATAAAATCACGACTGAAAGAGGAGAGATTACAACCAACACCAGAGAAATACAATTATTAGAGAATACTATGAAAAATTATATACCAACAAACTGGACAATCTGGGAGAAATGGACAAATTACTAGACACTCACACACTGCCAAAACTCAAATGGGAAGTAGAAAATTTGAACAGACCCATAATCAGCAAAGAAATTGAATAGGTTATCAAAAATATCCCAACAAATAAGAGTCGGGGGCCAGATGCTTCCCAGGGGAATTCTACCAGACATTTAAAGCACAGTTAATACCTTTTCTGCTCAAACTATTCAAAAAAATAGAAATGGAAGGAGAGCTACCAGACTCATTCTGTGAAGCCAGCATTACCTTAATTCCAAAACCAGAGAAAGACCCCACTAAAAAGGAGAATTACTGGCTAATATCCCTGATGAACATAGATGTAAAAATTCTCAACAAGATACTAGCAAATCAAATTCAACATTACATTAAAAGAATTATTCACCATGATCAAGTGGGATTCATTCCTGGGCTGCAGGGCTGGTTCAATATTTGCAAATCAATCAACATGATACATCACATTAATAGAAGAAAGGATAAGAACCATATGGTTCTGTCAATAGATGCTGAAAAAAAGCAGTTGACAAAATACAACATCCTTTCTTAATAAAAATCTTCACAAAAATTGGGGTAGAAGAAACATACCTCAAGATCATAAAGGCCATATACAAAAGACCCACAGCTAATATTATCCTCAATGGGGAAAAACTAAGAGGTTTCCCCCTGAGGTCGGGAACAGGGATGTCCACTCTCACCACTGTTGTTTAACATAGTGTTGGAAGTCCTAGCTCAGAATCAGACAACACATGGAAATAAAAGGCATCCAAATTGGCCAAAAAGAAGTCAAACTTTCACTCTTCTCAGATGACATGATATTCTATATGGAAGACTCGAAAGACTCCACCAAAAAAATGCTAGAGCTAATACATGAATTCAGCAAAGTCATAGGATATGGAATCAACGTACAAAACTAGGGCACATTTCTATACTCCAATAATGAAGCAACAGAAAGACATATTAGGGAATTGATCCCATTTACAATTGCACCAAAAGTCATAAAATACCTAAGAATAAACCTAACTAGAGTGGTAAAAGATCTGTACACTGAAAACTATAGAAAGCTTATGAAAGAGATTGCAGACAATAAAAAGTAATGGAAAACATTCCATGCTCATGGATTGGAAGAATAAGTATTATTAAAATGTTGCTACTACCCAAAGCAATCTACACATTCAGTGCAATCCTTATCAAAATAACACAAATATTTTTCAAAGAGCTGGAACAAACAATCCTAAAATTTTTATGAAACTACAAAAGACCCCAAATAGCCAAAGCAATCCTGAAAAAGAAAACCAAAGCTGGAGGAATTATAATCCCAGACTTTAACATGTATTAGAAAACTGTAATCATCAAGACTGTATGGTATTGGCACAAAAACAGATACATTGTTCAATGGAAAAGAAAGGAGAACTCAGAAATGGACCCATAAAAAAATGGCCAACTAATCTTCGACAAAGCAGGAAAGAGTATCCAATGAAAAAGAGACAGTGTCTTTGGCAAATGGTGCTGGGAGAACTGGACAGCAACATGAAGAAAAATGAAACTGGATCACCCTCTTACACCATACACAAAAATAAATTCAAAACGGATGAAACCCATACATGTGAGATAGGAAACCATCAAAATCCTACAGGAGAAAACAGGCAACAACATCTTTGATCTCACCTATAGCAACTTCTTACTAGACATATCTCTGAAGACAAGGGAAATAAAAGCAAAAATGAACTATTGAGACCTCATCAAGATAAAAAGCTCCTGGGGTGCCTTTGTGGCTCAGTTGATTAAGCATCCAACTTCGGCTCAGATCATGATCTTGCAGTTCATGAATTTGAGCCCTGCATTGGGCTCTGTGCTCATAGCTCAGAGCCTGGAGCCTGCTTCAGATTCTGTGCCTCCCTCTCTCTCTCTGCCTTTCCCCTGCTCGCACTCTGTCTCTCTCTCTTAAAAATAAATAACAAACATTAAAAATGTTTTTTTAATAAGATAAAAAGCTTCTGCACAGCAAAGGAAACAATCAACTAAACTACATGGCAACTGATGGAATAGGAGAAGATATTTGCAAACGACATATCAGATAAAGGGTTAGTATCCAAAATCTATAAAGAACTTACCAAACTCAGGGCACCTGGGTGGCTCAGTTGTTTAAGTGGCCTACTGCGGCTCAGGTCATGATCTTGCGGTCTGTAGGTTTGAGCCCTGCATCAGGTTCTGTGCTGACAACTCAGAGCCTGGAGCTTGCATTGGATTCCGTGTCTCCCTCTCTCTCTGGCCCTGCCCCACTCTCTCTCTCTCTCTCTCTCTCTCAAATAAATAAATATTAAAAATTTTAATTAAAAAATAACTTTCCAAACTCAACACCCATAAAACAAATAATCCAGTGAAGAAATGGGCAGAAGACATGAAGAGAAACTTTTCCAAAGAAGATATCCAAATGGCAAACAGACACATGAAAAGATGTTTAATATGGCTCATTGTCAGGGAAATACAAATCAAAATCACAATGAGATATCACCACACACGGGTCAGAATGGCTAAAATTAACAACTCAAGAAACAACAGATGGTGGCAAGAATGTACAGAAATGTACGGAAAGGGGAACCCTGTTGCACTGTTGGTGGGAGTGCAAACTGGTGAAGCCACTCTGGAAAACATAATGGAGGTTAATCAAAAAATTAAAAATAAAACTATCCTACAACCCAGCAATTGCACTACTAGGAATTTATCCAAAGGACACAAAAATGCAGATTTGAAGAGGTACATGCACCCCAATGTTTATAGCAGTGCTATCAACAATAGCCAAATTATGGAAAGAGCCCAAATGTCCATCAACTGAAGAACTGATTAAGAAGATGTGATATATATATATATATATATATATATATATATATATATATATGTATATACACACACATATACATACAGTGGAATCCTACTCAGCAATGAAAAGTAATGAAATCTTGCCATTTGCAACAACGTGGATGGAACTGGAAGGTATTATGCTTAAGCAAAATACGTCAGAGAAAGACAGATATTATATGATTTCACTCATATGTATAATTTGAGAAATTTAAGAGATGAACATAGGGGAAGTGAAAGAGAAATAAGATAAAAACAGAGAGTTTTAACAGTTCTCTTAAATACAGAGAACAAACGGATGGCAGATGTGGGTGGGAAGGTGGGGGATGGGTTAAATGGGTGATGGGCATTAAGGAGGGCACTTTTTGGGATGAGCACTGGGTGTTGTATGTAAGTGATGAATCATTGGCTTCTACTCCTGAAGCTAAGAGTACACTGTATGTTAAATAACTTGAGAATAAAAACAATTAAAAACTAAATAATAAATAAACATTACAAAAAGAGCAAACTTAGCTTGACATTAGGCTGATCTCCAAGATCCTGTAAGTCTTTTTTTAACATAAAAATCTCTTTGGAAACTTATTTTCGCTCTATTTCCCCAAGATATATGTTAGCAAGCATCCTCCAAGTATTTGGCCCACTGATATATATCTATAGGGTCTCACGACTAAGATTGTACTAAGACCTTAGTTAATGACCTAGCCCTTTAAGGTCCTAGAAATTTTGCCTCCAAATTCATTAGAGACTTACGCTATCCCTAACCCCCTCCCAACTTAACAATATATAACCAATCACTCCTCACTATCCCAGTGAAGTTCTTTCTGCCCACGGGTCCTTTCCCTGTGCTTTAGTAAAACCACCTTTTCTGCACTGAAAATGCCTCAAAAATTCTTTCTTGACTGCTTGATCCTAGACCCCACATCACATCACATCAACAGAAGCACAGGAAAGAAGAGAAATTTGAGAAAATAAAAGCAAAAACAAAAGTGATACAGTAAATAACATTTAAGAAAGTTAGAAGGCCTGTACAAAATTTAAAACATTTCAGAAATTAAATTTTCAGAGATAAAACAGAAAAAGTTGCAAGAAAGACATTTTTGATAGAAAAAAAAAAGACAAGACATAGTTTTCTACGTAAAATGCCTAATGAAGAATAAATAGATGAAATTAAGCCTAACAAAGACACATTTTCTGGAGAAACAATGCAATGAATAAGGTCTATAATACAATGACTAAAGGCCAGCAAGGTCTTGTGCATAGTTTTCCTTTCTCTAACCAAAAAAAAAAAAAAAAAAAAAAAAAAAAAAAAAAAAAAAAAGGAGAGAGAGAGAAAGGAAAAGGAAAAAAAGGCCAGACCATGGTATGTCTAGAGGTAACAGTAGATTTATATTCCAAATAAGGATGCTATCCCTGTATTAGGTTTCTAGCCTTTATATTTATGGAAGAAAAAATTTTTTTGACATTTTAGAACACTGCAGACAAGGAGGAAACTATGTATTTCTAGAGCAAATGGACCATATTGTAAAGATTGAGGATAAAGAATTAGGGTGGCTACAGACTATTGTAACATTGAAATCTAGAAGTCAGTTCAGCAATGCTCTTAATACCATGAAAATTATTTTCAGGCTCTTACTCTATATGCCATCAAACCATCAAGCAAGTGACAGCATAGAATAAAGACATCCTTTTTTCTCCAATGCACAAGGTCAGAAAACTTTCACTCACCAAAAATGATGGAATTAGAAATTTGAGGCAGGGCATGGAGCATCTACAACAGAAGACAAGAAAAGTAATCTCGATTATAAAGAAAGAATATTTCATTCTTAGAGATGTGCCAGTCCACTTTGAAGCAAATTATAAAGTCTGGGTGAGAGATCTCCAGTGAGAAAAAAATAATAGAATATCTGTAGTTTTCAACTGATTTGAGAGGATAAATGGATACCTGTGGCATCTGTGAGGCTGGAATAGTGTTTAAATACTAACAAAGCCAAGTGAACAAATATAAGGCAAATATCATATAGGGAAAACAAAATTATGTATAGAAAAGGAAAAGTATTTATGAATAAAAACATGGCAGAATTACATTTAGTCATCTCATTTAGTCACAAAATGTTAAAAAAAATATATAGATTTAAAATTATGATATGGGGCACCGAGTGGCTCAGTTGGTTGATCGACCTACTCTTGATTTCAGCTCAAGTCATGATCTCACAGTTCGTGAGTTCGAGCCCCACGTCTGGCTCTGTGCTAACAGTGTGGAACCTGCTTAGGAGTCTGTCTCTCTCTTCTTCCTCTCTCTCTCTCTCTCTCTCTCCCCTGTCTAAATCTCTAAAAAAAATAAGCATTTTTTAAATTTCTTTTTAATGTTTATTTACTTTTGAGAGAGAGAGACAGACAGAGACAGAGACAGAGAGAGAGGGGGGCACCTCGGTAGCTCAGTCGGTTGCAACTTTAGCTCAGGTCATGATCTCAAGGTTGGTAACTTCAAGCCCCATGTCAGGGCTCTGTGCTGACTGCTTAGAGCCTGGAGTCTGCTTTAGATTCTGTGTTTCCCTCTCTTCTGTGCCCCTCCCCTGCTTGTTATCTCTCTCTCTCTCTCTCTCTCTCCCTCTCTCTCTCTCAAAATCAAATAAACATTAAAAAAAATTGTTAGAGAGAGAGAGTATGAGCAGGCTCCAGGCATTGTGCTGTCAGCACAGAGGCTGACACAAGGCTTGAGCCCACAAACTGTGAGATCATGACCTGAGCTGAAATTGGATGCTCAACTGACTGAGCCACCCAGGCGATCCAATAAACAAGCACTTTTTAAAAAATTATGACATAAATATTGAGAGCATGAGAGAATGGCGAGAGTGTACGTATGTGGTGTATGTGGACAAAGAGAGCCAAATACTAATTTCCATGTTGGGAAGTTAATATATAATAAACAAATTTGAAAAATCCAGAAATTGTTATTTGGAAATGGTACTTAGAGGTGTTAATAAATACACAATGTAGTGCATGAATGAGTTGGAAATAATTGCCGCTTTATGAGGTAAGTATAGGATTAGCAAAGAAAAGCTATTTTTTTCTGAAATAATTTTGATTAAAAGTAATATAAAAGGAAAGGAATGGTGATGGACAAATATATAGGAAATTCATGTTAAAGATCCTCTCATGATTACTGGTTGGGTTTGTATTCTAAGGGGATGTGGAATAAATCTTCAAGTAGGAGAGTAGAGATAATTTTTTGAGATAATATTTCTCAAATTGTCACTAAAATACCAAAGAAAAAATCGTCAATCTTTTTTTGACTTTTATATTACGACATGCTTCTACTTCTATTGCATTAAAAAGTTCTTGATTTTCATGCATTCTTTTGTTCAAATATAGACGTATATTTGTTTATGCTTATATTTCACAAAAAGAGACCAGAAAATAAGGAGTCTATAAAATTAATATAAATACAATTGTATAGATGAGTAGTTCTTGCAGTTGTTGACTTCAGAACTCCTTTACATTCTTAAAAGTTATTGAATAACTAAGAAGCTTCTTTTATGTAGCAAAGTCTATCAATGTTTACCATTTAGAAATTGAATCTGGGCAACTCTTAGAATATTTATGTAACAATTTGCTTGAAAAAACAATGGTAAGCCATTACATGTTAACATATGGATTTTATAAAACTACTTTTAACAAAGCAACTATTGAAGAGTGGCTTTATCTTACATTTTTGCAAATCACTTTAAATACTGGCTTAACAGAAGATAGCTGACTTACTATAAATTTGCTGCATTCAAGCTGTTTAAGTGTGTAGTTTGAAGTGACATATCTGAGAAAATCAGGCCTCATACAGATGTATTTGTCTAAGGGAATAGGATCTTAAAAAGAAAGAGTATTTTATAATAGTCTTTTCAGGTAACTATGAATAGTCATCTTTGATATTACACCAATACTTGGCAAGGAACTTTCTTAAAGGTTAATTGTAATGTGGAATCTACAACCAAATCAAGTAATTTTTTATGACTTTGTTACATTAAAACCCAATAGCCTATCTTGTACTTTCAAAGGATCTTTTATCCATGCATATTTTGTAATAGCCTGCATTGTTCACTTGGAAAATATCTGTTACTACATTGTGCAGGTTTTCCAAGATTTGACACATTTTATTATGTATATCTAAAGTCACATTTTTAATTTCTCTTATGATTTAATCAGAAAGCCTGTGAGTGTTGGCAAGCTGTCAAGTTCACAGAGACAGATACAAGTTCTCCAAATTTACAATTTTCTCTTGAGAGATTGATTTGCATGATTGGCATCAAATATTGTGTGTTGACTTCTTTGAAGTGACAGCCTCATTTGATGCATTTTTGAAAAAAATCTGTAAATAAACAAGACTGACAAACCATAACCTTTCCTTTAGAGATTGTTCCAATGAAAAATTCTGTTCCTTGAAAAAAAGCTGATAGTTGAGCTTGCAACTCAAAAAATTGGCTTTCCTTGAGACAGCTGTTGTACCTCATAAGGCAGCAGAAGTGCTTTATGCAAAATTCCCATTTCTTCACACAAAAGACTAAACAGTATTCAAGACTAAAATGTATTCAAGTGTCAACATTAAATTAAATTGATAATTGTTTAATGCTTCATCAGGAACATTTTTATCTGTGAGTGTGGAATGGTGAAGAATGCAATGACCACTAGTCGAGATTGATACCACATTGAGAACTGCCAACAAACTATAAAGAACTGCTGAATAGTCTTTCCAATTGTATTTGAAATTAATCATGTACAATATTTGTAATGATGACTTTTAAACAACCAGACATTCTAGAAATATATCTCAGTACTTTTTTGGAAATTCATGCATTTGTTTCTACCAAGAGAACACATTTTGCTCTAAAAAATCCAAAATGTAAAATAGCATTTCATTAGTATGGGGAAGAAATATTTTATGACGTCCATTAACAATCAGTACACATACAAAGAAAAGGTTCTGGTTTTGTTTCAAATACATACTGGAAAATATACATATGTTCGCAGAGAATTCTCAACTAGATATTTTTATAAGAAGTTTATATGAAGGATTTTGCTGAAAGGATTATTTATGATAATGAAAGGTCACTTTTAGGGGCGCCTGGGTGGCTCAGTCGGTTAAGCGTCCGACTTCAACTCAGGTCATGATCTCACCGTCCGTGAGTTTGAGCCCCACGTTGGGCTCTGTGCTGACAGCTCAGAGCCTGGAGCCTGCTTCAGATTCTGTGTCTCCTCTCTCTCTGACCCTCCACCATTCATGCTCTGTCTCAAAAATGAATAAACATTAAAAAGGTAACTTTTAAATTTTATCTCTTACCTAATTTCATATGCTCTGGTCACTATGTTATTTCGAGATTGTGTAGTAGTCCTTTTTTGTTTTTGATGGATGATTATTCCTAGTGAAGAGTAATTGAGGTGCATGTTGAAAAAGGACTATATTTTTAAATTTTTGAATTTTTGAAAAGAGTCTCAGATGTTTTTGTGTGCTTAGCTATTTTTTATTATTTTTTAAGTCTTTAATATAAATCCAGTTACTTAACATACACCATAATATTAGTTTCAAGGGTACAATTAGTGAGTCAACACTTCTACACAATACCTGGTGCTTTACAGTTTTTTACAGACATTGCATTTAAAACTTGTAGGTAAAATTTTTAAAACCATTCTGAGTTAACGTATATTACGTATATTAGTGAGATTTCTAAATAACCTTTGTGGGGCAAAAAATTATAGTTTATCTCAGAAGACATGTAAAATTGCTTATTTAAACTGTAAAGTAAAATTCTTAAATGCTTTATTTCTCACAATTGAAAATGTATTTCAGTCTTTTTGCTATTTTCTAAATCTAGGTAAGTCTGATAGAAAATCAAATGTCGTATCTTTAAAATAGTTTCTTTTAAAAGTAATACCAATAGTATTTACTTGAAATGTTCACAAATTAGTATACTTTTACTGCAAATAGAAATATAATAACTATTCATTTACTTAAGATTTAGGGTTAAGTGTACACAATCCTGTTAACATTTTAAAATGTAGACTAGCAGAAGATATTTGCATTTTCTTAACATTAGGATTGACTACTGTAATATCTTCCAGATTACTATCTAATGCTTGTGATATGAACAACCTCATGGACAGTCCTTAAACTATAACAGCTTCAATTTTCTCCCAGATGGATAACAACTTGCATCAACAGCTGTTCCATCTTTGCCTAGGGGCCAACAAAGACCCTGATTTTGAAAGAGAGACAAACTAGCTAAGGGCAATGAACCGATGATCAGGGCATTTGAACTTGGACAGTCATTCACTCATTTATGTGAACAAGCAACTTTAGACTCATGCTTTGTCATGTAAGATTTAGTTTTTAATTCAAAAGCATTGATCTCATAGAGGTTTAATATTGCAACTTAATATGAAGTAACTAGAAAATTATGTACTGGAAATGTTTACATATAAATTATGAGTTAGCTTGGTTTTTTAGAATGTGAAGCATGTTTACACATAGTAGAGACATCTTTTTTTTTTTTTTTTCTAATTTTTTTTTTCAACGTTTATTTATTTTTGGGACAGAGAGAGACAGAGCATGAACGGGGGAGGGGCAGAGAGAGAGGGAGACACAGAATCTGAAACAGGCTCCAGGCTCCGAGCCATCAGCCCAGAGCCCGACGCGGGGCTCGAACTCAAGGACCGTGAGATCGTGACCTGGCTGAAGTCGGACGCTTAACCGACTGCGCCACCCAGGCGCCCCAGTAGAGACATCTTTAAGGTGCTGTATCTTCTCACTGGTATGTATCTTTCCCAAATATTCTAATATTAACATGACATAATATCAAACTTTTAGAGTTTTGGCCTGGACCACCGTGATGGCTGGAGAATGAGATGTGGAGAATTAGAGTGAGGTGAGGGAAAACCAACGGACGGGATTGAAAAAGCATTTTTGAAATCTGAAAACAAAGCAAAAACCTTTAAATTTCAGTCCAACAGTTCTCTCCAGAATGAACTATTTCACAATAACTCACTAAAAGTGTACCCATTATTCCCCTGCCCATTCTCCACTGATGAAGCCATAGGTTTAAGGCAGTCGCTGTTATTTTCCTCTTTCTTGGGCTATAAAAACAAATGAGAATTTATCAAAACACAGGGATTTGGAGTCAGAACACAGCTTCAGTTTCTGCATGTGTAAAATGGAACTGTTCCAAATGAATGTATGGTGTTAGAAGTCAGAAAACTGGTTACTGGTAGGGGAGGGATGGTCACGAGGTGTAGGTGGTTTCTTGCCAACAGCCACTCTGATTCCACTTTAAAATGGCTCCGTTCAGATCAATTTTTCACACAATATAGATTAAATTTAACTTAAAAAATAGAGATGTCCGTTTTATCATTATTATTCAGACAGCCTCATTTTTGCGTGTGAACACCTTAGTTACCTGCACAAATATATATAGACACATAGATGTAACAGGAAAGGAGAAAATATAAGTGAGGCAATGTCTGGGGACAAAAGTTGTGATTGAGAGGAAAACTGTGGATGAGGTAGGCAGCTTTGTGAATTGTCACTGTGAGTTACATACTTGGTTACTTTGAGTAGCGCCTCAGAACACCTGAGAACCTGGACTGCACCAATGGAGTTTGTAGTTACGATGGCTTCCTCGGAAAAATCACCCTTCAGTGTGGACAGGATAGAAAGGAGACTGAATAAGCAGGAGAGCAAAGGAGTTTGGACCATGGTAGATGCCATAAAAAGAGTATAGATGAGATTTTTTTTTTTTTTAAATGGAGATCACAAAGAATATAATTGCTTTCGCCTTGGGGGCCATACAAAAGTGACGGCTATTACCGCAGCATCTGTGGCTGGTGCTAAGTGCTGATGTCGACAGGGCAGAGCTCCTGAATATTTCTTTTCAAAATGCTGGCATTTGAGTCCTTTCTCATGTTCTCCATAATATCCAGAAACAAAGATTAATTGCCATGGAAACTATGGTGAAACTACATATTTAGATAGATAAATATATCATTTGATAGATAAATGGAATGGTAATGGATATTTGCATTTAGATATTTAGGAATGGATCCAAATGGATTGTGAACAAAGGCTCTGGTCTTGTATTCTCCAACACTCTATTTTTAAAATAGTTTTTTTTAAAGTTTAGGTTTTTTATTTATTTTAAGAGAGAGAGAGAGAGAGAGAGAGAGAGAAAGCGAGCCTGTGAGCAGGGGAGGGGCAGAGAGACAGAGAGAGAGTTAATCCTAAGCAGACTCTGCCACTGTCAACACGGGGTTACACGGGGCTCCATCCCATGAACCACGAGGTCACGACCTGAGCCAAAATCAAGAATCTGTCCCTTAACCGACAGGGCCCCGCAGGCGCCCCTTTTTAAACATTTTTTTTTAAGTCTATTTTGGCCCAACACTTTAATTTTAAAGGAATTTTGCATTTCTTCTAGGCTCACTAGTTTTGTTTTTTGGTTTTTTTTTTTTTTTTTTTTTTTGCGGGGGGGAGGAAGAAGGAGGAGTAATTCATGTGAGGAACTTCTGAAAATAACAGAAGGACTTTATAAGGCGTCGCATTTGTTCACAGGATTTGAAGTGCACAGCACTTCACAGGGAACGGGATGGAAGAGGGCAAGAGGGGTTCCCAGATGCCTGTGTAACAGCTCACAATTAAGGCCATGTACACAGGGAGAGATCCTAGGTTATTATAAAGAACAGCTACGGTCAGCATTAAGAAGCACGTGCGATGTGTGAGAACGTGGCTCGACAGCACGCACACACTGGAAATGAACTCAAAAGACAGGCCCGGTCAGAAAGCTGAGGAGTCTTCACAGTGCTTCCAGGGAGCCCAGGCATCAAATCTATGATGGGGGTGCGGCAGTTGTGATTGGAGTTGCCCCCGGGGATGGTGGAAATTGCAGCTCCAAAGAATCATCCCAGGCTCTATAACAGAGAATTAAAAATTTGTTTTCAATGGCCAGGTTTATAAAAAGGATGAAATTACAAGGTTAGGCCTTGATCTTCTGTGAAAAAAGGGTTTCCCTTCATGCATAAAGAGTGAATTCCTGAAAGGAAGGTCAGCTTTTCATTGCCACTTTGCACCTGAGCTAAGCTAGACATGGGTGGTAAGAGGAGGAGGAGGGGGAACAGGATGTGTGCCTTGCACGGAGTGGCAGAAAATAGGAGGACGCAAGGGTAATTTAACCTACTTTTGCTGCTGTACCCCCTGCACTCATGAGAGCATTAAATGGGAGGAACAACTCATTTAAACCAGTTATTTTGGGAGTAAAAAGAGATGCTGTTAATAATTAGGTTGGACAATGGGTGTAAATTGGGATGTATGGGAACACTATCATTAAGGCAGTTTTTGCATGCATCAGCTAGAATGTTCATGACATGGGAGAGCACAGTTAATCCATTTATTCAAGACTTGAATTCTTCGTCATTTGGACCTTTTAGCACTGCCAGAGCTGTGGGAGATAACTGCTTCCCTGATATGTATCACTTACTGAATTGTCTTCCGACTTACATCTTTGTAGGTCTTTAACAAGATTGTGAATATCTTCTGATAAGGGACTATGCTTAGCGTTCTATATATGACACAAAATCTATACATTAAGGTAAAACTAGAAGAAAAATTAGAAAGAAGGGAAAAAAGATTACTCAGTTTTTAAAATAACAGTTAAATCTCAAATCCTCCTTCTTTTACTCTTTCCATTGTTTGTGGTGATTAAAAGAAAATGTGGCATGAGACTAAAACATCAAAACTACAGAAAAAAAATCACATAGTTTGCTAATTATTGTTTTTTTTTAAATCTCTAAATGGTCTGTTTACAAAATTCCTTTGTCAATATTTGGGCATTGATTATGAAAATTAAATGGTTTGAATTTCATCTGTATTTTCATCAACTTAAAAGAAAAAATAAAAATTAATAAGCTACCAAGAGTTAAAATAAAATATGCAAAATGAATTTCTCATAAATATTTCAATCACACATTGCAAGCATTTATTTTTTCCCAAACATAGCAAAGAAATATATGCCAAAATACAGGAGTGAAACTTACCAGATGTCCAACAGCCTCAAGCCACACAGATATTGGTCAAAACTTGAAAATTCACAGATGTAAGACAGTCTGTTATTCTGCCTTAAGCACTAAGTCACTGAAGTGTATGACATCAAATAAATATATTTATACTTTACTTTTATAATTTTGATTAAATGAAGACTTTCAATTTATAGTATATAAGCATTGTTTTGCAAATTCTATTTATGCCATTTTATCCATAGTCATATGGATGGGATAGAATATTTCACAGGCTAAATAACATTTAAGTGTAGATATCCACAGCTAAATAAAGTTTATTAATGCATTATTGAAAATCAACTTTGTTTTAAATAATGCATTTTTTACTGTTTATTTATTTTGACAGAGAAGGAGAGAGAGACAGAGCTTGAGGGGGGAGGGGCAGAGAGACAGGGAGACACACAATCCAAAGCAGGCTCCAGGCTCTGAGCGGTCAGCACAGAGCCTGATGTGGGGCTTGAACTCACAGACAGCAAGATCATGACCTGAGCCCAAGTTGGATGCCCAACCTGCTGAGCGCCCCTCAAATAATGTATTTTATAAAAATACAACAGAACACATTCAAGACCTAAAGTAGAATTTATTATTTTTTATTTAATTAATGGGCATCGAGTGCCTATGATTCAGCAAGATTTGTCCTAGACACAGTGCCCGGAAAATGGAATCTTGATTTCTGTTTTCATGGAGGTTATGTCTCATGAACCCATTTTTTCTTTTACTTTTTTATTTTTTAACGTTTATTTACTTTTGAGAGAGAGAGAGACAAGCACGAGTTGAGGAGGGGTAAAGAGAGGGAGACACAGAATCAGAAGCAGACTCCAGTTTCTGAGCTGTCAGCACAGAGCCTGATGTGGGTTTGATCCCACGAACCATGAGATCATGACCTGAGCTGAAGTCAGATGCTTAACAGACTGAGCCACTCTGGTGCCCCTCCCTTTTTTTCTTAATTAGACTAATACTTTATTCTGCTTGGTGTATAAATGCTTTAAAGAAAATACATAAAACTGAAATGAAGAATAATGAGAGAGGCAAAGGCTACTTTAGATAATGCTGGTAAGGGAAGTCCTTTTACTCAAGAACCACAAGTTTTACCAAAACCTAAGGAAAGAGGTGCTGATCCAGTGGGAATAGGGAAGGGAGCATCACAGGCAGAGAAAACATCATGTACAAAGGTCCTGAGGAAGGAAGTACTTCCTGTGCATGAAGGACTTAAAATCATCTGTGTTTGGAGCAGAATAATAAAGAGGGATTAGACAGATAGTCAAGGACCATGGCAAAGACTTCAGGGTTCATTCTAGGAACAATAAGAAGCCATTAAAATGCTGTAAGAAGCAGAGTGTGTTATTAAATATGGGTTTTTAGGTGCCCCTGGTGGTTCAGTGGGTTAAGCACTTGACTCTTGATCTCAGCTCAGGTCATGAGCTCACAGTTGGTGAATCTGAGCCCCACATCAGGGTGTGTGAGGACAGTGCAGAGTCTGCTTGGAATTCTCTCTCCCTACCTCTCTGCCCCTCACTTGCTTGCCACACTCTCTCTCTCTCTAAATAAGTAAATAAACCTAAAATAATAAATAAATATGAATTTTTAGGAGATTAGTATTTTGCAACAGGGACAATAAATGAGTGAAGAAGAGTAACCAGTTAATCCAACTATTGTAACAGGAGACTGTTGCATTAAAAGAGGTGACAGATAACTTCAGCCTAAACTAAGGTGTTGGCAATAGAAATGAATTAAAAAAGAGGAGAAAGTTATGTTGCTGAATTTAGGAGATGGAATTGATAAAGGCTGTTAAATCATAGGATTTGAGAACAGTCATGATGGGAATGGAAAATTAGAAATGATTTCTAGGTTTCAAGCTTGAGTAAGTGAACTATGCTGTTTACTGAGATAAGGAGGGTTAAGTTGGAGGGGTGATAGTATATTCAGGTGAAAGGAGAGTTGAAGTGGGAAATAAAAAGATTCTTTTTGGACAAGATAATTTTGAGAACTCCGTGAGGCATCTATTTGGAAATGTCAGTGAAAAGTTGGATGTGTGAGCCTGGGCTTAGAAGAACATTCTGTTCTAGATCTATGCTTGTAGGAATTGTTGGACTAAGACAACATTCAAATCCACAGGAACTGATGGCGTCATTTAGGAAATAAATCTAATAAGAGAAGAGAAGCAAAAAATTACAAGAGCTAGTGTTTTCATAAATCTCTCTTACTTTTTGTAATTATTTAATTAATTGTGCTTTTTTTAAAAGAAACAATTATGCTTTAAACTAATCCTTTCGGCTGTGCTGTAAATCTCATCTCCTCTCACCTACTCTGTAATATTACTTCAGAAATTATTCCTCACCTCTTGGATCATCAGCTGGACCATATCCATAGCACACAGATGGTAATTTATCCATACTCAGAAGAAAAAGAAAAAAACTCCGCTGACCCACATCCCTTTCTATTTGAAGCGTTGTCTATACTTTTATTTTTCCTTATATTATCTTGAATGGGTTCCAAAGTTGTTTGTTTTATTTGTTTGTTTTTGTCTCCAAGGACCATCATGCCAAGGTAGCCAATAATTTCCACCTTGCTAAATTAAATGGTGAGTTTCCGTTCTCATCTAACGCATCAACAATATTCGGCACAGTTCATTCCCGTATATCCCCTGCTTCACCAGCTGCTCATTCTCAAACTGCTTGTTTCCTCTTTGTATTCCCAGGCTCTCAACCTTGGATGCCCAAGACACCTCTTCTCTTTCATGCTACACTTAGGACCTGAGTGATCTAATTATGGTGTGTAGTTGTAAATACTACCTGTGTCCTAGTGACTTCCATGGTTATATGCTCATCCTCTAAAATCAAGATAAATACAATTACTTACAAAACATTTTTATGTGGCTATCTCCTAGGCCTTTCAAACACATATGTATGAATAAACTGAGGACCTTACCCTCCTAATCTTCTTTTCCTTCTTCTATCCGATCAAACCTAACAATTGCATTCTTACAATTGATAAGGCCAAAAACAAAAACAAAAATAAAACCTCAGGTTTATGTTTATCTGTTAGCTACCTATTACTGCTGAAAAACAAACAAGGAAGCAAACAAACAAACAAACCAAAATTGCCACAACCACAATGGCTTAAACCAGTACAGTTTTATAGGTAAGAGGCCAAAAATGGGTCTTATGTGGCTATGGTTAATGTGTCAACAGGTTACTGACCCTCTAGTTTCCTTCTGGAGGTTGTAAGGTAGAATCCCTTCTTTTGCCTTTTTGAGTTCCCAGAGGCTGCCCATATCCTTTGGCCTGTAGCTCCCTTCCATCTTCAAAGCCACCAATCACACCATTCTGACTTCTCTTTCCATTACCATACATCTCTCTCTGATTCTCCTGCCTCCCTCTTTCACTTATAAATATCCTTTTGGTTACATTGGTCCCAGCCAGATAATCCAGGATATACTGCCAATCTCAAAATTCCTAAATTAATCACATTTTCAGTCTCTTTTGACATGTAAACTAACATTTTCACAAATTTCTGGGATTAGGATATGGGCATCCTTGGAATTTTTCCACATTTTTTTTTGCCTGCCACAGTATATAGTAAGCCATCTCATAGGGTAGAGGACAGGCATAAAGTATTTCAAAATAAAGCCACCTCTAACTGCTGGCTACATACACCAACAGAGTCCCTGATACATGGGAAAGGTGCTAAATCAAATATTAATATTCATTTCAGAGAACTTTTTTTTACAGTGATCAAATGGTACACATTTTTCAAATAAAATAAACCCAGACATTTCAATTACTCCATGTAGCAAGAATAAAATAAGTAATGGTATAATTACAACTAGAAGGCTCTTTGGGGAAGAAATATAGTTTAAATCCTCCATTGTAATGAATGAAAAGCAAAGATTCAGAAAAATAAGTGGCCTGTCCATGATTGCACAACTGATCAATGACACAGTTGAGACAAGAACCAGGACTCATTTCTATCTTTAATGTCTGAGATGTCCTTAAATCTAGCTAAACTCATAGCTTCCAAAGAATAAATGAAAAATATACCCACACCCTCTACTCCTAACAGTTTCCTCTCATTTATCTCTATATAATTGTAAACTTTCCTATAAGATCATTTTACATCTATATTATCTTAAAAAGGAGATAAGAACTTTTAAGGTAGTCACATGGTCTTTATTGCTCATAAAATGTGATAATGGAAATGACTGTATTTAAAACAATAGTTTCTCACACTTTGAAGAATTAAATGGTTACTTGATGTCAGATGTTTTCCATTTAAGAACTTTATTTCAAATACTTACTTGGAAAGAGACAATTAATGTCTTTATTTGTGAATCGCTATTGTGCAACTATTATCATTTAAATGGTTCTGGCCTCCTGTTCTTAAATGAGCCAGAGCCCAGAGATAAACAATTTGAGGCATATAAAATTGACTTGTGACATATTAGATGGCAAGATACTTTTAAGTTCTGTTTCATTTATGTTCATGGTCTCTGAATGTGCTTGAAGTTCTGCTTTTATTTCTGGTAAACCTACCAATTTAAATTGACAAAGACAAAGTGATTGTATAATTTAGGTTGTTGTGGTTATTGGATTAGTTCCTCCTCTGTGTGAAAGCATGACTCAAAAGAACTCTGTGATGGCAAAAACAGAGCAGAGGAAGACAGCCAGTTATTCTGTCACTTCATAATGGCAGCTTTTTATCCTCCGACCCAAGGTCAATTGCATTGTCTTTGGTGAAAGATAGAGAACTATCGCTAAGAAAGATTTTACTGGGCAGCAATTCTGAATCTATTTCCTCTGATGAAATGTCAATAGCTTTCCAGGACAAAATGTAGGTTTTTCTGGAAACAAAGGTGAAATTGGTTTGAAAATGTACTCCACAAATCAGTCCTCTTCAATATAAAACATTTGAGAGAGAAAAATTAACAAGTAATCCAATATGCTGTTATGTTTCCATCTTTTTATTTTAATTCATCAAACATATTACATTTTCTCCAAAAAACCAATTTAGGGAAGCATTGATGTTCTTCTAATGGTTTTAGAGTCATAAAACTTGTAATAAAAAGTCAGCTGCTGTGAACCTGGAAATCCTTGAAAACTAACCAGAGATAAAACCCTCTGAAGGACAGACCTATGGAACAATACATATTGCATGGCATTACAAAAAGGAAACCGGAATATTAATAAAACCCACTGGTATATGTATTCAAAATAATACACCTCTTACAGGTGATATTTTGGAATAATGGTAAAAAGTGTATTTATCATTTATGAGAATATTAAATTCCACCTTCCACAATTTTTATCAACATCATTAAATTTTACAAAGCTTCTTTTATTCATTTTTTAAAAATGTAGTTCTTTTTCCTCAAAACAATAAAAATATAATCCAACCAAAACAGAAGAAATAAATCTTAATGTTCCTTATACAAATGTTAAACTCCTTATACATTTTTTCATAAATGGTGTTAGTGGCTAGACAATTTCCTGAACACTGTTTGCAGTACAGATAGTTGCATACTATCAGGAATCCTCATGGAGAAGTGTAATTTCCTAAATGCATAGTTTTACTTATATGCATGTGTGAAAGGGACTTCTAATGGAAATATAGTAGGGATCAGAAGTAAGGGAGACAGGTGAAGGCAGGGAGAAAAAGAAAAAAAAGCCTGCAAATAAGCCTAGATTATTTTTGTCTAGAAGCATAGTCTCAGGTACCAGAAATAGCTCGGATGATCTAGCTCCCTTGACGAGCACAGTGGTAAGGTTATCCTGGAGATGGGCGAGTGGACACACAGGACACACAAGTCACACAGTACCACTGAGATGATTCTCCTAAAATAGCAAAAGTTTTTTAGAGAATCATTTCAAGTTTGTACAGCTGGTTATGGTGATTATGGACTTTCTGGGCTCTAGTGACCTCCTCTGAAGGATCAACCCCTAACATGCTGCCCTGAGCAAGCCATTCTATGAAAATATTAAGATGTAATAGAGCTTCTGGCACACCATAGACTGTTATGAGATAAAGGACTGGATTCATGGAACTAGCCACTTGCACCAGGGCAGGAGGAGCCTGAGTGTCTATTCAACTTGCAGTGCACTTGAATCTCCAGTAATGTCAGCACAGACACAGAGCACATGGAGGATGTTCTTCTCAATGCTCTGCTCAGTTGGATCCATACATAGAATATATCCAACCTTTTCTGGAAGGAATAATTACCAAGGCTACCACTGGGGAGAAGGACAGTGTCTCCATGTGCTTACCAAACATGGGAAAGGCTAAGGACTGACCCATTTCTGCTTCCACATAACTCAGCTACTTCAGGCTTACAGAACAGACTCCAGTGAAGCTCCAACCCAATAATCCTTGATCCACACTTGCTTCAAAAATGTGTTTAATTTTCCTCTTCCACACTCTCTGCCAGACTCAGCTGTGTTCCACTATGGAACATATTGGTATGGTTTCACATTATCTTTGAGAAGCTGTATTTCCAGACATCTGTTCAGAGAATGAGAACCACAATGACCTCTTGTCAAAGCCAAGACCATCATGAATCTCATGTGGCTGATTCCAATAACTCCAACTCCAACTGCCTGAAAATATCTGTGCTCACCTTATAATAACTGAATACGGTACTTGTATACCAGGTATCTGAGAAACTATCCTTCATGTCACCATGTAGTTTTTACATATTTCTCTTGTGTTAGTCTGTGGAGTAACAGTCAAAGGGATATCTCTGCCAGAGAAGCTGAAGCAGGATGGTATATCCTCAGAAAGACCTCTGGCACCATCAAAGGTAATGTCTAAGATTGACAAGCTAGAGATTAGCAATTTTTATTCTAACCATCTTGTTGGATATGTGTTCTGCAACAGCCTATAATGACTGCTTTTTGTTATCCTGAGTAGAAATTTTCACCTCTGTCTTTATCCAAATTACACAGGTTGAGGAAGAGACACAGTCCTTAATGAATAAAAAGAAAGAAAAGAAGAGCTCAGTAACTATAATTATTCCAACGGCAAATTGTGTTAATTTTTTGTCTTTCAGAGAGACTGCTGTCTCCCCTCTGGCAGTACCCATATGTCTCAACTCATCTGATTCAAGGGAACAAAAAATAGTAATGTAAAAATTTATGCCCATCTTATATGATGAAAACCCCATTTATGAAAGTAGGAAAATACTATGGCTATTCTTAGATATGCAGTGGCTCTTGTCATTATTATACCTAGTGATCCACTAACTTTGTTTGTTTGTTTGTTTGTTTGTTTGTTTGTTTTTGTTGTTGCTTTCTGTCTCTATTGTATTAAGCTTCACCGGGCTAGCAATCTTTGTTTCAGGAACAGAAAAATGATTCCCTTGACCTAGAAGTTGAAATTGCCATATGGATCCTTTGGGATTCTTATGCCATTGAATCAACAAGCAAAGAAATGGATTACTGTAGATGCTCAGGAGATTAATCCTGAGCATCAAGGAGAAATGCAGTGGAAGAAACAAGCACTACATCTGAAAAATATGAGATCGTCTAGGGTGTTGTTTATATACTATCCTAAAATTAAAAGTTTATAAAAAAATGAACATGACTTGAAGGAAACTTTGAATTTGGTGATATCATTGACCATATTGTGCTAATGCTTGGTTATATGCCAGATTTTCATCCCCACAATCAAAAAGAAATTTAACGTTCAAAAATGTCAATACCACATTTACTCTCTGACAATGACTATTCTAATTTGTCACATGTTTCAAGGCATTTGGGTTTTGATAGTCTATTTGAGATTATACCTGATAAAGACATGCTATGGGACAACTTGGACTTATCATTGATAATACCTTAATGATAGTGTTAACATGAACTTTCTTGATGCCTGGGTATCAAAATGAGGACAGCACAACTTATATTATATCCTAACACATAAAGAAAGGATCCTGAAAGAACTGATAAAACACTCTACTTCAATGTCATTAAAAGCTATACGTTTGTGATTTATAAAATAATGAGATAAGAATCAGCTGAAGAAGATCAGAGGATATTTGTAATAGGTTCATATATATCTAAAAATAAACTAAAAGAAGCAGAGATGAGCTACCCTTTTAATACTCAAGGACATAATCACAGAAATAGCTTTTGCTTTCATCATGGTAAAATATCTATACATAGGCTGATGAGTAATGATGACAAGTGTTCCATCCATTCCTAGGACCCTGCTAACTCAGTTCATTAAATGTATTCAGCTAATGAAGCTGAGGTCACAAGATCAATTCCCCTGTGGTCTTTAGATTTTCCTAACTGCCATCACACAAAATCATTTAGAGAACTCAGACTGGAAATATATAGGCATTCAGTCTAGTTAGGCATCTTAATTAGGTCAGTCCCCCGCCATCAGAAAGAAGCATCTCTTTGAAAACATTTTGCACAAAAGCTTTTTAAAAACAATTTGTTTCATTATATACCATTTGAACACTACTTTATCCTAATTTATATTTTAATATGCTAATCTGAATACCAAATTATTCCATTAATAGGAATGATAGGGTCACAAGAACTTGTAAGTGAAGCAACAAATTTATCCCACTTTCTTTTTTGCCTTTTGGTTAATTTTCCATTTGTCCTTCAAGTGGTGAAAATGAAGTGGCCCAAATGATATTAGGAACTGAATTTTGTAGATATCTTTCTCCATAGTTGATATTTCTAGATGTGTTGATACAGAAAGTTTAATCATTGACATGTGCTTAAAGACTATCCATAATAGATGAAGAAAAAGAGAGAGGGAGAGAGAAGGAGATGATCTATGTAGTGAAAGTGTACTTTAAAAATCATGAATTTGGGGTGCCTGGGTGGCTCAGTCGGTTAAGCCTCTGACTTCAGCTCAGGTCATGATCTCACGGTCCGTGAGTTCAATCCCCACTTCGGGCTCTGTGCTGACAGCTCAGAGCCTGGAGCCTGCTTCAGATTCTGCATCTCCCTCTCTCTCTGACCCTCCCCCGTTCATGCTCTGTCTCTCTCTGTCTCAAAAATAAATAAATGTTAAAAAATTTTTTTTAAATAAAAATCATGGATTTATGCTCATGAATAACCAACTTATATAATGGATACATGGGTTAGTGCTCATATTACTCATACCAAAACTCCATTCCAAGTTCACCTTAGAGAAAAAAGTTCCATTTGAAAATTAGCCTGTTGACAATTATAAACATATAAAATTAATTTCACTAAAATAATTCAAACTAAATATGGTCTGGGAAATGTATAAGCATTCAATAATTAATAACACCCTTCCCTCTGGAAACTAATGACCCACTGAAGCAAAAGTTAAAATGATATTTGCGTCATGCAGATTTATCATTTACAATATAAGCTATAATAATACTATTGCAATATCTATAATTTATATTATTATACCCTCGATAAGGAGATAGGAAAAAGAAATCGGAAAAATATCTATAGATTTAGAATTTTCATCCACTAATTTGTGAAATATTAATGTAAAATTATTTACAGATTATTTCACCTTTTTCTTGTACACATACAGTACACACACACAAATTTATATATTTACCGCCGTCTAAATTCTAGGAATGAAAATGTAAACCTAAAGTATTTAAAATCTTGATACATATAAAGTTTTAAATTATAAGTAAATAATTAGAATTATACTTTACATGTAAAAAGTATATATAAATACATATAACTGCAATGATTATAATTTATAATTAAAACATTCTTGGGTGATATAACATTTTTCTTACTACATTGTAGTGCAAAAGGAAAGACAGTATAGTGGAGGGATTAATATCATGTGGTAATAGATAATGAAAGGCAGAATAATTGGGATTTAAGATCTCAATTACTGAAGTAAGACTGCCTGGATTTAAATCCTGATTCTATCAATTATTAATCATGACTTAAACTTTCTTTATTTTTCCAGTACTTTACCTCCCAAATGTCATTTACACTAGTACCTACCTATAAGATTTATTGTAATGTTTAAATGAGTTAATATAGGGAATGTATAGGGCAGGTCTGGCACATAGTGACATTATATATATGTTTGTGTGTGTATTTGCTAGCTATTATCATCATTATCTTCTTCTTATTATTATTACTATAGTTATAAAATGGCTACATCTATTTTATAAAGAATTTAAACTAGATAGCTTGTTAAAGTTATTGACCCTGGGGTGTGTGGGTGGCTCAGTCAGTTAAGCATTGACTTTGCATTTCAGCCGAGGTCATGATCTCAAGGTTCATGAGTTTAAGCCCTGCATCAGGCTCTATGCTGGCAAAGTGTTTTTCAAACACTTTCTCTCACCTTTCTGCAAATGGTCTTTCTTCCCTTTGTGCCCTTAGACCTCTCATCCTCTTCTTAGCTCATATAAGCATCATGTTGCCTCACTGTCTTTGAAATTTCCATTCCCATATGAATTCCCTATTCCCTATTAGTTTGCTCCTGTTTCTTTGTCTCATGTCAATTTGATTCTAAGTTCAGCCTCTGGACCTTGAAGGGCAGAGGAAAGTCTTCCTCTAGTACAAGCTAATTTAAGGTGCAATTGTGTATAAATACACATACATTCACCTCCATACATATACAAAAAATTCCACACAAAAATGTATGTGTATATTTAACAATTTAAAACTACATATATGTGTAGTTCATTGTGACTCAACCCTCTGACAGCAGTAGACCTTATCATCTTTTAACTAAACCTTCTCAATCTTCTCATTTTGTGACCATGGGGCCTTAAGGTATCGAGAAAACAACCTGGTTACCAGAACTCTTCCAACCCTACCAAACTAATTAACCCTAATATAATTTACAATACCCTCAGTTGAAAGAATGCTTATTTCACAAAAGAAGGGGAATGTATGCAGTTTACTAATAGAAGTGGCAAAGGAATTAAAATCTTGTAACACTGATGTATCAATGAGACCCAAAGAGAATAAGGTCTAAAGTGACATTAGATGTTTTCAAAGATGCACTTTTGCAAAACATAATCATCTTCCACCTTTGTTTACTCCGTTGATTTGCAGTAACTCCCTAAAGAGAACTTGCTGCCGTGGAAGAGTTCTACAAAACTGTCCATTTCTGTGTTCAAATCAGGCTCTATAATTCATTTCCCTACAATACATTTATACTATAATACAGAATATCTATGGGTGTATCTTGGCAACTGAGAAGTCTTTCCTTGATGATAAGTCTGAAGCTACTCGATTTTCTTCTCAGTGTGGTACAGCCATCTTAAGTTTCTCTGATGCAAATTTTGCAAAGAATCAGGCAATTACTTTCATTATCTCTTACATACACCAGTTAATGTTAAACTGACCCACTTGTTTGTTTATTGTTTTCACTGCTCTAATGAACTTGCTTTTGTTTTTGATGTCATTTGTTTAGTTTTATAGGTAATTATGGATATATATATATATATATATGTATGTATATTTTAAAAATACTATTAGAGTTTGAAGATATTAGTATAATTTATGGTCAATTTTATTCCTTCTCATTTCAGTCCTAAAATCATCTACAGACTTTCCCTGAATAGATTTTAGCTCTACCACATGTGGTTACATTTCTAAGTGCTATTTACTTCATTTGCAAATGGCTTTTCTCTTTATATTGTCAATGCATGGGGTGCAAACCCATTATCAGGGCAAATGGAAGTGATATCTGCAAAGTACAGCCTTTTAGACAGCTTCAAGGCTACTTGTTCAAATGCTAAGTTCTTGGTCCACTTTACTTTTACATTTATAAAGAGGCAAAAAATCCACAATTGCATATATATATGCAATTGTGGCATATATATATATATATATCCATCCATCCACAGGATGTTCCTGACCTTTATACATTTTACATAATTTACTAATTTTACATGTAAAAGTTTTTGAATATATATTTCCTTCTTTAACCAATATATTATCATTAGAAGTCCCCTACTGATTAATCATGCTCACTTACCAAGCTTTGGACTAGAATATGTAAGATAAGTTTAAGTATCATTTTTAAGAAGCTATGGGTCAAGTACCAACTTAAAAGTTATAACATTCATACTAGCAGAGATGTTAACAGAATAAAATTAATCTAGGCAGGTAGAAGGAAACAAATAACATAGTAAGTAGAAAAGAAGCAACAAGATGGTAGAAACAAATCCCAAATATCAGTAACTCAAATAAATACAAAGCTTTAAAGTAAATGGTTAAAAGTAGAGAAACTATAATTGTTTATTTAAAAAATAATTCATCATTATGTTATTTCTACAGGCATTTTTAAAAATAAAAGACATGGAAGCTTTAACAATAAAATTATAGAAATATATGAGTCAAATAAGGAAAAGAATAACCTGCAAAAGTGAGCTTGTAATGTAATAATTGTCCAAGTTCAACATGTATATTGAAACATGTACAAATCAAAAGTATGTTGCTTGCCACATTTCCATGAAAAGAAGAAACAGACCCACAAATTTCCCCTCACAAGAATTTCCAGCTACTGTCTTTCTCCAAAGACAACTATTACTTGGGCTTCCAAAACAATGGATTAATTTTGCCTATTTTTAACTGCTTATAAATGGAGTCACATAGGTTGCACCATTTTGTGTCTGACTTTATTGCTACAATTTTTGTTTTCAACATTTACCCATTTTTTCATATAATTGTAGTTCATTCATTCTCATAATTCTCTCATGTTCCACTGAATTAGTTGTCCATCGCTGTAAAATAAATTGCCACAAAACGTCAAGGCTTAAAGAAACAAATGATTATGATAGTACACTTTCTGTGGGTCAGAAATCCAGGCAGAATTTAGTTGAGTAACTCTGGCTCAAGGTCTGCCACAAGGCTGCAGGCAAGGTATGAGCCAGGGTGACAGTCAATTCAAAATTTTAAAGGAGGAAAATATGATTCTGAGTTAACTCACTTGATCCACTCTGGATGTTGGGCATCAGTTCCTTGCCTTGTAAGTCCCTTCATGGGGCAAGTCACACTATGGCATCTGGGTTCCTTCAGTGTGAATGGGGAAGTGAGAGAATACCTAAAACAGAAGCCATAGTCTCAACGTTATCAAAGCTCAAAAGTGAAGTCTATCACTTTTCCTGTATCCCACTGGTTAGAAGTGAGTCATTAGTTCCAGCACAAGCTCAAAGAAATGTGGTTACACAGAATATAAATACATTTAGTCAAGAATTATCTGGACTCTCTTAGTGGCTGCCTACTATATCTGTTATGAACTCAAACTTGTCGGTGAAGCCAATGCGCAGAGTAAGCCAATGTCTGAGACATCGGTTTTGAAGCAAAGAAAGCTTATGAGAAGGGCAGCCCAAAGAGAAGGCAGGAAATCATTCCTAAAGTTGCCCTGTTGAGCTTAGGGGCAGTTTATATACAAGAGAGGAGGGTAAGGAGTTTCTTGAAACCTTGGAGGGGGGCGGGGGGTGGGCCTTGAAATAATCTGAAGGTAAGCATTCTCCCAAACAAGGAGGCACTATTTGGGACCTGATATGATCAGATACATCAAGGCAAATGTTACTATCTAGTCCGCATTAGGTTTCTACAATCAGTGGATGAAGAGGCAGTAGGGGTAAAAAGGCAAAGTTAATGACTGATTGAGCGTGAAGTTAAGAGGTGCATAACCCATAATTAAGTAGGGAACAAAACAGAACATGCAGCTAAGTTAACAGCACAGCTGATACAATGATAGTTTTGCCTATTCTTTCAAACCAGGTCCAGGAACCAAGCTTCCAGTCTCAAAACCCCACTTTTATTTTATAATTCCTCAGCCTCGGGGAATAGGACTAGGAGAGCTCTAGCTGCTTTCTGCTGCTTCCTATTCTTGAGTGCCTGGGTGCACGGTGTGGATCTTCTTTTTGAATGTCACTGTTTCTCTAGGCTTTCCTAGGTGGCAGATCTAAGAGTGGCCAGCCATCTCATTTCTTTTTGTTTCTCAGTTCTCTGGACTCGATGCCAGTTATTATAAATCTTGAAAGCAATTCATCAATACCCAAGTAGCCATCTCAAAGCTCCCTTCTTTTTGTAATTTTCTTCAAATATCTGGGGGGTGTTGGCTAATAAAAGTCACACTTATCATTTTTAAATTTTTATGGGCTTCTTGATCAATAGCAGCATATCAATGATCTGCTTGATAGATTCACTCAAGAAAAGATGAGAGGTCTTCTTGAGGCAGCTGATTAATTTGGTGAACCTTATTTAGATTCTTTTGTTTAGGTATCCCTGTTTTTAATCCTACCAGGATAATTCTCAGTGTTTTTGAAGTCTGGGGAATCCTCCCTCATTCATATCCTAATTGAGGCCACAGGTTGACATTGCCTCTGGTGCCTCTGGCCTCAGGATCCTTTGGACCTAGTAGATGAAGCGGATGGGCTTCTTCTCTAGCTTTGTCTGAAGTCATTCAGCAGTCTTCAGCCACAGAGAAGCATTTCTGTGGAAACAAAAGAAAAACACAAGTTCATGGTTGGAGTAGATTATAAACCCATTGTCTAAGTCCCAAGTGTTGCCAGTGAAATGGTTTTTAGATGTTTTGCTCAAAGCATCCTCAGAGTACTAGGGCCAGGCAGTGGCAATCTGACAGATTTTTCTGGCCTGTAGTTTGAAAGTCTCTGGTGACTGATTTCTCTGAAGCAAATTGTTCACCTTTAGTTGATTAGGCTTCAGGAAATGGATAGTCTTTTTTCCTAATTGTTTCAACATAAAAGAATGGGAGAAAATGGGAAACCTTAGTTTGTGGCATCATAGTCAGATATTGGAAGAAACTGAAAGAATTTAGGATCCAGCCGAGTTTTATATGCAAACAACAATCATTTAAATGTAATTAATTAGAATTAGAATTTAGCATCCACAAAGGTGTAATTGAAACATAGTTTTTCTCTCCAACCTCACCCTCATTTTTATCAAAGATGGCCAAATTAAGACTAAAGTATTTGCAAAATAAATTCAGTTTTAACAGACTTAGCCTAATTATTTACATAAGTGCAGTGAAAATAATGATTGGCCATATAGGTTCTTCTAAATCTGCTTTGCTGGAACTTTTCATAAGGAATTTCAGATGGAACTTTTAATAGTAGTTCAAGGTCAGAAGCCAACCAAATACTCGCCATCAGATATTCCCTCAGTAACTGGAGATTTGGGTTATTTCTTCTCTTCTTGAGGTCCTCCAAATCTTCTGATGTCCTGTATCTGCCAGGAAGTGAAATTCTTTACTTATCTGGTGAGTAAAGCAAGGTATCAGCATTTCCAAGGGGCTTCATTGGGTCTATAAAAAGTCAACTTTAGTTCCTTAAAGCTGTCTGGTTATATCTGAGTCTATGTATGTGTCTCTCAAATAAGACATTCTAGTTTTTTTACTATTTTATTAGTAAAATAACCAATGTTTTCAGTGATTTCCTGTTACAAGGAAAACAGATTCTTATTGAACTTATGTAAATAATGATAATTGTCATAAAAGAAAGAATACTCACTGAGAATTTTTGAATTCTAGAAGGTTTGGGTAGAGAAAAAGAGAAATGTTTCATTTTGTCCACAAAGGAATATTTAATCAAATTTTTATAAGTCATACATATTTTAATAGAGAAATTTTCCTGAAATCTGGAAAAGCAAAAATGTGAGGACCAGCAATGTTTCAAACAAGAGTCATAAAAACTATAATGACTCCAGAAAACATGCCTATTTTAATTAAGCTAACAAACTCAAACTTTAATTTATCAGAGATTATCCCAGATCATATGAATCTGAGAAGCATTTGAATTAGATTCTATCTTTGAGTGTTATAAAGCCCAATTCTTGTAAGAGCTGGTCATCAACTACATCCAGCTCTTTTATATTTAATTTAGTAATACTAAGGGGAGGTAGCATCAGATATAGATAAACACAAATGATAACTTTACCAGTAAGATTCGTATTTGTCTTTGACAAGTAACCTTATGGAAGCTGCGGGCCAGACTCTGCGCAAGGGTGGATTTTTTTTCAGCTATTTTTATTTTAGGCCTCTCCCTGCCCCCCCACCCCACTTTTCTCAGAGAGACTGAAGGATTTTGAATTCTTTCTGGGATAGTATTTCCAGTTTTGCAAATAAATAAATAAATAAATAAATAAATAAATAAATAATAAAAACATAAATAAAAATAAAAACAAAACAAAAAACAAAACAAAAAACAGTTCCAGATGTATCATGGCCAAGCTACATTACTAAGGTATCATTTTTCAAAGACCAGTTTTGCCTAATGCAACCCAAAGGGCTATATTTTGGGATGAATTGGTGTTTCCCATAAAAAGATAAGATACATTGACAAGATGGGACTAACAATGTAAGTGCAAAACAAAAGCAAATGATCGACTAGCAAAGCAAATTAAAGGTGGTCTTACCATCATTCCAACTCTCAAAATGTGAGGTTCTGTCTTTAAACATCTTATTAGGAAAGATTCCTAAAAAGAACCAAAAACAAATGAGAGGAAATGCAGTCATTATGCACATCAGGAACCCACTTTTCAGCAGCAAAAATTCTTTGCTTCAGTTGAGGCTTGGCATATAGAAGTGGCTGGGGTTGGTTGGGAAGGTACCGGGGCATTTCCCTGGATTCAATGGCGTTCCAAGCAGCAATGGGAAATTCCCCTTTAAGTCACCACCCCATCCTCCAGGCTGGTTCGCCAAAGCCACATTTGTGTTAGCAAACTCAAACTCGTCCATGCCCCTGATGCACACAGTAAGCCAATGTCTGAGACATTAGTTCAGAAGCAAAGAAAGCTTTATTATCGAAAGGGCAGCCCAATGAAAAGGCAAGGGATCATTCCCAAAGCTGCCTTGCCCAGTTGAGCCTAGGGGAAGCTTCTATACATGAAAGGATGGTAGGGTTTTCTTGACACATTAAAGGGGTATCGGCTTGCAATAATCTGGAGGTAAGCATTCTCCTAGACAATGAGGCACGATTTGGGACATGGTATGATCAGATAGTCAAGATAAATACTACCATGTGGTCCCCATTAGGTTTCCACAGTCCATGAATAAACAGGCAGTAGGGATAAAAAGGTGAAGTTAATTGAGCAGGAGGTTAAGAAGTGCATAAAACATAATTAAGTAGAGAGCAAAATGGAACGTGGAGCTAAGTTAATAATGGAACTAATGCAATGATATCTACTTATGCTTTCAAAACAGGTCCAGGAACCAAGCGTTCAGCCTCATATCCATTGTGGATATATCACTTATATATTTATGGAAACATTTACTTATCCGTTCTAAAGTAGATGCATAACGGGGTTGTTTGAAATTTTAGCGATTACAGAGGGGCTTCTAGGAAAGATCTCATACATTTTTTTTTTGAGGAAAAATGTTCATGGTTTTCTCAAGTTTATACCTAAAAGTGAAATTGTTGGACTATAGGGTTGATGTATAGCCAGCTTCATTAGATACTTCCAGTTATCCAAAGAAGTTGCAAAAATTCAAATTCCACCAGCAGAGGATAAAATAAAATTTAATAATTTTCTTATACTCTAACATCTCTACTATTTCCTTTATTTTAGTGCCTTATATGTCATAAAAATCTTTAATCAAGACCCCAAAGATATTCTTTTATGTTATCTTTTATAATTTTTGTTATTTACATTTCATGCTTTGATTTGATTACATTGACAATATATTTTTGCATATATTGTGAGTTAGAAGTCAAGATATGCGTGTGTCTGTGTGTATATATGTGTATATATATATATATATGTGTGTGTGTGTGTGTGTGTGTGTGTGTGTATACATATACGTATATATATATATATTTCCATTTGGATAGCCAGTTGGTCCACCGACATTTAGGAAATGACCATCATTTCTGCTGCAGGACATGTAAACAAATGGCACTATTCCTGGACTGTACTCTGTTCCATTTGTCTATTTTTTTATCTTTGATTCATTATCACACTGGTTTAGCTGTTATAGCTCTATGATAATTATATCCAGAAACATATGTCCTCTGTACTTTTTTTTCAAGATTTCTTCAGTTATTTTTGTCCTTTGTATTTCCAAAAATATTAAAAGTAACTTGTCAGTTTGTCTCAAATGTCATTGTTTAAATTAATTCTCCTGGTAATTACCTAAGTGTCTCTGATGTTGCCTTTCCTTTATTGTCATTCTCTATGCTGTAGTTTTCATTTCAGTGATTTTTAGTCTTTCTATTTTTCAAAGGTGCTGATCACGGGTGATTCTCTATCTACACTTTCTCACTCTGATGGCAACTTTTGCTGATAATCATGTTGCTATGGACTTGATCATTTTCAACTTGATCATATATATATACATATATTGTCAACTCTTTTATGAGATTTACAGAGAAGAAGAACTAGTCATGAGTAGTGCATTTCCTATCATTATCAAGAAAAAGAAAAGCATCCATGACATCCACGAGCTGACCTGGTAGTTTTAGTTAGAGGTTGGCATTGCTACGAGCTGGTTTGGCACTCACAGTGATGTTTTGGTATTTTCCTGTTGAACATAAGCAATCTCACAGAATGTCAAAACTAGGTAAGGAGACTCTGATCATGATGGACAGAGACAAAACCAGCACCACTACCTAGTTATGTCTGAATACAGAGGAACCATGACCATTGTTCAAGACATAAAACACCAAAATTCCCTTTCACTCCTCTACATGAGTGTTGTCGCATCCTTACCAATTAGAGCTGTGTCTCAGTCTTGTCTTCCTACTTTCTAAGTCAGACTTATTAGAATACTCAATCATAGAATTATCCCCATATCCTGACACCATACAATTCAGAGTGAAGTCCCACTCCATTAAACCCTCCCCACAATCACCTACACTAGCCCACATCCTATAAAACTTCACTTATAATATATCATTTCTGATACTCATTTAATGAAACACCCCACAATTTCCCATTGCGTGGTATCTCCCTTCAGGCAACAAGAAATAATTCAACTTGTTCAACTATAGTGTTCCTGGTTGTCTTTGGCTGGAGGGCAGTGAGATTAACCAATATGAAAATCATTTATAAGATACATTTCCATGATGGATTTCTTCACAGATACAAGAAAAACAAACTTACAAGAGGAAGTAATTTGTTTTGAAATTGAGAATTTATTTATAATTTTTAATTACATATTAATTAAACAAAGTAGGCTGTTTATATTTGCACACTTTAAAGTAATATTTACATCATTTTTTTATTGTTTCAAAGATTTAAGTGAATCAATGTTTAATGAAAATTTTTTTCTGAACACTAGTGATGAAAATATTAATGTGCTGAATAAATAAAGGAATAAACACTTCCTCAGGTTTTGTTTGTTTAATAAATCTACCTGTCTCTACCATGTTCAAATTTCTAATCACATGCAAATATTCACCTTTGAATATCTGCTACCCTATGTCTCTAGAATAGATTATTTTATAAGGAACTAAGAAAATGCAAACATTTGATCGCAAATAAAATGCAGTATCTTTAAAAGTTGACTTTATGAGCATTATCTAATATATGCATGCTCTCACATTAATATATTATTTTTTCAACACAAACAGTTTTCATGGGATTTATGTGCATTATACTATTTATGAAGTTTAATATGATTCAACATAATAAAGGCATTTGCATTTCAACAGGATCCTTCAGTAGATTTTGTGCCAAGAAGCTTACATTGCTTTATAATTCATTTGCTTCGTAGCAGTCTCTGGACAGGATATTTCATGACCTGGCCTTATTACTTGGCGACATTGAACTCTCTCAGATGCTAAACACTTAAAGAATAAAAAGCCAACTGTCTTTATGATAGAAAGTATCTGTATACTTCTCACTCACTTAGTTATATAAATTTCTTTACATCCTTTTGTCATACGACAAACACAAAGCTCTGTTCTCTTGTCCTCACCACCCTGTGAAATTATTGTTCTAAATGCCCTCGAATTCTGTGGCATAGACAAAAATCTTGATTTTTTTTAACATAAATTCACTCTAATTGCTTATTTCTTTCTCAATCAGCTACAAACTATGTAAGTTGAAATTTCTTGTTCCAAGATCACTAACCACACCATTGTTTCCATTTGACTTGACGTCTCTACAGATTTTGATATTATAGATAATCCTCCATGTAATAACACATGTTCTCTTGTTTCTATGACTCAGCTTTTGTCTTTCTCTTTTTCTTGAGTGTTTTTGCCCTTATTTCTCCTCTGTCGGATAATCCCCTTTTGCTGTCTCATTAATGGTAAAGTTTCAAAATCTGTGATTATCGCCTCTTTCCTCTTCACACCTCCCTCTAATTGGCATTCACTATTTCATGGCTTTAAAACCATCTGTCTTTGGATGACTGCTAACTATACAGCTCTATTGCACACTTCATCTTGGAACTTCTGGATCAGACATTCAACTCTCTCATTAGCAACTCCACCTAGCTAGTGCAAACTTTTCTTATCGAACATACCAACCGTGAACTCTTGAATTTCTCCTAAAATATTCTCTTTCCTAGTGTTCTCCATTTTTCATGTCTAGAGGGCACCACCTATATGATGTACCTCTGTTTTTATTCGTCGTGTCTACGAAACCATCATATCCTCCCGATCTTGCATCCAAAACATCACAAGTATGCCTTTCTCTCTCTATTTCCTTGGCCCAAATCTCAGAATAGCATCAATGCGTGGTGCACCTAAGCTGCTGCAATACTTCCTAACACTTTCCTATTACTTTCCTCACCACCTGCAGTGGGTACTGCTGCTTTTAGTCTCAGAATCCATTTCTTTATTACTTTTTTTCTAAAAAAAAATGGGAATTCAAATTAGAGGGATTCATGTTCATGTCATTTAGGGAGAAGGTGGACTTGGCTTAGTAAAAAGTAGTACATCACACTGCCATAGGGTAGGGTTTGTTGAAAGGATCAGTCAATGAGAGGAACTGAGCAAATGAGAGCCAACAAGATACCATGCAGGGCATATGTTCAAGCTGTAGAGGAAT
The DNA here is from genome assembly GCF_028749965.1 of Puma concolor. Classification (NCBI taxonomy): domain Eukaryota; kingdom Metazoa; phylum Chordata; class Mammalia; order Carnivora; family Felidae; genus Puma; species Puma concolor. The sequence goes on along the minus strand of NC_141667.1, from coordinate 19,740,086 downwards.
AAGATGTGTTTTCTGCAGAATGTTCTTCTATTCTTATTTTTATAGAACTTATTCTTGTACCACCTAGAAAGCAGAGTGGTCTTTATAAAGTGAAAGAGAAGTCTAGCATTGGGATCCTTAGAAGTCTTTAGTTCCCTCCTAGTAGACCGAGAATAAAATGAAAGCCCTTTGCTTTAGCTTAAAAGGCCACGAGGTCCAGCACAAGTCAGTACAGAACTGCTAACTGAAGCCAGTATTAAGTGGGTTTTGCTAAAGGAAGCATGATTTGCATACAACAAAAATTCTCACAATTCTTAAGGTTAAAAATGTGGACATGGGAAGAAGAACATTCAGTACATCACACCTTTCATCCCTGACAAAATCCCATCGCGATGACAGAAAAAGTAACAAATAAACAAATGACCTCATACCAGCCAGGCCTACTGAGAAGGATGCCATAATAGACCAGAAACATTAAAATATTTCTGGAATTTATAAAAGGAATGACTTTTGATTGTTGAAGAAACAAAACTGAGGAAACCAGAGCTTAGTATAGGTAAATGAGTGAATATCTGACAAGTGTATTTGCTTTTTTTTAGAAACACAGAAAAAAAAAATCCAAAGACCAGAAATAGAAGGAACTTTGGTTCAGGGTAAATAATAGGAAAACTGGGGAAATGATTAGCAGCAGGAATATAGACCAATGACCTATCCTTAGCTGGCAGTTGGATGACTGCAACTCTTTCCTTTTGAATAAAATCCAACAATTAAAAAGAAGAGCTTTATTTACTAAAAGCTATGGGGACAGTTTGCTGTAGGGAGACCCCAACTTTACACATTTTTCTATGAAACAAAAAAAAAACTGGAACAATCATGTATAATGTTATGTGGCCCTGTAATGGACAGAGTTCTTCTAAACTTGGAAGTAACCTCTCTAAAATGGAGCATTAGCTTGGCTATGAATCTTCCAACACTCACCGTGACCAGGATACCTATAGTCATTTCCTGGGTTCACTCTGGAGGAGAGTAATTTTACATGAGTGGACAAATTAGTTCAGGCAACAGATATTTAACAATTTTGAATATATTTTATGAATTTAGGTAAATCAGTCTAGATTCACCAAATGTTTGAGAAAAATTACTATGGTAGATAGGCATCAAACTGGAACAAAATTCACAAAACAAACACACAAATAAATAGGGGTACCAATCTTTAAGAAGTACTATTTAAAATGAAAGGGAAGCTATATATGGAGGGAACAATCTAACTTGATTTCATAAGCATATTTTGTCAAATGTCACACATATGTGAGAATAATTGAATAAGGAAATAAGACACAAGAATTTAAAAAAAATGTTTAATGTTTATTTTTGAGAGAGAGAGAGAGAGAGAATGAATGGGGGAGAAGCAGAGAGATGGAGACACAGAATCTAAAGCAGGCTCCAGGCTCCGAGCTGTCAGCACAGAGCCCGACACGGGGCTCAAACTCACGGACCGTGAGATCATGACCTGAACCGAAGTCAGATGCTTAACCAACTGAGCCACCCAGGAGCCCCAGGACACAAGACTTTTTAATAATTAAAAATAAGGTTGCCAAAATATAAGTAAGTATATATCAACAGAAAGATTCATGATAAGGCTGTAGATTAGATTGGTTATATGCAAAAGTGAGATAAGATATTCCTCCACAAATAAAATTTAAAAATTTACTCTGCTTGTGTTTCATTTCAACCTTGCTTCCTTCTTTTAAAATCTGATATTCAGGCACAATTTTGCTCTCTGCGTTGGTAAACAAATCTTTGATTTTGTCTTGGATTTACTCTTTCTATTTTTACTTACTCTTTCTGGATGATTTGCTACCTAAATCCAACTCATTGGGACCCAACACTAAAACATATGCATTTCATGGTACTTTATATCCGTTAGAAACCCTTTTTAGTGAAAGAATCAGTCGACCTGTCACCTGGCAATACGTGGGCTCAAGGTCTGCAGGGTAACAACATCAAGAGCTCAAAATCTATCTGCTTGCTCTCTTGTCTTCTGTCTTGGCACTCATTTCTCCTGTTCATTGCTTGTGTTGATAAGCAACAGTTGCTATAGACCCAGCACTATTGTTGCATTCATGACAGAAGGAGAGAAACGCAGTGGCGAATGTGAACCCTTCTGTCACACACGTCTCTTTTCTAAGGGAGAACTTTCCTGTAAGCTTCTAGAAGAGTGTCTCTGTTATTTCATAGGCATATGCCTGCCACCACCATAGGAGTTAGTACCTTCTTTCTTGAAATCAAGTTATATTCAGCCAGTACTTGAAAACATTTCAGTTTTCTAGGAGGTGAGAGATTGTTTATGGTTTGATTAAGCATGGTCAAAAGATCATAACACAAGTTCCCTGGTAGGAAGAAGTAAAACAACAATAAGGGTATATGAAATCTTTGTGAAAGTCTTGGCTATGAAATAGAGGAATGCAGTTTGGTGGAAGTTGAAGAGATGGTATAAAAACACGATGTGTATATAAGCAACTCTTCATATCTACACACACATACACACACACACACACGTAATTACTGCTATTTGGTTTTTGTAAATGGGATGACCTTGAGCATGGATAAGAAGCTGGATTTAGTCTCTTCCTTCCATTTCCACACTTATGGACACAGTTTCTGTTTTGATTCCTCATCCGGAAAATGACAACACACAGAATCTCTTTTAGTCCAGGAAAAAGCCAAAAAAAACCCCCACAAAAAACAAAAACAAAACCAACTCCCACAAAAGCATTAGTAAACACTCCATATTTCACAGAAGGTTTTGTAGGCTATATGGAGGAGGAATTTTACATCATATATCCACAATAAATAATTTAAAATCCCCTTTGTCATTTTTTCTTATTCCATTGTCCTTCCAGTTATGATAAAATTATATCTTGATTTGCCTGAACAGTCCTAATTTGCTCTAGTTTTTAGAATAATTATTGACAGTATCCTGTTCTTTTCAAGAGTCTTAGTTTACCTATGGAATTATATGTTTACTCTATTACACCTGGGTCAAATAAATAACTAGTCATCAGTCAGGAGGGAGATTATAGGAGGTGATTCTTTCCTTAAACTCATCTTAATGGGATTTCCTTTCTCCCCCAACCCCAACTCAAATTTTAAAATCTTCATATCTTTATTTACACATGATCTCTTTTTTTTTTTAGCTAAGCCTTGAGTTTGGCCAATGCTCATTTCATAGGCATCATGTTCAACCACAAAAACTTATTAAAATCTATTTCCAGCATGAACACCATGGGGATTTTCATACCTCTTGCTAAAGCATCACGAAATCTCTCCAAACATAAAAAGGAGGAAAAGAGAGAGAAAGAGAGAGAGAGAAACTGATATGTCATATCTATATGGATTTCCTCAATACACATCATTTCATAAAGCATTTAAGTTACTTCACAATATGTTTTTAATGGATGTATTGTTCATTTTTGCATGTTTTAGCCAGGATTCCTGCATTACCATCATTTTCAGCCTCTTCTTTAGTAGAAATTTATCTTTAATAAAGACTTTAAATCTTTATTAAGCCTAAACACAAGGATTTTCTGCAAATAACATAAATTTATGTATTTTCAAGTCACACTTCATATTTATTTTATTTTATTTTTTAACGTTTATTTATTTTTGAGACAGAGAGAGACAGAGCATGAACGGAGGAGGGTCAGAGAGAGGGAGACACAGAATCTGAAACAGGCTCCAGGCTCTGAGCTGTCAGTACAGAGCCCGACGCGGGGCTCGAACTCACGGACCGCGAAATCATGGCCTGAGCCAAAGTCCGCCGCTTAACCAACTGAGCCACCCAGGCGCCCCAACACACTTCATATTTAAAATAGATTTTGGCTCACATTTTTATGTTTAGAATTGACACACTTATTAAATATGATGGTACTATTTATCTTTACTTTGGCTCAGTGATACCAAATCCTATTATGGCCAGATTCTTTTTTTAAAATGTGAGACAGCTTTTCACCACTCACAAGCTAGTAAAAATTAATAATATTAATAATGATATGCAAGATTCATCTGTAAATCATACTTTTCCACAAATCAAAAGTAAATTCACACTACTTTTTTAGATGGTTAGTTTAAGGATTTTGGAAAATATTATGTAAAATATAAAGACAAACATCAATAGAAGATATGCTATCAATCATACCTTTGTCTCAAGACAACTAGATATATATATCTCATGCACACATATGAGAAAATTTAAAGTGAACCTTTTCATTTTAAGATCTTAATCTATTTTCTGTAATTCAGTCACAAATATGGATAAACCTAATTGATCTGTTTTCCTTATGTTTTTAGATAACACTTTTTGTTTTTATCCCAATCCTTTGAGATGCTATAATATACAATAAAAATTGCTTGGTTGACAGTTAAAGAATAGGTTTGAAGCACAAACACATGCATAAATATAACTGAAAATGGGAGGAATCAGTATTCAAATACAGGATCCGTCAAACAATTCCTTATAATAATTCCAATCAAGTGCAGTCCCCTAAATATTCCATTTAAAGTATGCTCTACTATTATAAAACACTTGCATAAAATAAGAAATAGAATTCCAAATACAGTTCATGACATTTTTTACTCATGATAATCCTATGATTTCTTCACGCTATTTCAAATGCCATTACCATAATCCCTTAAATATTTTTTTTTGCTTTTAGCTTCTTATAATATCTTGGTATACCAAGTGAAGAACATTTCAAACAAAAGGACACTTTCTACTTTATGATTAGATGAGAAATTGAGTTTCAAATAGATTCTCCCGATGTATTCATATTTTTTTCTAGTTTTAAATTATATAATGTATTAAACTTTCTTCTCTTTTAGAAGTGAATTTTGAATGACACTATTTTTATCATATCTCAACATGAATTCTCATCTAAACCAGCTGACATGATTATTCTTTTATTTCAAACTTTGATTTCCCATGCTTTTATTTGCTAAATGGCCTTTATATGCTTTGATCCTTTTTTGCCTATTATAGACAGAACTTAGTCTTTTAACTTATCATCTCTTACCTGAATCTTCTACTTCATTATTATTCCATTTTCTCTAATCTCTTTATCTCTAAATAAGCTCTGTTTTTTTCACTCTTATGTTTTCAAAATGACATAAAAACACACATTTTTTTATGCTAATGCCCAGAGAAAGATTTTAGCTAATACAAGTTTCTTGGGTGCAGTTCCTACTATCTTTAAAAAAATTTAGCAGCTACCCTTGAAAAACTATTCATTTCAACTTAACAGATCCAACACAGGCAAAATCTATTCTTTTCTTTATTTGTTGAATGATTTTCTTACTGGTTTAGTTCAATGTATAGTACATAAAAATAGCTGAAAAGTTTTTGCTGGGTCTATAATATATATAAAATATGCATACACAGAGACTGAGAGATGGATAAATAGAAATATATTAAATATATACTTATATATAATACCCACTAGATACCACTGCTATGTCTCATATATATAATAGTATCATCTGAAATAGGCCTATGCATTTAACTATTAAAACAGTTTAATAGAATTCAACTTTCTTTTTATAATTTAATGTCAATATTTTCAGTCTCCATATTTTAATATATTTGTAAAATAGATATCATAGTTTCTTAAGATTATTTTTAAAACTTTGTTGCAGATTTTCCTTACTTATAAATTATGGAGACTGGTAGATAATCATATTAAAGTAATCAGCAACCCTACAGATGAAATTATTAAATATATGAGACATAACATGATAGAAAAGAAATAGGAAAGTGTCAAATTTTATTACTCAAACCAAGGAATTATTTCCTTAAAAATACCAACAATGGGATGGATCTTTGATAAGTATAATGAAGGCTCAACTAAGGAGCACACAAATAAACCCTTAGGAATTAAAATAATTGCATATTTTATGTAGGTTTATGTACACACAAACACAGAAATGCATTTGAAATAAAATATACATGAAGTAATTTTGAATGAAATATAGTTTGATAAAATTAACTCAGAAGTGACAGAAAATTTTAATAGTCCCAAATGTCATACAAGAATTAAGAGATTCAAAGCTATGTCTCTCTTCAAATTTACTGTGTTCATCCATTATCATATACAATTTTAAGGCATTCCACAAACCTTTATAAAAAATTAGTACAGCTATGACAATAAAACAGAAAAGGAAGAAAAAGACCTGACTGGAATCTTTCATTTTCCTTACGAATAGAGGTGGAAAAATCTACGTAAGGACCAGACAATCATACTGAGCTAAGTACTTGGTTTATTAAGGCTATTCATTATTTCAACTCCATATATTATTCTCAGTAGATGACAAAAAGTTGATTAAATTTGAAAATCTATTCCTGAATAAAGACTTAGAAAACTAAAAATAGAAGATATATTTCATAGATTTGCATTTCTAGGACTAGAATAAATCTACTGAAAAATTATAGAGTTAAAGCTTTCTATTAATGTCAAAAAGATGAAAAAGTCTTCACTCTGCAGTGTGTCTATTATTTAACACTTTGCAGTCAGTCTTAGTCTACACTGTAAGTGAAAAAATAAATAAATAAATAAAAGCATAAGTGCCGAAAAGGGCAACAGTTACCGGACTTTTTCTAAATACATCGTTACACAACTCGAACATGCCAGACTATGAGTTGCAAAATATTACACCTAATATTAAAAGTTGGTACATTACATTAATACATGTTCAATATAAAAAGCAAATTTTCTATATAACATTATCAAAATAGAAGGTTACAGGTGAAAGGCGCCTGGCGCCTCAGTGGGTTAAGTGTCTAACTCTTGATTTAGGCTCAGGTCATGATCTCACAGTTTGGTTTGTGGGATAAATCTCCACCTTGGGCTCTGTGCTGACAGCATGGTGCCTGCTTGATATATTCTCTCTCTCTCTCTCTCTCTCCCCCCACCTCCCCCATTCACCCACGTGCTCTCTCACACACTCTCTCTCAAAATAAATAAACTTAAAAAAAAAGAAGATTCCAGGTGAAAGGAAGAAAATCATGTCTTTCACAGGAAAGTTGCTATATGGAAGACATATATAGACATATATGCTTCATACATCAAAATCCTACAATCACTAAAACATATTTTTAATAGAAATTTTTAAATCAAACTGATTCTTATTTTTTTTTCAAAATCAGGACAAGAATAATGAAACATTTATGAAGCAAGAAATGACAGAACTGAATGGTGCACACTCACCACAAATCAACTCCCCTCTTCTGAGCTACTGGTATGTAGTCTTTTATATCAGTAGACATTATTATGCATTCCATAAATAATATGTAAAGAATAACATAACAATAAAGTACCTTATTTCTAAAAAAAAGATAGACTCTCTAGTTTATGGAATTTTCCAGTGTACTGAATAGTTTTTGAATTTTACTTCGATATTTCTTAGTGATTACTTTTTAAAGCATTAAAAATAAACTTGAAGTATCTTTTGCTGTCTTGTGGCCTCAGGCTGTCCCCCCTAAGGTGGAGATAGGTGGAGAGACAGAAGGGCAGTCTTTCTCTTGCTCTATTAGTTTTTATTTATTTAGAGAGAAAAGAGGCATTATGTTAGGGAGTATTATCACTTTTAATCCGTATGCTTTTAAAATTTCTGCACCCAAATATTGTTAACCAAACTCAAGTTCAGCTGCCATAGATCTAAAGGCCAATATTGAAGATACACGTTTTGATTGGAAAGGAATATAAGCTTTATTCAGGAGGCCAGCAACCTGAGGAGAAGCAGACTCTTGTGCAAAAGCCAATCCCGAAGTTTCTGCCTGGCCCAGGGATATTTAAAGGGGTTTAAGGCAGTTAATCAGTAAAGGGAGTAGAGTGGTCTGTGTAACATTTCTTGATTATGTCCGGACTTGGTGTCAGCCACAGACGTTATCACAATACTCAGAGGTTGTGTGAAGGGGTCTGGTTCCTTACTGCCCTGGGGCAGGGTGTGTGTGCAAGAGCTTTCTGTTTTGGGATGTGCAGAAGTCCTCTGTTCTTTCTGGGAAAGAATGCATGATCTATAGATATACAAGAAAAAGTTAATCAGTCCTGCAAGCTCAGGGTGTTTGTTAAAGCTTAAAGACTACTAGGTTGGCCAGAGAGGCTGAGGTGGCTTCAATATTACTATCAAAGGGAGGTGCCGAAGAAAGTTTCCTTGTGAAAGTGCTGTTCATAATCTGAATATTTGAGCACTAAATACTCTTTTTTTTCTTGTTTGTGACACTTTATTGATTCAAGCTCTAAATATTCTATTACATCCTCTAGATTTTCCATTGTTTTAGAAACTAAATAGGGCTGGATTTACTTTCTGTCTAGTATTGCTTTTATAACAATTTATGATTTTTTTTTATCATAACTGAACATTAGAATCCTTGGGTGACTTACAAAAAGGAAGATAAATATGGAACCACACTGCTGGATTTTGTTTTAATTCATCTGGGTGGATTTAGGCCTTTATATTATATTAAACACTCACTAGATAATTCAAGTGTACGGACAAGTTTGAGAATTGCCTAGAATCAAAATCAACTGTCATGTATTTGAAATGAATACTTACCAGACCAAACGATTTTCGATTCAATATCCAAAACCAGAGGAAACTGATTTGTGAACTAGAATTTTAGTGAGTTTATTAAAAAGAGGAAATAAGAGTTCAGGTCTCTGAAAAACTCCCAGTTCTTATAAAACTGTTGAAACAAAAAGCAACTTCAAGTGTGAGAGCTGTGCAGTAAAAATAAAATTAATCACTTTGTTAAACATTATGATGGATGTTAGTTGTTCCAACATCTGGGTTAATCTCAGACTTGGTATCACCTGGTTTTCAGTCGTGATTGTTTGATCCTTATGGTTTTGAATATTCTATTACAAGACTATTGATCCTATTTGAATCTATTATTGCATCTAGTATTTATCTTGTTCAGATTTAGTGTGTATGTTCTGGCCTGCATTTGTGGATGTAATTCCATTGACACCTTTTCTAGCACATGCTTTGCAATGCTTTTCTGGTCCTTGTTCTTCAGCTTTGAGGAGAGAGCTCCCTCTCTACCCCTGCTGGTGCTTCCTGTTGGGTCAAAAGGCACTGCCCTGGGACTCCCTGCTAGGTGGTGAGGATGCTGGGTGGAGAATGTTTATTTTGTCCTGTTCGCCACACACAGGATGCTATAGGTTTCTGCTTTATCTTAGCTAAGCTGTTGGAGGAAGGAAATACCTCTCTGGGCAGTTTTCTGCCACGGGGTGAGAATCAGGAAATCCTGAGCCTACTTACTTTCTGCATTGTAGTGGATGAAGACCAGGAAATACCTGACCTGTTGGAGCTGGGATTTGGTCACATCTGTTATGCTGTTGTCAGACATGTGGACCAGTCTGTCTGCTGCTCACTAATGTCACTGCCGCTGGGTGTGGATCAATGAATGAATCTCCTTACTAGGTTTCCGCTGAGCTTAGCCTATCTTAGTCATTTGGCCAGAGAGCAAGCTTCTCTTCTCTCTCTCTCTCTCTCTCTCTCTCTCTCTCTGTGTGTGTGTGTGTGTGTGTGTGTGTGTGTGTATCTTTCCTATGTCTGTTGGTAGTTCTGGGTAAAAAATAAAATTATACACATCTTTAAGAATTAAGTGCCCTAGCCAATCTATCTTCTTTCTACCTTTCAGAGCACTTTTATGGTTGTTTGTTGAATTATTTCTAAAGTATTTTGCTGTATTTAGAGGTTAGGAGAAGAGAAGAGTGAGTTTATACCATCTTATGGGACCAGAAGTATTGAAATTGAAAACTTTTTTATCATTGGAATTACTATCAAAATTAGTTCCTTTAAAAACTATAATACCTGGGGGGGAGGGAGAAATCTGTATTAACAATAAAATCTACACTCTCATACAATCATCTCTACGCTTTGTTATCAGTAAAATAGTAGAGATGCAGAGTCCTCATCCAATTTTGTCCTGTATATATCCTTTCCTATTATCCCAATACTGGATCAACTAGCTCTCTGGGTGTCTTTTCCCATGGTTTCTGTTAATTTCTATTTCATTCCCAATTCTTTTTCTTTTGATATGTTGTCCTACTTATCACAAGATTCATGTTTATTTCATAAAATTACTGGTTTCTAGTCCGTAGTTTACATCTCATACTTAATAAATTATAATACATGGTATCTATAATATTAATTATTTCAAACTACAAATATTCTATAATTGATTAAAACTTAAAATTAAAAAAATTAAGCACTCAACTGTTATAAAGCAATCAAATCAACTCACTTAAAATAATACTCAAAAAATAAAATAAAATTAGGGGCGCCTGGGTGGCGCAGTCGGTTAAGCGTCCGACTTCAGCCAGGTCACGATCTCGCAGTCCGTGAGTTCGAGCCCCGCGTCGGGCTCTGGGCTGATGGCTCAGAGCCTGGAGCCTGTTTCCGATTCTGTGTCTCCCTCTCTCTGTGCCCCTCCCCCGTTCATGCTCTGTCTCTCTCTGTCCCAAAAATAAACATTGAAAAAAAAATTTAAAAAAAAATAAATAAAAAATAAAATAAAATAAAATAAAATTCAAAATATTGGGAAAATAATTTCTGAAATAACTAACTCAGGATACTTTTTGCTATTAAATATAATCTATAATGGTAACTAATTACAGGAGCCATAGAAATATAAAAGTAAATTCAAGCCATATTCATCTAATTGACATGTTCTAGTAGAAGTATTCACCTTAAGGGCAAAGGTATTAGAATTCATTAGCTAAACTTATTCAAATAAGTGTTCTGTTTGTTAGGATTTAAGAAACTTTGTCAAATATATAGTAATTAATGATAAATTATTTAGTAGGGTACACAGTAAGCAAATTAAAAATGTAGACTTCAATGGATTTCCAGTCAGCTCTTTTTGGACAAGCATTTATGATTCAAACATTTACCATTTTAACATTTTTTTTTTACAATCCACATAGCAAGAGAAAATTATAGAATACATTTTAAGTTATTCTATGATTATGCAGAAAACACTACCTAACAGTAAAATTTAATGAGTATGCACTACCAAACAATTAAAATTTTCTTTCAGAGACATATGGTGCATAAGTTAAAAATGTAACATGTATGGTGGCTACTTTTTATTACTATCCAGAATGAGATAGAAATAGTGTTCTAAGAATTCCAAAATATGGCTAAATCTAAAGTAATGCATCATGAACTGCTGAATAAGAGGAGCTCTAATCTGCAATATATTTCCTTATTTCTCCATTTATCTCTTATTAACTACTGCTCTAGCTGCTTAGAGATTTCTAGGAGCAATTAGTGGTGACAATCATCAAAGATCAGATAATATATATTAATTCTTCAGACATTAAACTGTAGCTTGATCCTAATTCTTTTTTTCTTTTTTTTCAACTTTTATTTTATTTTTGGGACAGAGAGAGACAGAGCATGAACGGGGGAGGGGCAGAGAGAGAGGGAGACACAGAATCGGAAACAGGCTCCAGGCTCTGAGCCATCAGCCCAGAGCCCGACGCGGGGCTCGAACTCACGGACTGCGAGATCGTGACCTGGCTGAAGTCGGACACTTAACCGACTGCGCCACCCAGGCGCCCGATCCTAATTCTTAAAAAGTACATTCTAGGGGCTCCTGGTTGGCTTAGTCTGTTGAGCATTTGACTCTTGATTTAGGCTTGGTAATGATCCCACGGTTGTGGGATTGAGCCCCTCATCGGGCTCCATGCTGAGCGTGGATCCTGCTTGGTATTCTCTCTCTCTCTTTCTCTCTCTCTCTCTCTCTCTCCTTCTCTCCTTCTCTGCTACTCTTTCCTGCTCATGCTCTCTCCCTAAAGTTTTTTTAAAAAGCGCTTTTCTATACTATAATTATATAGCTTAAGTACAATGTTTTTAGAGATATTACATTTTTCATAACATATTTTAAATAATTATTTTATGCTACAGGAAAATTTGATAACTATATGTTAATTTTTTGAGTTTATTTATTTATTTTGAGAGAAACAGAGACAGAATGAGTAGGGGCGGGGCAGAGAGAGAGAATCCCAAGCAGGCTCCACAGGGTCAGTGCGCAGAGCCCAATGCAGGGCTGGGACTCATTAAACCAAGAGATCATGACCTGAGCTGAAATCAAGAGTCAGACACTTAACCTATTAAGTCACCCAGGTGCCTCTGTGTTTATATTAAAATTAAAGACTACAGAGAAATGAAGGTTTTCAAGGCAATTAAAGTAACAAACTGTTAGCTGTATCTCTTCATAATGAAATAAAACTAAATATTAAGTTATGGTGTCAAACGTTTGATTATTTACATAGACATCTGATATATTCCTGTCACTGTACAGAAGATAAAAAAAATGCTGATAAAAAGATTGAAGTGTTTGTTATTTGTGCTATACTTGGTATTTTTAGTTACTATGAAACTGAGCTGTATTTGGCATTTTGTTTTTCAGTCTGCAAAAACAATAATACCAGTACTAAGAATAGATAACAGATGACAAGTTTATATTGAAATATTATAATAATAAATTTTTTGATAGAAATACACTATATAAAAATAAAAATCAACATTCACCTGATTTAGAAAATTACACAAGAGATATTTATTTTCATTTTACAAATAGACATTATTTTTATTATTAATTATTATTATTTTTATTTTTATTATTATTATTTTACTTTGTTTTAAAAGTTTCACTAGGTAGTAATAGACTAAGTATGATTAATGGGTATCAAACTACCCTCCTGACTGAGAATAAATCTAAAACCATAAGAAATATCTGAAACAACTGTTGTAAGAATTTTGATGACAGCAATAATTCTTGGGGCAATGTACACATACAAGGTGTACTCCACAAAGGTCTGGGGGCTGCACAGAGGTGGGAGACCACCAACCAATCAGAATAAAGACACCTCACTAAACACTCTAGGAATTCAGTCAAGAACCAGGGGATACTCTAGACACGTCTCAGACAATCTGAGCATCAGTAGATGAAGCTGATCGGCAAATAAATTAACTGACAGCAAGAGTAAAGGTCAACACGAAATCTATACCCTCAACAATGTAGCAACTGCAATTTCCAGTGTACAATAAATGCTACATATATGAAGACACAAGAACATGTGTCCCATAACCAAAGGGGAAAATTCATAGGTAATGATGAGGTTATAATTTCCAAAAAAATATGTATTTAAATATTTTAACAAAAAGGATTAATGTAGTGAAAGGAAAGTTTAAGAATCTTAGCAGAAAAATGGAAATCAAGAAAAAAAGAATGACATGGAAATTCTATAACAGAGAGAGGGCTTCAGCAGAATGCAGGATTTATCAAAGAAAACACATACATACATACACACATACAAATAGCCACCTAATGGTGGTTTCTGATAATGACATTTACAGCAACAAAATGAAGAGAGTTTTAAAGAAGGATTTGAGAGATGGGAATTCCTCTGGTTACAAAACTAGAATTCCAGAGATCACTTTGGGCAACCTGGAGGGTGGCATGTTGGGGGAAATGAGTGTTATTGCCAGAATAAGGATGTACAAAGCCATTTGATGCACAAATTCTGATAAAATGAAATGTTCTGTGAGACTAAGAATTCTTCAGTGATTGAGGGAAACAAAGATGTAGGGCATAATGGGATTTTCCTGGTTAGTGTTTTAGAAAAAATTGATAATTGGCCTCATTTTGGAGATGGCCTTTGGGCAATGGTAATGGCAAGGGAAGGAGATTTAGGAACGGGAGAGTGCGAGAGATGGCCTTCTCAGGAGCATATCAAGTTATGGGGGTGAAGATTCGGTTAACTCTTGCAGTGCATACTTTTTAAGCTGGATTATGAAGAGTCTAATGTGGCCATTTATTTTGTCAGTGTCTGTTTACAAAAATAGGAATGGGGGCACCTGGGTGGCTCATTTGGTTAAGCATCTGACTTCAGCTCAGTTCATGATCTCACAGTTCGTGGGTTGGAGCCTTGTGTTGGGTTCTGTGCTGAGAGCTCAGAGCCTGGAGCCTGCTTCAGATTCTGTGTTTTCCCCCTCTCTCTGCCCCTCTCCTGCTTGTACTCTCTCTCTCAAAAATAAACATTTAAAAATTAAAAAAAAAAATAGGAATGAATTCTGTATGATTCTTACTTTCTTTTTTCCTTTAACAGGCTCCTTAATGGAAATTCTCCCAATTCAAACTGCGTATATTAGCCTCAATTTTACATTATATTAATGTACCTTTAATTCAAAAGTTTAGGTAATAATAAATATTCACTCTTTTTAGATTTTATTTTGTTTTGAATTCATTTCTTGACACTAGTGATAGTTCTGTATATTATCCACTGTAGCTGGTGGTTTTCCTTTACAGATGGATTCCTGGGTGTGGGATTGGTAAGAATTCATAGTCAAGGTTACATTCATGTTTATGTTAACATGTAACTACAAGTTGCTTTATATATATATATAATTTTCTTTTATATCTTAATTATATTCTTCACTGATTTTATTTAATATTAATTTTTAAAAATGTATTCTTTCCTTCCTTTTCATTTCTATTTTTATTTTCTTCTCACACTGATGCAATTGCAATGCTATGAAATTGTTACTGTTTTATTTAGAGTGACACTTTCTTGTTCTTTGTTAATGATGCTAAATCTTTTATAGATCATCTGTATTTTACTCAACAATATATCTTTTCAAGATGGAAGTCCTTGATTTAAATCCCATAAGCAATAACCCCTTGTCTGATTCTAAAGTTATTTTTTAAAACCACATGATAATTTATCTCCACTCATTCTGGAACGAGGCTGTTTTGGAGGCAGCTTGATCCTACTGTCTCTATTTTTTCATAATCTTTATATTTTTAACTCTGTAGTGAAGAGCAGGATGGTGTCTAGTTCTCAATTCAATTACAATTGCCAAATCTCATAGGGATTTTATCATAGACTAAGTGGATTAAAAAGAAATTCATTGTTTTATACTTCTGGAGGCTGGAAATTCCAAGATCAAGGTTCCTCAGGGTTTGATTTTGGGTGGGGGATCACTTCCTGGCTTTCAGAGAACCACCTTTTCACTTCTTACATGAGAGAGAGAGAAATTTCCCTTTCTCTCTCTCTGTTCCTTTCTATGTCTTCCTCTTCTTATAAGACCACGGTCCAATCTAAGCAGGTCCCTACTCTTATGAACTCATTTAAGCTTAATTACCTCCTAAGGATTCTATCTCTAGCTATCATCACCGTGAGGGTTAGAGCTTCACCATACAAACTTTGGGGGAATACAATTAAGGCCAGAGCAGGAGCTCTGGACCACAGTGTCAGAGGATAGAACTATATGCCATGTGGATTAGAAAGCCCTTTATTGGGTACTATGCAGCCGTGGAAACCCAGAATTATCAGAGGAGGGCTAGGTGGATGGAGGGCAGGTAAAAATAGAAGAGACTATTACTTAAAGGACTATTAAATCATCAAACCCAGTTTTGAATTTGATAGAAATAAAATCAGTTTCTCTTTTACTACCCACTGGGCAGAGGCTTATGATAATAAATTATAAAAGAAGAAAAACATATTTCCTTTGTTCACTCTTAGTAAAATGTGAATGCATTTATGAACTTGATATATAGTCCTTCACATGTCA
This sequence comes from Puma concolor, assembly GCF_028749965.1. Taxonomy (NCBI): domain Eukaryota; kingdom Metazoa; phylum Chordata; class Mammalia; order Carnivora; family Felidae; genus Puma; species Puma concolor. The sequence continues at coordinate 19,724,465 of NC_141667.1, read as the reverse complement.
GAGACGATGTTAGGGGAAAAGTGTAGAAATAAAGAACACTTAAATAAATTGAAAAAGAAAATTTGAAGTCATGACAAGGGATATAAAAAAAATAAAAAGGTAACATGATTGTAAGTTAGAGTGACAATTTTGGATGGCCCAAGAGATTTCTGATTTATGTCTTTTGTCTTAATTTAATTATTAAAAATTAAAATTTTAATATTAAATTTTTACAAATTGGTTGGATTACTGTAAATATCTTGTCATAGCAGAAAGCAAAGAAATTTTCAAAGACTAAAAGCATCCTTTATAAAGGGCTCAGGAGTCAGTATGAAGAAGTTCTAACAGGTTAGCAATGAAACAATTTGAGTATTAATACGAGTAATAATGCAATTGATTACAATTTATAAATATTTTAGATCAATAAGCATATCTTTATGGGATTGTTTTAACTCATAAATCAAAACATTTAGAATTAAAACATCATGATTTTGCAATCCCTAATGAGATAAAGGAACTAAAGCATTAAAATCAATACCTTTTAACGTCACAAATAAAAGATAAACATTATGTGCCTCTTATCAAAAGAATACCTATGAAGCACTTTTGCTGAAAGAGAGACAGGTTGAGAGGTTGAAAGAGAGAGATAGGAGAGGAGAGGAGAGGAGAGGAGAGGGGAGGGGAGGGGAGAGGAGGGGGGAGAGATCAGGCCTCTAATATAATTACCAGTTGAAAAATACTATGATAATGAAGGCACTTTTCTAACAATTCGATAGGGATTCAATCAGAAAAATATCCAGCATGTGGGTAACTCTATACAGAGTCTATTCAGTTAAATAAATTTTGATGGATATTAAGAGAGTGGACTTTGATAATATTAAGTTTATATATATATATATATATATATATATATATATATATATATATATATTAGTTTTATCAATAGTGTTTTAGATATGAATTTAGGTGTCCTCATTTTATACACATCTATACTAACATGTTTATGAATAAAATTACATGATTCTGGAATTTGCTTCAAAATATCCATCAGGGTGTTAGAAAATGTATGTCTAGTGTAAATAAAGCAAAATTCTTTATGAATGGATAATTGCAGAAAATTGTAAGTTGTTACTTGTGCACTGACTGCATTATTCTTCTAGCTTTTTAAATATTTTAAAATTTACTATAATAATTTATTTATAATAAATAATTTAATAAATAAATTTAATTAAATAAATAAATAATTTATTTATAAAATAAATAAAAAAATATATATATATATATCCTGTTCTGTTTTCCTTCCAACCAGTTCTAGTATTTGGGATTTTCAGAGGCAATTATTTTGATTAAATAGAGGTAATGGTTGGCTAAGTGGAAATTCATTGCTTAAAGGCAGCAATTGATGTCAGAACTAATATCATGGTGTTTTGTCATTAATTCTAAGATGAGACTCTCATTGACTTTTCTTGATATATGACTTGTGACAGAAGATTTTTATTATGCAGACTGGGATTCACAGAAAGAAAGTAGGTAAATCTTTGATTAGATCCCTGATTTTTATTTGAAGGTTTGCTTAATGTGGTATTAATTAAACATATACTAATAAACGAAAGACATTAAAATTCATGTTTGTCATTGCAGCAGAAAGAGAAATGTTAAGGAAAATGTAGGTGAGAATAAATTATTTGCAGTTTAATTTAAGATGAGTAATCTAAGTCTTACACTGTCTCATTTTGGATGTTGTTATCCTATGTGCTCCTCTTTGATGTTCCAGAAATAAGAGTATCCATAAGATGCATGATCAATAACTCTTTGAGTCATGCTATTATGAGTATTGTGGTCATTTGTGAAGTTTCCTGTGACTTCACATGCTATACCTTACAAAAAAATATCACTGAAAACATACCAGTTTCTTGAGAGGTGGATGGAATTAATTTTGTGATGTTCTACCAATATGAAATTTGGTTCATCCAAAAGGGGCAATTATGTGCACTTTCAAATGGCGATATCATTACACAAGAATTTTTTCAAAATAACTTTACATTATAAGCACAAACAATTTATACATGGCTAGCAAAGTATATAAATATTAGTTTAAGAATAATTAAGTTAATAATTATTAACTTAAGCAAGGTTGGTAAGGCAGAGAAAGACACAAGGAATACACAGGGCTACATGACTTAATCTGGATTTAGCAAAAGTTTATGTTTGGAAATTTCATTGAGTTCTCTCTGGGTATGAGCTAATTTAAAATAATTTGGACACAACTCATATTTAAGTCACCCTCTACAGTAAAAGAAAATTCAAGTATAAGAGGAAAGGCTGTACTTTTTCTTCTAATGAATACTTAAGTATGAATGTTTCATTCATAGTGAAGATATTTACAAAAAGGCTGTGATCAGTTTCTCAGATTTTTAAATTAGAAAATATTATATAATGTCCATATATATCATGTTAAAGCTTCAACATAAATATATGTTGAAATTATTTATGCTAGAATACTTAAGACAACATTCTTAAATACTTCCAGTGCTGTTTACACTGAAGTCTTGCTCTTCTGGAGATGTAGTGTGTTTAAAACTTGTTCATTTTTTCACTTTATTTACTAATGGAATAAAAATTAAAATTGCTTTGGTGGTAATGTTAAAGAGGTATTAATTTTCAAAATTTCTGCTAATGAGAGGTCCTATAATGATTAATGTTGTTCAAAATTTTCTAAATGACTCTTTCAGCTAATTTATCCCCCCCCCAAACAAATGCATTTGTATTTTTCTCTTAGTATTTCAATGTTGTTCTAACATTATTTTGTTATTTTGAGTGTAAATTAACATGTGCATATTACAATTTATTTTTCTGTGAAATATTTGTTCATAGCTATAGACTATGTTCTTTTTTTTTTTTTTTTGGCCTTAAAAGTTCTTATATGTTCAGAATATACTGTGCAAATATATACTGTGCAAATATTTCCCAATGGGTGATTTGCTTTTTTACTCAACTACAGTTGATATTTTCTTAACATATAGGTTTTCTTAATGGCCTATGAGTAAATGTATTGCTGTTTTTTATTTTAAGCACCTAGGAGTTTGTATAGTAATAGCACATATCCCTCAATTAGTTATGAGAGATTCATCCACATTTCCTTCTATCACTTGCCTGGCTTTATTTTCAAATTAAAATCTTTGACCCACTTGAACTACATATCCTAATGCATGATATGAGGAACAAATCCAATTTTTAACATTCTCCACATGATTTTATAGCTATTCCAGAACCATTTTTTTAAAACACCATTCTTTCCATGTTAATTTGAGATTGAAGCTTTATCAAATATAAAATTTCCATAGGCATTTTTTTTTGCATTTTCAAGATTTCTTAGGTAGATATATCTGTGTAAATGACTATAAAGCTGTACAATTAAACAATTTTTCTAGTAAGGCAGTATTTGGAATAGTAACCAAAACAAACGAGAAAAAGCTATTTGCTTTTCCATTTACCTCTCCAAAGTAATCTTCCACCATTTGTAATAGTATTTGCTTTATCAGGGCTTTAAAAAAAATCCTACTTAGAAGTACAGAGATGAAAGTTGTTTTTATTTATTCTCATATATTGAATATTTGATCTGTCATCTATAACCATCCCAAGGTAACCTGATGGCCTTCTAGGCAATGTATTGCAGTCTATAAGTTGATTATTTTGTGTTATGTCCTTACACTACCATATTCTTATTCCTAATAAATGGGCTAGATCATTGTGGTCAGCAACACTCTTTAAAAAAAATTAATGTTTTTATTTATTTTTGAGAGAGAGACAGAGCACAAGCAGGGGAGGACAGAGACAGAGGGAGACGCAGATTTGGAAGCAGACTCTAGGCTCTGAGCTGCCAGCACAGAGCCTGACTTGGGGCTCGAACTCACCAACCACGTGATCATGACCTGAGCTGAAGTTGGACACTTAATCGACAGAGCCACCCAGATGCTCCAGAAACATTCTTTTTGATAGTCGAGAAGAAATCCTGAGCCTAAGACAGGCCAGTGACTTCCTTGGGTTTGTCACTCAGGCTACATACTAACCCCAGTTATTAAAGTGAAATTAGCTCAAGATAAGGAGAATCATATCAAAGTTAAGCACATGAGGGTAGATGAACTTTCCTTCTGTACTAGAGCTATTAGCCTAACTTCTTCCTGTGGAGTTCCTGATTTGTTTTCCAAGGGTGATAGGAAAGTTAAAAACTTCACCATTAGAGAGCCTAGGCCATTCTTTTTCCTACCAGTGACACAGGAAAAGATCAACATATTAATACCAGAAGAGAATACATCAATCTTCATGTTCATACTGTTGAACACATTCTTTATTTCACTTGTGCTCCTTTTGAGCTTCTCCTTTAAAAAAAATAAATAAATAAAGACATAGGGGCGACTGGGTGGCTCAGTGGGTTAGCATCTGACTTCCGTCAGGTCATGATCTTGCAGTACTTGATTTCAAGCCCCACATTGGGCTCTGTGCTGACAGCTCACAGCCTGGAACCTTTTTTGGATTCTGTATGTCCCCCTCTCTCTCTGCCCCTCCCTTGCCTGTGCTCACACTCTCTCTCTCTCTCTCAAAAATAAACAAAAAAATTTAAAACAACAACAAAAAAATAAGGACGTAAATGAAGTCCATTTATAAGATTAGGAAAAAATGAAATAAATGATTTAATTAGGAATTAATATGTATAAATTCACTCCATCCTTTCCTGCAGAATCTTCCTGATGTTTGCTTTTAAAGTATTTCCCCCATTTTACTTCTGGAATTCAGTCAGTACCACTATAATACTGACAGACATATGGCAACATTGGCAAAAGACTTCAGTAGCTCAAGGATGACGGGGTCACAGAATGAGCTTAATCAGGGTCTGAGGAATAATTATAGGAGGCTTCTATCAACACAAAATAGGGATTAGCTGTATGTGCATGTGGCTTATATAATCAAAGGTAGTAGGAGGCAGAGTATGGACATACTCAGCAAGAAGCACATGACCATAGGAAGCCAGAAAATCTGATTAATATAAAAGCAAGCCCTTGAATCTGAGAAAAAATACTAGCCTTGGCATCTGAAACTTGCTGTGGTTTCCATATTTGTGTATTTTCCATGTCTGTGGAAGGTGTTGTTGCTATTGCCTGGTGCAGGATAATGAGGTATCTCACCAACGAGACAATATGCCAACGCATAATGTTAGGTTCTGAATGAAAATCTGAGTTGTCAAGGATTATCTCTGACCCAATAATAATTGTATATTGTGATGTGCATGGTCAGACACTCCAAACTAGATGTATCCATATATTCATGCAAATGTATAGTTGATTAGAATAGAGGAGTGCTGATAATATTCTAACATTTGTTATAAAGAATCAATACTAACGTGACTGCCAATCCCTGAGGAATGTTCTTTCTTGAATCTCACTTTTTCTTCTGGGTTTAATTTATTTCTACTTGAAATAGATCCTGTAGTACTTATTTCAAGAAGTTTTACTCCCGTCTCCACAAGAAAATTGTCCTAATCTTTGTTTCCTTTAAGTAAAATAATGTGTGTGTGTGTATATATATATACGTATATATATATATATACGTGTATATATATACGTATAGTATATATATACACGTATATATATACATGTATATATATATACGTATAGTATATATATATACATGTATATATATACGTGTATATATATACATTATCATATATATATATATATATATATATCTGATATATTTGTCTCCATTTAACTGTATAAAAATGGCAGAAATAGTTTATTTGGTAACTAAATCTCATTTTGAAAATTCCTTTTGCCCCAACATTCTCAAAATATTATTCTATTGTTTTCCGGCTTCAGTTGATAATAAAAAGTCTTCTATTAGTCTCCATAATATTCCATTGTAATTATCTTCATGCCATCTTTGCTTTATTTTGATATTCTACAGGTCAATGTTATGTTTCAGGTTAAATTCGTTTTCATTCATTTATTCTGTTGTTAACTCAGTTTTATCATTTTATCACTTCTGAAAATTCTTAGGCTTATTTCATTAAATTGTTACATCTACCATTATTCTTTTTGAACTCAGATTCAATATGTTACAGCTCCTCATATGATCTTCCAAGTATTACCACCTATCTCGTACTTTGTATCTCTTTTCCTCTCTCTGCTGCATTGTGGGTAATTTCCCCAAAACTAAGTAATGTAAAACATTTACAATCCAATATTTTTTTAAACAATTAAAATAACTATATTCAACATTTATAGGAAGTCTTTAAAAATTCTTTTTGAAACTTTCTCAACTATTTTAATGGTGTCCTAGGAATTCTTACGTTAAGCATAAACCTCCTATAGAGTCCATGTAATAATAGCTTTTTATCTAAAGATATACAAGAATTGAATCCATTTTCTTTTTTGTAGATGCTGACTTTAATTTATGCTATAACAATTACTATTTTATTTTTATTTCTGAATTATGAGCTTATTTATAGAAAATTTTTATGGGTTTTCAACTTTTTAATTTTCATTTGCATTTTTTTTTTTAAATTTTTTTATTTATTTTGAGAGAGGGAAAGTATGCTTGCACACTGGTGCGAGAAGGGGAGGGGCAGAAAGAGAGGGGGGAGAGAATCCCAAGCTGTCAGCAAATAGCCCCTATGCAAAGGGGCTCATCCCAGAATGGTGAGATTATGGACCGGAGCCAATTCCAAGAGTCCAACACTTAACCAACAGAGTCATCCAGGCACCCCTAATTTGCATCTTTTCTGAGAAGATTTTGCATTTGCTTCTTCCAGGAAAACATAGGTAACATCCTCTAAAATTATATTTTATTATCATCTCTTAGCATGGATTTCACTTTATTGGCCTACATGTATTTGCATTCAAGATAGTGGATGCAAAGTTCCCAAACTAAGAATTATGCAAAGACACTACTTCCCTTACTATTAAAAGGCTAAATATTTGTCTTTTAGTCACCTTACCAATGAAATTTTCACAGTTTAAAATTTCAAGATTTAATCAGGCATCTCAGTTCCAAATAAAAATTTAACATGGGCTGAAGAACTGGTCTCTGACTTTGATATAAACTCAAGACATTAGTCCAAGTTAGAAATCCTTAAGAGTACTGATTTCTTATCCTGGTTTTTTGTTATTTTTTTTTTTCTGGCCACCAGTTATTTACCTTATTTTTTATCAACAACTTATCTGTGCTTTTAAAAATATGTTATTTAATTCAGAATTTGTATTGGGAAAACATCAGTCTTGCTGAAGGAGAAAGAAAGAGGGAAAGAGAAAAAAGAGAAAAAGAAACAGAGTTAGAAAGAAATGTTTGAAATTTATGTCTGTGGAATATCATCACAGGTGACTTCTCACTCAGTTTTGCCAAATTGCTTCTCAACTATTATATATTAAGTGATGATTATTCTCAACAGAATCGTTATCAGAGAAGATAGCGACCATACCCACATGACAGAAGAGTTTCATGAGTAGAACTAGACATAACGTTTTCTCTTATGAAATGCTGGAAAGAATTATATACAAATAATGCAGAAAAAAGTATATGGTCACACACTAAAGGTACAGTACAGATGAAAGAATCTTTTCATTATATCATAAGCAAGCTGCATTAATTACCTTAAACATTAAACATTCACAACTCAATCAGTAAGGTTGTAAAAAATAGCCTTGCTGAAAACAATACTACATTTAAATTAAAGGCCAAGCATTCATGAAAGCAGTTAAAATATTATTTTCTTAGTAGTATAGCTAACTTGTCTGAGAATTTTCAAGATTATTTTAAAAATCCTTATTCAAGTAAAATGACTATGTGTACATTGAGGTATTATTAAAATAATTAATTGTTCTTTCTTTTTTCAGTCCAAAGCTAAACTATTATATCTTTCAAGTCAATATAGCATGTGAAATGAAAGTATTAAAAATTAATTTTCCATAATTACTCTTTATTAAAATAAATTATTTATAATTAGTATGTAATAATTTTAATACTAATTTTCCTTCTGGGTCTTTAATCCCTTTAAATAGTCTGAGGATTCTACATGAGAAATAATTTACCTTGGGAAGAGAATGGGCTACTTCAAAATAGGAAACATTGAGTGGAGGAAGGATTATAATTTAGTAGAAATGTTATAGGTGGAATATCGCTATTTATATACCTGCTAAACAGGTTGTTTCCTCCTGAAAGGATTCCACCAGTCTTTATTTCTGGAAAAAATAAGAAATATTACTTTAAAAAAATCAATGTTGTTTCTCCTCAGTTTCATTAGCTGATGATTGAGCAGTCTGACTTTTTTCTTGAGACTGGCTTGCCAGAGTTTAAAAACAAATAAAGTAAGAATCTTTATCTTCCTATTCCAAAGAATGACCTAAAATAAACCACACTTTTTGAATGTGTTTCAAAGTAATACTTCCTTCTTGGGTGTAACTAATACATGCAATTAATGCTATTATAGATTTACCTTACCAATTGGTCACAGCTCTCTTTAGGGAATCACACAATATAAGATTATTGTTGGTAAGAACACTTATTTGTCTAGCTGTGGAGACAAATACTAAATGGTTCTAAACTTATAGCTGAGTAAAATATTTGGATCTTCTTTTAAAAAAATGTCTACACAGGACAAAGTCTTTGTAAATATCCAATATTAATTTGAAACTTTCTACTACTTCAGTTACTATGAGTACTACGACTACTACGACTACTACATTATTGGGTTTGAAGACATTGATAATGATAAGTTGGTAGTTTATACCGATTAAGTATTGATACAATACATCTGAGCTGCAACCAAAGGGAGATACTCCACAAGAATGCCTTCTATGACTATTCTAAAGATATCCTACACATTTCCCCTATCTGTGTTAAGGTCAAGTGATAAATAAAAATTGTATACATTTAAGGTGTACAAATATTCAACTTGATGTTGTATATACAATATATACATTGTGAGATAACCATCCCATTCAGCCTAATTAACATATCTATCACCAAAGCCAAGAATAAGCCTACAGATACTGCATTTTATTTAATTTTGTTTTCCTAATTACTAGTTTCATTCACCACATTACTGACTTACAGATATATAGTGGTCTTGATAATAATATACCACATATAAATTGAGGCAATCTAATTGCTTAAGACAGCAAATAATTTTATAATGTTTTGTTAACCTAAAAAATTGTTTTTTTGAAAAGTTAAAAGGTCAAGTAATATGTGTGAAGTTAAATCATGACCGACTTTAAATCCCAGACACAAAAAAGCTCTAAAGTATGAATATAAGTTTAGGAGTTGTCACTTTTGGTACAATAACCAGGATTTACTTTTAACATGGATATTGGGGGGATATTCCCAAAATTAATAAATCTTTAGCTGTGGTTTGTAGGTGATTTTTTGTGTGTATAAATAAGGAGGCTTTTCTAAAACAGAATTATACATATGGCTATAACTGAGGCAAAGTAAAATATAGATATACAATACTGAAAACTCTTACATGTTTTTTACCCCTAAACAGAGAAAAATGATGGGCTTTTTATGCTTAAGAAAAAGTAAGCAAAAAGTCATGTATTGGTTTTTACTTCTCAAATAATGTGTCTTAAACCCATGGTTTATTTGTAGGCAACGGATTCATCCTTGAAATAGAGAAGAGAAATTCACTAGATGAAGATAAGTGGATGGAAATTTACCTTAAGATAAGTCACATTTCTTTCTTCTTTTCTGTGAATGTTGAACTATTTTTATATCTACACTACTTTTGGGATCATAAATTTACTACACCTCCGTTCTAGTGATCAGATGATATCTGTTAACATATTTTACATAGACAAATTGCCATTTTAACTTATCAGCCAGTCTCAAATTAATTCCACTAGTGAATTTGCCCTCTTTTAGAGATTGATAATTTGAGCTATAAAGATAAAACTGAGTTTTTTAAATTGTAAAGCCAACAACTACATGTAAAGACACTATAGCAAGTTTAATACAATAAAAATTACAATTACATCATGTCCATAAATATACTACAACATATTAATGAGACAATATAGTAGTTTTATATTTATGAAAAGAATAAAAACATTTAAAGAGATTTTAATTTTTTAATAAATAGGATATTAGGCCAAGAAATAGAAAACCTTAAAGAAATAATTTTGTAAGAAATATGTCATACTAAAATATTTATTTACCTCTTTATAGTCCTTCAGAAAAATTTATAATTCTCAAAATTTAATACACTGAAATGCACTATAAAATGTAGTGTCATTGTGGATATCTATTATTACAGATAACAGAATTTTTACTTAATCTTATTAGCATATATATAAGAGTTTTAAAAGTCATAATTGGTGTTTAAAAGATGATAAAAATAGAACTTTGTTTCTCCTCTTTAAAAGTGCTCATTTCATTCTATTAATTCAGAGTGGATTGCAATTATTTATGGGTGCATATAAGGAGAAATATCCTTACCATTCATTTTTTTTTTCTCGGGGTTGCTATTATTATAAACTCCCTGGCAGCTAAATTGTCATTTATAACTTACATACCAGTAACTAAGCAACACATTGCTGCCTCAAATTCTTTTTGGAATGAGGCAGGTATAACAAACAAGAAGAACAAATAAGTGGGAACAATTTAAAGTTTCTGCCGTACAGGATTTTGACTTCTCTGTGCAACCTACGTAAGCAATTCCTGGGTACTTTAAACACTTAAGAGGTAAAGGGTGATAAACAAAGTTAAAATAAGTACTGCCTGAATTTGCAGTCACGCTCTGGTTATATCAGCAAAAATGGTACATAGAGAACCTGTCCAAGAATAGCCTGTCTAGTTAGGTTTTCATTTTTGTGAGTAAAGAATATTCACTCCTGAATTGTTTAAAGGTTCTCAACTGTGGTGTTTGAAATGTAACTTATGTGTTTGGGGAGTCCCACAATGAGAGTCTAGACAGACATTTTTCCTTGCTTCTCAGCCTTTGGAGACCCTGCCTTAACTCTAAAGCTGAGACTGCAAGGAGGTTAACTCAGACAACTCAAAATGCCACGTTAAATATTAGTATTGGACAAGATTTGCAGAGTGCTTATATTACCTAAGATTTAGTAGTGAGATTTTCTAAGAATCACCTCTTTGTGCCTGCTTCTACCAATGTACATACACTACCCCTTTCCTGACTGCCTGACAAAATGAAGACCATCAACTTTCCAGCCCACTGAGTATGGAGGGTCTTTGTGTCCAATGTAGTTTCCCAGGAAAATAAAGAAGACTCAGGAAGTCAGGTTGTTGAGGACATAATAAAGATGAGCCATATTCCTTCAGGGTACATTCACCCATTTGACTGAATCCATAACTACACTCCATGAATTCTCGACCATCTCTTCATAGCTGTGATATATCCTGTGAAAAGGAGGCTTCTATTTTTTATGGTGTGTTTACTACATATTGTTTTTCATTTTTGGCTTCTGGCTCTGTTCAGTGTTGTCAAGGGAAAAAAAAAAAAAAAAGGTAACATGTCCTACCCTGTCTGTGCCACTCTTTCGTAAGCGACCCACTACAAACTATCCATCACTGATTTTCAGTCTGAGTTGATTTTAAATTCTGCTTTATTTTCTTTAACACTTAGTGGACTTATTGAAACACTTCTATTTTTTCTTATAACAGTTTACATAAAATAAAACTTTTTAGAATCGATTTTCTTGTGGTAGGAACACTTTACATGGGATCTACCTTCTTAACCAAATTTTAGGTGTAATTATAGGTAAAATATTGCACAGCAGAATTCTAGAACCTATTTATCATGTTTAACTGAAACTTTGTGCCTATGAATTAATAACTCCACATTTCTCCCTCTGTCACTCCTTGGCAACAACCATTACACTCTTTGATGCTATCAATTTCACTATTTTAGATATCTTATCTAAATGGGATTATGCAATATTTATCTTTTTTTAAGTTTATTTATTTATTTTGAGAGACAGGGGGATGCAGACAGAGGAAAGAGAATCCCAAGCAGGTTCCACACTGTCAGCATGGAGCCTGATGCGGGGCTCAGATGCACGAACTGGGAGATCGTGACCTGAGCTGAAGGCAAGAGTTAGATGCTTAACTGACTGAGTCACTGAGGGACCCCATGTATTTTTTTTTTTTTTTTTTTTGTGACTGGTTTATTTGTGATCCTTTGTCTATACTTCTTTTTCCCTCTGTTCATTTTTTTGAGATGGTTGAATGTTGTCTGTTTTTTTATTTCATATTTATTTATATCTACTATTTATAGTTTGTACATAGAATGTCTAGTAATAGATTCAAAATTTTGCCATATTTAACTTAGCAAAGTTGAAATTTAAAGGTTTCTTCTCAGTACTAAAAATGTTAGAACAGTTTAACTATAATCATCTTCATCCAAATACCTTAATATTTGTGGTTAGCATTTGAGTTATTTTAGCTGCATGGAATATTGAGCGTTCTTGTTAATATTGTTATTATTATTTTGTTACAGGCACTAGACTTTATTCAGATGATTCACAAAAGTTTCTAAAGACCTTGTATATAGCTTTTTCTTTTTTATTAAGTTTCTTCTTCTTCCTGATATTTCTTCTCTAGATATCCCATTATTATATTTTCTAGCAGTAAACTGTATTTATCATGACATATTGCTATTTAAATCCTGACATATGATACTATTAATGGTGTCATAATAGAACAGAATGCGTATTCAGAAGAAATAATACAGAATAGACTATGTGCCAAAGTGTGATCAGATCATGAAAATCAGCTAGGTCTAATGAAGCATTCTGAGGCCAGAAACAGCAGGGAGAAATTCTTCCTCGAGGCCTGGAGAGCTGATGAGGCAGGAAACTACAACCAGGAAGAGCTATAGGGGTAGTAAAGGGCAAATGCAAATGATTTGAGGACTTTGAAAGAAGAAACTCCATCACCTATGAACCTGCAGAGAAAAAAAAAAAAAAAAAAAACCCTAAGGAGTAATTATCTTAACTTTTATAACTCCATCCTCCGATCTCCAGCTGATGACCCCCAGTGGCTGAAACTGTAGCAGTAGATTCCTCCGAGAGAGCTGATTGATGCTCACCACAAATTTTCAGGAACCCGGAGCACAAGAAGTGTGAGTGAAGAGGACAGCGTCCAACATGATATTTGGGTATATATTCTAGATTAATACTTTCTCTCAACCTTATGATGACAGTATTCCCCTGTTTGGTCATCTATTTTTGCTGCAATTTTAATTTTCAATCCTTTCACATAATCTCTCTCTTCTGTGGCTGTATTAAATATTTGTTTTTGTCTTTGGCGATTTGTAATTTCACACGGTGTGTTTGGGCTTGAGTTCCATTTTATTAATCCTGTTTCGGATACAGCATAAAACCCAAATATTATCTTTTTAAGTGTTATTCTATCTCCATTCCTTCAGCTCTCTGCATCTGAGATGCTGATAATATACATTAAATTTCAATTTATCCTTCATGTATCTTATTGTTTTTTTCATAATTTGAATATGTATGCCTTTGACGTAGAGATTGCAAAAAACAATTTTAGTCCATTTTAACATGCTGTTTAACCAATATATTGAGTTACATACTTTACATATAGAAAATCCATTCTAAGAGAGCTAATTCCTAATAATCTTTTGAAGGAATATTTTTATTGTTTCTTTTGTTTCTTCAAAAATTCCATGCATATGTCCTTTATAGTCTTTATAGCATAACTTTAATTCACTCAGACGTTGGTATTTTAAACGTATTATTTCCATCTTTAGCCAAATTTCACTTGTAGTAGACTGCCTTATCTTATTCTAGGTGATCTTTGCAAATCCACACTTTGATTTGAATATTTTCAAGTCCTACAAGCCTATAGTAGGGAAACATTCCTTCAGTAAAGATTTGCTTTCACTTCTGGATGTAGTCAGTCGAACACTAGCTAGAGGACACTGTCTCCAGTTCTCAATATCTCATCTCAGAAAAGAAGTCTCTGCTTCATTCCTCCAACTCATAGCCGACCAGAGGATCAGGTTTTCAGTTGCTGGGTGAAATGGGGATCCATCCTCTGGGCAGAGCTTGTTGACATGTAGGCTCTATCCCTACTGTTCTAGCCTCAATTCAAATTAATTTTAGGATAGAGAGGTAGACTGAGCAGACTTTTCTTACCTCTTCATATCTTTTGTTTTAAAGCTACTAATCTCAAGTTCTGTGTCTTTCCCATTCTTCTGTAACATGTCAGTAGTTCAGACAAAATATTTCACCAGGGTGCACATATAGTTCTACTCCTAAACCAATTTTAGGGAAGTAGTATAATGCAAATAAAACAGCTTTCTGTCGTTAATGTTGATTTTCTTTTTCTTAAACTTGTAATTCAGTTAGTGTTTTTTGCAACTGTTGCCACTAATTGAGAGCTTCCTTTGTATCCCACTCTGTAGCTGAATTCTTCAAGGCTTGTTCCTAAGAAAATTTCTATTCTAATTCTCTACTTTTTCCTAAATGATCTTCTTCATGTTGAAAGCTAATTAATACTATAAACAGATGAATGAAAATGAAAAGTCGGATCCCCACCTAGATGTCTACATCAATTGTTAGATATCTGCAATAACTACCTTAAAATTTCTCAAAAACTAAATAGAAAACAAACAAAAATTCTCCCAACTTACTCCATGACATTTAACCTGTTTGAATAAGTCCACCAGCATGCATCAATTTATTTAAGGCATACATCAAGATTTATGTGGTACATTAATTTCATTCCCTTCTTCCTTCCCTCCATTTCTCCTTCTTTCCTGCATTCTTTTTTGCCTTCTACCTTGATGACCTCCTTCCTCCCCTAAGCATTTTTTTAGAACAAAATATGCATTGGGTATAATTTTATGCACTGGGGTTTTGTCAGACCACATGACTTGGTTTCTTTACTCGTGGAGTTCAAACTCAAGATGTGGGAAGTCTTTGGGGTGCCTGGGTGTCTCAGTTAGTTGAGTGTCTGACTCTTGATTTCCACTCAGGTCATGATCCGAGGGTCGTGGGATTGTGCCCTACATCTGGTTCTATGCTGAGCATGAAGCCTGCTTGGGATTTTCTCTCTAACGCTGCCCTTCTCCCTTACTTGTGTTTTCTCTCTCTTTAAAAAAAAAAAAAAAAAAAAAAAGACATGGGAAGTCTTTAGTTTTTATTTCTGCTTTACTCGTGAATGGTAATTTTGCTGGATAAAGATTTCTAGGGTTTTGTTGTTGTTGTTTTGTTTATGTCTCTTAACACTTTTTTTTAACTTTATTTATTTAATTTGAGAGGGTGTGTGTGTTCAAGCAGGGGAGGGGCAGAGAGAGAGGGAGAGAGAGAATCCCAAGCAGGCTCTGCACTGTCATCACAGAGCCCCATGCAGGGCTTGAACTCATGAACCATTAGGTCATGGTCTGCGACAAGAACAAGGGTTGGACATTTAACCAACTGAGCCACTCAGGTGTCCCTCTTCTAACAGTTAAATATTTCACTCTGTTATCTTTTTATTTACATGGTCTCTGTCAAGAAGTCCACTGTACTCCTTATTTTTGATTTTCTATAGGTTAGAACACCCCCCACCCACAGACCTTTAATTCTACATTTCTATCAGTGTTTGGATTGATTGATTGATTGATGCTACTGTAAAGTTTTGAGTCCTAGATATTTGACTTAATTTACTCTTATTAGCTTATATTAGATGTTGGATTTCCACCCCCAAATTTGTAAAGAAAACAATTGAAATCTTTGAGAGGTCTTTTAGCTATAAACAAATGCAGTCAGTGAATTCAGTTTTATTATGTATATTTAAATAAAGTGGCTTTTAGGGGCTCCAGGGTGACTCAGTCAGTTAAATGTCTGATTTCAGCTCAGGTCATGATCTCACGGTTGGTGAGTTCGAGCCCTGCGTCGGGTTCTGTGCTGACAGCTCAGAACCTGCAGCCTGCCTCAGATTCTGTGTCTCCCTCTCTCTCATCCTTCCCCTGCTTATACTCTGTCTCTGTCACTCGAATAAATGTTAAAAATTTTTAAGTGGTTTTTATACATATATACTTACAATGACAATCTGCTAAAACACTTTGGGCAAAATAACTATTTGAAGGCATCTTACACATTTACAGATATACAAAAAAAATTTTTTTTGATTAATGCAGCATACAAACTTTATTTACCAAAAGTAACAGGCAAAGTCAAACAGATACTTATCTTAAGAGAAAAACTGACCAGAAGAAATTTCATCTTAAACACTGTGCGGTAACCTTGCAGCTGCATTTAACTGAGCTCTGTTGCTGTGAAGAATACAGCTCACGTGCAGTTATAGGTGAATGATTTGTACACTTTTTCAAGTATTCACTGAATACTACCTAATATACGCATATACATTACAGTTGAAAAAGATTTAATCGATGATCCCCAGATACTTCATTTTTGCCCATCTTTTGGAAGAGGTTATCTAAAGAGAAGAATATGCAGGTTTGGCTCCTGGATCACATACTGAATCCAGACAAGCCTCCGTTGGAGTCTGTTGAACCAAGTCTCCTCCACTCCTTGTTAGATATCAGATGGGTTTTCGGTATTTGTTTGGAAAGTTCTCGATAACACGACATGGCGGTACTCACAGTGCTCCTGGAAGTACTTGACCGAGTAGTAGATCTGCTTGTGGGCCATCATGTGCGAGACCAGAGAGGGAGTGCAAAGGAGGTGCGGCAGGCCACACATCCCTGCCAGGCCTGGGCAACGCCTCAACGGCCTACATGAAAGAGATCTGACATCTTGTCAGTTGTGTTGTTTTGTTTTAAAAGTGTATATTCTGCTTACCTGGAGATTTTCATATGTTATATTTGAGAACATTGTGAATATGTGAATGAGTGGAGTAGTCATTATGTGATCAATTATACCTCTCATAGTCTAAAACTCTTGTTATTGAAAAGATAACTATTAGAGATCAGGGTGCTTAAGTGATGGATTTTTAGATGTTTACAGTACACATAAGATAGTAAGTGATTATGTAAATATAATCAGAAGTTAAACACATATCTCTAAAAGGAAACTTATTGCCTTAGTAAGACCAGATAGTTTGACTTAAAAATTAAGTAATTTGTTTTAATGTCCAAGAGTCATGACATTTTTCAACAACATATATAAACACATCTATTCAGGCAATTATTTGTTCATTGTATATATATTGCAGCATAAACTATTGTGTCTGCATGATATGTACACTCCTAAATTGTTACAGCATTTATCCTTAAGTTTATACAATAATTAAATAGAAAGCTTTAAGATAAAAAATATTTTTATTTCTAATTTTGTTCCAACACCACAGAAATTGTGACAGACATTGTTTAGACAAACAACTAAATACTACATGAGAAATGAAACCACAAAACTTCTAGAAAAAAGCAAACAACTAAGCCTTGTTTCAGATACTTGTATAACTTTAATAAATTAGCATTAGTTAAGTTACTTATTATGAAATCAATTGTTTCAACATAAAAAATTCCTTAATATTTGAAATACTACAAATAAAGTGGTAGAACAAAAATCATTTGCTAGATAAGATTTGTATTTTGCCTGAAGAAACACCTGTGAGTTTATTCACTTATCTCCATATTGATTTAATTAATGAAAAATATGTTAAGCATAACTCCAGGCCAAACATTGCATTACAGGCAGAGGTTAAAGCTGAATTAAAACAGAACAAAACAAAAAACTAGACTCTTGCTGTTCACTGATCATTAGGCATGGGTAGACATTTATTTTTAAAAAAAATTTTTTTCAACGTTTATTTATTTTTGGGACAGAGAGAGACAGAGCATGAACGGGGGAAGGGCAGAGAGAGAGGGAGACACAGAATCAGAAACAGGCTCCAGGCTCTGAGCTGTCAGCACAGAGCCTGACGTGGGGCTCAAACTCACAGACCGTGAGACCATGACCTGAGCCGAAGTCGGATGCTCAACCGACTGAGCCACCCAGGCGCCCCATTATGGGTAGACATTTAAATGAAGACGACAACCTACCATCCTTGGACACTTGAGAAAAATACATATATAGAAGGTGTACATAAACTGAGCGGTTACCTCTGGAAGTTTCACTACTGTTTATTTCCCATCACATAAGTTAATGAATTTCATTCCTGATGAGCTGGATCCATTAATTCTATTCCCCACTTGCCCAAGAATAATGACATTCCTGACGTGACTACTAAGACTTGCCTGTTTACAACCTCCCCTGGTGACCTGTGGGCCATCATGTGTCTTTCTACATAGATGGTAGTGATTTACATATGTTCTCAGAATCCTGCCAGGTAAGAGGGAGTGGAGAATAGTAAAAAGGAGTACAATGGTTCTGTGTCAAAACCTGGATATTTCTCTCTCATCTGTACAGGTACCTTGAGAATGAAACATAAGAGCATGGACAACTCCATAAATAGCCTCTTGTTTTGAAATTAGAATAGTAAACATAATTAAATCAATTATAGCTCCTCCCCACTTGCACATTATTTATGTTGATTATAGCTGATACATTAAAAATTTTAATTCTTGTATATAATTATGTATAATTATGCATCTTATGTATAATTTTAGGAGCATCTGACCCTTCCAAATTAAAAAGAAAAAGTCTTGTATTTAAGTTAATTTTACATTTAAATATAAACTTTTGTTACAGTTTGTCTCTCCTTAATTCGTACAGAATATCTAAGTAGTAAATTAAAATTTGTGAGAATTATGGGGCACCTGGGTGTCTCAGTTGGTTAAACATCTGACTTGATTTCAGCTCAAGTAATGATCTCATGGTTTGTGAGTTCAAGTCTCACGTCAACCTCTGCACTGAATGTGCGGTGCCTGCCTGGGATTCTCTCTCTGCCCCTCCCCTGCTCTTGGTCTCTCTGTCTCTCTGTCTCTCTCTCTCAAAATAAATAAATAAACTTTAAAAAATTGTGAGAATTCTGTAAGTTCCAAATGATGCACTTATAGTGATTTGACCAATATTTAAATATGGGTACTGCTTAGTAGCCACTTTTTAATGTAATAAGGAAGAGTTGGACATATTACTCAATTTTATGTTTCTCAGTCAACCTCAATATGTACTCACAAACAAGCTAAATCTAATATACTCAATAAGTATCAAAAGGAAAACTTTATTTTCCTTTTTTTCCTACACACTGTCATTTAATAATATATCTATAAAAACTGTTTACATATATCTATCTCAGTCTAAATATACACTCCTATCCTCAATATTTAAACTTAACTTCAGAAGTATTATACACTTAGAAATGATAAAAAACACTAAACGAGCATAATTTTAGATGATAAATTATAAATTGCCCTAGTAATCATTTATTATGGTCTTTTGAAGAAGCAAAGTGTCATAAGCAAAGAACTGTAATTGGTATTTTGATTTGACTGGATCAATTTCAAGTCACACAAAACATTTTCTGAAACATATTCTCAGAAGAAAATTGAAGATTTTCTTTTAAAGGAAATGTTCCAGAATAAGAGCACTTGTCCAAGGGATATTAAAACTGACTGTGTTGTTTCAGCTTAAACAAAAAAGGAGCCACAAACTCTGAATGACCCTGGATGCCAGGCCTTTACTAGATATTAACTCTCTTGACCAATGGACAATGGGAGTTTGTTTTATATACTGCCTACAGTTCTGTGAACTTTTCCCTTCCTTAAATAAATATCTAAGAGTATATACTGAGTCACAAGGTGTGTGTATGTTTAACTTATTTAAGAGTGCTGAATTGTTTTCCAAAGTGCCTATATTTTACATTTCCAGGAAGTCTTTGTGACTAATATTTTGCCAATATTTGGTATTGTCATCTCTTTTTCAGTTTAGCATTCTTTTTTTTTTCCTTAAGCATATTTATTTATTTTGAGAGAGAAAACAGGTGATCGGGGGAGGGGCAGAGAGAGGGAGAGTGAGACTGCCAAGCAGGCAATGTGCTGTCAGCATGGAGCCCCATGAAGGACTTGAACTCAGGAACTGTGAGATCATGACCTGAGCTGAAATTAAGAGTTGAACACTTAACTGACTGAGCTACTGAGGTGTGCCTCATTTTAGCCATTCTAATGAATATGTACTGGTTTTTCATTGTGGCTTTAAAATGCATGTTCTTCGGGAGCCTGAGTGGCTCAGTCAGTTAAGGCTCTGACTTCAACTCAGGTCATGATCTCACAGTTTGTGGGTTTGAGCCCCGCGTCGGGCTTTGTGCTGAAAGTTCAGAGCCTACAGCCTGCCTCAGATTCTGTGTCTCCCTCTTTCTCTGCCCCTCCCTGGCTCTCTCTCTCTTTCTCTCTCTCTTTCAAAAATAAATAAGCATTAAAATTTTATTAAATGAATGTTCTTAATGACAAATGATACTGAATATATTTTCTATAACTATTGGCTTTTCATCTATTTTCTTTCTGAATTGTTTGTTGATATATTTTGCCCTTTTTTATTTAGGTGAGCTGTCTTGTTGAGTTGCGGATTTTTTTTGAGATGAAGTTTTTGTAAAATGTACATATTGTAGTTATGTTCTCCTAGTATTTACCTGCCTTTCGTTTTATCAACAGTGGTATTTTAAAAACATGATTTTTTATTAACTATGTTGAAGTCAATTTAGACAATTTTGTTAATAGTTTTCCTAAAAATTGCCATAATAATTCTTTCCCTACCCTAAGACGATGAAGATTTCCTCCCACGTTTTCTTCATGAAATGTTATGACTTTAGCATTTACAGTGAGACTACGGTCTGTCTTAGCATCTGATGCCAAAAGTTGAAACCCACAGATGAGATAGCCGGAAAGATAGATATTTATTACAGGAAAGTAAGAAAAAGTTGGCCCCACAAGCATGAGCTGAAGTTCAGGAGTGTAGACTGAAATCATGTCATTGTGTATTGCCTCTGACCTACTGTGGCATGCACATCCTGCAGATTGCAGAACACATCATTATGGAGATAAACACACACATCTGAGCCAAGATTTGGCCAAATTGGAGGAAGATCCTAAGGACAGCAGGCAATTGCATGCCTACCCACTGCTTCAAGCCAGTCAGGTGAGTTAGGTGAGTAACACTTGTGTGTGATACAAAAGTTGTTGCTGTTTAACTTCCAGGATCCAGATCTCACAAAGGAATGTTGTATTGTAGTCCACTCTAACCAGAAACGTTCTTGGAAGAGAATTCTGGGAAACCTAGTCCAGCCTAGCAAGTGGACACATTGCAAAGCACTGTGTTCTACCCCTTGCCATCTTGGCATTGCCGCCCATATGCATTTCCTCAAACTAGAAGACTAGACTTAATATCTAATAAAGACAATAACTGTGCCATGCTTTCTCCTAGCGTAATACACAAATCCCATGTATATCTGAAAATTAGACACTATCCGTTCTTCCCAAAGAGGATACAAACCCCTTTCAATCTTTGGATGATGTTCATTGTTACTAGGTAATTCACTTTGACTTCCTGGTACATAAATATCATTTTAGAAAGTTAACTAGTAAGCAAACATATTATGCTATGATAAAATGATGCAGAACAACACACACACACATTCAAATCAAAATAAAGAAGTTATAACTGTTATAACTGTTATTGCCCTAGTTTCTGGAACTGGTTACATAGTTCACATTTATGAATAACGTCTATTCACTTCATAGTTCTCATATACCTAGTGAGTGCCTCAGTTGGTTGTTACATTGTCTAGCAGGGTTACTGAAACATTCATTCCTAAAAATTCTGGGCCATTATTAGTCTCGCCTTGGTTGTTGGGTTGTTGTACTTTTTCAATGACTTTAATCACAAGCTATGAGAGTACTAAGAGATGCTATAGGGGATGTTCTTACAATTAAGAGGATAACTCCATTTTTGATGGAGTTTCACCATTAATAGCTTGTAGATCTCTGCATGCTCCACATCTGGGCAACCAAGGAATTTAAAAGCCCAG
Organism: Puma concolor; assembly: GCF_028749965.1. NCBI lineage: Eukaryota > Metazoa > Chordata > Mammalia > Carnivora > Felidae > Puma > Puma concolor. The sequence goes on along the minus strand of NC_141667.1, from coordinate 19,702,538 downwards.
CACACGTCCTTTGATTTTTGAGTATGTAAGGGAATTTCAGCTAGTTGCAGCCTCTTGATTGTTTGTGGGAACTCTCCCCTGTTGAGCACCCTTTGTTCTCCTTTTTTCTCTACCCCTGTATGAGCCCTTCAGCTGGTGTTAATCTTCAGTTTGTGGTGAGTACTAAATACACTTTATTTACGTTCATGGGTGAGTGTGCTGTGTCATCTGCCCTGACACAGAAATAAATTCTGGGAAGGTAACCATGTTTGTCTCTGTGTATATAGATGAAACACTCCTTCTCCTCATGTCCATTGTGGAGTAGCAACCCAATTCCCCCTTGGTACTCAGGATCAATCATGCAGAATCAGAATAACCTTTTTCTTTTCTTTTCTTTTTAATCATTGATTCAATCACATGAAAAATCCAATGTGACCAGGAAGTAGTTTTAATTTCTAGTCTATTGACATCATTACTGTGTTCCCTGGTGGAAATATTTCTCCTTTTGGAACTAAGACCTCTAGTCCAGCAGAGTCTAAAGTCATGGGGATAGGAAGCAAGTACTTCGCTACTGAATCTCCAGGATATGAAGGAGAGAAGCCATTTTCATTTCCATCCCTTAATTCCCAGACCCATGAATTCAGGCTATGAGAAAAGTAACACCATACTTTGGATGCTAATTTAGAGCATATATCTAATCTTGGCAGATACTGCTCTAGCCCAGCAAGGTGTTGCCACCTGGCTGGCACTGTAACTGAATCTTCAAAAGACATTCCACCATTCCATTAAGCTAACTGCTTCAAGATGATGGGGAGCATGGCAATCCTGGTGAATTCCAAGAGTGAGGGCCCATTGCCACACTTCATTTACTGTCAAATGAGTTCTTCGGCTAAAAGTGTTGCTGTATGCGATGCTATAATAGTGGAAAGGTGTCTGTAGTTTTGTCAGAAACATTGCAGCAAGAAAGACAAAACAAAATATTCAGAGTGTGTATTCCAATAAGAAAAGAGTGCTGTTTGTTCTACAATATTAAAGATGCAATGTTAACCAATTTGATTCAGGAACCTGGTCTATGGCCGGGGAATTATGCCACAGAGCTAAATTCTGGTCTTCACTGTGTCAGATTAGATACTCAACAGTGACTGTAATCAGATCATTTATAGTGAATATTTGTGTTGAGATAACAAGATATATTCACCATTGCTTTAATTTTACTTCATTTGAGATTGATTGATTCATTGATTCATAAATTCATTCATTCACTCATTCATGTATTCATTCATTTACAATTTATTGTACCACTGGTAGATATTTCTCAGTGTTTTAAGTATTGAAGTTAAATTTCCTATTTTTCTTTTATTTTGGAAATTTCAGGGGAAGAGAGTGTTTCAATATTTAAAATTTTAAAACCAAAGGTTTATCTGGAAGTTGCTTTTGGAATTTAAACTTACTTCAGAATAAGGAGTTCTGGTGATGTTTTTCCAATCCACTCATTAAAAAGTTCAACTCAACCTATCACCAATATGACAAATGTTGATGACTATTGCCTGGTTCAATTAATTTTCATCAAGGGTTGTAAAATATTACCTTTCTAATCAATTTCCCTGAGTTTACTATTCATGATGCTTCTTTTAAATATAAAGCAACTGGTCAGGGCACCTGGGTGGCTCAATCAGTTAAGCATCCTACTTTGGCTCAGGTCTTGGTCTCCTGGCGGTGAGTCCGGGCCCCACATCAGGCTTTGTGCTGACAGTTCAGATCCTGGAGCCTGCTTCAGATTCTGTCTCCCTCTCTCTTTGCCCCTCCCCCACTCACTCTCTCTCTCAAAAGTAAATAAAAACATTAAAAAATAAAAAAAATATAAAGCAACCAGCTCTCATTAAATGTTTTGTCCTTAGATTCACTCAGTAGAGGCAAGACATGACACATACCTAATTCTTTCTCTTCAAATACACTTACCATTTGCATAAATTGTTCCCAGTAGTCATCAACTATCTTTCATATCATTATGAGGTTATGAATTATTATTTTTAATGCCTTTCAACCCACTGAAATTATTTATTATTATTATTATTTACATCACTAATATTCTGCTATTATTGTCTAGTTGGGATCCTCTGACAAAACCAAAATCAACAAAAACAGGATTCCTAAAAAAAAAAAAAAGTCCAAAGGTTTTTTTGTCATTATATCAAGAAAACATACTGCATTCATAAAAATTCAATGTAAGATAGGATTTTTTCCTGAAAAACTTTTAAGCTTACATTTTTGATAATTTATCAAGTACAAATAAAAAGATATTTCAGATAATTGCTGACAATCATATATTGTTGATTTCAATGTTTAGTAATTAGGCTATACACTGTTATTATTTTTCCATGTTATTTCAATTCTTATATATTCAGAGTTCCAATCATATATGTCAAATGTCCCAAGTTCCAATGAATGCTATTATCTTTGTGAGCTTGAACATTTGACATTTTCCCTGGTGATCCAAAATTAGGGTAACTTTCCTCTTGCCTAAGTATCTGGCCAAGAAGATATTTCTTTAGTAAGCAACAAACTAAGCATGGAGAAGAAAAATGCTTTGATTACAGTCTATATCTTCATAAACCAGTGTGCATACTTTAATAATTCACTGCTGTTTTCACATGCTACTTCTATATCTAAACCAAGGATTTCTTACAGGCTGCTCAAAAGAGCTTTGGAAGCAAATGCAAGTAAATGATTCAGTACATTTTAGAGTGAGGTACAAATGTAATTATTTATTGGCAAAAACAATAAACTTAGTATTTATAGCTCCCTGTCGGTGCACATAATAATCCATTTTATTAACTCAGCTCACTTTGCATAAGCAATCCTAGAACAGTTCTTCAGAGAAAAATCTTAACAGAAAATCTTCAAGTTTTGAGAAAACACTATTTTCGCTTAAGTATGTTTAGCCCAAGGTCCTTCATAGATAAGTCATTATAAACAAGTTCTTTTACTGTAGCTTATAAAAATATAATGTTTTTTTCTTTTTTAAAAAATAGATAGCATATACCCTCAGGTAGGTCACCAATTAAGTGCTTGACCTTAGAAAAAGAAAGAAAATATTGAGAAATGTCTTCCCAATTTTCATACAATAATTTATAGACAGAACTCAGCAAAAACATTTTTCAGTCAGGTAAAGTTGACCCAGCTCTAGAACTGCTATTTATTAAGGTCACAATCCTGGTCAAATCACAGGTCTGAAGCATTTTTCTCACCTTAAGATAAAAATAATATAGAGCCTTTTTCAATTCTTACTGTGAGAATTAAGCTTTTTTTTTTTTTTTTTGGTGTGTGTGCACACATGCATGAATTTATATGTATTACTATCATATCTGGTGAACACATTATTAATAAACATTATAATAATGTATACTATAATTATTATCATTATGAGTAGTAATAGACTCTCATTGTCTTGTATTTATCCTTAAAGTGAATATGTAAGAAAAAAAACTGGAGTCTAGATTCCAATACTTTAAAATCTCTTTTATAAGGTACTTTATTTCAGTCACAGTATTTCTCTCTGGGTTATGAGCCACTCCCCTTAGAAATGTTAGAGTTTTAAGAGGTAGCTTAATTCTCTCAGGCCATAAAGATAACATTTCTGCACTTACGCACCTATTTTCTGCAGTTATTTTCAATGATGCCCTGTTAACTCAAATATTTTAAAGCAAGTTGCATTCATATTTACATATTTTCAAAAAATGCCATAGACTGGAAGAATGTGAGTTATATTATTTCTTTCACTCGATATTGGTATTTTTGGAAGCTAAAGTAAACCTTTAACAAAGCCAATTAAGTGATGATTAGAAAAGAACGTACACTGCTTAGAGACTTCTAAAGTACTTAAGCATAATGAGGAAATTTGGTGATGGTAGAGAAATTCACTCATCTATCAATTTATTCCACTAGCCACTCTAATCATTTGGATGTACTCATTTAAAGTATAATGAAAAGAATATATAATGTAAAATCCAGTTGCAATGTGATTTCACTCTACACCAAACAGACGTGTCATAATCAATCTGCTATTCTGTTGCTAGACAAAGTAGGATTTCAGATTGTTCCTGATTGGTATCGTAACTATTCTTTTGAGTTATTATCCTACTAATATATGCAGAAATAAAAAGAGGTTTATTAACCACATCAGTGTGGTTGTTTAATAAATATTGCAGTATGTTTTTGTAATTAAATTGGTCCAAGGCTCAAGTATACTGATATTTTAAACCTGCACGTTATAGAAAATAAAATATCAAATGTGTAATGAGCTGCCAGTTTGATAATATGAAGTAATATACTAATGTTTGTCCCATACAAGTGATTCCTATGAAACCTTCACCACTTTAACCTGCTCTAAGCCAAGAGTCTAATAGGTCACCTTGCTTCCACCCTTGTCATCCTATACCCATCTCTAAGCACCTAGTTATCCTTTCCATACCTAAAAGAAATCATGTCATTCAATTCTCAAAAAACATCCAGGGGTTTTCGATTCTATGTCAAAATCAGAGCCAAGTCCTTGAAATAATTTTCAAGGTCCTCCATGGTCAGGATCTTCTCCTGCCACCTCTTCCATTCCATTCCTATTGTTCTGGAACATTCCCTCCAGTCATACTAATCTTCTTGCTGTTCCTGATCCCAGATATGTGACAGACTTACATCCTTGAGGTTCCTGCATATATGTCACTGTATCTGAAAGGTCTTCCCTAATAATTTTACATAAGATGACAATCCACACTATACAGTGTGTTTCCTACCTCCGTTATTTCTAACCACAGGACGTCATCTGATATTTACCACAGCACCTACCTCATTCACTTTACCTATCTCCACCTATGGAGAGGGTGTCAAGGGTTATTCATGAACAGAAGTTTAGATAGGCAGTCAATGACTATTTGATGAATGGATGAATGAGACTTAGGTCTTATTTTTAAATTTATTTAAATCTTCAACTTTCTATGTATATTTAGGTGCCATACAAAATTACCCATTGACTACTCTTAATTTCTTGCTTAAAAATGTCTAAGGTGCTAAACATAATGCGTAAAAGGTAAAAAAAAAAATGTGGCTATTGAAGTGAATTGTGAATTCAATGGAAATTTTAAATTAATCTTTCATGGTATGGTTTATTTTTAAATTCAGGTCAAAATCAACTAATGCTTCTATAATGTTTTTAACCAAAGCATGCAGGTGACATTTTATATTATATAACTATAAATTATGTAAATAAGGCATATAAGAAGAGATAGACTAGGGGCACCTGGATGGCTCAGTCGATTGAGCATCTGACTTTGGCTCAGGTCACCATCTTTCGGTTCTTGAGTTCGAGCCCTGCGTTGGGATCTGTGCTGACAGCTCAGAGCCTGGAGCCTGCTTCTGATTCTGTGTCTCCTAGTCTTTCTCCACTCCTCCCCTGCTCTCATTCTGTCTCTCTCTCTTTCTCAAAAATAAATAAATATAAAAAAAGAAGAGATAGAGTATACAATTTATTTATATCAAACACTGATAAAATACTGTTATTAAATTTTCTAAAAATAAGAACATTTCAGCCATTGAACTTTCATGAAAATATAACCTTATGGTGTTGCATGGGAAATATAGCACTTTTCTTATACTGTGTTACTGTCAAAATAGACCAGGCTAAATATGGCATAATATTGTCATTGAGGGTACTACCTAGAGGACAACTTTGTACGTTGACTAATTGTTCTATTCATTTGACAAATATTTATTTTGAACACTCTTCTAGCATTGGAGATATAACTGGAAGAAAACAATTTTTCAGATCTTACCACGATTATATTTTAGGAGGGCTAAAATGTTTTTTTTTTAAGAGGGTGTGTTTCATATTTAGTTTGAGAAGGTGAAGAGTGATAATGGTTTGAACCACAAGTCTTGTTCTGAGTGAAATGGTACACTCTTAGAGGTTCTTGAGCCAAAAGATAAAAATCAATGGAAAGAATCATAAGAGATGCTGATGTAGTATATAATCTGTGGGAACTTGTAGACCATTTAAAAAGGCATAGAAATAATTTAAGAAAGTAATTATAGTGTCCTGAACTAGAGAAGTATTGGTGGAGATGCCAAGAAGCTAAACTTTTGTGAATATGTTTTGCATTTGTTTTGTTTTTAATTTTTTTTTTATGTTTACTCTTGACAGACAGAGACAGAGCATGAGCAAGGGAGGGGCAGAGTGAAAGAGAGACACAGAATCCAAAGCAGGCTCCAGGCTCTGAGCTATGAGCACAGAGCCTGATGCAAGGTTTGAACCCACAAGCCTTGAGATCATGACCTGAGCCAAAGTCATATGCTTGACCGATTGAGCCATGCAGGCTCCCCATGTTTTTCATTTGTTAAAGACGGATGTAGAACATGACAGAAAGACAAGTGTTAAGCACAACACCACCTTTTTTTTAAGCCTACGGAATGGAAGTCAGAGTTCTAAAACACTGAAATTGGGCAGAATTAAAAATAAGCAGATTGAGGAGTAATGTCATGCTTTCTTTGATGAATCAATTGAGCTAGGTTACAGTCACCAGTTATTCAACTAAATGATAAGCTAGATGTTGCCATGAAATTATTTTGAAGACATGAGTAAAGTCTATTATCAATTGACTTTAAGGAAGTGATAATACCCTAGATAGTCTGAGTGAGCTTGATCCAGTTAGTTGAAATCCCTTAAAGCATAGCTAGCTAAATCTTCCCTGATAAAGAAATTTTACCTCTGGACAGTAGCTTTAGTTCATGCTCTGGAATCCCAGCCTGCCCCTAAAACTTTCCATATCATTTGGAAATTGTCCAAGTCAGCCCTCTACATTGTACAAGCCAATTTCTTGCTATATGTCTCTCTCTTTTTTTTTTTTTTAAGTTTATTTTGAGAGAGAGTGAGAGACAGCACAAGTGGGGTGGGGAAGAGAGAGAGGGAGGTGAAGAATCCCAAGCAGGCTGCATACCATCAGCATGGAGCCCGATGTGGCTCTCAAACTCACAAAACTGTGAGATCATGACTTGAGCCAAAACTGAGAGTCAGATGCCTACAGACTGAGCCAGGCACCCTGTGATGTGTCTCTTAACATGTATCTTCTGATTTGCTTCTCTAGTTGAACCCTGACTGACAAAACTAGGTAGTAGTTTTTCCTTTTGTTTTGTTTTTTCTATTCCCCTCTTGAGATACCCATGAATCTCACAAATGAAGGTGTCAGCGAAATATTTGAAAACGACACTAAATGTCATTGGAAATGTGTGGGCTGGAGAATTACATATTGGAGTTATTAGACTACAGATTATTGATAAGCCAAAAAATGATCTCTTGGAAGCTATCCACTGGAGACCGTGAAATCTGGGAACCTGTGAATAATAGCTTATTTGGAAGAAAAGCCTTTACAGATGGAATTAAATTAAGGATCTTAAGATAAAAAGATTTCTTTTGGCCAAAAATCCGTGGCAGGTGTCCTTGTAAGAGATATGCAGAAAACTGACATACAAAGAATGAGTCAGAGGTGGCAATCATACAGCCACAAGTGAAGTCATGGTGACAACTGCCAGGAGCTGGAGACGATGGAGTGCAGTATGCCGGCACCTTGGTTCCAGACCGTTGGCCATCAGAACTGTGAGTCAATATTTTTTTAAACCACACATTTTGCGATAATTAGTTAAAAAATACTACAATCGTATCTAAAGCTGTAAGACTGAAGACAAATAAGGAGCTAAGTATAGATAGAAATAAGAATAAGAACTGACTCCTGGGGTACTCCAAATTCAAAAACTGGGGAAAAGGATACTCTAACAAAGGTATTTGGGAGAGAACACCAAAAAGGTATTAGGAGAACTGGAAGACAGAGTTAGTTCAGCATCTAGGAAAAATAAGTGTTGTAAGGAAAATGTGGACAAACTTAGAGAGGTCAAGACAGATGAATATTGAGAACAGACATTTATATTTGCTGAGTTATTGTCATTGATAATCTTTATAATGAAAGCTTCAGTCTTGTGTGGTAGTTAATGGCTGATTTCAGTGCTCAATGGAAAATGGCTGGAGTGAAAGTAAAGTCACAACCTCTCGATTGTGACAGAAGAGTTGTGACATAAGGAAATGGTAGCTAGACAAAATACTGAGGTCTAGGATGTGTATATGTATCTAGGTTTGTGTGTGTGTGTTTCATGGACGACAATACATTATATTGGTTCATGGGCAAACTGCCACCCTTACAAAAAAAAGTTATAAAATGGTAAGAAGTAACAAAAGCAAAAACAATAAAAACCTGTCCTGAGTGTGTTATTAGAATTGATTTATTGAGCTCCTGGGAAAAGAATCCCCTACTTGAATGAGATTACTGGCAAGTGGACATTCTGGAACTTGGTCTGACTCATAATGTAGTCACTCAGTTCTTCTTTCTGAGAATACTAAGTGAATTTGTTACTTTAATTTTGTAATCAGACAAGTTAAAAGTTATTGGTCTTTATTTTCTACCTCACATGCCCAATTTGTCCAGTTCCAGAAAAGCTATGACATATTCAGAGTAGGTATGGATTATTGACAAATAAATGAGATTGTGACAACAGTTACTAGTATTTTCTGCTTTGTTACCATAATGGGTGTTGTTGTTGTTGTTGTTGTTCAACTGGCAGGGCATATATTTCTCTATACATTCATTTTATTTGTCAATTTGACTTCAGCATGTTTCATAAAGAGAGTTGACTCCATTCTTTGCACAAAGGTTAATGGTTACTACAAAAAAAGGGTAGTGAGGTACATTTTAGGACACCAAGGAAGAGACTGATAACAAAACTTTTCTGGTGTCTTTTCTGGTGTCTTCTGGTGTCTGGTTTCTATTTAAAATAATCTTAAACACCCTTTTACGTTTTTTTTATGAAAAAAATTTTAATGCGTATTTATTTTAGGAGAGACAGAGCACAAGCAGGGGAGGGGCAGAGAGGGAGACACAGAATCTGAAGCAGGCCCCAGGCTCTGAGCCATCAGTACAGAGCCCGATGCAGGGCTCAATCCCACGAACCATGAGATCATGACCTGAGCTGAAGTCAGATTCTTAACCAACTGAGCCACCCAGGCACCCCAACACCTTTTTATGTTTTAAATTTGTTTCTGTAGTCTTTTAAGGTGACTTTAGTTTTTCATTGTTTGCCTCTCTTCCTCCCTCCCTCCTCCAGTTCTTTCCTCCCTCCCTCCCTCTCTTCCTTCTCTTCCTTCCTCCTTTCCTCCCTCTCCCCCTTTCTTTTCTCATTTCTCCCTCTCTTCTATATTCTTTTATCTTAATAGTTGTGGAGGAGGCAGAGAATGCAAAATTATTTTGCTTGCAATCAGATTCTTTTAAAAAATAGGGAGAGTTTTTAAAAGAGGAACATATATTGACCTTTTGTTTTATGTCTTTTCTGGAAATGGTAATGATTGGCAATGCCATTATCTAATTACATATTTTCTTACCCTATTAAACACTCAGAGGAAGATTTTTACTTTGCTGCCAAAATATTAAAAAGTTAAAAAGTATATCTGTTTCAGAGAAAGAGAAGCGCCATAAGAATCTCCTAAAAATAGCATGGACCTCTTTTTCCTTTCCTTGTTCCCACAGCATTTATTTTCCCAGGTGAAGTTCTGTCCATTCTTTCAGTTCTAACCTGCAGGACTACTTGTGACAGTTTATCAATCTTGTCTCTTTGTAGACAAAGAAAGCCTTGACATATAGCCAATATCCACAGAGCTCTCTGGCCTGAAATCTAGACCATTTGAGTATTTCCCGGAATGGATTAGATGTATTGTAATGATTCTTGTCTAGGGTCAAAAGCTAGGTAACAATACTGTGGGCAGGAATAACTTTTTAATTGATAGATGATTCAACTGCTCCTTGTGAAAAGAAGTTAGATTCTGAAGTAGGAAATAAGAATATGGCACATGAACCATGGATGAGCTTAAAGGGCAGGCAATTTCTATTTGAATACTAAAGAATCAGGCACATCGGTCAGGGAGGAAGAAACAATATGGAGCTTTCCTAGTGCTTAGAAGTATACTGGTTCTTGCCACACGGCGCAAGGAAAGCAAAAGGTAGGAAAATAAACTCCTGTGCCCTCCTTTTTATCCTATTATACTTTACATATATGGACTTTTCTTATATTTATTTTCTTTTTAAAATTCCCGGTGATGTGAATATGCTAAGCCTACACCTTGACAAGATTACAGCAGAAGAGAGGAGTCACGGACATACAGGAGAGACTGTGATCTCTTCACCAAAACATTGTATTTGGTTAACATTTAAACTTTATTCAGCAATTTCAAAGGGCCAATCATTACTCAAAATCTTTATATTTTTAACCTATTGAATATCTACAACAAGTTTAGGAAGGTCATTTCTAAAGTGCTGAAAATGGGTAGACTGAACAGTTTGCCTACAGTTACACAGACAGGCAGCCCCACACCTGGGGCTGATATTTAGCTGTGTTCTGAAGAGCTATGCGGTAGGTCTCCAGGATCAATATTTGTAAGAGACATCCATGTCTGACTTACCTACATCTCAATTTTAGTTTTGACTTCATGGATATCTTATTCCTTAGAAAGGTTTCCAGGTTTTTTTCTCCATATCTCTTAGATGCCAGGTATTTCAAGAGATGCATCAAGATGCCTGCAAAAGACCACATGACCCTTTCCTTTCAGTCTGAAGGCTTGTCTGCCCAGAACAAAAGGAAATACTCCAGGGACAGTGTCAGCACTGACTCAACCATCATTGTATGATCTACAGTACTTCAAAAACACTTCAGCGACCTATAATGTATCTTTAAGCTTTCCTGATTACTTCTCATGAAATTCGGAACACACATACTAGACAAATTTTCAGTGCCTGATTTTCTTACATTTGTGTGGCTCTCTAAACTATTCTATTGTGGAAAGTATTTAGTTGTTTGCAATCACTTTACCTACATCATGAATAAAGGTCCCAACTCGGGGTTGGAGAGTGAAACTCACAGAGATTCAGATTCTTCTTCCATTAAAAGAAGGGGCTGGACTGTACAAACTTTAACATTTAGTTTGGGCCATAAACATCTTATATTATTTATAACTGCTTCATACATGTAATGAGATAATAGAAATAATCATTGACATTTCTTATGAGTCTTTAGAAAAAACAAAAAGAAGATCAGCAAGACATCCTGCATTTTTGCATTAGCTAAATACTTGTAAACCTGTGTACTTCATGCAAACTAGATATCTTGTATACAGGCTATAGTTCATGAAAGCAAACTTATAGTAGAAAGGCTATGTGTATGATAACCTCTGTTAGTTTTTTCAGTACTTTAAAAAATCAAATTTCCTTTTGAAAAGATATTTGATCCTGTAATAAATTTAAAAAATGAAATTTCTATTGAGAGGTAATTATCTATAACATTTGAATATTGTCATCAAAGGAAAGTTTACTTTATCTGTAACAATATATCTGTCAATAAAACCAGTCTTCTACATGCCTAAATTTTACCTTGACTGTGGATACTTAAGCGTCATATATTTCTTTGTGTGCTTGAAATAATTTGCAAATAAAAATAAAGTAAACTTTGAAAAAAAGACTATGAAAATATAAACATGGACAGAATTTCATTTTCAGGATAGCCAGGTAAAGAGCTGCAAATAATCTAAAATATTTTCAAGTTTAAAGACAAAGAGCAGGGTAGTAAAATTATTTTTTATTGAATGGTCAAAAAATATATATGGGCTATCTGTATCTTAAATTGCATCAGAATGTTGCTAAATGTAATGCAAGCAAACAAATAGACTCAGAAACAAAGCACCTCAGTTTACACTAAGTTACATAATATAAAAATAAATTGGAAATAAAAGGAAAATACACACACACACACACACACACACACACACACACACTTCCAAGAAAGAAAATCACAAGATCAAAACAGGCTATCACCAAAACACTGTTTAGTAAAAGAGTTATTGACTAGGTGCATATATCTTTTTCTATGTTGACCACATACATTTAAATTTCTAAATAGATCTTTCCCTGTAATCCATTCAGAAGTACATTTCTTGCTATTTTTACCTCCCATAGATTCTATTTTATTCTGAAAGTGGTCCTTAGGAGGCTGTGAATAATTTAAAAGGAAAGATAAGGCATACAATAAAAAAGAAAAGCAGGGCAGTGTTCAGAAATAATTTTTTACAATGCTGAATAAGAAACACTCGAATGCACTTGTGACGTTCCATTTGTATTAATATCGTAGAGTAAGAGTTTTCCATTTTTTTTATAGCCTGGAAACCGTCTCTTCAAACAAAGTCTTACCCAGAAGCATAAACAAATAAAAAATATAAAAGCCACACAATGCTTGTTCAAAAGACATTTTTGGGGACAGTAGTATAGAAGGTCCTGCCCATTTATAGACAGACACATGGACACACACACACAGACACACAGAGAGTATCAAGAGGGCTTATTTATCATTACTATTACATTTTTTCTAGCATTTCATTTTAAATTCTTATGTGTCTCAATCCTTAAAAACTTGGGGAGAAAAACATTTAATGCAACCATATCACAGTAAAAATAGAGAGTATATAAAATAGGAAGTGAAAATTTTACAGTTAGCAAGTAGATGCTTAATCATACATTATGTTCAGGAAATCAACTTAGATGTGAAAATAGCAAGATATCAGAAATGAGGCATGAATTATATGATTCTCCACTCTTCCCAAAAGGTAATATTTTATTACCTTTATTTTTTTTAAATATCATGTAACACCTGGTTATCACATATGATGTGTAGCATATAAATCACACCTTTTTTCTGGAACAAGTCCATACAAGTTTGCAAATAATAGATAAGAATATATTCAAAATATAATTTGATTTCCTGTGAAAAAAGTTATTCTCATACAACATTGTGAGAACAGATTCAGTTAATACATTCTAAGAGTTACATCTTGTATGTGTGCACTTCTTTCAAGACTGCATCAAACGCCTTAAAGGATAAATGTTGATGAACCATTTCTGTGCAAACTATCCAAAGTAAGAATGGGATTATGGTTCAATAATAGATTGCATCAAGAAACCATTAGTGAGGACTGAATTAATTACTACACTAATTCTAGCAACATTTCTATGTTGACAGCAATTTCTGGAAAAAATATATTTTTTTATTTAATGCTTTAAAAAGTGGGCCTTTGCTAATATAAAAAAAAATAAACAAAAAACAACAGAGCAAAGGAAAGCAGATCTTGCTCAAGGAGAAAGTTGAGTGAATCAAGAACCTTTTTTTTTTTTTTTTCAAATATATTCTTTCTGCAAATACAAACACTGGAGACAGACTATCATAATTATCAAAAGAATAATCTTTATGTATATACACATATATAAAGATTCAAAAGTAGTATATAACATTCAAAAATAGTATATAAATATCTCCAAGAAATTTTAATTTAAAAATTCTAGAAAAGGCATAGTATCAGCAAATTAGGTCATAAAAGACCTTATCAAAGAGGCAAAGAAACCCAGGTGTATTTCCAGAAGCACTGACTATTTACCTAAATTACAGTCATCAGAAATACCAGCTGCATCTATGCTCCTTAGATTTTTGCTCTAGGCAACTGAAATCTTAGAACTACTTTTGGTAAAGCGATCTAGGAAGATGAAATGAGATAAATGATTGTTGCATTAAACTTATTGTGGCAGAGGAAACAAAATAACAAAGTCATTTGGTAAGAAGTTATATCCCACTAAAAGCCTGTATGATGTAAGTTGTAAAGGCTCACATCCATAAATCTTCTATGTACTTTCTTGTTTTATTTAATAATGTTGCTTGTTTACATCATTATGCTGACCTGTGTTTACTGAGACCCTGTATCTTTCCTGTTCTCCTGCCGTTATTTGACTCCTCTCCAGCTTCAGATTTTGCAGGGATCTGCATACTTTGCCATATATCAAAGTTACTTGAGAAGCTTGTCAAAGATCCAGACTCCCAGGGCCCAACCCAAGAGTGATTTAGCAGCTCTGGGGGAAAGCCTGGGTAAGGATTTTATAAACAAAACAAAGAAACAAAAACACCCGAATAATTCTGGCAAATATATTCCTCTGACTAATATTTGAAGTCTCTGTTGTGGTTTTCCCAGGCATACTTTTTACCTTTTATAAAAGAAATATGGTAATGTGTTTTAAAAAATAAAATATCAAATAAGGAAAAATGTAAATAATCATTCTCTACCCCATATTTCTGCGCCAGAATACTCTCTCATCAGGAAAACCACTATTAACACGTCAGCTCTTTTAATTCTCTTAGATTTTTTGGTGGGTATCTTTATCAACAAAATGGTTATGTCTATATTGATTTTTCTTTTCATCTTCTTTACATCACCTGTATAAATTACCCTATCATTAATAAAGGTGTAGCTCAAACCTTCCCACTCAATAAAAAAATATTACTAATGTACACACCTGAAAATTAATACAATATTATATGTCAATTATTCTTCAATATTATATATAAATAATTTTATCCTGTGTAATTCTATATTAAAATACTTAATTATGTATTAAATTCTATTAAATTTATATTGATATATTTCACTAAAATTTGTCTGCGCTAAAAACATGTATTTTCAGATCGCCCTCATCTATTCTTTTTATGTCTTTTGCTACCAAAGAGGTTGGAGAAACTATGTTTATGTTTCCATTATTCATTGTGCTTTTGTGGCCATGACTTTCTGAACAGAGACAGCACGCAAGTGACTGTATTGGTAAATGTACCAGGTGAACTTATAAACAGTTATAAGATTGCTTGCATGATTCATCACTGAACTTGAAATAAAGTAAAAGAGTTCCAATATATTATAAATATCATGTATCCATGTTAACTAGCTAAAGCTTTTTGTGCCTGGATAGTACATAATTAACATGTCACAAAAACTTACTATAAAACTGTTCACTATTTGGAAGAATAAATTCACATTCCATTAAATAAGGATCATCACCACTTTAATGGTCTACATGTTGCATTTTAATAGCCATAGAAGTAACCAGAAAATTAAATAGGTCTTTTATCTAATATGTATTTTCACATTTGAGTGTTCTCCTGGCAGAAGAGAACTGGGATAGCTGAAACTGATCAGATCCCATTAACGTGAGATTGCTTGTGAAGTAGTACATTTTCTATTATCTTGTGTGGAGATGTTATGCAAATTATTTGTAAATGTGAAATCCTCAAGAGCAAAGCTACATTAACTGTTCCTATTGCTAAGGTATGCTCAATAATTTACAACCCATCAATGGCTGAATTGGAAACAAATTGGTTCTCTGCAGTTCCGTAACGCAGTAGAAATGTAAACAGCACCATCTTCTGGATTCTACACACTCTCATAATTGTTTTATAAGATGTTATGCACATATTCTCTGAGACAGGTATCTAACAGATATTAAACATTACATGTTTACCCTGCATATCTGGAAATAATTATGGTTGATTTTAAACGTGACAAGTAGATTTAGACACTAACTCAATGACGTGTAGAAACAATATAAGCATTTTTGTGTACATTAATTTGAATATTGAATTATAATTCAAATATAAGTACTTTAGCATTGAATAAATAGGGGGATAGAGTTTTGGTCTGATTAACTTCATCCCTTCCATAGCCATTGGCAGTTTAGTAAGTATCTGAAGTGGAAAAAAAAAATTCATGACTTGAATATTTCCTTGGAAGAGTAAAACAGAAAATAGACACAACATCAATACGTACAGCCAATGCTCTCATCCTAAAAAGTAAACTTCAATAAATGATTCTCCCAAACTCCAATAGCTAGAAAAAAAGTTATTTTATCATTTCCTTATCCCACTAATGATTAACCTTCACAGGAAGAAAGGATTCAAGGAAATGGTGTGTTCTCAATATCACTGCATTTTCAACTGAAATATAATTCTAGTGATTTAAATTTACATTTGTCTACATGGGGGGTAAATTTGTGATACTTTTATTTTTTAGCTCAAGAGAATGTGAAATAATTGTAATAAAGTTGTATGGTGACAGATGGTAGCTACAGTTATTGCAGTGAGCATTGAGTAATATATAGAATTGGTGAATCACTCTGTTGTCCACCTGAAACTAATGTAACATTGTATGATTACTATCCTTCAAGTAGGAAAAAGAAATTAGATCAGCCCAACCCTCCAACTTTTTCTATGCTTTGCGTGGGCTGAACAGTGCAGACACTGAAAGACAACTACTGTATCATACCATATATATGTAGAATCTGCAAAACCCAAACTTCTAGAGACAGAATACAATGGTGTTTACCAAGGTCTGGAAAATGGAGGAATTGAGGAGATATTGGTTAAAGAATACAAGCTTCCAGTTATAAGTTAAGTGAGTTCTGGGGAATCTAATGCACAGTATTGTGTTTGTAGTTAAGAATACTATATGCTATACGTTAAATTTGTAAAAAAAAAAAAAAAAAAAAAAAAAAAGAGTATATTTTAAATGTTCTCAGGGTGCCTGGGTGGCTCAGTCGCTAAGTGTGTGAGTTCAGCTCAGGTCATGATCTGAGGGTTTGTGGGTTTGACCCCATGTTAGGCTCCGTGCTGACAGCTCAGAGCCTGGAAACTGCTTCAGATTCTGTCTCTGTCTCTGTCTCTGCCTCTCTTCCATTCATGCTCTATCTGTCTCTCCCTTGAAAATAAGTAAATGTTAAAAATTTTTTTAAATGTTCTCACCAGAAAAAAGAGAAAGTAATTATGTGATGTGATGGAGGTGTTGGTAACACTAAGGTGGTAATCATACTATAATATATAACTGTATCAAAACAATAGATTGTTCAGCTTGAAGTTACATTGCTATATGTAACCTATATCTCCATAAAGTTGGACAAAAAAGAAAAGCTGAAGTTGTTAAAAATGTAAAGCTTGAACTTACTCAATTCTTTAGATTAAAGATGATTAGTATCAGGTTTGGTGGCCTAGCCCCCTATTTTCCCAATTTAGGCATGAATGTTTGAGTATGGAGGCTTTTCAGGTTGGTGATTCAGTCTCCAACTATTATTTCTCGATAAAAGATCAAATATAAAAAAATTATAGGGAAATCTTTGGAGCAGAGGCTAGCCTATGTACAGGTACAAAGGGAAGACAAATGATAACAAACTGGAACGCAAATATATGTATTTGGATTTTGATTTGTATGTATTTTTGTATTTGCAATTACATATGTATAATTATAATTACATAAGCAATCATATATATAAATATATTCATTTTATATTTTATTTATTTATATTACATATTTGCATGTAAATACAATCAAATATATGTGTATATATACTATATATAATATACGATTGTATAAGCAATAATATGAAATTTTTAGAAATCTAGACATTCCTCGGATATCTGTCAGAAGTTATTAATGATGTTACACAGACAGTGGCATGATAAAAATTTGTTTCATGAAGCTCCTGTATTCCATTATAGAAATGTGATTGAAAGGAAGCAGTATGGGAGAAAGAACCAAGGAGGAGTTTATTTGGGGAGTTATTAAATTCTGAAGGCAATTTTAGTTTGATGGTCAGCTAAGAACAGAGGAAAGAAAATGATTCTCACAATTCAGTCCTCTGTACATATAAAATATTGCCTTAAAATGAGTTAGGGAACAGAGGAAACACAATATTTAGGGAGAAATAAGGTAATTTAATTTTGAAAATGAAGGAGTTTGAGGTGCCTGCTATAGATATAAGAAGGAAGGATAAAATGTCAGCAACAAAGTTGGTTGTGAGTTGATTAAAACCATTTCCATTTTGTTTTCCAGTTGAATTGAAAGGAACAACTGAGGTCATCTGCAGAGCATATTGGGGATATATAAATGAAGTGGCTATCTTAGGTAACAGGACAGCTAAAGAGAGATGGTTTCATAGGTGGCCAAGGAAAGGTGAGAGAAGGGACAGAAAATGGTGGCATAAAATATCTGGAATACATTATGGGAAATACAAATCTCCCCATGAACTCAGAGCTAACGGTACTGAAATGGGAACATAACCCCTTTCCACAAGAACAGAAACACTCCACATCCTGGAGGACATGGCTCAGTGGATTTGTGGCAGGGCAGTAGATCAGAAATTCGCACTTTATAAAGGGTGAAGGTCCAAAAATTTCCCTATTTTAGCACCTCAGATTTCACCAATTGAGGGAGGGAATATCATGCAATGATTTTTTTTCTTTTTTTTTTTTTTTCAACGTTTTTATTTATTTTTTGGGACAGAGAGAGACAGAGCACGAACGGGGGAGGGGCAGAGAGAGAGGGAGACACAGAATCAGAAACAGGCTCCAGGCTCTGAGCCATCAGCCCAGAGCCCGACGCGGGGCTCGAACTCACGGACCGCAAGATCGTGACCTGGCTGAAGTCGGACGCTTAACCGACTGCGCCACCCAGGCGCCCCAATGATTTTTTTTTTAATGTAAGCACAATCTTGCCTGTCTTTCACTTCTTTATTTACTCTGCCATGGGGCTTTGCAGTGGCTTATCTGTATATTTGGAATGAATGACTGAGCATGCTCAGCTCAGCTCTACCCCTCTTCAACTTGAGAATGAGTCTATTTACCATATGGATTTCCAGGACTTTTTTTGTATTGGGGTTCCCTCCTCAGAAAGAATCCTACCCATCAAATGAGACCTTGACTGGATGGGTGTATTAGTTTCCTGGGACTGCTGTAAAAAAGTACTACAAACTGGATGGCAACAGAAATTCTTTGCCTAATAGTTCTTTAAGTTAGAAGTTGAAGATGAAAGCACAGTTGGTTCCTTCTGAGAGCTGTGAGGGAGAATTTATTCTATGCCTCTTTCTTAGCATCTGGTAATCTCAGGCGCTCTTTGGCTTACAGGCAATGTTCTACCCATGTCTTCATAGTCTTCCCTGTGTACATGTCTATCTCTGTGTCTAAATTTCCCCTTTTTATAAGGACATCAGTCATATTGGATTGGGACCCATGCTAATGTCCTCATTTTAACTTGCTCATATGCACAGACCCAATTTCCAAATAAAACCACATTCACAGGTAGGGGTGAGGACTTCAACATTTTTGGTGGGGGGATAAGTAAACCTATAATTGTGGGTGAGTCTGACTAATGGTGGTGCCCTTCAGGTACTGAGATGTGAGGCCATATTGTGTAGTTTAGTTATCAAACAGGTCATCTTTTGGCTGGCTCCTATATGTATCTTTGCTACTTCTCAGTTGGTCCAGAAACCATGTAGAGAAAGATATTTGTTCTTTATTTGGCCCTCTCAGAGTTTACACATGTGGGAGAAATGTAGTTTGAAAGACTCTTGGGATCATCACAATGGCAGGTTAGAGCCAGTTTGTACCAGCTCACAAGAGCCAATTCTTACATATTAAAGAATTTTGAAAGTTAATTACTAAACACAGTTGTTAATTAAATCATGTAAACTTGACATGCAAAATTATCCCTTCCCAATTGTTTTACTGTGTCTTCCTACTATCTATGCTTTGGGGATATTTGCCTCTATTGTATCTATGCAGTAGAAATACTATATAAGTTTACTGATGTGTTGCTACTGCACATCTCTTTCAACTTTGCAATCAGTGACATCATAATACTAATTTGAAATGGACAACGGGAGGATGTTTACTCCACATAAATTAGCAAACAGTACCAATCAGGAGTTAAGTTGTTGTTTTGATAAATCCTTAGGAAAAAAGAAAAAAGAGTGTGAGTGAGAACATGTTGAGAATGCACAGTAAACTTAAATGTGTTATGTCTATAGCTGATTGACATGGATATTGTAAATAACAAAAAAAAATTGAGAAAATGGTTTTCCAATATTCTAACACTATTCTGATTAAACAAAGTAGCCACTTGCATCATCGGCAAGTGAGTAGATTTCCAACACATATCTGCATCATCTCACTTTTGTTTTACTCATTAACATAAACAAAAATACCAGTCAACACTCACATTGAAACTACACTTGAAGAATCAGTTGCTAAATCTTTACTAGTCCATCACAGAACAGTGAGCAGTTAATGACAGCACATTTAGATTTTTTTATAAGAATCTTGACACTATACGTAAATTGGAAAATGTGCAGTTAATGTCACTTTGTTGTTTTGTTTTGTAGTGTAAAAGATTTAAGAGGTTTAAATATTCATTGCAAATATGTGTGGTAGAAAAGAGGGAGACAGAAAGGAAAGGAGAAGGAGAACGTGAATCTCCATATGAAGGAAATATACTTGAGATGAGAGCCAACTTATATTATAGTTGAAGACTATGCCATGGCAGTTGGCGGTAACTCTTCCATCCTGAGAAGAAGAAGGAATGAAATAACAGGTGCGGGCTATAGGTAATTGGTAATTGGCATTGCAGTTCATTGAGAGAAGTCCACACCTGGTGTTTTTATATGTACTTTTGTAAATCAAATAAGTTTATTACTGAAAGCTAAAGAGAATTCAGAAAAGGAAAGGACGTTAGATCTAATGGATTGGTTTTGAGTTATCTATGAATAATAGTAAAACTGAATATTGAGGGGAAGTAAGATTGGAAGTGTTATGTAAGGCTTTAAGGAATCCTATGTCTGGATGCACCAGTGGGTCAAGACCCCTCCTCAGGCCATGGCCTATGGAGCTGAGTCCCACAACCCAAACAGAGGCACATCTGTTCATGGATGGATACTGAAAGTTTGTTGCTGAAGGGGTTATTTATTTTTGAAAGTGCCAGTTATTTTACCATCTAAAATGGGTTCATTCTGGATTAGCCAAGAATTATAATCAGGACAAGTAAGATATGGCAAAACCAAAGGCAAGTCCACAGAACAAAGGAGATGAAGCTTTTTTATACAGGGAAAGGGGAAGCTGAGAAGGGTGTTATAAATAAAAAGTACATTTGAGTCAACTGGGAGTTTGAAGTATAGTGGCTTCTCATTGGCTGAGTTGTAATAGTCTGTCATTGTTTCTTCCTCTAGCTGGGATAGTAAAGTAGCATACTCATGCAAGGTCTCTCTTTCCTGCTGGGTCTACAATTGACAAGAGTGGTAAGGAGTGAGAGCTCCCCTGCTGGCCTCCCAACTCCATTTTAAATGAGATTTTCTTTTAATTTTTTTATTCCTTTTATTAATTTTCACAAAGGGGAGCCATCCAAAAGAAACATTATTGAGACTTATATCTGTATAATACGTTGCAAAGAAAGTTTTTTCTTTTCTTGTTTTAAAAGATTTATTTATTTTTTAGAGAATGAGCACAAGTGGGGAAGGGACAGAAAGAGGGGGGCACAGAAGATCCAAAGTGGGCTCCACGCTGCCAGCAGAGAGCCTGATACATGGCTCTAACCCATGAATTGTGAGATCATGACCTGAGCCAAAGTCAGACACTCAATTGACCGAGCCACCCCAGGAACCCTGCAAAGAATTGTTTTTCAGTCTTACCCATATTTTATTTTTATTGTTGTTATTATTATTCGCCAAGGAAATCACTAATGTCAAAAAACACATATTTAATTCCTTTTCTTCATGGTATCCCAATTTTGTGTCAATTTAAGAAAATCTCCATCTGGCTGACTTTCTTTCACATAGCATAATACACTCTAGTTCAATCCACATTGTTGCAAATGGCAAGATTTTATTCTTTTTCATCACCAAGTAGTATTCCATTGTCAGTCAGAGAAAGACAGCTAACATATGAGTTCACTCACATGTGGAATTTGAGAAACTCAAATGCAAAGATGAAAAGATGAAAAGAGGGGAAGGAAAGAAAAAAATAAGATAAAACAGAGAGGGAGGCAAACCATAAGAGATTCTTAAATACAGAGAACAAACTGAGGGCTGCTGGAAGGGGAGTGTGAGTTAAATGGGTGACAGGCATTATTAAGGAGGGCACTTTTTGGGATGAGCTCTGTGTGTCATACTAAGAGATGAATCACTGAGTTCTACTCTTGAAGCCAAGACTATACTGTATGTTCTCTAACTTGAATTAAAAAAAAAAAATCTTCTCTATGAAAGTTTTCTATTAATATTTTAATGCCTATTTTTCTTTTTAGTATTTTTAATATCTTACTCTTTGAATGACATGGGAGTAACATAGGTAAAAATTTGTTTTGACAAGTGGCTATACCTAATGTGTTGCTAAGAAAAGAAAATGTCACTTCTGAATGGATGTATCTTGAGAATTTTTTGATTTGTTGACATTTTGGGAAGAAACAATTTGTTTTCAGATAAATACACTCAATTTTTCAAATAATGGGTGTATTTGCTGAAAAACAAAATAATGTCTACTAAGGAAAATAAAATTTATACTATTGAAATTAGAATAACTGTATTTAAAATATATGAGTTTTTCAGTTGGAGCATAGGGATGCTTTATGTATATATACCTATATATTTATAATATATAAAAATATAAATTTACATTATGTTTTATTTATAAATATACTGTAGTAGAGTGATGTCTGGACAATTGAGTGATATATGTATTATTAATACTAATTTTTAATTTCTACCACTTCCATGAAAAACAAATTGCTGTAAGGTGTATATTAGGAAACACTGCAAAAAAATTTAAAAACTAGGCATTAGGGAATATGTTGAAAATATGTCATATGGAATTTTACTCCTGCATTGTTTTTTTTCATATGATTTATACTGTCTGGAAAAAAAGGACTAAAAACGTCCAAAGTTGATACATACACTTAGTTTCTAGGGTTATCACCAAAATCAATGAAATCATATAAACAATTTATACATATATGTTTGAATTTAGAATTTTTAAATTCAGAATGGTATTTCCAGACTTTCCCTCTATCAAGGCACTCTTGAGCCCGTTTTGATAAAGTCCTTTTTACAGAATGTTTTTGACATTCTTTTTCTTCTAATCGCTGTCTGATTTAAAGGCAAATTAGTTTTAATGATAAATGGGATATAATAAAAAATTTCCACTATAGTTTCTGTTCCTAAAACAATTAGTGTATTTTAATAAATATTGTATTAGATAATTACCTCCTTTATTATATAGAAAATAGATTATGATTAAATAATACCTTTATTATTACTCTACCATTCTCATATATTACAGGAAATTATTGACAAGAATTATGAGTACTGTTTTCATACGGATTTTCATTTATTGGACATATTTTTCTGACCATAACTATCAGTTTGTCTAAAAGACTGAAATCATTAAAATAGTTTATATCCAGTTTTACCTGCAGGTAGCAGCAAAATACTATTAACTGAGAACAATTATCTTCTCTGCTATCAGGATTTTTATTGTAAAACACATGTTTATACTCAGGATGCCTATATTCCTTGAGATACAGTTACTTAGTTTTTTTTTTTTTCTATAAGTTTATGCAAATGGATTAACAACTAAATTAATGGCTCTTATTTGTGGTTTATAGAGAAATAACTTCAATCTAACCTTGAAACTTCATAGAAATGCAATTCTTAGATGTCACCTTAGTCCTACTGTGGAAGGAGAGTAGCATACTGTTTAACAAGCTTTCAAGTGATTCAGGGGCAAGCTAAAGTTTGAGAACCATGGAACTAAGTCAAGCCATAGAACAGAACTTTCTTTGATGATTAAAATGTCCTATATCTATTTTTTCCAATACAGTAGTCAATAGTCACACATGCCTACTAAGTACCTGAGAAATGGCTAATAACCAAGGGACTGATATTTAATATTATTTACTTTTAACTTATTTAAGGTTAAAAAGCCTCATGTGGCCGATGGATACTGTTTTGGACAGCACAAGTCTGAATGAGCCCACGATTTCATGTGATTAAAATGGCAGATTAGATTCTAAAGGAAACAAGCTTATTACATCTTTCCACCATTACTGGAACTTGGTGCTTTAATTTACTACAAGAAAAAACTTAACCCATTCTAATTTTGATCCTAACAAAATGACTATAATGGTGGAATCAATCACTTTGGAAAAATTTGTGAAGTGAAATGCATTTAACAATGTTTCCCCTTTTTACCAAAAAATGTTGTTATCTGAGTGAGGCAGAGAGCTCAGGTGATGTACATATCCACTATAATCCTCCCTCCTTTAGTGAGAATAGGATCAATGAATGTGATGGGATTATGTTCATAGTTAGGTTACTTTATGTTAAAGATAAATGGATTTTGCTGATATAGTAAACATCACTATGCATTTGATAATAAGTTAATTAAAAAGGAGATAATCCTGGACGGGCCTGTCAGGTGAGCTTTTTTTTTTTTTTCAATATATGAAATTTATTGTCAAATTGGTTTCCATACAACACCCAGTGCTCATCCCAAAAGGTGCCCTCCTCAATATCTATCACCCACCCTCCCCTCTTTCCCACTCCCATCAACCCTCAGTTTGTTCTCAGTTTTTAAGAGTCTCTTATGCTTTGGCTCTCTCCCACTCTAACCTCTTTTTTTTTTTTTTTTTTTCCTTTCCCTCCCCCATGGGTTTCTGTTAAGTTTCTCAGGATCCACATAAGAGTGAAAACATATGGTATCTGTCTTTCTCTGTATGGCTGTCAGGTGAGCTTTTAAGAGAGGGTCATACCATAAGCAAGTGTGATTTGTCACTGGTGTGCAAGAATGGTTCAATATATGAAAATCAATGTGATACACCATATTAAAAGAACAAAAAAGAAAAATCACATGATTAACTCAAAAGATACATTTGAAAACACCGTTTCATAGTAAAAACTCTTCACAATTAAAAATAAACTGGGAGCACCTGGGTGGCTCAGTTGGTTAAGTGTCCAACTTCCACTGAGGTCATGATCTCATGGTTCATGGGTTCCAACCCTGCCAGGCTCTGTGCTGATAGCTTCAGATTCTGTGTCTCCCTCTCTCTGTCCTTCCATCACTTGTCCTCTCTCTCTCTCAAAAATAAACATTAAAATTGTTTTCAAAAAATAAAAATAAAAATAAACTCTATATAGAAGGAATTGACCTCAACATAATATGAAAAGCATACAGCTAATATCATACTCACCAGCAGAAAACTGAGTTTTCCTCTAAGATTAGAAACAAGACAAGGATGTCCACTCTCACCATTTCCATTCAATATAGTAAAGTTTTAGCCAAAGTAATTAGGCAATAAAAAGAAATAAAAGGCATCCAAATCAGAAAGGAAGAAGTAAAATTATCCTTGTTCACAGATGACATGATCTTACATATAGAAAACTCTAAAGACCCTACCAAAACAAAACTGCTAGAACTAATAAACAAATTCATCAAAGGTGCATAAAACAAAATCAAAACACAAAAATCAGTTGCATTTCTGTAGAGCTGAAACAGACTATCCAAAAAGGAGATTAAGAAAATGATACCATTTAAAATTGTATCAAGAAGAATAAAATGTTTAAGGACAAACATACTCAAGGAGGTGAAAGAATCGTATGCTGAAAATAACAAAACACTGATGAAAGAAATTAAAGAAAAGAATCAGTGCAAAGACATCCATGTTCATGGATTGGAAGATTTAATATTGTTAAAATGTCTATACTACCCAAAGATATCAATAGGTTCAATGCAATCTCTATCAAAATCCTGATGGCATTTTTCACAGACTTCGAGAAAATCCTGAAGTTCATATGGAACCACAAAAACAAACAAACAAACAAATAAACAAAACCCCAAATAGTCAAAGTATTTTGAACAAGAAGAGCAACTAAAAGCATGACATTTCTGATTTCAAAATATATTACAAAGTTATAGTAATTAGAATAGTAAGATATTGGCATAAAGGTAGACATATAAACCAAGGGAAGAGAATAAAGAGCTCATAAAATAGACACACATATACTGTCAATTGATCTTCCACAAGGAAAATAAAAAACACACAATAAAGAATAGATAGTGTGTAGAACAAATGATGTTGGGAAAGTTGGATATTCATATGCAAACGAATTAAACTGGATGCTTATCTTACATCATACACAGAAATCAACTCAAAATGGATTAAAGAGTTAACTATAAGAAGTGAAACCATAAAACTCCTAAAAGAAAATATAAGGAAAAAGTTTCTGACATTGGCCTTAGCAGTATTTCCTGCATGTGACATCAAAAGCATAAGTAACAAAGGCCAAAATAGACAAGTGAGACCACATCAAATTAAAAAGCTTCAAATAATGTTCAAAAGCTTCAAACTAAAAAGCTGCAGCAAATAATCAATGGAGTGAAATTAGGAAATAGGTATTGCAGAATGGCTCACATAGACTATTTTATATATGCTAAATTTGATGCTAGGAACTTTACACGTATTAATTTATTTAATTATTAGTGGAAAACTACTGAATGACGACCGTTATGGTTAAATTTTCTTGTTGGGAAAATTGGGATTTGGGGCACAGAGATATAAAGTAATTTATCCAGAGTTACACAAGCAGGTAGTAAATGGAGAATTTGACAATAGGGGTTATAGTTCCAGAGTCTTTGTACTTATACAATTCTCTATTTGCCTTTCAATGGGACCGTTAATTTTGGAATGTGGAATGTGGAATGGAAGCTCTTTCTCATGTTAAGAAAAGTGTTGAAGGTATTTAGAGGGCTTGTGTAGGGGTTAGTAGGTGAAGCACAGGAAATTATTTTAGGCAGGGAAACTGTTCTGTATGATACTGTAATGATAGACACATGACATGTATTTGTCAAAACCCACGGAACTGTACAACACTAGTAGTGAACCTTAATGTCAACTATGGACTTTCGTTAATAAGAGTATATTAATATTATTTCATTAATTATAACAAATGTCTCACACTAATGCAAGATATTAATTATAAAGGAAAAGTATATGGGGCACAGCAAGTGGTAACCTGGACATTTCTGCACCATCTGCTCACTTTTCCTGTAAATCTAAAACTGTTCTTAAAAAATTCAGTTATTTAAAAAAAAAAGAACAAAAAAAGTGTTGATATTATAGATGAAGACAAAAGACATTTGAAGGTGGAGAACAGCATTCTGAGGGATGTCGATATTGAAGGAATTGAGAGACTCTTGAAAAGATGCAATGATTCTGAAGGTAAAATGGAAAGTAGGATAATACTTACAAAATGGTAGATGACCAAATAAATCACTAAATGTAGCAAATGACAGCCTGAAATGACAGCCTGAAAAGAACGTTTGGAATAGTTGTTCTGTGATATTTCATAAATATCCCAGAAAAGTAAGAAAGGTATTTACAATTTAAAGTGGGCAAACCACAACCATAAATGTTAGCCATAAAATATAAAGCGTAACAACCAGGAATTACAAAGTGGACTAGTATAAAAAGGACTTGCTAGTGGTTTAGAACCTGGTCCTGGGGCCAGGAGAAATATGTAAAAGTAAAAGTCACAGTTCTTTTATTTGAGACATGTGGTCTAGGGGTCTACAATCAAATATTCCTATTAGCATTCAATTAAGTTCTAAAGAGTAGAAGAGAGGATAAAGGCAAAATATGGCTGACATTTAATTTTTATTGCTTACAATCTGGTTGATATAAAAGGAAAGTAGATGGAATTGAAGTGTGATAAGGGAAGAAAAAGACAGTTATAAATAACTTATAACTTTACAAAAAAACCTTTTATAAAAAAGGTTTACAACAAAAATGTGTTTATTAAAAAGAGAGGTGGTACAAAAAGAAAATAAAAAAATCAAGACACTTAGAATACAGAAGATATACATCAAAAAAGCATAAACCAGAAAAATACTTTTCTACAAAATCTATTCAGTACAGACCATTTTATTAAATCCATGTAAGAGATCAATTAGGAGATATAAGTTATCTGAAGAAGATTTTGCAATAGAAAGAAATAGAAGAAGGAGAAGGAAGGAGGGAGGAGGAAGAAAGACAGAAGAGGAGGAAGAAGATGAGAAGGCAAGGAGGAAGCAGAGAGAGAGAGGGAGAGAGATTAAAAGGAAAACAGCAGTTTTCAGGAAAAATTAAAAGAAATTTAAAACTTCATGAAGTGAAAGTCACACTGAAAACAGCAAAATTTGTATAAACATGAACAGAAATTTACAACAATACGAAATATAGACTTATGAAATATGATAGTTAATTTTATGTTCAAATTAATTGACAATGAGGTGCCCATATATTTAGTCAAACATTATTCTGGGTGTTTCTGCAAGGGAGTTTTTGGATGAGACTAACAATTTAATCAGAGTAAAGCAGATTATTCTTCATAATATGGGTGGGCCTCATCCAATCATCTGACAGCCTAAAAAGAACAAAGCAAACCCTACTCCTCTCTTAAGTTACAGGAAATTCTCCAGCAGACTGCTTTTCATTTTCATCTGCATCATTGACTCTTCTGGATCTCTGCTGGCTAACTTTCAAACTAATACTGCACCATTGACTCTCTTGGGTCTTGAGTCTGTGGGGCCACACTGCCAATCACCATAATAATTGAACCCCATTCCTTATAATAAATCTCTCTCGGGAGGGAGGCAAACCATAAGAGAATCTTAAATACAGAGAAAAAAACTGAGGGTCGATAGGGTGTAGGGAGAGGAGAAAGTGGGTGATGGGCATTGAGGAGGATACTTGTTGGGATGAGCACTGAGTGTTGTATGGGAGCCAATTTGACAATAAATTATATTTAAAAAAATCTCTCTCTATGTCTTTCTCTTTCACATGCACACATACACACACACATACACACAAATACATGCACATATGCACACCTTCTTTTTTTTCTGTTTCTCTATAGAACCCTAATACGCAATATTCACTCACTATGCAATGGAAGGAAAGCAAGATTTAAGCAAATTTCAGTTTTGACCATGAAAAAGTAAATTGCAAGTGATCTACCTTCTTACAAAAATATCAGCTATAATATGTATAAAATTTATACATGGACTAGCTTCAGGCATAGAGCAAAAAGAGGTAAAAAGTTGTGATCCTGGAGGGAAAGGAATCATAAGAGGGAAGCTCCAACATTCAAACAACGTTGTGCCTGGGGGAGCTTTTCAAACTGTATCACAGGAAATGGAACGCAATCACGAACCAGTTTTTTGAATGAGTAAAATAAGTAGAAATCAAACTGGCATTCCTGAGACATCTAGGATTTGAGAGACAATTAAACTAAAAGAGTTAATGTACAAACGAGATCCCTAAAACTGCTTCCTTCAGCCTGTATCATAATATTAAGTTAAGTATACCATGGGCAATGTTCTGCAAGGTTTGGCAGAAAACACTATTGGAGGGTTGTGAGTAAAATACAGATTATAAAATTTGTACAATTAAATGGAGTCATTAACTATCAGATCATGTTGTACGAAGCGGCCCTGCTATAAAACACATAATGTTTTTAAGCACACATGGATCATTCAAAAAGATGAACCATTGTTTGGAACATGAAACAGGTCTTGATAAATTTTAAAGAGTTTTAATCATACATAATATATATCTTGATCAAAATTAAATTAAATTAAAATTAATAACAGAAGTAGCTGGAAAATCCTCAAGTAGTTGAAAACTGATCAATAGAGTTCTATATAGTCCTGAATAAAAGAATAAATAAATAATAAGAAAATATAAAAACATTTTGAACTACATAATAATGAGAACATAATCAAAATTTTAGTGATGTATTTAAATCAATGCTTAAAGGGACCTTTATCGCTTTGGAATTTTTCTATATTTTATTCATTTCATTTCATTTCATTTCATTTCATTTCATTTCATTTCATTGTGACTCCATGCCCAATGTGAAGCTCAAACCCATGACCCCTGAGATCAAGAGTCACATGCTCTACCAACTGAGCTAGCCAAGTGCCCCTACACTTCTATAGCTTTGAATGTTTATATTAGATAAGAAGAAAATTTTACGTCAATGGATAATGCTTCCATCATTGAAAGCTAGGAAAAGGAAAGTAAATTAAACCTAAAGCAAGTTAAAATATGGAATGAAAAACAGAATAGCTGAAATTAATAAGAAAAGGACAAATAAAAAAATGAATAAAATTAAAAGTAGGTTATTTGAAAGTAGATTACTTCTACTTTAATCTTCTAATCAGTAGATTACTACAACTGATAAAACCCTAGCAAGGCTTATAAAGGAAAGAGTGAAATCAAAGTGTCATAAAGGATTGCAAACTCACGGTTCAATATACCCTTCCAATTTCACTGGTTGTTGGTAGAATTACTAATATAATGAGTGAAAAAGGGGACATCACTACAGATCCTGTAAACATTAAAAAGGTAATGATAATAATATAGAAAGAAGTAATACTCTCCATTTATTAAATGGATCCAGCAAAATATTGACACTCTTTGCTTACACTAAGAAGATAAAAATTGGACAGATAAATGATGCTCATGGAAGCTCATGGGATGAAAAATTGAATATTTTTAATATGCTTATTCTTGGGGTGCCTGTGTGGCTCAGTTGGTTAAGTGTGAGACTCTTGATTTTGGCTCAGGTCACAATCTCACAGTTTGTGGGATAGAGTCCCACACCCGGCTCTAAGCTGGCAGTACAGAGCCTGATTGGGATTCTCTCTCTCCCTCTTTCCCTGCCCCTTCCTTGCTCATGGCTCACTCTCTCTCAAAATAAATAAATAAACTTAAACAAAAAAATATGTTTATTCTTCTCAAATTGACCTAAATATTAAAAAAAAAAAAAATTCACCAGGCTCTTTTGTGCTAAAGATTTATATTAATGGGAAAGAATTTACATTAAAGTATAATTTCAATTCTAGTTAGGAAGTTAGAGAAAGCAATTAGTTTATATACACGTATATTTGTGTTGTCCCAGAATACAATAGAGACTCTACAGAACACAAGATTTCTTTAAAGAAAAGAAAAGAAGGCTGAAAATTTAGTATTAATGAGGAAATGGTCAAAGAAAGACTTTGGAGAAATCAAATAAATAGGGGTTAAGGGCAGTGGGTGTAGACTTTCAACTTCACCTCTGCCTAGTTCTGCAAGGGATAAGGGAGATAGCTTTAAAGCACTCAGTCACTGTCCAGCACATACTAAAACACCTTATGCAGAGTTATCATTACTAGTATTAATGTTGGAAACAAGAATGAAAGTGTAAGAGTCTTATGAAGTCTGAGATTCACTTTTGTCAGACTCCATTAGGTTGGGAAAGAAGAAGAAAGAAATGGAACAAGGCCATTTGCATTAATCCAAATTAATACTCCATCTGAATAAAATATTTTTATTGAAAATGTTTTTATTAGACATTATAAAATTTCCCATAATTTATCCAAATAAGTGTGTCGACAATTCACCAAGGAAAATAACCCAGCATT
Source organism: Puma concolor (assembly GCF_028749965.1). Lineage (NCBI taxonomy): Eukaryota > Metazoa > Chordata > Mammalia > Carnivora > Felidae > Puma > Puma concolor. The sequence goes on along the minus strand of NC_141667.1, from coordinate 19,671,308 downwards.
TTCACAGAAGGCTTTCTGCATGATTTTATTCATATTACTCTATTTAATCCAATCAAAATAATTATAAATTATGAGAATATATTTTGAATTTGAGGCTTCAAATTTGAGAATAACTCTTGTTTTATTTAGCTTTTTTTTCAATGTATAATTGAAGACTAAGAATTAACTTATTTTGAGTGGAAAAATTAAGTGAGGAAAATAAAATTTTTCTTCCATTAAGAAACCATTTATCTTCCATAGCTCAATGCTTGCCTATTCCAAGAACAGCCAAATGTCCTTACCTTTTTCAGAAAGGCATTAATACCTGTTGTGAAAAACCTTTATTACTGCTAATTGTTCCAGCAGCAGTGAATGGGAAACAGCAGGCCTAGGGGTTGTCTGTGACTATCTACAATAAAAGGAAGTTCTATACTTCATGGGCCTCTAAGCATGCAGCTAACCCTCCTGATCACAAAAGGTACAGAGTGCCATTAAAAGGCATCGAGATTTCCTGAAGACAATTATAAAGGCATATAACATCTGTTCTCAATCATGGGCAACAGAAGAGAAAATGCGCACCCCATGATATGTTACATACAACAAAGAAGTCCAGCTGTGTGAAGAAAAGCATGTGAACAGGCGATGGCCAGGCAAGAACAGTGCAAAGTAAGCATTGTTCCAATGACAGTGACCCATGGCGATCTCTTTGAGTAGCTCTGTGGTGCCAAGCTCTGTTTGTTCTCCTACAAAAAGGGCCACCTGGGACATCCTCAATTATTGGTGCTGTTCATAAAAGAGTACTATTCACCAGACAATTTGGGTTTAACATTTAAAGTGACAAACTTCAAAAAAGCTACATGGGGGCAAAGCATTTTCTTAGCCCTTTGTTCTAATTGTCCAGGATTGAAAATACCTTTATCTCCTTATAGAAATCTATGCCATTCCAAACCATTTTTACAGAATATAAAACAGAACCAAAATAGTTTCATAATAAGTGTCAATAGGAAAAAATTATTGTGGAAAATAATGATTAGAGAGAATTATGCAACCGTTTACACCGCTGGCCCTGCCACTTCCTTCTGTCTCTCATTCTTACTGGGCTTCAGCCAACTTTCCCCTTGCGGTTTTCCCCACATAACATGTGCCTCCAACTGGGCCTTTGTATGTGGTGTTCTGTCCACTTGGGATGTTATTCACCCAGTTAGTTACCCACATCTTGCTTCCTCATCACCTGAATTTACTTACTGACATTGCCATCACAGTAAGGCCGTTTCTGAAAAGCCCAATTAAAACTGAACCCATTCCACACCTTTCCTGCTGTTTATGATTTATTTTTTCACATAGCATTTTCATACATAATAATATCTTCTTAGAAATTAATTTTGTATATTTGTTATCTTTTCCTGGAAAACATAAGCTTTATGAAGTCAAAACTGAAGCTCTTTCGTTCAGTGCTGCCTCATCAATATCCACATGACAGAAGTCAAAATTATTTCTCAAACAATTGAATCACTTGATGACTTTTTGGTTCTAAAATTCGACTGGATAGTAAAGGGTTAATCCAGCAGGTTTAGGGTGCTCAAAGCTACATGTTCTACATAAAGGACTGGCCCTTCACCCACTTAAAAGGGAGATTGCCTCTGAGCCCTTTAAAATATCCTGCCTGATAAGAATGTGTTTCTATACCTGAGACATTAAGCCACGCAGGTGGTTTATGGTAACACTGTAATTTATGGTGACCATCTATTTTTGTTTACCTGGGATCTGAGGCCACTCTGTCAGTTTGACCTCTGGGGGATTGGAGTCCAAGTAGCTTAGGTCATTAACATCAGTATTCCATGCCTCAGGACAACCATTAATAAAAACCCTGGTCAAGGGTCAAGAAGGCCTGAGCTTCATTTTTTGACAACACTTGGCAAATGTCATCATACATTGTTGCTATCTCTTTTACTCTACTGGGTCAAAGACAGTAGAGGTCAGAGGGACAGTTGAAAGGTGGTGCCTCGTTCCTCCTACACTATGCCATATACACCTTTGCCCTTTACTGATTTAAATCTGTATCCTTCCACTATAATACACTGTAACTGTGAGTATAGCAGCTTTCCAGAATTCTGTAGGTCTTTCTAGCAAATCATGAAACCTAAGAGTGGTCTTAGGGACCTATGAGACAGTAATGACATCCATACTTGGATAAAAATGACTAATCATCATTTTGTGGTCAAACTATAATTTCTTATTTATGAAACTCAATGTTTAGGGTCCATTCCATTAAACCTACAAAGTTTAGATTCATTTATGTGAATAAATAATGGTATTCTTTGCAAAAATAACAATACACTGATTTTTGATAAATAAGTATTTGAGAGTCATTATCAAATAGATATCAGTAGTACAATATTAATATAATTGATTGTTTCCATTTCCAACACTGAAATTACCTAGGAAAAATAGATGTAAATTAGCATGGTGTCTCAAAATGAATATAAGCCACACTCTATGAAAAATAGCGCATATTACCATTTTTTCCTGTTTTGAATAACTTTGAGAACCAAAGTGGACATGCATATAATCAAAAATATAAGCCACGGGTTTGCAAATATAAATTAGACACATACAATAGATAAATTATTCACAACTATACAAGACCACATATTTCTTTCAACTTATACTAATGTAATGTGACTACAGTACCCTTATCAGTGATAATGAATTCAAAAGGAACTTGAATGCTCCCTAGATATCATGACCACATATATCCCCTTGATTAAATTAAAGCACCTGATGATTACCTTGGATTCTTTACATATACATAAAAATCCAACCAATTATATTTTGTATATCTGTGTGATATCCACAAACTTGCTAAGGATATTTGATTTTGTTGAATTGCTCAAAAAAATAAACACTTAAATTTTATAGCATGCTGAACTTGCACACATGTGCATGCATTAGAGGAAACAAATATTTTTGACAACTTTGAATTTTATGCATTTTGAAAAAGAGAAAAGAAAATACATTTGGTAATTATTTGAGTTAAAAACAGAAATGCAAATATCCATTGATGTTCTTTTTTCCAAATTTTCCATGATATATCAAAACCACCTGAAGTTTACTCACTTCACTATTTCCCATAAAAAAGCAGAAGAAACAATTCTGTTTTAAAGCTTAATAAAACTGTAATGTGTGTGAATATTATTTAGTATTTTATATATGATCTTTACATTTAGTATATTTAATATACTAAAAATTCAATGACAAATTACTAAGTAAATATAATACTAAAAATATATAAATATGTATAAATATATTCACATATAGCAATAGGCAGACACATATACATTTCTGTGTTTGTGTATGCATGTGTGTGTATCCATAAGTAATACATTTAGTAAACAGCATATTTATTAATTTAGTATTTTATATATAGCTACATATAAAATATATGAGATATATACATGTATATAAATATATATTTCACACACACACATGCACACACATACACACGTGGGTGCACGTGTGCATATCTCCAAGTAGAAGTTTTAGAAATCTGAGTAGAGAAGAATTTCAATATCATTGTATGGGGGCAGAGCAGTACTAATATTTAAAGGCAAATCTTTAGAGACTAGGAATCCTGCACCATATAGATGGTCACCTCAATGAAGAGATTCTAAGTCCTTACTCTTTTTAAATTCTTCCAGATATGCTTACAAGTGAAAACCTGGAACCAAGTTGATTTTACATATAAATTTAAATATTTTAGCAGTTTTCCAGTAATGCAAAAAAAGAAAAACAAAGCCAAAAATGATAAATACCATTTTGAGCCAAGGCTTCACATATTCATTTAATCAAATTTAATGGAAAAATATTACCAAGAATACTGCGGTTTCTATTCTTTTGTTGCAACTTCATATTATTTAAGTAGTTACTAGAATGATCACACAATCTAAGTTCAAGATAGCAAGTAAAAAATGTTCTGTTCAACATCAATTTATTCCAGTTTATCTAGATACAGAACACTTAGGTCAGACAGCTATCAGACCTTTTATATCTGAAGGCCCTCTTAGTAATGTTCACTTTGAAATCATTTTTTGGCGTATTATCTGCAAATCTCCAATAAAGCATTATGAAGTACAATGGCCCCCGACGTACAGATGATTTGACTTATCATTTTTTGACTTACAATGTGTGAAAGTCATTCGTATTCACCAGAAACTATATTTCAAATTTTGAATCCTGATGATCTCCGAGGCTAGCCCTATGCAGGACATACTCTCTTTTGACGCTAGGCAGTGGCAGCGAGCTGCAGCTCACAAGCAGTCGGTGATCATGAAAGTAAGCAACGGATACATTTACAGCCATTCTGTACCTACACAACCATTGTGTTTTTGAGCTTCAGAACAATGTTCAACAAATTACATGAGATATTCAACATTTCATTGTAAAACAGGCTTTGTGTTAGATGATTATGCCCAACCCTAGGCTACTGTAGGTGTTCTGAGAATGTTTAAGGTAGGCTAGGCTAAGCTATGATGTTCAGTAGGTTAGGCGTATTAATGCATTTTAGCTCATGACATTTTCAATTTAAGATGGGTTTATCAGGATATAACCTTATTATCCGTTTGAGGAAGATCTGTACTTCACTTTAGGTAATAATATTAATTTCATATATATTGTAGACACTATAATTTTATGGATTTTCAAAAGATTCATATAAATTTAGTAAATTAAAAATAATATTAGTGATTTGGATTTATATGATTATTTCTGGATTGATTATTGCCATAAGTCATCATTCAAATCTCACTTAGATTATTTCTTTAAAAAGATGATATTATATTTCAAGTATACCCATAATGAGAAAATTAGAAAGAATTTTATAAATAAAATTTCTAAAAACCCACTAAGTTCTTACTGGTTTTATGAGTATTATCATAATTTATGTTGATATATTTATTACTATAGATTTCTTCAAAAAAATAACACTAATGTTTACAGTTTAATTGTTTATCTGGAAATATCTGGATTGTTTTTCTAAGCAAAGTTAATTTTAATTACACAATCATAAATTCTAATGAGTTTCACATATGGGCATGTGTGGTCACGAGTGGCATGTGTGGTCATGGTCATGAGTTTCACATATGGGCAGAGAGAGGGAGAGAGAGAGAATCCTAAGCAGGCTCTGCACCATCAGCACAGAGCCCATCACGGGGCTCGATCCCACTAACCATGAGATTATGACCTGAGTCGATATCAAGAGTTTGGTGCTTAACCTACTGAGCCACCAGGCACCCCCACAGTATGGTATTTTTGAATGATGATCTTGTCCATGGAGCCATGGTCTTCAAATGTTACAAAAGAAGTGTTACAAAAGCAATGCCTCTCTTCTTGCCAGTGCCTCAGTCAGTCACGATTTCAATCACCTCAATTTTCCCATACTGTTTAAAATAATCTCTGAGATGATGTCCTTCAGTGTCTTCTTTAATGCCACCAACAAAAACATTTTTCACAGTTAAGTGGTACCAGGTCTTTGAGAATCTTCTCTTGAGATTATTCTTTTCTCTTTGGTTCCACACCTCTCCCATCCACTTTGTGTGGCCCTGATTCATGGCTGCATCCACCCCCTCCACAGGGGCATACATGATAGACCCTAACCCTCTGGAAAGTTTGGTGTTTGGATCTCTCGTTCCTACACACTCTGTAAATGTTCCCCGTTGCTCAAAATGGTTCCTCAAACTCTCATCAATTATTTTTAAAGCTCAAACCTCGGATGAAGAGCCTCCACAGTTCTTCAGGCTCTTTGGGAGATTCTGGTTTAGACATGACAGCAGTGGGAGGGCAGACTTTAAAGATGCTTCCTCGGCAGCATTCATGGGAAGAAAGGGGAATTCTGTATTTTTTAATCAATTTTTATGTAAACCTGAAACGGCTCTAAGAAATAAGCCATTAATTATCAAACAAAAGTAATAATTATATTTATTATTACAATTAATAATTATTATACAGAAAACAATACAAAAGATATGCAAACACACGCAATTCTTAAAATTGCACATATCTATGACCTCTGCATCTTCTTTTTCTTACTAGCCAAACCTATTTTTTCTCTAAATCTGAATTTTCTACTAACTTTTTAACTGCCTTTGTCTGACTTCTAATACCATATGTTATTCATGGAAACAACTGTCCCTAAGGTAATCAATGACATGCATTTCTCTAAATCTATTGAAAAGTTTGGTTTTCATTTTACTTGATCAAGCAACAGAATTTGACAATATTGTAGTATTTTTCCTTCTGTAAATTCTGTGTGTGTGTGTGTGTGTGAGAGAGAGAGAGAGAGAGAGAGAGAGAGAGAGAGAGCGCGGGAGAGAGATCATACTGCCTTGCTTTACTGTGATTATCTTTGGCTACTCCCCAGTAGATTTCTTTTCAGGCTCATTATCTTCCTCCACTCTGCAAATTAACTGTATTTCTACATTGTTCAGTTGAAACCCTTCTTTGTGTTTATTCTAAGATTTCTCCCTTGAAAAATAAAATGCTTTACTTGTTATTTATGGACTTTATGTATTCTAGTTTACTCATCTGAGTTTGTGATCAATGACATGATTGACAAATTTACTTGTGTGTTTCAAAGTTACTTTAAATCAGCAAGTGCACACTAAATTTATGTTCTCTTTCAAAAGTCAATCCTTTCTTAGAAAACATCATCTTTTTAATCACTTGAAAAAAACGAAACAACAAAAGGTCATTCTGATAACATCTTTCCATCTTGATCTATATCCAAGGGCTTTAGTTTCAAATAATAGAAAAATCTTGCTGGTTTAAACCAAAAAGTCAATATATTGACAGCTTTAACTTAATAGTTTGGAGGTTGGATGGAATACAGACATAGTTCTTTTACATCACTAGCTATGTTTCTTGGTGAATCTCTTTTCTATATCCTTATCTGTATCCAAGCTTCAATTTAAGGTTGCAAAACACTAACCATCATACACAGCAGTGTATGTTTCATTATTCAGAACAAGGGCAGAAGGAAAATCACTCTTCTGACAACTCTAACATAAAAGCTTTATTTTCTTCTGGTTTGAAGATACTGGGTAACTTGAATAACCTTGAGCCACAAACATTACACATAAGATAGTATTGGTTTTTTTAAACTAATCAAGGTCTGTTCTTGCAGTTATGACTGGGTTAATCATATTCAAGCAAATGGGGTAGTTTTGAAGGATTATTAAAAAGGTGATAGCCAACTTCAGAATCTATCATTTGTCCACTTAATATTCATATATATCCTCTTTCTCATGCAGAAAGTTTCTAAAATGAACGTGTTTAAATTCATTATACTCAAACATTTTCTTTTTAAAAAAAATTTTTTTAACATTTATTTATTTTTTGAGACAGAGAGAGACAGAGCATGAACGGGGGAGGGGCAGAGAGAGAGGGAGACAGAATCGGAAACAGGCTCCAGGCTCTGAGCCATCAGCCCAGAGCCCGACGCGGGGCTCGAACCCATGGACCGCGAGATCGTGACCTGAGTCGAAGTCGGACGCTTAACCGACTGAGCCACCCAGGCGCCCCTATATTCAAACATTTTCAAAGGGACACAAATCAATGTTTATTCTAGTTGCTGTGGTAAGCTTTGGTTCTAGAATCTTAGCTAGATCAGCTCTCATTTTAATTGTATATTGTCAGTGCTCCTCATGTTCCAGTAATTGATAAAATATCTACTTCTAACACACATGATCTATATTGAAAAAGAACAGAACGTGTGGAGGGAATTACCTTAGTTAATGTGCTGATGTGTGAATTAGTCACTATTGTGGGATGCTGACATGTTTAATGTGGGTGACTTGGCAGGTAGTGGGGTCTGAAAGATTAGCTAAATAATGAAGAATAAAAAGATAAAGATCAAATTGTAAAAGTTCTAAATGATAAAGCTCAGAATTAAGATTCTAATAGCCAAAAATATTATTAAGTAGGGACACAATTATGTCACTTTTGATAATTATGTGTACCCTGTGCTGGCGTAAAGAAGATGGAGTCATGAAGCTATTTAGTCAAGTGAAACTTAATATTGAGCAGTGAGGTCTGTTCAAAGAAACATGAAAAAAGTTAAGAGCCATATGGATGTAAGACAATGAGAGAGGTGACAGAATCAAGCACACACTATATGTTTTAAATTTTAGTGGGATTTTTTTTGCACGAGTATCTTATTTGTATATGCAGTCAATAGTTTATTATTACTTTATATTACTTGTTAAAGTTTATGTATTTTTGAGAGAGAGAGAATGAGTGTGGGGAAAGTAGAGAGAGAGAGAGAGAGAGAGAGGTCAAGAGACAGAATTCTAAGCAGGCTCGGCAGCCTCAACGTACAGCCCAACACAGGGTTCCAACTCATGAAACATGAGATCATGACCTGAGCCAAAATCAAGAGTCAGACGCTAACCGACTAAGCCACTCAGGTGTCCCTAATCTTATTTTAAATACATGTTCTGCTACCTTGCAAAATAAAATGGGAGAAGTATTTTTTTTCATTATCTAGATGAAAAGCAGCATTATCTAGATGTAAAGCATTATCTAGATGTAAAGCAGGTGTTTTCCCCTTAAATGTCTGAAGGAATCTACAATGAAGTTTATCCAAGACTAGAGTTTTCTTTTTGAGAAGGTATAAAATGATGAATTATAGTTTATTAATAGGTAGAGGGTTATTCATATTTCTTTTTTTTTTTTTGTAATTTTTAATGTTTATTTTTGAGAGAAAGGGAGAGAGAGTGCAAGCAGGAGAGAGGCAGAGAGAGGGAGACACAGAATCTGAAACAGGCTCCAGACTCCAAGCTGTCAGCACAGAGCCTGATGCAGGGCTCGAACTCACGAACCATAAGATCATGACCTGAACCAAAGTCAGGAACCCCATCAGATTTCTTATTCTTATGTCAATTATATTGAATTTTTGAGAAAAATTTTACATACACATTTTTTTAAATTTTCGTAATTTTTATTTTTTTATATTTGTAAGATATATTTAGAAATATTTCTTTTTATTCCTGTAGAGAAAATATTTTATTTTCAGCTTTATTAATAGAATACATTTGATTTTTTTTATAAATTTTTGTTTTTAAAATTTGTTTTCTTTTTTTTAAGTTTATTTATTTAGAGAGACAGAGAGGGGGGAAGGGCAGAGAGAGAGAGAGGGGGGAGACGGAATGCCAAGCAGGCGCCATGTTGTCAGCACAGAGCCCAGCACCGGTTTTGAACCCTCAAACCATGAGATCATGACCTGATCTGACATCAAGAGTCAGATGCTTAACGGATTGAGCCACCCAGGTGCCCCTTTAAAAATTGATTTCTGATCTCATTTTATCATAATTTCCTTCTACTTCTCTTGGAACCATTTTGCTTTGCTTTTTCTAGCTTTGTATACTATTTACTACTATATTCGTTTCCTGTGGCTGCTATAACTAATTGGGTGGCTTCAAACAAGAGAAATTTATTCTCTCATGGTTCTGGATGCCAGAAAACCAAACTCAAGGTGTTGAAAAGGCTGTTCAGGGGCGCCTGGGTGGCGCAGTCGGTTAAGCGTCCGACTTCAGCCAGGTCACGATCTCGCGGTCCGTGAGTTCGAGCCCCGCGTCAGGCTCTGGGCTGATGGCTCAGAGCCTGGAGCCTGTTTCCGATTCTGTGTCTCCCTCTCTCTCTGCCCCTCCCCCGTTCATGCTCTGTCTCTCTCTGTCCCAAAAATAAATAAAAACGTTGAAAAAAAAAAAATTAGAAAAGGCTGTTCAACCTCAAAAGTCTCTTCGGGAGGCTTGAATCTTTGCCTTTTCCAGTTTCTGGTGGTTTCTAGCTTTCCAACCCTGGGGATTCATCCCTCCAATCTCTTCCTCTGTAGTCACATTGCTCCTTCCTCTTCTGTCTGTCACAGCTCCCTTGTGGATCTCCTACAAGGGAAATTGATATTGGACTAAGGGACCAAGGGGGTACACAGGATGTTCTCTTTATTTCAAGATTCTTAACTTAATCACACCTATAAAGACCCTTATTCTAAATAAGGTAAGAATCTCAGGTTCTGGGAATTAGGTTGTAGATATATCCTTTGAGGGCTACCATTCAACTTACTGCACTTTGGTAGTTATAGGTTTAAATCATAGAGTTCCTGACAGGCGCTTAAGGCTCGCCCACTGAAGACAGACTCTGCAGGTTCCCACAAGGTATGATGCATTTTACTTGCATTATTATTTGATCCAAAATATTATTAGATTTAAAATGTTTTGTGAATTCTTCAATGAAACATAGCATGTAACATATTTAGAACTATGTTGCTTAATACTATTGTGTCACATCTTCAGTAGTAATTTTTAGATTGCTTTCACTGTGGTTAATAATTAGTCCCAGGATGGTTTTGTTCTTTTAAATAAATTTATATTTTCCCAGAATTTAATCAACATTAAAAGTTCCCACCTTCTGTTGGTATGACTTTTACCAAGTTTCTTAATCTTGATATTCAAACATTATCTTTCTTGAGTTTTTGTCTGACTTTGCACTGTGGTGTAAGTTGCATCGATATCTCCAATTATGATTCAGTATCTTTCAATTTCAACTTTACTTTAGTCAGTTGTTGCTTTATTATATATTTTAAAGTTAAGTTATTAGCTGCATTAAAATTTAGGATTTTTATAGCTTTTAAAATTGAACCTTTAATCATAGCTAAATGTTCCTTTTTATAGCATATAATATTTCTCCCTTTAAATCTATTTTGACTCATAGTCATACAGTGTCATCAACTTAAATATTCACATATGCTTCCATGGCAAATGATATGCAGAATATCAGGCTAATCTCTTCCTTGTGTTTATGTTATTTAACCCTTTCAAATTAGGTCACTTTGACAATCTGGAAGTTCAGTTTTTGTCTATCATTGCAATGAAAAGGCCAAAAATATAAGAATGCTCATTCCTCCTCATTTTCCATTCCCTGCACTGTTAATCCACACATGCCCTGGATGAAATAGCAGTGGGAAATGTGTGACTTATAACACCATCCTTTTCTATGAGGTATTGGTCACTTGAGTTTAGTTTTCTTAGCTGTACTCTGAGCCCTTCAAATAATTTATTTGTGCATTTTATACAATGTTTATAATTGATCTCTGTAAGTGGCTTTAACTCTGATATAGCTAAAATCCGTTGTGTTTAATTAGGGTGGTTGGGGGTAAGTAGGCAATACTGGAACAGGGATGAATTACTTGATTCTCATTCATTTCAAGTCATGCCCGGAGGCAATCTGCCCTTTAAGGTGGACACAGCTTATCACAATCAAACTTCTAATAGTTCTTCGGAATTCTTGATTCAACTCATAGCTATACCTCTGCGTTAGTTGTGGGAAGAGGAGACACACACATAAAGCTGTGGCTTATAGAAGAATAGAAGTTTATTTCTCTCTAATGGAATGGTTCAAATGAAAATGTTCCTGGTTAGTATAGCAGCTCTTCCATTGTAAATATACTGCTGTTTCAATCTCTATGTTCACAGTGGATGCCATGGTTTTCATCTTCCCACAGTGTGGGGAATAAGCTTAGGAATTCCCTGGGCTTATACCAATGGGTTAACAAGGCTTAAAGGATTACAAAGCCATAGGGTCACACCTGAGTTTGGGTAAACAAGATTAGGACCCCAGAATAGAGAGGGAGGGACAAAGGCCCCAGAATAGAGAGGGGCACAAAGGTACCCAATACAAAGTTATATGAGGTAAGCAAGATTAGGCCTTCAGGGAGGAAGCACCCCACAATTTAGTAGTATAGCAGAAAGCTACTTTCACAGGAGGGAAGGACCAAGTTAGGTAAACAGGTAAATTGAGGTATAGACTGCTGTGCTGCAGGTGAACAATCCCAGAGCTGGTTAACAAAAGAAAAGGTGCCTTGTTAACCCCGAGGTTATTTCCCCTATCTGCCTTATACCCTAGGCTAACTAAGATAAAGAGATACAGTGCCTCCTGTCTCCGTTAACAACCATCTGCCCATCTGCAGGGCACCAGGCATTTTGTTTTATATTGACCCTAACCCCAAATACCTTATATCTTCAAAACCCCCCTTTCCCTCATGCCCATGAGTTAATGTTCACCAATTCATTGTTTCCTGGTGCATGGCCTCACATTTGTGAGCCTCTGATCCTAATAAATATGGGGCATGGACCCTTATTCGGGGCTTTTGTCTTTTCCGGGACATTAGCCATCTCTCGCCTTTCATCCTGCATCCTGCTCTTTTGTTGGCCAAAAGATAACTTCATATTTAGAGTCTATGACACCCCAGAACTTGCTAAGAGATAGAAAAGTAGGGTAAAAGATGTTCATTCTTATTTAGAAGTGACCCATAAGTGGTATACTGGTACAAGAATTTGGATACATAGCCACAACATGCTGCATTAGTCAAGATGAAACTTGAGAGTTCCACAAATAAAGAAGGAAGTGGATATAACTACATAGCTAGAAGTCCCTGTCATAGTTCTTTGCTTTCCCAGGAATGGAAAAGGCATGAACAAGATATTCCTACACCATGGATGTTTAATGCCAAACACGAAACTCAAAGCTCTGGTCTTTTGTAAGGAGTCAGATATTACCACCCCCACTCCTGCACGGTCACTTTCTACCAAATAATATTAGTATTAGGTGACACTGTTCTCCTGAGAATGCACTCATGGAAAATTACACTGGGTAAAGTACATCCTCCACAGCCAGTTTATAGCTTATTATAGCATACTCACAACGACATAGAATGGAATTTTTTATGCAGGCTTTCAGTTCAGTTTCTTCTAAGCTCTGCAACATATTTCATTTTCTCTTTGACTGACTTTTACCATATCAAAGTCCAGTTTTGTGAAGTAGTGTTTTAAGTACAATTCTGGAAGTTTAAGGTAGGTATCATATTTCAATGCATTGCATGTAATACTTTGGCTTCCCAGGATATACAGGTCAGTATCAAAACTGTCATGTTAGGACATTCTAAGTCCACATGGCAAAGCCATCCTTTTCATAAAATTTAGTCATTTATCTTTGTCAATCAGCTTAACTACAGTTTGTAGTACAGTTAATATTATTAAGACATTTGTTTCAATGCACAATGGAAATAGAAGTACAGAATAAAATTACCTTTTAATCATTTTTTTAAAAATTTATTTTATAGGGTTTTAAATGAAACTATTGGAGTTAATGGTGATAACCAAATTGGAAGTATCTCTTATGGCTGAGTGAATCTTTAACACATTCAGAAGAGCTTCTCATTCTGCACATCAATTATCACCATTGTATGTTTCCCAAGGATCATTTATGATGGACTTTCTCTGAAAATGTAGAGATATAGATGCCTAAATATTTCAAGTTTGAGTATTTTATCTTTTTAAAAAAGATACATTTGGTAAATGGAAATAAGGTTTGACAAGGTCAAGTATACTTACATTAGATCAGCTGTTGTGGACTGTTCCAACTGTGTTTTTCTGTCCAGTCTATATGTATTGTTCAAGATAAAGATATTTTGCAGGAAAGAGATACTTTGTAAATAGTTATTGAATGGGAAGATGAATGAAATAAATAATCAATAGAGAAAACTAAAGAAAAATGAATACCCATTTTTATGTGGCATGTATGAGTCGACATTTGAAAATTTACATGAGGCCATCTGAAAAGCATGAGGTAATTTATGGCTAGAATTCCAGAACTGGGTCACAGTTTTCTACACTGAATAATTTATACAAATATGTATATAAGGAATACCTTTTTAATAAATGTTGATAATAAATCCCAGATCACTAATATTCCATTAAGAAGGTTAAATTTAATTGTGTGTGTTACAGATCTTATATTTCCATTTACTCAACTGACAAGGAAAATGTAATTATTTTTGAAACATTATAATATGCTAAGAATGTGTGACCTTTCCACAGTTTAAACAATAAAGCTCACTCAAAGGTGTTCTGCTCAAGCTTAATATTAGTATACCTAAACTACACTGATTTTTTATTAAACATGCTAACGTACCAACTACCAATGGCATATCCTGTGAAGTGTTAGAAAAGACGACCAAGTATTAAATGAAGAAGAATTGCTCAATACTTGATAAAATTTATTTTTCTACAATTATGCTGACCTGTTTACATAATACTTGGGAAGACATATTCTTATTTAAAATACTCATTTTAATGTATAATGTAAAATTTCTCATGAAAAATACAATCTTATTTTCATATATTTGGAAAATCAGATGTTCCTGTTCAGTGGATAATTACTGATATACTAACGTTACATGAATAGGATAAAACAAGGTTCTGTACTAAAAATATTGAAAACTTTAAAAGTTGTGAATTATTCCTTTCAATTTTATGTTCTGGTGGTTTAGAGATGCTCAGAAACCAGAAGTCACATAAATGGGTTAATTCTAAAATTGTTTAAACATTAGCCATCATCACAATTTAATGTTTAACAATTCTTGCCAGACTCATGACTTCATATATTTCACTAAATAGAACTTTTCCCTTATTTTATTAATTGTAGATTGCATATGATTCTTAATGAAATATTCACATTTCATTGACAAACCAAGGTAGCACTGCAGGTGACCCAAGTTGTAAATGTGTCACACACATTTTAGTAAAAGTGTAAGCACTATTAACTGAGGATTTAAATACATTAGCTCACGTGATTCTCTCAACAGCTCCATACAACAGAATAATTAGGTAAAATAATATGAGTTTCTATAATAGATAAGGCCCCAAATCTTAGTGGCTCCCTTAACACAATAGAATTAATCTTATTCATGTGAATTCTAAATGAGGGCTTCCTGATTTGGACTCAGTTCCATCCAATCTATTCAGGACACCAGGCTGATAAAAGTTCTTCCTATTTCAAGACAATATTGCTGGGGACATCAATATCCAATCAGCAGATTGGGAAGTGAAAGAATCATATTCAGGAAGTTATGATAAGCCAGACTTTGCTCTAATTTCACCGGTTCTAACTCTGTCACATGGTAATGACTCAGAAAACAGGGAGCCTTATGAGCACAGGGAAAATGGTCTATTTTCTGTGCCACCAGTCTCTTATTACAGTTTGCCCTTCTATTCATCAAATCCCAATTTCATCATTTTTCTGCACACAGAATATGTTCATTCTCTGATAAAGATTCAGGGTATATCTAACAAGTTTCTGTATTCAATTAAATGGAGCTATGATGTAGATAGAATATAGGAATGAAGAAGACTAGTAATTTGTTCTCAACTTATACAATACTCAATGGTAGAGTAGGAGCAAGATCATTGCAACTAACTTCCCCATCTTGAAAATGAAGTAGAGAGAAACTCCAATGCAACGGTAAAGTCCTGCCAACTGGAATTGAAAAGATCCTTGATTGCAACCTAACTTTGCTCTCTGAGAAAATTCTCTCATTTGTTTCCTTTTGGAGCCCCTTGCTCACCTTTCTTGGACATCCCTTGTCCTTTCCTCTCAGGCCACACAGAGTGAATATTGAGGCAGAAGGCTGCCTCTGGTATGTGAGGCTTCCATAGACAGCCTCCCAGGCATGCAAGTTTGAGAACTTGAGTTCTGTTAAAACCTGTATAGTCAAGATATATTTTAGTTCCAGTAGCTAGTTTCATTGACATTCCCTTAGAAGAATAGTAGGTTTCTAATTCATTTGTTTCTAGTAAGTACCATGTGCCAGTAACCATACTGGAATTCTGTACTAGACAAAACTCCAAAATGTAATTCCTTTCCTTGCCTTACTTTGCATTCTATTCTCTTCTTTTTGAAAAAAATGACAGCTACACTGAGGCAATCTGACTTACATGGGAAAGAAATACTCTCAGTCATATTTGTGTCACAGGGATGATTCTTAATTGGCTGCTTGTACACACTTTTTTTTTTTTCAGCTTATTTTTCCCTTCAAGGTGAAAGAAGAGCCAATTTATCTACCTGTTGAGGCTTCACATTAGCTGGCAGTTTTCATTCCAACAGGTAAAATTATTGTGTCATTTACAGGTGAGAAGAATGAAGTACAAACTAAAGGTTATGTGGCATATCTTGTGTTAAACGGCTAGTGGTTTTGAGGCTAAGGTTTAAATTCAGCCATTTTCCAAAAGATAGCATCCGCTTCTATACTGTCCCTCACATCTGTTATCTTCTGCCCATAGCATTTCTCTCTATGGGGCTTAAATACCAATCTATATGGCATAGAAGTGGGATAGACTTTATCCCATGCCCCCATCATCCTCATCAATCATTAGTATGCGTTTCTTCAGAGCTAATCCCTCTTCTATGTTTCAGTGACAAACTGAAGTTCTTATGCTCATATTCTCACTGATATGGTTATCTGGAAGTAGATGCCATTAACATTTCTTCTACACCCACGGGCAAGTCCAAGTTTTTCTTACACTGCCAGAACAGCTCATGCTACATATGCAAATCTCCAAACATATGACAAATTTGCATTTTTGCAGTGGTATTGACTTTTTTTTAAGATAATGTACACATGTTAAGTCTAGGGTTATATATATGCATGTTTGTGTGACCACATCATACATTTTTCATAGCACTTTGAATTAGAGTGGAAAAATATTTTAAGTGGCATAATATGATAGATATATTTATTGTGTCTTTTCCCCTAAAATACTGTCTTTATTTAAACATTATCATATTTTTGTACCCATGCCTGTCAATTAGCAGAAATATTTAAAATGAACATGGGAGGACCCAGCACTGAAGATCCTAAGCAGTATGTCTGGGAGAGATCCTTTCTCTCTCTCTCTCTCTCTCTCTCTCTCTCTCTCTCTCTCTCTTTCTGTCTCTCTGTCTCTCTGTCTCTCAGTTCTGTAGTGTATTTTGATGCTTTAGGTGAATACACCAATGCTTTCTTAATTTTTTTTTTTACGTTTATTTTTATTTTAGAGAGAAAGAAACAGAGCGTGGGCAGGGGAGCAGAGAGAGAGGGAGACACACAATCTGAAGCAGACTTCAGGTTCTGAGCTGTCAGCACAGAGCCTGACGCTGGGTTCAAACTCATGAACCACGAGATCGTGACTTGAGCCTAAGTCGGAGGCTCAACTGACTGAACCACCCAGGCACCCCATTCACTGCTTTCTTTAACAGGTCTGTGGTAGGCAAAATATTGGTTCCTCAAAATCCCAGTGTCTTAATTCCAGGAAACTGTGAATGTATTACCTTGACATGTCAAAAGGGATTTAGTATATATGATTAAGATTAAAACCGAGATAAGAAAATTATCTTAGATTATCCTGGTGGTCCTAAAATAATCTCATGAATTCTTAAAAGCAAAAAATCAATCAATCCCAGCTATGGTCAGAGGTAGCAATCGTCATAGCTATGGTCATAGGGAACTATGGAAGGAAAGGGCCAAGGAATGTTGTGACCTCAAGAAACTGGAAACGCAAACAAATGGATTCTCTCTTAAAGCCTCCAAAAAGGAATGCAGCCTCACCTACTCATTGATTTTAGCCCAATGAGACCTGTGTTAGACTTCTAACTTATAGAAATGAAGACATTAAGTCTGTATTGTTTTAAGCCACTAAACTTGTGGTAATTTGTAACAGCAACAATAGAAAACTAATATGCTGTCTTTATAACTTATATATAACTTCATTTTAACACCTGATTGTTTCTTATTTCTTTTTAGTAGGATCTCTTTGTATTAAAAACCAACCACACCAAACAAAACAAAACAAACAAAATTTTTAAAAAAAGACACCTAAGGCCAGCATCCACTTATTTTACAAAGCATGAAATTTCAGTGTTTTACATAATCGTGAATGGTGAGTAGAGTTTCTTATTATTCCAAAATTGGCAACTAGAATACACAGCTCAGGATAGAGGATACACTTCCCAATTTAATACTAAAGAAAGTCACAGATAAAAATTTGTGGTGTCAGAAGAAAGGACACTATTGCCTCTCCCTACTACTTGGTGTCTAGTGAACTGTATAAACTAACCACTCTCATTCTTATCTGGGGACAGCACTTTGAAAGGAAGTTTCTTATAGTTTGACATGGTTCAGAAAGGCTGGGTGGTTCAATAAGTTAAGCGTCGGACCTCAGCTCAGGTCATGATCTCATGATTCGTGGGTTTGAGCCCCGGGCCAGACTCTGTGCTGACAGCTTGCTAAGGGCCTGGAGCCTGCTTCAGATTCTGTGTCTTCTCTCTCCCCCCCACCCCCCCCAACCCGCTCACACTCTCTCTTTGTCTCTCAAAAATAAGTAAGTGTTAAAAAAGTTAAAAAAAAAAAAAGATTTTGACATGGCTCCCTTTAAGTGAGAGCACTTTTTGTGTTTCTTCGTGGTATTTCTGATGGCAGGAGAATTGTCATTTGGGCTGCATCAGTTGGATAGTGTATCTGAGTAGAAATGGGTAGAAACTGTATTCTTCATCAGATATATCCTTATATCCTTAGCATAGGGCTTGGTCTAAAGAAAGCATGCAATAATTGTGTCATGAATCTGTGCTCTAATGTAAAACAACATGCATTAATTAAATGTGGAGGAAATGAGCTTTATATCCCTAAATATAAATTATAGAATTTCCATTTAAGTAATGCACCTTTCAATGTAAAATTTAAAAAAAATGCCATATCTTATGCATACATATGCAGAAAAAAGCTAATTGCCAGAAAGACAAGAAGGTCATATCCAGATTTAATAATTACACAGACATGACCGAATTAACTGACAATGAGAATGAGGATAAATATGGACTTTCATTACTATGTGATAAACGGTTTAAAATTTTGTTTTACCACAGTCACACTTTCAAAAATATCATATTTGTAGTCAAATGACCTTTTCTAGGAAACAAAAGTATGTATGGCTACATAAATATTTTGCAAAATGGTTTTACGCTTAGGTAGCTTTTCTATTTAAAATTCATTATTTTGTACCCTTATATTTCAAAAGATATACTATCTAAAAATGAGTAGTCACTTAAAATTGGTTATTTTCTAAAGTCAATATATGATACAAGGTAATTAAAATGAAATAGAACACCTAGAGTAGTTCAAAATCAAACTACTTATATCCAGCTTAGAATAATGACCATATTACTAGGTAATAGCTTTTCAAATAATGTACTCTGTTTTGATATAAGAATAAGGTGGTTCTGTACGTAAATATATGATGATGACTCATTAAAAAATAGTGGTGTCAAAACCTCAGTTAGGTAAGAAAATAAGCATATATTAGGAACACATCTAGGGAGGTCAGCCAGATGCCTCTGTTGAACTTGGGTTGATTTGATCACATCTGAGAATTGGCTATCTGACAAATAATCTAGGATGATGGTGGCTCAGACGATTGGGGTAATTTGATTCTGTTCCATGTGTTGCTCTTCCTCCTTCCTGGAATGACTTGGATATCTTGAGAAAGTCCATCTGACAGCAATGGCGAGAGTAATTGCAGAAGCAGAAATGTGTAAGCCCTTTATACATCTGTCCAATAGTCCATCCCCAGAACAAGTCATAAGACCAGGCTAGAGTCAAAGTGGAAGGGCACTGAAAGTTTGTAAGGCAAATGGTGTGATCACAAGCGGGGGTTAAAAACTGGGGACATTAATATGCCATATAGTCAGACCTCAGCTGAAATTATTCATGACTCTCCCACATTGCAAAATAGTCTCAGTCCTCTTCCAGAAACCTCAATTATCTCATCTACCGCTCATCAGTATTGGTCTGTGTGTCATCTACATCAGCGCCAGGCACAGCTTCTCCTGATTTGGAGATTTCAAGCTAAAAAGGGCAAGATATTATGCTCAACCCCCAACAAACAGTAGTTAACAGCTGTAATAAACACTGCTCTTTGAAACATAAGAGAATGGTAGGTACATGGCAGTACTGTTCCATAATAATTTTTTGATGCCACTAGGTAATCATTGTCAAGTATCCTACACCAATAGGATGTATCCCTTGATTAAGCCCTGCTTCTGCTCCCTGGGAGTAATTCACCACTTCATCATACACCATGACTTTGGGCTGTATTCTATTTTTTTTTTTTAATACCTCTCTTGACTCTCCTTGGTAAGTTGTGAAAATTATACTGGGAAATATGCCCTTTGAGCAAAATTTCAATATGTTTTTCACCAGTAGAAATCTAGGAAGGATTATATTAGTGAGGGTACTCTAGAGAAAAAGGACCAATACGAGATTATATATAATAATAAATATTATATATATGAATGATATTAAGTATAAATAAATAGGAGGTAGCTTTAAAAAATATATGGGGATTATTCATTTATATGCAATAGATGTCACAAACATTTTCTCCCCAGTTTGTTTTATATCTTTTGGTTTGCTAATGACTTTTGTTTCCCATATGAAGTTTTTGGTTGTCTAACTTATAAATTTTTTTTTGTTATTACATCTGAATTTTGATACATAGTTAGAAAGCATATACCTACACCCATGTAATATAGAAGTGCTTTAAGAGAAATAATTGATTGATAATTCTTTCTAGGTTTTCTGTTGAAATTGTTTTAAGTTTTCTACGTTGGATGGGGTCAGTTTTTGCTAAAGCATATTTTCCAAGGCAATTACCTACTTCATCTGTATATTGAAATTTACTTCCTTAGACTTTTACAAACAATTAACTTATGCTTTTATTATCCTGTTTTTTTCTATTGAAATTTTACATCTCCCTTCTCAATCCAGTATAAACCCAATTCACTTACTGACTGCACTGAAAAGTTCAACTCTTCAAATTATAACACAGAAAAACTTCTCTGTGTGACATCAATACCACCAGCATTCTCAATGGTTCTCTTATACAAAATAGAATAGCAGGATACATGTAAATGCAAGATGTGGACAGTGACCAAAAGACAGTAAGAGAAGATTGACAAATATTCCAGAAATTGTAGTTGAAATAAATGGACTGTAAAAATAGCCACAATAAAGAGAAAGATGAACAACATGGATGAAAAAAAAAAGATGGCGTCTAACAGAGTACTGGATTCAGTTTAAAAAATAACTAATTTGACCATTGATATAGAATGCAGAGTGAGAGAAATTACTCAAAGCACTTGAGACATTATGACGTGTACTGCACGGAGCAAAGAGACCACCCAGGTAGCTAATACTCGATGTTAGGTTAACAGATTTAAGAATTCTCTAGAATTTTTAGCGTATGTTCTACATTATGTGAAGATGATATTCTTATAGAAGCCTGCACTCTCAAATCCTTAGAGATGACTGGCTCAAGAATAACCATTGTTTATTCTGTGAATGAATTATTTTATCTTCAGAATGGGATGTCTATTCTGTCTTTTGTTTGTCTATTTTTGGGGGCAAGGGACTGTATTTCTAATGCAGGAGGAGAGTATGTAAGTAATATATTTCTGTTTGGTAGCCACCTCTTATGTCAAACTAAAAGTGGGGAATATATCTAAAGAAACACCAACTTGTTATTTTTATATTACATAGCTAATTTCAACTGATCTACAATCTTAAAAATATACTCTGAAGTCAGGGAAGAACTCAAAAGGGAATTCAATAGCTGATTCATAATCTTGTACAAGAATCAATTTTATAACCGCAAAAACACTTGTTGCTATTTTATGAGAAGATCTAGAAGGAGTATTTATATTAATATTAATACATGTAAAAATGTATGGAAAACACCTAAGAAATGAAAAACAAAGAAAACCATTGTTGAAAAATAGGCATTAATGATAAAGCGGATTTATTTGTTTCTATTTTACTGAGTGGATTCAAGTAAGACATGATAAAACTCATTAATCTAGTAAAAAGAAAAAAGTCAAACTAATTTATGTAGCAGATTATTGCGTATATGACCAAGAAAATGAAACTAATTAACTATTTGAATGCTTTGATAGTAATACCCAAATCTTTGAAATGGTAGAACAGATATAAGAAGACTTTTGGATTAGACGAGGTGGCAAAGTCTTAAGTTCAATGTGAAAGAATATTAATAATTCTTGTGCAGAAGGTTGTCATTTCTGTGGGTCAGAACATTATTGAAAAAAATAAATTTTCAAATAGAATTTCAGAATATTTGAAGCCATTTCCATGCTAAAGTCTAAATTGCTCTATGACCAATTAGAAGTCCAATAATCTGATTTATTTTAGATTACCTTCAGAATATATAACAAGGTCTCTAATCAATCATTGTCATTAGAGCAGTCAGGTCTTTAGGTCTCTCCAATGCTATACCCTCATAAACATAGTCAGGAGAGACCCCATTTCTTCTTCTTCTTCTTCTTTTTTTAATGTTTATTCATTTTTGAGAGAGAAACAGAGCACAAGTCGGGGAGGGGC
This sequence comes from Puma concolor, assembly GCF_028749965.1. Taxonomy (NCBI): domain Eukaryota; kingdom Metazoa; phylum Chordata; class Mammalia; order Carnivora; family Felidae; genus Puma; species Puma concolor. Next base: position 19,649,020 of record NC_141667.1, on the reverse strand, counting down.
AGAGAGAGAGGGAGACACAGAATCTGAAGCAGGTTCCAGACTCCAAGCTGTCAGCACACAGCCCATCTTAGGGCTTGAACTCATGAAGCATGAGATCATGACCTGAGCTGAAGTTGGATGCCCAACTGACTGAGCCACCCAGGTGCCCAGGAGAGACCCCATTTCTTTTTTTTTTCCAAATTTTTTAAACATTTATTTATTTTTGAAAGACAGAGGCAGAGCATGAGCAGGGGAGGGGCAGAGAGAAAGGGAGACACAGAATCCGAAGTAGGCTCCAGGCTCCAAGCTGTCAGCACAGAGCCCGATGCAGGGCTCTAACTCACACACTGCATGATCATGACCTGAGCCAAAGTCAGACACTTAACCAATTAAGCCACCCAGGTGCCCCAGCGACCCCATTTCTTAACCCCAATTCCCTTTTCCTTTGAAATAATGAATACCATATGGATATTTAATTATAATGTGTCCTCTTTTGTCTCTATAACTGTTTTCTAAAGAGTGTATATTATGTCACTCTGAATTTCTATAGTCAACCCAAGTATCCTATTAACCTATGGGACTAGGACTAGATCTTTTTTGTTTTTCAGTTTAGAGCATGACACTCACTGCACTCAGTTGGTATGTGTCCAAAGTGTTCTTCCTTGTTTCATAAGATTTAAGGATTCTTTCGCTGTCAGGACAGAACACAATGGCACTTGAAAAGCTAGAAGGCAGAACTCTATATTGCAGCCCCAAACAAAAAGGCTGTCAGGCAGGACTATACAGGGAGGTGCCTTTGGAGAGGGTAACTGAAAGTTGTTATGCATCAAGCAGAGTCCTGTTACTCAGCTTTCCCAGGCTCCCTGAAGGTTGGCTTATTTGAATAATTTTGGTGGACCCTGGGGCATAGGGATTGCCCTGGTTGTGTGCTGCTTGTTCCCTGGGCTGATACTTAGGGTTCCTATCTATGAAAGCCCAATAAAGGACGTGATCGAGGTGTGGACCTAATGAACTGCTCAAGAAGCTACCTGGCCTTTTTCAGGATATCATAACTGGGCCAAAAAAGTGCAAACACACCAACCAACCCCAGACTAAACTGTATTATCGTCCTTAAAAGGAATCTTGGCACTTGTTGCCTTAGCTGACGCCCAAAGAACAACCATACCTTCCTCTCCTCCAATAATTGTGCTAAAAGAAAGCTTAATTTCTCTAAAATTGTGTCCAGCATGGGAGTAAAATGGGACTGACTAAATGTCCAGATAGTTGAGATTATAATAAATGTATATATTTCTTCTCATAAAAGATCCGATCCTAATCCTGAGTCCTTGCAAATGCTCATCTTTACTAATCAACAAACCTGATAAATAATGATTTGTACAAGGCCTAAAGCCATTACATTGCATTTTCCCGTTTTTAAAATGTGTCATGTGGTGTCTCCTGGATTGGATGGGTGCCCCCAAAAGTGGGGTGACCATTGATCGGGTGGAAGCCAGTTACACACACTGGTGGTGAAAGAAGTCACCTGAGGCAAAACAAAGGAGATAGAAGTTTAGTGGATACACTGGAAGGGAGCAGTGGACAAGACAGCAGAGACATTGTCTGCAACAAGGCAGTGGGTGGGGGCTTTATTTAAAGGAAGAAGGTGAGGCAGCTGGGGACATAATGGATTTTCCCTTCTTTGGTTTGTGTACATGATTGTAAGTAGCCCATTGGTTAGTCAGGGCTTATGGATATTTTGAGGTGGGTCGCGTGATGGGCTGTTAGTAGGCAGCCAGGTGGTCCTGTGGGCCCTTTTTACATTCCATGGCTCAAGTCTGTTGCCTAAAAGCGACCTCTACATGTCACTGCTATTATTTTCCATGCATTTCACCTGTTTCTAAGTACATCATTGTTGTGGTAACTTTATTCTACACTTTATCTATCCTTCTGAGCATTTTTGCCTTTATTTTATTAAGTCATTTATTATATTTATAGCAGAATTCCCCAACACTACCCTGAGAGATTTTAATTTTTTTTATGTTTATTTACTTTTGAGAGAGAGAGAGAGAGAAGGACGGTGTGATTGGGGAGAGGCAGAGAGAGAGGGAGACACAGAATGAGAAGTAGGTTCCAGGTTCTGAGCTGTCAGTACAGCGCCTGACCCATGGCTTGAACTCACGTACTGGGCGATCATGACCTGAGCAGGTCAGACGCTTAACTGACTGAGAAACCCAGGTGCCCCTACCCTGAGAGACTTTAATTTGTTGTTTTTGTTGTTACAATTGTTTTCCTCTCAAATTCTTGAGAAAAAAAAAAATCCTAAAATGTCGTTTTCTGTCCTTTATCCCTATCGTGATGAGTATTTGCTGGCTTCTTCCACAAAAATGATCATATATTATGATTCTTAATTTTTCTTGAAGTTTTCTTATAAGATAAATTTATAAAGTTATATTTCATCAAGAATTTGCTTAGTTGAAGGAAAAACACAAAATTGGAAGATTGATACTATCCGTCATCAAGACTTACTGTAAACCTAAGTAATCAAGACAAGAGTGATATTGGTGAAAGAATAGACAGATCATTAGAACAGAATAGAGTGCCAGGAAATAGATACATACATACATAGTCATACGGGCAATGCACATAATTATCTATACAGTCAATACACATACACATACATGCACTCAAGTGATCTTTGATAAAGAAAGGAGGACAATACGATGGAGAAAAGATAGTCTTTTCAACAAATTGTGTTGGAACAACTGAGCATTCACATGCAAAAACTGAATCTACACACAGGCTTTAAACCCTTCAAAAATTACTAATAAATCACAGACTAATTATAAAATATGAAACTATAAAACTCCTAGAAGATTATATAGAACAAAATCTAGATGGCTTAGGGTACCATGATGATTATTTTAGATATAACACTCATGGCATGCTCCATCAAAAAAATAATGTATACACTAGGCTTTGTTAAAATTCATAAAAATGTTTACTGGGGTGTCTGGGTGACTCACTTAAGTGTCCAACTCTTGATATCGGCTCAGGTCATGATCTCATGGCCATGAGATTGAGCCCCGTGTTGGGCTCCATGCTAAGTGTGGAGCCTGCTTAAGATTCTCTCTCCCTCACTTTCTGCCTTCCTCTAAATAAATAAATAAATAAATAAATAAATAAATAAATAAATTTCCGGGGGGGTGGGGGGGGGGAGAGTTCTACTTTGTGAAAGACAATGTCCTAAGAATAAGAAGGCAAGTCACAGAATGGGAGAAAATATTTCCAAGATGCACATCTAATGAAAGACTATTATCCAAAACATATAGAATTCTTAACATTCAAACTTAAGCAAATAAACAATATGATTAAAAAATAGGGCAAAGATCTTAAGTGACACCTCATCAAAGAAGGTATACAGATGGAAAATAAGCATATAAAAAAATGTCCTGTCCCATACATCATCAGAAAAATTAAAGTTAAACAATAAGATACCACTACACACCTCTTAGAATGGCCAAAATCAAGAACACTGACAACACCTAATGCTGGCAATGATTCGAACAAGAAGAACTCTCACACGTTGCTGGTGGGAGTTAACATGGTACAGCCACTTGGCACTCCAGAAGTGAAGTATTACTGCTTTTTATTTATTTTTTGTTTATTTATTATAAACTTACTTATTCATTTATTTTGTTTTAAATAATTTATCTTCAATGAGATATCAAATTGTTCATCGATCTGGAATCGTTCTTCATATTTTTAAACTACTCTTCTCACTACTCAAAAAAACAGTGTATTAAAAAAAAAAAAAAGACTTGGCAGGTCTACACTGGGACTGGTTCCTTAGCAGCCATTTCTTGTCCAACCAAATAGCTGATTGGTAATTGGAGCCAACCAGAGCTGCACTGGTGATGGATGGTGACAGTGTTACTGTGATAAATGTGATAGAGTGATAGATGCTTCTCAACTATCCATTCTATACACTACATTGGAGGAAGTCATGTTACACTACCTCATGATGATACTGAAGACAGCATGGATGATCAAGAAGACATAAATGGTTCAAAGTAAAGTTTCAAAGAGAAACATATATTTTCCAATTGGAAATGTACCTAGGATGATGAAAAGTGCCATACCTCAAATGGGAAAGATTGGAAAAGATGCCCAAGAATGTGTTCAAGAATGTGTGATTTCATTAGCTTTATTACAGGTGAAGCAAGTGAAAGATGCCATCAAGAAAAATGGAAGGCAGTCGAGAAGATATTGTCTTTTCCATGTCTACCTTAGGCTTCAACAGTTATGTAGAACCGCTAAAATTATACATTCAGAAATTCAGAGAGGCTATGAAAGGAAAGAAAAGAATTGGGGGAACAGTCACAGCTATAGAAGGACTAAGTGACGAACTTATAGAGGAGGCATTTACCAACCAGTTACCAGCTGGCCTAATAACCACAGATGGTCAGCAACTAAATATATTGTGTTTTTTTTGTTTGTTGTTTGTTTTTGTTTTTGTTTTTTTTAGGGGAGGGGCAAAAGTGAACGAGGGGCAGAGAGAGGGAGAGGGAGAGAGAGAGAACAAAGTGGGGCTCACCCAGGGCTCATGTTTTTACCTTAAGTGGGGCTGGAGCTCACCAGAATTGGGGCATCAGCTCACCTGAAGCACAAGTCAAGCTCACCTGAAGTGGGAGTCATTCTCACCTGACATAGGCTCAAACTCACCAACCGTGAGATCATGACCTGAGCCAAAGTCAGATGCTTAACGATTGAGTCACACAGGTGCTCCCAAAATGTGTGATTTTTACAACATGATATCAACAGATTTATGTTCTTCAGCAAATTCAGTTTTCACGACCTGAAGAAATGGTGGAATGGGGAGTGTCAGAGAAGCAAAAAAGTCTGTGATTCTGGGACAGACATTTAGAAGGAAAAGAGGAGAAAAGATGTCTTTGTATAGTAAATAGCTATAATGTAGCTTTCTGATGCTTGATTAATTGAGGTGTCAATTCTTACTTGAGAGAATCCTTTTCATGAATGATTTTAAAGAAAAATTGGATTTGCAAGGTATAAGATATTTTTGTTTTCTTTGAGAGTTTGTTGCTCTGTATGACTCCTGTATGCATGGTATATTGCAATTTGTTACTGACAGTGATTTGTAGATAGTTTCTTACTTTCATATTGAGTCATGTTTCTTTTGTAATTCAAGTAAGCAGCTAGGTTAATTTATGATGTTTGTTATCTTAATAAAATATAAGGGTAGGGTTCACTTTGGGAAAAAAAAGTAAGAATTTCTCAAAAATCAAAGTCAATAAAATGATGAGAATGTAACTTAGCTTTTGAACAGCTGTTCTAAGTTCACAAATAAGTCTGTAGGCTCAGCAATTTCCAACCAGTTTCTAATCAATAACTAATCAACCTCACTTCTATATCTATAATTTATGTTTTAATTTGTAAAGCAAGATTTTATTCCTTTTATTTTGCTTCTCTTTTAACCATTATTTTGTAATCTAGTATTTCTATGTGTCCGAGGTGTAAAGGAGGTAATAATGTTTGTGGAAATGCCAAAACAGTTTTCTTGTTCAGATATTTTGGTCATTAATATTTGTATATTTTTATTTTCTTTGTGTTTATTTGCTTGTTTGATTTTCTTTTAGAAGGAGCTGAGTGACTGAGTTATTTAACATTGGAACAAAATTTAGAGTCAATTTCCAATAGATAAAATGTATAGTACCAATCAATCACTTGATTTACTTCATATGTTCACCAATATTTATTGCATAAAAAAATCCATGGCTATCTCAAATCCACTTTTCCAGTTCTTTCATATTTACATATACCTTGCCTTTAGATAAACAAAATATCTATCTCAAAGTGTACTCAACATGTTAATGATCAAATGCAAACAGTATAGCATAACAAATAGTTCATAGTAAAAAAACTAAGTCAACTACAGACTTTTTTTTTTAAAGAAAGGCTTCTAAAATAATTATCTGAGTTCATTAACTACTACATTTCCAGAAAAATAGTTCAATACTGAATATTTTCAGAATTCAAGGCAAAAAGGAATGTTGTTAGTGCCTGCTAAGAAACTTCTATGTATAGATCATTAAGAAAGTTTAGAATGGATACTATTCACATGAGTCCTAGCAGAAATTACATAAGTAAGCCTTATGTAAACATGCAATAGTAACCATGAATAACAAATCTGTAGGATGGTACAAATCAGTTTTCAAAGAAGTGTCTTAATTATCTTGAAATTTGTAAATGGGACCTGCTATTTAATTCAGTCAAACCATTTTTCTGATTGCAAAATCCAAAACAAAAATCAAAATAAACTAAATTGTTAAATCCTTAAACAGTTCACAAGTGAAATTTTACACTGATATTTTGTAGATCATGATTGTTTTATTCTTTCTTTACTTGTACTTGAATTCAAGCTTAGTGAAAATGTTAGATTTCCTCTTAACACAGGCACACTCCTTTATGCCTTCCTCAGTGCTGGAGAGAGGACTGGGCCCATGTTAACCTTCTCTACCTCACCACTCAAGTCTTCTAAATTAAAGCTGTATTACAGTTGATAGTGAAAATTTCACTTGCATTTTCTGACAAGACTGACATGTCACACTGACAAATTTCCAACTAAAGAGTAGCACATATTTTTCAAGCATTTTTAAAAATGCTTTCCTAAACTTTATGAATAAATTAGAGATATGTGTATTTTATTTTCTGCTCTCTACTTCTTCCTTTCATGTTATTTTGGATCTATTTTCTAACATATGGTGTATGGCCATATATAATAAAATTATAGAGAAGTGTGTCACAAAATTTGCATAGAAAAACCTATTTTCATCCATGTGATTTGATACTTAATTCATTAATTGGTATGTTAGGAAGGTGATATGAGTATTTTTTAAAAATCTGTATAAAATCAGTTAAATAGACAAATAAAGCTGATGTCTATAGCCAGAGGAAAAACAGGTCTAAGTAGTACCAATATGATGAGCTTAATTGAAAATGCTTCATTCACTTCTCTTTATATAGCCATGAAGCTAGTAGCATTGGCTTATTATTTATCCTAATTACATTACCATAATTTTTCTCTTTTTAAATGACTTGCCAAAATGTAAATAGGAGACACATTATGCCACCACGTTTACATGTCATAGAAAAATCTAATATTGTATCATGCTTTGGCCAACAATGTCTACCAGAGAAATACTATGTTATAAATAGTCCATAAAACTTTAATAATCCAATATTAAAGAACTTATGTTGAGCAACAGCAGAACAAAGTATGGTTGGTGATAGATAAAACATTTAAATTAAAACTTTTCCCCAAAATCAATGAAGTAATATATATGGGAATCAAAAGTTTACTCTGGAGTGTATTCCCATTAATGTTCACAACTACAGATTTGGTTATATTTCATAGACTTCCCTAGAAGGGAAACTAACCCTCACTGACCAGATGCCATCAAATTTAATTTGTAAAAAAAAAGTATTCAAAGTATACTTCCCATAATTGGGTAAAGTAAGCTGAAGCTGAAGACAACTTTTTAAAAGGGTGATTTATTGAGGCACGACGGACATATAAAATCTGTAGATATTTAACATATACTAGTTGATGTGCCTGAGCTAAATATACATCTGTGAAACCATCATTACCATCAATGCTATAAACTCACTCATCACCTGTGAAAGTTTCCTCCTTTGTGTATTGTTTGTTTGTTTTTTTTCCTTTTGTGGCAAGAGCAGTTAACATAAGATGCACACACATAAGTAAGTTTATAATACAATATTTGTCTACAGAGACATTTAATTGATTAATAGTAAAATGCCCAATTATTAATTAGAATAAAGTGTTACAGCTAATAATTGTTAAGTAAAAATGTGTCAGATTCTGTGCTACATGTTGGAATACGAATGATGCCTCAAATACTTTTCCAGGTGAAGAGATGAGAATTCAGGTTTACTAGGTTTTATTTCAAGATGCCTGTGGAGATATCTAAAATGTATATGCCCATTATAAATTGGTTATATGTGGAAAATCTGATTTACAAGTCATATTTACAGTGTCAAGAAACACTGATTTACAAATCATATTACAAAGATGACCTTTGAAGATGTAAAAGCGGATGAGATTTCTGTGAGAGAGTACAGTAGAAAATGGAAGAGAGTTCAAGTAAAACAAGGAATATCATCACTTAGGGATAAGTGCAGATGAGAGCATCTTTGAATAAAATTGTGGCCAATAGTAGTAAATGAATTTATCAACCATTTTGTATAAGTGACTTATTTTTGAAATTATTTTTACACTTAAATTTAGGAGGAGAGTATATGGAAGAAGTATATTTGAACTGGAATAAGGAAAAAATGTGTGGCTTACTCTTTGAAGATATTTGTGGACAATGGCAGTAGGTAAAGTACAGTTGCTTGAACATAGCTAAATGGTACATCTGGTGGAGGGTATGTTTCCCCTGATATTAAAGTATTTGAGTATATTATATATATTGGAGGGACATGTTTTAAGGAGGTGATGGGGCTTTAGGAAAGAAGAAATAGTCAACAGAACCAGGTAGAATGAGTTGCCACTATGCCATATTACTAACCCATAATAAACCATCTTAGCATATTGCTTTCTAATGTATTTAATCTATCTTCACTTAGTTTTTGCATATATGTATTTTGAAAATAGTCAAGTCTTGTGGGGGAATACCTATGTAAGTTGTAGTCAATAGCACAATTTTCAGAATCAACTGTAATTATTTAAGAAACATTTATACCATAAAAGCTGATCATTTGATTATGACTAACAAACATTAAAACAAAGTGCATGTTTAGGCAGATTCTTTTAACTTATCTTACTGAAAACATTACATGGGGAATATTTGAAAATACTTTTTAAAATATTTTGTGATCTACTTTTATTCTCCCAAGTTGTTTTTCTCATAGTTCCATATTCAATTTGTATTTTAAAGGAAAATTAACCTGTATGGTTCTGAATTCTTTACAACTTATCTCATCACACTGCTTTGCATGAGCTATTTTCTATCTGTAAATTTTCCAAATCTCTTAAAAGCCCTTTATTCTATGTTGCACAAAACTATTTTATCTACAGTTTAAGTCAAGGCTGAAAGCACTCAAATTTCTTTGCAAATGAAAAGCTTATTGAGTTAGAATGAGTTGGAAACACTTCCTATTAAAATGTATTTGAATATATCTGAAAATTGTTATACCAGAAAACAATTTGTGAATTTTAACTTATTCTGAACTTTTCCCCAAAATATTTAGAATAATATGATTGTTAACTAAAAATATGTATATTTCTTTGAAAGTACAAGTATTTTCTTCCTCAGTCCAAATATGGATGTTTCTGATTTATAATAATTGGAGTCATTTTTCACAATGCATTGGACTGCTCAGAATAAAACAGCATTAGTTTATAGGCTCAACACAACTGTATTTTGCTTTATTTTCCTAAATTTATGAATGCAACATATCGCACTACCTAATACCACTCAGAAATGTTCCTCCTCTCAATTTCTATATTATTTACTGCATTCATTGTTTCGATTCTTATCATAGGCAATGTTAAGTTGTTATTTCCACATTTTACTCCTTTGCTTTCTTCCAAAATATAAGTGAATTCAGTACAGATTTGTTCTTTACTTCTTTTTTTAAATTTTTTTATGTTTTTTTATTTTTGAGAGACAGAGACAGAGCGCAAGCGGGGGAGGGGCAGAGAGAGAAGGAGACACACAATCCGAAGCAGAATCCAGGCTCTGAGTTGTCAGTACAAAACACGACTTGGGGCTCGAACCCACGAACCCTGAAATCATGACCTGAGCCGAAGTTGGACACTAAACCGACTGAGCCACCCAAGTGCCCCTGTTCTTTACTTCTTTGTGTTCCACAAATGATAAAAACCATAGTTTGTGACTAAAATTAGTACACTAAGTCATTAATTTCTCGTATTCTATTTATAGCTAAATATTGAGCTTGGGATCCAAGTATGGTAGTTTTAATTACCTGCGATTTATTAGTTATTAGTGCTTCTTATCTGAGCAAAGGTTTTCTTTATCCTGAGATACATTATCAACCTGAGTGAAAAAGGTGGCTGAGCCAAGGATGCTGTGTTTGCATAAAGAACTGTGGAGACTTGTAGTAAAGAATTTCAATTTGGCTTAAGGAACATAGACAATGCTGTAAATATAAATATTTTATTTTATTTTATTTTTAAATACCATTTTAAAAATGTTTATTTATTTGTTTTGAGAGAGAGAGAGAGAGAGAGAGCGCCAGGGAGGGGCAGAGAGAGAAAGAGGGAGACAGACAATCTCAAGCAGGATCCGGGCTGTCAGCCCAGAGCCCAATGCAGGGCTTGAACTCAGGAACTATGAGAAAATGACCTGAGCTGAAATCCAGAGTCAGATTCTTAACTGATTGAGCCACTCAGGCTCCCCAAATTATAAACATTTTACATCATCGCTTCATGTCTCTCATTTTATTTTCTCCCCAGCCCTCAGTGATTCATAATGTGCAAGATGGCATGTGGTTCACAGTTACACACACATACACACACATGGAGACAGCAGTGAAAAGAAATTTTCTAGAATTTCTATAACTTCATTAGTTCAAAGCATCTGCAGTAGTATCAGCAACGGTTTCAATAGAAACAGATACAAAAACTTTGATATATGTATCAAATCTGTTGCTAATTAGTTAATAGTTAATTATAGTAACATATCAAAGACAGCAAGAATATCATCAGTCATCTCATATCACTGTCATTTACTTGAAAAGGCAAGGAGATTAAGTGTTACTATTCTAGGGAGAAATATCAGTACTATCTGCACCCAATATTAAAAGTTGCAGTGTGGATTCCATAATTTATTTGCAGCAATATTGTTTTCAGCAAAATAGTTGCTGTTTCGGGTAAGTGTGGTGACTGAAAATGCCACCAGATAACGATACAGATGGATAAAGTGGCTGACACCAGAAAATATCTAAAAGAACTATTTTTCAGAGGAAAAGGTAATATCCCCTGTTTCAAAATGACTTGAAAGAGGATGGAACTTTCTAAGAGTGAGAAAAGAATTTCAAAATGTTTGTGATTCTTTCCAGGCTCTATTTTTATCTTGAAACTGTTGAAGACTAGGAAATAGTCTGTTTAGGAAGCACCAAGCAAAAGGAAAAAAAAAAAAAAAAAAAAGCGCGATTTACTAACATTCTTCTGGGTGTAAGAGACATGGAGATTAAGTAGATTTATTCCCTGTGCCTCCAATGGGATTGACAGAGGCTTAAAGAGATTTTTAAAATATGATGTTACATGTATTATAATAGAATACAAATGTTTCTAGTCTTTGTGAAACTCATACATATCTGAGCTGTTAAAGATGAATAAAAGTTACAAAGGCCAAGAAAGCCACCTAATCAAAGAGTGAAAATGACAAGAGCTAACATTCATTTAGCGCTTTCCTGTGGTTGAAGCTCTTCTGAGCACTTGACATAGATCATTCATTAAATCCTCAAAACAACTATATGAGAGGATCCTATTACAACAGTTTTACAGATGGGGAAAACAAGTTTTAGAATAGTCACATAAATTGTACAACATCACAAAACTAATGGCAGAAGAGATGAACTGAAAACCCAGGCAGCCTGACCCCAGAGCCAACACTTAACGTTTTTCTACTAACCAGGTCCTGGAGAACAAAGTCAATTCACCCTACAATATTCAAATTGTTTCTGTCAGTTATTTAAACATTTTTAAAAGTAGGAGCAACACTGCAAGATTGATACTCAATATGTTATGGTTTTGTGCTGGGAAATTTTGAGATGGCATAGGACTAAAGGCTGGAACATTGTTTAGAAATTATTTCATATGAAATATGTCAGGGTCTGATTTATGATAGAGCAGTGAGTAGAAAAGGGGATAGAATTGAGATATGGAGATTAAAATTTCTAGGAGTCAATGTTTTATCAGGTGCAGAAAGCAGGTAAAGGATGAAAGAGGATTGGGTAGATGATGTTAAATTTAACTGACAGAAGAAATGCAAGCATAATAAACTTAGAGTGTGATTTGAAAGGTGGGACAGGACAAGGTGATTTGAGTAAATGGAGACTGAAATGTCAGGTGAACACTTACAGTTTGTGCACAACAGACAGTTCAATGTATAAGTCTGAAGTGGAGGGAAAGAAAAGAGTTTGTGAGTTAGATTTCAATTCCTTTTGTTTAATGACTATTACTGAGCAAGTAGTATATTCTGTCAAAGTAAGACAGATAGATGGAAAGACTGGTAGGAAATCATCCCTGTTTTCAAGGATCTAAACATCTATGAAGATTCATCAGTCTGTGGGTGGAACATGAATTACATTACCTTAGGATAACGTTAGATGGAAAGGCAGAATGGACCAAGTGCAGAATAAAGTGCATACGATAAGGAGACTGATTAAAACAGTAAAATGATTAGAAGAAAACATAACATCTGGTTGTAATGGTAGAAGGATTAGAATAAGGGAAATCTCAACAGTGACCCGCACTGCACAATGTCACTATGCGGCATGCTTTTCAGTACTTCTCTCTTGGTTCTCTCTTAGCAAAATTTATCTGTAATCTTAGAACCACTTTACCTATTCAATAATACACTCTAAATATGCACCAAAAATAGCATTGGTCATCCAGCTCCTTTCAGCTGGTTGTGTTAGGATTGTGCTGAATACAATGGGAAGAAAGGAGACAAGTGTAGCAAAACCAAATTCTAGCTTGTGGGAAGAGTAGGACTCCAAAATACAGCCTTTGTCAAAATCACATGAGGAAATGCAATCATATCTCAGTCATAGGTTAATTTCTTTTTTTTTCTTTTTTTCTTTTTTTTTTTTATTTATTTTTGGGACAGAGAGAGACAGAGCATGAACGGGGGAGGGGCAGAGAGAGAGGGAGACACAGAATCGGAAACAGGCTCCAGGCTCTGAGCCATCAGCCCAGAGCCTGACGCGGGGCTCGAACTCCCGGACCGCGAGATCGTGACCTGGCTGAAGTCGGACGCTTAACCGACTGCGCCACCCAGGCGCCCCATTCATAGGTTAATTTCTTAGAGTCAAAAGATGTAGAAAAAAACATACATGAGGCAATATTTTGTATAGAAGTATAATCTACTTGAATAAAATTGTTTCTACGTAGTTGCAACTTTCATATTTATGTTAGCACTTTCAAGCAGGAAAAATTACAGGATAATTTCAATGTTCATAAACAGAGCATACATATTTTAAGTCTTTTTCATATATGGAAATTATCAGACATTTATAGAACTGAATCCTGAAAAGAGTGTGAGGCAACAAAAAGTGAACAAAACCCAAATGCCAAGAAGTAGACAGTCCACAAACATGCCACTTATAATCTATTACTGAGAAAAATTTCAACAATATTTTATTTGGCATTTATTAAATGTGGGAAAATGTAAAGACTTACTGTATAGCTTAACTTTTCCCAACATGGTAAAATTACAGATATTTTCTGATATATATATTCTGTTACTTAATCAAAAGTAAAAGGAGTGAAATACATTATAAGTAACACAAGATGATCTGGTTCCTTATGTTCAAGCATACATCTTTCCTAAGGATTTATATTGAATTTGAGGTTTAAAAATGTATCAGAAGAAAGAAATAAACGTGAACAAAAAATTGTTATTCACAGGGGCGCCTGGGTGGCGCAGTCGGTTAAGCGTCTGACTTCAGCCAGGTCACGATCTCGGGGTCCGTGAGTTCGAGCCCCGCGTCAGGCTCTGGGCTGATGGCTCGGAGCCTGGAGCCTGTTTCCGATTCTGTGTCTCCCTCTCTCTCTGCCCCTCCCCCGTTCATGCTCTGTCTCTCTGTCCCAAAAATAAATAAAAAATTGTTATTCACAAAAACACCTGATTTTTTTTTAACTGGCTGAAAGTTGATCTTATAAAATAAGCTATTTTCTCTTTAAGTGAATTTCTTAAAACTGTGTAGCACTATTACTTTTTTTGTAATTAACGGTACTATTTATTCACAAGTAATATAAAATACATAATAAGATGTCAGTTAGGAAGGACAGCTTCACAAGAACAAGTTCTAGAACATGCTGTACAGCTTCCTTTTGTATTTGCCATAGTAAAGACACTGATACTTTCAAATAGGTTAACTGATAAATAGAAATAAATAATGTCGTGATGTTTACCATCTGGAATGTGGACAAGAGCCTTAAAGCAAGCTCCTTCTCACCTCCTTCTCCAGAATTAAGCCCCTGAGCAGCCAATATCAGTCCTGAAACACTCACATTCTTAAGCTCACACAATCTCCATGCTGTTTCTCAAATGTCTCCTCAAAAGTCACTTTACTTTAGTTGTGGTTATACCAAGCTCTTTGTTTGGTTTTTCCGCCCACAGTAAGTCAGATATAACAAATTGGAAGTTTCAGGGAATGAGGCATGAGGCTCAAAGTTATGGATGATACCAAGAAGGGACAGCTGGTCAACTAATAGCCAGGGAGGAGACCTAAGGACAATAGAAAACAAGTCCAAATACTAAGGAATCCAAATGGGGATAAGTAGGCCTATTAACCTCAATAGCCTTTGGGGGAATTACTACTTTAGAGTAAAATAATGTTCATAATGTGACCATCAATCTTTAAGAACAAATAAAATTCTCCTTCAGTATATTCTTTGTAACAAGGTAACTTTAACAACATAACCTTTACCAAATTTTTATAAAAAAATATTTAAATTAGTAATCTTAATGCTTTGCTCATATAGAATTTTTTTTCTGTATGAATGTAGGACAAGTGAAGTAGTTTTGTACAATGGTTGTTCAACTCACTTAAGCTCTGGTGAAAATTCAGATACTAATTTTCATGTATTTTATTTAGTTCCTTTATTTTCTCCTTCCCTATCTCAAGGAGAAAATACCTTTACAACAACTATATTATATTCTGGTTCCTATTTTTTAGCCTCTGACCTTAGGCAATCCAATTAAGAAAGCCTCTCAATTCCTAACACTATTAATTTTATATTTAAAAATATTTAAAGTTAAATATTTTAGGAAAAAAATTGTATACATCTATGTTTGTCTTATTGCTTTTAACTGTAAGAAAATTGAATCTTGAAAGGTATGCTTCTCACGTACAGTAATTATAACTACGCATTTAATCACCAAGTGGTCCATCTATTTAGTTTGCCACCAAGAATCAGGTAACAGCAGTGGTCAACTGATTTTTTTGAGCCCAAGGTCCATCTGGGTGGATTTCTCACAGAATAACTCCCATATACATCTGCCAATTACTTGAAAATTATATCTAGATAAAATTTGGGGAAATATTTCTGATGGAGAGGTAATAACAAGCATAAATATAGATAATCCTACAAAAATACCTTTATTCAGATACTTATATTCAGATAGTTTTCATCTGTGTCTCTATCTCCATGGCTACTAATCCATACGTCACTTTTAAGTCCTCATTG
This sequence comes from Puma concolor, assembly GCF_028749965.1. Taxonomy (NCBI): domain Eukaryota; kingdom Metazoa; phylum Chordata; class Mammalia; order Carnivora; family Felidae; genus Puma; species Puma concolor. The sequence goes on along the minus strand of NC_141667.1, from coordinate 19,633,578 downwards.
ACTGCAAGGCACATTGTACTCTATATGCATGCAATTATTTAAACACCGTCACCAACCTGCAATGGGCATTATTGTCTAGATGCTTTTCAAATGACTTTCCCAGTGTCACTTTAGGCATTAAGTGGCATAGCTCAAACTCAATGCAGACTGAAACATTGCCTATGACTAATTAACTCAAATATGCAACACCATCTAGCCTTCGCTAGACAAATGCATGGAAACAAGAGACAGCTATAGCTGTGACTACAGCATTCTACAATCTCACAGGTGAAGATGAAAATCTGTTGGGGGCTCTGAGGACAGATAAGATGAACATAGATACACAGGTCCTGAGTGGCTTAATTCAAGGAGGAGATTGTTTTCCTTAGTGACCAGTCCCATGGAGAGGAAAGAACTGCCCTAAGGCGCAAAGGTAGATTTCCTATGAGTCCTTTCAAGTGTCCCACCATCACATCTTGAAGAATTTGGCTATAATTGTAGCAGCATCCACAACCTCCTTCCTGATCCTCACTGAAGTGTGCTCCCAGTTAGAGAATCAAAATATCTTTCACAAGAATATAAGCTTCATGCTGAAGCTGTCCTATTCATTACTATGTCTCTTATTGCATGTATGATTCGTACCACATAGAAAGTATTTATTAAATAGTAATTGAGCTAATGGAAGGACAGAATTGGTACCACCACTGCAAACTTCCATAATCCCAGAAAGAATGTGAATATAGGACCCCTACTTTTTTGGACATACTGACTAATCTCTTATCATAACACCCCCACCTATGATTCACTCAGGTGGGATGGCGCCCTTGACTGAAATCATTCAGAGACAGCAGGGGGTGATACAGTGTATTTTCCTACCTTTTACTGTATATGGGCTTGACCTCTTATGTAGATAATAAATACCCAAACATCCAGTGACTATATGCCAAGTATGCTTGTTAATTTTTATGTTGATAGCCAATTTATTTTTATAGGTAGTAATTTATAATATAATTGTGTTTATGAAAATTTATTATATAATGTTTTGAAATCATTATTAGAATTTATAAAATATGTAATATAAAAATAATGTCACATATATCTAGTCTTGAAGAGGCAGAAAGTCTTCCTAAAACGTCTTAGGCTTTCAAGTTTGCCAGAGAAAATAACTTATGACCGAATTGGCTTATAGTTTCCAAGTTTTGCTTGTAGTCAGAGACAGTCATATGCTTTTCTCTCAGGAGATATTCTAAAGTTAAATTTAACTCTGTCCCCAATGAAATGAATCAATAAACTCATTAATAACCTATGTTGATTAAACATGAAATTATGTTTGATCAGAAAAATGCATTTTAGGCCAGGTACACATAGGTTTTAATGATTATAATTAATAAAACTGAAATGCCGGTCCACTATCAATATCCTCCTAGAAGTGACTAAGGGTCCTTGCTATAAACTAACATCCTAATCAAAAGGCATTCTGCAGATGGTGCACAGAGCAGCTCCCCATTCTGTTCTCTGAAACCTGCTCTTTCACAGTGACTATTTGGAAGCAATGTTGCCCCAGAAATGATTAGAGGGTTAGGAAAGTAAGTATTTGGAATGAGGTGAGTTTTCTCCAAATATTAAACAATTTTTACATGGGAAAGGAAAGACTCATTCCTTATTTATCCAGAGAGCAGCTTACAATGAGTATTGTCCATCTGTATATAGTGAATATCAGTGCAAAAGGTAGTGAATCAAAATTTATTCCACCCACATGTATAAAAGGCAAAAGATGAGAAATTAACATAAAATGGTCCAGAGTTGTTAAATGCTTCTATAAGGGCAAAAATAAAATTTAAATATACTGTATAGAAAAAATTGCTGTCTAATCTATGTAGAAGACCCCATCAAAACAAACAACAGGCAACAAAAAAAATACTCCATGTAAACCAAGCTTACAATAAAAAAGAACACATATCAAGAGAAAAAAAAAGCACCATTGTGATGAAAAGTTACAGACATAACAGAAAAACTTCACCCCCCAAGTAAAAAGACAAAAGAGCACATTATAGCATAAATACATATAGTTAAAAATTGTAAAATAGTATTTTCTCCTAAAGATAAAATGTGATAGCAGCTTTAAAAGCACAAATCATTTAGTAAAGAGCTAAATAACATATCTAGAAATGAAAACAACTTTTATAAATACTCAATTCCCTGTATCAAATCTCTTTCTGTTCAAAATAACTAAAGTGGCATTTGTTTTTTGTAGCTTAAATTTTTCTGATACATCAAGGATTTATTCCTCCAGAAAATTTTAGCAATAGTGTTTTTGTTAGTAATACTCATGTACTAACTAATGTTGCCATTGATAAAAATATCTTCCTGGGAATGAAGATTCTACAAAGGAACCGTCATTTGATTGATGTCTCAACATAAAATTTAAAGATGTCTAAATCATATATTTTAACGAGTTTTTTTAATACACTGTTATGGCTATCTCCTTAAATATGATACTATAACTCCATACATTAGAATAATGGCACACATATCAAACTATTGGTTGACAGATTAGGAAACGTGCTCTCAATATGGAGCAATCCTATATGAATTAATAATACCAATACCTGTTATCACCTAAGGATTGTTGCTGCTGAAATACTTCCTGTCTTTTATATTCACTCCTAGTACTACTTTCAACATGTAGTACATTTTAAATAATCAGATATATATATCTGATTATATATATCATATATATATATATATATATATATATATATATATATATATATGTTTTTAATTTGGCATGGTGTGAAGGGTTTCATAGCTAAGTGTATTTTCACAGATAAAGAAATAGTGGTCTAACAGTTTAAGTTAAATTATGTCAGCAAGTCCAAGTGACTAATTTAGGCACCAGCCAACATATATCAGGAATGCCTCATCTCAGAATTCAGGTTTAATCTTTATTCTGCCTGTGTCACATCATCTAAAATAACAACCAGGATGGAATAAAGTTGGGAAAAATAAAATGAAGAATGATGAGGGATATAAATATCAGTTTTAACAAACCACTGCAAAATTTAGTGCCTCCTCCACCCCAGCAAAAATAATCATTTGTTCTCATAATTCTATGTGTTATCTGGGCATTCTTCCAGTCTGAGTTGGCCAGGCTGGGACTGGTTGACCTAGTACAGGCTGACTCATCTATGTGGGTTCTCAGCTGAAAAAAGATGGGCTAACTAGAATGTCTGAAACCACTTTCCAGGTCTTGCATTGTTCAGTCATTCTGCCTTTGACTAGTTCATATGGTGAGACATTCCATCAGAAAGACAGAAAATGTCCCAATATATAATTATTTTACATCTCTCTGCCTTCCTTACCTGTTAAATAAGCAAGGTCATACGGCCAAGCCCAAAGTCAAGTTGGAAGAGGATTATCCAAGGACATGTATAGAAGGAGGTGTTATATAAGCATAAATTTGGATATTTCTGTAGAGTAGATTTCTGGAAGAAAAAGAAAAATGCATGCATGTACTGTGATTTTTGACATTGACCAATAAGATCACCATACTAATATTCATTGTTCCAATTAAATCCTTTCCAAATAACTCCATCATTTCATTTTGCTTGCCCATACATTTATTCCTAGTTTGAGACGATTCACTGACCAGGAATCTAAAATTTTGCATTTTTACTTCCACATATGCATATGTATTTAATACTGATATATAATCCATAACCTTTATTTTTTATATGTATGGCATACATTTTCCTCAACATGTATCTCTTTAAATGTTTGAAGGCTTATAGCAGCAAATCCATGTGCATAATTTCTTTATTAATCTCTTCCATGCCACTTTCCATAAATATAAAAAAATTAACTGGAAAGGAAAAATAAAAGAATAAAATGAATAAAAAAGAGAATAAGGCTAACTGGAATCTAAGCTTGTTATATTGTCTGTTAACAGTTCATATTGAATTAATTAATTCTAATTAAATTAAACAAATACTTATTGCCTATAATATGTGGACAACATTATTTTAGGACTCTAGTGAAATGAAAATTAGTAAAAAGTTGCCTGACATAAAATAATTTGCCACCTAGTAAGAGAAATGAGACGTGTTTACAAATAAATATCGAAGAAGAAAGATTATAATCATTGATTTGAGAAAGAGAAAGTTAAGACTTCTTGTGATATTATATTTAAATTGTCTTAATCTGCTCTTACTGCTAGAATATAATGCCCATAACCTGGATGGCCAAAAAAAATAGATATATTTTTTTTTCATAGTTCTTAAAGCTGGGGGAGTCCACAAATGAAGTGCTGACCTCTTCCATATCCGATAAGAGCTCTTTTCCTGGCTTGCAGAGGGCATCTTGTTGCTATATCCTGACAGGGAGTGAGATCGTCTTTCTCCTGTGTATTATTATAAAGGCCTTAATTCCATCGGTAGGGTGCCATCCTCATGATCTAACTAATTCCTAAAAGCCCCACCTCCAAGGGATGCCTGGGTGGCTCTGTTGGTTGGACTTCTGACTTCCTCTCAGGTCATGATCTCAGAGCTCATGAGTTCGAGCCCCGCATCTGGCTCTGTGCTGACAGCTTGGAATCTGGAGCCTGCTTGGGATTCTGTGTCTTCCTCTCTCTCTGCTCCTCCCCTGCTCTCGCTCTCTCTCTCTCTCTCTCTCTCTCTCCCTCTTTCTCTGTCTCAAAAATAAATAAACATTAAAAGAAAAATTTTAAAACAAAGCCCCACCTCCGAATATCCTCATACTGGATATTATAGATGCAACATAGGAATTTTATGGGGACATAAACATTCAGCCAATAGCACTGTCCTTCAAACAAATATAGAAGTTTGACAAGAGGAGATGAGGGAGGATATTGTTGAAAGTAGGATGCAGACAGTAGATAATTATTAGCAACAATATTCTATGTGCTGGCCCTCTCTTCCTTTCAAATTGTCAACTATGGGACATTTATCTATAAATAGTCTGATAACATGAATGTAGTGAAAGCCTTAAATCCATCAGAAAAGAAGTCTTGTCTGAAAACCTTTTGGTATGGTATAATATATAGTGCTTCAAATAGAATTTTATTTACAATTGATGTCTATATTTTCAAAATAATTATTTATGCAAATGAATAGCATTTGAAAACACTCAACACTTTAGGAAAAAAGAGGGAGAGAAATATATCAAATATCGGACTAAAATTTTCTTCTCTTTTTCAAGCAAAGAATTGACTTTTCGAAACAACAATGCCAGTAATGGGTAAATCAATAAGAATATTTTGGAGATTTAATAGCACTTTCAGTGAATAGTACTTGCAAATATCACTATTACCTTAGTTCAATTCAAACATAGAGTCATTGCTAAAGGTTGAACTTCATACTCATCACCTGTGATTTTAGTGAATAGGAGGTGATAGAAAGTCAGTTTCAGAAACGGTTGTGAAATAACATCTAATTGGATTGTATTAAAGATGGTATAATATATCATTATAGCCAAAACTCACTTCTGAATATTGACCATCATTTGCCAGACTTAATGGAAAAGAGTTTTGTATGTATTAATTACTAATATAAAAATACTTCTTAAAACTGGGATCTTGGAAAAGGCAGTTTAATATATAAAGGGTAATATTGTACATACACATGCAGTATTATAAGTATATATATATATATGTATATATATGTTATGTATATATATATAGATGTATATATATATATGCAATTTAAAACACACAAAGTGAAATATAAAAAAATAAAATAGATGTTAAAATATAGAAAACATAAAAATACATTTAATTTTTAATCAAAATAGAAGCAAAAAGTGGGCATCTGGGTGGCTCAGTCGGTTGAGCGTCCAATTTTGGCTCAGATCATGATCTCATGGTTCATGAGTTCAAGCCCCACATGGGGCTCACTGCCATCAACCTGTCAGCACAGAGCCTCCTTCTGATCCTCTGTCTCCCTCTCCCTGCCCCACCCCCACTTGTGCTCTCCCCCCAAAATAAATAAATATAAAATTATTTTTAAATTAAAAAAATAGAAGCAAAAAGAATTTTGGAGAAAGATTTAATAAGAAATCCAATTAGGAGGAGAGAGAGCACTGTGTTCCTGGCTTGAGCTGCTTGAGTGGAGGTTCAATGTCAGGCTAAATTTGGGAGGGTGGATCAGGGAGCGAGGGAGGCATGGTTCAAACGACACCAACTCTTGCTATTCCTACCAAGTTTTAGTGGATTTTCTAAAACGTATGATTCTTCATTTGCTATATGACCTTAGGATAATGTTCAGACTTTAAATGGTTGCTTATTGAAATTTGACCATTTATGCTTTTTCATTCCACAAAGCACCTCGCATTACTATTTTGGAAGTGGGATTCCTATATAAAATGTTTAGCTGTTAAAAAAAAAACAGTTTTGGGGCGCCTGGGTGGCGCAGTCGGTTGAGCGTCCGACTTCAGCCAGGTCACGATCTCGCGGTCCGTGAGTTCGAGCCCCGCGTCGGGCTCTGGGCTGATGGCTCGGAGCCTGGAGCCTGTTTCCGATTCTGTGTCTCCCTCTCTCTCTGCCCCTCCCCCGTTCATGCTCTGTCTCTCTCTGTCCCAAAAATAAATAAAAAACGTTGAAAAAAAAATTAAAAAAAAAAACAGTTTTTTTTTTAGCTGTAAAAACATCTGTCTGTCTGTTTATCTATCTATTTATTCTATCTATTATCTGTCTTGATAAAATATATACAAACATACATGTGCACATTCTTCTGACACAGCTGTTGAGAGTAAAGAATCCTGGGGACTTCTTGTCTGTAAGGTGGAGTATCTATGCTGGGAAACAGAAGTTGAACAAAGCACAGTGTTCTTGTCTTAAAGCAGAAGGACCACTCAGAGAGAAGCACGCCGTTGTCCCTGCCTTCGGCCTCAGAACTACGGCTCAGAGATTTTTCTCAGGGAATATCTCGGGTCATAAAATGCTTTGAAAGTTTTCCAAACAAATCGGCTTTATTGTACACAGAGTGTGGGAAGCTCAAACGTAGGGATACTCTCAAAAATAAAGGAGAATTTGGTGGGATATAACAAGGAAGAGTAGCCGCAAGTCGGTGAGACAGTTCGCCAAAAAGAACCCTGGGGAGATAGCGAAACCCTTCTGCGGCTCAGCAAACAAACGAACAAACAAAACCTCAGAGACTTGCCTTAAGAACAACTCCTGCAAAATAGCCTGGATTTAATTGGTATTAGATTAACGATAGAGAAACAAAACACAAAGAATATTCAGTCCTATATGATTTCCCTGGTGATTTCTACCAAACATTTAAGGAAGAAATAATACCAATTGTTCATAAATGCTTCCAACGAATATAGTGGAAAACAAAACAAAACAAAACAAAACAAACAAACAAACAAAAACTTCCCAACACATTCTATACACAGAGAAAGCCACGCCCAAAAAATTAAACTAGGAACCAATATGTCTTATAAATAGGGACAAAATACACACAAGAATACTAGCCGAATCCAGCAATCCAGCAATATATAAGAGATTATGAATGGTGACTAAGAGGGAATTATGTCTAGAACTGAGGTTAGTTTAAGGATTGAAAATCAGTGAATGCAATGCACCATAATCAATAGAATAAAGGACAAAACTACATGCTATCTCAATAAGTGTAGAAAAAAGAATTACAAAATGTAGCACATCCTCATAAAAATACTCAACAAACTAGGTATGGAAAATAAATTCCCTAATAAAGGATATCTATGAAAAATTCACAGTTAATATCACATTTTACAGTGAAAGACTGAATGCTTTTCCTTTATTGTCTACCATATACAATTTATAATTATTGGTTTATTAAAGTTTTATTTTATATTAAGATTATTTGGCAGTATTATTTTTTAAGATTTCCCAAAATACATTCCAAATTTATGGCATAAATGTTTCCTTATGATCAACGTATGTGTTATCTACGTCATCTTTGCCATACTAATGTAATTTTTTCCGTATTTACTTTTTTTCTGCTTTCTTCTTTTTTTGAAGCTTGGTAAATATGTTTCTGCTTTGTATCTTTCTGAAATAATAGCTTTTTTTAATTTTTTTTTTACGTTTATTTATTTTTGAGACAGAGAGACAGAGCATGAATGGGGGAGGGGCAGAGAGAGAGGGAGACACAGAATCCAAAGCAGGCTCCAGGCTCCGAGCCATCAGCCCAGAGCCCTACGCAGGGCTCAAACTCACGGAAGGTGAGATCGTGACCTGAGCTAAAGTCGGACCCTCAACCGACTGAGCCACCCAGGCGCCCCGGAAATAATAGCTTTTATATATCCTCTGGTGCCACTAAGCCTCATAGTATATACACAAAATCTGAAGCAATAGCTACAAATTCTATAGAATTTGTATAGACTTCAATAGAAGTGTATTGACTTCATGGTGTTAATCTGTCCTCATTCGCATACAAAGAGACATACTTAACTGAAATGAATTATTTTGTTAATCTGCACATTTTCATCAATAGTTTCATTTTCTGACCCATTTTTGTCACTCCTTGGCTACCCAAAACCATTTACTCTCCATTTTTTAGCAGAATATCACAGAATATTACTTTTAACGTTATCCTTTGAAAAACCTGGCATATTGTACATCTCAGTGCTTGGACCAAAGGCAATTTATTGGTGGAGGATTCTTGAACTCTATTGGTCAAGAGAAGTGTAATAATTAATTTAGAGAATAGAGATGCACTGCATTTGAGTATTGTTTTGAAAAGTGATAAACTGATATAAATCTAGGTCAAAAGGAAATACTGAATGCTATGCTTTCATTAACAAAGAGTATTTGAATCTCTTAACAGTATTTTTAAAGAACTATTTCTGTTATAGACTGAAAATACTACTGTTAGTGATGTTTTGTGTAAGAGATCAGACTGAGAACCTTATGGTTGATGATAGAACATTTAGGATTAACATTATTGATACCAAAGTAAAACTATTATGTTGGATGAGAAAGAGAGAATACAATTGAGGGTTATTATAATATTTGACCATGAGAATGTGACTGAAAACTTTACCAGTGAAACTGCTTTGGGAGTTTGAGTTTTAACACACTTAAAATAAAATTTCCACATTCCCCCTTACTTTTCCAAAATGTTCTTGGGTTTCACATATGTCCAACATTGTTACAAATAATCAGATACCTTTGATCTTAAAACATGTGTTGCCTAGGAAAAGGTACAAGTAGATGCAAATATCAAAGCCATTGAGTCCTCATATATCGTCAGATGCAATTTTCATATTATCATGACATAACAAATTTCATGACCCAAGGAATACGTATATTGAATATTACATAGCTTTAACAAAATTATAGGGCTTTATTTTTCCATGAAAATAATCGTACACTTGCATATTTTTTTCCACTTTTTCCTGCTTAAGCCCAAAGAATGGGATTTAAAAGCGAATTGAAGATACAGAAAAAATATGGGAAATGATTTCATAAGCTGCTTTAGTGCAATTACAGAAGTATAATTGGCAGACATTATAAAATGTCAGCTTTTATCTATAGTAAATATAATTTACACAGCCGAAAAGAGTGATTAGAGTCAGATCACTGAGAGGCTAATGAAAAGAGCCATCGGCACAGATGCGGATTGTTCATTTTGCAAGAGATCAGAGAAATGACAAGCACTGACGGTGTTTTTACATGCACTGAAACTCATCACAGACATGCTCAATCATGCCCTGGAATACAGAGCAATCTAATCATTTTTTATTAAATAATTCAAATTCTATGGCCTGTGTTTGACTCACATTTTGAAAGGTATTGAATTGAGTCATCCATTGCTTGGAAGTTAAAGTATGTTTCATAAATTGGGCTTGTAAGAAACATTAACAGAAGAGGGCCTTAACGAAACAGAACAGAATAGAGGGATAGGGCTTGGCAGGGACAATAAACCAGAGACCAAATTGCAAAACTAAATTGCAACAACAAAATAAATAGATCTGATATGCTGTTGAAAATAACAGTCCACATATTTGTTTGGTAAATGATGTCCTCTAATAACTATTAAAAGAGTTACTTGAAAAGTTTCATGTGTTTTGGTACTCCAGTTAATGAGATTGTAGAACTTAAAACATTGCCTAAGGAAGAGAGGACGAAAAAGAAAATTATGCTTCTTTAGCATCTTTTGGTAAATGAGTACTATTGCTTAATCAAATAAAATTGAATCACAAGGGAAATCAGAAGGAAGCAGAACTGAGAAAACTCTTAGAAGGACATTTAAAGGAAACTAGAACACATGAAAAAGATAAGCTCAATAATAATTCTTGTTAAATGTATATTTATCTATTTTATTATCCTATTTTTTTTAAGTAGTAACGAAATCTGTTGGGGTGGCCCACTCATATTATTTAAATTTTCATTAAAGCATTTAATTAATGTTTTGGGGCAAATTCAGGCAACAAATTTAGACGAGCATTTTGAATAATGAGTATTTAAACATTAACATATAATTATTCAAGACTGCATGTTTTCTTTTTTTTTCAAATTTTTATTTAAATTCCAGTTAGTTAACATAAAGTGTAATATCAGTGTCAGGAGTAGAATTTAGTGATTCATCACTTAAATATAATGCCCAGTGCTCAACACAACAGGGGCCCTCCTTAATACCCATCACCCATTTACCGCCCCCGCACCTTCCTTCCATCAACCCTCAGTTTGTTCTCCAGTTAAGAGTCTCTTATGGTTTGCTTCCCTCTCTTTTTTTCCTTCTTCCCCTATGTTCATCCGTTCTGTTTTTTAAATTGTACATATGAGTGAAATCATATGGTGTTTGTCTTTCTCTAACTAACTTATTTGGCTCAGCATAATACACTCTAGGTCCATCCAAGTCATTGCAAATGGCAAGATTTCACTCTTTTTGATGACTGAGTAATAAATTTTTATCCATTAATCAGTCAAAGGACATATGGGCTTTTTTCACAATTTTGATATTGTTGATCATGCTGATATAAACATCAGTATTTACAGTATAAACATCCAATCATTATTTTGTATCTTTTGGGTAAATACCTAGTCATGCAATTGCTTGACCATAGGGTAGTTCTATTTGTAACTTTTTTCAGGACCCTCCATACTGCTTTCCAGGGTGGCTGCACCAGTTTTCATTCCCACCAACAGTGTAAGAGGGTTTCCCTTACTCTGCATCCTGGTCAACATCTGTTGTTTCCTATATTGTTATTTTTAGCCATTCTGACAGATGTGAAGAGGTATCTCATTGTGGTTTTGATTTCTACTTCCCTGATAATGAGTGATGTTGAGAAACTTTTACTATGTCTGTTGGCCACCTGGATGTCTTCTTTGGAAAAATGTCTATTCATGTCTTCTGCCCATTTCTTAACTGAATTATTTGGTTTTGGGGTGTTGAGTTGGATAAGTTTTTTATGGATTTTGGATACTAACCCTTTAAACCTAATTATGTCATTTTTAAAAATTTTTTTTTAATGTTTATTCATTTTTTGATATAGAGAGACAGAGCGTGAGCAGGGGAGGGCCAGAGAGAGAGGGAGATGCAGAATCTGAAGCAGGCTCCAGGCTCTGAACTGACAGCATGGAGCCTGACGCGGGGCTAGAACTCACGGACCGTGAGATCATGACCTGAGCTGAAGTCGGATGCTCAACTGACTGAGCCACCCAGGCGCCCCAATGTCATTTGTAAATATATTCTCCTTTCTGTAAGCTGCCTTTATGTTCTATTGATTGTTTCCTTCACTGTAAAGCTTTTTATCTTGATGACGTCCCAATAGTTCATTTTTGTTTTTGTTTCCCTTGCCTCTAGAAATGTGTCTAGTAAGAAGTTGCTATGGTTGAAGCCAAACACGTTGCTGGCTATGTTCTCCTCTAACATTTTAATGGTTCCCTGTCCCACATTGGGTCTTTCATCCATCTTGAATTTATTTTTGTGTATAGTATAAGAAAGTGGTCCAGTTTCATTCTTCTGCATGCTGCTGTTTAGTGTTCCCAACACCATTTGTTGAAGAAATTGTCTTGTTTCCATTGGCTATTCTTTCTTGCTTCATTGAAGATTAGTTGACCATAGAGTTCTGGTCCATTTCTGGGTTTTCTATTCTGTTCCATTGATCTATGTGTCTGTTTTTGTGCCAGTAACATACTGTATTGATGACTAAAATTTTGTAATATAGATTGAGGTCTGGAATTGTGAGGCTTCCAGTTTTGCTTTTCTTTTTCAAGACTGCTTTGGCTATTCAAGGTCTTTTGTCGTTCCATACCAATTTTGGGATTGTTTGTTCTAGCTCTGTAAAAAATACGGGTGTTATTTTGAAAGGATAGTGTTAAATATGTAGATTACTTTGGATGGTATAGACATTTTACCAATATTTTCTCTTCCAATCCATGAGCATGGAATGTTTTTCCATTTCTTTGTGTCCTCTTCAATTTCTTTCATCAGTGTTCTGTAGTTTTCAGAGTATGGGTCTGTCTCCTCTTTGTTAGATTTATTCCTCAGTATCTTACAGTTTTCGGTGCATTTGTGAATGGGATAGATTCCCTGATTTCTGTTTCTGCTGCTTCATTATTGTTGTATAGAGATGCAACAGATTTCTGTACATTGATTTTGTATCCTGCGACTTTCCTGAATTTGTGTTATCAGTTCTAGCAATTTTTTGCTGGAGTGTTTTGGGTTTTCTAAATAGAGTATAGTGAAAGTTTGACTTCTTCCTTGTGGATCTGGATGCCTTTTATTTCTTTTTCTCGTCTTATTGACGAGGCTAGGACTTCGAGTACTATGTTAAAAAACAAGAGTGAGAGTGGGCATCTCTGTCTTGTTCCTGACTACACAGAAAAATCCCTCAGTTCTTTCCGATTGAGGATGACATTAGCTTTGTTTGGGTCTTTCGAATATGGCCTTTATATTGAGGTATGCTCCTTCTCTCCCTAATTTGTTGAGGGTTTTTTTTTTTTTATCAAGAATAGATGTTGTATGGGGCGCCTGGGTGGCTCAGTCAGTTAAGTGTCCAACTTCAGCTCAGGTCATGATCTTGGTTCGTGGGTTTGAGCCCCATTTCGGGCTCTGTGCTGATAGCTGAGTGCTTGGAGCCTGCTTCGGATTCTGTGTTTCCCTCTCTCTCTGCCCCCTCCCCGCTCACTCTTTCTCTTTTTCTCTCTCTCACTCTCTCGCTCAAAAATAAACATAAAAAAAAGAATGGATGTAGTACTTCATTAATTGCTTTTTTCTGCATCTATTGAGAGGATCTTACAGTTCTTATCCTTTGTTTTATTAATGTATTGTACCATGTTGATTGATTTAAGAATACTGAATCACACAGCCCACTTGATCATGGCAAATGATTCTTTTAATGTACTATTGGATTCAATATGCTAGAATTTTGTCGAGAATTTTTGCATCCATGTTCATTAGGGATATTTTCTTGGAATTCTCTTTTTTAGCATGGTCTTTGTCTTGTTTTAGAATCAAGGTAACACCAGCCTCATAGAATGAGTTTGGAAGTTTTCCTTCCATTTCTATTTTTTGGAACAGTTCGAGAATAGGTGTTAACTCCTCTTTATTCTTTTTTAATTTTTTTAATGCTTATTCATTTTTGAGAGACAGACAGAGACAGAGCATGAGCGGGGTAGGGGCAGAGAGAGAGGGAGACATCAAATCTGAAGCAGGCTCTAGGCTCTGAGCTGTCAGCACACAGCCCAACACGGGGCTTGATCTCCTGAACCATGATATCATGACCTGAGGCAAAGTCAGACGCTTAACTGACTTAGCCATCCAGTCGCCCTGGTATTAATTCTTCTTTAAATATTTGGCAGAATTTCCCTGGGAAGCCATCTGGCCCTGGACTTTTGTTTGTTAGAAGATCTTCCATTACTGATTCCATTTCTTTGTTGGTTACTGGTCTGTTCAAGTTTTCTACTTCTTCCTATTTCACTTCTGATAGTTGGTACTTTTCTAGGAATTTATTCATGTCTTCCAGATTGCCCAATTTCTTGGCATTTTAGTCCCTGGAGAGGCAATATCACCTATCCCTTGTAGATGCACTCCAAGAAGGGGGAGCCATCTCTCCCAGTGCCTTCCAGGGGATCCTCACATCACACTGTCTGCCCCAGGGTTACCTGCCCTCCTTCCCCACAGAATCCCTGCAATGTCTGCCAGTCTCCATATGAGCCAAGCTCCGGCATCTATACTTCCTATCTTTAAGCTCCCCTTGTAAAAACTGATGAAAATTAGCCTTTCTCATTTCCCAACATCTTTGGGGAAGTGTTATCCTTGTGTGATCCCCTGTGTGCTCCTGTCTCTCTCTCTCTCTCTCTCTCTCTCTCTCTCTGCCTTTCCCTATCCCTCTCCCTCTCTTTCTGTCATCTATCACCTCTCTCTCTCTCTGTGATTAAGCTCCCTCCCCTCTGCAGCACTCACAACCTTTTTCTCCCCTGTATCAGGTACCCACTCCTCCTACCTTGCACAATGTGGCCTCTTCTGTCCCTCTAGTTGTGCATTTTGTTCTGTTAGTTCTCATATTTCTTGGGTTTTCAGACTGACTTGATATTTATCTAGCTGTAGGAGGGATGAGGCAAGCCTAGGGTTTTCCTACTGCTCCACCATCTTAACTCCTGTCCTTTGAAAGAATCCATTAATTTTGATATCTTATATTTTTCTTCTTATTCAGTTAACATATTTTTACTTCCCTTTAAGTCTTCCTTTTTGACACACAGGCTACTTAGAATTATGTTGTTTAATAAGAAAATTTGTGGATTTTCTGAAAATATATTTTTAAAATATTTTTAATGTTTATTTATTCTTGAGAGACAGAGAGAAACAAAGCACAAGCAGTGAGGACAGAGAGAGAGAGGGGGACACAGAATCCAAAGCAGGGCCCAGGCTGGGAACTGTCAACACAGAGCCCCACGTGGGGTTCGAACTCACAAACCGCGAGATCATGACCTGAGCCGAGTCTGACGCTCAACCCATTGAGCCACCCAGGGGCCCCTGAAAATATTTTTTTTTTTAATCAGTTTCTTCTTTACTTCTCATGTAAATTGAAAAAAATACTTCTGGAGAGAAGCACAGCAGTAGCTGTGAGTTGTGATGTAAGGAGCTGTGAAAAGAAAGGCAATCTGACATAGTGTTTCTGTGAGTCAGTGCTAGAGAAACACAAGGAAAGTACTTGAATTGTTTTGAAATAAAGCTTGGGCCATTTTGAATTACATTAGCTACACTCTACTTCTTATTCATACACTGCTAAAATACAGATTACTAAGCTTTCTGCTTCAATTGTATTAAACATTTGGTTATTGGACACTTACTTTCTTTAAAGCAGGTTTTATCAACCTTGGCATTATTGACATTTTGGGCCAGATAATTCATTTTTGTTAGTAGCTGTCCTGTGCAATGTGGGATATTCAGAAGCACCTCTGGCTTATTTTCATTAGATGCCAGTAGCACCCATTCTCACTTGTGTAATGAAAAATACCCCCAGATGTAGCCAAATGTCTTCTGGGGACAGACTTAGGCCTGTTAAGAACCACTGCTATAAAGTGATTTAGTCCATACAAAAGATTAAAAGAAAACATTGAAATTACATGATTTCAATTTATATATAATAAGTGCAAAGTTTCTCAAACTCGATTATTTTTCCAATGCATTGATTGCATAGGATGAAATACTTGAAAGCTCACAAGACTCTTCAGAGTGCCTCCACAAAGTCTTTAAGATATAGTATATGATGCAATAGGAGAAAGACAGCCAGGCAAACCTCAGGGAACAAAGGGACTTCCATGTGCAGCATCCCAGGTATCTAAGTGAATGTGGTTTGTCCCTGGATTATGAATTCCTAGTCTGAGAGAGAAATCTTGGTTCCAGGAACCCTCAGGCAAAAGTTTCAAGAGGGTCTTTTATGCCCAGGGGTCATGTAACCACAGCAGTCTGTGCAACTAGTCAGAGTAGGTTTAAGGCATCAATCTATACTTGTATATGCCAGCTGTTCCAGAAACGTTTCAATATTTAAAGAGCATATTGTAAATCCTTAGCTATCCATCTTGTCCTTACGGTTCAGGACCAGGTTTGAAGCATTCCTAGAGATAAGCATAGGGCTGTCTCCACACAACTATAAGAATATGCTTCCCCTCAACAAAATAAGCAAAGAACAAACACTTTTCTCAAAATTTTCTGTTTCTCTGACTGGCTTCAACCCATCTTTCTATAATCATGATTATTGCTGCAATTCTCCTTTCTTGTCTTAATTACCAACTACACATTCATTCATTCTTTTTTTTAAAACTACTTCTAATATTACAAAGCACACTTATTTAAGAGTAGAAGCTGATTAGATTTGGCAAACTGACACTATTGAGCAACTACCAACACAGTCCGGTTCTAGAACATTTCCATCCCCCGAAAGGTTATTCATGCCCACTTGCATTTGATCTCTGTCCTTTTCTTGACCACAGACAATTGATCTGAATCTTTTTTACATTATCTTTGCCTTTTTAAGAATTCCATATGTGTAGAATTTTTAAGAATTCCATATATGTGGAATCACGTGGGTTTTTTTGGTTTGTTTTTTTGTTTTTTGGTTTTTTTTTTTTTTGCTTGACTCCTTTCACTTAGAATGATATTTTTGAGATGTACCCATGATGTTTCATGTATTGGTTGGTCATTCTTTTCTGTCTCTGAGTGCTATTCCATTGCATGGATATACTACACTTTGTATAACCTTTAGCCAGTTGACGGATATTTGATTTGTTTCCAGTTGCTTCCTATTATGAATACTACAGCTATGCTTATTTGTGTCTTTGTTTAGACATGTTTTAATTTCCTTGAATAGATGTCTAGGAGTGGAATCAGTGTTTCAATATAAATGTATATTTAACTTATTAAGAAACTGTCCAAAAGTTTTCCAATATTACTATAAGATTTTACATTCCCACCAGCAATGTATGATAAGAGAATTTCTGTTTCCCACATCTATGCTAGCATTCAGTATTGTTAATGTTTTGAAAATCTTAGCCATTGTAGGGGATATATAGTGATTTTGTTTGAATTTCTCTAGTAATTAAGAATGTGAGCATCCTTGTTGTTTTTAAGCTTTATTGAGAGATGACTAAAACATTACATTGTGTGAGTTTAAGTGTTGATTTCATACACTGATATATTAGAAAATGATTACTACCAAAGTGTTAGCCAACATTTCCATCACCTTACATAATTACCATTATTTATTTTGTAGATAGAACATTATGATCTAATTTCTTAGCAATTTATAAGTACATAATATGGTATCGGTAGTTATAATCACCATTTTGTACATTAGATTCATGTGTTTAGTTGATATTCTTTGGAAAAGCATCTATTCAAATTTTTGTGCAATTTTATTTTTATTGGGGTGTTTGTCTTTCTAATTGAATTTAGAAATGTTTATATATTCTGTATAGAACTCCTTTATCAATACATTTTCAGAAAGTGTTTTCCTCTTGTCTGTAACTTGCTTTTTCATTTCTTTAATGATATATTTTGAAGAGCAAAAGTTTGACATTTTTATGAAGAGTAGATTTATTTTACTTTCATTTCAAAGACCCCAAGATTACAATGATTTTTCACTAAGGTTTTCTTTTAGAGGTTTTATAGACTTAACATTTACAATTGTATATCCATTTTGAGCTCATTTTTACAATGATACTAGCTAGATAATGAGATTCTGGTTTTGTTTTATTTTACATACAAGTATCCAATTGTGCAAGCACTATTTGTTGAAAAGACCATCCGTTCACCATTGACTTACTTTGTTATTCTATTTAAAATCAATCAACTATACGTGTATATCTATTTCTATATTCTATCCCATAGATCTACATGTTATTGTGTTTTTACCACATTATCGTATTTACTGTGGCTTCATAACAAATTTTGAAATAAGGTCATATAAACCTTCTAAAATTATTGTGTTATTTAGATTTTTTTTTCTTAAACAAATGATTGTGTTTTACTTGTGATATATGGTTACTGCTAGTTGACTTTGAAAACTCTTTTGGTTATTGTAAACACTGTGCCATGCAATAGTTTCCCTCAAAAACCTGTTTATTCGTTAGGTACATAGATACAGATATAAGCATAGTGACACAATTATCTACAATGCTTTCAAGCTAATAAGATTTGCAAAACCAGTTTAAAATGAAATAGTTAACGGGCACCTGGGTGGCTCAGTTGGTTGAGCGACCAATTTTGGCTCAGGTCATGATCTCATGCTTTGTGAGTTCGAGGCCCGCGTTGGGCTCTGTGCTGACAGCTCGGAGCCTGGAGCCTGCTTCAGATTCTGTGTCTCCCTCTCTCTCTGACCCTCCCCCACTCATGCTCTCTCTCTGTTTCAGAAATAAATAAACATTAAATTTTTTTTTTCAAATGAAATAGTTAAGAACTATTTATTACAACATCATTAGCTATCAGAAGAATGCAAGTGCAAATCATAGGCTCTCTCTACACACCTATTGGAGTGGCTAAAATGAAAAGTAAGAATAAAAATACCATAAACTGGAAAACATACAGAGATACTAAATCACTCATATATTGGTAGTGAAGATGTAAAATGGTACACTTTGAGAGGTATTTTGGCAGTTTGGTAGTTTGGAACAAAACTACACATATATTTATATGATTCAGCAATTGAATTTAGAAATTTATGTAAGAAAAAAATGAAAATATATGTTCACACAAAACCTTGTAAATGTAAAAAAAAAAAAAACTGTACATGAATGTTCATAACAGCTTTGTCTTTAATAGCTAATAAATGATGGATTAAGAAACTGGCCCATACATACCAATCAGCCATAATAAGAAACAGACTGTTGATACATTAAATGACTGAATGGTTCTTTTTTTTATTTTTTTTAACGTTTATTTATTTTTGAGACAGAGAGAGACAGAACATGAACGGGGGAGGGGCAGAGAGAGGAAGACAAAGAATCTGAAACAGGCTCCAGGCTCTGAGCTGTCAGCACAGAGCCCGACGCGGGGCTCAAACTCACGGACCGCGAGATCATGACCTGAGCCAAAGTCGGCCGCTTAACTGACTGAGCCACTCAGGCGCCCCAATGACTGAATGGTTCTTAAGGAAATTATTTTGAATGGGAAAAATAATTTCAAAAGTTTATATACTATATGAATCAATTTATATAACAGTCTTGTGGAATGGGAAAATTATAGAAATAGAGAACATATTAGTTGTTGTGAGGGAGAAGGGCAGATGGCTGTGTCTATCAACGGGTAGTATGATGGACCCTCATGATGAACCTACTCTGTGTCTGGCCTGTCTTTGTGGTCACATGAATCTACACATGTGATAAAATGACACAGAAATAAATTCATGTGTTCACACACATGAGTGCATGTAACACTAGTGAAATCTTAATAAGGTCAGTGGACTGCCTCAGTGTCAATTTCCTGGTCATGGTAATAAAGTAAAAAACATGCTACTTTTGGGGGCTATAAGTGTGAAAAAAGTAAACCTGATCCATCTATTTGGTAAGAGTAATATAAAAATAATTAAAACTTACTGAGTACTTGCTAAGAGGCAACACTGTTCTAAATTCGTACAGCAAGCCTATGAAGTAGGTACTAATTTTATCCTTATTTTGAAAATAGGCAAACTAAGGCATAGCGAGTAGAAAATCAATTTGAGATAACTAGTAACAAAAGAGCCAATCCTTAAAAGTAGGCATTGGTACAAGGATGCTTAACTGCCTCTATCATAGTTAGCCCCTCGATGGAACCTAGTGTAAGTCTCACAGAATTTAAAACCAACGTAGGTTAGAGAAGCCTTAAAAATTGTTGTGAGCTTCTTAAACATAGTTATATTTAAAGCAAAATGAACAGATTGAAAGAACTGCACGGTTTTAAGTTGAGATACATTTTTGTTCAAGAATCACATTCAAAAGCAATGAAGAACCACAAGGATATAAGACAAATATTAAGAGGCAGTAACACCATTTACAGGAAGTAAGCTTTCTTCTTGAAGTAAAGACACATTTTAAGGTGGTGTTCAAAAGTTGAAGAGGGGATGTACTTTAAGTGGAGCAGACAGGGAGAGTTCCTAATTAATAGGATAGGGCTGGAGCGGGGGGTGGGGGGAGAGATATGTGGCAAGTAAGAGAAAAACGGACTGAAATTAAATAGTAAGTGATTAACAAAGGAAAATGATGAGTCAGAATGATTTTTGCAATTTTAAACATGCAAGATTGAATAGCAGTGTTCTAAGAGATGTTGTCATGCACCACACAGATCCGCCTTCAGGAATGAAGGAATTTCCCCCCCACGTTCTGGGAATGCTGGCAGCCAACATCCTTCCCCTGTAAGTTCTCTCATGGAGGTGCCAGGGCTAAAGAGACTACTTTGTGTGTGCACATGGACCTTTCTGGTACAGTCCAAATCTATTGCCCAATAAATAGAATGATGAAAGGATCATAGAATTGCCAGAATGAGTTAAAACCTGAAGAGTTATCTTGGCTTCAGAGATCCACATAGGGCAATGGTTTAAGACTGCAGCATAGACTCTGGTCTCTGTTCAAATGCTCCTCCTTTCCTGTTCTTCCACAAATCCCAAGCATGCTCCCTAATGGAATTCCACCATGTTGGTCTCTGTCACGGAGTCTACTTTCATGAGAGGTTAACCTGCAAAAGTTGGCACTTTTGAAAACACTGTAATTGGTCATTCTAATATTCACAATTCATCTCGACACTCCCAAACTTATAATGCTTTTGTGACTTTCCATTATGTACAGGAAAACTAAAAGCATCGGCATGCTTTGTAATAGGTACTGGGCGATCATTCTCTTGCTTAAGTTGCTGGCTTGTCTCCTACTATATTATTTTTCCACAAGAGGCTATTATTATAGAGCATAATTAACATTTGTAGCATATTTGCTATTTACCAGGACAAAAACTGTTCAAACTGCTTTACATAGATTATTTCATGTAATCCTTACAACTTTACAAGCTTAATAAACTATTTGCAATACCCTGAATATATCAAGCTAATGTATGCCTCAATTTCATATTGCTTCCTCCACATGCAACGACCTTTCCTTCCTCTTATCTCCCATATGAACACCTACTGGTCTTCCACGACTTCATTCATTTATTATCTTCCCTATTAATACATTCTTTCTACTGACACTTCAGGTGTTAGTGTTAACTTACTCTCCACCATTAATCTCAGATATTTCTATCATAAATACTCTATATTTCAGTAACATCTTTTTTAAAAATTTTTTTACATTTATTTATTTTTGAGAAACAGAGTGAGACAAAGTGTGAGCGGGGGAGGGGCAGAGAGAGAGGGAGACACAGAATCCGAAGCAGGCTCCAGGCTCTGAGCCATCAGCACAGAGCCTGATGCGGGGCTCGAACCCACGAACTATGAGATCATGACCTGAGCCGAAGTCGGATGCTCAACCGACTGAGCCACCCAGGCGCCCCAGTAACATTTTTTTTTAATCATTCACCTCCATGCTTAACTTTTAGCAATTTGAAGAAATAAATCACATTGAATATTTCTGTTTTGTGTCGACCATAATCTTTAATAAGTTAAAAAAAACCCACACAGATAATATCACTGTCTTATGTTATTAACAAGGACAACAATTAAAGTGGTTTTCTCAAATGTATGTAGTTAACAACAGAAGTTGGCTTAGAGATGCTTTGTATGATAGCAACAAAAATGTAGCTTTTAACACCAGTCAGACCCATAATGGCACTTTGTTTTTTGCAACATATCTGATGATTACATCGTATTATATATACATGGTGTATAGGAAAGCCACAAATGACAAACAGGTATGCTTGACCTCACAACTAGGTTTCACTTTGCCTTCCACTATCTCAGATAGAGTTAAGACAGAATTGGGGGCTGTGCCTGAATGTCAGTCTCAGGATGCATGGTGCTACACAGGCTCGAACTGGCCTTAGCTGTGTGCCAGGGTCTCATAAGTGCCTGAACTGGGGGCTGTTACTTTTTGCAGGAGCCCAATGTTAAAGCTGGGGTAGGAAGTCTTTGTTCAGGCCTGTGCTAATGGTATATGCAAGTGTGCCTTTCAGATCCTGAAAAATAAGCCACTTTGGCTGCTGGAATTGAATCACCCCACTCTCTAGTGCTGCTTTTCCTTCTCTTACACAATCTCCCCTGTTCATCCAAGTCCCCCGCATCTGTACCTTTATCTCCTGCTATTTATTACCGAATTCACTCCAGTACCTTCTACCATTTGTAAAACACGGTTCTACATGATAGAAAATTAATTAATGAAGCAATACTTCATTGCACTTGTAAAAGGAAACTGGTTTCCCGGAGAGGAAAATGAAGTGTCTGCAAATTCTTTTACTTCTAATAAAAGTCAGCTACAAAAGCAAAAACTAATAAACCAGTTTAACAAACTTGTTTTCCATTTTCATTTGGATTATCTCAGTACTCAATTTAAGTGAAATTCAGAAAAATTTCCAATAGCAAAGTAGCAAAACCTGAGTTTATATTAAAAACACATAAATGATCATTTTAGTAATAAATTTAATAAATGGTAATCGATAAAATTACCATAATTCAGATAATATTTCAAGTATATTTTCATTTAGTCTTTTTCTCATATTCAACAGATATTGATCATAGCAGATGAATTATGAACAATAACAAAAATGCATTTTCTATGCATTTTTGAATTGTTGTTTAACAAAATTAAATCATAAATTGATGTTAACATTGAGCTAACTGGGTAGTAATTAACTTTTTGAATTTTTTCCTTAATACAACGTCTTATTAAAAGGGCTTAAGGAATGTTTTTATTATATTAAATTAAGTCTATTTTTCACTCTATAAAAAGTAAAACCAAAACTACCTAAAGCCAACTTGGGCTACATTCTTCATATTATTGACTTATAAACAGACACTCCCCATATATTCATTATGATATATTTCTTTAAAGTACATTTTATAGAAAAGTGGTGTGAAATGTATTATCCCCCCACTATAAGCAATTAAGAGTATTCCAAAGTACCGGGAGGGTGAATGCAGCTACTGTTTTGACACTAGATGGCATTCCTGTGTAATCAGAAGCCCACAAGGCTAATGCAGTTGCTGGTCTATTTCCCTGAGACCTGTCATAAATTTAAAAATGAACGGATTACGGATTACAGCTAGAGAAAGTTAAATATAGGATTTTATTCAGAAGATTATGTGAATAAACCAATTTTGCATCATGCTATTTATAGTTTGTTGACTGTTATAAAATTAAAACCTGTTGTTCTGCCTTCACTAAATTTGAAGTGTAGATGTTAGCTACTGAAAGCTATCTTTTTTGCTTTTTATTTATGATACTTGCCCCCATGCAAATAGTTTTATATTAATACCTCAGAACACATATTTAATTCTACTTGTATAAAATGCTGTCACAAGTGTATTTCAATGAGAAAATAATTCCAACCATCAAAATTAAAGATTATCTTAGGTTCATTATTATTTCAAAAAGTTTAAACCAAGCATAAGAGCTTTTTAAAATTATTGTAAAAAAAAATTACACTTTTAAAAAATATCTTACTGCTTGTCATTTGTATATGCTGGTGAAATAAACCACGGATTTAATATGATGTGTCCTTCTAAATGTTTTTTTTCTTAATGTTTATTTTTGAGAGAGAGACAGAGCAAAAGCAGGGGAGGGGCAGAGACAGAGGGAGACAGAATACGAAGCTGTCAGCACAGAGCCTGACATGGGGCTCAAACCCACAAACTGTGAGATCATGACCTGCGCCGAAGTTGGACATTCAACTGACTGAGCCACCCAGGCATACCTGAATATGTGTATGTTCTTATCAACATGGAGCTTTTCAAGTGTTTTATAATAAAGCAAACACAGAGAATGTAGTATTAGCCTGACAAACTTGGGGAGAAGGAAGTGGCCATTGAAAGCCTAGAATTGAGGGGATCGACATGTCAGAAAACTGGAAGTCCCTCATAACATACCAGTGGAGATTAAGTGTTAGACGTAAACACACAAACATTAAAATGTTCATAAAATTTTTCAAAAGTTTTTAATAAAATTAGATACGTTTCCTCAAGAAGATGCAAAAAATAATACATATTGTTGAATTTGCTTTTTCCATGAAACAAGAGGAACATTAATTTTTTGCAACATGAGGACATATTTATTGACCTATTATGTGTCTGGCACATCAAAAATAATAACTCAGAACAATACATTTAACTCAATCCTACCCCTTCCCATTAGATATGAGAAAAATCTGGATTGAAGAATTAAATTACTTATCATGGATCAACAAATCCAGACCCAGGACATGAACTGCAGACTTTTGAAACACACACAGTGAAATTTTCACTACATAATCCAGTATTCTTGTTATGGGGTGAATTGCGCTCTTCCCAAATTCATATATTGAGGTCCCAAAACCCATTACGTCAGAATATAACTGTATTTGAAGAGAAGGCCTTTATAGAAGTAATTGATGTTAAATGAGGTCATATGCGTTAGGGCCCTCTTTAATATGACTGGTGTCCTCATAAGACAAGAAAGGGATACATACTTTCAGAGGAAAGTCCATGTAAGGACACAGCCAGAGACTGCCATTCGCAAGCCAAAGAGACAGAGTAGCCTGAAACCAAACTTGCCAACCCCTGAATCTTGGATTTCCAGTTTCCAGAACTGTGAAAAAATAGATTTCTGTTGTTTAAGCCACCCAACCTGCAACACTTTCTTATGGCAGTCCTACCAACAAAGACAATGCTCAAAACAGCATTCTCTTTAATTTTTTTTTTAAATTTTATTTATTTGTTTTGGTAGAGAGAGAGAGAGAGAGAGAAGGGGAGGGGAGGGGAGGGGAGGGGCAGACAGAGGGAGAGACAGAATCTCAAGCAGGCTCCACACTGTCACCAGGGAGCCCAATGCTGGGCTTGAACTCAAGAACTGTGAAATCATGACCTGAGCCAAGATCAAGAGTTGGCACACTTAACTGACTGAGCCACCCAGGCATCCCTCAAAACAGTATCCTTAACATTTAGTAGAATCCAGCTTATAATTACTTCCCATGTATTTAGAGCAATGAATATTTCTACAAATGTATTTTTAAATATTCTATATATATGTGTGTGTGTGTGTGTATATATATACACAGTGCTGTGTGTTTATATTTGTGTATGTGTCTATCTATCTATCTATCTATCTTTCAAAAGAACTATTATGCTACTATTTGTCACTGGACAAGAATGTCAAATAATATCTTAAACTTTATTCAGTGATTCTAATGTTTTAGAAATAATTTTCTGCTATTTGTTCAGGTAAAAAATTAATGTTCAAGTTTTAGAAACCAACATGTTTAGTGAAATAGGTAATTTAAAAAATAAATATAGTTATTAGTTACATAAAATATCTGCAATACTAAATATATATTGGAAATGTGAAATATTAGAATGGTCACAATTTTATTAATACTTATTTTAATCTCTCTCCTAAAAATAGTTAAAAGCGTTGACGTCCCAGTAACAATGATGTAACCACAAGCATTGGGTTTCCTACAAAAATGTATGGATAATAAATGATGCTAGACCTGGCTGAAGCACTGTACAAGGTGAGCATAATTTTATGATGCACCGGAAGCAAAGAATTCTAAGACTAATAGATTCACTCATATGGTTACAGAAGTCAGCTTAGAGATTCTAGTACTTAATAAAATTTGTGAAAACTGGTGCATCAAAATATTCATGATTTTAATTGATTGGAACAGATTGAACAAATAAAAATATATGACTCCATAGACAGTCTCAAACAAAAGACCAAAATCTAAATTAAAAAAAAAAAAATTATCACAATTAGATATTTCTGATATATCAGCTTCTTACTCTGAAAATTGATACTAAATAAATAGGCAGGGACTCCTGGGTGGCTCAGTCAGTTAAGTGTCCGACTTCTGCTCAGGTCATGATCTCACAATTCGTGGGTTGAAGCCCTGTGTCGGGCTATGTGCTGACAGCTCAGAGCCTGGAGCCTGCTTCACTCTGTGTCTCCTTCTCTCTCTGTCCCTCCCCCGCTCATGCTCGCTCTCTCTCTCTCTCTCTCAAAAATAAATACTAAACATTAAAACATTAGAAAAAAAGAAATAGACAAACTCATGCTATTTCATTAGAAAGTGTATTTCATTCAATAGCTAACTCCAGATGGTTAGGAAATCACAGCCTCATGACAGTAACGTTAGTTTGATAAAAGTAAAAGGAATCATAGCATTTAAAATGGCCAATGACATCTAATGAAATCACTGATTCAGAAAAGAGGCATAGATCAGCGCTAAACTCAGTAAGTGAAATGTTGTTGGTTAATTGAACATTCACAGTTGCAAAGTATCATGGCATAGATTACATATTATTTGCCAACAAAATAGGTAACAATGCAACAGGGAAACAAAATAACACTATGTGTCTCTTGAAGTTAAAATATTCCATTTGAATCTAACTTCTCTCCTCAGGAGATAATTCCCAGTTTCAGGAACAAGAAAGATAAAGGAATATATTAAATGACAATTTGGAAACGATGAAGGAAATCTAGAATAAAGAACATTCTCCAGAGCATGTGTTCTCATCTTTCTCACTGCCAATATGGGGGGGGGGGGGGGGAGAAGAAAAGGATGAAGCAGGAACTATATACTAAATTAAACAGATTGAAGAGACATAGAAAGAAAATGAAATGTAGGGGCACTAGTTATATTTTTTTGTTTGGGGAAAAACAGTTAATAAAGGCATGTTGAGGAAACACTAGAGAAAGTACAAATGAAATGTATATGAGGTAGTATTAATTTCATTAACATGATAATTGAATTGTGGTTAAATATAATTTTTATTTGTTGAATGTATATACTGAGCATATATGTTCAAGATTTTAAGGATAAAGTGTACAATATCAGTAAATAACTTTAGGTATTAGTTCTTCAATATTTGTTTTTGCAGATATGCTGATGAAGCAAATATAGCAAAATTACAGAATCTAGGCATTGGCATACCTGAATGTTTGCTGTATTATTCTTTATGTTTTTATTTTTAAAATTATTTTTATTATAAAAAATTAAAGCTTCTCAGACTGTTTCATGATATGCCTACAAAATAGAACATGTATAGTAAAAATATCCATATTTAATACATAGAATATATAGCTGTTTTCATAGTAGTGAGCGTCTTCAATCCAGAGTTCTGACATATATGTGACATGTAATTTTCCAGTGTTCTATATTCAGTGGTTATTAAGAGAGAGAAAATGTGTTATTTTAAATATTTTTTTATGTTTTATTTATTCTTCAGAGAGAGAAAGAAAGAGACAGAGAGACAGAGCACGAGCGGGGCAGGGTCAGAGAGAGAGGGAGACACAAAATCAGAAGTTGGCTCCAGGCTCTGAGCTGTCAGCACAGAGCCCGACGCGGGGCTCGAACTCACAATCTGTGAGATCACGACCTGAGCCAACTGAGATCACGACTGGTGCAACCAACTGAGCCACCCAGGTGCCCTGAAAATGTGTTATTTTAGTGCATGTAGTCAGCTAGAGGAGTTATAGTTAAGATCCTTTGGGGTATTTTAAAACACCAGGCTATCAATCATTTAAAGACTTTGGAAAACCAAGTGTCATTTGGTGTGGGTTTAGATGGCAGAAAACTAATTTAATGATTCAAAGCTACGTTCTTTGTCATGGAAGGAGTGCACTGCTCAGGGTTCATCCCCAGCCCTGCGTGACCTGACATGAAATCCAATACAGCACATGCCTCACGGAATTCAGATGCAAGGGGCAAGAAGTCCTTTGCCTGCTAAGATGACAAAGTTGGAGAGGATGACAGGTGATTTGCTTTTGGTGACCTCTTTCCCATTATTTATTCTCTGATTGCAAATTCACACAAGGTGAGCCCTGATAAGGCAAATACAACAACAACAAAAAATCATATTGGAGTCTTATGAAATTATGTCTTACTAGGAAAAAAAAAACTTTTTTTTTTTTTAATTTTTTTTTTTTCAACGTTTATTTATTTTTGGGACAGAGAGAGACAGAGCATGAACGGGGGAGGGGCAGAGAGAGAGGGAGACACAGAATCGGAAACAGGCTCCAGGCTCCGAGCCGTCAGCCCAGAGCCTGACGCGGGGCTCGAACTCCCGGACCGCGAGATCGTGACTTGGCTGAAGTCGGACGCTTAACCGACTGCGCCACCCAGGCGCCCCGGAAAAAAAAAAAAAAAAAACTTTTAATGGAGCTAAATAAAAAAATGAATCGAGCCCTTAAGAAAATTGATGATACAAATCAGTCAACACAAAAATTGGCTTGTTAGTTATAAATGGCCATTGGACTTCTGTATACTTGACTTTACTGGTATTCTATAAGAAGCAATTAATGACTGAAAACCTAACTCATTTTCCACAATTGTAAAGTAATCCTTCACTAAAAAGATAAATATTTCTTTTACTTTATGGACACTTTCACTCTCTGATTTTTTTTCTTTATTCTTTATTTTTATTTTTTCCTGTTTATTTATATTCAACTTAGTTAACATACAGTGTAGTCTTGGCTCCAGCAGTAGAACTCAGTGACCCACCTCTGCATGTGACATCCAGTGCTCATCCCAACAAGTGTCCTCCTTAGTGTCCATCACCCATTTAACCCATCTCCCACCCACCCTGCCTCCAGCAACCCTCAGTTTATTCTCCATATTTAAGAGTCTCATGTTTGGGGCGCCTGGGTGGCTCAGTTGGTTGAGCGTCCAACTTCAACTCAGGTCATGATCTCGTGGTTCATGAGTTCAAGCCCCACATCCAGCTCTGTGCTGACAGCTCGGAGCCTGGAACCTGCTTTAGAGTCTGTGTTTCCCTCTTTCTCCACCCCTCCTCTGCTCATGCTGTCTCTCTCTGTCTCAAAAATGAATAAACAGTAAAAAAAATTTTATTAAGGGGCGCCTGGGTGGCTCAGTCGGTTGGGCATCTGACTTCCGCTCAGGTCATGATCTCGCAGTTTGTGGGTTCGAGCCCCACACCAGGCTCTGTGCTGACAGCTTGGAGCCTGGAGCCTGCTTCAGATTCGGTGTCTCCTTGTCTCTCTGCCCCTCCCCTGCTTGTGCTTTGTCTCTCTCTGTCTCTCAAAAATAAATACATAAATGTAAAAAAAAATTTTTTTGTTAATTAAAAAAAAAAAAAAAGAAAAGAGTCTCATGGTTTGCTTCAGATTCTGTCTTCCTCTCTTTCTGCCGTCCCCCACTTGCAAGGTCTCTCTCTCAAAAGTAAATAAACATTAAAAAATTGAAAATAAAGTCTCTTATGGTTTGCCTCCCTCTCTGTTTTTATCTTATTTTTACTTCTCTTCCCCTACGTTCATCTGTTGAGTTTCCCAAATTTCATGGATGAGTGAAATCATATGATATCTGTCTTTCTCTGACTGACTTATTTTGCTTGGCATATCACCCTCTGGTTCCATTCACATTGTTGCAAATGTGCATCAGCTGATGAACAGACAAACAAGATGTGGTACATGTATACTGTGTCCACTATGTGTTTTTTTAAGAACTATACTTCTTTTCTACCCCACACATATTTCACTGTGAAGGAGAATTACTTTAAGTAGTAAAATTTAACTAAATTGCAATAAAGATCCTTCTCAACTGCCATTAACATTTCATCAGGCCTTGAGGCCAAAATGTATACATGTTCTGTCACATTAAATTTTACTGCATTTAGAAATTATTTGGAGGAACTTCTTTCTCATCAAATTGTTTCTAAATTTGTTCAATTCCTTGTGGGAAGTACCTACTTACAAGTACTGAAAACAGATATACAAAATTCTTAGTAGTTATAAATATGGAACCTTGCACGTCTTTCAGGTCTAGTTGTATTAATTCACACATATTATTGCAAGATAATTATGATGTGTGGCTTGATATAGACACAGTATTTCACGTTTTTAAAAATGCTTGGGCATCCACATGGCTGATCTGTTTGTCACTAATCAGTCTTGCTTCCATAGTAATGAGGCCAATTGATTTTCAACTTAATCGGGGCGATAGTATTAGTCTCACAAACTGACTCTGTCTCAATGCATGTTTGTAAGTAGAATATGTTTTTCTCCTTCCAAACACATTGTTGCCTCAAGTATGTAATATGCTACATGGCTATGTGTAAACAAATTCTATTAATTTTTCAGCAAGTTACCGTTCAGTGAAATAAAATTGCCATTTGATTGTAACAAGGAAAACTCCAAACAGAACATATAAATCAGTATTATTGGCAGTTGGAAAAGATACATTGCCTAGATTACGGTTAGTGACTAGGGAAATAAATGACCATTTTAGAGGTTTTAGAAGCACTTGGAAGAGTAAATGAAGATAGCTTTTGAAAATTGCTGATGGGAATTCATCATAATGGAAGCCTGAGTTATATAAACAACATTTATTTCCTAGACTTGATCATTCTAAAATGGAATACAGTTTGGGTGAAAAGAGATTTCTTTATATCAGAAAAATGCTGAAAAAGCATAAGAGAAGATTCAAAAGAGTTTTTTAGTTGATACTAACAGGTAGCAGAAAAAAATTTAGTTTACATCATGTTGAATTTAAAAGTCTGGTATTTATCTAGATGCCTAACAAGAAACTCCAGGTGTTTCCTTTTTTTGAATACAATCTGTGAGTTTCAGATGGGTTACATGTCAAGGGCATAAGCCTATCTCTGCCACTAGATGAAGCTGCAAATACAGCTGTCAATCACTAGTTCAGTAAGACAAAAATCATTGGTACAGATGGAATAAAACAGTGTTTGAAGATATCTGGGGCAGAAAATGTACCCTGTATGTGGGCTCCTAGAGTATTTTTGACAAGATAGAAACCACAATTTAGTTATTTATTTTTTTACATTCTAAGACGAATTTGTAAAATTCCATGTATTTTTCAAACATGTATAATTTAGTAAACATGAGAGCAATATTCACATATATATCTAGAATCTCTTCATATCTAAGAAAAAATATATTTAACATTGATCAAGTTGAGGTAACGAAACTGAAAACCTTGTAAGATCATTAAACAATTATTTAGTTTATTGACTTTATTTTTATTTGAATTTACGGATTAGATCATTTAAAATGATTCATCATCAGGAAAAGTTTTATTCATCATATATGTTACTTTCTTTTGAAACAACAATTTTATATTTCAAAATATAACTATTTCATTTAGATTGTTGAAAAATAGGAAACAGTATACATTTTTATCACTTATTTGCAGGAAATTCAAATTCTAATAAACATGAATATACAGTAAAACCTTGGTTTCCAAGCATAATTCATTCCAGAAACATACTTGTAATCCAAAGCACTTGTAAATTAAAGCAAGTTTCAAGAACCATTGACTCAGTTGTGATCATGTGACATTGGGCGTCAGGTACTACTCATATTCCAAGACGTCACTCATTTATCAAGTTAAAATTTAACAGTAATGTTTGCTCATCTTGCGAAACACTCAAAGAACAAGTTACTTACAATTCAAGGTTTTACTTATTCTCAAGAAGCACCTTGCATTAAGTAACTAAGAATTAAATTATTTATTACAATGTTTTTTATATATTACCTATTAAAATTAAGACTGTTTTCTATTTATAATGTCTACAACCTTTCTACCCATAATATTCTCTTGAGATACTGTTTTTAGTGAAAGTGACACCCAGAGAAAGTGTGATATCTACATGGATATCAAACTCCACTCTTTCTCTTTATTTCATTTCTTCATATTACTTGAAATGGATTTTTTTTACAGACAGAAGATGGTTTCAGTGCAGTGTCTGATTCAGATCAGTTACAAAAGGTAAATTATAATGCAAGGAATAATGAATGATGTGGCTGGAGCAGCAGGTGGTGGTTATATCCTATCCTATCCTATCCTATCACATATGATACTGTGCAGATTTCAACCGTCATGGAAGCTGTACCAAACCACTGAAATTTTAACCAGCGTATTGAAATGATAAGGTATACTTTTAGACAGATGCTATTGGTTTCTCTATAAAAATAGATTTAAGTTATGAAAAACTACAGTTAAAAGGTCATTTAGAAGGGAGTAAAGTAGGACATAAAGTATGCAGAAAGGAGATTTGGAAATATGTTCTATACAAAGGGCATATATTCTGTTTCCATGTTTTGCTTTAAGTGGAACATTTGCCACTTCTTCAAAATTGAAGCATTAGATCACAGACAACGTTCCTTCTAGAAAGTACTTATTTGAAGTAGAATTAAAAACAATATGTAAGATAATGTATTAACACACTGTAATAATATGAATAAGCAATTGGTAGTAGCTGAGATTTATATTACAACTGCTGAAAGAATACATAATAAATATAAGTTGAAAATTCTGCCTGTAGGTAGAAATGAAATTAATGCAAATGACAAATGTTTGGTTAAAGTTGTTTGTGCATCTATTTTGTACACAATTAATTATAAAATCAGATGAGACACAATGTAGGTAGACATACAGAAAAGATAAATAAGTGATTATTAGGGAAGGGGTAGAAGTTTTCATATGATCTATAACATAAGCCTGGACTCAAAAATAGGTAGCAATTTAAGAAGCTTTGCTAGATTTAGGGGGAAAAAAGTTAAATTTGAATTTCAGATTAACAATGGATAATTTATCAGTGCAAATATGTCCCACACAATATTTGGTGTATACTTATAATAAAATGTATCCACTTTTTATCTAAAAGTCAAATATAACTGAATAGCTTATATTTGGCAACCCCAGATTAAAAGAAGATAGCAGCCAACAAGGGAAACCACTGGGTAAAGTAAGATGTAATAAACATACCACCTAAATATTGGGAAAAGGAATATGTTATAAACAGAGAAATGTCATCTTAGACTCACAGAAGTACAGATCTGAAGAGCATTAAATGTTAGAGAAATATAATTTGTTAAAATTAGAAATATAAAACCATTTGAAACTCTGATCAGAGGATCAAAATACATTTAAGAATAATCAATCTAGAAAATGAATTTTTTATAGTTTATTTATTTACTTTTGAGAGAGAGAGAGAGAGAGAGAGAGAGCATGAGCTGGGGAGGGGCAGAGAGAGAATGGGAGACAGAATCAGAAGCAGGCTACAGTCTCGAAGCTATTCTCACCGAGCTCAATGCAGGGCTAGAACTCACAAACTGGGAGATCATGACCTGGGCTGAAGTCGGATGCTTCACTGTTTGAGCCACCCAGGCACCCCACGATATTATTGTTTTTAAGTTTATTTATTTTGAGAGAGAGAGAGAGAGAGAGAGAGAGAGAGAGATCGAGAGTGAGTGGGGGGGGGGGGGGCAGAGAGAGAGAGAATCCCAAACAGGCTCCTCACTGTCATTACAGAGACAGATGCTGGGCTCGAACTCACAAACCGTGAGATCACAACCTGAGCCAAGATCAAGAGTTGGACACTCTACCAACTGAGCCATCCAGGGGACCGAGATTCAAGATATTATTTAACCTAGATTTGTAGCATGCATGCCCTTTTGTTAAATTATGGCAAATAACAGAGAAAGTGAAAGAAAGGGAAAGTGCAGTTAAGAATATTAAATGAAATTGCAAAGACAGAGTTATTGAAAAAATTGTGATAAAAATACCAAATTTGTTACTGGTGATTTTTTTGGGGGGGTGGGTGGGTGGGGAGAGGTTATGAATAGGAGTGGTTATCAAAGTTCAGTGAACAGGACCTTCTGTTCTCAGTGATAAAGGAAGCGATGGAACCACCACAGCCCTCCCCCTGTTAACAACCAGACAACAGTGCAAGATATTAGAAACGGCTATTTTCAGATATTAGATGACACGACACACAGCACTGTGAGCCTGACTAAAGGCACTTTCTGTCTTTAGAGAGGCAAAATTCAAGTAGAGCATGATGGTCATATTGAGCTAAGACATAGGTCAGTACTTGGGGAACTGAGACAGATGAAATTTGGGGGACAGTACTTGAGAGGAGCTGCCTGTGGTTAAAGTCATTCAGCAAGGGAAGCATTAGACTGGGGGAATGCTAGAGCCTTTGGTAGCTTAAGGTAAACAGACTGAAACCAGTTAGCTAGGTTTTGCTTCAATCTGAGACAATGAAGCTCAAGAATCCTTAATCGTGGGTAGTTAACCAGATTCTCTTGATTCTAAGAAAATGAAACTCAAGAACAGTCATCAGGGCAACCAAATAACTAAATTTTCCCAAAGAAAGCAAACATTTAAGTTACAGCCAGCTGAATAATTGCTTTGCTTCCCTGTCTTCTCTAGACACGTCTCTGCTCTAGCCCTCACTCACAAAAGGCTGGCAACCACCTTTGGCTTTGTGTTTCCTGATTCAAATACTTATTTGCTCAAACAAAAATCTTTACAAAGTTTTTAATGTGTCATAAGTTTACATTTTAACACCATGTAGAAAAAGAGTTCCAGAAATCTCCATAAGGAACCACGTGAATCCTTGGCTGAATACTCAGCTTTCATATGCAGGCTGAGATTTCACAAAGCTGAGTGAACAACTAGCAAGGAATAAAGACCTTCAGGCAGCTCTGAAACTAAGCAATGGCAACAGCTTTCAACATACAGAGGAATGTCCAATATCCAAACACGTAGAGTGGATTGACTTTACTGAGCCCCTGGGGATTTCAGTAGATATTTTAGAAAGACCATTTCTTAGGTCAACAGGTAAATGAGCCCTAAAGTAATGCCTACTCTAGTCACATAAAAATGTACTTTATCTCCAAGTAAAGCAAATGTCTGCCATAAGAACATCAAACTTGCTTAAAGGAAGACAATAAATCCAACAACCAACGTAACATACACAATTGCTAACACACAATAAAAAAGGTGGCACATTGCCGGGGGGAAAATCAATCAATAGGAACATAAATGACAGAGATGATGGAATTAGTAGACAAAACTGCTAAAACAGCTATTATAAATGTGTTTCCAAATTGAAAAAAAAAATATGAACATAATAGTGAGAAAATGAAAACCACAAAATTTTAGAAAACTGGTCTCTTACAGGTAGATATTTAATTAATTAATTAGTGTATTTTTTTTATTTTAAAGTTTATTTATTTGAGAGAGAGTGAGTGAGCAAGCACAAGCAGGGGACGGAGAGAGGGAGAGGGAGAGAAAGAATCCTGGACAAACTTCACACTGTTAGCACAGAGCTTGAGGTGAGGCTCAAACCCACAACTATGGAGTTATGACCTGAGCCAAAATCAAGTCAAATGCTCAAACAACTGAGCCACCCAGGCGCCCCTGACAGGTAGATATTTAAATGTGACACAAAATTTCAAAAGATGGTGTTACTAGCAGATAAGACATTGCAGAATAAAAGATCAGTAAACTTGAATTTAAGGGAAGAAAAACCATTCCACCAGAATCACATAGAGAAGAAAAGTAGAACACCCGTCAAAAGAAACTCAGAGATGTGCGAAATTTCAAGCAGTATAAACATCAGTGTACTGAAATTTTCAGAAGTATGAGGGTGCAGAGAGAAAGGACATTTTAAAAAGAATTTAATGTTTATTTATTTTTGAGAGAGAGAGTGGGGAGGGGCAGAGAGAGGGAGACACAGAAGCTGAAGCAGGCTACAGGCTCCACGCTGTCAGCACAGAGCCTGATGCAGGGCTTGAACCCATGAACTGCAAGATCATGACCTGAACTGAAGGTGGCACTCAACTGACTGAGCCACCCAGGCACCCTGACAAAGGACATATTAAATGCAAGAGGGGAAGACAGTGAAACGGAACATGTGAGGGGGGAAAATAAGCATAGAGAAAAGCATTAAAACAAAAGTCAATTATTTGAAAATGTTAATAAAAGTGACCAATCTCTGCCTAGAGTGATGGGAAAAAAGAAGAAAGATTAATTATCAAGATCAGTAATGAAAAAGGTATATCAATAAAAATACTAGTGATGTTCAAATGGAAATATTGTGGAGCATTATGAAGCTTCATGCCGATTAATTTGAGTACTCTGAGGAGATGACAGCTCCTTAAAAAAATAAAATTAATCCAAGAAAAATAGACATTCTCAATTCATCAAATAAGTTGAATTTATAATTAAAAGCACCCCTTTCCCCCCCAAAAAAATCAGGCCAAAATGGCTTCAGTGGTGAATTGCATGAAATATGTAAAGAAGAAATAATACTAATTCTACACAGACTCTTCCAGAAAATAAAAGAAAAGAGAACCTTTCCAAAAGAAGATAATAAAATGCATGAACAGAAGTTCAACATCATTAGTTGTCAGTTGAATTCAAATTAAAGTTACAAAAAGGTATGAATATGTTATGAGATGAATATTTGTGTCCTCCCAAATTTTATATGTTTAAATGCTAACCTCCATTGTAATGATATTAACAGGGATAGGTATTGAACCAAAATATATGAAAAGATATGTCTACACAAAAACATATAAACTGATGTTCATCAAAGCTTGATGGTAATGACCCATCTGTCGATCACTGGTGAATTGTAGACCTAAAATGTGCATGTTTTAATTCATGTAAATTATGTTTTTAAAAGTTTGATATAAAAATATTTTGAACCTGTGAATTTCCTGTCAAGTTTATTAAAACACACCTTCTTAGACTATCTTGATGGCTATCCTTGTCAAAGAGGTAAGTTAGGGAAAAAGCATCCTGTCAAATAGAGGGAAGTTAGGGCTGAAGCTGCCAGTACTCGAATTCAGGAACGTGAATGTTTGCTTGTTCCTGATGTTGCATACTATGCAATATGTATTCTAAATATGACATACAGTTGTCTGGTAACTTAATACCTAATTTATGTGTTATTAAAACTTTCCTGTATTTAGTCTTTATGTTAAATCGACCGTTCTATTGAGATAGGAAGACAGATGCATTACTACTAAAAACTATCAAGTAAAAAAATGTATTATTTTTTTCTGAGCCTTAAATAAATATAGTGATCCATATTCCCATTTGGAATAATGTAATCATAGGAACTAGGGCTTAGATATGGTGATATTTGTCATATCTAAATTTTTGTATCAGTTTACAGTTTATATCAGATACAGATCTTGTTACATAGAACTGTCTTGTGAATCTCCACCCTAATCACTTAACAAAAGTCCTTATCATAAAGTATATGTTGTAGCATTTCACTGATTTCACTTGTTTTGATTAAAACATTCATAACTTCAAATTGTAGACAGCAAGCTTTATGTTTTTTTAAAAATAAGTTCTCTGAGCTTGTGCATATACACTGTATCCTTCATCTGAAAGAAAGGGAAGAATTAATGCAACTCTTAAAATTTGATTAAGTTAGTGGAATGGTAAAAAGCAGTAAATCAAATATTGCAGGACAGTGGGAAAGGCCTGAGTGACACCAAAGAGAGCATGGGTAGGCAATAACCACCAGAGTTAAGGAGATGAGGGCAGTCAAATCAATGTCATCAACGACACAGTGATGCATGACAGACATATTTTTACACTAAACAATTTCTAATTCAAATGGAATAAAATGGGAGATTCTAACAAACATTAGAGAGAATGTGTAACATGTCTGAAGATATTTGATTTTGATTTGAAAAATAGTGAATTTATAGAGTTGTTAAAAAATGGTTGAAAGGGTTAGTGGAGTGTTTGCATCATAAGGAATAAATGGTATGTTTAAAGGGTTATTTCACTTTCCAATATTGACTAATAAATGCTGGTCAGAATAATGAAAATTTAAAAGGTGTTCTGATTTTTTCCTCTGATTAATGTTTTATGTTTTATTATCTAATCTGTTTGCAAAGATTTAATGAGGAGAAATAATTATGGCTGTAAAATGGTGAATTAATTCTGATCATAAAGTGATTTTAACTATATGCTATATTTAATTTCAACTGTGATGTGTTTTATCACATTGTTGATTTTTACTATCTTAAATTTAGCTTTACTGGCAGTGGCAGTTTTAGCAGATTTTTATATTTTTACAATCTGATTCTAATTCATTTGACTAGTTTGCTCATGGCAAAGCATAGTCTTATGTTATATTAACCAGCTACATGTGTGGAGTTAATAAAAATAAAGAGGATAAAAAAGCATATCTAATATGTGACATTTACCATTATTAAAGATTCCATATCCTACATTTAAAATATGTTTAGGTCCAAAATTGGGGTTATCAACCAATTATATACTTCTGTTTCTTTATTTCATATATCAGATTATAAAATACTGGGTGGAAACTTAAGCTGCTCTATGGAGTAGTGTGCATACTGGTCTAAAGCCAGATGTCATGAGTTCAAATCTCTACTCCTCCAATTACTGGAAATATACATTTGGATAAATTACCTAAGCAATCTATTTGTACACCAGTTCTCTTATCTGGAAAATGGGGGAGAAAATAATAATAACTTAAAAAAAAAAACTGTTTCATAGGATTGTTAGCAGGAACAAAAAATGTCATTACGTAAGTGTGTCTGGCGCAGAGAAACTAGTGCTTTCCAAGTCATCCTACAGAGATTTGTCATATTGCATTTTTCCATTTAATACAAAAAAGGTTTACAGTCTATTTTAATCTGTTTGTCATCCTCTTGTTATTTTTCTACAATTTTTTGTTTATTTTGTATATGAATACAATAGAACAGTAGCCAGAGAATATCTTTTTAAAAGTTTGCCAAGTGTATAAAGAATCACGATGTGTTCCAAGACTCCACAACTCCCAACCATACCTTTCAACACAGCCCTGATTCTATATGAATTTGAATCTTTGGGAGGGGAGGCTGGGTATGTTTCTTTTATGAAAAGCTTAGCAGGCAAATCAGATATGCACATCTGGTTAAGAACCACAATTAAGGTTATCCTATGTAAGATTTCTCTCACAATGAAATGTTTAGGGGTCAATTCCTTGACTCCCTTGGCTTCAACAGATCAGTTGGTACCCTTGAATCAATGAATCAATCTCCTTGGACCATTCTTTCTTTAAATATTAGAATGCTTTATGATCTCCATCATTATATCTTCTTAGATATCTAGTCTTTACAGTATTTTTTTGTGTGTGCCAGCACCAGAATTTAGCAAACAATGACTTCTGAAATTTTGAATAACAAATTATGTTTGTTCATCTAAAACATTTAAAATTTTCTGTTCTAATCTATTACATATCATTATAGAAAGTATTTACAATATATTCTATATCTGGTAACTCTGTTCCAATCTTCCTGCAAAGATAAGGTGATTTAGGTAATATTTAAAGCATGAAAAAATTAGTCTTCATAAATACTTCATTACAAGGAGCTACTGAGAAAGATATTTCAACATTCCCTCTTTCCTTTGAATTTCTTTCTCTGGGATAAATCTTTTTATCAAACTGTCAGACCTCTACTAAATTGGGAACATGATTCTCTCTTATTTTATGTTCTCAATTATAATTGCTAAAGTTAAACTCCTAGCAACAGCGAGTAGAGTATTGGTTATTTGGGGCTGAGCAGAGTGGGAGACAGACAGATGTTGGTTAAAGGTTTTCAGTTATAAGATTGGTAAGTTCTGGGGATCTGATGTACAGCACAGTGACTACAGTTAATAATACTGTGCTGTGTACTTTAAATTTGCTAGAAGAGCAGACCTTAAGCATTGTCACCACCCACAAAAAGATAACTCTGTAAGGTGATACGTGTGTTCATTATTGAGATAATGGAAATCATTTCACAAAGTATATGTATGCCAGATTGTCACACTCTACACTTTATTTTATTTTTTTGAGAGAGAGAATCTTTCTTTTATGTTTATTTGTTTTAAAAGACACAGAGAGAGAAAGTGTGGGAGTGGCAGAGAGAGAGGGAGTGGGAGAATCTCAAGCAGCCTCCACATTCAGCACAGAGCCCAAAATGGGAGCTCACTCTCATGACCCAAGACAATACCAAGAGTTGGACACTTAGCCAACTGAGCCACCCAGACGTTCCCACATTGTACACTTTAAATACATACAATTTTATTTGCCAATTATGCCTCAATAAATGTTAAAAAAAAAAAGAGACTGAGCAAGGATTGTAAATACCCATTAGGAAAAACCACCAGGGAAACACTTGTAGTTGGAGAAAGTTGAGTTTATCAATTCTTGTTGCAAAAGAAAAACAGAAACCACAAAGCATGTGGAATCATGGAGTGTTGAAGAGAGTGTGTTAGGAGTGGCTTATGATTGTGCTTACACAATATTAGGCGATCTTAAAGAGGGTTCAAGAAATCAAAAGTTTGTTTGGGATAGGAAACTATCAGAAGCAGGAATGATTTTGTGATATATGTTTAAATATATTAAAACATTTAATATAATTTAATATATTTATTTTAATCTATATGATGGGAGGAACAAAGTGAAGCTAGTTTGTAATTGGCAAAGAGGCATCAATTAATCAGAGATAACCCGAAAAGGAGATAGTCTGGATACTTTTGTGTTTTGGCAGTGCTTTTGTTTGTGTATCTCCTTAACCTGATTACAAAGTGATCTGTTTCTGCTTTTCTCCACCATGGTCATAGATGTTGAGGTTCTGTGACATTGGCGCAGGTATTAGTGCTGGCCAGCTCAGAAAACTCTTTCTCAGAAAACTCAGTAAGACACAGAAAGTTTGTATTAAATAAGAGGTTTCAAGTTAGTCTTAGGAGGCTATTTATATGAGCCAAACCATAATCCAGGAAAACATACTGTAAGCTAGGACCTCAGGCAAAAATGAAATTGGCTGGGTGGTTGTTGGGACCTAAGGTACAATTTGGGAAAATGACTACTGTAAGGACAATTTCTAAGGAATCTGCTATGTCATCTATGACATGAACTTACAGGGCTACACGAGCACACTGGGCCTTCTTTGTTACAGTAAATCCTGGGTTTCATCAATGTCAAGTACAACCCAAAGAAGGTGAGTAGCAATAACAGGCACTGTGTGATTGTGCTTGAGATCAAGTAGATTTAATCCAAACTCCAAAGCACAGTGTTGATCAATTATGATACATTGCTAGGCACTGGCAGAAGCAATTCTAGTAATTGCTTGAGCTTCTTTCCCCAAAATGGGACAGATTTGCACAATCAGTGAGAAAGTCCAGAAGAAGAAACACAGTGAAAATAAAGGAAGAGCTGACATTGTTGCGTTTCTTCCCTTGGCAAATAAATGAAGAAAGGAAATGATAGGAATGGACAGTCTACATATGTTAATTTACTAGATATAACATTTATAGTGATTAGACTTTTTTTTTTCACTGCCTTAAGGATCATGAAACAGGCTCAGATGACTGAAACAACACATCTAAAGAAACACACCTTGTAAGTACTGAAACCTGGACAGCTCTGCTTTTTTCCAGTCTTCAAAATCATAGTCTACGTTTGTGGGAAATCAAATAGCTATGTCCTAGGTTAGGAGATTACAGGGGATGCATTGCAAAGCAGAATACTGTTTTCTTGACTTGCTGAAAACAGTGGGCCACACTTCATTTATCCAGTTAACATATATCTAGGGGTTGGGTCCAGCCTGTGCTCATGAATTCCTTAGGCCATGTTATCTATGGAATATTTTATCTTGTTTTCCATCCTGCCTTCTACATCTGCTCTTTTGTAGTCTTGGGAATGCTTAAGCTTGTTTTTCTGCACACTTTTTATACGTTCTTACTGGAGTGTAGCCCACTGATGTAATGCACGATGTTTCCCTAAATGTGTCTTTAATAAATACGGGAGCTTGAGAGCAGCTCGGGGAGACTTCCCTTAGCCTTCCTCTCACCCCTCTTGACTTGCAGAGTCTTGAGTAATTCTTTCTGCTGTCTTCGGCTTTGCTGGACAAAACTGAGAGCTGAACCCACATATATTAACTCTCCTGATGTTCTCCTTCCATTGTACCTCCATCCATAAGAAAGTTACCAGTAAAGTCTTTATAAATAATTCAAACTGATATTTTTGTCTTAGGTTTCATTGGCATCTTGTCAGCATGTTGACACTGTTGCAAATGCACACCTTCTGGAACACTCTTTTCAGTCGATTTCATGAAACTATTTCATTTTCTTCCAAATATATTGCTATTACTCTTATAATTTTCTTTGCTGGATTATCATACACTGGCCAGTAAGAATTGGCATTATTCAAAATTCACTTGTAGGCTTTATTCTATTGCCACTCTATAGTCCCTTGTTGTATGATCTTACCCACACTCCTGGGATTAAATAACATCTATAGGCTTATAATTCTAAAATACAAACTTTCAGCTCATGTCCCTCCTCTGATCTTTAGGCTACATTCCATAGCTTAATAGATAGCACTTAATGGATGTCACTCAGACCAAACTGGACATGCCCAAATTGAACTCATGACAGTTCCTCTAAGAATCAAATCCTTCAACCTATTGTTTTACCAAGTACATTCACAATTCACCCAGTAAGAGAAGTTAGAAGAAACTTAATTCACCACAGTCAACCCAAATGTCCAATAAATCAGCACAATTTACTGCTTTTACTTACAATTATTTCTGAAATTCATGCATTTATCTCTCTACATTTATATCTCATTTTCCCCTAGTTCCATTTACCTTTCATCAAGACTATCATAACAGCCAAATCTTGACTCAGACACACATGTGTTAGCCTTCTCTCCATTCAATCTTTCACACTGCAGAGTCTTATATTCAATGAATACAGTTGACCCTTTAACAACATGGGGGTTGGGATGCCAACTCTCCACTTAGTCGAAAATCTGCGTATAATTTTTGACTCCTCCAAAATGTAATTATTAATTCGCTTACTGTTGATAGGGAGCTTTCCAATAACATGAACAGTCAACAAACACAAATCCTGTGTGTTATATGTAATATATACAGTATTCTTACAATAAAGTAAGATAGAAAAAAGAAAATGTTATTGCAAACATCATAAGGAAGAGAAAATATATTTACAGTGTTGTACTGTATTTATATAAAAAAAACACATGTAATTGGACCAATGAAGTTAAACCCATGGGTTATTTGAGTCTGTATTCTGATTAATTTGATTTTTATATCATTTTTATACATTTTTCACTGTTTTATAGTTCCATCTTGTCTTCTATTCATGTATGTTTTACGTTATAGTACTCTCCAACAAATTCCTCCCAAATTACATCCTAGCTCTCCCTGAAGGACTTTCTACCACCTCTGACCCCATCACCTAATTAACTCCTATTCACATTTCAGACCTATTTCAAATGAATTTCCTCATTGCAGATCTTACAGATGCTCTAGACTTTGCTAGGACCCCTTTAATCATAGTACCCCATGCTTATTTGTAACTTTGTTCATAACTGTACTATAATTAACTAACTTTCCATTTATCTGATTGCTTAATACTTTAATGTTTAATTGTTTAATGTTCAATTTGTCCTTCTAAACAAATTACAAAATGAGTTCAAAATCTGGGAAGACAAAAACTAATAATGAATAATATGAAAATTTCACACAAATTTTCAAAATCAAAACTCATTTTTAAGAGTTGTGTTACACCACTTTTAATATAATAACAATCTATTAAAATAGCAATAAATAAAATTAAGACTTGTAATTAAATCATGTGTTATTGACTTATACCTGAATATAATATAATGACTTGTAACATTTTATGGTTAATTTTAATGATTCATCAAATATGTATTTCAGGATACCTTACAATATGTTTTGTGCAATTCTCACCATTGGCAGGACACCAAGGCAGAGAGCAAAATTATCTTTTCTGTCTTTAATTTTTGAGGCTATTTCAGGAGACCAAGTTGAATTACACATAGAAGAAATAATAATTCGTAGTCTCTGGGACCAGTTGTCAATGAGTATAGGATTTCAAAGAAGGTAGACATTTATATACTGCTTTCTAGTGGCTTCAGGAACCGTTAAAATTTGATTTGAGTTTTAAAGCCAATCTGTATGTTGAAAGATGTATGTGTGTTTTAATTTGGAAATAATTACAATTTTATTGATATCTTCTAGCACTGCCCCACTTATTGGCAAATTGCAAATTATCTGCCACTATCCAGTTGTCTTCTTTTTTTTTTTTTTAATTTTTTTAAAATGTTTTATTTATTTTTGACAGAGAGAGACAGAGAGACAGAGCATGAGCGGGGGAGGGGCAGAGACAGAGGGAGACACAGAATCCGAAGCAGGCTCCAGGCTCTGAGCTGTCAGCCCAGAGCCCCATGCGGGGCTCGAACTCGTGAACCACGAGATCGTGACCTGAGCTGAAGTCGGACACTCATCCGACTGAGCCACCCAGGCGCCCCTCCAGTTGTCTTCTTTATAACCATATTGTTGTGTTTCATCCACCTCTTCACTAAACCACTGACCACACAGCACAATTACAAAAGGAATTATCACCAACTTCTTATTCATCCTTCAGGGAAGGACACTGATTCTCAAAATCATATTCATTAAGAATGAAAGAGCATACTAGTTTGAGGTTAACAGTGACATTTTAAAAGATTGTAAATGTTGTTTTGAACTGAAAAACTTGCAAATCATATCGTTTTCCCCACAGAGGTATCTGAATTCCTGTTAATAAAACATAAATTTAAAAAAATGTTCTTGTGAGTCTGGTAATGTGTCATAATATTCAATTAATTTTAGCGTTTAGAGAAGAGATATTATCTGAATAAATATAGTTAAGGGTATGAATAAGGAACTGAATGATTACTCTTCAGGTTTACCCTTTGGTATATTCTTACCTGTGATGACACATAATTACAGATGTAAAAATCTAATTAGGTTATTTTTTATTTGATTTAATTGTACAGTTTAGCCAATACTTACTGCACTGTGAGTAATTTCA
Source organism: Puma concolor (assembly GCF_028749965.1). Lineage (NCBI taxonomy): Eukaryota > Metazoa > Chordata > Mammalia > Carnivora > Felidae > Puma > Puma concolor. Next base: position 19,588,801 of record NC_141667.1, on the reverse strand, counting down.
TATGCATTAATGGATATACCTGTGTTAAATACATGGGCATAATTTTATTCTAGTGTCTTCTCCCAAGCTTCCTATTTTATATGAAAATTAGATTAGCTTCTAAGAGAATTGTTTAATTGCCTAATATTTAATTTCTATGGTCTACTATTTTGTGTGATCTTGAACAAATTATTTAACCTCTCTTTAAAAATATTTGTCTTTATTTTTCATCAATAAAATGGGATTAAAAATAGTACTTAATTCAGACAGTTATTTTGAGCCTTACAGGAGTTAATGACTGAAAATATTTAGAAGACAGTCTGAGCTATAGTGAGGACACAATACATGTGAGCCATATTATTAGTCAATGTTTTTCTTTCACTTTATCTTCTTAACACTGCTCTTTCATTTCCTCTTTCCTTTCTTCCAGAATTTTCAATAAATCTACAGTGACACTGAGAGATATTATATCTGGAGCTTGCTATTTAAGTGAGCTTGCTCTGTCATTTCTGGCCTGATGTCCCAATGCTCTAGAACGAAGGATCCCATCTTGACCATCTGTTCTACCTGCTCTAACAAAATGAAGGAGATGAAAGTTTTGTACCCTTTTTAAAAGACTCACTATGTACTCTCCAATCCCATTTTCTCCTCTTTTTTTCTCTCCCAGATACATTTCCCAGCTTCCCTTGGAGGAGCAAGGTCATGAGAATGAATGTCAGTTAAAGAAGTGGGAATGGTAGTGATCAAGGCATTTCCACACACATTCAGGCATACATCTTGAGTGACCCTCCATGTTTCTTCTCTTTCCTCAGCCTGCCAGTCAGAAGATAAGAGTAGCTTAGGTCCCTGAACAACTGGGTACATGATAACGTCTCACAGCTGCTCTGTATTGCATTAGTACATGAAAAAAATAAAGTTTTGTGTGTGCATGTGTGGTATAGCACCAAGATTTAATTATTGCAGTTGCAACAGTGAACTGACCATACCCACCAAGACATTATATGCCTCCAAATCCCCAGTGCTTAATAAGTGACTATTGCTTATTTAATGAATATGTAGCAGAATTTACCAGATAATATGATAACCTTAAAAAAAAAAAAAACACAAAAACTTCTTAGTTCATAAAATGAGGAAATGGATAAACAAGTCTTTTTTTCTTTCTTTTTTCCTTTCTTTCGAGAGAGAGCACACACGCGAGTGGGGCAGGGGCAGAGGGAGAGAGAGAGAGAGAGAGAGAGAGAGAGAAAGAAAGAATTTTAAGCAGACTCATCACAGAGTGGAGCCCCATGCGGGCTCAATCTCACGACTAGTGAGATCATGATCCAAGTCTGAATCAAAAGTCAGACACTCAACCAGCTGAGCCACCCAGGTGCCCCAATAATACCTTATTTCTTAAAGAATAAGTCACTTTGGGGGCACCTAAGTGGCTCAGTCAGTTGAATGTCCTACTTTTGATTCAGACTTGGAGCATCATCTCACAGTTTGTGGGTTCGAGACCTGCGTCAGGCTCTGTGCTGACAGCTCAGAGCCTGGAGCCTGCTTCAGATTCTGTGTCTCCCTCTCTCTCTCTCTGCCCCTTCCCCGCTCATGCTCTGTCTCTCAAAAATGAATAAACGTTAACAAAAATTAAAAAAAAAATAACTCACTTTGTCCTTCAAAAGTATTTTCTCCAACAACTACATTATAGATTTTAATGTTTTAGTAAATTTGACAAGCAAAGCATAGTGTATACTTTTTTAGCAAACAAATATAAATTTCTGGCATCAATCCCCTTGATTAACTGAAATATTTTAAAGCAGAGTTAACCTTGCTTCTCTTTATGTTATTAAAAAAATAACTCAATGATACAAAGTCTTCATAGCTTCATATGTCTCTCCATTCTAGTTTCCTTATATTTTCTCACCCTTAATGAATAAATGTATTCAGCATATTTCAAAATATGTATTTCACAGAAAACTCTGCAATGTTTACATTTACTGAATAATTGTGTCATAATAGTAAGAATAGGCAAAAACTTTATGCAAGTGCAGAACAGTGAACCAGCTTAGATAAAGTGAAAAGAGAAAATGAATTGAGAAAATATAAAAACTGCTGACTAGCTCCACTCTCTTTCACTATGGGCAGTAGGAAAAAATATGAAGAGGAATTTCACCATGAAGGATTTGGAATTACTTCCTGTCAACTGGGGCCCTAAAATATATGTTTTTTTGATTGAACAATAAACTGTGGTAATAAAGCAGTAAAAAATCCAATAACGTCTGATTACACAAATATTTTATGTACCATAAGTAAGTCAATATACAATTTAAAGCAAAAACAAAACCACCAAATTGTACTGTACCTTAGGTTAAATATTTTGGCCATGGCACTTTGCCATGAATTTCATATTAATAATTGCTAATCACTGTGCAATATAATCTTTGATGAAAATTTTAAACTGTTTTATTTGCTATTTGGGCACACAGAGCTTAACAGAAGTTAATTCATCTTGTAAATCTTCCATAAACCTTTCATTGAAGGTGATACCAAATCTATATCAGAAATAAAATGTTCAACAGTATATTTCCATTTACTACATGATTATTCATTTCTCCAATTATAGAATTGAAAAATACTTTCTGTGATTGTCTGATTGTTTGATGTGTATGCTTGATATTACTCACACTGTGTCTAACTAAAAGAAAACTACCCTGTTTGGTTTTAGTGGATTTTGAGGGACAAACTAACATAATGAAATTGAAGCAGGAGACAAAACAGGCTAAAGTACAATTTTTGTCCTAAATGGCCTTATAAAGAAAAAAATATATATACACATATAATCATATATATGATATATAATATATATAATATAATATATAATACATATAATCATATATATGATATATAATATATAATATAGTATATATAATACATATAATCATATGTATATGATATATAATCATATATATATACATATATATGTATATATATATGTATATATATATGATTAATCTTCCAAGACATCTTCAAAGTGCCAGCTCAATGAGAGGCAATGAGATGCAGCTCAAGGGCTCAATATTCTCTTCAGGTAATACCCTTGGAGAGATTGTTGACTCGACTCCTAAATGTGGACATGCAAAAAATGTACAACTCAAAACAAACAAGGATGTCTTGCATTGTTAATTTAAACTTATATTTATTTATTTATTTATTTATTTTAACATTTATTTATTTTTGAGACAGAGAGAGACAGAGCATGAACAGGGGAGGGTCAGAGAGAGAGAGGGACACACGGAATCTGAAACAGGCTCCAGGCTCTGAGCTGTCAGCACAGAGCCCGAAACGGGGCTTGAACTCATGAACCGCGAGATCATGACCTGAGCCGAAGTCGGCCGCTTAACCGACTGAGCCACCCAGGCGCCCCTAAACTTATATTTAGATTACATAATTGGCTAAACCCATGTGTGATTCTTAAATTTTCTGTTTGTGTGAAAGAACACAAATTGCTAATATTGTTCTCAAGCTTTTTCAAAAGAGACATTTTAAAAAATCTCTCATTTTCCTGTTAGATACTTGCGTGAACTTGTTATATCTCATTATTTTGCATAAATAAACCTGAGGATTGTGATATCTGTAACATTTAGACAACTCAGGATATATGGTAGCTGGGTGGCCAATAGTTAAGTGGTCAATCTTTACTAAGGCCCGGTAGCAAGCCAAAACCCGCTTCTTAAAGGGCAGTACTATCTGCAAGGATGGCAGGACTTTGCTCCAAAATCCTAAGGGTGTTCTCTGTGACACTCCAATAAAAACCTGCCAAGGACCTGAAACAGCATCTCTGCCACTGACCGTTAAGCACCGTCAGATCTGCCAGACCATGTGGCGCATATAGAAGAGCAACATGAGTGGCAGCATGGACTTGTCACACAGCTTTCTTATGTTTGGTTCCCACCCAAAACTATCAGTCTTTCAGCTCACTGGATGGATGGGCCATCATAGCACACCTAAATGAGGAATAACTTGCTTCCAAACCCAAAGCATCCCACTAGACTATTTGTGCCTCTGCCTCAGTTGTAGTAGAGGTCACATGTGACAGCTTATCCTTGAACCTACAAGGAATACTTTGAAATATTCCATATTACTGGATCTCTAAAAATTTCATTCAAGTGGAAGGTCCCTGAATTTTGGTCAAATTTATTTTACATCCTCCTACACACAGATATCACAAATATGTCTATAGTAGTTGCTACTTCTAGCTCACTATATCCACTCACCATATCATTGAAACAGACAGGTGTGATGTCTTGAGGAAAGGTCTGGTGGTCAAGTTCCTTGTGGACTAAATTATGAATAGGGCTTGAAAGTTGATGACTCTCAAGGTAGGAGCGTGAAGGATTATTATTGGCCTTGCCAGGTGAAAGCAAACTGCTACAAATGGTATTTATAAGGCATAATCAAGAAAAGAAACCTTCCTAGATCAATAGTTACATACCAAAGACAGAGTATGCGTAAATTTGCTCAAGAACTGACACAAATCTGAAACAACAGCTGCAATTGAAGTCACCACATGGTTGAGTTTATGATAATCCAGTCATTCTCTAAAATTGGGCAGTTTTCTGTATAGGGACCAGGCTTTCTATTTGGCAAGCCAAATGCTTTTCTATATAGGCGAAACCCTGGGCTTTGATGAGGGCTCTCTTATAGTTGATAGATGTTAGATAGATGATAGATAGATAGATAGATAGATGATAGATAGATAGATATAAGATGCTTAACATATAGAGTAGCCAGTGTGGGGATAGGAATAGATTTAAAGAGACAGCTAATTGATCATGCTATCCCTAAAAATAAATAGACTTGGCAGTCTGCTAATTTCTTATTTGATCCACACAATTAAGTGGAATAGTTTTAGTTTTCATGAATAGAAACCTAACTTGATTCACCAAAACAGAGTCATAGCCCCTCATTCAGTTCTCAGACTTGGGCCAGTTTACATACTGAGAACCCCTTAAGTGAAGGGGAAACTAGGTCTACTTAAGAAAGCCAAAAACCAAAAAAATTTCCAGCACTGATAAATATTGATACTGCTAATATTTCTCCCAGCATTTTCTAAAGAGACATGACAATTTACCAGGGTAATTTTACATTAGCAAATCAGACTGTTGGGAAATTCTTGAACACTGGCACTAATTCCAGGACACCTCAGAACTCACTGTGGTCCCCCAGTCAGAGAAGTGTCTTATAGAGTCCAATGATGAAGAATTTTAGGTCAAGTTCATCTCAGTGTGAGTTCAGGGGGTCCCTGAACCTATTCTGTGCTATTCCCTACATTGTAAAATGTATAATTGAGATAACATACATAGCAACTGACAGAATGTCCTGACCTCTGACACGAGGGCTTTTATGGTGGCAAAGGCCAAGTGCAAACCACTTGAAACAGCCTCTCCCTACAAAGCAGTAAATCAAAAGCAATACTGAACTCCAGCCAGGACTGAAGAGGTTAGTACCACCATCAAGAACTTGAAAGATTCAGTGGTGGCAATACCACCACATTCCCATTTAACTTAACCATTTGGCCTATAGAGAAAGTAGCCAGTTTTCTGAAATACATCTCTGAAGATATGTCTCCCAGTGGTTCTTTTTTCCTGGCTGTGCACTGACTGATATAGATTGTGATAACTAAAGTAGAGTACTATTATAATAAATACTTGAAAATATAGATGTGGCTTCAAAATTTAGAAGTTGATAGAGGATAGAAGAATTTTGATGACCATGGTATTTGGGGAGAAAAAAAACCCTAAATTTATTTGATGGGACTGTTAGTAGAAACACAGACATTAGGGGTGGCTAAGGGCTCAGAAATACGTGAGAAGCATGGTAGAGAAAACCGATTTTATCTTAGAGACTATCTAAATCATCGTAAAAATACTTTAGGAAGTGAGAGAACAAAGGAAATGAGGAACACATCATTATAAACCGGAGAGAAGGTGATCCTTGTTACACGCTGGCAGAACACTTAGTTAAATTGCATCGTAAAAAGATGTGGGATCATTTAAGCAATGAACTTAGTGTTTAAATGAGGAGATTTCCAATGTTGAAGATAGTGTCTGGTTTCTCCTTACTGCTTATAGTAAAGCTCCAGAGGAAAGAGATAAATTGAGAGAAGAACTGGTAAGCGAAAAACAAACAAACAAACAAAACACCCACAGCTTTCTGATTTGGGAAATTTTAAGCTTATCCAGATTGCAAAGGACACTAAAATGAAAAGATGTATGGTCAGTAAAATGTGCTCTTGAGAGAAAGCCAGCCTCTTGCTAGTGTCCCATAAATATCAGAATGTCAGCGTATTCAGTCATACAATGGGAACTTGGAAGAGCAGGAGATGTGACAACAGAAGCTGAGAGAGAAAAGGAGATGTGACAAACAGAGCAGACATTGGAGGGATGTAGGGCCAAAGGCCCGAGAATGCAGGTAGCTTGTAGAAGCTAAGGAATGACCCGAAAACAAATTCTCCCCCAGAGCTTCCAAAAAGATCTGAGCTCTGCCAACACCTTGATTTTAGCCGATGGGTGTTGATTTTGTACTTCTGAACTCAAAAACTGTAAGGTAATAAAGTTGATTATTTCTGTTCTTGGTTTGATAAAAGAAAATTCCATTTACATCATTGGCTATCCTCAACTGATTTAAAAATTCTGGAGTTTACCTAAAGAATGACACAGTTCCCCTAAGATTAAGAGAAATGTTAGATGAAAGAAACTATTTTGAGTTTTCAGGGATTTTTTTCTTTCCTTTTGTTTATTTTCATCTAAATATCTTCAGTGGAGAGAGTAATCTATACATGATCTCCTTTCTATGAACTTCCAGAATGTTATCCTAAAACACAAGAGAATATCCAAATGACACACTTCAAGGATTATTATCGTATATTTTATTTTAGCATACGTGTGTTTTTATTTAGAACATACTTTCCCTAAATTTTTGTTCATAATTTGGTTGTCTTTATAATTCATATTTGTTGATAAAAGTGTCCCATTTTTTCTTTAATATTCTGGGAGTTTCTGGCCAGAATTCCTGGTGTAATGTCCTACAGTGCAGCACCCCCATTTACAGTAAACTATTACTCTCAGTCTCAGCTACTAAGATGTAAGCAAAATAGAGGCAGATGTCCCTGAAGATTCTACTCAAACTCCACCTATACGTATTACTCAAAATTGAGCTGCAATTTTTTTAACAGGGGTTATTTTATAAGCAATAAAATACTTGGTATTCAGAAATTATGTACATAAGGAATAGAGAGAAAAAAGTTTAAGATATTACATTTCAATAACTATTCCTCATAGAAAGAATAATTCCCTTTATATAATGTTTTTAGCCAGTTCATCGATGCTTGTATCAGTGGCTTTTAGTTGTCCCTCCTAACATAACCTATCATTTAATAAAATAGAATTTTTGACATGTTGCTAGTTTGTTTTTCTTTCTTTTTTTCCCTCCTTCCTTTCCCTCCCTCCCCCTTCTGTTTTTCCTTCCGTCCTTCCTTCCTTCCTTCCTTCCTTCCTCTTTCTTCCTTCCTTTCTTTCTTTCTTTCTTTCTTTCTTTCTTTCTTTCTTTCTTTCTTTCTTTTCTTCCACTCTTTCTTTCTTTCTTCCATCCATCCTTCCTTCCTTCCTTCTTTTCTCTTTCTTTCTTCCTTCCTTCCTTCCTTCCTTCCTTCCTTCCTTCCTTCCTTTCTCTTTCTTTTTCTTTCTTTCTTTCTTTCTTTCTTTCTTTCTTTCTTTCTTTCTTTCCTTTCCTCCTTTTTTTCTTTCTTTCCTTCAAAGCATATTCTCTTTTTAAGTTTTTGTTAGATTCCAGTTAGTTAACATACAGTGTAATACCAGTTTCAGGTGTACAATTTGTAATTCAACACCTCCATACATCACCTTGCTCCTCACAGCAAGGGCATTCCTTAATCCCCATGACTTATTTCACCCACCCCCATCCACCTCCCCTCTGACAACCATTACTTTGTTCTCTATAGTTAAGAGTCTGTTTCTTGGTTCCTCTCTCTCTCTCTCTCTCCCTTGCTTATTTACTTTGTTTCTAAAATTTCTTACACTGTTGGTGGGAATGCAACCTGGTATCACCACTTTGGAAAACAGTATGGAGGTTTCTCAAAAAGTTAAAAATAAAACTACCCTACAGTTCAGCAAATGTACTACTAGGTATTTACCCAAACAATAAAAAAATACTGAGCTGATGGGATACATGCACCCCAATGTTTATAGCAGCATTGTATACAATACCTAAATATTGGAAAGAGTCCAAATGTCCATTGACTGGTGAATGAATAAAGAAGATGTGGTTTATATATGCAATGGAATATTACTCAGCCATAAAAAAGAAAAAAAATCTTGCCATTTGCAAATGATGTGACTGGAGCTAGAAAGTATTACGCTAAATGAAATCAGTCAGTCAGAGAAATAAAAATACCATGTGACTTCAGTTATATGTGAAATTTAAGAGAAAACATATTCTTGACAGAAAACTTGAAAACTAATGTTTTTTACACACTTAAAATAAAATGTGATGAGTAAAACAATGGAGGTATGTATACCATTCAGTTGTATACTTATGAAGAAGGAGGTTACTCTGACTGGGGTTCAGAGAGTTTTGCACTATTGTTTCCAAGGGTGATGAATTCACCAGTCAGTGAGAAAAGAAAGGACATCCTTTCTATAATGGCACTAACTGTAATGGCAGTTAGTGTGGCAGAGACACATGCTTGAAACTGTACTGTGTGTTTAGAGAACATTAAAAGTATACTACTGATGATGCATTGAGCTAATGGTTAGAAATGTTTGAAAAAACAAACCTGGAATTGCAAGTAGTTTTCATATAATTCCTTTACTCACTTGTTCAACAAGTATTCATTGAGTACCAACTCTGAGCCAGGAATTAGAACAGGTTTGGGGGAGGGGTCAAGTAATGAATGCAGTGACCTTGGATTATTCTCATAAAAGCTGTAGTCCAATGATGGAAGAGCTTATTTAAAAAATGTGTGTAAAATACGGAAGCACTATTGTGTAGATAGTGGCTGATCTGGTTATTTGTTGCTGCATAACAAACTTCTCTTAAGTTTAGTGGTTAAAGAAGTATTGTTGTTGTTTTATTATTTGCTTGTTTGTTGGACTTGGCTCAAGTGACTGGTTCTCTCATGCAGTTGCCATCAGCTGTTGCTGGGGTTGAATCATCTGAAGGCCCACCTGGCCTGTAGGACCAAAATGGCTGAATGGCAGTTGGGTGAATTTCTTGGAGCTGTTGACAACCACACAAATGTGCAGCCTCTCTGTCACTTGGCCTTCTGACAGCAAGGATGCTGCATTCTGAGAGTGAGCTTTCCAAGAATCAGGAAGCAAAAACTTCAGGTCAAAGTGGTGACATGAACTGCCCAGATTCAAGAGTATAAAGAAATATCTACCTTTAAAGTGAAATCTGCTCCATTAATCATATAATGCATTATCTAAATGAGGTTACTTTTGGTAAGAAAATATGGCACAGTTTTCCACATATTTCTAGTTTTACACTTAACTTCTAATTTCTCATGTTTCTTGCTGCCTTTGCCATCTACTGGCTTAGTGGTTCCTTGGATCTTGTCGGACGTGTCAAGGGCCACAGAAATGCAGGCTAGTGGTATGCCAAGTGGCCCAAAACAAGACACATTGTTTCTTACTGCAAGGCATAAGATGTCTTAAACTGTTCATAACTGAGCATTTTGCTTTAGTGTCATGCTCTACATACTGACCTTGAAAGAGCAATGCTGGTTGTGTTGCTTTTAGAAGGGATCCAGAAAGCAAAAGTGCTGTCACCAGTCATTTTCTAGTAATTATTTATTGAACATGCATTTCAGTCACTACTAAACAAATACATGGAAGAAACTGAAAATAAAAGTTAAATGTTTTTTGTTTTTTTTTTTTTTTACGGGGCGCCTGGGTGGTTCAGTCGGTTGAGCATCCGACTTCGGCTCAGGTCACGATCTCACGGTCTGTGAGTTTGAGCCCCGCGTCAGGCTCTGGCCTGATGGCTCAGAGCCTGGCGCCTGCTTCCCATTCTGTGTCTCCCTCTCTCTCTGCCTCTGCCCCGTTCATGCTCTGTCTCTCTCTGTCCCAAAAATAAATAAACGTTAAAAAAAAAATTTAAAAAAAAGTTAATTTTTTTTTAAACCCATACACACTATTTTAATACAAATATCAAAATAATACTTATTAGGGCACCTGGGTGGCTCAGTCAGTTGGGAGTCCGACTTTGGCTCAGGTCATGATCTCGCGGTCCATGAGTTCAATCCCCACTTCGGGCTCTGTGCTGACAGCTCAGAGCCTGGAGCCTCTTTCAGATTCTGTGTCTCCCTCTCTCTCTGCCCCTCCCCGACTCATGCTCTCTCTCTCTCTCTCTCTCTCTCTCTCTCTCTCTGTCAAAAATAAATAAACATTAAAAAAATTTAAAAAATAATAATACTTATTAAAAACAAGAACAAACTTGGGGAAATGCAAAGCCAGACAAGAAGCTTGGAAAACAGGAGGAGCACCCTGGGCAATCCAGAATGTGGTCACCCTCAAGGATACACCTAAGGCTAAAAGAATACACAGAGAAAAAGCTATTGAAATTTAATGGAGGATATAGAAGGATTTTCTGGTGAGCTAAGCATTTTTAACTTTATCCTCAGGCTATGTACAATTCAAGCATGAAAATATAAAATCAGATTGGCATTTCAGAATCATAACTATATAAACATAAGAAATGTATTGGAGTGAGTATATACAGAGTCATAAAAGAACAATGAGGAAGCTATAACCATTTTCAATATTATTAGAAAAAGGGAAAATAAAATGATAGCTTTAAGGATGGATTAACAGAACTTTTTTATCAACAATCTAGAATGAATAATTAGACAGACATAATTACCAAAACATTAGTATGATATTATCATATCACCTTTAAAATAATTTAGTTTTAAGGTAACTTTCAATTTAATGAATGATGGCATTAGAAAATTCTAGCTTAAAAAAAAAATAAAAAGGAAAGCAAAGAAAATTCCAGCTGTTCTTGATCAGAGAATAAAGATCCAAGTTTCTTGAAAAGCCTTTTTACTAACTTAATATTTGAGATATTCAACAATAAAATGGATTTTTATCAAAGCTAATTTCTGAAAAGTCAAATATAATAATTTTAGCAAAATGTTGTAATAGGATACAAATATTCTGGAAAGTTTGTCTCAGATGAACTGTCTAAGATGAGATGAGAATAGTGTGTTTTAAGGACTATCATATAGAAGACAACCTAAGACATAAGAAAGTCTGATGGTTCCACACTACTCTCTTATGGCAAACATTCTCTCTAGGAGGTAAGGTGATTCTAATTTGTTTATTTTTTTAACTTGATGTTTTTGAGTATTAGATATAAGGAAATCTAAACCTTCCCTTATTGTGGTTGTGCACAGGTACACATGTTTCTTTACAGTCTATAAGAGAGAGTATACAGTAGCTTGGAGAAAAGCTAAAATGACAAGAATGGGCAGCAAGGAACAGATATCAGAAAACTTATAATAATAAAATTGTTAGCTTAGAACCCATAGCTATAATTATGTCAGGTTGTAATTGTCAGGTTTTCTCTAATAAATTTGACATGTGTATCATAGGCTTTTTATATCTAAATTCCCCTACTTAAAAGTGAAATCATGGCACTCAATCCTTATCTGCACTATTGCTTAACCTAGAACCTGAAACCTAGAACTTGTATTATATACAGGAATTATCCTACAGAACTCTCCTTTGGTCATCTTTCCTTATCCAAAAGAAATCCACTAAATACTTTCTTTTCTACTGTCTTGATATAAATATATTGATCCATTTCTCTCCAGCTATTCGTATTCACATTCCCGAACATCTACAATTTCTTATCTGAATTACTAGTTAAAGTCTCCCTAAGTGACCACTACTCCACATGTAATATTTTCAATGTAAATTTTTTCTTGTTTCTAAGTTGTTTTAACTCTGCAACGGCCTCCTCATTTCTTAGAATAGATCCCAAATCCTTACCAAAAAAAGTCAAGACCTTACTCTCTGGCTTTAACTTTCTGACTTCAATCTCTTTATTTACCACTCCAGCTTCATGGCCTTAATTCATTTGCTCAAATGGGGCAATTCCATTTCTACCTCAGGACATTCACATGTACTCTTCTCTCTACCTGAAATGAACTTCTGTACCATCGATCTATGCCCAGAAAACTTCACTCAATTTTAAGGTTTAGATTACACGTCACTTCCTCAGAAAATTATTTTGTCAACATTGAACAGTTTAGAAACAACAATAATACTCCCATATCAGTCAAATACAAAATAGAAAAGGTCTCTGATGAAAATATCGTCAGTAAAATTAAGGAATCAAATTAGGAATCAACTTTAATCAAAATGTGTTGATGCTTACCTTCTCTATTTGGAAAAGAGGACTGTGTTGAGCAAGCAGGGATATTCTTGATTTTCTTTTTCTTTTTATTTTTCTTTTTAATGAAGGTATATCAAAGTTAATGAAAAATGATATGAATGACGATAATAAAAGTTGAACATATGGAAGTCCTAGTTCAGATGCTGGTGGTAAAAAGTGTTTAGTAGCTTTGTGACAACTGGTTTGAGAATAGAACTCATTGTTATTCCACAAGGTTATTGTATTTGCTTAGGCGAGATTGATGCCCAAGCAGCCATCCTGAGTAAAGCTTGGCCTCTAACACCATTCAGATGTCTCTTCAGTGGTTTTGCTGCCCTTCATGATGGAAGGTTTGTCAACAAGTGAAACAAAGGGCACACTAATATCAGATTAAGGCAAAGTCTAAGACTCTCTCTCTGTCTCTCTCTCTCTCTCCCTCTCTCTCAGTAGATATGCATATGTGTTAATGTTATGGTGAGTGAATATCCAATGGTTGTGCACGAATAGAAAAGACCCATTTTCAGAAAACAGAACAGTATCCTATCCAGAAGTTTTTCTTTCTCTGGTCTTTCAATATATTTGAGATTATTAAATTGGCAGTGATATATAGAAAAGACCAATCAACTGAGATTATCAATAAATTTTTGACAATATTCTCATCATTTTTTCTTGATTGCACTAATTTCATTGTTTATTTTATGTAAGAAAAAATGTTTATTTATTTTTGAGAGAGAGAGAGAGAGCACAGGGGAGGGCAGAGAGAGAGGGAGACACAGAAACTGAGGTAGGCTTCAGGCTCTGAGCTGTCAGCACAGAGCCCGATGCAGGGCTCAAACTCACAAACTGTGAGATCAAGACCTGAGCCAAAATTGGATGCTTCACCGACTCAGCCACCCAAGTGCCCTAATTTCATTGTTTAAATATAACAGAATGATTTTGCTTTTTGAGTTGGACAGGAAATTGATCATTTTATTTAACTAAATATTCATCAAATACTCACCTAACGCAAACTATAGTATGAGCCATATATAGGTCATATATCCACAAATGTTTAATGTTTCAAAAAGTATATAAAATATTATAGTTGTTATTATTTAATATTTCAAATGTACTAGAGGTTTGTGTACATAAACAAAATCACTGAAATAGTTACCATGCTTAAAGAAAGGAAGTCAATGTAAAAGTGCTTCTACAAAGATTGCTTATAATACTGTGTTTTACTAGAATTAAAGAGAAGAAAAAACATCACATAAACATTTACCATGCTGTATTACTGTGAGATACCAAGAAAATGATAGAATCAATATCTACCATGTGGTAAAGTAGAATTTCTGAATATATATGCAGATCATAGGCCTGATATTAAGGATTCAGACAGGAAAAATGAGTCCAATTTCCAATCAATACTCAAAGCCTAGCTCACTGGATTAGTGAGATATATTACAAGTCATGATTAGGGAGCAGTTTTATAAAAGGGAAAAAGTCTTGGGGCGCCTGGGTGGTTCAGTCGGTTGAGTGTCCGACTTCAGCTCAGGTCATGATCTTGCAGTTTGTGAGTTCGAGCCCTGCGTTGGGCTCTGTGCTGACAGCTCAGAGCCTGGAGCCTGCTTCAGATTCTGTGTCTCCCTCTGTTGGCCCCTTCCCTGCTCATGCTCTGTCTCTCTCTGTCTCTCAAAAATGAATAAATGTTTAAAAATAATTTTGTTTTCAAAAAAGGAAAAAGTCTTCCTCAAGCCAAATATGGTAAGTTCATTTTGTTTCTTAGTGCGATGATGTTGGAAAAACATAAGGACAGAGCATGTGACAGTTTTTGAGGTGACCTAACAGCCTCCACTTCTTGAGAGTCACAAACTTGTATAATGGCCCCCACTGAGTTCGGATAGGATTTGTGATTTTCTTCTAATCAGTGGAATATGGCAAAGATGGTGAGATATCATTCTTGTGATTGTGTTACCACACATGAGTAGCTGGCAACTCATTTTAGAGACTTCCCTTGCAGCCTTAAGTGGCCATGTTGACAAAGCCTATGTGGTAAAGATTGCAAGAAGCCTCTAGGAATGTCACTCTGACATCTGAAGGTGGTTTCCAACCAAAAGCTAGCCAGAAGCTGAGGTTTTCCCTCATAGGCCCAAGAAAATGAATTCTGCCAGCAATTAGATGAGCTTGAAGAGGATAATTCCCAAGTTGAGCCACCACATATGAATCAATTCCAGCTGAAACCTTGATGGAAGCTTGTGAGACTCTGAGCAGTGGACCCAACTAAGCTTTGCCCAGGCTCTTGACTTACAGAAAACACAGGGCAATAAACCTATGTTGCTTTAAGCCACTACACTGTGGCAATAGGTTATACTGAAGTAGAAAACTAAAATCATAGAGAAAGAAGGAAAGAGTAATCCTGAAATCCTCCTGGATGGACTATCATGATCATGTATAAACTGGTGAAAAAAAAGTCTTCCCAAGGGGAATGCTAAGCTCCTTTATGACACAGTACATGGTCAAGAACTAAAGAGGAATTACCTCTGTCCTTCTAAGCCAAGAAAATAAAGCATACAAGTAGATTTCACCAGCTGACCCTGTCTCAGATATCAGACTGGAGATCAGAAAAAAAACAGAGGGCAGTAGGTAGAATTAAACACCTGTATCTTCTCCATCTTTATGTGGTTAGTCTTCTCCTTCTTCTAAAATAATTCAAGGAGCACCCAGATGGGTCAGCCGGTAGAACATGCAACTCGATCTTGGGGTTGTGAATTTGAGTCCCACAATGGGTGTAGAGATTACTTAAGAATAAATAAATACAGGCTTCTGGGAAGATGGCAGCGTAGGAGGATGCTGGGCTCACCGTGTCCTGTGGATCTCATAGATTCCATCCCACCTGCCTAAATAACCCAGAAAATTGCCAGAAGACTAACAGGACAGATTCTCCAGAGCCAAGTGCAGACAAGAGGTCCATGGAAGAGGGTAGGAAGGGTGGAGAGGCGTTGCACGCTCCACGGACTGGCGGGAGGGAGCCAGTGCGGAGGGGTGGCCCGCTGGCCAAGCAGAGCCCCTGAGTCTGGCTTGCAAAAGCGGAGGGGCAGGACAGAGTGTGTTCCCACAGCAAGCAGGACTTGATATCTGGAAGGTTATAAGCTAACAGCTCTGCTAGGAGAGCGGGAGGGCTGGAGAACAACAGGAGGGAGAGTTGTTGAGCCCAGACAATAGAGTGCAGCTTGGCGGGGAACAAAGGTGCTCGCCAGCGCCATCTCCCTCGCCCATCCCCCAGCCAAAATCCCAAAGGGAACCGGTTCCTGTCAGGGAACTTGCTTACACCACACAAACACCCAACGCTGTGCTTATGTGGAGCCACCCCTCCGGCAGCGGGTCTGACTCCCTCCCGCTGCCACAGGGCCCCTCCTGAAGTGGATCACGGAAGGAGAAGCGAGCTAAGCCTGCCCCTCCTGCCCCCATGCACCTTGCCTACCCACCCCAGCTAATACACCAGATCCCCAGCACCACAAGCCTGGCAGTGTGCAAGTAGCCCAGATGGGCCAAGCCACCCCACAGTGAATCCCACCCCTAGGAGAGGGGAAGAGAAGGCACACACCAGTCTGACTGCAGCCCCAGCGGTGGGCTGGGGGCAGACATCAGGTCTGACTGCGGCTCCACCCACCAACTCCAGTTATACACCACAGCACAGGGGATGTGCTCCGCAGTCCCACACCACTTCAGGGACTATCCAAAATGACGAATCGGAAGAATTCCCCTCAAAAAAAACCTCCAGGAAATAATGACAGCTAATGAACAGATCAAAAACGATTTAAACAATAAAACAGAAAATGAATTTAGAATAATAGTCATAAAATTAGTCACTGGGCTTGAAAACAGTATAAAGGACAGCAGAGAATCTATTGCTACAGAGATCAAGGGACTAAGGAACAGCCAGGAGGAGGTAGAAAATGCTATTAATGAGCTGCAAAATAAAATGCAGACGACCACAGCTCGGATTGAAGAGGCAGAGAAGAGAATAGGTGAACTAGAAGATAAAATTATGGAAAAAGAAGCAGCTGAGAAAAAGAGAGATGAAAAAAATCCAGGAGTATGAGGAGAAAGTTAGAGAACTAAGTGATGCACTAAAGAGAAATAATCTACTCATAATTGGTATTCCAGAGGAGGAAGAGAGAAGGAAAGGTGCTGAAGGTGTAATTGAAGAAATAATAGCTGAGAACTTCCCTGATCTGGGGAAGGAAAAAGGCATTGAAATCCAAGAGGCACAGAGAACTCCCTTCAGATGTAACTTGAATTGATCTTTTGCACAACATATCATAGTGAAACTGGCAAAATACAAGGATAAAGAGAAAATTCTGAAAGCAGCTAGGGATAAACGTGCTCTAACATATAAAGGGAGACCTATAAGACTAGTGATGGATCTCTCTACTGAAACTTTCTGGCAGGCCAGAAAGGAATGGAAGGAAATCTTCAATGTGATGAACAGAACAAATATGCAGCCAAGAATCTTCTATCCAGCAAATCTGTCATTTAGAATAGAAGGAGAGATAAAGGTCTTCCCAAACAAACAAAAACTGAAGGAATTCATCACCACTAAACCAGCCCTACAAGAGATCCTAAGGGGGATCCTGTGAGACAAAGTACCAGAGACATCGCTACAAGCATGAAACCTACAGACATCACAATGACTTTAACCCCATATCTTTCTATAATACTGAATGTAAATGGACAAAATGTGCCAACCAAAAGACATAAGGTATAAAATGGATAAAAAAAAAACAAGACCCATCTATTTGCTGTCTACAAGAGACTCATTTTAGACCTGAGGACACCTTCAGTTTGAGAGTGAGGGGATGGAGAACTATTTATCATGCTACTGGAAGTCAAAAGAAAGCTGGAGTAGCCATCCTTATATCAGACAAACTAGACTTTAAATTAAAGGCTGTAACAAGAGATGAAGAAGGGCATTATATAATAATTACAGGGTCTATCCATCAACAAGTATTAACAATTATAAATGTCTATGCACCGAATACGGAAGCCCCCAAATATATAAAAAATTACTCACAAACATAAGCAAACTTATTGACAAGAATGTGGTAATTGCAGGGGACTTTAATACCCCACTTACAACAATGGATAGATCATCTAGACACACGGTCAATAAAGAACCAAGGGCCCTGAATGATACATTGGATCAGATGGACTTGACAGATATATTTAGAACTCTGCATCCCAAAGCAACAGAATATACTTTCTTCTCGTGTGCACATGGAACATTCTCCAAGATAGATCACATACTGGGTCACAAAACAGCCCTTCATAAGTATACAAGAATTGAGATCAGACCATGCATACTTTCGGACCACAATGCTATGAAGCTTGAAATCAACCACAGGAAAAAATCTGGAAAACCTCCAAGCATGGAGGTTAAAGAACACCCTACTAAAGAATGAATGGGTCAACCAGGCAATTAGAGAAGAAATTAAAAAATATATGGAAACAAACGAAAATGAAAATACAACAATCCAAACGCTTTGGGATGCAGTGAAGACAGTCCTGAGAGGAAAATACATTGCAATCCAGGCCTATCTCAAGAAATAAGCAAAATCCCAAATATAAAACCTAACAGCATACCTAAAGTAAATAGAAGCAGAGCAGCAAATACACCCCAAACCCAGCAGAAGAAGAAAATAATAAATATCAGAGCAGAAATAAACAATATAGAATCTAAAAAAAAACTGTAGAGTAGATCAATGAAACCAAGAGTTGGTTTTTTGAAAAAATAAACAAAATTGATAAACCTCTAGCAAGTCTTCTCAAAAAGAAAAGGGAGATGACCCAAATAGATAAAATCATGAATGAAAATGGAATTATTACAACCAATCCCTCAGAAATACAAGTAATTATCAGGGAATACTATGAAAAATTATATGCCAACAAACTGAATAACCTGGAAGAAATGGATAAATTCCTAAACACCCACACGTCTCCAAAACTCAAACAGGAGGAAATAGAAAGCTTGAACAGACCCAAAACCAATGAGGAAATTGAATCAGTTATCAAATATCTCCCAACAAATAAAAGTCCAGGACCAGATGGCTTCCCTGGGGAATTCTACCAGACATTTAAAGCAGAGATAATACCTATCCTTCTCAAGCTGTTCCAAAAAATAGAAAGGGAAGGAAAACTTCCAGACTCATTCTATGAAGCCAGTATTACTTTGATTCCTAAACCAGACAGAGACCCAGTAAAAAAAGAGAACTACAGGCCAATATCCCTGATGAATATGGATGCAAAAATTCTCAATAAGATACTAGCAAATCGAATTCAACAGCATATAAAAAGAATTATTCACCACGATCAAGTGGGATTCATGCTTGGGATGCAGGGCTGGTTCAACATTCGCAAATCAATCAACGTGATACATGACATTAATAAAAGAAAAGATAAGAACCATATGATCCTGTCAATCAATGCAGAAAAAGCATTTGACAAAATTCAGCATCCTTTCTTAATAAAAACCCTCAAGAAAGTCGGGATAGAAGTAACATACTTAAACAGCATAAAAGCCATTTATGACAAGTTCACAGCTAATATCATCCTCAATGGGGAAAAACTGAGAGCTTTCCCCCTGAGATCAGGAACACGACAGGGATGTCCACTCTCACTGCTGTTGTTTTACATAGTGTTAGAAGTTCTAGCATCAGCAATCAGACAACAAAAGGAAATCAAAGGCATCAAAATTAGCAAAGATGCAGTCAAGCTTTCACTTTTTGCAGATGACATGATATTATACATGGAAAATCCGATAGACTCCACCAGAAGTCTGCTAGAACTGATACATGAATTTAGCAAAGTTGCAGGATACAAAATCAATGTACAGAAATCAGTTGCATTCTTATACACTAATAATGAAGCAACAGAAGACAAATAAAGAAACTGATCCCATTCACAATTGCACCAAGAAGCATAAAATACCTAGGAATAAATCTAACCAAAGATGTACAACAGCTGTATGCTGAAAACTATAGAAAGCATATGAAGGAAATTGATGACGATATAAAGAAATGGAAAAACATTCCGTGCTCATGGGTTGGAAGAATAAATATTGTCAAAATGTCAATACTACCCAAAGCTATCTACACATTCAATGCAATCCCAATCAAAATTGCACCAGCATTCTTCTCGAAGCTAGAACAAGCAATCCTAAAATTCATATGGAACCACAAAAGGCCCTGAATAGCCAAAGTAATTTTGAAGAAGAAGACCAATGCAGGAGGCATCACAATCCCAGACTTTAGCCTCTACTCAAAGCTGTTATCATCAAGACAGCATGGTACTGGCACAAAAACAGACACAGGGACCAATGGAATAGAATAGAAACCCCAGAACTAGACCCACAAAAGTATGGCCAACTCTTCTTTGACAAAGCAGGAAAGAATATCCGATGGAAAAAAGACAGTCTCTTTAACAAATGGTGCTGGGAGAACTGGACAGCAACATGCAGAAGAATGAAAGTAGACCACTTTCTTACACCATTCACAAAAATAAACTCAAAATGGATAAAGGACCTGAATGTGAAACAGGAAACCATCAAAACCCTAGAGGAGAAAGCAGGAAAATACCTCTCTGACCTCAGCCACAGCAATTTCTTACTTGACACATCCCCAAAGGCAAGGAAATTTAAAGCAAAAATGAACTATTGGGATATGAAGATAAAAAGCTTCTGCACTGCAAAGGAAACAATCAACAAAACTAAAAGGCAACCAACGGAATGGGAAAAGATATTTGCAAATGACATATTGGACAAAGGGCTAGTATCCAAAATCTATAAAGAGCTCACCAAACTCCACACCCAAAAAACAAATAATCCAGTGAAGAAATGGGCAGAAAACATAAATAGACACTTCTCTAAACAAGACATCCAGATGGCCAACAGGCACATGAAAAGATGCTCCTCATCGCTCCTCATCAGGGAAATACAAATCAAAACCACACTCAGATATCACCTCACGCCAGTCAGAGTGGCCAAAATGAACAAATCAGGAGACTATAGATGCTGGAGAGGATGTGGAGAAACGGGAACCCTCTTGCACTGTTGGTGGGAATGCAAATTGGTGCAGCCACTCTGGAAAACAACGTGGAGGTTCCTCAAAAAATTAAAAATAGACCTACCCTATGACCCAGCAGTAGCACTGCTAGGAATTTACCCAAGGGATACAGGAGTGCTGATCCATAGGGGCACTTGTACCCCAATGTTTATAGCAGCACTCTCAACAATAGCCAAATTGTGGAAAAAGCCTAAATGTCCATCAACTGATGAATGGATAAAGAAACTGTGGTTTATATACACAATGGAGTACTATGTGGCAATGAGAAAGAATGAAATATGGCCCTTTGTAGCAACGTGGATGGAAATGGAGAGTGTGACACTAAGTGAAATAAGCCATACAGAGAAAGATAGATACCATACGTTTTCACTCTCATGTGGATCCTGAGAAACTTTACAGAAACCCATGGGGGAGGGGAAGGAAAAAAAAAAAGAGGTTAGTGTGGGAGAGAGCAAAGCATAAGAGACTCTTAAAAACTGAGAACAAACTGAGGGTTGATGGGGGTGGGAGGGAAGGGAAGGTAGGTGATGGGCACTGAATAGGGCATCTTTTGGGATGAGCACTGGGTGTTGTATGGAAACCAATTTGACAATAAATGTCATATATTAAAAACAAGTTAAAATAAATAAAATAACTCAAGATTACTTTTGATTGCATTAGCATTCTATATTGACATCCTGGAGAACATCCATTAAATGCTATGATCGTCATTGGGTAGTGATTTAAGAGCAAGGGCTCTGGTGTCACACAGCCTGACTTTGAATCCTACATCCTCCATGTTCCAAAAGCATAAATGAGCTTACTTCTTTAATTCAACTTGCTCATCTTTTAACCAGGGATACCAATAGTCCCTACCACTAAAGGATCTGTTAAAAATCGAGTTGATAAACATAGAAACACAAAGAACACAGAATGTCTTAGAGACAGAGAAGGGACATTATCTGATTATATCCAGACAAGGATCCCTTGAGAGAGATTGGTGATGGTATTCATAATTATCCCAGGTCAAATCAGAACTGAGTCTGTCCTACCCAAAAAGATTCATATATTCGACTAACAAAGAGTTATCACATGTGTTTTGTAATGTTCGTCTCTGAGTCAGCCTTTATTTCACATATACATTCAACAAATTGAGGGCCCCTTTGCACCTGACACTGTTATACGTTAGTGATACATACAGTAGCCCTCCAAACATAGAAATTTTGCTTTTGTTATGGGATAGTGATAGACTTCAATAATTGTTTATAAATTATAAATATTTATTTATAATTGCAATAAATTTACAAATTAATGTTAGGAGGTTATTTTTCTTTTGTTTTGTTTCTTTATTTTGTTTACTTATCTTTTCTTGTTTTCTAGATTTTTATTATTTACAGTAAGGCATTACTTCCACAGAATTCATATAAGGTATTTAAAGTAATTTGCTTCTTATTAACTAAGGCAAGAGGCATAAGATCATGTAAAATGATTAGGAACACAAAACAATAACTGCACATGAGACAAAAATGAAGTAAAATAAAATTAATATATTCATTTGTATTAACAATTTAAAGCTCCAAGTTTTAGTTATCAAGAGTTTTAATCTGTTTTTAAGTATCATGTGCCTAATGTACTACAAGAAATAAAATGTTAATTAAGTAGGAAAATATGTGCCTTGTTTCATAAAATAAAGCTTTAAAAATTATCAAAGTTAATTTGTTTTACTTTTTTAATGTTTATTTAGTATTCTGAGATAGAGAGGGCTTAAGAGCAGGATAGGGGCAGAGATAGAGGGAGAGAGAGGATCCCAAGCAGGCTCCACACTGTCAGCACAGAGCCTCACATGGGGCTCGATCTCACAAAATGTGAGATCATGACCTGAACCAAAATCAAGAGTCAGAAACTTACTGGACTGAGCCACCCAGGCACCCCGATTTGTTTATTTTTAAGTCATGAAATGTACAGTATTGATTCCAGAATATGGTGGGGGAAAAACTATTTTAAAAAAGGCAGGTTAGTTATTAGTATTGATAAGATATTGAACAATTCCCATGGACTTGCATCTAGATTTTTAAGATATTTTAATTGTAAATAACATAATGAATTTAGATTGCACTAACAGCATTTGAATTAGACTGGTATAAATATGTGGTGGTCTTGTGTCAGTCTTGAGGAGAACTTCACAGATAAATAGCAGACAGTAGAAAATCTGGCCGCTGAACATTAACTATAGTCCATATAAAGTTTATTCTCAGCCATGTATATTATATATATATATATATGTATACATACACATATATATTATATATTATATAATTTTATTTTATATTATATATAGTATATATTATATACTATGTATATATATAATATATATATATACTATGTATATATATTATATGCATATTATATACTGTGTATATGTATATTATATTATATTATATGTATATTATATGTATATTATATGTATACACTATATGTATTATATGTATTATATATTATACTGTGTATATATATATATTATATACATATAATATATATTATGTATATGTATTATGTATATATAATATATATACATACATATAATATATATATCTTGGTTGGGGGTGGAGATTAGCTCTATGAGGGGGGGTGTGTGCACACGTGTGAATGTGTGTGCATTAAGTGAAGACTATGAAATTGAAGGGTTAAGGGATGAAACTAAGTGGTAATTCATGATTTTATTTATTCATTTTACTCTGAAGCCTTATTGTCAATGGTTAAGCAATGTGATCTAAGGAATGAACAAGGTAAAGACTGCTTGCAAAAGTCAATGGGATTTTTTTTTTCCAAGAAGAAATGAGTGTCTAGAATCCACCATGACGGCATTTTTCCAACGGCTCCCATCCATCAAGAATAGAACAAGAGCGCGTTGTTGATCATATTGAAAGTTCTACCGCAAAAGTTTGGGGCTAGTGGTAGACACTCCTGTCCTAACGTTGTTCAGGTTATAACCCCTATGAAACAAAAACCGGTATCTTATTCTTGAAACTATGTTCATACCTCCATTTTCATCAAGAAATATAACAGCATTTCGTTGTCCTTAATTTATTGAGAAAGTAAATTTAAGAATTTTCCCTAGGCTGTATTTCTGAATTCCTAGAAGAAATTGGAGAAGTCATTTACTTTTCTGTGCACTTCAGCCACACTATTTGTCAGGAGGAGGAATATTCATCTTTCTCTCCCAGGTACTTGGCTTAATTTATATTAGTACAGAACTTTTCATTTTATATCATATTTCATATAAAAATATCAACCTTTTATTTCATCTTCATGTACTTCCTGTCAATTGCCTCCCTGTTTTATTTCATAGTAACATTTTTAGGATCAGTGCCATTATGATCTGTGAAAAATAGCTTTCAAGGCTGTATATCAATAGAGTACCTTTTTTTTTTTGCTTTGTTTTGTTTTGCTTTTCAGTTAGGAAATGTGAATTAAATGTATATATTTCAGACATTACCTAGTATAACATTTCAGATGTCTCTAAAACTTATTGAGAAAACAGGTAAAAAGGTCATATGTAGATTTAAAACTTTATTTTCAAACACCTAGGGTCAAATACTATTGTTTGACATTCCTGTAGATCTTACAGTTTTCTTTAACAAACCTCGAAAAGCAGAACCTTAGAATATACTCTAGTAAAAATTAATGTACTTTTAAATTCTAAATGGAATAAACTTGACATATATATTTGCTATTTCATTTTAATTTTGGACAAACTGTAAATGATTACAATTTGGGTGACCACTAGTATTCCAAAATTTGGAAAATAAGCTATAAGCAATATGTGCTTATAAACCAGAGTAATCATATATTTACACAAACACACAATCCAAAACATCATTTTACCTCAGGTTATAAAAGTATAAATAAGTAAATTTTCTTTTTACCACAAAGATATTTTGTATGTTATTTATGCCACAGGGTAACATAGTAACAGCTTTTTTTATAAACAAGAAAATAACATAAAGTTAACTGTTCACTCAAAAGGTAGAGCGTAAATCCTAGTATTCACACCTTTTGCTTACCTCCATTGAAGTTAAGACTTTCCATAAGTGCTTACAATTCCAAATTGAGGGAGAAATGTATACATCAGTTTAATACAGCATGCATTATTTTAATGATAAAAGAACATCGTTTTCTGTTCATAGTTACATTTCAAAATAAGGCTTATTAAAAACAAACATAATGACAGTATGATGAAATACACTGTTGTAAAAGCACATGATCTACTTCTTAGTTCTAAAACAAATGTCAAACCATAACTAACAAATTATACAAAGAAAATCACTTTAGCTTCTAGCATCTGATATACTGATATATCTAGTATCTGATAATAAGGAATACTAAACAAATCCAATATCTAAAAGAAAAAATTACAAAATGAGTTAGTGAATATTCTTGACTGGGGTAATTGACTCACCTTTAGAAAGACGATAATGCTTCAGACTACATTCGGTATTTGCATCTTATATATAATGATTCATAAACCAAGCCCAAACTTTTTTGTTTGTTTGTTTTAGGCCCAGGGGTCATACAGAGGGTGTGTCCCATGAGGCCATAGATGTGGGCTGAAGGCCAGGTGACAATTAAGTACAAGTAAGTGCCAGGGGAGTTTGTGCAATTTGGTGGAGTCTTAGGACCCGCTAGAGCCTGATTTCATACATACCATTTCCAGCTGATTATGGAGTCCTGTGGCACAACTTAATTTGATGATTTACTGGATCAGATAATACCCAGTTCATTAAGGAGAACTGAGAGGAAACGCCTACATACGTGGTTCCCCATCATCAGGATGGGGACACAACGTAAAACCATTTTTCTTTCAATCCTTAGAGACCAGATTATGATTTTCCTATTGGCTTACCAGAGCTCCTATACTACATTTGTCACTGGCCAAACCGAGAGCAATAGGATCAGAGAGGACCAATAAGGCACAATTGGTGAAGGGACTTGCACGGCAGACTGTATCATCACCAGTACTTATGGGTCTGATTCCCACTCAAAAGCAGTAGCCTACGGGCTTTCTGAGAATTGGTTCAAAGCAACACACACACGTCATAAATGTTGCCTCTATAAATCTTAAGAGGCTGGACAATTATTGAGCTTCTTTCTGAGGTACTGGCTTTCTAAATTTTCTCTGGGATTTTTCCTCCACCTTCTGGCAGACTTATTGTCTTAACAAGTTACATAGGCGTTTGCTACTTCTTCCTTACAAGCCCCAACCAGCATGACATCACTGACTGAATGCAGCAGCATCTACTGTGCAATAACAAAAGATAAAAAGAACGGTGAGCCGAATTGTGACAGGGAGTTGTAGAACCATAATAGCCCTGAGCATAAACAATAAAGTTGTACTGATGTCTTTATAATGGAAAAATACATAGCTTCTGCTGGGATTTTCTATTTGATAAGGGGGAAAAGGGCATTTGTATACCAGGAGACAAAGGTTTGGTTGATCAAGTCCACTAAAGATCAAATAACCAGCACAGCAAGTGGAGTTGAAGTCGACACCTGATAAGAATACCAACAAAACATGCTCATTTATCAATATCTGTTTTTTCTTTAAAAGTCAAATAGAAAAATTAAGATAAAGTAAAAGGAAGGGCATTTTTACATTTTCATGCCTTTGACTGTAGTAATGATATTTGTAATCAATTATGTTATATTGCTTTTGGTTTATGATTTTGTTAGCACAGGAAAGCTCCAAGATCTTACACTTTTCCCTTTTTGCTGTAATAAACCCCTATCTCTGGTTAGGGGGACTGGTATAAAAACTGTTCCCAACTATGTATTGAAGAACACAGAAATAGTATAATGTATATTTGTGGGCACATTGAGATAGATTCAGGTAAACCTCTTCACTTGTAATTCGATCACCTGTGCTATTTATTAATTCATTTTCTCTCAGATCCAAATTCGCCTGTCGATACATGCTCTGCAATAATGAATTGAAGTTTTTTAAGGATCACTCCCCCCTTTACAGGGAGCACAGTGTTAAGCCCTCTCAGGAAAGGGATATTGCAGGTGGAAGGCATTGTTCAAAACTTTTGACTATTATAAATC
This sequence comes from Puma concolor, assembly GCF_028749965.1. Taxonomy (NCBI): domain Eukaryota; kingdom Metazoa; phylum Chordata; class Mammalia; order Carnivora; family Felidae; genus Puma; species Puma concolor. Next base: position 19,562,207 of record NC_141667.1, on the reverse strand, counting down.
CATTCAAACATTTCTCTCTCCAAGAGTTAATCTTTCTTGCTATAAAGAAGTAATTCTAAAGCTATATTTATTACAAGCTATTTTCAATCTAGGTTCATGCCATTCAATCAGCCTAATGATTAGAAAGACTTCTGTGGCAGGAACAAACTCAGTGAATTTAAACACTCTGAGAAGTCAAGCTTTGCCAAAACTATATACCTTCTTCCATGAGATAACCTCTTAGTTTTTTTTCTCACATTATTACTTAGGTTCTGCCAACATAAATAGCAAAAACCTTGCAGTTCCTTTAATAGCTATGCTATCTCCTTCCAAGAAAGGTTTTGCTCTCTAATTGGATGATTTAGTTATTTCACTCTAGTTATCCAGATCTAGGTGAGTCTAAGTGCAAGGAGAGGTAGTGGGATGGGTCTTAACAAAAGTTGGCATCTGCGTGCAAGTCAAATGTTCCTTTTTGGAATTTTACAGTTTCTACAGGTAAAGGGAATCTGGTCTCCTCTAAAGAAAAGAGGATGGTATTGGTTGGGAAGGTAGGCACAATGGGATAAGGAGATTTAATATAGAAATAAGGATGGGGCGCCTGGGTGGTGCAGTCGGTTGAGCGTCCGACTTCAGCCAGGTCACGATCTCGCGGTCCGTGAGTTCGAGCCCCGCGTCGGGCTCTGGGCTGATGGCTCGGAGCCTGGAGCCTGTTTCCAATTCTGTGTCTCCCTCTCTCTCTGCCCCTCCCCCGTTCATTCTCTGTTTCTCTCTGTCCCAAAAATAATAAATAAACGTTAAAAAAAAAAAAAGAAATAAGGAATGTTTCTTCTTTCCTAACTCCTTGCCTTTCATAAGAATGTCATTGCAGCCAACTAAAAGTTACAGATATTTCACTACTGCCTTCTTTTTGCCTATCCAAGCCCTAGATGTAGTAAGACTCTTACTAACTTGAAATCAAACCAAGTTATATGGTTATATGGAATTCTAAATTTCCATTTATGATGCTCTGTTTTGTGAAAACATTTCAAACACCTAAGCCTCTATCAGGAAAGGCTCAAATAAGAAAACATAAGTTTATGCTATGTATTTCAAATAAGAAATATTCAATAGAGAATTGATATGATTCAAACTACTGGGAAGAATGGTCAGAGAGGCGATTTCTAACTTCAGCATTTGGACACTTTTAGGCATCACAGGGAAACAATGATTAATGATGACAGTTACTTTCAACACCAAAGTAGATGATTATTAGAAAGATGCCTAAAAGCCAACATTTGCTTTATTGCCTGTCCACAGTAGCCAAAAGACAAATAGTTTTTAATTCCATGTTACTTTCAAGATTTTATATGAGCACTTTTTATTAGCAACATTTATTTTTGTTAGCAACATTAACCCAAGCTTGATTTTTAAGGGAGTCTAAAAAATAAAGGTCAGGGATTTCAGTCTTTGCAGTAGAAGGGAAAGCATATATGGACAGAAGGATAATATGGTGCAGACAAGCATTGCATGTTTTCAGCAGATGATGTCTTAGTCTGTTTGGGCTGCTACAATAATAGAATTCCATAGAATGGGTGGCTTATAAGCAACAGAAATGTATATCCCACATTTCTGGAGACTGAAAAGTTTGAAATTAAGGCACTGGAAGATTTGGTATTTAGTGAGAAACAAGTTCCTATTTCATTAATGTCCATCTTCTCACTGTGTCCTCCCATGGTGGAAAGAATGAAGGACTTCTCTGAGGTCTCTTTTATAAGCACACTAATCCCATTCATGACAGCTCCACCCTCATGACCTGATCACCTCCCAAAGGTCCCACTTCCAAATACCATCACACTGTGAATTAGGTTTCCACACAGGAATTTTGGAAGGATACACACATCCTGTCTATAGCAGATGAGTTCTAAATTCTAAGTAATCTAAATTCTAAAATGCTCAGTCTATTTGCTGTTATAACAGTAGATTAGACAACATGAGTGAAGAATCAGTGAAGCCAGTTAGAAAGTTTCTTCATTAATAAAGAACAAAGATAATGGCAGTCTGTTTCAGAATGGCAATGACAGAAGTAGTCAAATTCTGGAAATACCAAAAGGGTCTGTAGGTGCACTGGATATGGAGTATAAGGGGAAAGGTGGAGTAAAAGAATATTGTTTTGCCTCAGCACCAAAAGATTGACTTGCCATTAATGTGGATGGGAAAGACTGTGAACAGAGCACATTAAGAAGAACACAACCATTCCACTCTGGAAAACAGTATGGATGTTCCTCAAAAAACTAAAAATAGAACTACCCTATGACCCAGGAATTGCACTACTAGGTATTTATCAAAAGGATACAGGTGTGCTATTTCGAAGGGACACATGCACCCCCATGTTTATAGCAGCACTATCAACAATAGCCAAAGTATGGAAACAGCCCAAATGTCCATGGATGGATGAATGGATAAAGAAGATGTGGTGTATATATATACATATACAATAGAGTATTACTCGGCAATCAAAAAGAATGAAATCTTGCCATTTGCAACTATGTGGATGGAACTAGAGGGTATTATGTTAAGTGAAATTAGTCAGAGAAAGACAAACATCATATGACTTCACTCATATGAGGACTTTAAGAGACAAAACAGGTGAACATAAGGGAAGGGAAACAAAAAGAATATAAAAACAGGGAGGGGGACAAAACAGAAGAGACTCTTAAATATGGAGAAAAACAGAGGGTTACTGGAGGGGTTATGGGAGAGGAGATGGGCTAAATGGGTAGGAGGCATTAAGGAATCTACTCCTGAAATCATTGTTGCACTATATGCTAATTAATTTGGATGTAAATTAAAAAAAATAAATTAAGCAGTCTCCAAAAAAGACAACTATTTTAGTTTACATATGATAAATTGAGAATTTTATTAAATATGGAAGCACATTGACTAAATATAACACTTCAGTCTGGAGTTTTGAGTGCATATTTCGGAAGTGATTGGTGTATAGATGTGTTTAAAATCATTGGACAAATAAAATAGCACAAATAGTGGATGCATTCAGGGAAGAGAAAAGAAGACTGAGGTTCATAATATAGCAAAATTTAAAGGTTTGGGAAAGAGGAGAATCCAGCAAATGAAGCTAAACAGGAATGCCCAGTGAGAGGTGCAATCTAAAGTCCAGGTGAAAAGGAAAAAAAAAAAAAAAAAAAGACTCCCTGAGAACAGAGACCGGCTGTGTCAAACACTGCTAATAAGACATGTCAGATAAAGACTGAAAATTTGACTATTCAATTTAGCAACAGAAGGATGGATATTCAATTTGACACAAAACCAACTGGATGTATTGTCATGAATCACAGAATATAATTTCATGGGGTTAAATCACTGGTATCAGTGGGACTAAAGCAGTATGAACTAGGAGTGAGAAAACAAAGAAAACAAACCTGGGAACTTACCAGCTTGAAACCTAGAATTACCAGCTACTATTCACTTCCTCCAAAAGGATGGTTACCTAACCAGCATGGAGCAATGAGCAAATATATTGATGGCATAGTCAAAACTAAGGAGAGTCTAAAATTCCTTTTGCTGAGAAATGGCAGAGGGCAGGAGAAATGCAAGAACTTACTGCAGCGGACCAGTTATCAGTGATCTTAGAAATGTCAATGGAAGATCTCTTTATGAAAAACAAAATTAAAGAAACTATTTAGGGTGGAATCAAACTTGAACAAAGAATCCAAGGTGAAGTTAAGAGAAGTTTGAATACCACTATGAGGGACGAGTACAGACAAAAAGGACAGAGCTCAGAAGAACTGGGTGAGTCATAAAGGGAATATATAAAGGTGACAAGGCTAATAAATATTTGGTAAGGTATAGCATATGAATATACAAATATAATTAGTTTATAAATATATTAAGATACTCAATGTTTTAGGCTCCTGAATCCTAATTTGGAGATTTAACCATTTATATTCTGCATGCCTACTATTACATGGTTACATATTATGAAAAATATATTAAATGAGTATTTGACACTGTACCATTTTCATTATTATTAAGTATAACTTTGCTTCTCCCTAAAGCCATGGATGTTAAACCAAAATCCATTGTCAACTATGTGTGATGAAATCACAGACTGTTCCTACAGTGACCATGCTCTTGAGATTCAAAATATAAGGACAGAAAAATATCTTCAACCATCATCAGAAAATAATGGATGGACCCAAATATAAAATTTTATAACTTTAAGCCTTTAACTCAATTCTTTTGTAATAAAGATACAATCTTTTATAATATGGAAAGTTTGAAAGGGGCTGCTTCTATTTCCAGCTCTGTAATGTATGAATTGCAAATAAATGGGAAAAATTTAAACAGTGACTGTACCATTGATTACTATCGAGAGAGCATTTTGCAATTCATAAATCCTAGTGAAAACCACTTTGCAACTTGTCATCTTTTGTAAATCACCATTTTCTTTGTAAAAAATAGATGTTGGAAATACAAAACAGTAAAGCATATTTTAACTTATCTAAATGTGGGATAAATTGTGCTTTTCTATTTGAAGTAGATAAAAAGAACATTTATCAGAAATACAACTTAGTTGTAGCTACAGGACATTCAAGCATACTTTCTAAATAAGACTGCCATTGATTTGGGCAGATCAAATGAAAATAAATCATGACTAAATATAATTATCTAGTCTTTGGCATGATTAAATACTTTCGGGTTGTGATTTATTTAGCTTACATACCTAGATATTTTTTCTTTGTAAACAGATGTAGGTGATCTCAATATAACTGGAACAATTTACTATCTCCCTCTCTTTGCCAAGAGAAAATGAAGGAAAACTAATTTGATCCCTTACTCTCCTCTGGAAAGTGATCATAAAAATGTGATGTATATTATTTATTATGGTTGTAGGCTCCAAGTTGAAGTATTGAAGAAACCAATGAGTACTTTACACAATAATACAATTCTTGGATTGTTAAGGAAAATAGAGTTATCTAGTTTCTTCTTGACACTACACTGGATCTCAAAATAAATGTCTGTGCTTAAAAGATAAATAAGTGTTTGACAAATAAAATGTAATATTAAGGAAACTACCATGCTTCCAATTGGCATTCTTTTGTGTGTGAACTATAAAGACAATCTGACTGTATTCAGTCTTGACCATGGTTTCTGGGGTGGAATTAGATAATTAATAGGATCCTAATACTGATTCCCAGGGCTATTACAGAAAATAACACAATCAGGAAGACAACTATGGAAACAAAAATAGAGATGGATTCAGAAATCGGGATATTGTCCTGTGACCAAGGGTGAAGAAATTGAAGATAATTTCTTAAAGAGAAAGAAGAAGAACTATTTAGAAAATGAAATAAAATGAGGAGTATCTACAAGAGGACATTATAATGACTTTCAAAGTTATGAGAACCCTGGGTAATTCTTATTTTAGTAACAGCCTTCAAAATTCAAATTCTAAATTATATGTCCTTTAGAAACTATCTCAAAGACTCAAAAGTGAAAATATTATAGAGATGGAAAGCCAGCAAACTTCACTCCATCTTCAAGATACTCTATATCTAAAGAAGAGGACAGCACTACAGTGAATGGCAGCCACAATGGACCTGGGACTAGGGGTGAAAGCATCATAAATGAAGAGATATTTAACAGTGTAACATTCTGATTTTCTCTTTAAAACAAAAAAAAAGAAAGAGACAGAGCAAGGATGATCTCTATGTAGTGGAGACAGGGTCGGACATATGGCTTGCATTTTCCACCATAAAGCTACCTAAAAAAAAAAAAAAAAAAAAATAGAGGCAATATCGTAGCCTCACACCGCATACCCTTTTAGTCACTAGGAATTACGGCCCTTTCACATGCAGAATGTGCTCACCCTCAGGACTCTCAGCCTACTCAATAGTCACGTCATGAGACTCAGAGTCCAAGATGTTCCCAACTATATCAGAACAAATATGACTCTTCTTAATCAGATGTGCCCATGGATAAGCATGTTATCTGCCTTCCCTCATCACACATCTCACAAAAAATGTTAAAATATGGGCAGGAAAACTGCCAAAAATCTCTTATTCAACAACAAGAAGAATGATAGACATATATAACACTCACTGATTCTTAGCAATTTTGAAATCATTCTGAGTAAAGATTGACAGGTTCCCCTACAACGAGTGTAAGAGATGTTTCTTAATTAGGTTCTGGTTCTGCTCCATTGTCTCTCTGTCCATTCTCTAAGGGTTTTTCTGCTATTATCTTTGGTCACCTACAAAGAGAACATTGAACAATATTGCCTCTTTGATGGCAGATAAATATTTTAAGCCTGCTTTCTGCCTGCTGAGCATTGAGATTCCAGAGAACATGTCAAATCTAAAAAAAAAAAAAATCAATTATCTATTAGGTCAAATGCAGATAACTTAGCCAATAAAGGTTTCTCAGAGCAGTATTTTTTAAGCAGTATTTTTTAAAAGCAGTATGAGTTTTCTATGTATTTGATGCTAGTTAGTGCATTACACAAAAACCATATCTAATATTCTTTTAGACATATGCCTCTTTCTAGACATAACCTTAAAAAGTTATGCTACTCTAGAATGATGCCCTATGCTTTTTACAGTATTTTCTTTTTTTCCAGTTAAAGAGACCAATAGAGACTCCTTTATAGGAGTCACAGATTTTTACCTGAAAAGCATATAATACTGGGTAGCACCTTAGATTTGGTCTAGGGTCGCACACTGTAATTGAATTTGAAGGCCCTTTACTCAGTAAATAGTCTAGATATGAGAAGTAGTTTAATTTCCTTTTCTGAAAATAATACTGTTCTTTTTGTATCATATCACATGAGGCTAAAGAGAAACAATTCATTCTCACATATCTTACCTGAAAGCCATGTCTCTGTTGACGTTATATTACATACATGTTCAGTCTTTCAAGTTATTGTAGGTTTAATATTACCAAATGTTTCACAAGTAAATAATAAAGAACATTTTTTTTAGTCTCCTTAAATACTTTCCTCACCACTTCTCCAGCATCCATTCATTGTGTGCTTCTAATGACAATGACATGTTACAGACTTTTTGTTATAGCTGTACCCCAGCTTTGAGTATCATATCTTAAATGTCAACAACTGTTGCGTATCAAATAACCCCTAAATTAAGTGGCTGAAAATTACAGCATGTATTTGTACTTATGCAGTCATAGTTCAGCAGAAAGTCAATGACAGAGACTGGGGTCATGTGGACAACTCCACTCAGAGGTATATTCACACACATATCTGTCCTTTAGCTTGAAGAAAGCTGTTCTCTGTCATGGCTGAGGTGGCTTAACTGAGGCTTCTTTGTTCTATGTATCTTATTCTCCTCCTGAGATCAGCAGCATTGCCCAAGTGGGTAGTCCCAATGGCATGATATAAATAAGTACAAGTCAAGTCAAAACAACTCAAGTGTTGGAAGCAAAAGTCAAGAAAATACTGAACATTAGAGCTCCTGGGTGGCTCAATCCATTAAGCATCTGACTTTGGCTCAGGTCATGATCTCGCGGTTCGTGGGTTCAAGCCCCACGTCAGGCTCCATTGCTGACAGCTCAGAGCCTGGAGCCTGCTTCAGATTCTGTGTCTCCCTCTCTCTCTGTTCCTCCCTCGCTCACACTATGTCTCTCTCTGTCTCTCAAAAATAAATAAAGCTTAAAAAAAAGAAAATACTGAACATCTTTAGTGCAAAGAACTTCAAAGTCATATGTATAGATGCAAGGACAGATGAACAATGAAACAAAATCACAATCTACTGAACACAGATTTACATAACTCTCTTGAGTTTTCTTTTCTCTAAAATAATGCTCAAACAAGTATCCCTGCTTGGACTTTATGTTTCTCTATATTCTATTGTAACTTAGCATTAACATCAGAATTTTTTTTAAATGCAATATACATCCTTTTATTTTCAATGAAAATTTTCTGACTTTCCCATTTAAAAATTATATTTTATCTTACTAATCTTTACAGAATTTATATAAATTCTGTAAAGATTAGTAAGATAAAATGTAATTGTTGTATATATATATATATATATATATAGTAAGATAAAAATGTATATATATAATTTCATTCATAATATGAATGTATTCTTTAGGGCTTTGTACTATCATCATCCATATTAATGTCTTCAAATTCAGCACTTATTTCAAGTTGTTAAGAAAGCAATCATAACCATCATTGTATCACCTAAGAGCATTGCATATAATCTTTTCCATTATGGTTATTCAGTATACTGAATTTAGTTATTAAGTGACACCAGTTAATAAGTCAATAATATTTTTGTTCTTAAACTATTAATTTGTTTCAACTCTTCAAATTTAGGTGCTTTGAATAGATTTAAAAATATTCTTTACAAAAAAAATTACACTATTTTTGTATAAATTTTACTTAATGTTGAAAAAATGAATATTGAAAACGTATTTAAATAATGAGCTTTGTTAATATTATTCTGATGGAAAGTTTACATGACTTTGAAACTTCACCTCTGGAGTGCTTTACATGACTTGGAAAAAAAGATTTCTAAAAACCATTACACAATTCATTGCCTTATAGCTAACATGACATTTATAAACCAATTCAAATGAAGTATTGCTATTGTAAGAATTTCATTTTGGTATCTAACCGTGTAAAAAATCATTTTAATCATAGAGTCTACTTTTCACATATCTAGCAACCACATTATCTTTAATCTATTAACAATTTTAAATGTCTAATGTTTGACTCATGTGCTAGAGCAGACAAATAATTGTTAGCAAATATATGCTGAGTGATCAAAAATATACAGTTTTAGATAGTAAGAGGTGCAAGACAGTACATTAACATAAGTATCTGTTGGCAACCACTAACAAATGCATATCACTGCTCAACATAGAAGTGCTAGTAATTTGTCTGGCAGCCATACACTTCCTTTAGATTGCATGCTATTAAATGTGATGTTTTTTGAGCTGAAAGGATTTGCTTTTTTATTACCAAGTTTATATTATGTGTCATTATTTTATATTCTGATAACATGATTCTCTCATCTTAGATTAAGTTTCAACAGCAATTTAAAATAACTAATAAACTCGGGAGCAAATTAGTATTAAAGAAAAAAAGGAAAACCACAGTGCCATTTGATGCTGAATTTAATTTAAAGAATCCATTTCATCAGCAAGAAATATTTACCGAGAAGTGCATTTTTTTATGTCAAAAGTAATCTTTATCATGTTGGATTAGTAGCCATTAAGCTACACTTGAAATATTCATCTTCCCAACATGGTTGTTTATGCAGATTATATTACAAAATCACATTAAATTGCTTGGTTAAAAGTAATTTTGCCTTCTGTATCCAATCACTTGTTAGTCTTGACTCAATCAATTAATTAAAATATTTTTGAATTATTGCTACATATTGGATTATGTGCCTCTGTGAAGTTTATATATAAAACATGGTTTCTGCTCTCAAATTTCTTATAATTATAAACACATGAACTTACACTATTAGGCACTGAGGAAAGGTTATAAATAGTATCTTAAAAATGTAGATGCAGGGAGACATTATTCTCCTAGAATGTATGCAGCTTTTCTTCTCTTAGCAGGACTAGAAAAATAGTAGATAGGTTCAAATATAAATAAAATTCTTATTTTTATTTAAATGTCAAATTGTCAAATGATTTCTTGCAACAATAACTTTATTAATAGTTTTCTGATTATACTGATCTGAGGATGCCTTCTGAAAAGAAAGGTGAGGATGTGTTAACATAGATGGAAGAGTAAAAAATCAAAGTATCAGAGTAAACATTATTCATTAGGTCTTATAGCCAAGGAAGGTCTCGGTTTATATAAAGGTGGCTGTGGTAGACAAACCCCAAATGGTTCCCATGAGACCCAAGTCCTGGTATTCATGTCCTTGTGATATCCTGTCCCTTTGGGTGTGGGTGGAACCTGAGACTTGCTTCTACTCAATAGCATACAGCAAATGTGATAGGATGCACGTATTGATTAACATAATTATTTTGCATAAAAGTGTCAATCGTATTGTTAGAAGATACTATTTCCCTTTCCCTGCTGGCTCTTAACTCTCAAGCTTTTTTTTTTTTTTTAATTTTTTTTTTTCAACGTTTATTTATTTTGGGGACAGAGAGAGACAGAGCATGAACGGGGGAGGGGCAGAGAGAGAGGGAGACACAGAATCGGAAACAGGCTCCAGGCTCTGAGCCATCAGCCCAGAGCCTGACGCGGGGCTCGAACTCACGGACTCACGGACCGCGAGATCGTGACCTGGCTGAAGTCGGACGCTCAAACGACTGCGCCACCCAGGCGCCCCTTAACTCTCAAGCTTTTATGTTTGTACTGCCTATGGAAAGGACCACAAGGCAAGAAGTTGGGGGTGGCTTCCAGCCAATAACTAGAAAGAAACAGGTCTTCATCCCAGTATCCTGAAAGGAACTGAATGTTGCCAACAACCACATGAGCTTGGAAGATATTCCTTAGTCAAGTCTCATGTAAGACTGCTACCCTAGTCAACATTTGGAGTTCAGCCTTGTTAGACCTTGAAGCAGAGGACCTAAATTAAGCTATGCGCTGACTGTGGACTCACTGAAACTGTGAGATAAACAAGTATTGGTTATTTTAAGCTACTAAGTCTATGGCAGTATTTTCACACAGCAACTGATGACAAATACAGTAACTAAAGATTTGAACCTTTTAAATGGAAAGCTTATGGTAGAAACATGAGAAAAAATGATTGACTGCAACATAGAATGCTCTTAAAATGTGGAGGACTGTAAATACCAGTATTTTTTAACATTTTCCTGTAAGCAGTGTGAGTCAAGGAGGTGAGTAGCATGGCCATTAAATATTATGTTAAAAATGGGAGTCAGATAAAATAACTGGAAACAGTTTCAGCATGAATATGACAAAGAAACCAGAATTTAAGAAAATGCTAAATAGGGGCCCCCTGGGTGGCTCAGTTGGTTAAGTGACTGACTTGGTTTCAGCTCAGGTCACAATCTCACAGTTCATGGGTTCAAGCCCTCCATCGAGCTCTGCACTGACAGCATGGAGCTTGGGATTCTCTCTCTCCCTTTCTCTCTCAGCCCCTCCCCTGCTCTCTCCCTCTCTCTTAAAAATAAATAAACTTAAAAAAAAAAAAAAGAAATTGCTAAAGAAGCTTCTAAAGGGATTTAAAGACAAAGTATGATAGCCTGTGTTAGTCTAGAGGCAACAATAAAAATAAACAAGAAATAAGTTGCTATAGTACATTTTAGAGATTGTATAAATAGGAAAAAAGAAGGATATGATACAAATTATGAAACTGTACTTGAAAATCTGCTTTCAGATTTGGATTATTTTTAAAGGACAATGAAATAAAAGGAAATGGAATTGATTTGTCAGGAGAAAGATTTGGAAGGAGAATAAGATGTATTCACTTTTTCAGTATTATCTTTGAGATATTAGAAGGGTAACTTAAGAAATGATATATGAAAAGAGTCTTAAAATAATAATAGTTAAATTTGAAACTGAGGGAATGTATATTACCATTGTTAGGATTGAGGTCATAATATAGAAGTTGATACAGAAAGGTAAAAAGAGAAGGGAAAAAAATCCCCAAAGAGAGAAATGGACAGGAAACAAAGAGTTGAGCTTACTGTAATCAGGAATAGAGACATTATTTTGACACCTTCACTACCTAAAGAATATAATATCCCCCTTCTTTTAATTCTTACAATTTTTGTGTTATATTTGATAGAAAATATTCATCTGTGACCCATCTTTTATATCAAACAATTATTAAGAAAGTGGATTATATTAAATATTACTTCATAAATTTCAACTTTTGTATTGTATTCAACATAAACAAATCAATATATTCTAATAGTATTAACGTTAAGAGCTGAGTTGTGCCCCTCCTCCAAATTCATTTGTTAAAGTCCTGACCCCAATACCTCAGAATGTGACTGTATTTAGAATTATGGTCTTTAATTTTGTTTTAATTTATTTTAGAGACAGAGTGAGCATGTGAGCAGGGGAGAGAGACAGAGAGATAACCTTAAGCAGGTTCCATGATCAGCACAGAGCCCCATGCGGGGCTTGATTCCATGACTCTGGGATCATGACCTGAGCTGAAATCAAAAGTCAGATGTTTAACCAATTGAGCCACCCAGGTGCCCCTGGAATTAAGGTATTTAAAGAAGTAAATAAGGTTAAATGACTTCAAAGGAAATGGATCTTAATCCAAGAACACAACCAGTGTTCTTTTAAGAAGAGGAGATTGTTATCATATACACAAATACACATAGAGATAAGAGCATGTAAAGATATTGGAAGAAGCCATGCATCTACAAACCAGAAAGAGAGACCCTTACAAGAAATTGACACTGCTTACACCTTGATCTTGGAGCTCTAGCTTCCATAAATGTGAGGAAATAAATTTCTGTTGTTCTACTCAGTCTGTGCTGCTTAATTAGGTAATCCTAGAAAACTAATGCAATCTACAGTCAATAAAACAACAAAATAATTGTTTAAAATGTATAATAGAATACTAATTTTTAATGAATATGCTTAATTATAAAGAAATGTAGTTTCAATGTGATTTTGCTTCTGAAGAACTGTCCCCATGCCTTCTATTAGGACAAACAAAATGGGAGAAAAACATTTTGAAAAATATTACATAAGCATTAGGTTACAAATTTCAGGTCTTGCTTCCAGTAGATAAATTTTCAGAGATGGAGTAAATATTAGCAATATCTGGGTACTCACTTATATTAGATGTCTAAAATGGTCCATTTCACAGAAGCAGAAAGTAGAATGATGGTTGCCAGGAGCTGGGGCAAGAGGGAAATGGGGAGTTGCTGTTCAAAGGGTCTAGTGTTTCAGTTATACTTCTAGAGATCTGCTGTAAAACAGTGTTTATAGTTGGCAAACTTTACACTTAGAAATTGTAGAGGGTAGATCTTATATATCTTTTCTTCCCACTATATATATGATATTATGATATGTATATATATATCGTCATATTAACAGCACTAAAGGCCAAGATATATGCAGAAATGCAAGTGTCAGAGGCATAGTGTTTTGCCTTTTCAAATTCCCAACTGTTATTCTAGAATCCTCTTGTGTCCTGCTTCTCTGCCAGCAAGGACGGTGAGGATTTAAACTCAAAAGAGTCATCACTGAGTCTGGACAAGTAATGCTGAATCCTGGAAAGTAAATGAACAGGAAATTGGCTTCTGTATTATATAAAAGAAACTTTCATGCTTTTATAATTTCCATTTGCACTCTTTCTCCAGACACTTACTTCACTTCCATAACAATAAAGCAAGTTTTCCCTCAAATGCTGCCTTTGTATACAATGTTTGGCAGTCAGTCAAATAAACCCACTATTTTTTTCTTCCTTTATAGGAGTGGTACCATGATGCATAATTTTGAACAGATGCATATGTGATCAGTGTTTTATGGAGTTCATGCAATTTCCTAAACCCATTTAAATTGTACGATAGTAATTGTAACATGTATGCGTATACACTAAAATTAACCTTATCATCAAAAGTATTTTTAGAAGCGTTCAAAATTAAGTAAACATTCTTCTTTGTATTATACACAGGTACTATCACACATAATCTGCGTATTCAACATACCCATTTTCTGTACCCATCACTACCATCACTTTGGGACATCATGTAAGTCACTTCTAATCTCTAAATATACGTTTATGTCTATTTTATGGGCTTTTAAAGGTCCACACTTTTAACGTTTTTATTTATTTTTGGGACAGAGAGAGACAGAGCATGAACGGGGGAGGGGCAGAGAGAGAGGGAGACACAGAATCGGAAACAGGCTCCAGGCTCTGAGCCATCAGCCCAGAGCCTGACGCGGGGCTCGAACTCACGGACCGTGAGATCGTGACCTGGCTGAAGTCGGACGCTTAACCGACTGCGCCACCCAGGCGCCCCTATTTTATGGGCTTTTAAATTTTTTGCTTGTGTACTGCCTAGTAGGGAACTGAGTAACTATTGCAAATACACCTGTTTGTTTGTTGTGAGGATCCAGGTGTGTCAACAGATATGCTAAGCATGTCAAATAAGAGGTTTCTTGTAATTATCCCAATAGGTTATAATAAAGGGTTTATGGGCTTAGATATATTCATAATTCAAATCTATGTGTACTTTTAAACATCCCAAGTCTCTTAGTATTTTCTTATTCTAACTAAAAAATACTTAGGCCATTATATTCCCACTGCCAGCAATATATGACTCAAGTTGCATGTTCTATACAATTTAGCAGATTTAGATTCATGCAGCATATGTTGTCACATAAGATTCTTAATTTGATTTCTATAATTAAATATAGCTGTGAGCTTTTTTTTTTGAAAACTAGTGCTTTAAAAAACATTGTATCATTAGCACACATGCTAAAAGTTAACTTTCTGAAGATAGTCTGCTTGAAAACACGTATACAACTGATGCTTTGTCTCTTAATGTATACACATGACAGAGAAATTCAGAGCATGAATGTCTGACAGAAACTGATGACATGAACGATAGGAATATCTTAAAAAATAACTCCTGTGGATTCTGATTAAGTCAAATTATCTATTGCCTCACTTTAAATCTGTGAATGTGGAATCCATCACTTCAACCATGTATCTTCATGTGAAGCACATCTTTCCAAATTGTGTAAATGCTTTCAAAGATCCTCAGAAAAAGTTATTTTGAGAACATATGCATCTATATTTTCATATACTTTTAAGAAGAAACAATGTAAATATTAAATATATATGTTATAAACTTTTATTAGGCATTTTAATGAAAAAGTATACAGTGCATTTATTATACTAAAATAAGGTGGTATTTATAACTGTTCTTTATTATAGCTATAACAGTGTGATACTGTGGCTCTTACATGCTTAAAGTTGAATTCTGATTCTGCTATTTACTTCTCATTCATAGGTAATTGGGTTAAATTTTATTGCCTCACTTTTCTCATCTTAAAATGGGGATGATGAAAGTAATCACTTCCTATGAATTTTATGACAATTAAATAATATCATGCCAATTAAGCATGTAGAAGAGCCTGAAACAAAACAAATACATAACAAACAGAAGTATTACTACTAAGTTTTTACCATTACATGCCTTTTCTTCAGATTTCCATAATCCTCCTCCACATAAAATCATTTTGGGGTGTTTTGAAAGTTTGCCATGTTAATCATGTTTATGTTTCCAATATGAATTAATGTAAAAAATATTTTTTTAGCCGAGGAACCAGGTTGGGTTGGAAAAGTTTTGCTCCCTACCTATTAAAATGTTACTCATGTGCGAACACTGCATTTCTTTAGAAACAGTCTCCTAGATGATGATGATGATGATGATGATGATGATGACGACAATTCACAATTCTTAATTACTTATCAGTAATGGTATTATACCTCCTTGCCTTTTGCTATGTGACTCTTTGGTACGTTCTAGGAGACTAGAGACAATGTGCATTCTCACTGCACCAGCTCTGGTCTTGCCCACATGAATGGCTTTGATCAATAGACTCTGTGAAGAAGAACAGTGTGCTCAGTCCAAGTAGAGGCTTTAAGATTCATCACCTTATGCTTGCGGCTCTCGAGTTCTCTCCAATAGCAATATCATATCCATAGAGGAGATATTTCTTCACCCTGAATCCTAGAATGAAAAGCTTGTGAAGTCCAGCTGAGCCCAACAGAGGCAGAACCAGAGGAAGAAATAAAAATTTGTTTTTGTAAGCCACTGAGATTAGGGATTATTCATCACCACAGGAGAAGCTGATTAATATGTGCAATAAGGGCATTTATATGAAAAGAGGACATATATGCTCATTTCACTACTTCATTGAGAAATGAAAAAAAGAATGAAAGATGAATTTAAATACTAATTAAAATGTGTTTTTCCCTGAAAAAGTGCTAGAATTAGTAAAACCTATTGAAATAAAAAGGCATTTGGTATATAACGGCAAATACACAATTACACTGCAACTGTGTACAGGAGGATGGTTAATTTTATGTGTCAGCTTCTCTGGGTGATACCTAAATATTTGGTCAAACATTATTTTGGATGTTTCTGCAAAGGTGTTTTGGATGAGATTAAATTTAAATCAATGGACTTTGAGTAAAGCAGATTGCCTTCCATAGTGTTAGATTTCATCCAATCACTTAAGGGTCTGAACAAAGAATAAGACTGACTTCCCCAGGTGCAAAGAGATGCTTCCAGAAGATGATCTTCGAACTTGAACTGATCAGACATGAGCTGCAACATGTCTGATTACCTTTGAACTTGAACTGCAACATCAAATCTTCTCCAGCTTGCTTCCCCACTCTTCATATTTTGAACTTGGAAGGCTCTATAATCATGTGAGCCCATTTACCAAAATAAATATCTCTTTCTGTTTACACACACGCACACACACAAACACACAGACACACACATCCTGTTGTTTCTGTTTCTTTGGAGAACCCTGATTAAAACAGATATGTTACTGGTAGTGAGGAATAGAATCTTAAGAAAAAGTTTTGGAAATGGTTTTGCAATTTCTAAAACTGGCTTTCTATTCTGATTAGATTTCAGATCCTAACAACTCTATTTTCAGGAAGAAAGAGAGCACCTGTAGTCCATCTTGTGATGTGGCTATAGAGATACACAAATTATTAACACTGGATACTCATAATAAGGCACTTATAAAGCAAGGATTTTATAATCCAGGTATATGATACCTTTGAATATTTTAATGAAACCAATGAATAAAATAAGATAAACTGGTTGCTCCTAATGTCTCTGCACAAAGTAGAGAAAGCAAAGAATGAGCTCAGGGATTTGAATTTCCAGATGAAGGGCTACATAAATGGCCTGAGAGTTTCTATGTCTGCCCTGAAAAAGATACTTATCTCCTATAGTCACATGGCAAAAGCAGAAATTAACTATTGGGACTTCATCAAGGTAAAAAGCTTCTGCATTGCAAAAGAAACAATCAATAATACTACAAGGCAACCTACAGAATTAGAGAAGATATTTGAAAATGACATACGATAAAGGGTTAGGATCTAAAATCTATAAAGAACTTACCAAATTTGACAACACCCCAAAAACAAATAACCAAGTTAAGAAATGGGCAGAAGACAGGAATCAACACTTTTTCATAGAAGACATCCAGATGGCCAACAGACATATTAAAAGATGCTTGGGGTGCCTGGGTGGTTCAATCAGTTGAGCCTCCAACTCTTGATTCAGCTCAGGTCATGAGTTTGAGTCCTTCTTGGGGCTCTGCACTAACAGTGTTGAGCCTGCTTGGGATTCTTTCCTCCTCTCTGCCCCTTCCTGGTTCATGCTTGCTCTCTCTCTCTCTCTCTCTCTCTCTCTCTCTCTCTCTCTCTCCCTCTCAAAATAAATAAATAAAATAAAATAAAAAAGATGCTCAACATTACTCATCATAAGGGAAATATAAAACAAAACCATGATGAGATACCACCTGACACTTGTCAGAAAGGCTAAAAATTAACAACCCAAGAAATAACAGGTGCTGGCAAGGATGTGGAGAAAGGGGAACCCTCTTAGACTGTTGGTAGGAATGCAAACTGATGCAGCCACTCTGGAGGACAGCATGAAGTTTCCTCAAAAAACTATAAATGGAACTACCTTATGATCCAGTAATTGCACTGCTAGGTATTTAGCCAAAAGATACAAAGGATACAAAAATACAGATTCAAAGGGGTACATGCACCCCAATGTTTATAGCAGCATTATCAAAAATAGCCAAGCTATGGAGAGAGCCCCATTGTCTATGGACTGATGAATGGCTAAAGAACAAATTATATATATATATATATATATATATATATATATATATATATGCCACTTATATACACTATATATTGGTATTTTATATATATGTATATATATATATATATATACATATATATATAATGGAATATTACTAAGCCATCATAAAGAATGAAATTTTGCCATTTTCAATATGTGAAGGAAGCTAGAATGTAATATGCTAAGCAAAATAAGTCAGTCAGAGAAAGACAAGTACATATGATGTCGCCCATATATGGAATTTAAGAAAGAAAATAGATGAACATATGAGAAGGGAGGTATAAAGAGGAGAAAAAGAAACCACAAGAGACTCAATGATAGAGAACAAACTGAGGGTTGATGGAGAGAAGTGGGTGGGGGATAGGATAAGTGGGTGATGGTTACTAAGGAGGGCACTTGTGATGAGCATTGGGTGTCTTATGTAACTGATGAATCACTGAATTCTACTCCTGAAACCAATATTGCACCATATGTGCAAAATGTAACTAACTAAAATTTAAATAAAAAGACATTAAAAAGAGATTATTAAAACTGAACCCCAAATCTTATTCTGTCACTGGCTGAATAACAATGCAAATTGAAACCTTAGCATCACAGGGTGTCTACTGTTAAAGTGATAGCATTGATTGGGAAGGGACTGGATATTGAAAGTTGGAATATGGATGTGTGGAAAGACCTAAATGAAGCTGGACTCGCTGAGCTTCTAAATTCTGATGAGTCTTCCTTGCCAGGACCAGCAGCCTTTCCATCCATGTCTGAGGAGACTAACCCTGCATTTTCTGAGGACAGTGTAACAGCCTACCCTGAGGAAGTTGTCCTGCAACACACTGCAGCCCACTTCCACAACCCCTTTTAAGTTCTTGACCTATGACTAGACTCAAGTCTCAGGAGGGTCCTAAAGGTGAGGTACAAAATGTGACCCATAAGGAAGTATGCTACACTCGAAAAGAGCTGCTTGACTTGTCTAATTTATGCAGACAGAAATCTGGGGAATATGTGTGGTAATACATTTTAAGGGTGTGGGATAATGATGAAAAAAACCCACAAAATTGTGTCAGGACAAAATCATGGATATGGACCCACTAGGCAGGGGTCTCTGCATTTAATATTGCAACTTGGGGAGTTAGAAAGTGCTCTAACAGATTGTTTGCTTGGCTGGCTAAAACGTAGATGAAAAGGTGACCCACATTAAGTGTACTTGAAATTCCAGACCTGCTTTGGTTTATGGTACAGGAAAAGACTCAAAGGCTTAGGGGGATTGGAAAGTTACAGAGAATTTATCATTTAAGAACCACTTACCTACCCTGGGAGGTTGCAGAAGATGCAACACTCAACATTACTGTGAGAAATTAATTGCTCTGTGATTGCTCTTCTCTGTAGGTGATCCCCACCACATCTCCATTCAACTTATCTTTTTTTTTTTTTTTTTTTTTTTTTGCACAGAGAACAGATGGATCTTGGAGACTGACAGTAGATTATCACAAGCATAACGAAGTGGTGACTCTAATTATAGCTATGTTACCAAATATGATTTCTTTGCTTGAGCAAATTAACATACTCCCTGATGGAAAGTATGCAGCCACTGAGCTGGCAAATGCTTTTTTTCTACATGCCTGTTGATAAGGAGCATCTGAATTAGTTTGCTTTCAGCAATATATCCTAATTACCCCACCTCGGGCATATATCAACTCTCCAACACTAAGTCATAATTTAACTAGCAGGGATCTTGATCACCTTTCCCTCCAGCAAGATATCACATTAATCCATTACACTGATGACATTATCCTTATGAGACTTGGTAAGCAAGAAGTGGTAACTACTCTAGACTTATTGATTGAATATAGGTGTGTTAAAAGGTGGAAAGTGACTCCATCAAAAATTCGGGGCCTTCTAGTCAGTGAAATTTCCAAATGCCCAAGGTGTGGGGCTTGTTGAGATGACCCTTCCAAGGCTAAGAATAAGTAGGTGCACCTGGGCCCTTCTACAACCAAAAAAGAGGCACAATACCTAATGGGTTTCTTTGGATTTTAGAGACGACATAGTCCTTATTTGGGTATGTTAACTCTAGTCCATTTATTGAGTGACCCAGGAGCTGCTAATCTGGCATGAGACCCAAAACAAAAGAAGGCTCTACAACAAGTCCAGACTGCTGTGTAAGCTGCTCTACTGCTTTGACCACACCATCCAGCCAGATCCAATGGTGCTTGAGATGTCAGGGGCTGATAGGAATGCTGTTTGGAGCTGGCGGCAGCCCCCTGTAGGCGAATTACAGTGCAATCCCTCCAGGTTTAAAAGCAAAGCCCTGCTATCTTCTGTGAATAACTACTCTACTTTAGAGAAACAGGCCTGAACAGAGACTGAATAATTGATTAATCCTGAGACAACAAGTTACCATGCAACCTAAGCTGCCAGTCATGAGCTAGGTGTTATCTGGCTCACACAGACTTATGTTGGGCATGCACAGCAGTACTCCATCATCAAACGGAAGTGGTATATACAATATCAGCCTGAGCAGGACCTGAAGGCACAAGTAAATTACATGAAGAAGTAACCCAAATGCCCATAATTGCCACTCTGGCTCCACTACCTTCTTTCTCGGAGCCTTCAACTGTGGCCTCAGGGGGAGTTCCCTTTGACAAAGGCAGAGAAAGCTCTGGCCTGGTTTACAGTAGTTCTGTATGAGCTGCAGCTGCATCAATACAGGCCCTTTCTGGGACACCCCTGAAGGCAGTAATGAAGGGGAATCTTCCTGGGAAGCAGAGCTTAGAGAAGCATAGCTGGATGCTTGTTTTGCTTGGAAGGAAGAACGGCCAATATATACTGAATCATGAATTGAGGTCATGAATTAATGACAAGGAAGTCTGGAGAGGGGTATATGGATAGAACTCTCTGAATGTGTGGGGGGAAAAGCAAAGATATTTGTGTTTATCTATGTTTTTTAAATCCAAGTTTATCCATTTATCCATGTTTTTTTTAATGGTATAATGATAGATTTTTTTTGCAACATGTTTTTTTCTTACAATTATTCACTGTCATTGTGTTTCACTTACATAGAGCTTCAAATTAGATGCACTGGTGATATTTTTTTTTTTTCAATCTTACACTAGTAAAATTTACTTTGTGTGTATTGCCCTTACACACAATAGTGTGATTGCCCATCTTATATATACTTCTTCAACTGCCCTCTAATAAGATTTTGGCAGACATTTTAATAGGTGAAACGGAGATACACTCAGTTATAGTAACATAATTGACAAAAATTATAATAGTGCAACTACAGAATCAGAATTGAAATATATAGATATTTAGAATGTCTGCCC
Source organism: Puma concolor (assembly GCF_028749965.1). NCBI lineage: Eukaryota > Metazoa > Chordata > Mammalia > Carnivora > Felidae > Puma > Puma concolor. Next base: position 19,541,076 of record NC_141667.1, on the reverse strand, counting down.
CCAAAATATCACCTGTGTTTGAAAGTGGCCAACTCCTGGAATAAATACCTTTTGTCCTATTCCATTTAAGTTGGAAACCCCTTCTTTACCTTAAGAGATTTTTAGGACACAGTTATATTTTTAACCCTAAACAATTCTAACTCTGACATATTGTTTCCTCTCTGTTTGTTATCTGTGTTCTGGAGCTCACTTCCTGTTCTATTTGTAGTTGAAGTTGTGCCTAGTTGTCCAAATCTTGACTCTTATTCTGTAAGATGTCAACCAAACCTGTGTGAAGCAGACTTTAATGAATGTCTTTAGGGTGAGAAAGTGTGAATTAAGAAGCTTTACACCAAAGTACCACACTGAAAGTTACTTTAAAATTATATTAATATGTCTTTATTATTTTATGGACCTTGAAAGTTTTCATCAATCATCTCTTCCCAAAGCTTTCAATTTCCCAATTTTTCACTGAACACATCATTCTTTCTATGCTTTTTTTTCCTATTTGTCCTGTTCCTTTCTTTTCTTCTCATTCTCCTTATTATTCTCTGTGTCTCATTTCCTCACTCCTCTGTACTACGATGACCTGAAATTAAACCTATCTCTCTTCTATGTACTGATGAGGTTGGCCCTTTCTTATTCCTTCTTCATCCTAGGACTATATCGCCTACACAAAAAGACTACAAGGTAATCTTCTAAGGCAAATGCCATTGACTTTTGAATTCCAACCTCCACCAGCAAAAACTAACCACTACTAAACTTGAAATAAAGAAACATGTTTTAGTAAATCAAATCGTTAAGCATAATTTCTCCCTTTTAGAGTCCATAAGCAAATTGAAGTCATACAATACGGAAATATTTATGTAATCTCTCAAATACAACCTTTATAACCAACTTCCTGCTTAGAAATAGGCTATGGAGAGGTGCCTGGGTGGCTCAGTGGTAGAGCATCAGACCATCTCAGGTCATGATCTGACCTGCTGGGTTCCAGCCTTCATGACCTTCGTGGGTTCCAGCCCCACATCATCCTCTATGCTGACAGCTCAGAGTCTAGAGCCTGCTTAAGATTCCATGTCTCCCTCTCTCTCTGTGTTTCTTCCCCGCTTGCATTCTGTGTGTGCCTCTCTCTCAAAAATACATAAACATTTTAAAACGTTTAGAAAAACAAATAGGCTATGGATACAGTCAGTTTTTTGGTTCTTGCTTTATTTTTTTTCAACGTTTATTTATTTATTTATTTATTTATTTATTTATTTATTTATTTATTTGGGACAGAGAAAGAGCATGAACGGGGGAGAGGCAGAGAGAGAGGGAGACACAGAATCGGAAACAGGCTCCAGGCTCCGAGCCATCAGCCCAGAGCCCGACGCGGGGCTCGAACTCACGGACCGCGAGATCGTGACCTGGCTGAAGTCGGACGCTTAACCGACTGCGCCACCCAGGCGCCCCTTGGTTCTTGCTTTAAACAAGTTCCTGTATATAATTTATTTCTCTTTCAGCTACATAGAAAAAAGTTGAAAAGGAAACACTAGATTAATGTTAAAGAGCAGTAGAGAAATAATGAGGTGAAAACTAAATTCTTATGCTATGGTTATGATAATAAAACCTCTTAATTTGCCACTGATGCTTAATATTCAACTTGTGATCCCATCAAGAGTATATGCATTAATTTTCATTCTTTCTACAAAGACCACAAAGCTAGAAATTTTATTTTCTTTATTTAAATACATATGTAAGCCCCAGTTACTTTTTTTTTCCATTGGTTCCAAAGAGCAGAATACTTTGTAATAACAAAAGCATTGCTATTGGGTTAGAAGATATTACATAACAATTAAGATTGTAGGATTTAGAGGTGACATCTTCCAAGCTCTAGTAATAGCTAGCTGTGTGGCTATGAGGAAGTTACTTAACTTCTTTAATTCTGAATTTCTTCATATGTAAAATGAGAACTGAAACAGTTCTTGTGTCATTTGATTGATGCAGTGATAAACTGTTTAAGAAATGTACAATATTTAGAATAGTATCCAGTTACACTAAGATAAAAAAAAGTTGTAATGTATATAAGACAACATTCAAATTTATTCTCCAAATAAAAGTAAATAGTTCCATGGGAGGATTAAGTACCAGATAAACAAAAAGACAAAATGTGTACACCAAATTGAGAAGAAATGCAGGGAAATAAGGGCTACAAAAGCCCCAAAGTATTAGAATTTGGAAGAACCATAATTATGCATATATATTTAATGTAAAATAAATCATTGTCATTCTTATATTTATTTTCACATTCCTAAATATATGCTGAAAAATATATTACAGGGAATTCAGGCAAAAAAAGAATCTGTATACAGCATTTGAATTTAACATGAAATGTATATTGTTATAACAAAAGATAATAAAAGCCTCTAAAATTATAATTTAGACTTGATATTTAGAGTTCTTCATATTTCTGAGTTATTTAAATTCTCCTTACCATAACAACAAAGTTGTGTATTTGAAAGATACCAAAAATATGAGTACCATCTAGTGGTAAAACAGGAGGTAAGCAGCAGGCTGTGAGAGAAAGGGGGTTAAAACAGGTGAGGGGAACAAAAAGCAGGAATAAGATTATAAGGAGGAATGAGGCTATGGCCAGAGTCAGTAAATATCAAAAAAAGAGCCCATGTCATTAGTATAATGTATATGGGATTGGATGGTAAACCACCTGAGCTGTAACAAACAGGGGACAATGTATATCTGTCAGAACTATGCTTCTGACCACATTTCTGTTTACTGAAGACATACCTAAATTCTAGAACCCTGAAGGTTAGAGAGACTGGAGCTTAACCCCCTCACATCAATTCAGAGCATAAGTAATGCTGCAAAACTCTGAATCAAGACCCAAGATGGTGGAGGGGGCATGAAGGTGCGAGATTGTTGTATAATATACAGAAGCAAGCATTTGGCAAACTGTCTTGTAACAGAGTAATGGAGTTTCCACTAAGTATAACAGTAATAATTACAGAAACAACAATTTGTTTGGGAAGATACTGCTTCAGTTGTCTTAAAAATCCACATGAGAAAAACTAAAGGCTGGCCAAGAACTCAAGTTTAGTAAGACACTAAGCAAGAACACAAATTCGAGACTGTTTGGTTATAAAATACAAACTCAACAAATAAAAGATGCTTTGCAAATTATTTAGCAATAAAAAATATTTAATATGAATGTTGTTCTAGTGGTTATGGAAATAACAAGTGTAAATATCCTAATCAGGTTAAAAATCTCAAAATGTCTCAAATAAATAAAAACCCACAGAAGATGAAGACTATCTGTGCCATTTGGATATTATGAGCAAAGGAATGAAGGAAGCAAGGAAGGAAGGAAGGAAGGAAGGAAGGAAGGAAGGGGAGGAAGGGAGAAAGAAGAAAGAAAGAAAGAAAGAAAGAAAGAAAGAAAGAAAGAAAGAAAGAAAGAAAGAAAGAAAGAAAGAAAGAAAGAAAGAAAGAAAGAAAGAAAGAAAGAAAAGAAAAGAAAAGAAAAGAAAAGAAAAGAAAAGAAAAGAAAAGAAAGGAAACAGCGGGACGGAGGGAGGAAGGAGGGAGGAAGGAAAGGAGGAAGGAAGGGAGGAAGGAAGGAAAATCTACACATATCTACACATATCAAAACATATCTACACATATGGAAGGAAGGAAGGAAGGAAGGAAGGAAGGAAGGAAGGAAGGAAGGAAGGAAGGAAGGAAAATCTACACATATCTACACATATCTACACATATCAAAAAATAAAAGTATATTTTTAGCTATAGGACTAATTTTTTTCTTAGATATCTACATGCAAATGAATAGATATGATAACAAAATTAACTTACAAACTGATACATATTACATTTACATTTTTTGAAGTCTAGGCGCCATAAATTCACAGAAAGATGTTTGTCATTTTAATAAATTTGAGATTTCAATCTGTTTACATTGTGGAAAGTTCATAAAGGTTCAGTAGAGTTTTACTGTATGAAATTAAGCTGTAATACAGATGGATTGAAAAAAATAAAATTAAAAAGAAAAAAAATGCTGAGAACTCTGAAATAAGCATGAGGAGTTTCAGCCCAACTACAAAGTTGGAGGGCACATAGTGCTCCATGAGACAGCTCTTACTTCTGATAGTAACGGCAAATTCAGGAGGTTCCTCAAACCACAGTTAAATTCAACCATTTGCCAGAAGGACTCAGAATTCACAGAAGGCTCTTTCTCTCATAGTTACAGTTTATTACAGGGAAAGGACACAGATTAAAAATCATCCAAAGGAAAAGACACATAGGAGAGAGTTCAGAAGGAATCCAAAATAGAGATTTCACTGTCCCCTCCCTGCAGAATCAGGGCTGTGGGAGGGTATTATTCTGACAAACATTAGCAGGTCCTACTTTAATGTATTACTTCAATATCCATAATGGTTCCCACAGGGCAGTATCCCGTATGGACATCCCTGTGCTATGCAATTTTCTGTTGCCCTTCTGCCTGACCATCTGACTAATCCACTGGCCACCACACTTGAGTTAGTAAAACCCAAACATAAGGGCAAACAGCATCTAATTTATCCCATTGAACTGATTTGTTTTTAGTTTCTCTAATCAAAATGACAGGCTTCTGAACAGGATGCTCTCCATTCACCTGGGAACTGCCATCCATAGGCCAAGAAACTTTTTACTGGTGAACAAAGAGCATTGCTCAAGTGGCCCAAGCGACCATGGTATGACCATAGCATCTAACACCTCCTCAGGAGGTTCCAAGTCACCAATGGGGGAAAAGAGGTTATCTGCTTGTGCAGATCTTCTTGTTATTTCCCTGGTAGCATGTTCTGGCATAAACCATTTCCATTTCATTATGGAACACTTACAGGCACTGTCTTCTCCATTAGAATTTCTTTGACATCACCCAAGAAAGTATAGGTTTTATAGGTTTAAAGATTATTTTATGTCCCTCAGCCACAGAGACAGTTTTAATTATTTCTAACAGCAACCTGGTAAATGTTGCCCAAATGGGAAATTCCAGTTCAAACCTCAGTGCTGTTGTTGGATGGCACTCACAAGCTTTTGCCATAAGGTCCAATCTGCACAGTATTGTTTAGCAAGGGTATTGTTTAGCAAGTTAACAACCTGTGAGAGTTCAGGCACTCATGGGTTTTCATTTAGTATGTCCGATTAATATTGGGGGAAGAGTAGGTTTTCATGGATTCGGTTTTAGAATACTAAGTCTATCCCCATAATACATTCAGGTAAAGGAGTTAAAAAGAAACAACACACATACACACACACACACTTCCTAGAATCTGTTCAAATACATAAATTTCCATTTAAACTTTCACCTTAATCCCATCAACACTTATATTCTTGTATTCTCCTAACTGTCTCTCTCATTGGAAGTCCACCAACAGATTTTGGAACCGTAATGCATGAGGCTCCCGTTTCAAGGAATCCCCAAACTTCTTTATCTCCCTGACCATTTATTTACCCACTCATGTGTATGACCTAGGGTCCACAGCTAGGCCTCAGGCCAAAGGACCCAGGCTTACCTCTCAACACTTATCTTGATTAGATTACTGGACCAGTGTCCCAGCATTTGGGCATTGAGTTTGTCATTGTCCCTTTGACTATGGCTTTCTAAATTTCTTCAAACTAAGATTACTAAGCAGATTTATTTAGTATCCATCAATGTTGGGGCACCATCAGTCCATCCAGCTTCCCAGAGTACTATATTAAAATCATATCAGCATCCACTGTATCTTATTTCTTAATAAATGTTTAAAAATCTTCATCTCGTTGTGATGAAACTCTAGAACCTTTTTTTCCCCATTCTTTTGAAAATTATTCTAGTTTTCTTCACTATATGTTATTTTAGTTCAATTTTTCCCTTTGGTAGTGGCCCTGACGCCAGAGGCTGATACTGTGAATGCCTAAGATCCAAGAATGACCCGCCATCAGGATCAGTCCCAACACTCTGTCTTATTTTCATTGTAACTATTAGAGATAATAATAACTAGGGATTACATTTGTTAGTTGTTTCTCATCATTTGCATTTCCTTATGCATCAACGCCTCAGAAGTTAGACATATGATTCCTAAATTTACTTGGTACCTTTCACCTCCAGTAACTAATTGCAATACAGCTGCAATTCCATAAAATGGTGACCCTTCTCCCCCATGGCCATCCAAGAATCACGGGTTTGTCATTCCCCACCATTTCATCTTTTTTCATAAACCACATCCTTCCATGAATCAGGGTCATTTTAGCCAATTCCACTTCTCAGGCCAAATGTCCAGTTACCCAAACTGCAGAGTTTGAGGGCACACAGTCCTCCACAAGACTGTCTTCACTTCTAACACCAACTCAAATTTGAGGAATTTCAAAAAACCCCCTCAGCCTTGATAATTCTCTCAGAATTTACTGAAAGCTATTATTCTCATAGTTAACATTTAACATACAGGAAAAGGATTCAAATTAAAGTCAGCCAAAGAAAGAGACACACAGGCAGTCTTTTGTCTTTTCTCTCACTGTAGAGTTAGGGCACCTTAAATTGGGAGTATCAGTATGTAAAAATGCAAACAGAGTATTACCAAACAATGAGGTTTACCCGAGCCCAGTGTCAGAGTTTTCCATTAGGGCTCTATTGGGTATTCATGATTGATTTATTGTTTCCTCATATGGTTAATCTCAGTCTTCAAGTTGATAGATACTGCATGACCCAAAGCCTCCACCTTGTGTCCCACTGTGAGTCCTTCTGGCATGAACAACCCTGACTGTAAGAATGTAGGCTTGTGATCAGCCCCCTCCTAAACAAAAGCACTCTTATCAGATGTAATCCAAACTACCTTGCAAAAGCTGAGGCCAAGTATCAGACCTTATTGGCAAGGTCAAATTATGTACTACACAGTAAGTCATTACCAGATTTTAGACTGAGAGTTTGGTAAGAGTTCATTTAACAAGCATATAGCAAGGGTGCCTGGGTGGCTCAGTCGGTTAAGTGTCCTACTTCAGCTCAGGTCATGATCTCATGGCTCATGAGTTCAAGCCTTGCATTGGGCTCACTGCTATCAGTACAGAGTCTGTTTTGGATCCTCTGTACCCATCTCTCTTTGCCCTCCCACTCTTGCATGCTCTATCTCCCTCAGAAATAAACATTTTAAAAAATGTTAAAAAAGAAACACATAGAATGACAAGTTTGGTTTATAATGTTGGACTTCATTCCAAGAATAACACAGCACCTTTACATCTTTACCATGCTTTAAGTTTGAAGATATTTGTATGTGTATGTAAATGAATATATATTGCATTTATTGCATATTATTGTATTTATTGTGGAAATAGATAAGGATATGATAGAAATAGAGATATTTAGATACAAGTTTTTTTTTTCTCTAGTCATTCTGTACATGATTGATTTGTGGGATGTATGAGCAGAAATTGGATAGCCAATTAGGAATCCATTAGTCCACTGTAGGAATCCAAGTGAAAATGGATGGCCAGAGATGAAGAAGAATATGCACTACTGTAAGTACTATCTAAGATGAGATATAGGTGACAAGCTCTATATGAAAACACATTAAACTGACTATAATATTATTTTGTGATTATTGTTAGAAACTGGTAAATATTGAATATTTAGAATGCCATCAAAGAAGTATAATGTCCTAGATAATGGGATTAGAGTTAAAATGGAAAAATGATTATGGTAAGGATAGTTACCACCAGAGAAGTTAGTCTAAAAAAGTATGCATGTGTTTTGTATAGGGAAGAGCTAATTTGATAGGAAGCCTATACCCATCTGCACACAAACCAAAATGGCAGAAAGTACATGCCATCCCTCACATCAATAGGAAAAGTTTATATTATTGTAGGGCAAGAATGGCAATGGAGCAAGGAAGGCTAGGAAAACATGTTTGTCTTATCAAGGCTTGATAGACAGTTAATGGCTACACCAAGCATCTGAACTTTTAAAGCTATCAATAGTGGCAGTACATGTGATGACCATAAAATGTGGGTTAGGGTTTGATGTCAGAGACAGCATTGAAGGCAAAAACTCAGAACAGATGAAAAAATCATGAATTTTTTGAAACTGAAGAGATTGTTTCTTGGACCGCATAGGTGTGATCAGAAAGAATTAGGAAATCACAGAAAAAGAAAGACAAGGCATAGGTTTTTTGAAATAAGCAAAGTCATTTTAGACCCTGGCCATCTGGTAGTTTATGCCTTACCAGCATTACTTTCCCAAAGCACACTTCTTGTAGAATTTATTAGGTTATGTTGAAATTGCAGAAGAATAGACCTCAGTCGTTAATGATTTTAAGGGAACAAAAGAATGTAAGAATAAACATCCATGATCAGGCCAGGAGATAGCCTAATCATATCAGGGGCAATAAATCAGTGATAAAACTTCCAATACTGATTCAAAAGTAAAGATTGACTTGATGCACATCCTTGAGTTATCCTTGCAGGATTTAAACCCCTTTGAGCATTCAAATTCCAGGCCAGGTGGAGCCAGTGATTGTTGATGCTGACTCTTGCCAGCCCTCATGGCCTTGATCAACTGAGACCTGAACCTTAAGGTGACTTTTGCCCCAATTCTAAGCTGAATCCACCATTGGACAAGCCTCTTCATTAATATGTGTGAACCATTAGCTTAAAACTTTACCAGTTTTCTTGCTTGAGGAGAAACTGATGAAGTTTTGGGGTAATGGTGGGGTGGTCTGGAACCAACGACCAAGAAAGAATTCTTGAAGACATCTTTGGTGCAAAAAAGGTTATTTTATTATAGCATGGAGACAGAACCCATGGGCAGAAAAGGGGCTATCTGTTGCCAGGGAAACACCATTTATTACCATTTAATAAAACCTCAGTCATGAGATCCTTCAGATGTATATCAGGGGGCCATAAGCTTGGAGCATGATTGACCGCATATATCTTGGAGCAGTTGAGATAAAGGAAGTAGACTATAGAATCCTCCAGGTTGGGATATGCTAAACTAAGGATCTCTTTTGCCCCTAGCAAAGTGTCATCATCGAGACAGCTGTGCGAGCCCCTAGAGGGAAGTCACACTACCAGTTACAAGGACTTGTCAATGGGCTGTAGGCAGTAAGGGAATTTAATTTTTCATTTGCTTTAGTTTCCCACATTACCATGGCAAGCACTTAAACCTCTTTCCTTTGTTCTTGGGTAGCCAGGAATGTCCGAGGAATATCATACATATTCCATTGGAGTGTGTGGGGGTGATGTATTTTGCCCTCAGCTTTCCCCTTGCTCCCTCATCAGAAACTGCTTTGGGAGATACCCCTGGTATCTGGGGCAACATGGGCACAGGCAGGCACCTGCGACAGCACCAGTTCTTCTAAAGCTTATGACAGGAAATGGCTGTTTAGAAATAAGAAACCCAAATATCTGTCCAAGATTCTCCACGAACCACTTGTGGTAGAATAAATAATGGCCTCAACCCTGTATTTGCAGGAATGATTAAGTTAAATCCCGTATTTGTATTCTTAATTTGAGATTAATTCATCTTGAAGTGAGAAGGTTATCCTGGCTTATCCAGGTGGACTCTGATGATCCTGAACTTTACCTGTGATCCTTGAGAAGAGTGGTGGTTAAAGAAACCCTCCACCCTTCTGTGTTCTGGTAAACGGCTACTCCAAAAGAATCACTTTTCCCTATGTGACTTAACTAAGACTCATAGATGCCCACCCCCAAATCCCCTCCACCCCCACTCCCATACCCCAACATCGTCCTTGTTTACCTACACTAGGACCAGACACACCTTCTGTATTTCCATTATTTACCTCATAAATGATTAATTAAACTGTTTTGTCTTTACTCATCAATTACAACAAATGCTTTTTACCAAACTTCAGTGGAGATTCTCTCCTGCCCCAGGTCCTGAAATTTGGCTACCCTCAGCCTGAGCCAGCACACAATCCCTCCTTAGAGGCCCCCAGCCTAAACAGTCTGGCCTCAGGGTAAAACATCCTCTGATCTACTATCCAGTCAGGCTACCCTTTTATCTCACTTCCCTACATAGGGTTCATCCTGCTTGTTTGCTCCTCACTACAAAAGAAAAATCTTGTTTTGCCTATTTTCTGATAACACAGATTTTGAGTTCAGAGCTTTCTCCCTATTGCAATAATATTTCAAAGCAAGTTTCTCCTTACCTACCCCTGGACTTGTTTCTATTTTGGCAGGTCAATGTAATCACAAGGATCCTTGTAAGAGGGAGACAGTGGAGTTCAAGTTAGAGAGAAGACAGGGTGACAGAGGCAGAGGTTGATATGATGCCCTTGTAATGCATCACAATCACACAAAGCAAAACAATCAGGAAATGCAAGCCACCTCTAGAAGCTGGACAAGGCTAAAAGTGGATTCTCTCCTAGAGGCTCCAGAAGGAAGCAGACCAGCTGACACTTGACGAAAGCCCAGTGAGATTTATCTTGGTCTACAGAACAGTAACATAATAAATTTGTATTATTATTATAAGCCACTAAATTTTTGGTAGGTAATTTGTTACAGCAACGATAGGAAACTAATACCCTTCTTGTGTAAATGTAAAATGACTCCATTGAGGAGGTTATTCTCCAAGGGTATGTTTAGGTTTAATTTTGTTATAATACTGCGGTCAAGAGTATTAAGCCAAACAGCACAATTTTACAGGTTTTAAACTTAGACTTTAGAAATTAGGTATCGAATCCTGGAATAGAGAGATGTTTTAATCTAAATATGTAGGTGACTAAATATGCTAGGGGCCAATGAGAGCCTTTGAAAATTCAGGTGTAGTAAACTTGGAATTAAATCAGAAAAAGGACTAGTCAATCATAAAATAATACAAACAAGGGATGATAAAGGACCAGAAACAAAACCCATTACCAAGTAAGAAAACAAACAACCAAGAGAAGAGTTCAGCCATGAAGGCTGAGGAAGAGGTATAAGTGGAAACAACAGACAGAGTGTCTCCCATCAAAATCCATGTCCATTCTTCACATGGTGAGAATTAGGTTCATCTCAGGGTTATCCCAAGTGCATTGATTAAGATCAATCTTGGCCTGAAAATGTCGGCTTCAGTCATGGGACTCACATGGTTCAGGAGACAAAGCAATTCCAGAACCATGGGAGGCAAATGCAGAGCTTTGACAATGTGACAGTGTCACAATGGCATAACCTTTTGTGTCAACTTCTGATAAAGCTGCAGTAATTACCATAAATTACCACTGAAAGATTTCAAAATGTACAAGAAAATTAGTGATATTTTTAGGTTTCTTGAGAGTCCTTGGAGCTTGAAACACATATTTTCTTTGAGTAAAATACCTCCTAGAATACTAACATTTTCCATTATGTACAAGTGTATATATGTGTTTCTGTGTGTGTGCATGTTGTGTGTGTGTATTATAAAGAGCTATGAGATATTTATGAAGTGATAAGGTTGTATTAGTCAACTCAGGCTGCCATAACAAAATACGACAGACTGAGTGGCTTAAACAACAGAAATTTGTTTTCTCACAGTTCTGGAGGTGAGAAGCCTGAGATCACGGTGCCAGCATGGTGCGGTTCTGGTGAGGTACTCTTCCTGGTTTTGATAGCCTCCATCTAGCCATGTCTTCACATGGCAGAAAGTGCTCTGGTATCTCTCCTTTTTCTTATAAGAGCTCCCAATTTACCAGATCAGGGCTCCCCCTTATGATCTCACTTAACCTTGATCATCTCCTTACACACCTTATCTCCAATAAAGTCACCTGGGTTGTTAGGGCTTCAACATATACACTTTGGGGGGATACAATTCAGTTCATAGCAAAGGTAACATGCAAAAATCCCATGTTAAAATTGAGGTATATTTATTATTAGATAAATCTTGTTTATTTTGGTGGAGACAGGAAGCAATGGCAAAGTAATAAGAACACGATTACCTACATTCCTATTCACAGGGGCAAATGCTCAGTTATGGCAAGTGTCATTATGGTCAGAGTTCTGTAAATGTTGATTCTACACTACAGCAATATTTTTATCATAAAAAACTTTACCAAAACATTATTTTAAAAGCTTTAAAATATAATCAATGAATGCATGATTAAAAAATATTTTTTTTTTGGGTAACAGACCTAAATGACAATACATACATTTTTCATCTTTCTTCAGTCTAATCCGTATCTTGTTTTCCCACAAGTCAAGGATACATTAATGCAATATATCAGGTTCTTCCCAGTAACTATTCACATATTCTCTTTATGTCAGAGCCTCTCAGTGTACCCAGCACCAATAGTTACCACAGATGGGTCCCATGTGACCCAAAGTACAGATCCACTCTGTGCTTGAGCTTCTGGGTAAGCTCTGGGCATATTGGACCTCTTGCTGAAGATAGTACTCTTATTTATTCCAGGAAATACTTATTTTTCTATGGTGTTAACAGGATAAGCTATTCTGGATTATACATTGATTGAGTACTGAGTCTACCCTCAGAAAGTCCACAACCATCAATCTTGATATCAGGAAGACCATTCTCCCACTGACTTCTCAAGCAATTGCTTAACACAATTGCCGTATTACCCAACCCAAAGTTTGTGGCCCAGTTCAAAGATGGATCAGGCAGTTTTTCTTCAGTGGCTCTTCTGGCTCTATTTCAAAATGGCTCGGGGCACCTGGGTGGCTCAGTCGGTTAAGCGTCTGACTTCGGCTCAGGTCGTGATCTCACGGTCTGTGAGTTCCAGCCCCGCATTGGGCTCTGTGCTGACAGCTCAGAGCCTGGAGCCTGTTTCACATTCTGTGTCTCCCTCTCTCTCTGACCCTCCCCGATTCATGCTGTCTCTCCCTGTCTCAAAAATAAATAAACGTTAAAAAAAAAAAAAAATTAAAAAAAAAAAACAAAAAACAAAACAAAATGGCTCCAGTCATGTCAATTTTTCACAGATGAACGTATTTGTGAGCAAAAGATACTCAGTGTTTCACACGCCTTATTAAATCAAACTTTGCTGAGTAAGTGGATAAAGATATAAAAGTTTTCAAGTAAATGGCACAAATTACAAAACTTTTTGTTTTTGTTTTTAAGTTGTGTCAATTCATGCCCCCACTGTTATGGGCTGAAGTGTATTCCCCCAAAATTCTTATTGTGAAGCCCTAAAGCCCAACATGACTGTATTTGGAGACAGGGCCTTTAAGGAGGCAATTAAGGTTTGGGGCGCCTGGGTGGCGCAGTCGGTTAAGCGTCCGACTTCAGCCAGGTCACGATCTCGCGGTCCGTGAGTTCGAGCCCCGCGTCCGGCTCTGGGCTGATGGCTCAGAGCCTGGAGCCTGTTTCCAATTCTGTGTCTCCCTCTCTCTCTGCCCCTCCCCCGTTCATGCTCTGTCTCTCTCTGTCCCAAAAATAAATAAACGTTGAAAAAAAAATTTAAAAAAATAAAAAAGGAGGCAATTAAGGTTATATGATGACATAATGGTGGGCCCTATTCCCAAGGAACTGGTTTCTTTATAGGAAGAGGAAGAGACAACAGGAGTGTACATGCAAAGAGGAAAGGCCGTGTGTGGATACAGTGAGAAGGAGGTCTGCAAACCAGAAAGAAAGGTCTCTAGAAACCAACCCTGCTGGTACCTTGATCTTGGACTTCTAGTCTCCACAACTGTGAGAAAATCAGTTGTGTGTTTCAGTCACCCAGGCTATGATATTTTGTTATGGCAGGTTGAGCAGACAAATACACTCATTAACAAATTAAGATTTTCATTCTCCCACATAGCTACCTGATCCTGATTCAATTATTAAGAGAGAGAAACACAGAGAGAGAATGAAAAACAGGTTAAAATAAACAACTATAATATCTGTGAGAACATATAGTATCACACACTATATGTGTGTGTATGTATGTGTGTGTGCTCATAGCACAGTTTTCATTAAAAAATATTTCAAATCAATTAATTAATCAAATTAATTAATCATTAAGTTTAGCATCATTAAGTTTACCTGCATGATTCCTGAATGGAGAGAGGTTGATTTCAACTATTACCTTTTCAATGCACACTGCAATCGCCACAGCTACTAGTATTTAAAGATCAGAGACAACAACATAATTTTAGAGATATTCTTGGGGGAGTTAATGATTAAGTAAATAAAGAGCAGATTTTGAAGTGTGTTTTGTGAATAAAAACAGTTTAATATATTTCAGAAAGAGTGAATTGATTTTTCAAGAGATGAATAGCATTCTCAAAAGCTACCAGTAGATGGTGTGATAGGAGTAATCAAAATTGAGGAAACATCTATATATATTGTCTCAATAACCACTCTTTAACTGACTAGGAGAATTATTGTGTAATATTATAAATTATTTTAATATGAGTAAATGTCTATATAAAGTTTATCTCAATTAGCTCTACACTTCTCTACAATTACCAGAACTTATTTAAACACAGACGACAAAAAGGATATAATACTTCATTTTTTTTTCTTTTTCATTAAGTTCTATACACATGTTTCAAAGCTTTCTTGCCTGTATGTACCTAATACTTCATGTAGAATATATGCATACTGTATATGCATCATTTTTTTTCTTTCAATGCAGCATATCCACTTCTAAAATTCTGTATTCATATACTCCATATCGGTCTATGAGAAAATGTTATCATTATATTAATGCTTATAAATGCATTGCTAGAATTAAGTCAAATAAGATACCTGTCATTTCTTTAGTGTCAATAATACAATGTTATTAGATACATATATCTGTATAAAGGATGGTATATATATATATATATGTATATATATATATACATACATATATATGTACATGTATGTAATTATAGACTTTGTGTCAGCTATGAATATTTCATGAATACATGTGACAAGTCTAAGAGGACCCCAGTGTAAAATCAAAATAATGTGTGAAATATAGAACAACCTCTTGCACAACCAAATATTCTATATTGTGTGATCAGTGCCACAAAAATATCCTGTCTCCTCCATGGCCTGAAATAATGACAATTATTCTTTGTGCTGTGTGCAGTAATCATGATTGTTTTTATAATAAAACTTTGTGTTTTTTTAACTTCCTTTCTTTATATATATTCCCATTTTTTTAGGATAATTCATTCATGAGGTGAACCTCCTCATTTCCCTAATGGGCCATTTTATAGATCACCTAAGATTTACACTGAAAGTATACACAAGGTTACTGATTGTGATGCTCAGAAATTTGTTCCAGTGTTACGCCTACAACTCTTCTGTAGAATCACATTTCTGCTTCTCTTCTGAAGTGTGGCTCCATGACCTGGTTTTGACTCAATACTTTGTGAAGATTTATGAATCAGTATAGGAGTCACCATAATTTTTTTTTCCCCTGCAGGATTTGAACTTTATTGGTTGAATATTTATTAAGAATATAGGACAGGGGCACCTGGGTAGCTCAGTTAGTTAAACGTCCACCTCTTGGTTTCAGCTCCGATCATGATGTCAGTTTGTGAATTTGAGCCCTGTGTCAGGCTCCACACTGACAGCCTAGAGCCTGCTTGGGATCCCCTCTCTCCCTCTCTCTGTCCCTCTCCTGCTTATGCTCTCTCTCTCTCTCTCTCTCTCTCTCTCTCTCTCTCTCATAATAAATAAATAGGGTGCCTCAGTGGCTCAGTCAGCTATGCCCCCAATTCTTGATTTCAGCTCAGGTCATGATATCACGGTTTCGTGACTTCAAGCTCCATGTGGGCTCTATGCTGACAGCAAATAGCCTGCTTGGAATTCTCTCTCTTTCCCTCTCTCTCTGCCACTCTCTTTCTCTCTCTCTCTCTCTCTCTCTCTCTGTCAAAATAAATAAATAAACTTAAAAAATAAACAAAAATAAATGAGTAAACCTAAAAAAAAAAAAGAAAGAAAAGAAAAAATAATACAGGACAATACCTGGTACATAGGAAGTACCTGACCAAGTGCTCACAATTCCCCATTACTTAACCACTCGCTTGGCTTGACTAACTTTAGTCAGGCTTCTGTCTTCCTCAGGCCCTAAACTGGCTCATCCTAAGTTTCAGCCATGCCCCTTAACAGCTCATTCCCAGAATCTACTGACCACAGAAAGAAAGAAACATTTCCTGCAGAAGCATCTGATTTTGCCTCCTGCTCACCCAGACTGCTTGCTCTACTCCCTACAAAGTTCCTGCTGGTTTTGCTTCCCTCTGCCTATAAAAGAAAAGCCTTTTCTCTGTTTAATTTTAAGACACCTGCAATCCTGAAGTCATAGTGTTCTCCCCATTGTAACAGCATTTCGAAATAAACTCTCTACTTATCTGAGTCATGATTTATCTTGGTTATTGTATGATTGTTTGCTATTGTTATCAACATCTATAAAGATTATTCCATCCTTTGTATCTTTTAATATATTAATAAAGTGTGCTCATATATTTTCTAAAGTTGGCACACATTGATTTGTTTCTATAAACTTGAAAATATGCCAATGTGTTTCTCATTATATTTAATTAAATCTGTACCTAAAGAAGGAAAAACATTTGAAATGGCTGGCATTCATTTATTTGCAATTTCATATGATTCAGCCTAAAACGTTGATAAGTGAGAGCAGCCCATTTTTTATTTTTTTGCATTCACATTCCCTGGTTGATGCTAGTTTATAAACTGAATTGTGAAATATCTAGTATTTGTTGTTGCTGTTGTTGTTCCTCTTAAATTACTTATAAGCATGAGAAATAAAAATTTATTAAAATCCTGTTTGATCTTTCATGCATATGTCAGGAATATCTTGATACTGTGTTGGTCTTAACGTATTAAAGTTTTCTACTTACTTTTGAAACAAATTGCAAGGCAATGTTAAGATTTCTTAACCAACTCTTATAATTCAATTGGCTAAAGTTGTACATTTTATTACTATTGCTTTTTTGGAAACCACACATTACAACTCTCTTATGATAGTTATCACTAAATGTCTAACATAGAAATATGAATGCATTAATCACTAATACGTGGAACTAACTGCTCACCAGACAATAATATTAGCATCCTTTTCTTTCTGTTACTCCAAACACCCTCTACAATTCACTGTTTGATATCATATTGGGTGGTATTTTACATTCTTTTTTTTTTTTTAATTTTTAATGTTCCTATTTATTTTTGAAGGAGAGAGAAAGACAGAGCATGAGCGGGGGATGAGCAGAGAGAGAGGGAGACACAGAATTCAAAGCAGGCTCCAGGCTCTAAGCTGTCAGCACAGAGCCCAATGTGGGGCCCGAACTCACGAACAGTGAGATTATGACCCGAGCCGAAGTGGGACGCCCGACTGACTGCACCACCCAGGCGCCCCTTTAAGATTTTGTTAAGGACAGTTTTAAGGTCACAGCAAAACTAAGGGGAAGATACCAAGATTTCCTTAAACCCTTGACTCCACACATGCATAGCACCCCCCATCATCCACATCCCCCAACAAGTGGTACATTTGTTACAACTGATGAATTTACACCGAAATATCATAATTACCCAAAGCCCATAGTTTACATTAAGGTTCACTATTGCTGGTGTACATTCTATGGGTTTGGACAAATGTATAATTGAATGTAGCCACCATTATAATACATAGAGTGATTTCACTGCCCTAAAAATCCTCTGTGCTCTACCTATTCATCTCCCAATCCCCAACCCTAGAAATCACTGATCCTTTCTCCAGCTCATTTTATAAGGCCAAACTCAGGATTAGATTTTATTACCTGCTTTAAATAGTGCTGATTTGTTGTTTGTTTCTTGCAAATACATCAGTTACTTTGGATATGGTTGAATTTTTAGAATATTGCTATTATGACTATACAGATGACTCTTAGAATATCCTTTATTGTAGCTTTCCTTTAGCACTAACCCTAAAGCATAATCTTTCTGGAGGGTCAGTACTTAATACCACAGGTGTTTAATGCAGTCTATCTTACCTGATTAGTCAAAACTTCTACATCTCAGAGGTTCAGTTTTTATTCCACCTAAAGATCCCTGTTAATCATACTTTTGCTGGCATCTGGAGCTTTACCCTAAACGTGCACAGCTTAGAATTTAGTCAAATACTCAAGAGGTTCTGTGGGCAGGCTTCTGGGGCTCTTCTTTGTTTAATCTCTCCTTTCTGGAACCTCTCTGTCCTCCAATTTGAGCTGCCTCAGTATTCCCAATCTCTAGCTCCTCAATTCACTGAGATTTTCTCCTCTGGATGGTGTCTGTAAGTGTCTCTGATTAGAAAAATAGGCACAGAGTTCATATGGTTTGTTTGCATATTCCCTTCACGCTATCTTCACCCATTTCCTTCATCCCCTACCCCTAGAAACTGCCAATCTACTCTGTTTCTGAAGATTTTTTTTATTCCACTTATACATGAGATCATACAGTATTTCTTATTCTCTGTCTGATTTATTTCACTTAAATAATGCTGAATAAATTCTGGGGAATCTAATGTACAGCATTGTAACTACAGTCAACAATATCATATTGTTTACTTGAAAGTCACTAAGAGAGTAAGTCTTAAAAGTTCTCAACACATAAACAATATTATAATATATGTGACGTGATGGCTGTATTAACTACCCTTCATTTTATTTTATATATAAATAAATATAATCATCATGTTGTATACTTTATATACATCATGTTGTATACTTTAAATTACATGGTGTATATCATCATGTTGTATATGATATATATATACATATATATATATAATCATCATGTTGTATACTTTAAATTACATGGTGTTAGATGTAAATTACATCTCAATAAAGCTGGAAATAGAAACCGACAAATCTACACTTGATAAGGAGAGATAATAGGCTTTTATTTAAACTGGGAAAATAGGGGTGGAAAATCAGAGCTGGAATTGTACACAAAAGTTCTTTTTTCAAGAGTCTTTAAAAAATAGGTCTGAGGCCTTCAAGTGCTTCTGCTCTCAAAGTTTAAGGGTCTGGAGGGGTGCAGTTGGGACTATTTCTTTTTCAAGTGCTCTTCTTCTCAATACATTTTATGAAACCCAAATGGACTCAGAACTACGAATTTGTGTATTCTGAATGTAGAAACTGTCTAGGACTTGGAAAGCTGTGAAAAGGGCCAGAAAACTGGGTTATCTATCAGAACTGTTTTGGGGAACAGTGGCAGGGATGGGGGAGTCCAGGATTTCTAGGATTATTCCTTTAGGGTGAACATTAAATATCACACTCCAATTATTAAGTAAATCTCTTCCTCATAGATTAACAGGCCTTAAAAACCTATGTTGGGCTTTGTGAGGTTGAAGAGATACAGAAAATAGTTTAGAAAGAGTGAAATCAAATTGTAAGTTTTCTGATCCCATCAGAGATTGTTTGTCTACTCTGAGGGATTACGGTGGGATAATGTGTGGTGTTAAGGGTGGTGCAAGTTGTTTAAGGGTCCATCGGAAAGGTCATAGAGTGCTCATCAACTAGGATTATTACTTCACCCAGTGTGTTTAAAGGTCTTGGAGGCCTATGGAAGCAGATCCTTCAGAGAGATCATTGAGACTTTAAAGTTTGTTGGATTCATTTTCTTTCTGGACAAACTTTAGCTAAATTTACTGTTTCCTTGCAATATCTAGGGCTATACCAGCCCATGTAGGGACTGAAAATGTAGGGAGGTCAAGGGAAGGTTGAAGGTCTGGAAATGGATTTGAAGGATTTGAGGGATAAGAAAAGGGAACAAGGAAGCTGGGAGTGCATCTGAGGTTGGAGTATGTAAGAAAGCAATAGTTGAGAAGACAAATTAGCCCTGAGACTTTCAATAAGCTCAGATAAATATATTGAAATTACTGCATTGGCTGATTAAGTTTAGACAGATAAGGTTACTTTTCAGCCTCCATATACCATGAGAAATAAGCAAACCATTGATTAGAAGTGAGGTCCTAACAATGCTAAAGAAGCCATTTTACTTCTAAATTATCTTTAGTGAAGTTGATATTTTTACAGATATTAACATCATTAGTACTATAATTGTAGAACATACAGTCAGTGGCAGAAGGGGAGAGAAGGTGCACAGAGAATTTCCCACAGATAATTAAGTCCAAGTCCTTAAGGAGACATGAGCCAATCCCATTCAATTAATTCCCTAGTACAATCCCATCACCAGGGAGCCAAGGAGCCAAGAACATTCACCCAGACAATTCTTAGCCTGGAGAGATTACGAAAAGCAGAAGAGGCACAAAAACGCCAAGGAAAAGTCTCTGCCTGAAGGAATCAAAATAATTCCTTCCACATTTCAACCAACAAGACGTCTATAGCAATGGTTTGTGAGTTTAACTCACCAAAGGATCCCTGACTTACTGAACAGGAGAAAAGTTCAAATGACTTACAGATGGTAGAGGTTTGTAGGTGAGGTCCAATCTTGATCACAGTTACAGGACTAGAAAACTGCCAAATCAAACCAAACCTGGAATTAATAAGAAGAGATTTTATTTTAACAAGAAGAATGCTCAAACCAAAAGATCTGCAAGCATATTAAACATCAGGCAAAGAAGCACTTTTCTCTTATATTGGGGATAAAGCAAGGGTATAAAGAACCAAGTTCAGGGATTGGGACAGGAAATATTTTCTGATAGCCTGTTGATACTTGGTAGGGCAGCTTTGCCTTGCAATTCTGCCTAGGGCTAAAGATTGGCCTATGTTCAGTATCTTTTGCATCCTTATGTACAGAATATAAGCTAAAGTGAGGTAAATATAAATTCTGAAGGCCAATCAGTGCATCTTGGATGTGTTACTCAAGGTTCTCTAGAGAAACAAAACATGAAGAAGTATATAGAGAGAAATAGATTTATTTTACAGAATGGTCCCATGTGGTTATGGAGGCCGGCAAAGTCCAAAATCAGCCGAGTGGGCCAGCAGGCTGGAGAACCAGGGAAGAGTTGATGTTACAGTTGAAGGCTAAAAACCATCTGCTGGCAGATTTATCTTTCTTGTTTGGGGGAGGTCAATCTTTTGTTCTATTCAGATATTCAGTTGATTGTATGAGGCCCACTGAAATCATCATGGGCAGTCTGCTTTATTCAAAATTCATAATTTCAATATTAATCTCACCCAAAATATCCCAAAAGAAACATCTAGACTAATGTTTGACCACATATGTGGACACCATGGCCCAGCCAAATTTGATACATAAAATTAACCCTCAGAATAGATGTGAAGATTTTTCTTGCCAGTCTCTCTTCCCTAATGCAGTGTGACTCATACAGTAATGTACATAGGATCATCTGGGATATCACTTATATAGATAGAATTCTAGACACTTCTGTTTAGTATTCTACTTCATTAAACCTCAGGTAATGGACATGAATTTACAATTTTTGCAGTCCCCCAGGGGGAATAGAGATAAAGGCAGTCATGCACCTTTCTTTGGAAAACAATGTTAGTGATTTTCTTCTGACATTCAGTGTTTAATTAATGCTTTATGAAGTCATGGGGATTTTAAGCACCTGCAATTGCTCAGCACAGTCATGTTTAATAGTCTGGAAATAACATGTCATGATCTGTAATATTTTTTGAATCCATTAGTTTCTTTTACTTTCTTTCATCACTAATTTACTAGGTTCATTACGCTTACATTTTTTACAACTCTGTGTAGTAAGACTTATTAAATGTGAACCCTAAACATCATCCCCTGTAGATATTCCTTTAACTGCCTTATTTATTCAGTGTTCAGTTAAGATTGCCAGTGAATTAGCTGGATGATGATACCAAAAGAATTTCACAATTTGCTCACTAGAACATATATGCCTGTTTTACAAAATAGATGCATAAAATTGTCTATCCAATTAAAACTAAAAATAGAAATAAAAAGTTAAAAATTGAAAAAATATATATACTTATATTAATTAAAACAATGTAAATATATTTATATTTATTTAAAAATTATTAGAAAAATGTACATTAATTTAACAAAGTACTCAGTGGTTTAGGTTATCATATACATAAAGGAGTAATTTTTAAATATTCTTAAAAAAATTTTTTTAATGTTTTATTTTTTGAGAGAGAAAGAGAGAAAGACAGAGCATGATCCAGAGAGGGGCAGAGAGACAGGGAGACAGAATCTGAAGCAGGCTCCAGGCTTCGAGCTGTCAGCACAGAGTCCAACGCAGGGCTCAAACCCATGAACCATGAAATCATGACCTGAGCCAAAGTCGGACACTTAACTGACTAAGAAACCCAGGAGCTCCAGTAATTTTTAAATATTAAATTGCTTTAATTGCCAGCACATGGACATTTAAGACAATAACCTGTAATAAATATAAAGATATAGTATCCAGTTATTTGGTAAAATTTCTAAACCTTAACAGTCCCTGTTGTATCCGAATAGATACAATGTATGTGCAGCATACATAAAATAATGACCATCGTATTTTCAGCAAAATAATATTGGGTGCTATAAGACAATAGAGGGATGCCATCAAGTTTTGAATACAAATTATTTATCAAGTATGAAAACAATACATGTCCTTGTACCTGTGCATGCACACTAACAAACAACACTCATATACACTTTTTAAGTAAATTAATCAATAATGAGTTCCAGAAAAGAGAAACTAACATAAGGAAAATATATGATTCAGGAAATAGTGGCTTATATTATTAATAAAATGGAATAAAATGTCAAAAATATTAATTATGACAAAGAAGTATATTTTATTTAATTTATTTTTAAGTGTATGTACTTTATAGTGATAAATTGCAAAGCACTGTAAACTTTTAAGCATTAAATAACAGAGTATCAATCTTTTAGTTAATGCCTCCTATTTTTCAGAGAAAAGAGAAATTTTTAAACAGTAATTTCCTCAACTGTCCACCACCAAAGTAACAGACATCCTCAAATGTTTTTTTAAGTGGATGAGTGTTTTATTTCTATCTGAATCACTTTTTTTCTGTGTAATGAATTTCATTACTTCCAAATTCTAAGGAAATATTCACTATTTTTTAAACATTTATTTATTTATTGACAGAGAGAAGGAGAGAGAGTGAGAGACAGAGAGAGAGAGAGAGAGAGAGAGAATTCCAAGCAGGCTCCATACTGTCAGCATAGAGCCCAGTAGAAGGCTCAATCTCATGAACTGTGAGATCATGACCTGGGCCAAAGTCAACAGTCAGATGCTCAACCAACTAAGCAACCCAGGCACCACTGAAACCTTCACTACTGATTGTCCTTTTCCATATATAATTTCTAAATCACCCTCCCCACCAGATCTTTCACATCTGCATTTCGATATGTTGTGTTCTGGTTAATTTCAAAGATTAAGTAACTTTACATCAGATAAAATTCAACTTCTTTGTCCCCAATTTTTTTTCTATATCTAATACTAAACTCTCCCTTCATTAGAAAAAGTACATGAGCTAGTTCTATTTTCAAAATCTTCAATTCAGTTTAATTTGGCTCATGATCTTACCACTTAAGTTACACTGTTTTCTAAAGCAGTTTTTATCTTAAAACACATATAAGCAAAACTCAAAGAATTTGCATTATCTATTAAATAAATTGTTTCATTTGTTCATAGGTAGATATAGATTTTTGAATTTGCTTCTAAATCTGTATCAATAAATTAAAACTATCTTCCTGATATATCAACTGAACATAATACAAAATTAAGTAATCCATTTAAAAAAAATTAATGTTTTTATTTATTTTGAGACAGAGAGAGACAAAGCATGAGCAGGAGAGGGGCAGAGAGAGAGGGAGACACAGAATCCGAAGCAGGCTTCAGGCTCCGAACTGCCAGCACAGAGCCCGACACGGGGCTTGAACTCACAGACTGTGAGATCATGACCTGAGCTGAAGTTGGACGCCCAACCGACTGAGCCACCCAGGTGCCCCAAGTAATCCATTTTAAAGTCACCTAGAAAGTAATTGTTTTCTAATATACGGGTTAAGTCAGATTAGATTTATTTGAAGAACTTATATGTCTTTGTACATCTAAAATCTTGTATATTTAAATATATTTGTATACTGACTTATTTTACATTTTGGTTATATTAATAGAGTTTTAGGCAATAATATATTAGAAAGTTGCACATCCTATTTTACCTCTAATATGGGTTAATTTATTATTTAAAAATAGTATCTATAGTAGAGAAACACAGCAAACATTTCTATGGGTAATAATTGTTAACTTCACTAATATGTAATGTATGTATCATGTAGCCCCCATACAAATGTGATCAGGGCATTTAATCTTTGTTTTACTTTTTCCAAAAATCTAAAATTCTAGTATAAAAACATGAAAAAACTAGCCCTAGTTATGATGACGTTTATACCTAGTCTACAAACATCAAGATTGTAAAGATTATGAAAAACAAGAAAAGAAGGGGAAAAGATCACTGGCCAGAGGAGGCTAGGGTCACATGACAATGAAATGCAGTGTGGCATCTTGGGTGGGATCCTGAAACAGAAAGAAGACACTAACAGAAAACAGGTGAAATCCAAATAAAATCTGGAGCCTAATAGTTCAAACTAATATACTGTTAGAAGATGGGGGCAAGATGGTATTATCTTCCAGACTGAGGAGGCACTTAGAGACTGATAAATGAAGCAAGCCACTCAAAACAATTTACATAGAGTTGTATTCAGGGTAATCTACTGATGGGGGTAATTGAGAGAATGACAATCCAGACACTACACAGCTATTCTCCTCAAAGTCGGCACCTTAATCCACAGAATTTATAGAGTGAAGGGATCATTGTGATGAGGTCAAAGGGCATTTATCTAAACTGGTGCCTTCTGTGCTCCAGAAGAGAGGTCAGAACAAGCCTTCCCACATTCTGGCCAGGGCATATATTAACTCCCAAGGGGCCTGGAACACAAGGGCCCAAAGGAGGTCTTCGTGAACAAAATGAAGGGCCAGAGATGGAGTCCTTTTTATCAGCACTCCTACTACATACACCAATGTCAGTTTCTTAGTTTTAACAAATATACTATTTGTAAGGTGTTAACAACGTGAGTGACATGGTGATAGGTATTCAAAAGAATCTCTATATTAACTTTGTAACTTTTGTTATTTCAAAATATAAGTTTAACTAAAAACACTTACAGGTTCTTGTGTATATGTAGGTGGTGGTTATGTATATATGTACTTACTGCCGACTTCAGGTGCATTTGTTGAATGTACCCCACATTATCATCATTCATACTTGTGTCTCTCATAAAATAATTCTCTATATTACATATTAACAGTTTAGTTTTGTAGGTGCTTATATTAATTACCGATTATGACCATTCCATGTCTTCTCTTTATTAGATTGATTACAAAAATGTTCCTAACTTCTGAGCCCACTCTGTATCTCCATTTTTAACAATGTTACTTTGCCACTGCTCACAAGATGAGATGGAGTTTATATCCTCATTCCTAAATTTTGCATTGGCCTTATGATTTACTTGTGCCTGTAGCATGTAGTAGAAGTGTTCTACCACTTCCAAATACATACTTCAAAAAACTTGGCATGCCTTTTCTTACTCTCTTGGAAACCTGCTGCTGCCATGTGAAAAGGTTTTGGCAAACCTGCTGGATCCTGAGAAACACATTGTGTGTTTTCTCCTGTTAACCCATCAGACAGACAGCCGGCTGCCAGTTGTGTATCAGAGGTGTTCCTGGCATAGACACTCTCCAGCCACACATACAGCTAACTACTGGAATATAAGGAGTGCAGAGATCAGCCAAGCCTGACCCAGATCAGTAGTACTTACTCAAGTGATCCATAGACTTATAAAAATTAAAAAATAGTTCTTTATTTATGATACTATAGAATAGGTAACTGAAACACCTTCTTTATATAATATATATGTATACATATATATGTATGTGTATATATATGTGTGTGTGGGTGTATGTAATATTTATTTTTTCTTTATACTTTATGGACTTTTTTGGTATATTATTTTTTATGTAATGCAGAGAATTCACTTCTATCCTAGTCTGGCAAGTAATTTTTTAAATGGTTTACATTCATCACCTTTATTTATTGAAAAAAATCAAAGTTTTCTCCCATTAATTTATTGGTGTTTTGATTTATATTTACAGATATTTTGATGATAAGCCACCTTTGCATTCTTGAAATATAAAGCAGAGGTCATTTTGGCCATTAAAAAATACATTGTGTTTCAATTATATAATACTTTACTCAAGATTTGTTTTTCATCATAATTTAAGGTGAAATAAGACATGCATAAAATGAGCTGGAAATTATCTGTTCTAATTATTTTTATAATACATTTTTAATGTTTAATTATTTTGAGAGAGAGAAAGAAAAAGAGAGAAGTGGAGAGGGGCAGAGAGAGAGGGAGAGAAAGAAAAGCTCAGGCTCTGCACTGTCAGCACAGAGCCCAATGTGGGGCTCGATCTCCCAAACTGTGAGGTCATGACCTGAGCCGAAATCAAGAGTCAGAGACTTAAGGGACTGAGCTACCTATTTGCCCTAATTATTTTTAAGTAGATCTAAGAAGTTAAATCCTTCTTTGCAGTCAGGTAGGAGTTAACTACAACATCTTGAAAATAGCTTTGATTTAGGAAAACTATTTTATATCAATAGTGTGGTCAAAAGTTCCTTTTTGACTGGGATAGTGGTTGTTTATATGGGTAAACTGGCATACATTTCTGTTGATATTTATGTTGATACAATGTTTATATATAAACATTGTATAAGTTAAAAAGGAAGAATCTATTCAATTTCTGCCCAGTGTGTATACTCTGGAAAATTTTGAACCCATGGTTTTTCAAAGCCAGCTTCTCAATAGATTGTTTCCTTTGAGGGTTGTACATGCAAGTTGTGCCATAGAGGTGTTTGGAAGGAGATGCAGATAGCAGAGATTAATTGATTTTCTCCTTTCAATAAAATTTTATTTATTTATTTATTTATTTATTTATTTATTTATTTACGTAATCTCTGTACCTAATGTGGGGCTCAAATTCCTGACGCAAGATCAAGAGTCACATACTCTACTGACTGAGACAGCCAGGTACCCCTAGACTTTCTTTTTTAGAATTGTTTCTGCTCAAGATACAGAGTAGAGACATTTTTGTCTTCCGTTCTTTTTTTGTTTTGAATTACTATTTTATTTTAGGGGATCAGTTTAATAATTAAATGAGTATTTACTAGTTGGAATTATTGACCATTGTATTTTATCTTATTCATAATAGATTTTATTACAAAACTTTCTTGGTAAATAATCTAAATAATCTAATAATTTGTTATTTAGATAATAATCAAATTTCAATAATAATCTCAAATCCAATATTATTAAGTTCTAAATAATAATCACACTAATAAATACTCTGATTATATGTTTAAATAATGCCCTTACAACTCTAATTAGGGATCCCAATTATACTATAAAGGGTAGATAACCACAAAATAAACTTTAATATGCATATTTATAACTACATAGTTTAATTTGGCATCCAGGGAAATATATATATTTTTGTAATATTCACTTGAGCATTTGTATTTCTATTATTATAGATTTTATATTATAATGTATTTTATAATTACATAATGATCGCATAGATTGAATTCAATAGATATTTATAATCATTTTTATTATATGCTATTTACATATTTATTTATTTATATTATTTATATTATTTATTTATTTTAACGTTTATTCATTTTTGAGAGACAGAGAGAGAGAAAGTGCAAGCAGGGGAGGAACAGAGAGAAAGGGAGACACAGAATCTTAAGCGGGCTCCAGGCTCTGAGCTGTCCACACAGAGCCTGATGCAGGGCTTGAACCCACGAATTGTGAGATCATGACCTGAGCCAAAGTTGGACGCTTAACTGACTGAGCCACCCAGGTGCCCCTATTTACATTTTTATTTGGTAGCTAGTTGACTGTTGCTCTGCTGCAAAGACTTAGAAGTTGGCTAAAGTTATAGAAACAGAAAATATACAAGTAAAGAACAATTCCAAATGGCTGACAACTAATTTTAGAATTGGAAAAAATCTATGAATTTCATTCTGAAAATTCGACTTGTTCAATGACATAGAGCCACAAATTGGAAAGAAAAACAGAGGTGTAAGTTTCAAAGTCTTCCAATTTTCTGGCATTTGCCCTTGAGGTAAAAATTTCTTGCACTTAAAAAATGTATATAAATCCCTGCTACTCTACTCAAATTAGTTTTACTAAGGGACTCAAGAAATAAAAAAAGTTTGAGTAACTGAAACATGTATAATATTAAAAAAATAAATTATAAAAGTATTTGAGGTGATGAGCATGTTTTATGTGTGGATTTGGACGGTATAATTCATTAATAATTTAATGCATATTTTCTTCTCGGTGATTTATACATATTAAAGGTCATATTAACTTGAAAGATTTTCATAAATATTATTATTTTTAATAATGGATAGTTGTTTTAAAAATATACTTTAAATTGACTAAATCTACTTTTACATATTTAAGTCTTTAAATGTACACAGAGTTCATTAGTAAAAATGATCATTTCAGTAATGTGATCACTTATATTATGTTCAGGGAATAATCATTTTTCAAAAAATTAGTTTTTTTCTGAGATCTTGGCACATAGGGTAGATAGTTCATTTGAAGTTGGAATAGAGAAATACATAAATGTTCATACAGCTGGCTATATCATCTGTATATGTATGCTACATTTATGCTTCATGAATTCATGAAGAAAATGAATTATTTGAACAGGTTGGTAAAGTTAAAAGGGGCATTGTGGTTTTCACATATAATCAGTGTTGTCCAGTCCTGCTTGTGACAATTCAAAGTTAAAATTGACCCCCCCAAAAAACGCACATATATTAGAAAAATTTCAAGAAAAAAAAATATTCAATAGGTAATATGGAATCTATAATGATTACATAGATTTAACTTTATACAAATAGCATATTATTACTATTTGTCCTGGCTTCTCTCCACCTCTAAAGCAGTATGCACTTGGTTGTTACATTCAATTATTTATCCCTGCAAATTACAAGAGTACATTTTATCTCAAAATCTGGATACCCTGTTATAATTCTACTTCCTCCTCATTCTTATTTTTCTCTTTATCTAAAAAGCCTAACATTAACCCACCAATGTTATTTATATTATTCTCTGGAAATCAAAGAAAAGATCTCTGTATTGCTATGTTCATGGCTGTATTATTCACAATATCCAAGGTATAGAAACAACCTAAGTGTTCATCGATGGAGAGGTAGGTAAAAAAAATTGTGGTATATAGGAAATGCAATAATATTCAGCCTCTAAAAGAAATCCTGTGGTTTGCAACAACATGGATGAACTGGAAGGCTTTATGCTAAATGAAATAAGCCAGATAAAGAAAAATACAGCATGGTACCACTTACATGTGGCATCTGGGAAAAAAAAAGTCAACTTCATAGAAAAGAGAGTAGAATTGTGGTTGCTGGTTGCTCTGGAGTAGAGGGAATGGAGAGATTTGATCAAAGGATATAAACTTTCAATTATAAAAGGAGCAAAATCTGAGGATTTAATCTATAACAATGTGACTACCTTTGATGACACTGTATTGTATTATTGAAATTTGCTAAGAGAGAAGACCTTAAAGTGTTTTCAGACACACAAAAGAGGTAAATATGTAAGGTGATTAAGATGTGTCCATACTCAATGATGAGAATCCTTTTACAATGTATAGGTATATCAAATTGTACAATTTAAATATCTTGTAATTTTATTTATTGAGTATACCTAATAAAGCTGAAAAAAT
Source organism: Puma concolor (assembly GCF_028749965.1). Taxonomy (NCBI): domain Eukaryota; kingdom Metazoa; phylum Chordata; class Mammalia; order Carnivora; family Felidae; genus Puma; species Puma concolor. Next base: position 19,511,425 of record NC_141667.1, on the reverse strand, counting down.
ACTTATTCTGGAAAAAAGCTAGGGAGCTACGTATATAAATATTTTCATTTGATATCTATATACTCAATTTAACATAGATTTTTATAAGGTGAAATTGTCAAAAATTTAATATCATATGTCTCCCTGAAGAATGAAGATTTTCATACTTAGAAATACAGCCAAAAATGTTAAGATGCAGTCCAAATACATGAAGTAGATAGAATATATTAATTAAGCTAATCGTTCTCATTCTAATTCTTTTACCTTGAGTAACCCATTAATCTTTCCACAGTTTATATATTGGTGAAATTAAAATGGGTTGTAACTATATATATGTAACTTTTGAAACCATATGGCAAAGTGTCTTCGGGTACAACTCCAGGCAACTAACCAATTCCAGGGTTCTCATTCCTAGACAATTTTTAAACTGAACATTTATGAATGTACCCATCTACTATATTATTTTCTGTAATAAAGCTTCTTTTGCAAAAAGGTTTGTATATACTTTTAAAAGTGAGAGAACCAGTATAAAAGAGCATATGTTATTTCCAGTCTTTTAAACACTGCAATTCACATTTTCCAAAATATTACATTCTTATACATTTTTTGGTTATGCTTAGTCTCTTATTTCACAATCAATTAGAAGGTGGCTGATAATAAAAAACATGGCAGGGGCACCTCGGTAGCTCAGTTGGTTAAGCGTCGACTTCAGCTCAGGTCATGATCTCAGGGTCTGTGAGTTCGAGGCCCATATTGGGCTCCGGAATGACAGCTCAGAGCCTGCAGCCTACTTCAGATTCTGGGTCTCCCTGTCTCTCTGCCCCTGCCCACCTCACTGTCTCTCTCTGTCTCTGGAAAATGAATAAACCCTAAAAAATTGAAACAAACAAACAAACATGGCAGGGGTGTCTGGGTGGCTCAGTCTGTTAAGCCTCTGACTCTTGATTTCAGCTCAGGTCATGATCTCACGGTTTGTGAGTTCAAGCCCCATGTGGGGCTCTGTGTTGACCTCCTGGAGCATACCTCAGATCCTCTGTCTCCCTCTCTCTCTGCCTCTCCCCCACTTATTTTCTCTCAAAAATAGAGACACAACTTTTTTTTTTTTTTTTTTTTTTTAAGGAAAAAGACTCATGACAATAAAAGCAATTTAAAAAAGTATAACTACCAAGATATTGTGGTAGCCCGGTAGTAACTACTTTTTTTTTTTTTTTTTTTTTCTACAGAGTCCTAAAAGGTGTTATACTTGCCCTCTCTCCTCTTTCAAAATATAAGGATGTGGTCTATACACAGACCATCAAGTCCTCTCGCATGAGACTTTACATTTTGAGAAATTCACACAAAGGTTCAAAATTGATTAAAGACCATTCCCAGAAGTGAGAGAGTGGGCATGGCCCAGGGCGACAGATCTGTAGATGACATTCCACAGTGACATTCCCAGAGACAAAGGCAGAGTGTTCGTAGTGACTTTGCCAGTGGCAATATCCTAAGCACAACATTCCATCCCCTAGATCCCAACTCTCCCAATCTTTGTTTCCTACCTGAATTCAGTTCTCCATTCATCCCTTAGATTCTAGAAACTATCAGTTAGCCTGCTTTAGAACTCCCTTTATTTTCCTAAGTGAATTGCATTGGCTTCTAATGTTTGAATATAAAAATTCTGACTCAGTATGTTGTCCATGTATTCCCCTCCTAAAAACCCCATTCATTAGTTCTCAAAAATACTTGATAAAACAACCACAGCAAGAAACTCCTTTACCCTCTTGATATTCGTTTATACTGAGACTAAAAAAAATCATCTCACTGTTTTCAAAATATACTATTTTGATCTTTAAAGATGGAAAAAAATACTGCATCATGTATAAGCCATTATTAGGGGGCCTTTTTAATGAATGTGACACAAGTTAGTCAAATATCTAAGAGATTTCATAATGAAAAGACTCAGGTCTTCAGTTTTTGAGAAGTTGTTTGTTTTTGCTGTTACAGAAAAGGCCCCTAAGGATAATTCCCCTAAAACAAATAGGTATTAAGTTTAAGGACATGACTAGTCAATGTGACAGTATTCTCTGTGCTTAGATATTCACCATTAGTGTTTTATTCCTATGGCTCTGCTAAAAAAAAAAAAAAAATGACTAAAATTCTGCTTTGGTAAAATCACTAAGGTTTATCAAATAAATCAAACAAAAGGAGACATTAATTAATGTACAATGTGCATATGTCCTACATTTTTAAAGCCATGTATCAGATGAGAAGAATTTTATGAAATATTTAAATAAAATAAAAACTGAAAAAAATCACTGCTTATTATGAAATATTCAGTGTCTCCCATGAGGGCTCTCATTATGTCAGACTTTCTCATTGTCAAAATATATTTTTTACTTTATTGTTTTATGTTTTTATTTTTAGAAATTTTAAGAGTAACTTATATAGAGAAATTTTAAAAATAAGTTTTTGAAAAGAATGCTTTTTGATTTTTGGTGAATATTTTGATATTAATATATTTTTTATGTTTATTTATTTTGAAAGAGAGAGAAAGAGTGTGTGTGTGTGTGTGTGTGTGTGTGTGTGTGTGTGTGTAAGCAGGGAAGGGACAGAGTGAGAGGGAGAGAGAGAATCCTAAGCAGGCTCCACCCTGTCAGCATAAAGCCCAACATGGGACTTGATCTCAAGAATCCATAAGATCATGACCTCAGTCAAAATCAAGAGTTGGACCCTTAACCAGCTGAGCCACCCAGGTGCTCCAATACTAGTATTTTAATGAAGATGAAACCTCTTGTGACTATTAGGATATTGATCCATTTATATAAAGCAACTAATGTGAACATTATATCCATATATACATAAGAAACATTAAAAATAAATTACAACAATCACTTATATCAATAAAAGCTTTTTTACAAGTACTTGAAGTGTGTGTTGCATTCATCTATAAAGTAAATATAAATAAAAATTCAGAGAGACAAGTGCATAAGGCAAAACAATTTTTGTCTCTGAATGAGGCCTCATCCTAAACCAAGAGCATGGTTATATCCTTGGATACTGCTTCCTGACACTGAGAATATGCTTATGGTATTCCATTTGACAATTAAGAATAAAATATGGGCGGGGCGCCTGGGTGGCGCAGTCGGTTAAGCGTCCGACTTCAGCCAGGTCACGATCTCGCGGTCCGTGAGTTCGAGCCCCGCGTCGGGCTCTGGGCTGATGGCTCAGAGCCTGGAGCCTGTTTCCGATTCTGTGTCTCCCTCTCTCTCTGCCCCTCGCCCGTTCATGCTCTGTCTCTCTCTGTCCCAAAAATAAATAAACGTTGAAAAAAAAATTAAAAAAAAAAAAGAATAAAATATGGGCTTATTAGATGGTCTAAATGGATGAGAGATAAATTGAAAAAACTATATTTGAATATGATACTTTTTTTCTAAATTTAAACACAGTTAATGAATTAACTCTATTGACTATAAATTATATCTTGGTTTTGGCATATTGATTATATTCTAACAAAATTCCACTTAAGTGGTTTTATAAGAGTCTTCTTAACGTGCATATTGAAACACTAGAATTTCCAAAGAATAGTATAAATTTTCAGCCTTGCAATATAGCTTCTTAACCAGAAAAAACAGTAACTAGTTTTACTGATCAGTGTGTTCCAGAAAGTGTAGTACACAACATAAAACATATTTATAGAATTATATTTTCCTTATGGATTTAATTTCTCACAATGATTTAAAAAAATCAAGTTTCCCATGATAAAATATGTGTGCAAACATGCAATCATAACACATGCATTAGCCACAGTATCCATCTGTGAGTGCTCTGGCTTTTGTACTATTTAGGAGGTGATGATAAAATTATTCCCTTAGTTTTTTGTGTGTTTTTTTAAATGTTTATTTATTTTTGACAGAAAGAGAAACAGAGCATGAGTGGGGGAGGGGCAGAGAGAGAGAGGGAGACACAGGATCCGAAGCTGTCAGACTTCGAGCTGTCAGCACAGATCCCAAAGCGGGGCTCGAACTCACAACGCGAGATCATGACCTGAGCCGAAGTCAGACGCTCAACTGACTGAGCGACCCAGGCACCCCCCCATTAGGTTTTAATATGAAGAAAAGTTATCCAAAGACCTGTTAAGTTACAAAAGTGTATATATTTTAAATACCATGTAATAAAAGTGAGCAGAGAGCTCAGGATCTTTTTAATATTTGTTATTTGGATAATTTAAGGAAAAATACTGTATTTTTCCTTAGGAGTACATTCATAGATCACTAAGTGAAATTTGGTTTTACTGTTACTTATTTCTTCTTTGATCTGTTCACTCCTTTTTCTTGAAATTTCTCCAGACACGAGTGTTCTCATCTAGTACCATGATTATTTGATTCATTTTCTTTAATAATGTCTTTTTTTTCTTCAAGCCTAAAATTGTTTTGTTGATAATGTAAAAAAAAATTGTTTTGATATGAACTGAGATGAAATGTCTTACAGACTATGACTAGAAGTTATTCTTCCTAAATATTTTCAAAATATTTTTAAATTTTATTTTGCTAGTAAGATTTTTAATCCCTAGTCCTGGAACATATATTTCAATTTTTATTGGCTTTAATTTCAGCCAAAAGAGAATGGAAAACCTTAGAGTAGTTACAAATTATTCATTACACAGAGGTGGCAGATGAGCAATTATAAACACAACTTCTATTGAGAAACAGCCACAAACCTTCCTTTACTTGCATGTCAGTAGGAGTATATTCATATATAATTAATACAAACTTGTTTTGGTAGTGTAATTTTCCAGTTTATGTGTGAAGAATTTGGAGTTGGTTAGAAGACTTATTTCATCATTTCCACCAAGTTGCTGAATTTCTTTCTTTTTTCTTTTTTCTTTATTTTAGAGAGATAGGCAGTGTGTGAGCAGGGGAGAAGAACAAAGGGAAAGAGAGAGAGAGAATCTCAAGGAGGCTCCACACTCAGTGCAGAGCCTGACAGGGAGCTTGATCTTATGACCATGAGATCATGACCTGAGTCTAAATCATGAGTCAGATGCTCAAGTGACTGAGCCACCCAGGTGCCCCAGATTGCTGAATTTGTTTATGCCAAACTTTTCTTATTGTTAAAGTGGAGAAAATAGGATTTATTTACTTATGTGTGTTGTGGTAAGGTTATTCAATATCATTCTATTACTTTAGAACAGTTTATTCAATGGTTTGTTTCCAATCTGTGATGAGTAATGAGAACTGTTTAGTCATATCTAACACTTATTTAAAAACCATAGTAAATTCTGGTAGATAACTGTATGGGTAGGATGTAAGAGGGGAGACATATTTATTATCTAACAATAAAATTTAGTTTAAAATGACTGTCTTCTATAGACATGACCTTAATTTACCTGACGTTTTATTAGGATCAAATTAACATCCATCATTTAAATGCCTGTAATTATCTATTATCTGTCTTTGAAATTTAACATTTGTTAAACTGCTCCTATGAAACGGCACTTTGAAAAAAAAAAAGCAAGCAATAAATGTGCAACCCTGAAATAGCAGGTTTATAAATGCATAGTGACAGGGTTTATTAATCACCGCAATGAAATTAACAGTGCATAGTTAAGATGAAATCATTCTGTTCATGGGCTAGAAGAATATCATAGAGACCTCTAAATGTATTAATGTGATTTAATGTAATTCCAGTTTTAAACTTTAAAAATAATTATGAGGTTCAGTAAATTTCACCCTAAGCCAAAAATATATTTGAAATATGGGGTTTACTTTTTTTTTCTAAAAAATTAAATGTCTGAAAAACTTCAGGATGAACATCTCAAAATCAACTATGGTTTTCAAGAACAAACAAGTGGCATACATGAAGATATCAGATTATGTTTCAGAATAGTTAGAGATGTTGGATTTTTCCTTCCCCATGATTTTAAAACAAATTACCTAAGAGGGAGTTTTGATTGCAGAAAATTTTTGGAAGTATAAGTTTTATACAAACAAGATACCATAATAGGTTTAATTTTCAGGGGCTACAAGTATAGCAGTGATTATTACTATCTATTCTATGTCACTACTCTAGAGTCACTGAGTAGGAAAGCAGTTTTCAAAGTAAGTATATATTGCAGTGCATTCCAAACCTTTAAAACTTACCTCATTAACATTAGTAAGTTTATTTAACCCTCCAAACGAGCTTAAATGCACCTCTAACATTTAGGTGTACAATTTATGCCAGGTTTCTTAAAAAGAGAGTCCTATGCTCTGTATTTTGTTTTCTTTCTTACAAGTTGTAAAGAAGTTCGATGTGGATAAACTCTAATGACTTCTCTTTCTTTCCCAAACATTAAAATAAAATTCTTCTAGAAGAAGATTTGTTTCTTTTTTTTTAAAGTTTATTTATTTTGAGAGAGTGAGCACGCAAGGGAGGGGCAGAGAGAGAGGGAGAGAGAGAACACAAGCAGGCTCCCCATTGTCAGCACAGAGCCTGACACGACATCTCTATCTCAGGAACCTTGAGATCACGACCTGGGCCAAAATCCAGAGTCAGATGCTAACCCAAGCCACATAGGTACGCCACGATTTGTTTCTTAAAGTAGTTCTATACATGCTCTTTCAACCTTCCCTCCTCCAATATTTCTTTTGTTTTCAAAAAAAAAATGGCATAAAATTATTTTATAAAAAATATAAAATAAACAAAGTTAAATTACTTTCAGAAGAATATATATTCTATACTGATTTTGGTATTTATTTATGTGCATGATATAAAATAAACAATGATTCCTAATGATATTTCCCACTTGAATCCAGTACATAGAATTTATTATACTCTGCCCCTCTTATTTATAAACTCTTCTTTTGAAAGTAGGAAATATGACTGCCATTATCCACAATTCACTCATTTATTTGTTCAACCCTAGTATACATATAAAGTAGTTTCATGATTGTTAATCCAGATTCCTATGAGAAACACAAATTATCAACTAAGTTACAGTCTTTATATTCCTTCTTTCTTTTTTCCTTCCCCCTTCCTGCCTGCCTTCCTTCCTTACTTCTTCCTTCCTTCTTTCTTTCTTCCTTACCCCCTTCCTCCCTCCTTTCCTCCCTTCCTTCCTACCTCCCTCTCCCCATTTCTTTCTTGTCTTCACTTTACAGAGTTGGGACAGAAGGATGTTCTCTGATGGTCATAACCTGAGTTTCAGGGATGGCCTTCATTAGTACTCATCCTGAGGTAATATGGGTATAGCATGTATTCTTGCCCCACAAAAGAGAGTAGAACATTTTCCCTGTTTCCAGCTGCAATAGCTTCAGGTGGTATTTTGATCACTTTTCATCTGAAGATCAAGGCTTTTGTTCTTTAGGGGAGATAGGGAGATGTGCAACTGTGAGCTTTGATAGTGACTTCTCCTCCTCTCTAACCTGCAGTAACTTCTACCAGTGCTCAAAAGCTGTAGATATTAATGAACTTCTCCCTGAAATTTCAGCTGAGTGTAGGTGACATTTTGGTGGTGGCAGCTGTTCCATTTCCAGCCAGTATCTTAGGGGAGGCTTTGTAAGGATTCTCCCTGATCTTGCCTGTGAGTTGTTAAAGAAAAAATTTCAATGCATATTTGTTAGAAACAGCAAAGTAAACTTGATTCAATGCGATTTTAATACGAGAAAAAGATAAACTCAACCTCACTGAAACAAAAGCAGATTTTAAATGTTGATTTGAACTAGAGAAAAAGTACTGAAGAACATTAGGAGGACGGATGGTCAAGTTGATTAGGTTATTGGTGTTTGCTAATCATTGCTATCAGAGTTAGGTAACTAGGCTACCATAAAGAGTGAAGGAGGTGGGGGGGGGGGCGCTCCTGAGTGGCTCAGTGGGTTCAGCATCCAACTTCAGCTCAGGTCATGATCTCATGGTTTGTGAGTTTGAGCTCTGCATGGAGCCCCCTCCCCCTCCTGCACTGAGCTCCACATTGCGCTTGGGATTCTGTCTCTCTTCCTCTCTCTCTGCACCACCCCCCCCACTAGTGCACATGCATGAGTGTTTGTAGGCATGCTGTCTCTCTCTCTCTTTCTTTCCCTCTCTCTCCCTCTCAAAATAAATTTTAAAAAACTAGAAAAAAAAAAGAGTGAAAAGGGCACTATTATTATTGTCATTGTTATTATTTTAATGATTATATTTCAATGATACAGCTCCCAGTTACTTGAGAAACACATTCCTGGGTTGTAGAAAATTTATATCTTGAATGACAGAAAAAAAATTATACCTGCAAATTTTCTAAAGTAAATGTTCTAAGGAAAGGGAGTTCAGGATCCTGTAGTCACGAAAAAGCCTGTCCAAAATCTTCATCAGAATGCATGACTTCCTGGATGAAAAACCTGTAAGAGGGCCATGCATATGCCTGCAACCCTCTGCGGCTCCTTCTCCCACACTATTTCATACTTGGCCTTTAGCAAATCATTGAAGTGTCTAGCTTATTATTATTTTAGAGCATATGCCATACAAGCCTAGAGGTGTATCTCCTTCTATATTTTGATTTAGTTGTTTATCACATAACATCAGCTCTTAGATGGGTTCAAGAGCCTTAAATCTGCAGCTGTCCAGCCTGTGGTCCTAGTTGTAAGGGCAGGAAAGATGCTCTTTCTGGTTCTCTACATGTCTGAGGTAGAACTGCAAGCATAATAGGTTATGCTTCTAACTCCAACATTTGAATAGACTAAGTTGAAACTATTGAGTCTCCCTATTATATAAGAAGACTCTGTAATGAGTGTTTAGACATATTTGTTAATTTGATTTATTTATATACTAGAACATCAGTTTTAATAGACTTTGTAAAAAAAAAAAAACTAGGCACGTGAACCTCATCATACAAATATAAATGTACATACTAAGAGAGAAGTTGTAAGTGCTTTCTTCAGCATCATACATCTAATTTATGACTCTAGCTTCTTGCTCCCAAGTGCAAGATTCTTTCCTCTACATCATCCACTCGCTTACATTAATAAATCCATTTTTTTTAAAATGTGTTTCTCTATCCTGTTTATTATTTTGAGGCTTGCATTCATTCAATAAAGTGATGGAAAAGCACACTGAGTTAGTAGTAAACATAGATAACTATGTCAGTAGAATAACAATACATCATTTAATATGGAAACCATTTTTCAGTCTTTTCATCCCTAAGGAATATTGACTCTCTTTTGTATCTAGTTAAAAGCCGAGTTGTTTCTGATCTTTGGAGTTTCTTTTTCAAATTATGGACTAAAATTATTTGCCATGCTAATCATCTTTAAATATTTTTTAAAAATTTTTTCGACTTATTTATTCTTTTTTTTTAAATTTTTTTTTCAACGTTTATTTATTTTTGGGACAGAGAGAGACAGAGCATGAACGGGGGAGGGGCAGAGAGAGAGGGAGACACAGAATCGGAAACAGGCTCCAGGCTCTGAGCCATCAGCCCAGAGCCTGACGCGGGGCTCGAACTCACAGACCGCGAGATCATGACCTGGCTGAAGTCGGACGCTTAACCGACTGCGCCACCCAGGCGCCCCTCGACTTATTTATTCTTGAGAGAGAGACAGAGAGAGAGAGAGAAAGCAAGGGAGGGGCAGACAGAGAGGGAAAGAGAATCCCAAGCAGGTTCCACACTGTGATTGCAGAGCCCCATGTGGGGCTTGAACTCATAAACTGTGAGATCATGCCCTGAGCTGAAACCAAGAGTTGTGATGCTTTACCCAACTCTTGGTTTCAGCTCAGGACATGATCTCACAGTTTTGAGGCTTTGAGTCACCCAGATGTCCCAAAATATTTAAATATGAAAGGTATTTTTTTTCTAAAACTTTGCCTTTGTTATTATATATTTGTATATTTATAAATACTTTGTAAAAATAGTCAAGCAATTTTCAATCTACCTCTGTAAGCCACAAAGAAGATGCAAAATAAAAAGTAAAATTGATAAAGACAGACATGCAAGAAAGCAGTATTTTTGTTTTAGTTATACATGACTTGAGCTAAAGAAGTATGTGTGACTCATTAATGAATCTGACATCTGAATCTGACATTTTATACCTAGTCCAAGCTGAATATTTTACGGAAACCTCTAGTGATCTATAATACATAATACACTAATATGTTCAAAATATCTTTATGCAATTAGTATGAAGTTTCAGGTTATAATACTCAGTGTAAAAAGGAGAAACATCTAGTGCCATTGTTATAAGGAGGGCATGGAAGAGAACTGTTTTATGACTTTGCTATATTTTTCCAAGTTTGAGATATTCATGCAAAGTTGTATGAATTACTTTGCCAACAATACAGAACGTATTAATCCAGCATTTAGCAACTATGCTAGTCATTGAGAAAAATTAAATTCTGATAGTCACTATGATGAAAAAAAAAATCTAGTAGTGAGGATGATATTTAAAAATCACAAATGTTCCTAAAATGAAAGAATGGACACAGTGCTATGTATTATAAATGATAGAAAGAGTACACACTTCGGATTAAAATAGAAATATGCTTGTTTTATGACCTTGAAAAAAATTCTGAAACCATCTGAGATACATTTTTTTTTGATCTGCAGAAAATGAGTAAATGCCTGACCTATTAAATTATTGTGAGACTTGAATTATATGATGTCATGATCATATCTGAAGTTTCATTCAAATTATTAGGGGGTTCTGTTTATACTTTGTTATTTAATCTCATAACTTCTACATGAGTGAAAACTCATTAAGGCTATTTTATGAAAAGTAAAGAAATTAAATTGCATTTGTACTTTTCCTATGACTGAGATTATGCTGAATACTGAACAAATGCAATATGATCATATTTATCATGGCTCATATCCTATTATAGGAGGAAAGGCATTTAAAAATTTACAAGGTTAATTATTTCATTATGATCGTGTCAGTTATCTGATGGAGAAGTAAAAGTGACATGAAAGCATCTAACAGGAACCTAATCTAGCCTAGTATGTCCAAAAAGACTTTTCATTTCCAACTTGATGTATGAGAGACAAACTGGAGTTAGACCATAACAAGAACGTCTATAGCAGTGATAACAATATGTGTATTTTGGGACAGGTATGCGGGCTGAGTTTCTTCCACAATCCAAAATGTGATCAGTTCACTTGGACATTGGTAAGCAATGGGGAGAAAATCTTAGGATGAGTTTGGAAAGTTAGTAAGAGGCCAGTTCATGTTAAGCTAATATAGGGACATAGACCTCTATTTTAAAGGCAAGAAGAACCCACAGAAAGATCCCCAGTGGAAAAATGGCATGATCAGAATTGGATTGTAGAGTGTTAATTCCTACATGAATTATGGCAACAGGAATATGTTTTGGGTGAGCAGCAGCAGTAACGGTTCTGAGTGCTCAGTCACCATTACCCCAAAGGCAGCAGTGTAGACAACTGTCTCTAGGGGCTTCTTCCCATTTAATGATTTGCTCTGACAAAAAAAAGGAGATAATTTCATACTTTATTTATATCCACTGAAACCACATTCATGTGAAAACGACCAGGCATGTGGCATGTTCAAAGCCTGACACAATTTCAGGTATATGGCTGTGTAAATTCTATATCATCTATAAATTTAACTTTTCCTATATGATCTTGGCTACGTTTCCTGAAAGAAGACCCTTCAAGCTGATGAACAGCTTCTCTTTTTGTTGAAAACAGTTTTTTCTCCATACAGCTCCCAAATAATCTCTTAAGCTTTAAAGCTTTGATTAACTGTAATATTCAATAAATTTTATTTTCCAACATGTAGACCATAGGAAATATATCTTATTTTTATTATTTATTCTTTTCAAATATTTATTTATTTATTTATTTATTTATTTATTTATTTATTTCTTTAGAGGGAGACGGAGCATGAGCAGAGAAAACACAGAGAGAGGGAGAGCGAGAATCCCAAGGAGGCTCCATGCTGTCACCACAGAGCCCAGTGTGGCCTCCATCTCATGAACCATGAGATCATGACTTGAGCTGAAATCAAGAGACACTCTACCAACTGAGCCACACAGACACCCCTGAAACATTTTATTTTTTTAATAAGTTTTATTTTACATATTTCTTTTTTCTTTTTTTTTTTTTTTTAATTTACATCCACATTGTTAGCATATACTGCAACAATGATTTCAGGAGTAGATTCCTCAGTGCCCCTTACCCATTTAGCCCATCCCCTCTCCCACAACCCCTGCAGTAACCCTCTGTTTGTTCTCCATATTTATGAGTCTCTTCTGTTTTGTCCCCCTCCTTGTTTTTATATTATTTTTGTTGCCCTTCCCTTATGTTCATCTGTTTTGTCTCTTGAAGTCCTCATATGAGTGAAGTCATACGATATTTGTCTTTCTCTGACTAATTTCACTCAGCATAATACCCTCCAGTTCCATCCATGTAGTTGCAACTGGCAAGATTTTATTCTTTTTAATTGCTGAGTAATACTCCATTGTGTGTGTGTGTGTGTGTGTGTGTGTGTGTGTGTGTGTGTGTGTGTATATATGTATATATATATATACACACACCACATCTTCTTTATCCATTCATCCACTGATGGACATTTGGGCTCTTTCCATACTTTGGCTACTGTCGATAGTGCTGCTATAAACAGCATGCCCATGTTTGTAGCATCTTATTTTTAACAGTATATATGCCATACACAAAATATTCCCCAGCATTGCTGACAATATAGAGAGGCTCTCACAGGGTACATTTTCCATATGTATTATTATCTAACTTTTTTTTTTTTTTTTATGTTTTAACACAATGCATACCCTTCCTGATTGCATCCATCAAATTTTTTCATAGAGAGACTATAAGTGTCTTAGAAAGTGGGAGCTAAGTAGATGTTAGCCTAAACAGTTAGTAATGGTTTATTAATTCCTTTGAAAACTTTTTTAATGTGCATCTCTAAGTGTTCAGAAAGATATGATACTTGAGCTGGCATCTGAAAAAATACACATTTTATTGATATATTAACAATGCTTATTTACCAAGCAGAGAAAAGAGTAAGAAGACAATGATATAAAAGAAATTCAAGTTAATAAATGTTATTTATCCAAATCTATAAAGAAGCAATGCTATCAGGACTTAATAGTAAACACGGGAAGACTGATTAATATCACAGAATTGCAATTAATTATACTGAAGGGCAGAAAACTCTGAAATAGTTCCTATTTTTCTTTTCTTATCAACCAACCAACTACAAACAGGTATTAATTAACAAGTTGTATTTATACATAGTGGCCTTCCTTTGTCCGGCACATTAATTTCTTTGGGAAACTTCCCAGGCATTTGAATTTTTATTGCTCTAATAAAAGCAATAAAGAACTAAAAGAAATTTTTTAAAAAATTTGAAATAATAATGGTATTGAATACACTGTTCCTAAGACTGTTCAGACCTACCCAGTTTTATGAATGCAAAGTAAATTGTCTTTCATTGTTTTCTTCTCAAGCATCTATTCAAAGCAAAAAGAATAAATATGAATGTAAAGCAACCCGACTTTGATGACAGTGATATCTGTAATTCCTAACAGCATTCAATGACGATGGAATGCCAAATTCCAAGAAGGGGGGCAAAGTATAGAGAGACAATTTAGAGAGCCTGTAGTTACAAATTTCAGACTAATTTCACACAATGCATTTTTTTTAAATATGAACTTCAGTTCAAGGGGGGAAAACCTAATAGTTGTTAGAGCAACGTAAATAGACTTTTCAGACAAAAGATGGAGCTTCATTGACTCTTGTTTGTCATCACAAAACAGCAAGAGTTAGCTGAGAGAGAACACATATAAACATGCTATTTGCAGAATGCACTGGATCATTTAACTGGTTTAATTTATTGATATAATTGTCATTATTCACATAAATACGTTTATTTCTAATACTATTTTCAGTTATTTATAGCATGTATAGCATGCCTTTTTCCATTTATTTTTTATGTTTTTCTCAACTCCTGACAGCTATTCATCTAATTTTCTACATTTGTGTCTCAATTTGTTTATTTAACAGTATCCTTAAAACTTGAGCATACTTTCAAGCCGATATCTATCTACTCAACAATGAATATTAAGAAATAAATATTTTAACTTAAATTCCATTCATCTTCATTTGCCATATTGTTGCTGCCAAAACAGCCATTTCCAACATCAACATATATTATTCAGTTATTTTTTTAATGATTATCCATTTATTTACCATTTATTTTCTCAATAATTTCTTGTTTCCATTTTAATTTCTTTCTCTTAAATCTATCCTTGCTATTTTTTTCAGGTGAGGAACTGTCAGCAAATATTCTTAGTTCCTCTGTCTTAAATTTTTCCCCCATACTATTGGAGATAGTTGAGCTAGATACAAAACTGATTTTATCTCATGTTTAAAATACACAATTCTATTGGTGTTGGATTTTTTGTTGTTATTAATGAAAAGCTTTTTCACTCTAATATTTTGTCCTTTGTAGGTAATCTTGTTTTTTCTTTTTCTCTCTCTTTGGTTACTTTTAAAATCTTGCTATCTCTTTGCCAGTAATGATTTCTATTTTCACTATTTATTTGTATGAGTGATTTTATTTTCATGGATTTTTGTTGTTCTCATTGTTAAGTTTCAACAAGGATATTTATCTATTTAGGAAAATTTTAGTCATTGTCTACTTAAATATTGTTTCTTCCCATTTTTCTTATTTTTTTTTTCCTGAATCTCTTTTTTTTTTTTTTTTAATTTTTTTTTTTTTTTCAACGTTTATTTCTTTTTGGGACAGAGAGAGACAGAGCATGAACGGGGGAGGGGCAGAGAGAAAGGGAGACACAGAATCGGAAACAGGCTCCAGGCTCTGAGCCATCAGCCCAGAGCCCGACGCGGGGCTCGAACTCAAGGACCGCGAGATCGTGACCTGGCTGAAGTCGGACGCTTAACCAACTGCGCCACCCAGGCGCCCCTTTCCTGAATCTCTTAAACAACCTTTATTGGACTTTCTTATTTTATCATCATGCTCTATAATCTCACCATGAAAAGAAATTCTATTTATATCTCCATGGTGTATTCTGAATGATTTCCTCAAATATACTTCCAATGACATTTCAACATGGCTAATTAACACTTAGACTACTGGCTGAATAGTATTTTTAAGTTGGTTTTGTGGCTATATCTATCTTAGGTTTTACTATTTCATATTGAAGCAAAATATGTTACCTGCTTTAAATGAACTGATGTAAAATGATTATAAAATTTCAAATCTTACCTTTTGTACCTTTGACTCTGTACAGGTTAGAACGATTTCTTTTTGTCTGTATTATGTGTGTGAAATTAATTTTATATCAGATTGCTTTCTCTTTTTAATTTACTTTGCTACACATTGGTACACAATCAATTCTGAATTAAAATAGATTTAAAACACTTTTATAAAGATATTTTCTTTTCATTATATTTATTTCTCTTTCTTTCTCTTATTTTCTCATTCTTTCTTTCTTCCAACTGCTATGTGTAGTTGAGGTTTTAACAACCTTGAACTTGCTGCTGAAATAATTACTCAGCCTGGGATTCTTCATCTATAGGTTTAGTATATTTTTGGACTCCATGCCAATATGTGATATATATTTTGGTTAATTCTTAACAAGTTTTTAATACATATGCGTGTGTGTGTGTGTGTGTGTGTGTGTGTGTGTGTGTGTGTGTGAAAGAGAGAGAGAGATAATTTTTTACCGTCTATTGAATGTTATGACCAACTATTTTAGCTTTTAAAGACCTATTCTAATTAATCTATTTATTTATTTACTAATCTTCAGTTTCTTTGTCAACTACTACAAAGCTTCCAGAGCCTTGACTTTATACTCTGGTTTTAATCCTGACCGTTGAGCTTGCCCAGGGCTAAAGAAAATTCTCCTAACTTCCTATCTATCTCAAATTCCAATAGAATCTAAACCATCACACTACATTGGAACATGGCCTGCTGTTTCTTGATATATTGTCTTCTTCACCAATCCAATTTTGCAATGCATTTAATCATTACGTTAGTAATTGATGTGCTAGTATATTTATATTTTTTACATATTGGTAATGAACATCATTTTGCTCAGACTCTCACTATTCCAAAATTGGAAACACTGCTGTATATTTTTACAATGTAAATATTTTTTAAAAATCTAGAATAACAGTAAATTAAACTTTGCAATACTGTGGGTTAAATTTGCTATATATGATATTACTTTTGTCTTCTACTTTTCTGTTCATAATTTTGAATTGAATTGGAAGTTTCTTTGTTAAAAAGTATTTAATACTTTCTACACAGTCTGGTTTAAAAGCTTATCAGTTTTCAGTTATAGCTGAGTCTATACTTAAAATTTGAATATTATGTTTAAGTGACAAAAAATGAATGATTATTGAATTTTTTATCAGGGTGTAAGAATTTAGTCAAGATTCCAAATATTTATCTTTTTTTGAAAATATTTATTTATTTTTGAGAGACACGAGAGCACATGCACATGATGGAGGAACAGAGAGAGAGGGACACAGAAGATTAGAAGCTGATATGGGGCTCCAATTCATGACTTATGAGATCATGATCTGAGCTGAAGTCGGATGCTTAAAACAACTTACCTTAATTATAAATGCTACACTAAATCTTGCATATATGTCTTCTTCTAAAAATTAGGTTAATTTAGGAAATGTTAAGATGATATTCATAGAAAATTGATACATGTATTTTATTTTATTTTTTTAGTTCTGCAAAACTATTAGTCCAGTTACAGAAAACTCAGAGGGAAACTGTCTATCATAAAAGCCATGACAACCATGGCAAGTTTGTATTTCTTAAATGAAAATTAAAAAATTCTATCTCCATCAATATACTTTCTATCAATCTAAACAGCATGTGCAAAAAAGTCATGAAAATTCGTGATTCTCCAAGGGCTATCTTAACTGCAGGGATTGTGGGAAGTGTACTGTTTTGTTTTTTTTTTTCTTGAGATTTTCTTGGCATAAAAGATAGTAAAGTCATTTTGTTCTTTTCAACAATATTACTCCATTTCTACTTATAGCACAGCACATTAGCTTGTCAGGAAAAATCATCACCTAGCATATCCAAATATGTTTATAACATTTTTATGGGCTCCTTCTAATGGATGCATGTCATCAAGAAAAACTATTTTGATATCATTTTTATGCAGCACAATGATGTTTCATAGTCTATGTGAGATTTTCCATTTACAAGGGTTAGAGAAATTTACATATAAAGTGGGATAGTCCAAAAAGTGCCACATCATTAAGTTAAAGCATAGCACAACATACCCATTAGTTTAAGATTCTGTTGCATTTCTTTAGTTAAGCAATTTCTGCATGCTATCATATTTCCACAGATAAGCACAGGAAAACAAGGAGCCATAAAACTGATTATTTGAGATACACTGGTTTGTTTTGTAGGGTATTGTTTAGTTTTCATTAATGTTCGTAGGCCTCTTATTGTCTATCTCTAAAAGCCTCTCTATTTTCAGTGCTTTCCTGTCATGTTAGTAATGGGAACAGCACCTTGTTGGAACATATGGCACTCTGGGAAAGATATATTCTTCTCCAATGAGTCATCACCTTGAATGTTCACTAGACAATGTTGTGATCTTTCACTTTACCCAGAATATAAAAATGTTCATATGAGAATTGACCTGGGGATGACATTGGACTCAGTCTTTTTATTGCTTCAGCACAACAGTTAACCTGGATAACAGGGCATCTATGTGTTCCTTTTCCATTATTTACAAAATATTTGCATCTTGAAATGACCACTGTGAATAATTTACTCAAGCATGTCTTTCATGTCACAGGTCCTTTAAGAGCTCAAGGAAGCATACAAGAAATGCTCATCGTGTTTGTATCAAACAATATGAAACCCAAGATTCTCAGTTCGGTCTCCAGAGTCTCACACTCCGTGCTCCTGAGATCAGTCTGATCACTTTTATTCCTCATGCTCTCTCTCAGTGAGCAAGATATTGGGGGAAATGTCATTCTATGTACATGTGCCCTTCAGTTTTCCTGGTTCACTTAAACTATTACCTTCCTAAATTACTGTCATATGTGCTTTAAATTGTTGAATTCCTTTGTCTAATGGTGTTATACAATATTTTCCTGACTATTAATGGGACATATCCTATTTCTTACCCCCTTGCTCAACATTTGTTATTCTCCATCCTCCTTCTCTTCTTTTTTAACTCTTTCCCTTCTTTCCAACTCCATCCCACTGAGACTTTATTTCATACCTAAGATGCCATGGCTGTCCCACGTTTTCTTTACGTATAATTGCTTTTATGCAATTAGATCCTCAGTGTGAAAGTCTTCTGTTTAAATGGCTAGATAGTGAGGGTAGGCTCAGATTTGAGATTCCCTGAATAATTTCTTTACTCTATCAATTGTATTAATTTTTAATGTATTCGTTCATATGTAACAGCACAGCTGATTAAGAGTGGCTCAAATTTCAACATGTGGCTTTTTTCTCATGATTTTAGTTGGATACTGCAGCTCTAAACACTGCATCCATTTTTGAGGCAGGGAGAATTGGGGAGAAGAATTGAGGGGGATAAAACACACAATGACACCTGTATCAAGAAAACAAACATATTTCTCAGAAATCTCTAGCAGATGTGGCTTATGCTTTATTCTGCAGGACTGTGCCATAAAGTCACTGTGGCTGCAAAGGATGAGATGAGACATTAAAACATGACTCTCTAGAAAATATTCAGTGACTGTTGTTGAAAATGAATTTATAGGCAACCAGTACTAATGGTTATTGGACTGGTGCTCTAAGTATATGGATCTTAGAAGGAACATATAAATGTTGTTTAAGTCAGTAAAACATAAATATTATTATTATTCTCATATCAAATGATCCTAGCCTATGTCTTAACTACGTCTGCTCATTCAGAATATGTGGACAATTTACCATGACATTTCTCATTCTTCTTTTCCTTTTTTTTTAAGTTTATTTATTTATTTTGAGAGAGGCAGGTAAGGGCAGAGAGAGAGGAAGTGAGAATCCCAGGCAGGCTTGTCAGCACAGGGCCCAACATGGAGCTTGAACTCATGAACTATGAGATCTGACCTGAACTGAAATCAAGAGTCACACTTAACCAGCTGAGCTACCCAGGTGCCCCTCATTCTTCTGTTTCTTAATCATGCAAATCTATTTTTTAAAATTCCCTACTCATAAATTTAAAGATTGCCAAATTGAAGACAACTAATGAAGGTTTTATACGTGAGTGAATGTAAGAATGAATGGATCAGAGAATAAGTGAGTAAACTAATGAAATAGTAGGATTCACCTATATTTCCATAGTAGTTTCTATTCATATAAAATCAATTAAAAGAGTGGAGTCCAGCATTGGAATAGAAACCAATAAAAGGCACCATAGTAGGTGAGTGCTATTTATGGAAAAGCTGAGACTTGCCACTAGACTTCTATGACTATGCTTTATAAGAATAGATAAACAAGTATGAATTTAGTGCCTCTTTTTTCCCATTCTCCTTCTCCTCTTAGCAGTATGTATCTCAATTTAATGACTCGCTCAACCTGCTAATATTGTATGTTCACATAATGGATATTCCACTCTGGTGACTAAACAACATTCCTCATCCTTCTAACTCAGTATCTCCTCTTCCTATTATTATTCCTTTTACACAAGAGAAGTCTGAGGGGCAGAACGCTTAAATGACTTGTCCAACGTATCCAGCTAGTAAGTTTTCTAGCTAGAATCCAAAGTAGGCTATCTAGTTCTGAATATCTCTTCTCAATCACTACCTCACTTTTCAACTTTTCTTTTTACCACTATGCCCTGTGAAGCTACAAGTGATGACTATAGGACAAGTATTTCTTTTAAACGGTGGAAAATATTATTTGCATCTAGGAAGGAAGGTATGAGTTCAAGAAACATACTTAGGAGCCATCAACATATAAGTGCCTGGGAAAATCACTGTAACAGAGGAGAATATTGAGAGAATAAACACAGGGAATACACAAGAAATACTAAGGAGAAAATCCTGGACTCTTCCTCCACTAAAGAGTAGGCAGATGCAGAAGAGACAGTGATTGAACTGAGACGGAAGAGAATAGATAAAGAAGAGAGTAGTGCTCTGTATTTCAAAATATGAGTGTTTCAAGCAGAAGTGATTGATATTCAAGAAACAATTATTAAAGCTTAAAAATGCATTTCTTAAAATGGAGAATACTATGAAATCAGGGTAGACAAATATTTATTAAACAGAACATAGAAAGCAATAATTATAAAAGAAAAGAAAGCAATAATCATAAAAGAAAAGATGGGATTATTAGAACATCACTAAAATGGGTAACTTTTGTTGAACAAAAATTGCATGAAGACAAGGATCAAGGCAGAAAAAGAGAAAGTGTTTGCAATGCAAATACCTGAGTGAGATCTTTTATCTAGAATTTTTTTTATCTCCTAACTTAATAAGACACTGAACAAATAGCCTAATATAAATAAAATGAGTCAATGAGGTTGTCAAATGGCATGCAAAAATAAGAAAAAGTGATTCCAGAGCAGTACTTATTCAGTAAGTACATATCAGATAAAAAGAAGAACAAACATACACACTGGAATTATAATTAAACTGTGGCAATACCACATATTGGAGAGAATATGAAGCCACAGGAACTCTTATAATTTTCTTCATGGAAGTGAAAATTCATACAATGGCTTTGGAAAACTCTTTGACACACTCTGTTAAAACTAAATATATGCCTATTTTATGACCCAGCATTTACACTTGTAGGTAAGTGCTCAAAAATATGAGTGCCAGTGTCCACCAAAAACAAATGTGAAACTTTTTCATAGTATCTTATTCATAATAGTCAAAAAGCAAAAACAACCCAATTGTCCATTAATGATATAATGTGTCATTAAATTATGATAGATTCATACAGTGCAACACCTTACAAAGACACTAAAACAAAGAAACAAAAAAATGAACTGTTGTTATACAAACAACATTGAAAAAGAAGTAAGCACAAAATAATATATACCCTATATCATTCATAAGAAATTAAAAAATAGTCAAAATGTATTCATAGTGTTAGAACCTACTTTGTTGGGAGACAATTGACTGAGAAAAACGTAAAAGATGCTGGAAATATTGGGGCGTCTGGATGGCTCAGTTGGTTAAGCATCTGACTTCAGCTCAGATCGTGATCTCAAGGTTCATGGATTCAAGCCCCTAGTTGGGCTTTATGCTGACAGCTCAGAGCCTAGAGCCTGCTTCAGATTCTGTGTCTCCTTCTCTTTCTGCCCCTTTACCGCTTGTGTTCTGTCTCTGTATCTCAAAAATGAATAAATGTAACAAAAAAATTCAAATATGCGGAGATATCTTGAGATGGGTGATAGTAAAATAGGTGTCTATTAATATAAAAAGTCATCTAGCTATACAATTATATTAAGGCATTTTATTGTCTCTATCTCCCAAACTTTTTAATAAATAGAGCATAGATCATTAGTTATAAGTTTTTCTTCCTTCTAATATATGTATCTAATGATAAACATTTTATGTTTTTCACAGTAAATCGGGCAAAACCAGCAGCTTGTAACAGACACTTCAGGTTACAATTCCTAATTAAGGCGATTATTCTCTTCAGTGTATTTTAAAACAATATTTAATATATTCCTTGCTAAGACATCTATTTTTCAAATACCAGATGTTGTTTAATATAATTAAAAATAGCAGTGACTAGTGAGTTAACAGTTAAAACCTAGGGGGGGAAAGTGGTTTGAAAACATGCCTACTTTGCAATCATTTTAAATATAAATGCCAGTATTTGATTCTAACTTTAAAACATTGTAGTGCATATATTTGAATAAGGTGGATACTTTTTACCTCATGGCAATTTCAATTGCTTTTGAATGTATCCGTAATTTAAATATTTGAAGAAAAGTACACGTTTCATTTTCTACTCAGCAAACCTCTAAAATCCACAATATGATCTAACACTGTGATGTCAATATTTCACAGATAGAGCATAAAGTCCCAAAAATACAAGTAAAACTGTGGCATTATATAAAAATAAATTAAATGATCAACAATTCAAAATATGTTAGGACATGTAGAGATGGGACTGTCCAAAAATCTACATAATACACCCAACTCAAAAATTGTTTAACATGTTCTATTTGGTATAACTACTTAAAGAAGATGTTTATATTGTAGATGATACACAATCATAAGCAAGAGTAAAAACAGGCCTGAGATAACCACACACTCTAAAAATTTATTTTTCTGAACAAATAAAAACACAGTATCTTTATTTAGTTTTATACCTAACAATCTTTCCATGTGTTTAGTCCGGTGCAGAGCATAAAAATGGTGTAGGTGAACAAATATATGGGTAATAGCAAACACTTAAGTAGGGTTATCAATAATAGGATATTTGAATGTGGGTGAGTAGTTAATAGCAAACACTTAAGTAACTTGGATCATTGTTTTAGGATTATCAATAATAGGATATTTGAATGTGGGTGAGTAGTTAAAAGATTAAAGATAAAATAGACTTTATTAGAAAATGACTAAATCAAACAATCACTCATCTGCAAAGCTAAAAATAGCGGTTCAATTAAACCGGCAGAATTTTAACTTCAACAGCAAGATGTATTAAATTAAGAAATGATTTTCAGGGCACCTGGGGGATTTAGTTGGTTAAGCATCTGACTTAGGCTCAGGTCATGATCTCGCGGTTCATGGGTTCGAGTTCCGCATTGGACTCTGTGCTGCCAGCTCAGAGTCTGGAGCCTGCTTTGGATCCTGTGTCTCCCTCTTTCTCTGTTCCTCCCTCGCTCTCTCTCTCTCTCTCTCTCTCTCTCAAAAAAGAAACTATTTTCAAAATTGGACATGGAATATAAAACAAAATAGTTATTTCTGGGTAGTGTAATTATGGGGAATTTTAATTTTTCTTGTTTTTAATATATACTTTCCAGTTGTTTACATGGAACATAAATGCCTCCAAGACCAAAGAGCATCATGACCATGTGGACAATAACCACTGAAAAAACAATGGCAGCACAAAAATATCTGTCCCAATGGGCATCCTAAAGACTCTTTCAAATATATAGAATTTAGTAGTAAAATATAACCTAATAGGAACAGAGATTATAAAGCAGTGAGAAGCAGAAGGTCTATAGGTAGATGCTGTCATTGTGAGGTCTCTGTAGCGCTTTCTGTGCTGCGTTACCACCAGTGCTCAGTGACGTCAGTGCCAGCAGCAAGCAGGTTAGAAGCACCTGTAGGCCTGTATCACACACTTATTATTCAGTACTGAATGTTTTTTAAGCATTAAGATATTGAGATGTGGGTGATGCTAGAGAGCAAGAATATCCTGTCCATTTCAAGCTCCTTCTAGCAGCTGGACTAAGAATCAAACTGACATGGGACAGGTTAACAGGGGAAAATACACATTTAATTTCTTACTTACCAAACGGAATCCATATAAACAGGGAACTGCCCAGACAGGCAAAATGAGGTACATACATCATTTCGAACTAAGAAGAAGGGAGTAGAGACATGGGACTTCAAAGGGAAGGAATGCAATTCACAGGAAGATGAAAAAACTGATAAACAAATATTTTCTGGGTCACTCAGGAACAATGGGGTGGAGAGGACTCTGCCATATAGGCCTTACTATGATCTGCCCTGTCTGCTACACCTAGCTCAGAGTATAATGTAGTTCTCTGTGGTGATAGCTGTCTTCCTGGAGCAGGTATTCTATTTAAATCCTTTGTAGCCAGTCGTGAGGAAAGTAGAGAGCTTTTCCTGAATCTGTTGGTGTTTGATTGCTTTTTAACTCAAAATAATCTTGATGCCAGGGGGCCCATTTTGGGGTGACCTGCTGTTGGCCCCTCCAGTGACTTGTTACCTTATCTTCTAGGGAGAATTTAGTGTTCTTATGCGCTGAAAACATAAAAGAGATTTGTACCAGGATATTTTATTCTCTAAAAGAGATTCAAATGGGAACTGTAGAATTTATTAAATCAAATTAACAGTTCGATATGTCATTTTAAAAGCAGGGTAGGGGCGCCTGGGTGGCTCAGTCGGTTGAGGGTCCGACTTCAACTCAGGTCATGATCTCACAGTCTGTGAGTTTGGGCCCCACTTTGGGCTCTGTGCTGACAACTCAGAGCCTGGAGCCTGTTTCAGATTCTGTCTCCCTCTCTCCCTGTCCCTCCCCTGCTCACACTCTGTCTCTCTCTCTCGAAAATAAATAAATATTAAAAATTAAAAAAAAATAAAAGCAGGTTAGACCCAGCAGAAGACGTCATTGCATTGGATGTGCAGAAATAAAGGGAAATGAGAATGGATAGTACAGAAAAAAAAAAAATAAATAAATAAAGGGGTGTGTGTGTGTGTGTGTGTGTGTGTGTGTGTGTGTGTGTGTGTGTGGTGGTTGTAAGAAACATGAGGAAGCAGTGTCTAAAATACATATAATTTAAAAGTGTCTAAAATACATATAATTTAAGTGAATAATATAATTTAAAATACATATAATTTAAGTGAAAATACTTGAAGAATCACTAGCTGATTCTCATGATAGACATTAACCCACAGACTGCTGTAGCACAATAAACCCCTGTGAGAATCTATTAAAAGAAAATCATACTTAATGCATCATAATAAAGCTACTGAAATCCAAATACATGAAAAGAAAATACTGTGCATAAAAACCACTTATTTTTTAGTTGGGACACAGAAAATGTGAGAATAAGAAGATATAAAACATTGTGCAAATAACAGTCAAAATAAAGCTTTGTATATGTACTACTGTTTGACTAAGTAGGCTTTAGGTTAAGAAAAAATATTAGTGTTACAGGGGGCTGGAGTGTATTTATATTTAATTTTGTAATATAAAGAATCTACCACAATGCCAAAATTATGCAAAATGCTCAGTATTTTGTGTATCTATGCCTGAGCATTGTACACAGACTAAAGCAAAAATTGTCTAGCTTTATGAACCTGCTCACTTTCTTTATTTTACTGAAAAGTAACCAGTAACATATTTGGGACAGAATTTTCAGTTCTACTGTTAATAGTAATCTGAAGCAATCTGCTGCACCAAGGACACAGGTATACACTTACATATATACTTAAATAGCATTTATAATTACTCCCAACAGCAAAGCCCTAGAAACAAAATGACTAGCAATATAAGTTGGATTAAGAAAATTCTGTAGTTTTAATATAGATGTACAATGGAGAACTATAAAGCAATATAAAAGACTATGGTAGATGTATATATAGTAATGTTAAAAATGAAAATGTGTATTAGATAAATTAGGCACAGTTGTAGAGAAATATTCAGTGTATAGCCTTGCATATCTTAAATACATTTGCAATTTTGTATGTATGGGTCTGACTCTATATATAATGTGTACATGCATATGGAAATGTATGTAAAATGTTGCAGTTATATAACTGAGCAGTTGGATTGCTTGGGAATGGTAAAGAAAGAATATTTTTTCTCCTTTATTCCTTTTGCATCTTTGTGTAATTTTGGTTTGCTGTGTGTGTGTGTGTGTGTGTGTGTGTGTGTGTGTGTGTGTGTGTTTCAAAGAGCATCTTTACTTTCATAGAAAATTAAAAATGTGTTCATTTTTTATAAGATTACCAATGTGTGCATACATACACACAGTGAAACAGTGTTCACAACAGTTGCAGTACCAGGATTAGTATAATTTTAGAATTACAATGAATTGGTTTATCCATTTTGGATAGAATACTACACGAAGCATATGTTACTATTTCCTAGAGCATTATGAAATTAGGACTGCACTTTGCCAAAATATGCCAGATGGCCATGATATATGCCAGTTGCTCATTGTGACTACTGTGCCACATTTCAAGCTTGGAGTAAGGCTGAAATATGGTACAAAATATCACCAATTCCCGAGAGCAGATTGTTAGAAGACACGGCCGATGTGATCCAAGCACCTCCACCACCCACATTTCCCTGGTTGTTTAAAATAATAATAAAATAATAAAGCAATTCTATTCCTTACAAGGCATAAGAATCATTTAACATGCCTTCTATAGCCTCAATGGAGGGTACAGAATTGTCTCTTAGATGACATTTTATTCATAACACTTTGTGGGTGCTTATGAAATTTAAAGTGATCTTCCATAAGAAAGCTTACTTACGTGATCTATTTGGATTCTAGTTCTCATCCTTAGAAGAATCATCCCAACTTAAATTTAAAAATTAATGTAAAATCATTTTATTTTATTTTTTTAACGTTTTATTTATTTTTGAGACAGAGAGAGACAGAGCATGAACGGGGGAGGGGCAGAGACAGAGGGAGACACAGAATCGGAAGCAGGCTCCAGGCTCTGAGCCATCAGCGCAGAGCCCGACGCGGGGCTCGAACTCAGGGACCGCGAGATCGTGACCTGAGCTGAAGTCGGACGCTTAGCCGACTGAGCCACCCAGGCACCCCTGTAAAATCATTTTAAATGCTCTACTTCCTACTTCCATATGAAATAAACAAATCGTTTACATATAAAAATTTAAAAGCTATTTAATAAATAAAGTGCACAAAAATGTAGGAGAAATAATTTTTCCTAATGCCCCCCACCCCCGCCCCACCTCTTCTTAGATATCTAGTCCAAGAGATACTTGTAAGACCTTCTCCCCCAAGATGCTCCTGATTCAGGACATCATTCTTGCTGACCTACACCTTCAACTGTACGTTTTCCATGGTAAATCATAGGGATACAAAAATTGCACAGCATTGGGGCCCCTGAGTGGCTCAGTAGGTTGAGCATCTGACTTTAGCTCAGGTCAGGATCTCGCATGATCTGTCAGTCAGTACAAAGCCTGCTTGGCATCCTCTGTCCTCTTCTCTCTCTGCCCCTCCCCTACTTGATCTCTCTCTCTCCCAAAAATAAATAAACACTAACCAAATTAAAAAAAAAAAAAAAAAAAAAAAAAACTGCAAAGCATCAACTGAAAAAAAAAATCCAGGCTGGCACAACACTTCTCTGAATCTTACCACTCTCACTCATTTTATATCCAGGCTTCTTTTTCTTCTCAGACTCTACTTTCGCATCCCAAACCTCAAGACTATACCAGTGAAGTTTTTCTCTCACGTTCCTTAGGCTTGTGTATTATTGGTACGAAGGTTTATCTCTTTTAGGTTTTTGATCGTGAAAATTTTGAGTTTACTTAACATTGCTTGGTTACTTTTGCTGGCTTTATATATATTCAAACAGTATATTTTTTATAGCCAAGTCTCTTGCAAACTGTCAAATGATATTTTTAAAAATAAAATATAGTTTTTAAATAATTAAATAGTTACTATTTTACTTTTCCATTTTCCTAAGTGAAGTACTAATAAAAATTTAAGGAATTTTCCATAAACTGAAATATATGGCTTAAATTATTTCATATTAGGTAGAATATTAATATCGGGACTCCATGGATGTGTCATTAGGTTCATAAGACATTTATCATCAAGGCTTTAGGAAATCTTTGATTTTCTTTTCTTTTCTCTCTCTCTCTCTCTCTCTCTCTCTCTCTCACTCTCTTTCAATCTCATTTTTGGTCATGGGCTGGGTGGTAGCTTATGGTCATCGGCCTTTATTTTATATTTAAAAATTGTATCTTTAAATACATTCTATTAACACTTGATAAAATATATGTCAGTGTCTCTTTAGGTTTCTTTTTCTTTTTTTTATTTTATCAGTTTCATTGGGAAATGATTTATATCACTCTATAAGTTAAAGTTCCATACAGGATATAAATAT
The DNA here is from genome assembly GCF_028749965.1 of Puma concolor. Lineage (NCBI taxonomy): Eukaryota > Metazoa > Chordata > Mammalia > Carnivora > Felidae > Puma > Puma concolor. Next base: position 19,483,719 of record NC_141667.1, on the reverse strand, counting down.
ATATATGCATATATATGTATATATGTGTATATGTACATATGTACATATATGTATATATGTAAATTGTGAAATGATTACCTCAGTTTATTTCTCTTAAATCATATTTAGCTAATCTTAAGGACACTTTATTTATGTTTTTGTATTAAAAAATCTCAAATAAAATTGATAACTTTAATATTTATACTTCACTAATTTAACACAATTTTATTATGCCCATATTTTGCTAACAATACGTAACCAATTCATAAAGTATTGTTTAATAACTTCTAACTTTTGTTCTTCTGTTTTGAAAGTATTCTTCATCACTAGCTAAATTTTTATAAATAGAGAAATAGAGAAAAGAGCCTCACCGTACAGACAACCAGATCCTTTTCTATCCTATGATTGATGGTTAAATTTTTATTTTAATGTCAATATCAGCTTTTGACATGATAACACACTATCATAAAAGAATCATGTTTTTAAAATAATTTTTGAAACATTATTTGTAAATACTTTTAAAGCATATCAATTGATTTCAACGTTTTTCTATTTTTTTCACTTAACTTTAGGGGTTTTTTTCCAAGAGTTTTATTTTATAACTGTAATATCCTGAAGTTAGATTAATTGGTAAATGTAGATATATGCCTTTAAAATATTTCCAGGGGCGCCTGGGTGGCTCAGTCGGTTGAGCGTCCGACTTCGACCCAGGTCATGACCTCATGGTCTGTGGGTTCGAGCCGCGTCAGGCTCTGTGCTGACAGCTGGGAGCCTGAAGCCTGCTTCAGATTCTGTGTCTCCCTCTCTCTCTCTCTGCCCCTGCCCGCTTGTGCTCTGTCTCTGTCTCTCTAAAACAAATAAACATTAATTTTTTTAATATTTCCAAATTGCTATACAAAGAAATAAAATTATCTTACTTAAATTATTTTAAAAATAATTTATAAATATTATAAATATTAAAAATATAAAAGTAGCCATAGGAAAATATACAACTCATTAGAATAAAATATAAAATACTGTGTATGTAACTAAAAGTAATACTTAAAGTACCAGTTAAGTATCAAAAATCCGTATTTCAAACCTCACTTCTCCATTTACCAGGTTGTGGGCAGGTTGCTTATTATTCTTTATGCTTTCTTTCTTATATGAAATATGAAAACTAACTTTATATTAATGAAAGTATTAACTTAAGAAGTAATAACTTATTAATAAAAATTCTAATTATAGCAATGGCATGTATTTTGTTCTGAAATATTGTTTTATTTTCAATGAAAATTTGCTAAATGTCATTTAAGTACAAGGTGTAATTTTTCAAGTTATAATTTGAAAAATAACAATTTCTAAAATTTAGTCTTGAGACTTTGCTTGAAAATGCAAACTTCAGAAAGATTCACTCACAGAATGTATAACTCTTCTGAATCCATAACACTGAAAATGGAATTTGTAAAACTATTTTATTTTATTGGTTGGGTTCATTGAATTGTGGATGAATTTTGGCTAATGGCATGTGGATTTCAGCAAAAATTTCAACTCTGTCCATGCAAGCTGAGTAACCAACAGACCCTAAATTCAGAATAGTCTACCAGTGCCCTCTGCAAACCTTTAGGTCTGTCCTCAAGGCACCACTGAACCAAAGATGAATAAGAGCTATAAGCACATGTGTAGATAGATACAAAAGTAAGACAGTCCACAAAGCTTGTGAAAGTGTGTGAAGGTTTCATGAAGGAAGTGAAGTCTGAGCTCATTCTGGGAAGAACTGCTGTCTCACAGTAAAGAGTGAGTATATGAGAAGTAGCATTATGAAAGGCATGGAAAGAAACATGAAATCACAAGTCAACTTGTGTTTGGGGATACAAAGATGAGTACAAGAAACAATGCATAACGACCCCACAGAGATATTAAGAGGCAGGAATCAGGAAAAGACTTCCTAGTCGTACAAAGAAGATTATATAAAATATTGAATTTTAAAAGAAAGCTCTTAGATTTTAAAATAGAACATGCTTGGGGTGCCTGGGTGGCTCAGTCAGTTAAGCATCTGACTTTGGCTCAGGTCATGATATCAAAGTTTGGGAGTTTGAGCCCCACGTTGGGCTCTGTGCTGACAGCTCAGAGCCTGGAGCCTGCTTCGGATTCTGTGCCTCCTCCTCTCTCTGCCCCTCCCCTGCTCATGCTCTGTCTCTCAATAATAAATAAACGTTAAAAAATTTGTTTAAAATAAAATAAAATAAACTAGAAGATTTTTTTTTTTCTTAACAAAGCTTTGGAACAGCAGCTTAGGTAATTAATTTATATTGAATGTGATTGAGATTGGGACACTTTATTAGTATTTCAGGTAGCCAAATCATGAGGGCCAAAATTTTTGGTAATGTTTAATGTAAAGAGAAAAAATGTCTTTACATTTTTTTCTGATGGGAATCAGCATTATGAGTTCTTTTGTAAAAGAAGGTAATTAGGGGGGAAACTGGGTGACTCTGTGGGTAAGTGTTGAACTTCTGCTCAAGTCATGATCTCCTGGTTAGTGAGTTCCAGCCCCTAGTTGGGCTCTGTGTTGACAGCTCAGAGCCTGAAGCCTGCTTCAGATTCTGTGTCTCCCTCTCTCTCTGTTCCTTCCATTGTTTCAATTCTCTCTCTCTCTGTCTTGAAAAATGACTAACATAAAAAAAAAGAAAAAGAAAAAGGAGGAGGTAATTAGAATCTAGAATGTAGTCACACACAACTACCCAAATTCTTGCTTTAATGATTGGTTGGACTGAATTAATCTAAATTAAAGAATGGAGAGAGAGAGTAGGATTTAAATTTTTTTTTTCAACGTTTATTTATTTTTGGGACAGAGAGAGACAGAGCATGAACGGGGGACAGGCAGAGAGAGAGGGAGACACAGAATCGGAAACAGGCTCCAGGCTCTGAGCCATCAGCCCAGAGCCTGACGTGGGGCTCAAACTCACGGACCGTGAGATCGTGACCTGGCTGAAGTCGGACGCTTAACCGACTGCGCCACCCAGGCACCCTGTGAAAGAGTAGGATTTAAAAGAAGCAGATGAGCTGACATTTGATCCCTGTGTATCAATGTATCTTTACAAGACACTAGTGGAGAAACAGATGACTCTGAAGCTCCTAGAGAAAGAGGTCAGCTACTGAATTAGTGAACAATCAATACATAAGCATAGTAGAAATTATTAGACAAGATAAAACTGTAGAAGATAAATGGGTACAATGAGAAGTGTGCTAAATGCTTTTGAGAAAATACAGGATTATTTACACATTAAAACTGCTTAATTGCAGTTCAAAATCCATCATAATTAATTCAGATCTACAGGGAAGTTGAGTATTTGTGTGATTCCACATTAAGATTTTAATTATTTTAAGGCATCCAATACAATGCTATTAATGAAATGTTTAACAATAGAAATTTCAGTAATGTGAGGCAGCCAGTAGAGGGGGTCACATTTCAGTGTAAACCAGAGACCTCTGGCTTTATATAAATATTCATATTTGATCAACTTTTCCAGAAATAAGACTATGTAATGCAGTTTTTTGTTTTTTTGTTTTTTTGTTTTTTTTTTTTTTACTTTTTTAATGTTTATTTTTGAGAGAGACAGGGGCCGGAGGGGGAGGATGACTGGGGGAGGGGCAGAGAGAGTCAAACACAGAATCTGAAGCAGGCTCCAGGCTCTGAGCTATTAACACAGAGCCTGACAGGGAGCTCCAACTCACAAACAAGGAGATCATGACCTAAATTGAAGTTGAACCCTTAACCTACAGAGCCACCCAGACCCCCAGAGGTAATTCAGTTTTCACTAAAACATAACTCATTCCTACAATGCCCTTAGCGTTACTAAACATTTGGAATCTTTTTTTTTTCTTTTTTTAAAGAAAAGGCAATTTTTGAGCCAAGAAAATATTCAAATTAGAAAAAAAATCATTTAACTGTTTGATATAGAAGACTTGCAGAGTAAATGCAATTCTTAAGAACATAAAAAATCACTCCATTTTGTAACAATCAACTTGTTCTCTGTCCCTTGAATATATTCAGTGTGAGACATCGCATGGTGTCAGTGTTTCCGAGCAGATCCCAGCAGACTGTGAGAAACACGGGAACTCTTGTCAATCTCTTCATAATAAATATTTCAAAGTCGGTATAATGTAGAATTAATGTTTTTGGCCTAAAAGGTATACATTCATCTCCCAGATCAAAAGAGAGACGCATCTATTTAACCGGAAGTTCAGAGAGTTCTTATTCCAGCAAATCCCGAGCATCTGACCTGTTCTCTCTGTTTGGAATCACACTGGAGAATCCCGTGGCATGAAAATTGGCCCAAGCCCTAAATAAACACTCTTATTCTACAATATTGCATTTTTCCTTTTGGAAGAATTTTACAGAACCGGCAAAATTAAGCAAAAGAAAAAAAGTAAAAATAAAAGTAAAGTCCCTCTTAAATCTAAGTTTCTTCTCTATTACAATCTCCTTTCATTGGCGAAGAGTTTCACATAATAAAATATTTTAAGGAAAATAGAGACATCGACATATAGTAAATTAATGTTTTTGAGACATTAAAACAAATAAAGGTACTTGGTATATGTTCTAAAATATCTGCTATATCCAAGAGGGGGGAATTAAAGATACTAGATTCTATCAAAAATAGAGATTTCATCATTGTGGCTTTCATGTACTCTGATCTGGCTTAGGGCAGCGAGAGATTCCTCTAAAACCAAGCTGAAATCTGTCTCCTGTAACATTTACCCTATATCCTTATTCTACTTTTTAAGCTACTTTGTGTTACCCATTCAAATACTTTATTTGTCCTGAATAAAAATGAGCCTATTTCTTTTTAAGCACAGAATGACTTAGTACATTTTCTCAAGCTTAGTTAAAGAAATGGTATTATAATGCTCAGACTCATGTATCATTTGCAAATAAGTAAAATGACATCATTTACTTCTTGGCCACAAACTGCATATCTGTTTTTCCTTCAACAATATGAATTCCTGTGCAATCTGGAGTAAGGGCTGTGCCCAAGTAGAGTGGACATGGTTTCCTCTTGGAGCAAGAACAACAACAAAAAGTCATTTTGGCTTGCTTTACTACTTTTGTGTGAAAGTGAGCGTTTGCTTCTTTCAGAATGATGGTGGATTTTCAGAATGGGAAACTGGAAATAATTAAAACTGGATTTCATTTTTGTTTGCTTTTAATGTTTACCATACATTGAAAAAATCCTTCTCAAGTACCAAGATTCTAATATATATATATATATATATATTAGAGAAAGAGAGAGGACTTTGAGTATAGATTTGTTGTGTTTCCTTCCATGTATATAACTCATTTGTGTGTGTTGTGCATTTCAGATTTCCTCTCTAAATAATTTGTAATGAAGCCCATGTTCTCATTCTATACTCAAAAATAAAAACCATCATTTCCAGTAAGATATTTGTTAATATTGTTATTACCTAACTATTTAAAAATCATTTTTATAGCTTTTGTTACAAAAGAGGAAAAGAGAAGTTTACATAAGGAGCCATAAGATCTGAGAGTCCTTATTATCTTCTAATTTATTTTAATAAATATATTTAAAATACTGAATAGAAATAATTTAGCTCTATCAAAAAAGAGTTTGTGATCTCATAAGATACACACACACACACACACACACACACACACACACACACACTTGAAAAAATGTCCTCCTTCCCTATATACTTACATACAGTAAAATGTACATTTTTCCTTTACAGAGCTTTTTATGGGTGAAAAGTTAAAAATGTATGTTATGTACTTTATAACCTACCTTCTTCCCCAACTTAATATTTTGAGAGTCATTTACGTTATCATGAATTACAGTAGTCTATGCAATTCTTATTCTGTGTATTATTCAATTGTAAGAGGACCACTCTGATTATACCTGCTATAAGCACTCAATTACAAGTATTTTGTAAGACTATGTTTTTATTTCTCTGGGGTAAATACCTAAATGTGTACTTGCTGGGACACATGTTAACTGAATGTTTAATATATAAATAACAGAATTCTAGTTAGTCCACATTCTCAGAAATATGTTATCCTCATTCTTTTTCAATTTTATCCACTCAAGTGGGTAAATTTGTATCTTTGTTGCTTTTAATTGCATTTCCCTAATGATTTTGAAGATATTTTCATGGATTTGTTGGCCATTGGTCGTGTGTGTGTGTGTGTGTGTGTGTGTGTGTGTGAGCAAGTGTGTGTCTGGTAGCAAGAGGACTATTGCTGACACTTGATCTGCAGGAATGTTCTTTCATGTGTTTCATTCCCTGGTCGCAGGTTGTTACCTCACACCCCTGTGTTGATCAATACTCAGCTCAACATTCATGTGCCCCTCTGTAGACCTCCCTCGTTCTCTTTGTGTGCAGGCCTTTTCCTCTGAGCACTCCACCCTGTACAATCTCACTGCCTTCATCTCCGTAGTCTCCCAGCTTTGTTTCAAGTTATAGACTCCATAGTGTCTGCCTGGGGTCACCATCCCCAAGCCAGGACCTAGAGACTCTCCAGGCAGGAATTTTGGGCAACTGAGGTGCTAACATGTGTTGTTTGTTTCTAGTCTCTCGGGACGTCCGATGTACTGTTTTGTGTCCTAAAAATTATTGTTCCATTTATTTCATTTGTTTTGTGGGTTGCTACATGTGGGTGAGTAAATCTGGTCATTATTACTTCATCTTGGCCAAGAATGGAAGTGTCTGAATTTTAATTTTATTTAATTTTAATTAATTTGTACTTAAAATTCATATAGGCCTATGACTAATGTCAACAGAACTTCACATACAGCAAAGTTCTAGATGCTTTGAGAGTACTGTATAGTTCACTCAGTTTGACCACACAGCGCATTTTATTTTCCTCCTGGAAAGTCCTAGAGAGGAAGTCCTGCAGTAAAGGAGACGGCTCAAATCAGCACTCACCATACTTTCTTTCACTCTAGAAACATTTCATTGTGTGATAGCTATTAACATCCTGTGGATGCTGTGTTCTGCTGAACAGTTTTGGGAGATGTTGCTTAGAGAAATTTTATATTTATATCTTTCTATATAGAGAAACTTTATATTAACACACTTTCCTTCAGTGTGAAGAAAGGATTTTGCCCCAGTGTATTAACAGAGTTCCTCATTTTACTTATTTTGTGTAATCGGGATTTCTTTGGAATCCTTCTCACTGCAGGAGTAGCTTTCCTGAGAGAATTAAAACTGATAAAGACTCCATATTTTGGAAGCCTTGAGATCCATGTTGCACATCTTCTGCACTTTATATGTTATCTGATGAAAAAGTGAATAAATATGTCATTTTCTCATTAAAAATAGTTCCTAAATATGTCCACTGAAGGATTCAAAATGTTGCCTAACCTAGAATCAATGGGCTACCCTGGTATTCATACTGTAGTATTCAAACTATAATTTTCACTAAAAGGAACCAGGATAAACTGAAGATAAAATAATTACAGATCAGAGAAAGCAATTTAGTACATAAGCATGGGATATCTTGTTATGCAATACTGTTCCTCCCTTACTCACATCTATGTACAACTCATACTTCATTGTAAATTGTGATTTCAAAGTAGTAAAGAAAAATAATTACTGAAGAAAAAAATAACTGGCCATCCCATTAGCAGTGCTGAGTTGTGACCAACAGCCTTCAATTGTGTATCTTTTGTTGTTTCATATTAGCTATTTTAGTCTTCAGAGCATTAGCAGGCTGCACTCTACTCTTTAATTACCTTAATTTTACCTGCAACTGTGCCACCATACTTCTTCCCAAACCCTAAATTTCTACCTTGATGTTGGTTTGAGAAATAAAGAAAAATCCTCAGGCATATGTATAAAAGTGGAATATTTTTATGCTAACATCATTAGCTCAAAGGAGAACATGCAATGTCAACACGTAAGAACAAAAAATATTTTTTCCTAGTAACAAAGTTTATTGAAACAGAAGTAAAAGGGGGTGCCTGGGTGGCTCAGTCGGTTAAGCGCCCGACTTCAGCTCACGGCATGATCTCATGGTTCGCGAGTGCGAGCCCCACATAGGGCTCTGTGCTGACAGTTTGGAGCCTGGAACCTGCTTTGGATCCTGTGTCTCCCTCTCTCTCTGTCCCTCCCCCACTTGAGCGCCCTCATTCTCTCTCTCTCTCTCTCTCTCAAAAATAAATAAAACTTAAAAAATTATTTTAAAAGAAGTAAAATGGGTTATGCAAACCTATTTATATATCTAATCACTATAAAGGACATTTTCCAAGTAGCACAGGAATTGGACTAAGGACTAGGAAAAAAAAAAAAAACTCACAAAAACTATTGTCTTGATAAGATCATTTCATAAACATTTAAATGATTTAGAAAGACTAATGTTTTAAACATTTGTAAAAGCTTTAGTCTAAGATACAGTGGTTACTAATTAAGATAAATTCTAATACTAGTAATATGCACCATAACAACAATAATGAACTTCCACATGATAGGTGTCAGGCAGTAAATTAAGCACTTATTATGAACTGCCTAATGTCTTAAATAAGTATATCCACGTAAGGATGTCCATTTTAGAGATAAAGAATTGGAAGCAAAGACAGCTAGGCAATTTGATTCAACTAGCTCAAGTCATAAAGTGCAGAATGACTCTTCCCTGTTTGCTGGGTTCATCTTGTGCTTTCCTATTATGTGCTTTATTTTCATCATACAAAAATAGAGATAATTTTTTTTTAAATAACCATGGATTATAAACCAATTTAAATTACATTTTCTCATGCCTTTCTCCACTTCATTGTCTGAAACACCCTCATTAACTGATACAATTTCACTACTCTCATCATTATGGTAATTAAAAAAATAACAAGTCAAGATAATATTCTCCATTGTGCACAGAAAGTTTCAGTACAGGTATCCCTCACTTCCCAAAATTTCTCCTTATGCCACTTCTCTCCTTTATGGAAGACTTATATTAGTACCTGCTTTCACTAAAGGAAATAAATCTGAATAGGAGTTTTGCTTTAAAAAAAAAAAAAGTGGTTGCCATACAAATGAGGATATTTCCCAAAAACAAACTTTCAGAAAAAGCGGAGATATTATTTGCCTTAGGTCACTTAGCCTTGGCCACCTTTAGCTTACTAAAGGTTTCAAAGAAAAACACTACTTTCAGTTAAAAAGGGAAACTATTGTTTTGTTTTGTTGTTGTTTTATTGTTGTTTTTATTTTCATTTACTTTGGTGCTGTGTATATCCACATGCTGTACAAAACTTAAAAAAGCAAAAACCAAAAACAGACAGACATGGAAATATTTAAATAATATTATCAGTGATCATTATTCCATTAATGTGATAGTTTTAGTAACACTTACTTATGCATAAATTACGTTCATTTCTTTTTAACAGCTTACCATCTACAAATTTATTTTGCCTCATTCATTCTTCTTTGTTTTCCATGAATTTTAATTACTTATTACATATATGTCTAGAATTATCATTACATTGTCTTATTGTTAGGATCAGCAGATAAAGTCAAACTAAATAAAATAAAACTAAAAGCTTCAATAAATAAACTATGCAAGGAAAAAATGACTTTTAAAAAGTAAAAATCATGTGTAAATAGTAAAATAATTATTAACTTTCAGAAGCAGCCATTACATGCCTTTGCAGATCACAGATTTGATTTCTAAAATAATTATTTAAATCTTCAATTATATACCATCCTAACATTTCAGATAAGATTAATAAGGGTAATAGGATGCATAGATTTTTCTCTGCATATTACAGGAGAAGACTTAAAAAGAATAAAAAAGAAGGAAGGAAGGAAGGAAGGAAGGAAGGAAGGAAGGAAGGAAGGAAGGAAGGGAGGGAGGATGGAAGGGGGAAAAGGGAAAAAGAGAAGGATCAAAAGGAGGAAGGCAAGAGAAAGAGAAGGGACAGAAGCAGAGAAGACAGGGAAAGAAAATATTGGGAAAAATAAAGAGGAATAGAAAAAAAGTGAAGACAGAGGGTCTTACATGAGTGAATCAGACATACTTTTAAATATAAGAAATATGTGGAAGGAAAAATGGCAAAATTAACATAAACTACATTAAAGGTTTTAGATGAGAATGGATACAGATTGCCATTTATTTTATTTTTCATTTTTTTGATTTATTTTGTCATGTTGCATTAAAAAATATCTGCCCAGCTTTTGTTGATTACTCTTTAATTGAATATTGTTTCCTTTGGGTTATCTTGCATCATGCATATATTTGATAGTCTGGAAATTTCCATATAAGATTTATAGAAAACTAATATTTTTAGGGGTGCCTGGGTGACTCAGTTGGTTAGGCAACCAACTTTGGCTCAGGTCATGATCTCACAGTTTGTGGGTTCGAGCTCCATGTCAGGCTCTGTGCTGACAGCTCAGAGCCTGGAGCCTGCTTCAGATTCTGTGTCTCCCCCTCTCTCTAACCCTCCTCTGCTCACACTCTGTGTCTCTCTGCCTCCCAATAATAAATAAACGTTAAAAAAATTTAAAAAAAGAAAACTAATATTTCTAAACCATTATGTATAAATGTATACATACATTTATGTATAAATCTTTTTGATATTTAATAATATTTTATTGCATTTGTCCCATTTACTTGTTATAGACAAATAATGTTGAAATTTTTTATGCAACTGCATTCTCTGAGTTTCTTTTATTTTTATAATAATTTATAGTTCTATATTATAGTGTTAACTAATCTTGTGCATACATAATCTTCACTGGTATATTTCTGTGATTTTATCCTAGTACTTTAATTTATATAAAATTTCTCATGTAATATTTAATAGGTATGCTCCTCAATTTTATTTGACATAATATTAATATTTATTGTGCCCTTTTTTTGCTTCATGTTTTCCTTGTCCACTCTTGGTTCCCTTTCCTTACACTGCACTTTCAGATTCAAAGTCTTATAGTACAACTTTGATAATTATTAAAGAAATTATGGATAAAATATCTTAAAACTGTATTTCATCATATATAATGCACCACAATGCAAAGACACACTCTTATTTCATCTACCACAAGAAAACAAAACACTGCCAGTGTAACTGGAAGTAAATAATTCTTTATTACTGTATTTTCCTCAAATAACATTGCGTGATGGACAATTACAAGCATGTCTGAGGCATCATTCCTTTTTTTCCCCTCAGTTTTATTGAGGCATAATTAAGAAATAAATTATATATATTTAAGGTTTACAATGTGATGCTTTGATATACGTATACATTGTGAAGTAATTATCACAAACTAATTAACATATCCATTACTTCATATAGTTAATGTGTTCATTTTCTTTCTCTTCCTTCCTTCTTTCCTTCCTTCCTTCCTTCCTTCCTTCCTTCCTTCCTTCCTTCCTTCCTTCCTTCTTTCTTTCTTTCTTTCTTTCTTTCTTTCTTTCTTTCTTTCTTTCCTTCTTGGTTGCTTGCTTGCTTTTTCTTTCTTGGTTTCTTGCTTTCTCTCGATGAGAACCCTTAAGATCTACCCTGCCCAGTTAGCAAATTTCAAGTAAAATATTGTGCCAATTTTCACACAGCATTTTTAACTACAGTGACATTATTGTATATTATATCTCCAGATCTTATTAATCTTGCTTAACTGAATCTTGGAAGCCCTTTGAACCTCCTATTCATCTTGCATAACTGACACTGCACTCCTGTTTCCCTACTCTCAGCTTCTGCAACCAGCATTTTAATCTCTGTTTCCAGGAGTTTGACACTTTTAGATTCCACATATAAGTGAGATCATACGATATTTCTCTTACTGTAACCTACTTCACTTAGCATAATGTTCTCCACTTAACCATCCTCCAGATGACCATAGTATCATCTGTGTTGTTGCAAACAGCAGGACTGCACTCATTTTAAGCCTAAATAATATTCCATTTTATGTATATACCACATTTTAAAATCTGCCACTAATTCATTGATAGACATTTAGGGTTAAGATATTCCATATCTTTAATATTGTGAATAATGCTGCAAAGAACATGAAGTGGAGATACCTTTTCGAGATACTTATTTTGTTTTTTTTTTGGTATATATGCCAGAAGTGTGATTGCTGGATCAAATGAATAGCTATGTTTTAAATTTTTGAGGAATCTCCATACTGTTTTCCATAATGTCTACACCGATTTACATTCCTACCAACAGTATGAAAGTTTACATTTTCTCCATATCCTTGACAACACTTGTTATTTCTTGCTCCTTTGTTTGTTTTTTTGTTTTTTTGATAATAGCCATTTTAACAGGTATAAGATGAATTCTAATTTTTGTTTTGATTTATATTCCTTTGATAATTGTTGAGCTCCTTTTTAGGTTCCTGTTGGTCATTGGTCTGTTTTCTTTTATGTCTGTTCAGGTCGTTTGCTCATTTTTTAAATCTGTTATTTGGATTTTGCTATTGAGTTGTATAAATTCCTTATATATTTTGGATATAAATTCCTTGCTAGATATATGGTTTGCAAATATTTTCTCCCATTCCATAGGTTGCCTATTCACTTGTTGATTGTTTCTTCTGCAGAGACTATTTAATTTAATACAATACCACTTGTCTATTTTTGCTCTTGATACCTATGCTTTTGGTGTTATATCCAAAAAATTAAGGACTAAATTAATGTCAGGATTCTTTTTCCCATGTTTTTTTTCTAGTAATTTTACTAGTTCAAGTTTTATATTTGTCTTTAATCCATTTTGAGGTGATATTTGTATACGATATAAGAGTTCAACTTCATTCTTCTGCATGTAGATATCCTTTTTTTCCCAAGACCATTCAAAGAGGCTATTCTTTTCCTATTATATGTTCTTTCCAGTTAATTATAAGTGCATGAATTTATTTGTGGCTTCCCTATTCTGTTACATCAGTCTATAGATCTGTTTTAATGTCAGTACCATACTTTTTTGATTGCTGTAACTTTGTAATATAGTTTGAAATTGGGAAGTGTGATGACTCCAGCTTTGTACTTCTTAGTAAAAATTGGTTTGACTCTTCAAATTATTTCGTCGCTCCATGTACATCTTAGGATTGTCTTTTCAATTTTCATTAAAAAAGTCCATTGGGATTTTGATAGAAATTACTTGAATCTATAAATCATTTGGGTAATATGGACATTTGACAATATTAATCCTTCTGTGAATGCAGGCTGTCTTTTAATTATCTTTCTTTTCCTTAATTTCTTTCATCAATGTTTTATACATTTCAGTGAAGAAGTCTTTCACCTCTATGGTTATTTTCCTTCCTAAATATTTTATTTCATTGTTGTTGCTGTTTTGAATGTGATTGTTTTCTATTTTCAGTCTCAGATTGTTGTTTGCAGGTATATGAATGACTGCTTTTGTATGTGGATTGTTTATCATGCAATTTTACTACAGTTAATAGTTCTAGCAGTTATTTTGTTGAGATTTTAGGGTTTTCTACATATATAATCATGTAATATGCAAGCAGAGGTAATTTTGCTTCTTCCTTTCCAATTTGAATGACTTCTATTTTTTTTTTTTTTTTCTTGTCCAATTGCTCTGACTAGGACATCCAGTACTAGGTTAAATATAAATGGCAAGAGTGGGCATGGTTGCTTTCTCTTGGCTCTGGGGGGAGGGAAAGCTTTAAGTTTTTCCTCATTGATTATGATGTTAACCATGGACTTTTCATATATAAACTTATTGTGCTAAGGTATATTCTTCTATATCTGATTTGTTGAGACTTTTTTTAAAATCATGAATGAATGTTGAATTTTGTTAGTGCATTTTCTGCATCTATTCAGATTATCATGCATTTTTCCTTTACTTTCAGTTTGTTAATGGAGCATGTGTGACCCATCAGTTCTTAAAAAGTGTTCCAGTGTTGTTCCAAACATTTTCTCCCCATCTTGACAAACTTTGCTGAACTGTTAAGGCTGGTGGCAATATTATGAAACAAAAATTAAACAAGAATTTACTAGGGGCACCTGGGTGGCTCAGTTGGTTAAGCGACTTCAGCTCAGGTCATGATCTTGTGGTTCGTGAGTTCATGCCTCACATCAGGCTCTGTGCTGACAGCTCAGAGCCTGCAGCCTGCTTCACATTCTGTGTGTCCCTCTCTCTCTGTCCCTCCCCTGTTCTCACCCTGTCTCTCTCTCTCTCAAAAATAAATAGACATTAAGTTTTTTTAAGAATTTATTTAAATGTAAGTGGAATCATTGATGCACACATTTCACTTGAGGTGAGGAAACAGAAATAGCTGTAAGGTATTTCAGACATATTTAGATAATCTCAACAACAATGTCTCAACTTGGCCATCAGTGATCATTAAATTTGGCCTGGTTTGGGAAATGTTACAATACGAAGAAAAATAAAGGTCTTAAAATTGATAAAATATAGACTATGAAGCACATCATTAAATGACTAACCTCCATGCACACCAATAGTACACATAAAGTTAATGTTTTTTGTGTATGTTAGCGTATATACTGATTGGATCCATGTGGCATTTTATATCATTTTCTGGCACCCTTCTTTATCCTTCTTTCAAATTGTAAAAAAGGTAATTTTAAATCCACGATGTGAGTTTCTCCATTCTCTCTCTCTCAAAAAAATAATAATAATGTTGTAATTCATGGTGTGGTGTGTTTCCCAGATTCCCCCCAAAAGACATGGGGACCCATTCCTCCAGTGTCTGGGAATGTTGATGGTTGACAATTTTGCTCTAAATCCTTCTTTAGGAACTGTCCTCAGACCCCTTAACAGGGCACCCTGAACCCCATAACAGCACAATGTTTGCTTTATCACAAAATATAAAGCAAGATTTATCTTCTCCCATCCACATTGAATGAATTTTAAAACTGATAATAGCCATGAACAAAATAACTCTCGAAACAGTAGAGCCAGAAATCCATATAAGATACGCAAGCCAAAAGTGGATTCAATTATACCATGGGGGAGACATAAAAATACCCATTTTAGAAATGGCATATACAGAAGAACAGATGTTTTGATAATAGTTATCAAACAGACCTCATGTTTATAGGACACAAAAGTGCTAGCTGCTACTGCATTAAAAAAAAAAAGACAAAATATGTCATAGCACTTGAATAAAAATAAATACAGACACATTTATTGTCTTTCAACCTGAGAATCTGAATGTTACATGCTGCCTGTTCTAATGGATTACCAATAACTCACATCTAGAATCTGTTGACAGAGCTATTCAGTATTTTCACCCCACATCAAAGAACCATGATAATTTGTAAAACTTAATTACAAGATTTTTTTATTCAAAGTCTGAGGTAATACATAATTAAATAGAAAGTCATCATAGTTACTAAAGCTTATTTTATAAGGAAAATATAAAGAAATGTTAGTAACATAAATCATATCACTTATTTCCTCACTATAATAATTATTTGCCAATAGAATTATTTTCCAGGGAGAATTGACAAGTACATGTGTATTTCAAAGATCAAACTGAAATACTACCTATAATTCTGTACAGGGAAACACAGTATTCCACATCACTTTAAATAATTTTAACCTACTTACCTGTTATTCTTTATAGCATAAAGCCACTGTTTGTTTTTTTCCCTTTAAAGCTCATGTATTTAACAGTATTTCATAGCTTTATTTCCCTGATTTTCCTAATACAAGTTTACCTATCAGCTTTGGGGAAATTAATATGAAACTAACTAAAAACTATGTTTATTAATGGGTAAGTGATCAGCCTCAGGGGTAGATTAACAATGAACGCTGCAATAATGCTCCAGATTTGCCTGTACTTTAAATGAAGTATAATAAAACTGCATCAGTTAACTTTTGTTACATAAAACCACCAAACATCCTGTGGCGTGTAACAATATTTATTATTACTAATGCACCTGCTGGTTACTGGGATTTGCTGCTGTAGAAGAATATTGGCTAGAATAGCTCAAATGTAGTGGCACTGCTCCCATGATTCTTCTCCTCCTCCTGGGTCCCTGATCCTCTCATGGTGATGTCCAAAGTTCAAGGAAGCCAGTGAAAACACATAATTTTTCAGCCTCACCTTGGATTTAGTGGACTGTGTATTGTCCTTAGCGAGTCATAAGGCCAAGCTTAGTCAAGGGGCTCTGCCTACAATGAGGTATGACAAGGCTATAGATACAGAGAGGGATAAAGAATCAGAGTCGCAAATTCAATACATCTTACATACATACTGCCACTATCTACATAACAAACTATCTTTAGCCCACTATTATGGTTTTTGTGCTTGCTTTTCTTAAGCTATGAAGAATAAAGAGGGTTTTTACTGGGCTGGTGTTAGTTATACATTTTATCATCTTAGGAGTATAAATCTCTTAATAAGCCAGACCTTTCCTTCCCCTAAGAATGCAAGGCACTTGAAAACTGGACAATAGACATTTATCTTATTTTTGATGACAAAAGGAGATATTGCCAACTATTTTATTGTATAAAAATGTACTAGAGTTCATTATTACTTCAATAAAGATTATTGGAATCTCTTATGTGATCATTGACTAGAACATGGGAATGCAAAGGAATGTAGAAGAGATATTCTTGCTGCCACACACAGGAAAGTCCAAGAAAGTTCATATAGCATAAGATATGTGGGTGGTGCAAATATGGAGAGTAAGGACAACTATGTCATACTGTAAGCATGAAAGTGGAAATATAAGTCAAACATTTATCATATTCTGGCTTAAGAAATAGAATACTCTAAAATTTCTATATAAATATAAATGAAGATAGATAATATGAGTACCTACAATAAGCAAGGTGAGAGGTAATAATGGTGTGTTTTACAGCAGTAGTATTGCGAGAAGAGAAAAATGGACAATTTGAGGACCATATAATAAGGAGAACCAACATGGGTTTGTAACTGATTAGGAAAGAACGGTAGCTGTAGAGAAATAAAAATCAAGTACGGTCTATGGTATGAGATACATATATCATATCTAATTAGTGTTGTGTATAATTTTTATGCCTCCTCCCCCTATATTATTTTTTTATTCATTCATCTGTTGACAGATACTTAGGTTGCCCCAATCTTAGCTCAGGTGAATAATACTGCAGTAAACATGAAAGTGCAGATCTCTCTCCAAGGTACTGATTTCATTTTCTTCAGATGTATTTCCAGAAGTGTGATTACTAGATCATATGGTAGGTCTATTTTTAATTTTTCAGGAACCTCCACACTATTTTCCAGTGGCTATACCAAATACATTCCTGCCAACAATGTACAGGTATTCCCTTTTTTCTACATCCCTGCCAACACTTGTTATTTCTTATGTTTTTGATAATAGTCCTCCTAATAAGTATGAGGTGATATCTTATAGTTTTGATTTGTATTTCTCTAAGGATTAGTAATGTTGAGCACCTTTTCATGTACCTTTTGGCCATGTATATGTCTTTTTTCAAGAAATATCTATTCAAGTCCTTGCCCACTTTTTAATTGACTTATTTATTTTGCTTTTGAATTATATGAGTTTTTTACATATTTTGGATATTAACTCTTTATCAGCTATATGGTTTGCAAATACTTACTCTCATTCCATAAGTTGCCTTTCACTCTGTCAATTATTTTCTTTGCTATGCAAAAGATTTTTGGTTTAATTCAGTTCATGTGTTTAGTTTTGCTTTTGTTGCCTGTGCTTTTGATTCCTAATTAAAAATAATCATTGAAGGGTCAATGTCAAGGAGATTTTCCATGTGTTTCTTTTTTTGCAAAGAATGTTATGGTTTCAGGTCCTATATTTAAGCCTTCATTTTGAGTGAATTTTTGTGAGTGGTGTAGATAGGGGCCAAATTACACTTTTTTTTTTTTTTTTTTTTTTTTTGGCATGTGGGTATCCAGTCTTCCCAACACTATTTATTGAAAAGACTGTCCTTTCTTGAGTGTGTGTTTGTGACACTAGTCTGTGACACAGATTAGTTGTCCATATTTGTGTGAATTTATTTCTGGGTTTTCTATTTTATTTATGGGTTGGAAGAATTAATATTGCTAAAGTGTCCATAATACCCAAAATGATCTACAAATTCCATGTAATCCCTCTCAAAAACACAATAGCATTTTTTTCACAGAAATAAAAAAAAAAATCCTAAAATTTGTATCCAAATTTGACACAAAAGACTGAAATAGCCAGAGCTATCTTGAGAAAGAACAAAGCTTGCATTTCTGATTTCAATGCTCAGGGTAAATTCTAAGTTTTGAAAGACAATGGACTGTCACAGAAAGTTTGGGAGACTACAAAGTAAAAAATATATATATATATTTGTATATAATATATACAATACATTGTATATGTATATATATGTATACAATGTATATAATACAATATATGTATACATGTATACATGTATATAATATAATGTATATAATACAAATATAATTAAATATAATATAATATATCATGTATGAATATAATACATATAATATAATATATAATATATAAATATCTATAATACATATTTATATATATTAATTACTGTAGAAGTCACTTATCTCTATATTCTTCCTGTTTGGGATTGCTATTAGCTATCTAGTTACATTTAGGGTACACTCTATTGATCCTAGCTAAAGTCCATATTATATTTCACTGTGGTAAATAATAGGGCTTGTTTGGGGCATTCACATTCACCTCACTCTGAACATATCCTGTAGTGATAGCATTATATCCAAGAGTCCAAGCAGCTACCTGCTAAACCCTACCACTGAGAGTATTAACGTATCTACTGACCAGTCCTTCAGTATAGGGGAAATAATTACCTAAAATATATCCATGATCAGTTAAACCACTAGGCAACAAATTAGCTTTGGTTTTGTAAAAAGATAATATAGTAAAAATATATCTTTCAAATAATGTGAATTTTCTTCATGGTCTAATATGATGTGTTTCCTAAACGATTTTGTTTGATGGCTTGCCCCTGGTTTCTCTTCCCTTTACTGCCACAGTCATTCCTGTATTTTACTGAATACTGGATGGAGTCTCCCTGTCAAGTCCAGAAAAAAAAGAACGTGCTAAATATCAGTATCTTCTAGTTTCAAATTCAAGTTACCATATATGTATATTGTACTACCAGTACAGGGAGCTCTGTCCAGGTCTGATTTCATGCCTACGTTTCCACATACTAAACAACCCAAGTAAATAGAATGGAAACCCGCTTATAAAACATTTTAAATTTCATTTTTTTCTTGCCGTGTGTTTTTTAACCTACATGGTTGAGACTTTACTTTTTAATTTCATATTATATAATTTTGTCCTTTCTTAACTAGTATGCCTGATGCATCAACTTGGTATTAGAGGATTTTTTTTCAAGGCTCCTTCCAACCGTCTTCCCAAGGGATGTAGCTGTATCTTGCTTCTTATTCACAGAACTAATAGAAAGAAATATTATTTGGTCTGCTGCATATTTCAACCATTACCTGAATTTCCTAATATTAAGTAATATTTAGTGAGAGCTTTCTAGTTTTCAGGCACCATTCTTATTATTTTAAGTGAACTATATAATTAAATTCACACAATAGCTCTATATCTTTGGCACTGTCTTTTCCCCAATTTTACACAAGTACCTGAGGCACATAAAGTTAAATCACTTGCTAAATGTAATGAAGTTAATAGTCAGTGGATCCAGAGTTTGAAATAGATTTCACTATCGTAAATAATATGTAATGGTGCCTCTTCCTATATTTAAACAAAAATATTTTTGGCACCAATTACCTCAAGATCTTAAAAAAAATTACACTTCTCAGGCTGTGGGCTGCTGTCTCCCCTCAATCACTTTAAATTGGGTAACTACTCAGTTTTAATTCATGTATTCTATATCATTTTTATGTTTTTGAATTTTTACCAAATAATTGAGACATATTTTTGATTTTTTTTTTCTAGTTTATCAAGCTAATTTTCTCTTAGCAAATTTTTCACATGGTGGTCATCAAGCCCTTTGATCAAGTCAGGATCATGCCACATGCACATAGCACAATCAGTTATACAAATATTAAAAGAATGCTAGATAAATATCACTCTTTGGATTTATAATTTAATTAATGCAAAAGCTACTGTTTTATCTTTATCAGTGCTATGGATAAGAGCCTGAGAAACTATTATTGAAGCTCTTAAGGATGGAGATGGAGAGGTGGATAATAGAAATGTCATAAAAGTTATTTTTACATTGCTAGACAATGATTTTACTCAATTTACCAAACATGCACCAAATGCTTACTCTATTTATCTGACACTGCTTCAGTGGGCAATCAGGGAGTAATGACATCATCATGTGGTGATAATCAAGGTGCCATTATACTTTGTTCCTGGGGGAGGAGCCAATTTACCACAAATTACGTTTCCTAAAAGCTGATGATAATACTGCTTTGAATTGGTTTTCTCCTTAACTTATAAGAAAGTCAAAAGGAATAGATATATAAACTTTTAGGGGTAAAAATTCATTTTCAGTTCAAATACTTTTCCTTATTAAAGTGTGCTGCATTTTCTTCTTACATGTTTTATTTTCAAGGGTTTGTAATGCCATTATGCAATTATTCCTCTAGTTATATATTCTCGTTGTTATGGTCCAATATTTCGAAAGCAATACGACCTATGTTGTAAACAAACAGGACAAAGATGAACAATTAGATAATTTACGATTATGAAAAAATAATTATGTCGGTTATTTAACATGGGTATAAAGGATAGGGGGAAGAGAAGGAGGGTAAGAATGAGAGAAATGAGAACAAGGAGGAAACAAGCAGGAAATGTTCAAATTGTACTAAAATAAAATAGGCATGTTTATTATGATCCCATTTAATAAATTATTGATTATATGGATAGATTTTCTCTATGTATAAACATTTTGAAGTTTCAAATGTATTCAAAATTACAAGTAGCCACCTTATAGCTACATTTCCATAGAGCATTCCAGAGAAATGTAAAGATTACATTTTAAAAATAATAACAAAAAAAGGATATTGTAAAGAACATGGAAGAATAAAATATATAAATGTTGGCTCTGGCATCTCCACTGTCTTGCTGAATTTTATAATTGGCAGATTCTCTATAATCATTTTTCAGATTATGAAATTTATATTTTTAAATCTTTACTAGATGTCTATCCCCTCCAGTAAGTCAGCTCATAGAAAATTAGTGTTAAGTGCATTTCACATCTTTGGATAAATAAAGGAGTGATCGATATTGGATAATTTTGGTTGGTATGTGCCAATGCATTAGAGCCTTTTTGACAAAGAATTAGGTTGTCATAGAAATAGCTGCCTTCAGCCAAACAGCAATAACAACAACAAGCAAAAAGAAACACCTCCAACTGAACTCAAAGACAACAAATGAAAGCCCTTTTTGAGAAACATACTGATACATGCAGTATACGGTCAGCAGATGCCATTGGCAAACATACGCTCTCCTTAACTCTCAGCACTGGACGGATCTATGGAATAACACATCAGAAATAGACATTGCTTAAAACTAAGTAATAACATATTTTTAGACCGTGCATACATGTTCCTGATATAAGGAAGTGATGATCTTTGTACTGATGAGGAGGGGGAAAAAAGAGAATCAAGAGTCTAAACAAAACAAAACAAAACAAAGCAAAACAAAACAACAAAAGAAACCAGGTATGGGAATAACATAATATTTCATAAACATGGTCAATGGAGTTCATCAAATATTAAAGGGGATAAAGTTTGAAAATTAAATGTCATCAAAAATTAAAGGCGATAAAGTTTGAAAATTAAATGTTTAAATTAAAATTAATTAAAAATTAAATGTCAGCTATATATAGTTAATTTTATATTATACTTTTTTTTAACTATCTTGGTTCAAGAAAATACTTGATTCAGGCATAAAATATGAAAATTGTTATTTAGATCATAGGTTGATATATCCTAATTACTATGGTCCACATTAAACAAAATAACATTTTTTTAAATGTTTCTTTTTGGAGTTGCAGCATATACCAGCTTCATTTATATTTTTTTTTTTCCTAAAAAACTATTATGAGTAAACATTGATTAGTGCAATTTGAGTATTTAACATAGAAAATGAGAAGATGGACTTTTTTATTGTAGTGTAGTTGACATACAATATTTTACTAGTTTCTGGTGTATAATACTGATTCAATGTTTATATGCATTAGGCAAGTAACACCAGGATAAATCTAGATACCTTCTGTCCCAAAGTGGTTGCATATTATTAAGTATATTCCCTATGTTGTACTTTGTTTCCTCATGTCCAATTCCTACTTTTTTCCATATTTCACTGATCCCTCCACTCCCCTCCCCTCTGGCAACCACCAGATGGTTCTCTCTATGAGTCTGTTTCTGTTTTGTCTTGTTTGTTCCTTTGCTTAGTTTTTAGTTGTTTAGTTTTTCACTTATATGTGAAATTGTACAGTATTTGTCTTTTTCTGTCTGACTTATTTCACTTAATATAATATTCTCTTGGGTCATCTTGTTAAAAATGGCAAGAGTCCTTTCCTCTTTATGGCTAAGTAATATTCTACAGAATATATATATATATATATATATATATATATATATATCCCATCTTCTTTATCCATTCCTCTATTGTTGGACAATTCAGTTGTTTCCATATCATGACGATTGTAAATAGTGCTGCAATGAACATAAGGATCCATGTAACTTTTCAAATTAGTGTTTTTGTTTGTTTGTTTGTTATTCTTTGAGGGTTTTTTTGTTTTCTTTTGTTTTGTTTTTGTTTTTTGTTTTTGTGTGTGTGTGTGTGTTTTTTTTTTGTTTTGTTTTGTTTTTTTTTGTTTTTTTTTTTTGGTTTCTGTTTGATAAATACCCAGGAATAGAATTGCTGGATTGTACAGTGGTTCTATTTTTAATTTTTATGAGAAACCTCCATACCATAATCTATAGTGACTGGAACATTTTGCATCCCCATCAGCAGACCAACAGTGCAGGAGAGCAGAAAATAGATCTTATTGTTGACATATCTGTCATGAAAGTCTCATAAGCTATATTTAATACTACTTTTCTCATACATAAGATATCCTCAAATACTTATTTCCTCCAATCCACAAGTTTATCCAGTATGTGTAAGGATAATCCTAAATGGCCATTGACACATTTTTGACTGTTTAATATATATTATTATTATTTTTAATGACAGGAAAAATTCGCAAACGTGAGATTCACTTTCTCATCAAGAATAAAATATACCAAAGTTTTTTATATTACCATCACATCAAACTATTTTAAATTTCTCAAGGACTCATCTATGTATTTTATAACACGTCATATACATGCATATGGATATTTACTAATCAAGCTGACTCATGCCATAGCGGCATTTATTTACTTAATATTAAATCCTTTAACCTTTAATATCAACAAATCTCATAGCATATTTTGTCTTAAATCATGAGGCAGCTTCCTTTAGCTGAGGACAATTGCTAGAAAGAACTCAGTGGTGCTCATCAGCAACTCACAGCTGGTGGAATGAGTGCCTTGCCTTGAAAGAGCATCTGAGGGGCGCCTGGGTGGCGCAGTCGGTTAAGCGTCCGACTTCAGCCAGGTCACGATCTCGCGGTCCGTGAGTTCGAGCCCCGCGTCAGGCTCTGGGCTGATGGCTCAGAGCCTGGAGCCTGCTTCCGATTCTGTGTCTCCCTCTCTCTCTGCCCCTCCCCCGTTCATGCTCTGTCTCTCTCTGTCCCAAAAATAAATAAACGTTGAAAAAAAAATTTAAAAAAAAAAAAAGAAAGAGCATCTGAGTAATCCACCAAAGCTTTCACTACAGTCCACTCTTAGCACCTCTTCGATGCCCTGGCTTCAGAGAATCAGTTCATCCCATCTGTGAATCATTCCTTCGGTAATATGGGTGGTCTGTTATTCTGGGGAAACTTATTAAATGAAAGGTTAAAAAAAAAAAAAAAAAAAAACAACAACTCTAGCCCCTACAGTGAGGGTTGTCTTAAGCCTCAACTAATACAAGAGCCTCATTGTCTCCTTCTTCCACTATCCCTTCTGGATCCCCTCAGTTTCAGTTAGAACCTCTACTGACCTACATGATGTATTTCACAGAAGGACACAGACTCCCAATCCAGTAGAGTCTGCTCTCCTGATCACCATGTCCTTCTTGCCTGAGACTGCCAAAATAGGATAAGGGAGTATCAAGAGACATCCTAATGGGCCAATTTGTGTCAAACATATTCTCCTCTCCCCTCTTTGTGTAAAGCACCCCTCCCTCCTTCTGTTGATCAGGATCTATTCATGTGAAAATGTTTCCTTTTCTGAGACTTTTGATATACTTTTCCAGTATCAGTCATGGCACTCTGGCATATAACCATCACTTACTATGGCCATCTCATTTCCAAGCTTTCAAGATCCACTGTGACAGTGTTTTGCTGTCATCTCTCACAATCATTCTGATGGTGTTAAATTCTACATCATAGCATCAGATCTTTTTTATACAGTATTATACTTTGTCCCCATAAGATCCATCCTATATATCCTCTATTGGATCTTCCTGATAAATATTTGTTAGATCTTGAAGAATCTTAACAAAGCAAGGCCTTCTGTGAAGGGTTATAATATGACATAATCCTTAGTTAAGAGTCTCACGGTCTGAAGAGGAGGTGAGAGGAGATTCTGAAGGCACTGCACATTTCCTTTCAAGGCAGAAGCCTCTTTATTGTTTTCAAGATAGGGATTAAGGCTAGACTTTAACCAAGAGGAGGGAGATATGTCTGTAGTTCCATAGGGTTCTCAGCAATCTAGAGATTTCAGATTTTTCAAGTTACTGAGCCCAGATGTCTCTATTTCAAGTATGAAGTTCTCACTCCTTTCAAATCTGGGTCCCATCTTTGGTACAGAAGACTTACTAATGTTGAGAATTTAACTTTATCTTGAGCTTCACTAGCTTTATAATTAAATACTGGATCTGATCTTAAGTACTTTTCTTGCTCTGACTGTAGAAGATGAAAATCTTTTAACATGTGGCCAAAGAGAATGATTGTCTTCATACTTTTCTTTAAATTGGTAATTAATTATCCATAGCTTTTCTTCTTTTTGCAATGCATTGACACACATAAGTATCCATTCAATACCATAATCCTTACAGTTACTATTACATGAACATATCAAATTCTGGAAACATTGCCCCTCTCAGGGAACGTTCTTACATTATGCTATACTAATTCACCACCAGTGAAATTTTTAACAACTACACTTATACAAACTTTCAGAAATTATGAAGATTCCATTTTCCAAGAGCCAGTGATGGAATATTCCCTTGTTAGCCAGGTAATTATCAGCTTTAGCAACTTATTTTAGAATCTCCTTACTATGAAAACTCCTGGTACCAATTGCATTTGGTCAAGTTCCCTAGGAAACAGAATCTATGATTGTGATTTTTATGGAGATGGCTTAAAATAGTAACTGAAGTCAGGAATGAAAAAATTAGGACTGTGCAAGGAAGAAGTTGAACTTCAGTGAAGTCTGGCAGTGTCCTCAGCAGATTCCACAGGACTGGGATGGCTCTGGTGCTTTACACTGCCATCACAAGCAGATATGGATGAGGGCTTCTTGCTAGGAGGAAGTATAACCCATCATACAGCTCTCTACAGCTGAAGGCAATGCCCAGAAAGAAAAGCAACTGTTATCCATCAGTATCCAATGTTCAGGGCAGCTGGGCAGATGATTGTCACAGAGTACCACAGTGCTGAAGGAAGAATCTGCAAAAGCACCATATTGATGCAGGCAGGCTGGGTCCAAGGACCCAGAGGAGGTTCCGCGGGACCAGCCAAGAAGGTCTCTGGCTTATGCTGGTTGGAAATCAAATGCCAACTGAGATGAAGTGAAAGCAGAGTGTATTGAAGACACAGAGAGTATAGAACCACACAGAGCATCTGGGAGACTGGAAAAGAAAAGTGAGTCTCCTGTTCACACGGGGCCTGGGGTTTTTATTGAGAGTGGTGTCTGCGCATGTGTTTTCTCAGTAATCCAGGAACAAGGATGCGTATGGAAGTCTTCTCCATAAATCACTTATGCCCTGGAGCCAGGTGTCTTGATGAGTCATTGGTTTTGGAAAACACTAATGATGACTCCACTCAGTCACCCCTTAGATGTTACCTATTGTGCTGGAAGACTTCAAAGAAACCATTAAATCCTTGGCCTTTACAAGAAGGATATACATTATCTGTTCTGTAAATTGTGTGTAAGATGGGAATGCAGGTTCCAACAAAAATAGAAGCAGGAAAAGTCATGAGAAAAGCAGTTTTCCGTGGGGTCCCCTTAGTTTTCCTGTCTCAGTATCGCACGGGAAAACATTACTGAGCAAATTACATCTCTCTGAGACCTAATGTAACAATAAAAATCCCTTTGTTAATGACTTCGGAATTTGAATATTTGTGCTGTTGCGGAGTTTAACAGCCGATTTGGAATTCTACTTATTGTTTCACTTATAGGCCTGCTGCTCAGGATATTCTAAAATTTGATGAGGTAAGGAGTGGTAAAACACTTTAAAATATTGGAATGAGCAAGAATATAAGAACACATTAAAAACTTCAAGTTTACACAAAAAATTACATATTAAGCATGCTATAAATAATTAAGCACGGTTAACAAATCTATTTGTTTACTTTAGAATCTGTGCTTCCACTGTAAATATTGTCAAAAATCAAAATTCAACCCTTAAATTTGAAGATCTAATTGGCTTTATTACACAATTCATGAATAGGACAGCATTTTACTGCCAAGTAAAGAGGAGCTCCTAGGAGTTGTAGAAATGGGAGGTTTTTATAGGAAGGAGGGTAGTGCAAGAAGTTATTATCAAAAGAAAAAAAAAAAAAAGAATTGTTTCAGGCAAGGTCACCTTTCCTTAGGGGGAGGGGCAGGAAGTCTTACCATGCAGGTGATCTCATTTTCCTTGGTTGTGTAGGGGGGGGAGGAAGAAAGATGGGAGGACCCATGTGACAAATTACCAATTCTGATCAGACTCTAGATTGATAGGTTTAAAAGTCCACTAAGGAGAGGTAGAAACCGAAATCTTGGCTTGATGTCCTGGGGGCAAGTGACTCTACTTTGGGCCTGTGGCTTTCTTTTTAACAATAGAAACAGAGGTATTTAGGAATCATGGGTTAATTAGAGCCTCTTTTGAAAAATCTGGTTTAATTATTTGTAGCTATTTCTTTCCAATGTAATGAGAGGAAGGGAAGGACACTGGATTTATAACTTGATTTTTGTTCTGTTTTTATCTAACTTTTAAGCTAAGGTTTTTGAAATTTCTAAGCTTGAAGTTCAGATCTGTAAATAGTAAAACATGTCAATTCAACACCTAACACTGTGCCAGGAACTCAGCTGTCCTCAATTAGTATTCGTTGAATGAATACATGAATCATTAATGCATTCATTCATTGTATTATCAGAATGAGAAAATAACTATGAACTTTGTAGATTTTTTTGGCTGTTCTATTTTAACATATTATTGCTTACTTTTCCTTCTATAATTGTTATCCCAGAGAATTAGAAAAGGAAAAAAAAATACTAGTGGATATGAAACAAATAGTCAAATTTTGAACTAATTAGTGATTACTGTAAATGCTTTCATTGGACGAATAAGGTAAGAAATAAATACTCATTGAGGTTTGGGTACTAGTTATTACCCAACTATTAACTAGTTATCTGTTAATCTTATTTATTTTAGGCACACAATTAGCCTAAGTAATAAAGACTTGCTTTAGCTAAATTACATATGTTTCAATGTGATAGAACATTTGAAATAATTTAGTACAAATCTAAACTTTGACAGTGGAGGAAAATGTAATGTAGAGAACATTTCAAGTGGGTTAATTCAGAACCACAAGATTGTTAGTCCTTCATTAGGAGTCCTAATTTCCTTCCTATTTATTACTGCACAGTTGGGAATCTTATAGAAGTTGAGGGGTAAATTCTCTATTTTTTCATTTTATATTCCTCATAGTCCTTTTTACCTTAAAACATGTTTATCTGTTTAGAGGTCGTAGCTTTCTTTGGGTGAAAGTGTCCCTGCCATAGAATGCTGCAATGATTCATTTTCCCCTTTCACTGTAGTGATAGTTTAACTCATGAAAGTCAACTAGCTAGATTGAACATTTAATCAAGTGTGAAAAAAACAAAACAAAACAAAACAAAAAAAACAGTTTCCTAATTAATCTGTTCATAGTTTTGATTATTTAACATCTGGATTTATTTTTATTGTCTAACTTAGTGGTGTTTAATTGTTGTGTTTCTTCCCCTCATCTGTTAGATTGATTACTTTTTCTTGAATCTGTGTTCTTTTGTTGTGCTAGTTGGAAGTACCCATTCTATTTCTCCACAATACATTTCATTCATCTCCATTTCTTTAGAACTTATGTTATATTGATATGTTTTATAATTTTTTTGTATTAGAAAATTAGTTTTTACATTACCCATACCTATCAAATTTAGTCTTCACCATAGCTTCTTGCTTTTTACTTTAAAAAAAAAAAATGTTTATTTATGAGAGAGAGGGAGAGACAGAGTGTGAGCAAGGGAGGGGCAGAGAGAGAGAGAGACACAGAATTCGAAGCAGGCTCCAAGTTCTGAGCTGTCAGCACAGAGCCCCACGTGGGGCTTGAACTCACAAACCACAAGATCGTGACCTGAGCCAAAGTCAGACACCCAACTGACTGAGCCACCCTGGTGTCCACCCCCCCCTTTTTTTTTAATGTATTTAAGTTCTACCTTCATGAAGAACATCTTAAAAATATTTTTTTTTCAGGAAAAAATTGCAAATGGTAAATTCACCTCATGTGTTTTGTACTTGTTATTGCTGTTGCTGTTTTAAAAATACTGTCTTTATTTTCTTCCGCAGCTCTTCTGTGATTCCTATGAGCCACACAGCTAGGACTTCATATCCCTGTCCCTGGTTTCTTACAGGTCCTCCATATTCCCTGGCTTTTCCTCTCTCTGTGCTGCATTCTGTGCATTTCTAGTCATGGTGGGTTGTGTTCTCCTAAGGTCTTAATAACACATTTAATTTTTGCTCACATTCGGTGGGTTTTCCTGTGAAAATCTCTTCTAATATGAGGATGTGGAGAATCACTAATCAAAAATAAATTTTATATTTAAAAAATTATTTGTTGGGGGTGGGAGGGAGTAGATGTTTTCACACAATGTGAACCATGTAAATTCAAACCCCCAAACAATATGAGGTCCAGTGTTTTTCAATGATTTGGAGACCAGCACCTAGGGAGAGAAGGATGATAGATGATTGCCCTAACTTACCCCTGTGATAGTAAAAATAGTTTTTGTGTGTGTGTGTGTATGTTTTTTTTTTTTTGTTTCTTTTTGTTTTTGGTTTTGGATTTTTTTTTTCTTTTTGTTTAGCAAGTCAATAGAGATATAGCTCAAGAGGGAATGTTTAAAGATTAACCTGATCAATTTTGCAATTATTGTTAAATTGATATTAATATACCCTTAGATAAAGCTAATAAAAAATTTTAGAACTTTATTTACCCTGTATACATTCATACCACTATAATACTATACTTTAAGTATTTTTTTTGAAAATTGAAAATAATATAAAATTACTCTGTATAATTAATTTACAAAACAAGTTTTCTTATTATCCTAGAGATTAAGCTATGGGCTGTTTTTTATTATAAGAATTTACTGACCATTTACACTTTGTAGAACTATATCCTTATTGAGCTTGCAATAATAACTTTTCCAAAATGTTTTTTTTTATTTTATTTTATGGAGAAATAAAATTTCTTGAATCGACTTCAGGTTACAATGATTTCTGTGAGTGTTACCGCACTGTTTGAACACACTAAAGAATTACTGAACACTGAGAGTGGTTGTGGGTTCAGTCCAAATACTAATAATTTTTGTAGAATTTATATATTGAAAAATTACTATGTTTCAGGAACCCTGTATTGCACTGAAGATACAGGTGTGAGAAACCCAAAGCCAGCCCTTGAACTCATAACATATTTCAAGTATAGGTTTTTGGTTTGTGTTTGATTTTAACGTAGTATGAACACCATTTCTCCAAAATCACAATGAGGATACTACTGTGTCTCAAATAATATGTGTAACTCCATCAGAAGGAAAGTATTCTTGCAAAAGTTCTGATCTACAAGTTACAGAGAAACTGCCCAAGATTGGTAAGTTTTCTCTGACTAATACAATAAGACTGCTACTTGAGACAATGTAATATAAAATATTGCAAAGAAATATAAAGAAAACTGAAATTTTACAAGTTTGCCTCTCTGATCCTTCTTTACAGGGCTTGAAGAAGGGTACTGATTTTGTGTTCATATACTGTCTATATTTATTTTTGGTGCTGTGATAGAGAGGAAGAGAGGATGGAAGGAAGGAAGGAAGGAAGGAAGGAAGGAAGGAAGGAAGGAAGGAAGGGGCCCATTAATTAATGACTCAGGCAATTTACTGAAAATAAAATAACTCAGTAAGTTAGTTAAATATGGCAAATAAATAAAGACTATAGTTGTCTACAAAAATAATATTTGATGTAGGAATAAACTAGAAAGGAATCTGAGAAGAGGCTTTGGATCTTGATTCCTTTCTCCTTTAAGCATATACAAAGCCTTGTTTCGTAACTAATAGTCCCAGAGAGAAAAATCTAGTTAGTTACTACAGCATATTAATTTTCAAAACTGTCATTAAAGCTATAATAATATGACCTTGGTAACTTCAATGACATAGTTTCAAAGCGTGAAGGAAGTTGCTAGAAGCACATTACCACTGCACTGTTTCCAGTGCATTTGAAGCAGCCATATTTAACTGTTATATTTCTAGCACACAGCAGAGGGCTCTAGTAGCATTGCTCATAGAATTGAGTGCTGTATTAGTAATGTGAACAGAATATAGAAACAGACATTTATTAAACACAATATTGGAAAATCAAAATGAAATGAGAAAGGACAATGGTAGTTATCATTTGAATTGGAATTGCTGGGCTTGTTCAAATGCTGTTCGGTATTCTGTTTTGGTTTCTTTCTTTTCTTTATTGGTTTTTTGTTTTTTGTTTTTTGGTTTTTTAGAACTGCATTAAACTTGCTCAGGTTTGCCTCTTTGCCAGTATTATTATATGAAAATTATATAGATCTTCAAAGTAACCATGAGAGGCTATTGCTTCCTTCATAAATCATTTTAGCAATAAGACCATTAGGGCATCATTATTATCATAAAAATAATAAACAATCTTGCTCTTAAAGCAGATGGGATTATAGTTCATAAATAAAACATAATTATTGAACAATTGATATGTATCGGGCAGTAGGCTAACCACTAAAGTGAGATGGTTGTGGATAAGATACGATGTCTTCTCTCATTGAGCATAAATAATATAGAAAGATAAATAATTATGTAAGACAAGATAGAATAAGAATCATGAGAGGTAAAACTAAGGCAGGGTGCTGGAGCAGGTCCAATGAGAAGAGTCCTGTAAATTGTTTCCTTAGGTGGATGACTGGTAAGAATGAGGGCAGAGAGCTTAGTAGGCAGAGAATAAAGCTCTACCAGGCATAGCTTTAGGGCAAACAGGTAGGTACAGGTACCCAGTTTGACAGAAGAGTAAGGTTCACAAAGGTGGTAAGAAAGAGATAGGCAATGTGAGTGACAATGAATTGATTCTGTCAAGAATCTATAAATGCCTTGATGAATAGTTTTACTTAAAATTAGGTAGGCTTCAATATGGCCCCTACTAAAACCAGAAGAAGACTAAAATCCTACACAAGCCGGCTATCTTAAAGTCTACAAGTAGGTTCATGGATTTAAATATCCACATATCAGGGGCGCCTGGGTGTCTCAGTCGGTTAAGCATCCAAGTCTTGGTTTTGGCTCAGGTTATGATCTCATGGTTCAAGTGTTTGAATCCCACGTTGGGCTCTGCTTGGGATTCTCCCTCTCTCTCTGCTCCTCCCTTTCTTGTGCTGTTTCTGTTTGTCTCAAAATAAATAAATTTAAAATCCCCAAATATCCACATATCTAATGAAGTTCAATAATTATAGATAGCATTATATGTGTAAGAATCTCTGCTGGAATATACAGAAATCATTTTAATTGGATTTTATAAAATTGGACAATTAAAAAAATATTTTTTGCTTTGCTATGGTATCATAGTTTTATATAATAAACCTCATGTACATTCAAGAAGTTTCCATTATGTTTTTCCTTAAAACACATGATGGATTTCTGGTAGAGAAAGCAAACAAATAGCCATCTATATGTAGTATTGGCTAAGTTTTGACACGAAAATTCCATGAAATCTTTAGTCCATTTACATGTAATGATTACAAGTTTACAGGTATGTTTTATAAAATTAATTGTACTGTAAAAACAAACAAAAAAACCACAAAAAAAAAAACCCCACAAAAATTAACTACACTGTGCTTACAGCCAGTCAAGTTTGTTATCTATCTCTTAAGATGGGTTTTTCAAATTAGTCTCCCAAAATATCCATGGGTCACAACATCTTATATATTTTAATTAAAGCCACCCTTCCTTACAAGATTTGTTTTTTGGTTTTTTTTTTTGTTTTGTTTTGTTTTGTTTTTTTGTTTTTTTGGTCTGTTTTATAGCATAGACCAGCAATAGGGTTTTTATCAATAAACTGC
Organism: Puma concolor; assembly: GCF_028749965.1. Taxonomy (NCBI): domain Eukaryota; kingdom Metazoa; phylum Chordata; class Mammalia; order Carnivora; family Felidae; genus Puma; species Puma concolor. The sequence goes on along the minus strand of NC_141667.1, from coordinate 19,451,158 downwards.
CTCCCCCTACCCCAAACTGGGCCTCTAGAAGTCCTGCCCAGTTTCTAAGATTCCATAGTGATATAAATCTTTAATACTCCTTCCTGAGTGAGAATATGGACCTCCTCCAGTGTTTTCAAGTCCTATCCACTAAAGAGTCATGGAATAGTCTTTTACAAACTCAGAAAAGTGCTCCCTCTATCGATGCTATTTGGTCTTTTTTACCTAGGAACATAATTTTGGGTTGATTTAGTAAGCCAAATTTAGCTACTAAATTTGGGAACTAATTTTGGGGCCAGTGTTGATTAAACCTCAACGTGTCCCGTATTATTAAGTACACATATTTACACAGTAAGAACACTCAAATTGGTGTTCTCTATGAAGACCAGTATTGGGTCTCCCTGAAACATTTAACAGGGCACGTTCTCTGATAAAGGCAGTTTGTGTGGGCATTCTTAGGACTCCCTATTAGTGGCCTACACAAAACATCAGAGGATAATTGCCAATGATATTTTCCACTTTATTATCCATATGCTCACTCTCCTCAAGGTGATACAGGTCCCATTATCTCTTTTCTTTTTTTTAATGTTTATTTATTTTTGAGAGAAAAAGAGAGAGCATGAGTGGAGGAGGGGCAGAGAGAGAAGAAGACAGAGCCTCAAGCAGGCTCCAGGCTCACAGCTGGCAGCATAGAGCCTGATGTGGAGCTCTAAACCATGAACCATGGGATCAGGCTCCATGCTGCCAGCTCGGAGCCTGGAGCCTGCTTCAGATTCTGTGTCTCCCACTCTCTCTGCCCCTCCCTGGCTTGTGCTCTATCTCTGTCTCTTTCTCTCAAAAACAAATAAATATTAAAAAAATTGTTTTTAAACAACCCATGTTTTAATTGCTTACGGGAACTTCAGGAGATCACTGCATTTGAGGGTGATAAGAAATGTACCATGTCCATGTAATATGTTTCTTAGACCATTTCTGTGTTTTGGTATTAGTAACATTTGAGGCCCAATAGGAAGAATTATATCCAACTGGGCCAAACCGATAGATGATTTTCTGTGTTGTCAGTTTGTTCTCCTATAGGATAAGCAATGCCTAGAATAGAATAATTGTTATTTCCAATATACTCATGAGTATTGCCCTAGAACTACTGATACTTCTTTAGAACTACAGGATAAGCAAAGCCTAGAATAATCATAATTTCAACATACTCATGGTTACTCGTAACCCTTGTACTCCTTTTGAACTATATTCTACTTGCATGCTATTCTCAGATTCACAGTACTACTGAAATATTGCACATTTAATAAAAATACTAGATATATTGATCATACTCTACTAGTTTGTTTTTTATGTTTCCTGAGATATAAATAACATATAGCATTATATTAGTTTTAGGAGTAAAACATAATTATTTAATATTTGTATATATTTTGAGATGATCATCATGATAAGTGTAGTTATATTCTACTTCTTTAAAAATATAATTCACTGCAATAAGTTTTTCTGGAACAATACATGGCCTCCCATTCTGATGATCCAAAATGGGAAAAATGACAACATTATGAATTGTTATCCCATAACGTTATTCATATAGCTATGCGATTCAGGTACACTATTTTATATCAAATTTTAAAGTAACATTTTTTTAATTTATTTTTTTTTAATTTTTTTTTTCAACGTTTATTTATTTTTGGGACAGAGAGAGACAGAGCATGAACAGGGGAGGGGCAGAGAGAGGGAGACACAGAATCGGAAACAGGCTCCAGGCTCTGAGCCATTAGCCCAGAGCCCGACGCGGGGCTGGAACTCACGGACCGCGAGATCGTGACCTGGCTGAAGCCGGATGCTTAACCGACTGCGCCACCCAGGCGCCCCAAGTAACATTTTTTTTAAACTAAAAACAATTATAAGGCTTCTTATAGCATATTTTACATGCCAGTTGACCTTCCCAACCATCTCTGTGGTGGCTCATATTACTCTACCCATTTTGAAAATGAGAAAACTAAGGCACAGAGAGGTATCTCACTCATAGTCACTAAATTGGAAATTCATACACCTGACATCTAAATGTAGGTAGTCTAACTCTATTACCTGCGGGAATTGTATAGTATGTCATTTTAGTTTTAATTATGTAGAAAAAGTAAATAGTAATATTCAGTCATATGCGAGATAATTTTCCTAAGACTTCATTTTCATTTTTCTCACATCACCTATAATGTTTTTAATACAAATATTTGATTAATATTCTTCAAATCATTATTTATACCTCTTAACTGTGCTATTGACAAAATAATTGCAGTGGAACATACTAGTCAATAATGTAGGATTTTCAATACTATCTCCTTTTTTTATGTTTATTTATTTTTGAGAGAGAGACAGAGGGAGGGAGGACCCGCACACAAGCAAGTGGGGGAGGGGCAGAGGGAGAGGAAGACAGAGGATCAGAAGTAGGCTCTATGTTAACAGCAGAGAGCCTGATGTAGAGTTATCAAACTCATAACCAGTGAGATCAGGACCTGAGCCAAAGGTAGATGCTTAACTGATTGAGCCACCCAGATGCCCCTGACATTATCGTCTTAGAAAAGTAATGTAAGAAAGGAATAATCCAACTCACTTCTAACCTGAGATCTGACATACTAAATACGAAGTCTTCCTGATGACTACTTAAGTTTCAAGGTTAGGGTCATAGTGATGAACACAGCAACATTTTAATAGTTTGATTAAATTTCCCAATCTGAAATATTTGAGATGTGCAGAGAAAAGAAAGGGAGACAAACAAACAGCTAGCCTTGGAATTTTCCATGCTTATTTCTTTGTTCCACTTTTAAAATGATTTAGAAACAACTGTGCAAGGATTTGTGGTCTGTGAATATACTTTATGACAGATGAATAAGCATAGATTTTGTAGTTGGCATGACTGCTACTTTAATAAGCTTTCTCAGTGACAGGATTTTATAACCTTGGGTGAAGTAAAACATTGTGAGGTACTGTCTTATGCAGTGCATTAAAACCTATAATAAGGCTGTATCATTAGGAAAGGTGATACTGACTGATGAACTACAGTAAGATCAATTTGTAGTGGCCATGAAAATTTGCCACTAAAGTCTTCACATAACTGATTGATGGCCATCACCATTGGCCATCACCAATGCTCCCATTTGTCCCACACACTCCCCCTACTTACCCAGGGGAAATTATATATTCTTATTGGGACTCTTGAAATCAAGATATACAAACAGCAGAGCAGACTTACACAATAGCAATACAATTAGAAAAGTATTAAGAAGAGGAAGTATATTCTTAAAGGTCAGCATATTCCCTATAAGTATATATACCTTTCTTGGATTCAAAATTATATATACACACACACACACACACACACATATATATATATATATATATATATATATATATATATATATATATACATATATATAGATATAGATGAGAGACTACACATTTGTTTTTATAAAATTCAGTTATTTCTTTAATAAAAATGAAATAATAAAACATCTCTATTTGTACTGTTAAGAGTGCTAAATAAAATGAAAAAAAGTTATTCCTTATGTAAAAAGTTTTAAAGATTACTAATGAATGGAGGTAAACAGAATTGTTACAAATTAATGCTTTTTTTTAATCTGCTACAAAATAAATAATACCCAGAAACTTATTTTTATCAATCAAATATTTGCCATATGACGTCAAGATGACTAAAATTGGATATGTTTCCTAGACTGATCACACACATAAGAGTTGTGTCTCATAAACACAGAAGGCTGTATCAGCGAGTCCCAGAATAATTGCCAGTGAACATCATCTACTTTGTGGCCACCACATATGTGTAGCCTGAGCAAGCTTCAGGCCTCACCCAGGGCTCCTGTCCTGCACAGGGCCATATAGATCACTGCCTCCCACAAAGTCTAGGGAATCAATTTAGAGTTCTATGACTGTTTTCCAAGAGGTTTCCCTGAGACCCAAGAAATCATGAGTCCATTCTCACAGAATTGAGAGGAAGTCTAAAATAGGAAAATATCAAAACAGTCTCTCTTTTCATACATTGTTGCACTGAAATTCTCCCATCTTTGGCCTCCTTTTTGTCCTGGAATCATAAAAAAATCTCTGTCTGGTGATAAGGTGAGGAAAGAGGCCTCAATCTCCCAAAATATTAGAGTATGAAAAGGAGGAAACATGATCTATAATAACTATAGTAGACAAACCTTAGTCTTATTCTGTGGAACCAAAACAAAACAAAACAAGTTCACCTTCAGAATTTAAACATCTGAATGTCACTAATAAGCATGCTCAATTTTATTTGGTTTATTTTGAATAAGTAACCTTTTTATATATTTTAACATCAGATAAATTACATCACATACATTGAAAGCTCTTCATCTACTTCTATTCCCACTCACTCCATTGTCCAGTATTGCCTTACAGACAACCAACACCTTTGTTTAGTCTTCAAAGCTTTTTTTTTAAATTTGAATACAACCAAGCATACATATGTAAAATTCTACGTATACATAATTTTCTACATTTTGATTATAAAAGATAATACAGATATGACAGAATATATGGTGTCCTAGCAAGGATCAATTAGAGAGAATGCTGCCACAGTGTGAATTGAGTATTTTAGGGGAGGATTAATCAGGTTCTCCAGAGAAACAGAACCAATAGATATATAGAAATTATATATAAGAGGAGATTTATTGTAGGAATTGGCTTATATGGTTATGGAGGCCAAGAAGTCCAGTGGTCCAGAGAGAGTGCTTGCCCTCCCTCTGCCTTTCTGTTCTATTTAGGCCCTTAATAGATTGCATGATGTCTTCCTGTATTAATGATAATAGTTTTTCACTCAATTTGCTGTTTCAAGTACTACTCCTTTCCAAACACCCTCATAGACATACCCAGAAATAATATTTCACCAGCTACCTGGACATCTATTATGCTAGTGAGATTGACACGTAAAATTAACCATCACAAAGGTTATTGACGGGGTTAAGAGAAACCACAGAGATGGAAAAGTACCTAAAACAAGAAACACTGGGAAGCTGTTAGCACTGTTAGGTCTGAGAGGCTAAGGGTAAAGAGCAGTTTCTAGAACCCAGGGGTAGGAGGTACAGTGTTTGGTAGGAACCCAGGCACTGAGAAATATGGGCCCAGAAGGGAAGGAATCAGGGTAATACATATCTCCACTTATCTTTCCTCCCACTGCCCAATATTCTTCATGTACTTCCAATTAGACAAACTCAGAGAGAAGCCAGAGGACAAAAGAGCAGAGCAGATTCACTTCTCCTGAAGACAAACTTGTAAGATCATACCATAATCTTTCATAGCATGAATTTCAGTAGCTGTAGACTGACAGAGATTATAAATTTCGGAGATAGAAAAAAACTTGGTTCAAATCTCAGCTCTCCCACTTATAAATTAGGTGATTTGAGGCAGGTTATTTAATCTCTACAATATTTGGTATTCTCTACTGAAAGTGAGATGTATCTACTTTATGTTTGTTTTAATGAAAATGTTAGATGAAGCTCAAATATTGGTCTGGTATATGTAAGTTGCAAGAAACATTTACATGACAATAAAAATGACTCTCTCTCTCTCTCTCTCTCTCTCTCTCTGTCTCTCCATATCCATATCTTCACATAACACAAGAAGTTAGAAGGTACCATTTGCTAATTTGCTGATATGGGTTTAGCAATTTGACCATGGGGCCTATTTAATATCTTTGTGATTCTCTTGGTCTTTCTCCATGGTCTCAAGGTGGCTGACACAATTCTAGCTGTCATAGCTACAATCAATTCAGGAAAATAATAAAGGGGAAAAGGGGTGACTGTAGGGGCAACTGGGTGACTCAGTCAGTTAAGTGTCTGCTCTTGGTTTCAGCTCAGGTCATAATCTCATGGTTTTGTGAGTTTGAACCTTGCATTGGGCTCTGCACTGGCGGCATGGAGACTGTTTGGGATTCTCTTTCCCTCTCTCTCTGTGCCCCTCCCCCACTCACTTTGTCCCTTTTGAAATAAATAAATAAAATTTTAACAAAAGAATAAAAAAAGGGATGACTCTAGCTGATTCTGCTTTTATCTCATTGTTTGGAACTGCATCATAAGGAATGTTCTGCCGTCTAGGAGTGCTCAGATAAAGCATATTCCAGCTGCTTTGGGGTCTATAGTAGAGGCAAAGGAGGTAATAGACAGTCACAAATGGACATCAGATGAGCAAAGCTGAAGTGTACATTTAAACATAAAATTCACTAACTCAGTGTGAAATGTATAACTGGGCATTGATATTTTCCAGCTAATACTATTATCATTATCTTGCATGAATATTTCATAATTAATTTATTTTAGTAACAGTCTATTTTTGACCTTTGGTTTTTTTATTATAAAAATACCTCATAGATAAAAAATTGTACATTGCATATGTTTATGTTTAATTCACAAGAACACATTTCTACAAGTAAAAACTAAAACTATCTGGGATATAGATAGATAGATGATAGATGATTGATATGTTTATATGTATGTTTATGTGTGCGTGTATATATGTACATACACACATATCTTGCATATATATATATAAATATATATATATATATATATATATAAATAAATAAATATATATATATATATATAACCCAGGTATAGGAGCCTTAGCATTTGTAGGAATCCAGGCAGTGGGAAACATAAGCCCAGAAAAGAAAGAATCAAGAATACATATTTCAACTTTATACTTACTGATGAATTTACATACATAAATATTTACCTCCTGGAAATATTACCAATTATATATATATATATATATATATATATATATATATACACACACACACACACACACACATATATACATACACACACACACATACATATATACATATATATAGTTTCCTCTCATTAAAGAAAATTTATTGCCTCAGTCTTATTTTGCTTTATTCCAAGTTATTCCACTTCTTCTATTTATTTCTTCAGTCTGTTTTTGTTTTATTCTGTTATTTGAACTTCTATTTTTATTCTATGCAAGTCTGCATATTCCACCCAATTGCTGTGAATAAGTGCATGTATTTAATGTAAGATTAAAACATCTTAAATTGAGGCTTACAGTAATCCAAATGTATGCAATAATTCCTCACCTCATCCTACTTGTTCTCTAAGGATAAGGAAAACTTAAATAGGTTCTATCTAATAAGTATATGCAAAGACATCAACTTGATTGGATTAATGTTCAAAAACTAATGCCTATGTCACTCCAAATGAAACCCAGGAAAATTCAATTTTTAATTATATTCAAGAGAAGTTCCAGTTTGAAGCAAAATTTTCCATTGGTGAACCTAATTTCCTCCTGAGAACAATTTCATCTGTAGGTAAGAAAAAGTTTATTTTCAATATCTCAGCATTGGCTAAGGAAATTAGTTTTTCACGTCCAATTTTTTATTGAGAGATTGGTACCTAATATCTGGGAGACTACTTTTTTGACTTTTTTTTGGCTCTGCATTGTATAGAAATTTGTAATCCATTACAACATATATAGGAAAGAATTTGGGGGACTTGGGATAATCCATATACTGTTTGGTAAAATTTACTGGTTTTTAGTTATCTATTATGGAAACAAAAATAAAATACAGTTTAGTGGATATACTAAATATTGAATATGGATGTAATACATGTCATTTTGTATCATGAATTTTAAAAATGGATTCTTGAAATTTTATATATAGACACAACTGTATGATTTTTACATAAGTAAATGAAAAATATTAAATCTCTTCTTTAACCATCTTTTAAAAATTTACAACAGATGAAATTAAAAGAGTTAATACCTTCCCTTTCTTTCTGTGAACAACGGTAGTATTTCAATTTACTTGAACTTCTAAATGAATTGGAATCCATTAAGTGCATTCATGAAATTCATTTGAATATTTTAATATCAAAAATTTCAAAATAACTAGAAGCTCCAATTTTCAGCACACCTGTCTTGGCAGAGCAATAACCCTGGAAGTTCGTTGGAATAAAATTAAAAGGGACTTCAGCTACACAAAGACAGAACTGCTGCCTGAAATTGAACGAGCTAGGAGACCCCCACCAGTGGCCACATTTCTTGGACGATGTGTCATTCTCCCTGGCTCCTGGAACATAAACCCATCTGTTAACTCCAGGGGTGATTTGTCTAAGATGGTTCTTGAAATAAATGTTCTGGGGGTGGAAGTTTGCTCATCTATAGTCAGTATATAGTGACAAAGCCCAGAGTGCCCAATCTAGCTCACATGCTCTTTAATTTCTGGGCTCATGGGACACAGTGTCAGACCTTATTCTGATGGCACCAACACAGAGGATCCTCTTACATCATTGCTAGCACCCAAAAGCAACATACCTAGAGAATACCTGTTACCTTGGAGCCTTCCAAGCTTTCTTAGATTCCTGGATTTGTAGTCTATGTACAGATCAGTACAGTAAAAGTGATGTCAGATCAGTAAAAATGATGGGTTAATTTCTTATTGAGTAACTGTTGATATTTTGAAGAGACAAAATAGCGTTTTTTAAAAGTATGTATACGTCTTGCCTGAAATGATTATGTTATGTTTTAAAAGAAGCTTAATGTTCTAACAAATTACTACAAATTATGTTTTTTTATTAGCTCTGTTTTACAAAGTGGGAAACTGAGGCACAGAAAACTTGAGGAATTTGACCAAGACAACTGAGTTAGGAACTCTCTCAGGCACTATGCTCATGGGGTATTTATTTTAACCAAAAAGCAAAGGGAGAAACTCTGTTTAAGGAGAGCTGAATGAATCCAGATACTCCACAAAGACAGTTAGAAGGGGGAAATATATAGATGTTATTAGATATATAAATATATAGATATTATTAATATTAGAATTTCTGGCTCTAATCACAGCCCAATCCCACCCTGAGTTTGATAAGCAGTGTACAGAGCAGAAAATGTTCACAGTTTGCCTCATTTTCCTTAAAAGTATTTTTCATCATGGTCTCATCTTGCCTCACCATTAGTTTGCCTTTCTCAAATCTTGTCACCCCAGTACTAAGCCAGGTTGCTCCATTCCCAATGTCAATGGCTAGTCCAATTACCACACTTTTTATCTAATTACATCCAAATGCCTTGATCAACCTCTTTGAATTCTTAAATTGTGTATCATCCACAAAGAGTTATACTGAATACAGACTGAGTGAATCATTAGCAAGGAGTTCTTCACCTCTCATGCACTGCATAACAAATAAGTGCATACCTAAAGCTGATTATCCGTGGCCATATGTTAATAACTTACTGCATGATCCATCTGTAGTTTCTTTTTCATTCTTCATTATTACTGGGAGTTTGGTGATTTAGTTCCAAAAGTTTTAAAGTTGACAAGGTAAGTAAATGATATATTAAATGAAACTTTCTCAAATGATCTGCTAAATGTGCAAACACACAGTGTTTCCTAGACTAGGTATTAATCCTACTTAATCTATCAAAATTACATATTTAGCATTCTGTTCTGATTTACTGTCTCTTTTCTAACAAGGAGATTAAAGATTCTTCTTATGCTATCTATTGAATAATGTCATAGTTATAAATGGGAAGAACATCCCTGCCTTCTGGATTCTTATTTCTGCAAGATAACATCAGAAAGATACAAATATATTGATTATCTAAGAAACTTCCCTTGAAAATCTAAACAGATTACATGAGTGGATGTAATTATTCCTCAATTTTAAATCTCAAAATTAAAAAGAAAAAGACTCCTTACTAATGAAAATTTTACATAACAATGTCAGAAATGAAAAAAAAATAATTAAATTTCAGAGATATAATGTAAAGGTAATGTAATAATGAGATATTACCAAATATCTCATCAAACAATCTAATAAATATGCAATGCTTAAATAATAAGTTTCTGAATACACTGTAGAAAACATTTAACAAATCAAAATATTGATGAAAAATGGGTATTCTCATCTTCATTAACATGAAATGATAATCACTATGAACAGAAACCAAATTTATCATTCTAATGAGAACTCAACAAACTAGAAAATATAGAGTGAGAAGATACATTATGTGAGAGTCAAGTGAATTTTTTTTTAATTGTGGTAAAAACATATAACATGAGGTCTGCCTTCTCACATTTTTTCAGTGCATAATACAGAATTGTTAACTACAGGCACAATGTTGTACAGCAGATCTCTAGAATTTATTCATCTTGCACAGCTGAAACTTTATACCCTTTAAATGGTAATTCCCCATTTTCCCCTCACCTTGGCCCCTGGCAACCAGCATTCTAGTCTCTGCTTCTGTGAGTTTGACTCTCTTAAATGCCTCCAAAAAGTGGAATCATGTACTATTTGTCCTGTGACTAGCTTATCTTACTCAGCCTAATGCCCTCCAGGTTCATCCAAGTTGTCCTATATGGCAGGATTTCCTTTCTGGGTTTTTAAGTCTGAATAATATTCCATTGTCCATTTTATTTTAGTTTTAGTTTTCTAATGTTTATTTGTTTATTTTGAGAGAGAGACAGACAGGGAACATGAGCAAGGGAGGAGCAGAGAGAGGGAGAGCGAGAATGCCAAGCAGGCTCTACGCTGTCAGCACAGAGTCCGATGCAGGGCTCAATCTCATAAACCATGAGACCATGACCTAAGCCCAAACAAGTCAGATGCTTAACTGACTGAACCACCCAGGTGCCTCTCCACTGTATGTTTTCAAGAGGGCTTACAAAATTGAGATATAATGGAATGTACAAGCACTTATATAGAAATATTTCCTATTTTGTTTTTATCATTACTACTTTGTTTTGCATACAGGTGGATCCATATCACATATCTTCAAATAAATGGATTACAAAGTTTGTGTACCCACTAAACAGAATTAAGAGCCCTCTTGTGGCCATGGTCATGCATTCACATTAGATCAGTCAGCACTGGTTTGTGTTTTCTCCAGACACTTTCAGCTGAATGGATACTAGCAAAAGAGTTGGATTTAATCAGGGTTAAGGCTTTTCCAAGAAAAAAAGTAAAACACAAGTAAGGGGCACAAGCGCTGACAGGATATTAAAGGAAAAGAGCCTATGGCTTCCATGATATTTGATCTCAGAAGAATAGATGTCAATACATAAGGGGCAGATATGTAAAAAGGGGCTGAAAGCCAGAGAAGGGAAAGATGGTAACCTGCGCACAAATCCAATGTGAAGCCTCTCTTGGACAACAAATATGAAACTTAAATACATTACCAGAGATCTTTATTGTGCCCTCTGATTTATTTTTCTCTATAGCATTGACCAGATTAATATAGTAAATAATACTTATTTTTCATAAACTCTATATCCATCCCCTCATTCTCGAGAAATATAAGCAAGATTTTATCCCCAGCAATGTTTTATCCACGAGTTTCAAGAATATAATACTGTACTATAATCACTATACCTGTCATAATATTAGCTGGTAGACTCGAGGTTACATTTTGTTCTAAAACCTAAGGATAAGTAACAAGCAGAGAAGCTATGATAAGAATTGTTTAGTTTATTAAACTGAGAATAGAATGTGGATTCATTCTCCTCCCTAGCCCTTGAGAGCAGGCATTTCTTGAGAGTTATGGCAAGGGTGAGGCTAAAGGAACAAAAGGGACAATTGAGACTGGCCATAAAGACCTTGCAGGTGGGGAAATTCCGTTGGTAATCAGGAAATTAACGTTTTTGTCACTAGAGATATTTCCCAATTACATTTACAAATCATGCATGCACCCTCTTTGTTCTCACCAAATTGTGTCTCTTTCGAAGCTCCTTCCATAGGAAAAAAATCTCTGAGTAAGAACAGTAAAATAATAGATATAATTATTTTCCTGAACATCTATTCTTAGTTTTATTAACTTGCTTTTATTTTCATTTAGTTGGAATCAAATTATTACCTCATAAAACAGGACAATGATACTATTACTGCTTTTATTTTATAGAGTTTGCAGACATATTCTAAGTTATCAGACCCTGAATTTCAGTCTTTGTAAAGTCAGAAACACATAATTTTAAAAGGAGGGGTGAAGTGGAAAAAACTCTTTCACATCACCTTGGTTTCATTATCTTTTAATAGGAAAATAAACATCTCAAACTTGCATTGTTGTGATTAGTTTTGGATGTTCAAAAGGGTGCGAATATAATTCAATAATCCGATTCACATTACACTATCAAAATGGTTACAGGAGTCTCTGGGCATTCAGGGTTCCATTACCTTAAAGCTAAGACAGTGAATGTCATTAATCACAAAACTATTTTTTTCTTGCACTGCCCTCTTTGTAGGCATTAGAAGCTGAATCACAGACATCTGGATATTATGTGATTATTTCAAAGCAAATATGGATTAAAATTCATTAAATTCATGACTCACATGGAGCTTCCTGGAGTATTATTTCATATTTCTGGAATTTCAAAATGACTATATATTCAATAACGTAGCTATATAAGCATGTAATTTCCTGGAATTTTTGCATCATATTGCACATGTATTGGCAGAGGAATTTATGAAATATGCATAGCCATGCTCAAATTATCTTAAGTACAAGCAAACGTTATCTTCAAATCTTTCTCATAAGTGTTTTATGTACATATGCAAATAGTCTAGAAAACTATTTTAATATGTGAATTATTTACTAGAATAGCAATCATTTGGATATTTAAAGAGTATATATTAACAGCTCCTATGGATTTATTGTGATTTACAGCGGGAGCTTGCAGACAGCACAAGAAAGATGATTTTACATGTTTTGTTCCTCCACATTTCAATTTAAGAACTTCAATAATGTTTGCATAATTTTGTACTCTTTCTTCATGTATTTGATTGTTAAAAAGACCCATGCTGTTATCACCAACTAGTCTAGATGATATACTTAAGACAGAGAATAACATAAATGCCTGCCTTAGTCATGTTAGGCTGCCATAACAAAACACCACAGTCTGGGCAGCTTAAACAACAGAAATGTATTCTCTCACAATTCTGGAACCTGGAAATCTGAGAACAAGGGGCCAGGATGGTCCATTATCTGGTGAGAGCTCTCTTCCTGGTTTGCAAATGGCTGTGTTCTTGCATGTCCACACATGGCCTTTCCTTGCAGAGAGAGAGTAAGCTCTCTGGTATCTTTTCTCACAAGGACACTAATTCTATCAGTTCAGGGCCTTTCTTTCAGCCTAATTAAATCTTAATGACTTCCTTAGAAACCCCACCACAAATACAGCCCCATTGACAGTTCGGGCTTCAACATAGGAATTGTGGGAGTAGGGGAACACAAACATTCAGTCCATAACAGTCCCAGAGTATATTGTTTTTTTAATGTTTATTTACTTTTGAGAGAGAGACAGAGTGCAAGCGGGGGGTGGGGGGAGGGTTAGAGAAAAAGGGAGACACAAAGTCCAAAGCAGGCTCCAGGCTCTGAGCTATCAGCACAGAGCCCAATATGGGGCTCCAACCCATGGAGCCATGAGATCATGACCTGAGCCAAAGGAAGTCAGACACAACCAACTGAGATACCCAGGAACCTCTGGAGTATATCATTTTAATTATGATATTAAATGACAGGAGTCATATTGGAAAAACTCAGGTCATCTTGAATGCACAGAGTGGATATTATGCTGAAGATTTCTTTGGCAAGTCCAGGGAAATTTTAACTATGATGATGGATTGTCATTTAGAACATATATTATATTTAATATGACTGACTCCATTTTCTATTTGGATTACAGCCATAGTCACCTAAAATCTATTTACTACATTTAAATAGTATTGTTATATAATCTTCTTGCTAAAAATAATCAAAATCATATTTATCTTTTTTTAATTATAATTAGCCCCAAAATTAAGACATTTTATTTTCATACATAAATTTAAAATGATTTCAAAGTTTTCTGACTTATAAGTGTATTTTTATAAAATTTCTATATCATATTTGCTTGCCTTGGTTTTAGACATACCTTTGTTTTGTTACTGAACAGTGTTAGTAAGGTTATTACCAATCATCTGTGTTTCTATGCAGTTACATTCAAGTCACAATGGTTCCCAAGCTACTAGCTCTCTTTCTGCTTCTAACTTCTGTCTGGAGTGAATTAATGTCTGTCTTTTTCCTTCTTCACCACAGGAGTCTCAATACTGTAGTGCAGGAATTACATCACTACCTATGAATTTTCCAGTAGATGTTTTTGGGGCTCTTACTTCGATACATTTCTGTTTGCTAAAAATGTGCATATTAAACATATTGGATAGTTGAGGCACCTGGGTGTCTCAGTTGATTAAGCATCCGGCTCTTGATCTCAGCTCAGGTCATGATCTCACTGTCATAAGACAGAGCCCTGTGTTGCGTTCTGCACTGAACATGGACCCTGCTTGGGATTCTTTCTCTCTCTCTCTCTCTCAAAATAAATAAATAAACTCAAAAAAATATATTGGACAGTTAAGATATAGACACTCTACATTCACGAGGTAGAAGTGTTTGTTTTTTTTTTTTTAATTTTTTTTTCCAACGTTTTTATTTATTTTTGGGACAGAGAGAGACAGAGCATGAACGGGCGAGGCGCAGAGAGAGAGGGAGACACAGAATCCGAAACAGGCTCCAGGCTCTGAGCCATCAGCCCAGAGCCTGACGCGGGGCTCGAACTCACGGACCGCGAGATCGTGACCTGGCTGAAGTCGGACGCTTAACCGACTGCGCCACCCAGGCGCCCCGAGGTAGAAGTGTTTTAAGGAGAAATTGCTGTGTAGGAAAGAAGGACTCCTCGTCTGAGGGGATATTCATGACTGGATAGCTCAGGAACTAGGTGAACATGATTAACATGGATCTGTAGAAATAAGTCAGTCATTCATTTCTTTCAACGTCCACCATTTTCCAACGGACAATGGGGAAAAGTTGACCAAAAAACAAACAACAACAACTACAAAAATCATAACAGTAACCTGTGGATTTAAGTAAAAAAGAAGATAATTATAATTTTCATTTTGGGAGGAGTTTGTATAGATGGATAAACACTATTCATAGGAGGCATAGGAAGTAAGATAGTTCTTGTCACCTGAAAGAAGACAAATTGGCCAAAGAAAAGCTCAACTATTTCCTTAGTAAAAAAAAATAAGACAGATTACCTTAGGAGAAGATTTCTTTCTTTATTTCTTTTAGCAAAACCAAGCTGTTTTCTGTGTCTATCATTATTTTCAATAAAGACTTTACTGTGGAAAATAACTGATTTTTAAAGTATTTTGCATTTTATTTCTTGTTGAATGTTCCATTCTCACAGTTTTTCCTTGACTGCTTCCTTTATTAACCAAAATATTTTCTTAATATATAATATATACCAGAAAGTTTGACAAAAACATTAAAAAATAGAAATGAAATATACTAGATCTACCCAGAAATATACAAGAGTTCTGTGTCTTCTTGCAAGAAATAGTAAACTGGAGAGAGTATAATGATTTGAATGTAGAGATAGAAATAAAGACATTTTAAATAGAAAGATAATGCAAGAGAGCACCCGACATTATATTAATCATCTTATTGCAAACAGCAGATACTAGTTTAATCAGGAAAATAATTAATTGGAAGAATGTATTAAAAAAATCCACAGTCTCTAAGAAAGTGACAGGAAATAGCATTGACAATGGCAGGACACAGGAAGGGGGCCTGAAACAGGTACCCATATGCTGCTGAGTAGGTGGTAAGATCCCCCCCCCCCCAATCCCTATCCTAATCCCTCCAGGCATGGTGCACCTTCTGTGTGTTCAGCCTCGCTTCTGCCCTGTGCCTGCACTCCCTTGCTTCATTCCCATAGGACAGAAAATAATAATTGTCAGTCTTAGGCTACCCTTCTTCTAGCTTCAGGGATGCAGAGAAGGATTTTTCTAATATTGGATAGTAAACATTGAAATAAATAAATTATTCTTCATTATGTAAAGAATATAATCTGATACTATGCAGAGGTTATCCTGAGTAATAGTTTTGTTTGTTGTTTGTTTTTTAAGAATAGAGAATACAAGCAGGGTATGTTAAAGGTGATATGGAAATGCAAAGATAGATTCAGAGGGTTAAATCCAAATCAGATATGGGAGATTTCAGAAGTTGAAATTGAAAAAAGACTAAAAGAATAATAATGATTATTATTCATTTCTCAATTGTACAAAGACTTGACTCAGTCATATTTAAAATTATTATTAAGATTATTATTTAAAAATAATCACTTTTGGGGCACCTGTATGATTCAGTCCATTAAGCAGCTGAATCTTGGTTTCAGCTCAGGTCATGATCTCATGGTTCTTGAGATTCAGCCCCATGACCTTCGGGCTGTCATGACCTTATGCTGTCATCAAGAGCCTGTTTGGGGTTCTCTCTCTCTATGTTTCTCCCCCACTAGCACTCTTTCTCTCTCTCCCAAAATAAATAAACTGAAAAAAATTAATTTTATCTGAAAAATTATCAATATAAAATAAAGAAAAAAATGATTGTCCTCAAGGGAACAAAAGATAGTTTGACCTTATTCTTTACTACAAATCTCACTGCCTCACCTGAAATATAAATGAAATGCAGTTTGGAGGAATCATAAATTATTTAATAATAACAATAGAACTGTTGACTACAAGAAAATATTTTCAGATATAAAAATAAAAAAAGTTAAATAGGTCCTTTCTCTGAAAACTACTTTGAAAATAAATTATAACACTAATCAATAAATTTTAAAGAATAAAAAGAGGATGAAAATTAATCCTTAAATATTTAAAAACAAAACACAGATTATAAATGGTCCCTGTAAATGTAGTTGTAACACTGAATGAAAACAAAGATAATATTTTAGAAGTAATCATTACATCTTAAAGTAATTTAAGTAGGTTAAATTAGACCCATTAATTACAAAAATAATTTGATGTAGAGTTATTAAATGTAAGGCATATTTATTTTATTAGCAAAGGTTTGGGACAAGGAGTTCATCTTTGGCTCTTAAACACACATGTATTGTGTTTTTATAAAAAACTACTAATAGCTACATTAATTACATTTTTTGTCCCTACCAAATTAGTCTAGAAATTTAGAATTAGGGATGGTACATATAGAAAAAGTCATAAAACAAAAAATAGTAATTAAAATAATATTTAAATATATTAAGAAAAAATAATAAAAATTAAAATTTTGACTAAAACTAAGGTAAAATTTTCTTGTGTCAATATGGAAAGATGAACAGAAATGTTATCATGTTATTTTTGGATAGTAGAATTAGACTTCTATTAATATTATATGTTCTAAATCTTAAGTTTTTCTACAGTTTTCCTACTCTGCCATTGTATTTATGTTTTAATCAGAAAAACAATAAATAGGAAAGGTGTTAATTTAATTTTATAAAAGTATAAAATTAAATAATAAAGGTACGTATTTATATTGCAAATTTCAATATCATTATTTTATAAGAAAATAAATCCAGATCATTCTTAGGTCATTCTTTATTTCATACATTTTTACTTAAGGATGAATATCACAAAAAATGTTTCTAAGTAAAGTGCCTAATTTAGAGATCATATGAATAAAAAAGGAAATTGATATTTTGCAAAGAAGTAATTAATATAATAAATAACTCAAATCACCATTTTGTGAATCCAGTATGACAAAGAAAGGGCATTTTCTTTCTTTCTAAATTGGATTCACAAAACAGTGATTTGGGTTATTTACTTTTGCCACCTAGACATTTTTTCATAAGAACATTTTATGTTTATTAGTCACATTATTAATCAAATCAGGTGCTTATATGCATATATATATATATATATATACACACATATATACACATACACACACACATATATATATATTATATACTTACACATTATATTCATTATATACGTATGTGTGTATATATTTTTTTGTTTTGTTTTGTTTTGTTTCTGTTTTTGAGAGAGCACATAAGGTGGGTTTAGGGGTAGAGGGAGAGAGAGAGAATCTTTAAGCAGGATCCATTCTCAGGCTCAGTACAAGCCCCATGTGGGGCTCAATCCCACAACCATGGGATCATGACCTGAGCTGAAACCAAGATTTGGACACTCAACCGACTGAGCCACTCAGGCACCCAGGCTTATCTATATTTGTATTCACCAAACTCTACCAAATACCTGGAGAAGCACTATGCAATAGAATTTTCTAAAGTGATGGGAATGGTCTATATCTGTACTGCCCAATGCAGTAGCCACCAGTCCTTCGCAGCTTCTGAGCACTTGAAATGTGGAACAACTAAGGAACTATATTGCTACTTTTCTTTCATTTTAATTCATGTACATTTAAATTTATAATAGTTACATGTGGGTATAGCTACCGTTTTGTGCCGTGCAAGTGCAGACAATGGTCTTCATGAATATCATGTGTAAATGCTATATATGATGTTCATATATAACATTATAATTAAGAGCCCATAATGTCTTTTTGTTAAATAGCAGTTTGATTCTAAAAGTTTTGTTTCATCATCCATATTTCTTGAATTGATTCAGATACAGCTATATATTCAGATACACATTTCATAAACACAGAAAATAATGAGTTGCTTATAGATAGTAGATGTTGATCTAACACAGTTCCTGGAACACAGTAAAAAGTTAATAATTCTACTATTTTTTTACCTATGCTAATTTATCCACTAAATTTTCTCCTCTTTATTGTAACATAACTACTGAATTCTTGCAACTGCAGTTCTCACCTTGATTCGTTAACAGTCCTGACTTTATGACTAATTATGGCCAATTATGACTAATTATGGCCAGTGTGGGGAAATGATATTCACAGATTATAGGTCACCTCCTTAGAAAGAATATTGCCTTTTACAATGAGAAAAAATGAAATATGGCCTTTTGTAGCAACGTGGATGGAACTGGAGAGTGTGATGCTAAGTGAAATAAGCCATACAGAGAAAGACAGATACCATATGTTTTCACTCTTATGTGGATCCTGAGAAACTTAACAGGAACCCATGGGGGAGGGGGAGGAAAAAAGAAAAAAAAAAAAAAAAAGGTTAGAGTGGGAGAGAGCCAAAGCATAATAGACTGTTGAGAACTGAGAGCAAACTGAGGGTTGATGGGGGGTGGGAGGGAGGAGAGGGTGGGGGATGGGTATTGAGGAGGGCACCTTTTGGGATGAGCACTGGGTGTTGTATGGAAACCAATTTGACAATAAATTTCATATATTAAAAAAAAAAAAAGAAGAGAAAGTGGAAAAAAATAAAAAAAGATAAAAAAAAAAGAATATTGCCTTTTACATTATCGTACAGGCTAGAAGGTAGAAATAGTTATCTAGGTGGCAATGCAAACTATGGTAACACTTCAGGGAGTGTTTCACAAAATAGAGATATCCCAAGAACTTTTTGATGTTCTTGTGGAGAAGAGGTTTCTACCAACTCTGCACCATCAAATATCCTCGAACTATTACATAAGAAAGAAAAATACCCATCTAGTGTTGCACTTTCTGTTAGAGAGGCTTAACTTACACTCCATGAATATGTGAAAATGATACTTGGAAGTATAATGCTGTCATAAAAGTGTTAAAATACATGATATTGGCTTAGCATGCAGGCAATATATATGATACAGGATAGAAAATGTACCCTTGTTTTGGCAATACAGGTGGTACTTTGGTCATCCATGATTGCTTAGAAGATAGAGCATGTGCATATTGAGCTTGTAGTTCTATAAAAGTGATTGGAAAAACTAAAATTACTAGGAAGTGACTGATTTGGGCAAAAATCAGTTAATTCAGAAGTAGAAATGGGAGGGAATTCTGCTCTGCTGTAGGAAAATTTCTACGCATATGGCCTACAATTTAAATTGGTTGAAATTTTGGTAATGTTGGTCCTCAGAGTTGGAAAAGCCAAAGGCTTCTGAAGGCCAAGCAGCAGGAGATAGGATTGTCATTCAGTGTCTTTTTCAAGAGCCTCTAGTTAAATGCCAGACAGTAGAAGCCAGCTCAGCTGCAAAGAAGAGATTAATGGCACTAGTCTCCCAGCTCACTCCAAGCCTGCTGTTTCAGCTGGCCTCTCAAGAATTGTGACCAGATGTGATCTGTGACTGTTGAAATCATGGGAAGCAAATAAACCAAAAGCCTCTGAGGGGATCTATGTCCTCAAGGATAACATAAACCTGCAATCACTAGGTTTAAAAGGCTGTTCAGTCTATAGATACCAACGCCCACTTTAAACGGGGCCAAAGAGAATAATGGACTTGAAAGATCTTTCTATGGGGGAAAGCCAGGATCCATGGAGGATAATGAAAAAGAGGAATCCGAAAGGATAGAACTAAAGTTGCCAGATGGGTAATCATGAAAAATTTCCCATGCAGAACAGAGAGTTTTCACGATTTCTGCCAACCTGACTGAATATGCTTTCCATTCTGCTCGCGACTCGTACATTTTTTTTAATCTCCCTCCCCCTTCCCCAATTTATACTGGATGGAGTAGATAACTTGTCTTTTAATGTTAATGTCTTCAGGAAATGAAGAGCCATATCTTGATTGGCTACAAAGTATACTGCCTCCCCCAAGAACCTGGATGATGAGTTACATTCAGTAACTATTAAGTTCTTTATTAAGTTCTTTGGAAAGTCATTGGCACTGACATGTATAGAAACTTGAATATATGGAAACAAACACTTCTGATTCCTTTTCTCTTTTTTTTTTTTTTTTTTTTAGTAATAGAATCCCCAAGTCACAAGTGAGCACGTGGCCACACAGCATTGGTCCAATCCTACTCTACTTTGTAATTATTGACTATGTATTCTGTGACTAGGATACAGAAATCAGATATGCAACTTTCGTGGATCATATCCATCAGACAAAGCTGCTTGCCCTCTATTCTCTCTTTCCTTCCTTTGCAAGCTGCAACAATGACACATTATGAGTGATTCAGTTTTGACCATGTAAATGAATAAAACACCCTCAAGTCATTACAGAACTACAAGACTGGAAGACACTTGAATTCCAGGACAACCCTATAGAATAGAGCCAGCTATTCACTCTGGTCTGTCCATTTATCTACCAGGTTCCTTCCTAGAATTTTGTAAATATATACCCTCTCTTTTTTATCAAAGACTGTTAGTTGGGAAAATTTTATAATGACTTTCTTGTTTTGATCATGGCATACCGGGACACCTTCGTAATTGTCAATTGAGTGTCTGACTCTTGATTTTGACTCAGGTCATGATCTCAAGCTTGTAGGATCAAGCCCCATGTCAGGGGGGCTCTGGGCTGAGCATGAAGCTCAGATAGAGATTCTCTCTCTCTCCCCTTCTGCCCCACCTCCCCCACTCACTCACTCTCTCTCTCTCTAAAATAAAAAAAAAAAAAATAAGAAATAAAAAAAATCAGGGCATACCATTCAACTACATACATGACAAATTCTTTCCTTATTCTGAAGTGTAAGTAATTTATAAAGCTATGCTTATGGGTTATTCTGTATTAGGTGTTCCTACAATGTGGTATGAAATTTCAATCTATAGATTCAAGGGTTTTTTTCTTGAATTTCTAAGTGTATTATTGTTCTAGTAGATATATATGTGCTCTCAGCCATTATTCCCATATTCTCAAGTGTGTTAGCAAGGCTGCAGTGCTTTCTGGAGTCTCTAGAGAAGAATCTGTTTCCTTACCTTTTAGAGATTCTAGAAGATTTCTGATTCTTAATTGGCTCATGACTGTTTCCTCCATCTTCAAAGCCAGCAATTCTTTTTTTTTTAATATGAAATTTATTGTCAAATTGGTTTCCATACAACACCCAGTGCTCATCTCAGCAGGTGCCCTCCTCAATGCCCATCACCCACCCTCCCTCCCTGCCACCCCCCATCAAACCTCAGTTTATTCTCAGTCTTTAAGAGTCTCTTATTGTTTGGCAAAGCCAGCAATTCTTAAATCTCTGATCTTTTTTCTCTTTCTCACATTTCACTTTCTAGCCACAGCCTTTTGCATTTAAGGATTCTAATTAGATTAGGCCCAGATGGGTAACTGAAGAAATCTGTCCAACACAAGGTCTATCCTTAATCACATCTGCAAAGTCCCTTTTGTCATGCAACATACACATTCACAAGTTCTGAAAATTAGGACATGAGTATCTTTTCAATGCTATTATTGTGTCTCAGACACAGGGTTTATTATTTACTATTGTTTCAAACATTAAGGAGGAAATAGAAACAGTTCCATCCAAACTTTCCGAAAGTAGCAGAAACATGAACACCTTCTAGCTAATTTTACTCTTTCAGAGTTATCTGAATACCAAAGCCAGACAAAAATATTCAGAAGCAAATTACAACAACCCAGTATCGCTCCAACACAGATGCAAAAATCCTTGGGATGATACTTCTCTTCCTCTGTACTGTCCAAGAGTCTCCTAAAAGAAGGCCTGAACTAGGTTTGGGTTTTTAATGCCTTCATGTGTAGCATGTAAAAACACTACTGGGAACTTATTTCAGGTAGCATGGACAGTCTTTTGGATCTGTACAATTTTTTTTGTACCTTGTTTTTCTATGTTGAATGTACGAAAATATTTGGTTCCTGTGATCAAAAGCATGCAAAATCTTCACTTTCTGTTGTACCTTATAAAGATCAATGGGTTTTAAAATTATCTACCTGTTTCTTTGTCATAGATTTATAGTTATAGGATTTTTATTCTTTTATTTTGTATTGTAGCTCCCCCCCCTACTTTTTCTAAGTACTGCTACTTTCATCATTAATTTGCTCCTCCTAAACGAAAAGTGACCCAAAGACACATCAAAATTAAAGCCTAAGCAGCATCTTTAATCCTTAGCTAGGAGGAAATATTTCATTCCCTTTCTCACCTCTTCATATACACATGAAAACCTTTCTTGCTAAATTTGCTTACTTTTTTTTATCCTGTCAGAGCCATTTTTTTTTCTACCTATACTCAGATTTGCATTATTAAATTTAGAAATCAGTCTAATTGAGATAAATACTTTTTGGATAGTAGGAGGGGACAAACAGATTTTTTTTTTTTACCTCAAATTTTTTTACTCAATAATATGCATTCAAATAAAATGTTGTTTAAATTTACGTACGAATTGCTGATTTGCCTATTTCCTGGCTACATAAAAATGTTTAAACATCTATAATGGATGTTACAATGATTGTATGCCAGTGGTTCCAAAAGAAGGAGTCAGTAACCATGGATGGTAGGGATATAGATGTGTCTTATTGCTGCTGGGGGTATTATCAACTGTTAATAAGACCACGGACAGGTATATTGATAATGAAATTAAGAGAATCTAGGGGTGCCTGGGTAGCTCAGTCGGTTAAGTGTCCAACTTTAGCTCAGGTCATGATCTCACTGTTTGTGAGTTCGAGCTCCACGTCAAGCTCTGTGCTGACAGCTCAGGGACTGGAGCCTGCTTTGGATTCTGTGTCTCCCTCTCTCTGCCCCTCCCTCACTAGTGCTCTGTCTCTATCTCTCAAAAATAAACATTAAAAAATTTAAAAAAAAGAAATTAAGAGAATCTCAGAGAACAACCTTAGTTTTCTAATATACATTCTTCTCTTCAAAAGAAATTACACACTTCCTTGAGAGTGGTGATAAGACAAAATTTCCAAGTAAATTGAAAGTTAAAAGAGAGAGTTTTAAACATCTGGATGATAATCAATTGCTGAGCAGTAAACAGCAAGAGAAACTCATAAATCATAAAAGACCAATATAATTGCCTTTTTTATATAATTCTAAACTTAGATGTTGATTTTAGTACACTCATTAACTATACTGTCGAATTTTGCCGTTACTCTGAATATGCATGATCACTTCCATATGGAATAAACATTAGTGTAGCTGTTAAAAATAATTACTATCAATGTTAGGATATAACAATGTTACATGTTAGGATACAACTAAATTATCTAATAACAAGGGCAGCAATGAATGTTAGGTGAAAAGTTAAGATTTTTCCCTAGTTTTAGAAAATAATTCTCACTAATGGAGTTCAATAGGATTTGGGGCAAAAATACTAATTTATTGAAAAACGCTTCTTTTCAAGTTAAAAATTCTGATGAAAATAATTGGTCTTGGAACATATGCCCATTCATATTGTGTGGAGTGTGTTTATTGGTAGAGAAAATGATGGTGGAAATAAAATTGTCAAACAAAAGTTATAATCATTGTATTATGTTATGAAATATAAAGGATGCTAAAATCCCAGAAGTGAAAAAAGAATCAGAATACATGTAAACGTTAATAAAAAAATAACAGTATCTTTAAAACAACAACAACAAAAATGGTGAATGTGGAGTCCCTTAAAACTGTGCAGGAATTAAAATAAAACAAAACCAAATAAAACAAAACTGTGCAACATTTTTGACCATGACCTACTTGAATAACTCTTTGTATGGCTCTTCATGACACTATGTTCACCTGGTTTTCCTCCTACTTGGAGGAACTTGGAAAGTTCATCTGAATAGTTGAAAGTTTCATTTTCCTAATCCTGAATTTGGAGAGAGGGAGGTCTCTTTACCTTAATTCCAGGCTCTTTTTCTCAAGCTACAATCCCTAAAATGGCTTAAATCACTTGTATTGATGCTTTTAAGTTCATATAACCAATGCAAACTTCTCATAAAAACTGTATTTCCATATACCTGTTGAATAAAATATCTACTTTAGTAGTTTAAAATCATCACCTATACAAAGGTTTTGATTGGTACTTAGACTACATCTCTGACCCAAGGGTTAGAATATTTCTGTTGCCCAGGTTTGGATCTTATTTTTAAAATGATGGATGTTTTTCCCAGAAGAAGAACAACAGGAAATTATTTTCCCATATGGAAACAATATATATGTTCTGTGACAATACCAAGTGTGGACAAGAAATTTTTTGATCTATACAAGTTAAAACGTCCCTATGAGTACATTTTCACTTGACTCTTTATATAATTTCCATCCTTCTACTAATTTATTATATAAACATGTGCACTTTCCACTATTATCACTGTTTACTAACTGTGTGTGTGTGTGATATGATGTAATGTCAGACATTGTGTGTAAAAGAATAACAGAAGGTAAGGTAAACAACACTTACGCCCAGAAGTAGGCGTGCCCTTCCTTCTATCATCCTGCTCATCGTGGGATTGAGTCCATTTGACCCAGTTGTGCTGGATCTGGGCTTTGAGTTTTCATCCCCCATCATATTCTAACGCTCCAGATTTCTCTGTTAATTTCACTGTCACTTTTTTGAATGTAGAGTACTAGAGGATTTCTCCCTACTCTCAGATTTTACACAACAGGCCTTGTGTACCAGGCCAGCATAAGATGCCTCATCCCACACTGCTCCTTCCACAAAATAGACTGTCTAGTCTCGGGTTTGGACATTCTTAGAGTTCTTGCCCTTAAGAATAAGGAACGCGTTCTTTCTCCTACTGAATGCAGGGCACAGAGCACAGGCACGCTTCCAGCTCTGCCCCCAGTGACTTAAGGCCTCTACCTTGTTATCAGAGGTTTCCGGTCTAGTGGCCATGGCTTCTTCCTTCTATTGGTAGGAGATGTAGTTGTTTCTACACCCCTGCCTCTGGTGGCATCCAACCTGTGCCTAGTATCACTGAGGAGTTCATCTTCTTTTGTTTTAGTGTAAGTCTATATTAAATGTATCCAATACTCATCAATTGTCATTTTGCTGATGTCCCTTCAGTCAGCCTTTGTTTGAGAAGACTGATCTTTGATATTAGTAGTTTTCAATCCTTAGCATGCTTTAGAATAACCTGGAGGTTTGGTGACACGTATTGCTAAGCAGTTCCTCTAAAGTTTCAGATTCAGTAGGTTTGAGAGAGAATGTGAAAATTTGTATTTCTGTCAAGTGTTATGGATGGTTGCTCATCTGGGGAAAACACTGAAAATCACTGCTCTAGATCAAAATCAGCAAACTATATATATACAAACCCATAGGCTTCCTGTTTTAGGAAATAAAGGTTAATTGGAACAGGGCCATAATTGTGCCTTGACCAGTTTTCTATGGCTGCTTTCATGTTTTAACAGCAGAATTCAATAGTGGAGACAAAGGTCATATGATCTGCAAAACCTAAAATATGCACTATCTGCCCTTCACCGAACAGAACCAGAAAACCCTAAAACCTTTGCTCTAGATGATACCTCAGAACTTCAGAAAGAAATTTTCCCTGAGTTCTTGAGTGTGTAAATTATCTTTTTACTACTTCAATACTTGAAGAAAGTAATTTCAGATATAAAATCTTTGACTGAGACTCTCTTTTCTGGTCTTTTAATACCATTACTCTAGTGTTGTCTTACATTATTTTGTTGTAGCTGATTTTCTATCCTTAATAAGCAACTTGGTATTTTGAGCTAGAAGCGCAGATTTTTTTTACCTTAAAATCTAATAACTACAGCAAAATATGTATCAGAGTTGAATATTTAGGGTAAGAATCCCCTCAAATCTATCTACAGATTACAAGCAAACCTAATCAAAATCCAACAAGAAAATTTGTGTAAAATGTAGAAATTAACAGGCTGACTCTAATATTTACATAGAAGTGAATATAATCTAGATAGTAAAAAATGTAACTCTTACACTCCCTTAATTAAAAAATTACCCTAAAGTTATGGTAATAAAAATAGTGTGGTATTGTCAAATGAATACCCTCAAATAACTGAATACAAAATAAAATACAAAAATGAATCATCACTTACCTGCTCAATAGATTTTTTTTGCAATAATTATGGACCAAGTTTATGGGAAAAAGATTCTTTCAAACAAATGGTAATAGGACAACTGGATATTTATATTGAAAATAAAAATAACATCAGGAACATCAATAATTTCTTCACAGAATATACTAAAATTTATTTGCATTGGACCATCGATCTAAAGACAAAAACTAGGGGCGCCTGGGTGGCGCAGTCGGTTAAGCGTCCGACTTCAGCCAGGTCACGATCTCGCGGTCCGTGAGTTCGAGCCCCGCGTCGGGCTCTGGGCTGATGGCTCAGAGCCTGGAGCCTATTTCCATTTCTGTGTCTCCCTCTCTCTCTGCCCCTCGCCTGTTCATGCTCTGTCTCTCTCTGTCCCAAAAATAAATAAACGTTGAAAAAAAAAATTAAAAAAAAAATAAATAAAGACAAAAACTAAAACTGTAAAACTCCTTGATGAAAATATTAATAGCTTTGGAATTGGTAAGGTTTTCATAGATAAGACTGCAACAGCTAAGTGATAGAAGCCATAAATACTATATGATTCAATGTTTAAGAAATTCTAGAAAAGACCAAATTATAGTAACAGAATGCAGAAAAAGATTTGTTACGGTCCAGGGGTAGAGGGCAAGATTGCAGAGAGGCATGAGGAAACACTTTAAAATAATGGAACTTGTTCATATCTTGTTTGTGGTCAGGGTAACATAACTGTACAAAAATGAACAAAACTTATTAAATAGGGCATCTAAAATTAGTAATTTAATGTATGAATATTACTCCTCAATAAAGCTGGTGAGAGAGAAGCATATATTCTCTGAAAGCAGAAATATATCTTCACTGACTATATATCTAATATAATCTGTAGAAAATTAAATATGCACACACACTCTATGATCTAGAAATGTCACTCCTAAATATACACCAAAGAGAAATGCAAATACATGACTGCAAGTAGGTTTTCAAAGATGTTTCTGGTATTTTGAGTCACAAAGACAAAAACTAGATACAAAGAATTTCCAAAAAGGTAAACCAATAAACACATTGTAATACACTCATACCATGGAATACTACTCAGCTTTAAAAATGTTACAGACAACTGATATATATATATATATATATAAAATCATGAACATCTCTCAAAAATATGTCGTTCTGCAAAAGAATTGGAGCTTTAAATGGTATACAGTATCTTCCTAACTACACGAATTTTCAAATCTGTAAATTAGAGAAAACTAGCCTGTAAAGACAAATCAGAATAGTGTCCTCCCTTAAGAAGATTGACTGGGAAGGCACAAAAGATATTTCCGGAATGGAAAATAGTCTGCAGGCTGATAGTGTTGTGTCAAGTATACACATCATCAAAACCCATAGTATTGTGCAATTAAGATTGGTACTTTTCACTCTATGTAAATTATATCTCAATAAAACATCTTCCAGTTATCCACAAGTAAAAAATATAAATTATATTTGGTGATGTAAATAATATTACTTTGAATTTATTTGTTTGTATGATTTTGTTTTTTATTTGTCTGTCCTTAAGGAAGAATCGGCAAAAGTCTTTACAGGTTATTTTTAATGAATACAGATATATACATGATACTGAGAACATTTGTTATTATTAAATTTCATAATCACATAGTATACTAACCAGAACACACCAAAAATTCTATCTGGAGGGATATATAGAATATCTCTGTACATTATTATTAATCAAATATATGAAATTCTTTCTAAACTTGGCATTCAAAATATATTAGTAAAGGTTATATCTACTTGCAGAAGAAATAATATTCCATTTTTAAACTTTTGTTGGTACTCTAATATTTCACCCACTTTTTTTATACCTTATTTGTGTTGTGTGAACTTAGGACCATATGTGAATTTTCATATCTTAATTTGGATTTTAACATCAGTATTTTGTATTCAGTAGCCAATTCTTGGACCTTTAAGATTGTTTTCTTGTGACACAGCAAAAGAAGCATTATTCATTGAGCACTCAAAAGATTAAAAAACAGGACACTGAATAAATTTTTTATGTAAAATATATGGGTGTTTGTGTGTATAATTTACTTCATCGGTTACCTTCAATCATCAATTTATCTTTATAATTGTTAGTATAACTTCAAAAAAGATATAGAGTAGAGTAAAGCAGATGCTTGTGTCCCTAGACCCTTAACAATTCAACAATCCGTATAATAGGTTCTAAACAATGGGGAGTCTGTAAAAAAGTCCTGTGTGGATCCCTGGCTCTCGCACGTTGGAATGTATGGTTAAAAACCTATAAAAACTTTTGCCACTTCTTCCTTAAGGACAGACAATAAGCAAATTTTGATGGACACTTCTAATGCTGGAGGCCAAATTACTGATTTTAAAAAGTGAAAGAGAGGACAAAGAAAGTGAAACCATTCACTCAATGAAATCTTCTATTTGATTAATTCAAAGCTATTTTGTTAAAAGAATCTTTTACCGAAAACTTCATGTCAAAATATTTTCATTAAAATATTTTGCAATGATTTTTTTTAGAAATAGCAAAATAAACTCCGTATTATTTCAGAATGAACTATCATGTTTTCTGAGAAGTGGGGGATTAATGGAAAGTCTCAGGCAAATATTTCTTCATTCAATTCTACCCTACTCAGTAACAGAAAAGGAAGAAAATAATACCATGAAATAATATCCAATTGACTGTCCAATTAATAGAAAATACATAAAACTATTCAATTACTATTATAACCACATATAAATACTATCTCTGATATATGTTTCCTATACATCCACAAATCAACTTAAGTTCTGAAAAAGAAAATAGAATTATCCATTAAAAATGAAAACCGTGGGGGCGCCTGGGTGGCTCAGCCGGTTAAGTGTCCGACTTCAGCTCAGGTCATGATCTCACACTCTGTGAGTTCAAGCCCCACGTCAGGCTCTGTGCTGACAGCTCGGAGCCTGGAGCCTGCTTCGGATTCTGTGTCTCCCTCTCTCTCTGCCCCTCCCCTGCTCATGCTCAGTCTCTCTCCGTCTCAAAAATAAATGAAAACATTAAAAAAAATTTTTTTAAACGAAAACCCTGTTCATTCTTGCTAAAAAAAATCCAAGTGTGAAAATAAAATTGAAGCATCAGGTTCAATGAAAATCTTTTATAAGCCATGTGATCTCTCTTCTGGCATGTTTTCCACTGAAATATGGAATCAGTCAGTCATAATTTAAAAATATTGAGTATACATTTTGTATCTACTTTAAAGGCATCAAATACAGTGTAAATTATATTTTCATTAACAAAACTAAATTTAAAATACCAGAAGACAAGCAGTTGCCAGAATAATTTTAATGAACAAGAGTAGAACACTTACTATTTTATATAGTATTCAAGAACATTCTTAAGCATTTTTCAAGGTAATAAATTGGCTTATTGAATAGGAATGTATAGTATTTTATGAAATATATCAAATTTTACAGCTTTCTGTCTGTCTTCAGAGTAGCATATCCCTATTCCCAAGAATTAGGCCCTGGATACTCACCCTGTTCATTCGTGCCATTCATGTCCGGAACTTTTCACTGTGACATATCACCATATTTGATTTGGATACATCACTGAAAGTATTAAGTAATCGGATAGTAGGCATTTTTCCCCAGGATAATTAAATGTGATTAATGTCTTACATACACTCAGAGAGAAAAAGTGATTTGTATAACATATATTTAAATTTTAAAATGTGTGGTGAAAATAACTTATTTATTAATTACTTTGAATACTCAGGGCATATACACACTTATAACACAATACAGGACTATAAGCTCTTGTGTTCTGAGTCTGTACCTGAGTACCAGAAGAGGATAATTGTATTTGTTTTCTACTGTTGCCATAGCACAAAACCACAAACTCAGTGGCTTAAAACAACGCAAATTTAGTATCTCATAGTTTTTTAGGTCAGAAGTTCTGGGTGCCTCTGTTGACTGCTCTGGATTTCACAAAGCCAAAGTCAGGGTGTCAGCCAACTGGACTCTTCTCAGGAGACTCTGGGAAACATTTACTTCCAAGTTCATTCAGGCTGTTGGCAGAATTCAGGTCCTTACAGTCATAGGACTGAGATTTCATTTCCTGCTGCCTGTCAGCTGGCAGATACCCCCAGCTCCTAGAGACTTTTCTCGGTCCCTGCAAGTGGGACTCTATATCCCAGAGCCAGCAATGGTGCTTTGAATCCTGCTCATGCTTGCAGTTTCTGACTCACCTTCTGCCACATCTCTCTTGCCAGAGAAAATTCTGTATGTTTAAGGATTCGTGTCATTAGATGGATTCACCCGATAGTCTAGGATAATCTCCCTATTTTAAGGTCCATGACTTTCATCGCATGTGCAAATGCATTTATGCCACATAATATAACATATTCACACTTTCACGGGATTAGGACAATGGCACCTCTGGTGGTGGTGGGGGTGTTATTCTGCCTACCACAATAACAAACCACTTCAGTATCATAAAGGCAAGAAGTTCTAGAATCAGAAATTAAGAACAGGGCTATTTCAAATACACCCACATTGAATGTCTAGTTTCCTTCAGCCCTCATTCGGTAAAACAAAGCTTCTATATTTCAAGTAGACACAAAGACATTCAACCACACAATCCAGTGTTACTGGAAAATTGGAATTCTAATTCATATTTGAAAAGAGAGTTACAAAAGCTATATTAATGAAATAAGTATCAACATATATTTGACTGTATCTCTGTGTATATACAGATATGGCTGTGTATATGTGCAGGATTTGGGAGAAAGGTGGATAGTGATGTGAAGGTTTATATCATCTACAGTGTATATATTTCTGTGTGCGTGTGTGTGAGTGCACGTGGGTGTGCATGTGTGTGTGTTTATTGGATAATATTTGAGAAAAGAGTAAAGATTTGGGGAAGTTAATCTAAGATGGATTCTGCGAAAAATAGAAGGCAGTTTGATTAGCATAGTAAGTCCTTCTTGCTCTTCCTTGCTCTTTTTGATAAATCCTGAGGTAGCTGCATTTGTTCTTTATAGCTCTGCTACAGTGCACATGCTATATATCTTTTCCTGAAGGCCAAAATGGAGTAAAGATATGGAATACGTGAAAAACACAATTACAATTTTGATCTATCCCCACTATTAGGGAAAACACATTTGTCATGAGCACAAAGGGATTAGATTACATGCAGAAAATGATTTAAGTACAAGACAAAAGCACATCTCCATATATTTCATTTATGGTAGCAGATCAGGGTTATTTTTAACACAATTCCATTATTTTTTTAATTAAACCTTGAAAACATTATGTGAAATAAGTCGGACACAATACGAGACATATTACATGATTCCACTTACATGAGGTATCTAGACTAGGCAAATTCATAGGGACAGAAGGTACAACAGAGATTGCCAGGCAGAGGGAGAAAGGGAATGGGGAGTTATTTATTAGGCACAGATATCCGGTGGGATTAATGCAAAAGTTCTGGAAATAGTGATAATGGTTGGATAATACTTTGTACTTAGTGCCACTGAATTGTTTACTTAAAAATGGTTAAAATAATAACTGTTATGTTATACGCATTTTACCACAATTAAAAATGCTTTAAAATTTACACCAACCCTTGGGAAATCAGACACACACACACACACACACACACACACACACACACACACACACGTACATATTCCTTCACTATTAGATAGTTCAAAGAAAAATAAACAAACACTTGATCCTAATTACTATAGAAAGACCACATTTGGAAATGTTTATGTGCCATCTTATCTGTACCTATGGGGAAAATTTTCACATAAATGTTTTATAAAGAAAAAAGAAAAACAAGGCTAATAAAGTTATAAAGTTTGGGGGTAAAAATAAAATTTAACCAAATAAAGTAGAAGGAAAGAGAAATATACATGAACATAAATGCATGAAATAGAGTGTGTTTGTTGGCAAATACAAAAATCGATTAACTAAAAGGTTAATAATATAGATCATTCCTTGATAAAATTACAAAGAAAAAGGATTGAAGGTACAAAAAAGTAGTAGAAGTAATAAAGAGGACAAATTATGTGTCTACTTTTTGTCTGCTTTTATCAGCAAAACATACTTTCTTGGAAGTAAAGATTTTCCCGTTTTATTCACTGCTTATGGTTGGCAAAATAATAGTCGCCCAAAATGTTCATATCCTAATCTTAGTAACTGTAACTGCTGTTACCTTATTTGCAAAAGGGGCTTTGCAAATGTGATTAAGGATTATTAAGAGAGCATCCAGGATTACCCAAGTGAGTCTGGTGAAATCACATCTGCCTTTTAAGTGAAAGAGGGAGGAATAGAGGTCAGTATCAGAAAAATATTTGAAGATGTTTTGTTGCTAGCTTTGAAAATGGAGAAAGGGATGTCAAGTCAAGATGTGTAGGTGGCCTCTAGAAGTTGGAAAAGTTAAAGAAATAGAGGGTTCATTAGAGTTCCCAGAAGGCTCTTTGATTTTTGACCAGTAAAATGAATTTTGGACTTCTAACATTCAGCACTGTAAGATAAATTTGTCTTGTTTTAAACCATTAAGTTTTTGATCATTCGCTATCGCAGCAATAAGGTAACTAATACACTGCCGTATTCTCACCACATAGAATAGACCCTGGCACAAATTAGCCAACTAAGAAGTATTTGTTGTTGCTAAAGAAATGAACAGGAGAAGAAAATATTACATAATGGAGATACACAGGTCTACATGTATAGTATTTACATATATATTCCCCCATAAACTGGATCATAGTTATACAGGTTTCTGGTATTCAACTTTAAATTTTTTGTTCATAAATATTTTAATTATATAAAAAAATGCCGAATAGGAGAAGCAAGATGGCGGCGTAGGAGGACGCTGGGCTCACCGCGCGTCCTGCTGATCACTTAGATTCCACCTACACCTGCCTAAATAACCCAGAAAACCACCAGAGGATTAGCAGAACGGAGTCGCCGGAGCCAAGCGCAGACGAGAGGCCCACGGAAGAGGGTAGGAAGGGCGGCGAGGCGGTGCGCGCTCCACGGACTGGCGGGAGGGAGCCGGGGCGGAGGGGCGGCTCGCCGGCCAAGCAGAGCCCCCGAGTCTGGCTTGCAAAAAGCGGAGGGGCCTGACGGACTGTGTTCCGACAGCAAGCGCGACTTAGCGTCTGGGAGGTCATAAGTTAACAGCTCTGCTCGGAAAGCGGGAAGGCTGGAGGACAAAGGGAAGGAGAGCTGCTGAGCCCCCGGACGACAGAGCTCAGTTTGGTGGGGAACAAAGGCGCTCGCCAGCGCCATCTTCCCCGCCCATCCCCCAGCCAAAATCCCAAAGAGAACCAGTTCCTGCCAGGGAACTTGCTCGCTCCGCGCAAACACCCAACTCTGCGCTTCTGCGGAGCCAAACCTCCGGCAGCGGATCTGACTCCCTCCTGCTGCCACAGGGCCCCTCCTGAAGAGGATCACCTAAGGAGAAGCAAGCTAAGCCTGCCCCTCCTGCCCCTGTGCACCTTGCCTACCCACCCCAGCTAAGACGCCAGATCCCCAGCATCACAAGCCTGGCAGTGTGCAAGTAGCCCAGACGGACCACCCCACCCCACAGTGAATCCCGCCCCTAGGAGAGGGGAAGAGAAGGCACGCACCAGTCTGACTGTGGACACAGCGGTGGGCTGGGAGCAGACATCAGGTCTGACTGCGGCTCCGCCCACCAACTCCAGTTATTCACCACAGCACAGGGGAAGTGCCCTGCAGGTCCTCACCACGCCAGGGACTATCCAAAATGACCAAGCGGAAGAATTCCCCTCAGAAGAATCTCCAGGAAATAACAACAGCTAATGAGCTGATCAAAAAGGATTTAAATAATATAACAGAAAGTGAATTTAGAATAATAGTCATAAAATTAATCGCTGGGCTTGAAAACAGTATAGCTGACAGCAGAGAATCTCTTGCTACAGAGATCAAGGGACTAAGGAACAGTCACGAGGAGCTGAAAAACGCTTTAAACGAAATGCATAACAAAATGGAAACCACCACGGCTCGGATTGAAGAGGCAGAGGAGAGAATAGGTGAACTAGAAGATAAAGTTATGGAAAAAGAGGAAGCTGAGAAAAAGAGGGATAAAAAAATCCAGGAATATGAGGGGAAAATTAGAGAACTAAGTGATACACTAAAAAGAAATAATATACGCATCATTGGTATCCCAGAGGAGGAAGAGAGAGGGAAAGGTGCTGAAGGGGTACTTGAAGAAATAATAGCTGAGAACTTCCCTGAACTGGGGAAGGAAAAAGGCATTGAAATCCAAGAGGCACAGAGAACTCCCTTCAGACGTAACTTGAATCGATCTTCTGCACGACATATCATAGTGAAACTGGCAAAATACAAGGATAAAGAGAAAATTCTGAAAGCAGCAAGGGGTAAACGTGCCCTCACATATAAAGGGAGACCTATAAGACTCGTGACTGATCTCTCTTTTGAAACTTGGCAGGCCAGAAAGAATTGGCACGAGATTTTCAGTGTGCTAGACAGAAAAAATATGCAGCCGAGAATCCTTTATCCAGCAAGTCTGTCATTTAGAATAGAAGGAGAGATAAAGGTCTTCCCAAACAAACAAAAACTGAAGGAATTTGTCACCACTAAACCAGCCCTACAAGAGATCCTAAGGGGGACCCTGTGAGACAAAGTACCAGAGACATCACTACAAGCATAAAACATACAGACATCACAATGACTCTAAACCCATATCTTTCTATAATAACACTGAATGTAAATGGATTAAATGCGCCAACCAAAAGACATAGGGTATCAGAATGGATAAAAAAACAAGACCCATCTATTTGCTGTCTACAAGAGACTCATTTTAGACCTGAGGACACCTTTAGATTGAGAGTGAGGGGATGGAGAACTATTTATCATGCTACTGGAAGCCAAAAGAAAGCTGGAGTAGCCATACTTCTATCAGACAAACTAGACTTTAAATTAAAGGCTGTAACAAGAGATGAAGAAGGACATTATATAATAGTGACAGGGTCTATCCATCAGGAAGAGCTAACAATTATAAATGTCTATGCGCCGAATACCGGAGCGCCCAAATATATAAAACAATTACTCATAAACACAAGCAACCTTATTGATAAGAATGTGGTAATTGCAGGGGACTTTAACACCCCACTTACAGAAATGGATAGATCATCTAGACACACGATCAATAAAGAAACAAGGGCCCTGAATGAGACATTGGATCACATGGACTTGACAGATATATTTAGAACTCTGCATCCCAAAGCAACAGAATATACTTTCTTCTCGAGTGCACATGGAACATTCTCCAAGATAGATCATATACTGG
This sequence comes from Puma concolor, assembly GCF_028749965.1. NCBI lineage: Eukaryota > Metazoa > Chordata > Mammalia > Carnivora > Felidae > Puma > Puma concolor. The sequence continues at coordinate 19,415,193 of NC_141667.1, read as the reverse complement.
GTCACAAAACAGCCCTTCATAAGTTTACAAGAATTGAAATCATACCATGCATACTTTCAGACCACAACGCTATGAAGCTTGAAATCAACCACAGAAAAAAGTCTGGAAAACCTCTAAAAGCATGGAGGTTAAAGAACACCCTACTAACGAATGAGTGGGTCAACCAGGCAATTAGAGAAGAAATTAAAAAATATATGGAAACAAACGAAAATGAAAATACAACAATCCAAACGCTTTGGGACGCAGCAAAGGCAGTCCTGAGAGGAAAATACATTGCAATCCAGGCCTATCTCAAGAAACAAGAAAAATCCCAAATACAAAATCTAACAGCACACCTAAAGGAAATAGAAGCAGAACAGCAAAGGCAGCCTAAACCCAGCAGAAGAAGAGAAATAATAAAGATCAGAGCAGAAATAAACAATATAGAATCTAAAAAAACTGTAGAGCAGATCAATGAAACCAAGAGTTGGTTTTTTGAAAAAATAAACAAAATTGACAAACCTCTAGCCAGGCTTCTCAAAAAGAAAAGGGAGATGACCCAAATAGATAAAATCATGAATGAAAATGGAATTATTACAACCAATCCCTCAGAGATACAAACAATTATCAGGGAATACTATGAAAAATTATATGCCAACAAATTGGACAACCTAGAAGAAATGGACAAATTCCTGAACACCCACACTCTTCCAAAACTCAATCAGGAGGAAATAGAAAGCTTGAACAGACCCATCACCAGCGAAGAAATTGAATCGGTTATCAAAAATCTCCCAACAAATAAGAGTCCAGGACCAGATGGCTTCCCAGGGGAGTTCTACCAGACGTTTAAAGCAGAGATAATACCTATCCTTCTCAAGCTATTCCAAGAAATAGAAAGGGAAGGAAAACTTCCAGACTCATTCTATGAAGCCAGTATTACTTTGATTCCTAAACCAGACAGAGACCCAGTAAAAAAAGAGAACTACAGGCCAATATCCCTGATGAATATGGATGCAAAAATTCTCAATAAGATACTAGCAAATCGAATTCAACGGCATATAAAAAGAATTATTCACCATGATCAAGTGGGATTCATTCCTGGGATGCAGGGCTGGTTCAACATTCGCAAATCAATCAACGTGATACATCACATTAACAAAAAAAAAGAGAAGAACCATATGATCCTGTCAATCGATGCAGAAAAGGCCTTTGACAAAATCCAGCACCCTTTCTTAATAAAAACTCTTGAGAAAGTCGGGATAGAAGGAACATACTTAAAGATCATAAAAGCCATTTATGAAAAGCCCACAGCTAACATCATCCTCAACGGGGAAAAACTGAGAGCTTTTTCCCTGAGATCAGGAACACGACAGGGATGCCCACTCTCACCGCTGTTGTTTAACATAGTGCTGGAAGTTCTAGCATCAGCAATCAGACAACAAAAGGAAATCAAAGGCGTCAAAATTGGCAAAGATGAAGTCAAGCTTTCACTCTTTGCAGATGACATGATATTATACATGGAAAATCCGATAGACTCCACCAAAAGTCTGCTAGAACTGATACATGAATTCAGCAAAGTTGCAGGATACAAAATCAATGTACAGAAATCAGTTGCATTCTTATACACTAACAATGAAGCAACAGAAAGACAAATAAAGAAACTGATCCCATTCACAATTGCACCAAGAAGCATAAAATACCTAGGAATCAATCTAACCAAAGATGTAAAGGATCTGTATGCTGAAAACTATAGAAAGCTTATGAAGGTAATTGAAGAAGATTTAAAGAAATGGAAAGACATTCCCTGCTCATGGATTGGAAGAATAAATATTGTCAAAATGTCAATACTACCCAAAGCTATCTACACATTCAATGCAATCCCAATCAAAATTGCACCAGCATTCTTCTCGAAACTAGAACAAGCAATCCTAAAATTCATATGGAACCACAAAAGGCCCCGAATAGCCAAAGTAATTTTGAAGAAGAAGACCAAAGCAGGAGGCATCACAATCCCAGACTTTAGCCTCTACTACAAAGCTGTCATCATCAAGACAGCATGGTATTGGCACCAAAACAGACACATAGACCAATGGAATAGAATAGAAACCCCAGAACTAGACCCACAAACGTACGGCCAACTCATCTTTGACAAAGCAGGAAAGAACATCCAATGGAAAAAAGACAGTCTCTTTAACAAATGGTGCTGGGAGAACTGGACAGCAACATGCAGAAGGTTGAAACTAGACCACTTTCTCACACCATTCACAAAAATAAACTCAAAATGGATAAAGGACCTGAATGTGAGACAGGAAACCATCAAAACCTTAGAGGAGAAAGCAGGAAAAGACCTCTCTGACCTCAGCCGTAGCAATCTCTTACTCGACACATCCCCAAAGGCAAGGGAATTAAAAGCAAAAGTGAATTACTGGGACCTTATGAAGATAAAAAGCTTCTGCACAGCAAAGGAAACAACCAACAAAACTAAAAGGCAACCAACAGAATGGGAAAAGATCTTTGCAAATGACATATCGGACAAAGGGCTAGTATCCAAAATCTATAAAGAGCTCACCAAACTCCACACCCGAAAAGCAAATAACCCAGTGAAGAAATGGGCAGAAAACATGAATAGACACTTCTCTAAAGAAGATATCCGGATGGCCAACAGGCACATGAAAAGATGTTCAGCGTCGCTCCTTATCAGGGAAATACAAATCAAAACCACACTCAGATATCACCTCACGCCAGTCAGAGTGGCCAAAATGAACAAATCAGGAGACTATAGATGCTGGAGAGGATGTGGAGAAACGGGAACCCTCTTGCACTGTTGGTGGGAATGCAAATTGGTGCAGCCGCTCTGGAAAGCAGTGTGGAGGTTCCTCAGAAAATTAAAAATAGACCTACCCTATGACCCAGCAATAGCACTGCTAGGAATTTATCCAAGGGACACAGGGGTACTGATGCATAGGGGCACTTGTACCCCAATGTTCATAGCAGCACTCTCAACAATAGCCAAATTATGGAAAGAGCCTAAATGTCCATCAACTGATGAATGGATAAAGAAATTGTGGTTTATATACACAATGGAGTACTACGTGGCAATGAGAAAAAATGAAATATGGCCTTTTGTAGCAACGTGGATGGAACTGGAGAGTGTGATGCTAAGTGAAATAAGCCATACAGAGAAAGACAGATACCATATGGTTTCACTCTTATGTGGATCCTGAGAAACTTAAGAGAAACCCATGGGGGAGGGGAACAAAAAAAAAGAGGTTAGAGTGGGAGAGAGCCAAAGCATAAGAGACTGTTGAGAACTGAGAACAAACTAAGGGTTGATGGGGGGTGGGAGGGAGGAGGGGGTGGGTGATGGGTATCGAGGAGGGCACCTTTTGGGATGAGCACTGGGTGTTGTATGGAAACCAATTTGACAATAAATTTCATATATAAATAAAAAAAAAAAAAAAAAAAAAAAAAATGCCATGTACTTAAATAATTTTTTCATGTGAATTTCCCACGTGAATTACCTTGGGCAACTCAATATAGGAGCCACAGTATTGTCCAGAATAAAATTAAAATTAAATTAAACCTCAAAATCTTAACTTGGGGTGAACTCTTAAATAAAAAAGTTTTCAAACTCACTAGTTTCCACTTAATATCAGGAATATCCACATATGCATACCATGTAGGCTACATGAGGATTTACATTAATCTATTGAAATCATAAAGGGATGTTTAAAATGTTACTAATCACTTTCTTTTTTTAAATTATTTAATTATTTTTTAAATATTTTTAATGTTTATTTATTTCGACAGAGAGAGAGAGAGACAGAGCATGAGCAGGGGAGGGGCGCAGAGAGAGGGAGACACAGAATCCCAAGCAGGCTCCAGGCTCTGAGCTGTCAGCACAGAGCCAGACACGGGACTGGAACTCACAAACCACAACATCATGACCTGAGCTGAAGTTGGACACTCAACCGACTGAGCCACCCAGGCGCCCCAGTTAATTGTGTGTGTGTGTGTGTGTGTGTGTGTGTGTGTGTGTGTGTGTGTGTGTTTTAATTTACATCAAAGTTAGTTAGCATATAGTGCAATAATGATTTCAGGAGTAGATTCCAGTGTATACCCCTATGTATAACACCCAGAGTATATCCCAACAAGTGTCTTCCTTACTCCCCTTTACCATTTAGCCCATCCCCCTCTCAAAATGCCTCCAACAACCCTGTTTGTTCTCTGTATTTAAGAGTCTCATATGTTTTGTCCCCCTCCTTTTTATTATATTATTTTTTGCTTCCCTTCCTTTATGTTGCATCTGTTTTGTATATTAAATTCCTCTTATGAATGAAGTCATATGCTATTTGTCTTTTTCTGACTAATTTCACTTAGCATAATACCCTCTAGTTCCATCCACGTAGATACAAATGGCAAGAGTTCATTATTTTTGATTGCCAAGTAATACTCCTTTGTATATATATACCACATCTTTATCCATTCATCTTTCGATGGACATTTAGGATCTTTTCATACTTTGGCTATTGTCAATAGCTCTGCTATAAACATTGGGGTGCATGTGCCCCTTCGAAACAGCATACCTGTATCCCCTGGATAAATACCTAGTAGTGCAATTGCTGGGTCATAGGATAGTTCTATTTTTAATTTTTTGAGGAACCTCCCTATTGTTTTCCAGAGTGGCTGCACCAGTGTACATTCCCACCAGAAGTGCAAAAGAGATCCTCTTTCTCCACATCCTTGCCAACATCTGTTGTTGCCTGAGTTGTTAATTTTAGCTATTCTGACTGGAGTAAGGTGGTATCTCATTGTGGTTTCAATTTGTATTTCCCTGATAACGAGTGATATTGAGCATGTTTTCATGTGTCTGTTTGCCATATGCATATCTTCTTTGGAGAAGTGTCTATTCATGTCTTTTGCCCATTTCTTCACTGGATTATTTGTTTTTTGGGTGTTGAGCCTGATAAGTTCTTTATAGATTTCTGATGCTAACCCTTTATCTGATATGTCATTTGCAATATCTGTTCCCACTCCATTGGTTGCTTTTTAGTTTTCCTGATTATTTCCTTTGCTGTGTAGAAGGTTTTTACTTTGATGAGGTCCCAATAGTTCATTTTTGCTTTTGTTTCCCTTGCCTCTGGAGACTTGTTGGGTAAGAAGTTGCTGCAGCTGAGGTCAAAGAGGTTTTTGCCTGGCTTCTTCTCTAGGATTTCGATGGCTTCTGTCTTACATTTAGGTCTTCTCATCCATTTTGAGTTTATTTTTGTGTATTGTATAAGAAAAAGTTCTAGGTTCATTTTTCTGCATGTTGCTGTCCAGTTTTCCCATGACCATTTGCTGAAGAGACTGTCTTTATTCTATTGGATATTCTTTACCGCTTTGTCAAAGGTTAGTTGGCCATACATTTGTGGGTCCATTTCTGGGCTCACTATTCTGTTCCCTTGATCTGAGCGTCTGTTTTTGTGCCAGTACCATATTGTCTTGATGATTACAGCTTTGTAATATATCTTGAAGTCCAGGATTGTGATGCCTCCAGCTTTGGTTTTCTCTTTCAGGATTTCTTTGGCTATTCAGGATCTTTTCTGGTTCCAGACAAATTTTAGGATTGTTTCCATTTTTTTTGTATCTTCTTCAATTTCTTTCATAAGCTTTCTATAGTTTTCAGTGTAAAGATTTTTCACCTCTTTGGTTAGGTTTATTAATATTACTAATCCCTTTCAATGATTAACAAACCTGAATCAGAACCAGTTTTACATATCCCTATCATGAAGAAGATACCACTCAACTGCTATCTAATTTAGGAAAGAGTGGAGAATAACACTAATTAAAACAAGACATTATTATAAAATGGTATAATTAACAAATCTTCAAATCTAAGTGGGTGGCCCATACTCTAGTAATAGAAAGGTATATTAAACAAGTTTGGGGAAATAAAGAAACTTGAAACATTGAAATGAAATACTGCCTTTCTGATATATGGAGAAATAGTGTTTCTTTATTACTTTATTTATTAATATATGGGGTGTGGGAAATCACTGTACTGTGTGCTTGTCCTTAAATGTGAAAAAAACCTTAAATTTTCTACAGAGTTCTTTGCAGTGAATTTAAGTAAGTATATATTGAAAATCCATGTATCACTCCAGGCTAGTTGACATTTCATAACTATTTATATCCAAAGGATTAAATCTACTATATTAATGTTAGTGTATTAACCAGCACCTTTGTCTCAACTGAGCATTGGACAGTGGAATGCATATCTACACACAGGAAGGAAACTCAGAACTGGAAATATTAAGTGGCCCAGATCACAGATTTCACAGAAATATAATAGGATTGGGTTGGGTAATTTCTAAATTCCTTTTCAAGCATGGCATTACTATAACAAAAGGTCGAGAAAAAATTAATTTGTCATAGGTGGCATTTTCAGCATTATTGCTTGTTTCACAATAAAAGTTGCTCAAATTAAAACTTATAAAGCCATGTACGAAATAATTCTCAGAGTCTAAAGACAATTAGCATAGGAGATTTTCAGGAATGAAACAAAACAAAACAAAACAAAAAGCCCATCCACTGGCTTTTATTTTACTATTAAATATTTTAATAGGCTCTTTTTTTGCTTGGCAACTGCTATGTAGTTTTCAGCATTACAAAACTTCATGGGATTCTATAGACTATGCCATTCATTCACCTGTTGGTTAATCAATTAAGTCATTAATACATAAAATATTAATTGAATATGTTAAATGGGTCAACTAGTGTTTGAATCATACAAAAATTAAATCCAATCCTGGAGAAGGCAGAAACCATCAGCACTGAAAGCATTAGAATGGTCTTCACCTGACAAGATACAAGTCCATTATAATTTCCTTTGATTGACTACATCCTGGGAAAGTTGTCAGATAATCTAGAAGACCTATGTCCTTTCAATTTTAATTGGTCACAAAAAGGTTATCACCATGATAACAGCCATCAAATCTTTTGGAAGATCTTAATATTTTTAAAAATGTAATATGAAGTAAGAGTAATTTATTAAAAAACACTTTTGCCCAGTAGAGGGTTAATTTACAAGTTTTATAATTAGAAGGCACTTATATTGAAATTTTATAATTTACTCCTTCTAGGCCATACAGTTATTAAAAGTTACTGAAAGGTAAGGCAAATCCTCACCCATTGTACAATTAGGCAGTTAATTCTAAATTTCTTTATTTCAGATATTTTCTTAAGAATTGAAAACAGTTATACTGTCATAGCATGCACTCTCAAGGAATCCTGAGGAAAAATCAACTTAAAATAAGAAACTTCGTTTTCCAAGAAACATTTAAATCTTTATATTTATACCTCAACCAATGCAAAATGAAAAGTGACCTGACATAATTCCTTGCTATGAAAGTTATTTTATGATCCCATCAAAAGATTAACCATAAAGGTACAGATACACTTCATGCAAAAATCTTAGTTACAAAAAAGGATAGAACATGATATGTAAGCATTTTTTTTGCTAAACATAATAATCCTTAAAGTTGCTGATTAGATGTCAACATTTCTTGAAAAAGTAAGCAGATTAGTATTTCCAGACTAAACTTCAATTCAGCTCTTTGCTTCCTTTTATTAGGTGAACATTCTAAACGACAATTTCTGCTTATGCCTGCAGTTGACCTCATTGTATTAAAAAGATGATTGTTCATACATATTTTCTTATGGAAGTTTTCCAGTTAAATTTGATCTCAAGTTTAAAGTCCTATTCTCCTGTATGTCCCTCAACCCCAAATTGAGCTATGCATTGTGTTGTATCAGGAATAAAAATATGCAGACAACAGGGGTGCCTGGGGGGCTCAGCGGGTTGAGAATCCAACTCTTGATTTCAGCTCAGGTCATGATCTCAGGGTCTCTAGAACTGGTCCTGCGAGGAGCCCTGCATTGAGCCCCATGCTGAGCATAGAGCCTTCTTAATATTCTCTGTCTCTTGCCCCTCTCCCCCACTTGCACTCTCTCTCTCTCCCTAAAAAAAAACAAAATATGCTAAAAAAATACACAGATAACATAGGAACCACTGGAAGTAGCCATACAGTTACAGTCTGGGTGGGGAGGAGATTATTTTACTAATACATTACAAAGTTCCTAAAATACCAAAAAATATTCTTATGAATTTTCTGTTTAGCTTTCTCATTTTATTTTTTATTTTTTTTTATTACGTTTCTTAATTTTTGAGAGGCAGAGAGAGAGCGCAAATGGGAGAGGGGCAGAGAGAGAGGGAGACACAGAATCTGAAGTAGGCTCCAGGCTCCGAGTTGTAAGCACAGAGCCCGACGCGGGACTCGAAGTGATGGACTGTGAGATCATGACCTGAGCCGAAATCAGACGCTCAACCGACTGAGCCAACCAGGTACCCCTTTCTCATTTTAATACTATGTCACCTTGGATAATCTGGAACTATTTTTCTAGGAATTCTCTTCTCTGCATGGTTTCCATTTAGAGTGTAAAAAAGTGAGAGAAAATGGAGTGAGATTTGGAGGCAAAAGTAAAACAGCATACACTAACTTCTGAAGGTCATTGCAATGCGATGAGCCAAAAGAAAAATTCAGAGATGCTGTTGGTTTTCCACTTGTCTTTACTCTACTCCTTGTGTGAAAGCTAACAAATAAATACCAACAAGTTCCTATTTGCTGTTCTCACCTACTGCATCCAGCTCTTTCTCCCAGCTGTTGACCCAGTGGATTCTCAGTCACCTCAGGCCTACCACCAGGCATAGAAGCAAAATCATTGTACTTTCCTGTTCAATCCTGCCTGAAACAGTTACCCATGCCAGAAGTAATTCTAGAGGAAATAAAAATTAAAGATGTGGTACTCAGTGGTCCTCTTATCTGATTTGATTTAAGGATCCAAATGCCTTCTTGCCAGTGTTAAAAGGGACATCAGAAGGCCACGTCAGTGGGAAATTCCTTCAATTATCACCTGTAGACACCTGTACTCAAGTGCATACTGAAAGTATAGTTTTAATTTATCAAGTAGGTTCTAGAATCTTAGAATATCTCAGTGAAAATAGGGAGTATAAGGGAGTTGGGGGAGGGTTTCTTCCAGGTACACTGAGAAACGGATGGAGAAAGAAACAGATCAGGGCAAATTCTCAGGTCAAGGCCCATATCAGAAACCAGAAATCTACTATGACTGCCTTGAAAGGAACCTTCATTTGTTACAAACATATCACTGAATTTCTAAAAACCACAAACCAAGATTAAAATGTGACCTGAATATAGTGCAAATTGAATTTATGAGTGTCTACAATGTTAAGTATGATGAGGAAGTTGTGGGACGCTGGAACTTGGGAAGGTTTCATATGAACAGATTATGAAGGCACTTTGGATCTTAAAAGGAAGAAATAAATCTTCCTTTTAAATAATATGCATGTATAGTTCTACTATAATTTATTAACCTTTTTGATTTTTTTTCATACAAATACTTGTAACAGGAAGTGGAGTAGGATGTCTTCTGGTCTTGGTATAAGTATTGGAACCCTCAGTTAAAATCAAGATACACTTAAACCCTTATACTCCATGAAAGCAACTATCAATTGAATCCTAATAGCTTTCCCCAGGGCTTATTAACATGCCTCACAGTCATCTGGCATTCGATGGCATTCCTTCTGTTACCCATATAAAAAATTTAGAGAGGGAATTGCACAGTTTATGCCAAGAAATGTCCTTTTTTTTCTTATTAGGCATATAATTCAGAGAATCACTCAGAAATTGGATTGCTTACAATGGGACTGAAATCCCATTTTCCTGTTGGATATCAAATTCATCAACATACTTGTTATTATAAATCCATACCTCACTAAACAAAGAAGCAGAGGACTTTAAAGATTTGGCAAAAGTTGAGAGAGGATTTTAAGAAAGGTATTGGGCTGAGGCTGTATTTTCCCTGTTTGTCAACAATGAATGGATCTCCTGTTGGTCAGGTGGAGAATGCGGAAGGCTGAACTGGAACCAATCATAAAAACCATATTCAAAAGGGCTAAAAATAATTGTTTTGTGGAGTAGCGTGCACCATTTCTAATGGTGTCAGAAGTTAACAGGGATTGGGGAGATGAAAGGGTCAAGCTTGGTCCACAAAAATAAAGACAGGAGGTCCCACAGGTCCTCAGAAAAATTTCTTGATTTGACATTAGAGGTCTACTCCATAGAGATAACAAGTAAAGGGAGGTGAATAGGACACTATAGAATAATCTTGATGGAGGAAGAAGAGTGAAAGAAACCTACATAAATAGAAGTTTGGTCTGGACTTGGAAAACCATGAAGACAGAGTGGGCTGGACTTAATTTAATTTGGACCCCTTAAGTCATGTCAATATATAACCCCCTTGCCTTGACTGTGAATGGATATTGTGACTTGATTCTAGAAAATAAAATGTGGAAAAAGTAAAGGGGTGTTGCAGATGTAATTTAAGTGCCAACACAGTTGACTTGGGGTTAATATGAAAAGAGATTATCCCAGATGGGGCTAACTTAATCAGATGAAAACCTTTAAAATAGCGGCTTCTGGGGTGAAAGACTCTCTTCTACTGGCCCTGTAGAAACATGAAGCAATGGTTACACAGCATCAGGGAAATTAATTCTACAACAACCATGTAAACTTGGAAGGAGACCTGGTTCTCAATGGTACCCCAGACCCGGCTGACACCTTGATTACAGTCTGGTGAGATACTGAGCAGGGGACCCAGTTAAGTTATGCTTGAACCCCTGACCCAAGAAAACTGTAAGATCATAAATAGGTTCTGTGTTGGCTGCTATGCTGTGGTAATGTGTTACGCAGCAGTAGAAAACTAATTCAGTATGTGTTGTTTTCAAACACGTACAGTTATCTCGTAAAACCAGGCAAAGCACCTCGGAATGCAACAGATCAACCCATGAATTATGTCATTAAAAAATATTCCTGACAGGGAAGAGTCACAGCTGCACAGCCTACGAACAGTACAAATGGTGTAGGTTTGGTAGCAGTGCTGCAGGACCCACGCAGAGGCAAAGGGGAGCTTTGAGAAAAATCTAGGAGGTTGGTAACTCAGAAGTCACCAAAATAGGCATTCCCATTATTTCCATTAACCTATATTCTAATCAGCAACACAGAAATCACCAAAAAAGCAAAAAACAAAACAAAACCAAAAATACAAGTATTCATCCTCTTTCTCTATACTCATTCCTACTTTCTGAGTGAAAATCTCATAGAGAAGAATTAAGAACATTTAACATTGGGACAAATCCTCACTAACTCTCAGTTGTAGGTGAATGCTAAGATAAAATAAGTTAAAAAAAAATAAAAACTCATCAAGAGATTCATTAACAAAATGTGGGAGAATCAGGGAGGTTTTGGAAAACAGGAAATTATCTGGAAAATGAGAATATCACAACCATATCACACACAATGGACAAGAAAAAATTCCAAAGGGATCACATATCTGAATGTCAGAAAATAAAACTATATAAGTACTGGAGAAAAATGTGAATGAACTGCATTATAGCTTAGGAATGTGAGATGATAATTTTATAGATGTGATTCAAAATATGAAAAAAATAAAATATTTTAGACTACACGAAAAAAAAGATTTTTTTCTTCCAAAAAAAACACTGCAAAGAAAAAATATAGCTTACATAATGAGCAAATATAATTCAACAATAATTCAACACTCGAAAGACAAATGATGCAGTTAAAAATGGGCAAATTATTTGAATAGACATTTTACCAAAAAAATATACAAATGGCCAATAAGCACACGAAAAGATGTTCAACATCATTTGTCATTAGAGAGATGCAATTCAAAGCCATGGGGATGAATGAAACCATATCACTAAGACAGAAAAAATAAAAAGACAGATAACAAGTATTATGATGTGGAGAACTTGGAATCTCATTTATTGCCGCTGGCAACATAAAATATATATTTCACATAATTCTATTATAGTGTTTAGCAATCTTCCTTTTCTACCGCAGAAAGTTGATTTTTTATGACATGGTTACATGTTATTCTACAATATCATAAAAATAGGTGAAGATTTATATAATCTTAGAGACCAAGAGCTTTTACTTTTGTTTTTTTTTTCTTTTCAAGTAGGCTTCATGCCCAGCCCAGAGCCCAACACGGGGTTTGAACTGACCACCCTGAGATCAAGACCCTTAGATAAAGACCTGAGTTGAGATCAAGAGTTGGACACTTACCCAACTGAGCCATCCAAATGCCCCCAGGGGCCTTTTCCTAAGTGTGACCCATAATCAGGAAACTTTAAAGAAAACATTGATAAATTTCACTACCTAATAATTAAAGTCTTCCATACAGGAACAAAAAGTAACCAGCAGGTGTCAAATACAAACAAAATTCAAATTGGGAACACACAGAACATAACTTCTCAAAGAATAAATGTTAACATTGTACAACTTTTGAAAATAAATACAATACTAAAAGGCTCATCATAAAAATCAGATAGTACAGAATCCAGATTATAAAATTCCATTTACTACTGGTATAAATTTCAAAAGAAAAAATAACTAACTTTAGTTTCACAAAAAATAATTACACAATGAAATTAAAACGAGAACAGAAATGATTTCATCTAACATATTGGCAAAGATTAATTAACAATCCTTGCAGTTTATGATAGCTGGTGTAAATATCACTGATAGGAGTGTAAATTGGAATGGCCTTTCTGGATACCACTTTTTTGATTATTTATTAAAAATTTAAAATACAGAATCCAAAGCAGGCTCCAGGCTCTGAGCTGTCAGCACAGAGCCCAATGCGGGGCTCAAACCCATGAACCGTGAGATCATGACCTGAACCGAAGTTGGATGCTTAACCGACTGAGCCACCCAGGGGCCCCTACGGTAAATTTTCAAAAAAACGTATAATGTAGCACGTTTTAACGCACACAGAGATATGACTCTTTCTGCCCAGGATCACAGAAGTAAAAGCAACTAGATATTGGGCACCACTCTCACACTTCCTGTGTGTTTTGTTCTTCATACTCGTTTTTTTATTCCCTCTCCACTGGTTCAGGTCTACACTGTTAGCAGTTATGCCTGTTTTCTAAGCAAGATACTCCCGTGATATTCTCTTACCTTTGACAATCTGTAAACATGGGATCAATTCTTCAGACATTAAAAAAAACATTGGACCAGTCATACCAAAACAAAGGGACCCTGGGATTCTTGGTTACTTAAGAATATCCAAATAGATTACAGGATATGTGAAACATGTTTCAAACTTAACAAAAATACTGGTTTGTTGTCTTTGTTGACTTTGCCAAATATGTGTTTATCAAAGACTTAAAATGCTAGTGCACAGTCTTTTTTACATTAATTTGCAGCAAAACAAACCCAAGGGAGCTGTTTTCGTTTAACTGTAGACAATATTCTCTGAACAACACTCTGATCAGTGAAATGGTACAGGTCAAGATTACCCATGTTCACAAAAGATAATGGCATAATCTTTCACTTTAAGGTGAAAATTAACTGGAAGGGAAGTCCCAATAAACTGAAAAAATGGCCACACTAGAGTTTAGCCTATGGAGTGGTAGTAGATTTAAAATCATACCTTTCCAAATACACACAAAAATTTTAAACTGTGCCCAACCAAGTCACGATGCTCTTGAGGACTTAAATGTTTTTAGACTACTAAACTTTCCAGTAATTCCTTAGTTTACAAATTCTGACCAGTCTCTGCCCAAGCCTTTCATAGGACTAGCTCTGGTATATGACACCTTTAAGAACCCTCTCTCATTCTTCCTTTTGGAGATCATCTATATTTGCCTTGGTACTTCCTCACTCGCTGAAGGGAGTCAAGAAACTTAAACTTGTTTGAATAGAATGCGTTCTTGGGGGTCTGTTGGCACTGAGATTGAAATAAGTAAATGGAATTTAAAAAGGGGTTTTGCTAAGCAATGGCATTCCATTATTTGAAAAATTTCCCAAATATATGCTGAAAATCAATAGGGATTTGCCTTGAAAATTATAACTAATGTTCTGGTCACTGACAGCGCACTTAGATTCCTTTCACTTTTTGAAAGAAAACAACTAGAAATCAATAGGTATAAAAAGGGATATTGTTATCCAGCCATTTACTTTTTCAATTCTAGTGCCAGAGTTTTTTATAGGTGTGGGATGTAGCATGACTACATATGGGACAGATCAAAGATTCTCTTTTCTTTGTGAAGATAGGGAAAAACTCATTAACGCAGGGATGGTAAGCATATATAATCTGCCTGGTTTTCTGGAAGCAGGCATGTTTTCAGGCTGTGAATAGATGGGCGTTGTGAACTAAAAACAAATTTGCTTAAAACTATCTTTGCACCTGTAACCTAAAGGTAGTCTCCTGGTACTTACATAATTACGTATAATGTAGTTTGAAGATCCCCAGCCCAAGCTGTCCAGAATTGGGCATTAATTGTTACACTATAACTCTTCAACTGAATCCACATCAGGTAGTGAACTACACATGGAATTTGGGGATCAATTTGAATATGTTGTAATCATATATTCCCTTTTGTCCATTTTCTAGGCAAGATTTCATTAGTTTGTGTTAATATACCTATTAGAATTTTTATTTTTATTTTTATTTTTTTTTACATTTACTTATTTTTGATAGAGAGAGACAGAGCACAGATGGGGGAGGGGTAATGAGAGAAGGAGACAGAATCCAAAGCAGGCTCCAGGCTCTTAGCAGTCAGCACACAGCCCGACACAGGGCTCGAACTCACAAACCATGAGATCATGACCTGAGCCAAAGTCAGACACTTAAGTGACTGAGCCACCCAGGCGCCTCACCTATTAGAATTTTTAAGACCCATTATTCAAAACGTCCTCAAATATCCTTACAAATATCAATTTTTAAACAAATGACAGTGGTGAAAATAATAAAATGAAAGTTACTTGGAAAAATCTGGAAAAGAAAAAAGCAACTGCATCCAAAAATCTACAAAAAAGGTACAGATTTTCAATAAAAATAACAAACAACAATAAATTAAAGTTATGGTTTAAGGATCATAACTAAAACCTTACTTCATTTCTCTGGGGCCAGGGACAAAGAAAAAAGATTATTGGTAGAAAATAAAACTGCCAGTGATAATGAGACTAAAGTGACTTGAGATGGGAGGAACATAAAAGAAATGGTGAGATGATGGCATAATTAAGCCTCCTAGCTAAAGCTCGGTGAAACACACATGACACAATCTGAGGCTAGCTGTGATAATTATTTTATATGTGTCTTAGAAACATATGGCACCCTGAAATGATGTGTCCACATATGTTGTTGTGTAATGAGTTTTCTTACTGTGCTTATGTAGATTAGTTATTCAAGTGTAGCACAGAGCATGATACCACCTGTCATTTTTCTAACTGTGTCACAGACTGTAAAATTAGTGTACTGCACACTTAGGCAGGGAAGGTGGTGATTACTAACACTGAACATTTTACACTGGGAATGACATCCTATTAACTTATGCATAATAAACTCTCATTTGTTGGTAGTTCTGGAAGAGCATACAAAATCCAAAAATAGAAAATAAATGTGTGTGTGTGTGTGCGTGCGTGTGTGTGTGTGTGTGTGTGTGTGTGTGTGTTTGAGATGTGGCTGTGAAGACAGCACTTAGCTTTTGAACAGAACATTGATGCAAAAGGATATGAAAAAAATGGTCTGTTATTACTTTATTTCTTAATAACTTGATGCAGTAATTCTTGTTTGAAACTTACATTTTTCTATTGATTTATAACAATTTGAATTTTTTCTGTCACAATATTTTTGGGAAAGAAATTTGAAAAGCTTGGCCTAGAGTATAAGGCAATTATTAAAATCTAAAGACATACATAATAAATGACCTTTATAACAATGCATGGTTGAAAAAATGCACGGCTGTATTTAAATGACTATATTTACATTAATATTTTTAAATGAAATTCTAGAGGAGACTTAACTGACTGTATTCTCTATGAGAAAAGGGATAATCTTGCTGTCTACTTTGTAGTTGCAGTAGACCTTATTAAGGGCAGCTGTATATTATATTTGAACATTATAGCAGAATGAAAATTCTTCTTAACTGACAACAGAGTATTACTTCAAAAGGTATAAATTATCGGTTATTATTACTAAAAAATTAAAAACATATTATCATATTTTAAAAATCAGACAAATCAGAAGACTTTAATACTTGTTATAGTGGAAATTTCTTTTTAAAACAATCTCTGACTCTCTCTTACTAAATGATTGATGTGTAATCTATTAAGAGTTTGTATTGTCATAATTTTCCAAGGATTTTATCTCATACATACACGCACACACGTGCAAACAAATGACTTCATTTTCCATTTCATTTCATTTCTTTGGGAGCATAATGTTTATATAATTTTGAGAAAAGCTCTCTTTCTTAATCCTAATTAAATATTGTTATTATTCTTATAGAACTATTTATTGTATCAGATGTCTTCTTATTTCTTGGTGTGGTATTATACATCAAAGTTAAGCATCCATGGAAAACAGTATGAGGTTTACATGCAGGATATATATTGTGGTACTTTGATAAAAATATCTTGGAAATGTTAGAGATGTAGGGCTGAGTGTAGAAAGAAGTTGAATGGTAACACTATTATAACCAAGGTCCCAGCCTCTGTCTTTCCAGTTTGATGCAACAGGGGAAAGGTCTTATATATCAAACATCACCTAGTCATTGCTTCCAGGCTGTTCCTGAGATTAGCTGTACTCTTGAGTAAAGGGGCTCTCTTTAGTTGAACGTCATCAGATACATTTAGAAGAGAGTCATTATCCCCAGGAGCTGGAGGAATGAGTGTCTCAGTCCTCTAGGAGGTCTGAACCCTGCAGTACAGAATCCACTACAATCCATTATGTTCCATCCTTTGCACTGCTTAGAGCCACCTATTTCATACGATATTCATAGCTAAGGTAGGTACTTCCCTTTAGAGTCTGTTATCTTTTCCAGGAGAAATTGGTATGAATCAGGTACTGGGACAAACAATTCCAAGTCTGTAACTGACGCTGTATTAGTCAGGGTTTTCCAGAGAAAAAAGAACCAGAAGGATACATGTGTGTGTATATATGTATGTATGTATGTGTGTGTGTGTGTATATATATATATATATATATATATATATATATATATTCACATTCATATTTATATTTATTTATATGTAGAGTTTATATATTTACATCTATCTCATACATATCATATAGAAAATTTATATCCTATTATATATTATCTTCATAATATAGTTTAGATAGATAGATAGATAGATGAAAATATTTCTTATGAAGAATTGGCGAAATGTGGTTTTGGAGTCTAAGATGTTCCATGATCTGCCTTCTCCAAGCTGGAGACCCAGGATAGCCAATGGTATAATTCAGTCTGAATCCAGAGGATTGAGAACCAGGGGAGGTGACAGTGTAAAATTTCAGTCGTAAGGGAGAAGAAGATAAGAAGAGATGCCCTAGCACAATCAGTGAGACAGAAAAGGGGGGTAAAGTCTGTATTCCTGCACCTTTAGTTCAGTTCAGGTCCTCGTTGACTGGATGCTACCCAATCATATCATATTGGGAAGAGCAATCTACTTCATTAAATCCAATGATTCAAATACTAATCTCATGTGGAAAAGCTCTCATAGACACTCAGAAATGTTTAATCTGGGCACCCTGTAGCCAGTCAAATTGACACCTAAGACTAATCATCACAGATATGCATCACAGCCCTTTTCTATCAGCCCTTTCTTTCCCCTAATCCTCATGTAGCTTCTCTGCTCATATCTATGGCTGATCTAACAGGACCAACTACCCTCTCATCTAAGAGGTCCCTAAGGCACTGATCACATGACTTCCCAGGCCTTGCTTCTGCATTCATCTACTCACTACCGGGACTAGGTAGACGATTCAGAAGCAACACTTCAGTGGATCACCTGCGTACAAAGGTATTTGTCTCTGACTCTACTGTATAACAGCATCCTTACCTGTTGCTGATAATAACTTTCAATTACATGTCCCCAAACAATATTACAGTGTTCCCAGGACAATATCACAGATTTTGTTTTAAAAATTGACACAGTTGTATATCTATTTCCACGTGTTTTTTCTGAAACTTGAAAATTTCCCATCAAGAAGTGGAGTCTACTGTACTTCCTGTTAAACCTGGCAGGCTTATGACTGCTTCACCAAGAGAAGGGTGGAAAAGATGATGTGTGATTGATGCTAAGTTTTCCTCTTTGGGGGATGCTTGCAGCTCTGGGAAAAACAGTCACCATGTTTTGATGAGGTCCTAACTCACCTGATAGATACATGGAAAGGGCCACAGAGAGAAAACCTGAGCTTTTAGCCAGTATCAATCACTAGACATGAAAGTAAAACAATCCTTCAAATGATTCTAGGTGAAGACTTTGGGTCTTCCTGCTGAAAATCCTGGTATCATGGAGGAGCCACCCACACTAGTTCTGTCCAAATTTCTGACCTTGAGAATCCATGACCATAATAAGAATGGTTTATGCTGTCAAGTTGTGGGATAAATAATTACACAGCAACAGAAAACCAGCAAGATAACTCCTTTCCAGTTAATCTCTTGTCACAAGGGGCTCCAAGTGACAGGGCAGTCTAAAGTTTAATGGAAATCTCCTTGTGGTTCCTGAGTTAAGCACTTGCCATCCTGGAAACCAGCACCTACAAAGTCACAGAGCCTTGATTTGTGAGAAAGAAAGCCTGTATTCCTAAGTTATGGTCAGTGAAACCACTCCTAACTCCTATCCTTTGTTTCCCACACCACACATTCTGCCTGTTTGGGACAAAGTCTCATAAAATGATTTATACTGTATCCTAGGGGATAGAACCCTGTTCTCAGACAGCATCATCTCCAAGCTGTTGTGTCAACCATGCCTTCAAGGGTCATGCTCTCATTCTGAGATGGATAGTTTCTGAGTGGTATGACCTATGAGGTGGTCAATAGATGTCGTGGTTATATGCACGCTGCCAAAATTGCTTTAAGTAAGATAAGTTCTTTGAATGTGATGTTATGCAAAATCCTATGTCAATGTATCAAACACTATTTAAGTTATCAGACAGTGGAGCCTGCTGAGCCTCTTTGGTGAGAAAGCCAAACCCATACACAGAATATATGTCAATTACAGTGAAAGCAAATCAGGCCCCTTCCTTACTGGAAGGCATTTAATATAATTCACTCATTACGAAGTGGCTGGTTGGCCTTCTCAAGAGATCTTGCCCTCCTTAGCATTCATCTCAGTTGCTAGTGGGTTATATAATTGACATTCTCAGTAGCTAATACAGCATGGGTGAGTTGAGAGCTCATCCTGGTGGGTCCATCCATACGCTGATTCTTGCCACCATAGGCACAATATTCATAAGCCTATTGTGCAGATATTTTGGTAATCAATAACAGGGACTGGCTGATATATACCAGCTGACACTAGTTGACTCAGCTGGCTGGGTCATTATGTTTAATTTGTTGTTTACTTCTTCTTCTATAGTGAGAATTCTCTAAAGAATGTTAACACGTGATACAAATAGTTTCATATTTCATGAACACCTTCATAGGTCTGTCTATATGTTCCTCTCTCCTACACATACTTCCCAATCATCTTTCATTCTTCTTTTTACCATCAGGCCTTACCAAAACATCAACTACCCAACTAACATACACATTCTAATCACAAGTCACATCTCTTTTGACACAAAGGATATCAACAGACCTATTTGAAACTTTTGCTTATTTGGTAGAATAATCCTATGGCTCTGGCTTTCAGGACCACCCTAAATAGGCTGTACTGCAGTCACACATCATTTCCATGTTGCACTCACATTCTGTGTTGACCCATCCATGGCCATGAACCAGGCTTGGCCCTTTTCAACCTTAATCAGCTTGCTATAGGAAGCTTCTTTGCAGACATAGTTGTGAGCTGAGGGAGAGGCAATGGTCCAATGATGGTGGGTTTCACAGACTGAGGCACTTGCTGTGTGACTCTTTTATTCTCTGTCCAATCTATGGTATATGGTTCATGTGAAATTTATATTAATACCATATTTGAGTTAATTTCTGGTGGTTTTGCCCTCTTATGATTCCATAAGCCTAACAGAACCCATTTCTGGACACATGGTCACTTCATCATGTAATCCTCCTCCAGAATTGGGTCCAGATAGAAGCTTTTTTTTTTTTTTCAAATAGCCTGTAATTCTTTTGGCAGAAATAAGGATTTTTTCCAGAAGCCACTTAGGCTCCATTTTTTTCCCCTTTTTAAATTTTTTTTTTTTTCAACGTTTATTTTATTTTTGGGACAGAGAGAGACAGAGCATGAACGGGGGAGGGGCAGAGAGAGAGGGAGACACAGAATCGGAAACAGGCTCCAGGCTCTGAGCCATCAGCCCAGAGCCCGACGCGGGGCTCAAACTCACGGACCGCGAGATCGTGACCTGGCTGAAGTCGGACGCTTAACCGACTGCGCCACCCAGGCGCCCCATTTTTTTCCCCTTTTAATGAAGCTTGCCATACACTACTCTCAGTTTCATGGAATTGTTTTCTACTAGAAAAATTTCTAAGTCGATAGTGTCTTTTCACTGGTTAAAAGGAGGGATAGGACTATTTATACATGGTATGCACTTGCTTCAGAACCTGTTCTTACCCTAGACCCTATTCAAACCTGGCCGACTTATTTCTCCTTTTGTAAATGTGTTGGTACAGCATTTCAAAGTATTAAACATAATGTTTCCATTAACAGTTACTAGGTGTGTGTTCTTAGTGTTGGTAGGTGCAAAATGCAATGATAATGTGTTTGTGTGTTTGTTTGTTGGTTTGTTTAGAAAGTTGTTTTTTTTTGTTGTTGTTGTTGTTTTTTGTTTTATGTCATGGTCAATCCCTGTTGATTACTAATCATTTCAGTGATATGGTGGGCCCCTCAGTCATCACTGTGTTTATCTCCAACTATTGGCATTTTTTTTTTAAAGAAGACCTTCAATGTACTACTCATCTAGCTGTCCTTTTCGATGCTGCCAAGAATAGTGTAGATGCAAGAGACGTCAGGGACACCCTCTTAGATTTGCACATTAGGTTGTGGAAGTGTGGGAAATATAATTTTTTTCTAGATACAAATAAACCAAATATTTAACAGAATTCATTCTTGAGAGGTAATATTACAGGTGATTTTTTTTTCCATTAGTTTCCTATGTTTTCCAAGCTATATACCCTAATGGATATATTTTGCAATAATAAAAATAGCTAAAGCTACCAAAAAAAAACAATAAAAGATGATGTGAAAATTAAATACATTTTTATGACTTCTAATTATACATAGAAACCCTTGGGGGGTAACTTTCCCTGGGGCTAACATGGAGGTAATGTAATTGCTGTCAGAATGTTTACAATATGATGCTCTCTACATCTTATGTAAACCCAGTATTGTTAATTTTCTCATTAAAAAGGGTGAAAAGGCATGTAAGTGAGATACTATTTCTTAAGAGATCCTTTTTGTTGTTTTAGTTTAGTCAGAAAAAAAATTAAGTGGAATTCACTTGACTTGAGCAAATAAAATGGCTTTTAGAAAATTATTCAAGTGAAGTACTCTCTAGGGCTGGTAATCATAATATGGAGTGGTGCATTAGGGAGTGATGACCATGAAGTAAAGAAAGAAGGGAATCATTATCAATTAAAAAATAGTTTTCAATTATTTTAAAACATTAATGAAATATTCCCAAAGAAATATGGTAATCAGAAAAATGCAAACTACTGATTACACTTCAGTTAGCAGTGAATTTGCAGCATATGGTGCAATTAAATCTTTATGGATCAGTGAAAACTTAACGAAGGTGCTTTCCAAAGTCAGTGTTGAGATCACTCATGAAGTTAGAGAAACATGAAGGTCTTTTAAGTTACAGGAACTTTATAAATCCATTGAAAAGTGATTCCTTTTTTAAAAAGGTATAATTTAATTTATTAAATTTCTCACAAATCATTTTTAATTCATAAAATTCAGATAATCTAAAAAACAGAATAATGATTAAGCTACTGAAAAAAAAGAATAACTTGAAGAAAAGACAATTTTAACGTGTTTGAAATCTTCCCAAGCCACAATAGTTTCCTTTTGTATGTCAAGTTCGTTCTGTATTATGTAATTTACCAGGAAATAGAATTATATGCAAATTCAAACAAATGGAATCAAGCGGAAAAAAAACAAACTATTCTAATGCTATTTAGCACCCAAACTAGAGCATTTGATAGTTCTCTAAGAACTGTGTGCCTTGAAAAACTATGCCTTTATTACATTTTCTTTTATAGGTTTTTCTGTTTCCTAAGAACTGAGACATAAGGAATATTTTGAAACCAAACAATACAGCTGATGGCGATATAAATATAGCCAATTTTATTAAATGGTTTCCTCATATAAAGGTTCATATTAACTGAATTTTAGAAAGAGCATAAACTGGAAATATTATATTGAATTTTTACTATTACCATTATATGCAAGACAAAAGAAAATAGATATTTCCCTTGTGCAGTTAATATCATTGAAATATAAAGAGACTAGATCAATAATTTTAATTAAAATGGAGAATCTCTAACATCATTGTTAAATTTAAATCTAATTATATAGAGATAATCTTTTAAAGAAATAAATTTTTAACCTTAGGAAAGTTCATTAAATTTTTAGATAACTAGGTAAAATTAGATAATTTATTAAATGCCCTTTGGAATATTATACATAAATTTTCAATTATGAATTTATTCATAAATTCAAAATTTTAACACACTGTCCTACACACACACACACACACACACACACACACATTTCAACCTATATTTTTATATGCCCTGTAATTTCAAATTCTAATAGAGTTTAAAATGATCCCAAAATATTTAAGTGAAACACAAAAGCATACATATTTTCAAAGCATCATTTTAAGGAGAAAATTAAGTGATAAAAATGTTTCTTGAGTTTCAGCACAAGTGAATACACAATATATTGACAAACATATTTTCTTAAAAGTGAATTTGAAGAACAAGATATGAAATGAATACATAATGCTATGTAATAATGCTATATAAGATAAATTATATATTCCATTTTATATAGTATTGACACTATATACCATATATACTATACCATATACTATATATACACTGTATATATTATACTATAATATATATAATATACCTATTATATGTCATATTATATATAAATGCCACATAAATACTATATAGTTAGTATTGAGAGGTAACATATTTTGCATATTTGTGTTACATTTGTCAAAATTAAGGTGTAACTCTTTTGGTGCGTTTTCAGTATTCCTGACTGAACTTTTGTTATGTGTTAGATTCATTACTAACTTATGCTTCATGCAAGTTAAATGAT
Organism: Puma concolor; assembly: GCF_028749965.1. Taxonomy (NCBI): domain Eukaryota; kingdom Metazoa; phylum Chordata; class Mammalia; order Carnivora; family Felidae; genus Puma; species Puma concolor. The sequence goes on along the minus strand of NC_141667.1, from coordinate 19,391,827 downwards.
TTCAAGATTTTATTGTTTTAATAACAAAATTGGAAAGCTCTTTCAAAAGCCTATGTGCATCAATGGAATATGTCAAGCAAAATCATTGCATATTATGTAGGAATGTGTCAATGAAATAATTCATATCACAGAATAAATTTTGGTGTACTTTTTACAGAGTGAAAGAATTAAAGATTATTATTTTTCTGTAATTGTTTGGCTGAGACCACATGATAATAGTTGATATTTCTTAAGGCCAGCAGACACTTAATTCTGGAATACTATATGCCTGTATTTCAAGGAAGTATACCAGAAGTGGTTCTCATCAATGGATATTACTATCCATCTGTATGTAGAAAATTGAGGACCATGACTCAAATAATTCCACACTTTTTATAAAACAAATTTCTGTAAATTACTCCATTTTCTGGAAATTCATATTACCAATTACATTTTTTTTCTGAATTTTGGTTAAGTGGTCCCAAAATACTTTGAGGTTTGTTTTTTTTTTTTTTTTTTTTTAATTGACAGAAGCCAAAAGATTTCAGATAGATTTTAGGTAGACAGGTAGATAGATTGATGGATTTCAAATGTGAGTTATTTTTGTTATAGTCTCACATATCCCAGAAGCTCTGTTCTTTTTTTATTATTATTATTTTTAACATTTATTCATTTTTGAAAGGCAGAAAGAGACAGAGCCTGAATGGGGGAGGGGCACAGAGATGGGGACACAGAAACAGAAGCAGACTCCAGGCTCAGAGCTATCAGCACAGAGCCCGATGCAGGGCTCGAACTCACGGACCGCGAGATCATGACCTGAGCCGAAGTCAGCCACCTAACCGACTGAGCCACCCAGGTGCCCCAGAAGCTCTGTTCTTTTAAAAACAATTTTTCAGTACATTTATCTCTTATGTTAAGATTAGGTATTTTCTGGGGCGCCTGGGTGGCGCAGTCGGTTAAGCGTCCGACTTCAACCAGGTCACGATCTCGCGGTCCCTGAGTTCGAGCCCCACGTCAGGCTCTGGGCTGATGGCTCAGAGCCTGGAGCCTGTTTCCGATTCTGTGTCTCGCTCTCTCTCTGCCCCTCCCCCGTTCATGCTCTGTCTCTCTCTGTCCCAAAAATAAATAAACGTTAAAAAAAAAAAAAATTAAAAAAAAAAAAAAAGATTAGGTATTTTCTGTCTTCATATTCACAGATTCTTTACTCAGTCCTTCCAATTTGCCATTGTACTCAGACGCTGAGGTTTTTTTTTTTTCAACTGGCACCAGTTTTAATTCATTGTTTTTTGACAGCTACAAAATATTTTAAGGTGTGGATATACTATAATTAATTTAGTCATTATCCTGATGGTGGGCCTTTATTATTTTTTCTTTCTCTCCACTCTGAACAATGCTGCCGTGCATATTCTTGTACATATTTTTTTTATCCTGTGTTTTAGATAGTTTCTTCAGGAAGTTGTACAATGTAGCTACAGCAAGTGCTTTTTTACAAATCTACTTGAAACTGAGACCCTACCCCAGCTCTTAGCAGCTGTGAGAGCTTAAACAAGAGACTTCTCTTCTCCATCTCATGGTGTTATGAAGAGAAAATAAGACCATGTTTGCAAATCCCTTTACTTGGTGCCTGAAACATTAAGATTTTTATTCCAGTTGTTGTCTTTTTGAGTTCGAAGATTTCCATTTGTCTCTTCTCTGTATCTTTATTTTCTTTGCTGAGACTCCTCTTTTGCTTATTCTAAGTCTTTACATCAACTCAATTGCCTCAAGCATGTTCATAATAGCTCATGAAGCATTTTTACGATGTCTGTTTTAAAATCCTTGTCAGATCATTCTAACATCTGTGTCATCTCAGGGCTGTCATCTGCTGACTCAATTTCAGATTTTCCTGCTTCTAGCTATAATAAGTGATTTTTATTAAAACCTGGACATTATTGATATGAGACAAAATGGAATCTTATGTGGTGAAAGGGGGATGCTGACTCTCTACTGTCAGGTTTTTGTTTTTTTTGTTTGTTTGTTTGTTTTGTTTTGTTGATTGGCTTTTCTTAAATTAGCTCTTGGGCTCTTCTTTGAAGTAAAGCAGTGGTTCAACTGTGCCTCTGAATCCCTTAGGGGGGTTGTTAAAACTCTCAGAGTTTCTACTTCAGAAGGTCTGCAGTGGTGTCTGAGGACCTGCTTTTCTAACAAGGTCCTAGGTGGTGCAGATGATTTTGCTCTGGGACTAGAGAATCTGGGTGATGGGAAATGGAAAATATTTGAGGCTGTTGAGTGACATAATAAACAACTGAGGGTGACAGTTGTTGTGAGCAGGAGGTAAAAAGGAAGAGAGTCCAGCACAACTGTGGAGAGTAGAAAGAAAGGAAAATGCAAAATGTTCCTTACGGGCTGTCAAGGTAACTTTGGAATTTCTTTGAAACTACTTGTCACGAGCACTATGTGTCACTTTGAATAGTTCATCCAGTTTACAATGGATCTGGGGGTGATTTGGGCTACATGAATTTGCCCTGACTTAAGGTAACTACTATATGGGGCTTCTCTTCTCTGGGGGACAGGACATCAGCTTATGCCCATGGTACATCCCATATCTCTAGTCCTCACAAGTTAGGTAAGTCTGTGACTTCTTTCTCTCTGTGTCCTTGTCCTGGCCAGTCTGACAGCTGCCCAGGTGCAGAAGGATTCGCTGAGTTGAGTTCCCTTCTCTAACTGGGCCCAATACCTCCAGAGCCTAGCTTCAGGTATGCATGCCACTGTCTACCCCTATCTGTTCTTCAAGGAGAACCCTGTGGCTTGGAGGGGTCCTTACAGCTCAAGAGAAAGCCCTCTATGTCTCGATGTTCCCAGATGAGATATCCATGTCAAGCAATTTCCACTAAATCAGACTCAGTTCTTCAGCCTATTCCCCATAGGTTAAGGACACTTTAAAAATAAGCCCTGAATTGGAATGAGCTTATCAAGCAGCACTATCCATTAATGAAATCACTTCCTGTTAATTTCGGTTTACTAAACAAATGGCTCCTGACAATCTGGCATTACTGTGATGATGCCCACCTCCCAGGAAGGCCAGGTTCTCCCCTTAGCCTCCACTGACATGGATATTAGCACTCAGGCTCCTCGCTAATCTTCCACTGATATCAAAGCAGACGCAAAAGGGAATGATGTCTGTTTACTGCTACTGTCACATGGTGGGGAAAGTCCTGACACTCTATTTGGCCTCCTCTGACACCACCCAGTGAGGAAGGGAAAGGGTGCCTCATTGCTATCAGGTGGGGTGTAAGTCCAGTTTCCCTAGGTTGACTTCCCTGACTTGAGGAGAGGAGAGTGACTAATTGGTAGAGATGGTCAACTCCTAGCTACAATGCCTTTGCATTCTCATCTCCATGGAAAATAAGTGATGAACATGAGGATGTTTTCCTTCTGTCATGACACCTACGGGCAGTGAAACATATTCCTAAGTAGCACATTTTACTCTCATAAATTTTTTGAGATGGAGGATAGAGTTCACCTAAGTAACTCTTTAACTAAAGCCTCAAATTTTAATAAAAGATAGAATTTTGGTTCTTTATTTCAACTTTTTTATAGCTATGTTAAGTTTTTTATGTCCTATATATATTTTTTTTGTATTGTCTAAATAGAACCACAGATATTTAATGCTGGAAAATGTATTAGAGGAGTTTCTAAAATAATCCCCTGGGTTCCAAAACTGAGAAAAATAAAATCCTTAGAATTGTTTAGACCAAGGTAACACAGCTATTAATGACACATTTGTAGGGTATAGTGAAATTTAATTTCCTTCACAGTAATTTCATTGAAGAAACCCATTCTTGTAGTTAATATACAATTGGATTCTCTTCCATATCATGTTTGCTATAATCACATAGCAATGTTTCATTTTCTTTGATTATGTATGACATGATTTGTGCATATGTGTGCTTGTAAAAGTGAAACTGGTAAGTTTTGGTCTTATCCTATCTACAATAAAAAACTATTCCAAAAGTGACTTTGTTTCCAGGGATTTCAGCTTATGTGAAATGAAGGTGCAAAATGCGGCTTTGTTTCATTAATACATGGCATTTGCTAAGCTAGTGAGTATAAACTTGGGATGCCTGGTGCCATCAATGTAAAAAAGCAATCCAGTTGTTTCATGGAAGTCCATAAAATTGATGACAACATCCGCTCAAATGATCTGTATTACTCAGCGTGAGGTGTCTTAATACTGGCCAGATTTTTTTTTTTAACTTCAAGGGATTCATAAAAGGTAATTACATACAATTGTACATTATATCGGATACTTCTCATTTTATTATTTTGCACTCTAATACTCTAGATATATTACTTTAAGACACTTTATCCTACCTTTTAAAAATGTTAACTGAATCATTTGGGATATTTTCCCCACATCACCTTCCACCCTAGTTTGCTGAAAAAGATTATTTCCAAACCTATTCTATTTTCTTTAACTTATCTTTATCTGAGGAAAAAGCATTTTTGTAGTTTATTTCCACAAGTCTTTTCTTACATTGTTTTTCTTAACTTCAATAATAAGCAAATTTAAATTATAGGTGATATAGTATAAAATATATTTCCGAATTTACTTTTTCTCAGAATCATAACTTCATACTTAAAAAAATTCCATCCTCTGTGTAGTCATCCTTTGTATGTTTAAAATAGTTGAGAATCAGGGGCACCTGGGTGGCTCAGTCAGTTGAGCATCTGACTTTGGCTTAGGTCATGATCTCTCAGTTCGGGGGTTTGAGCCCCGCGTTGGGTTCGTGCTGACAATTCAGAGCCTGGAGCCTGCTTCAGGTTCTGGAACTGCTGTTCTATCTGCCCGTCCCCCACTCACTCTCTTTCTCTCTCTCAAAAATAATAAATAAACATTAAAAAATATTAAAAAATAGTTACAAATCAATTAGCAAAATTATAAAAAATGAAGATTGGGGATCGGACTCCCTTGGATTCCAAATTAGAATGTCTTATTTTGGATCAAGGAATCTGCCTCCCAGTATCATTGGAAATACTGACAAAAGGAGTCCACAAATCACATTTTGAGACTGAGGGAAAAGACAGGATATTTTCCACTTTGTAAGATATGAGAATTAGATAGAATCAAATTACTTGACTTTCTGATTTAATTATATGTTTTTAAATTTACATTCAAGTTAGTTAACATACAGTGCAATATTGGTTTCAGAAGTAGAATTTCGTGATTCACCACTTACATACAACAGTGCTCATCCCAACAAGTGTCCTCCTTAATGTCAATAACCCATCTCATCCCCAGCCCACCTCCCCTCCAGCAACCTTCAGTTTGTTCTCTGTAGTTAAGAATCTCTTATGACTTGCCTCCCTCTCTGTTTTCATTTTTCTTTCCCTTCCCCTATGTTCATCTGTTTTGTTTCTTGAATTCCACATGAGTGAAATCATATGATATTTGTCTTTCTCTGACTGACTTATCTCACTTAGCATAATACAACATAGTTCCATCATGTTGTTGCAAATGACAAGATTTCATTCTTTTTGATCACTTTTTGATTTACTACATATATGTACATACATACATATATGTCATATATATATATATATATATATATATATATATATATATATATGTATATACACACCACATCTTCTTTATCCATCCATCGGTCAATTGACATTTGGGCTCTTCCTAAAATTTCACTATTGTTGATACCACTGCTATAAACATTGGGGTGCATGTGCCCTTTCAAGTCAGCACTTTTGTATCCTTTGAATAAATACCTAGTAGTACAATTATTGGGTCATAGGATACTTCTATATTTAATTCTTTGAGGACGCTTAGTACGGTTATCCAGCGTAGCTGGACCAGTTTACATTCCCACCAATGGTGCAAACATGTTCTCCTTTCTCCACATCCTTGCCAACATCTGTTGTTTCCTGAGTTGTTAATTTTAGCCATTCTGACAGGTGTCAGGTGGTATCTCATTGTGGTTTTGATTGGTATTTCCCTGATGATGAGTGATGTTGAGCATCTTTTTATGTGTCTGTGAGCCATCTGAATGTCTTTGGAAAAGTGTCTATGCATGTCTTTTGCCCATTTCTTCACTGGATTATTTTTTTTGGGGGGGTGTTGAGTTTGATAAGTTCTGTATGGATTTTGGATACTAACCCTTTATCCGATATGTTATTTGCAAATATTTTCTATTTCGTTGGTTTCCTTTTAGTTTTGTTGATTGTTTTCTTTGCTGTGCAGAAGCTTTTAATCTTGATGAGATCATTCATTTTTGCTTTTGTTTCCCTTGCTTCCAGAGACATAGTTAGTAAGAAGTTGTTGCAGCCAAGGTCAAAAAGGTTGCTGCCTGTGTTCTCTAGGATTTTGATGGTTTACTGTCTTATATTTCTATCTTTCATTCATTTTGAATTTATTTTTGTGTAAAGTGTAAGAAAGTGGTCTGGTTTCACTCTTCTGTATGCCACTGTCCAGTTTTCCCAACACCATTTGCTAAAGACACTTTTTTCCATTAGATATTCTTTTTTCTTTTGTCAAAGATTAGTTGGCCATTTGTAGACCCATTTATGGCATGTCAATTAATAGGTCTTACATTTTAATGTTAAAAAAATAATATTTATTTATTTTTGAGAAAGAGACACAGAGTGCAAACAGGGGAGGGACAGAGAGAGAGGAAGACACAGCATTTGAAAGGCTCCAGGCTCTGAGTTATCAGCAGAGAGGCTGATGTGGGGCTCAAACTCATGAACCTTGAGATCATGACCTGAGCCAAAATTGAATGTTTAATCTACTGAGCCGCCCAGGCGCCCCTTAATATTTTTTAAAACAGATTTTTAAATCTTACTTATTTTTACAAAGACTTCTGTGAGACACATAGCTTTAAATTATATAAAAAACAACCAAATGTAATAGATACATAAATCAGACATGGATCCCCTTAGCATTTTAAGTCAAAATGCTTAGATCAAAGTGAGAATGTGGGTACCCAAAGTCAGATACTTAGCTTTTTCCTTGTGCTGTGTGGACCTTGAATTGCTTCCATGATACACAGTTTCTAAGAAAATGTTTCTGCTTTATACATTTCTAATTAGGTTACAAAGAAATTTAATTCAGCCCTCAATAAACAATACATATGTTAGTAAGATACAAAATAAAACTACCAAGCCCAAACCTAACTAATTGTTTAGCAATCAACCAGCATTATAATTATAAAGAAAAAAACCTTCATTGGACCTTCCTTCTTTTCTGGAGGAAGATATAATCATCACTTGCCTCCAATTATTTCCACAATTTTGCATATGCAAATCCAGTGTACAAGCAAACATACCTAGGAACAGGTTTAGAAAATATTTCATGTTTTAAAAGTCTTTATTATTGTGAATACAATAGAATCTATGATTGGCTATTTTTAAATTCTTGGAATATATCTATTTTAAAATGATGAATAAATAATAATTGATAAATTCATACTTCTAGTTGTCTCTAGTAACTGTTTTACAAAATATTTATAAGGGAGATCTTGCACTTTCTCTACTGTAAATGAGATGCTAACACTATCTTTTTATAGCCTTTAGAACTTTATGATAACGAAATCACATTGTTTGAATCTTTATAGAAACTTCTCTGAGGTGATTTGTGTATGTTCTGTTTCTATATAACTTTTTTCTAATGTTTATTCATTTATTTTTGATCGAGAGGGAGAGAGAAAGAACAGAGGAGTGGCAGAGAGAATCCCAAGCCATTCCAAGCTGTCAGCACAGAGCCTAGTGTGGGGCTGGAACCCTCAAACTAAGAGATCATGACCTGAGCCAAAATCCAGTTGGATGCTTAACCAACTAAGCCACCCAGGCTGCCCTCTATACAACAGTTTTAATATATCTGATATTTATATTAAATTTTGGTTTCTAACTTATCTAGAGCCAATATAAATAATTCACATTATTTCTGTATCAATTTAATTTTCATTTATACAGTTCAATATTTTAGGGAGGTTTACGCTCCTTCTCCTTTTTGTCAATTATAAATTGGGCAATTAAGGGGCGCCTGGGTGGCGCAGTCGGTTAAACGTCCGACTTCAGCCAGGTCACGATCTCACGGTCCGTGAGTTTGAGCCCGGCGTCAGGCTCTGGGCTGATGGCTCGGAGCCTGGAGCCTGTTTCCGATTCTGTGTCTCCCTCTCTCTCTGCCCCTCCCCCGTTCATGCTCTGTCTCTGTCTGTCCCATAAATAAATAAAAACGTTGAAAAAAAATTTTAAAAAAAAATAAAAAATAAATAAAATAAAATAAATTGGGCAATTAATTTTTTCTCCTTTCTCATTACCACGCCATTTTTTTTACCATGTTTGAATTTCATTTCCTTTCAATTTCATTTTTACATACTTGTTTTCTTATTATATTGCATTCAAGTCTATATACCTTTTCCTATAAGTAGCCCTTATATGCTTTATTTATTGTGATCAAAAAAATAATTGGCAAATATGCGCTTTTGTAGGTATTTTCTGTGTTTCAAGCTTTTTATTTACCCTATCCTCATTTCTGTTCGACCAATAAAGTTTAAAATGTTTTCACTTCTTTTATTCAAAATACTTTAAAATAGATAATAGTTTTTAGTGCTTATGTAAAATTTATGTATATATCATTGAGTCCTTTGAATATATTCACACTTTCTATTCTTTTTTGGAACAAAATAATGATTATAGCATTATAACCCCACAGAAAAAATCACATTCTCTGTTATTGCTTCGAAAAGGCCAGTTGTTTCAATTTATCACAAAATGGTTATTGTTTCATTTTCACTATTTAATTTAAAATATCAGGGGGCGCCTGGGTGGCATAGTCGGTTAAGCGTCCGACTTCAGCCAGGTCACCATCTCGCGGTCCGTGGGTTCGAGCCCCGCGTCAGGCTCTGGGCTGATGGCTCAGAGCCTGGAGCCTGTTTCCGATTCTGTGTCTCCCTCTCTCTCTGCCCCTCCCCCGTTCATGCTCTGTCTCTCTCTGGCCCAAAAATAAAAATTAAAAGTTGAAAAAAAAAATTTAAAATATCAGTACATCTCATTAAATTGTATTTTTATTGTGTTTCTTTCTCCCCATTCTTTCTTTTTGTTGCTTACAAAATCTTTTTTAAAATTTCAATCAGGATCTAAACTGTGAAAAATTTTATAGTTTGTATGCTTGAAAATATTTATATTCGATTCTCTCTCTTGACTGAAACTTTAATTTACTACAGAAGCCTAATCTGATATCTATCTACTATAAATAAAGTATTCCAGGTTCTTTGGTCCTCATTTTTACTTAAACAAAGCATTTTATTCTAATGGTGTTTGTTCATGGGTAATTTTTCCCTTCTGTCTGGTAAGTTAAGATTTGAATTTTGTCATTTAGATGCAGCAGTTTCCACACCATATTTCTGTTATAGATTTATACTTATTTTATTCATACTTCCCCATCCTTTCGATGATATACTTTTCTTAAATAACTGATTACAGACTTTGCTTTTATATTTCCATCTCTCTGAATGTCTGCAGCTTATTTTGGGAGATTTAATCATATCTATCTTGCTTTTTCTTTTCTTTTTTTTTTTTTTTGTAGGTTTTTTTTTCTTCATAAATTGAATACACCTGGGCAACCAGTGCGGGTGTGTGCGCGTGCGCGCGCGCACGCACACACACACACACACACACATTTATATATACATAGAAAACACTGGTTCCCTGAAAGCTAATTTTTGAAAATGCAAAAGAATACATTAACTATTGGTATTAATGAGTAAATATAGCAAGATCATATATCATTTTATAAAAGTCAACTGCATATCCTTAAAAAAAGCAATAGTCTAAGATTATGTGAAATTACTGAACAATCTAAGATAATACAAATTGGAAAAAAGTACCATATAAAATAATATCAAAACCAACAAAATATCTAGAAATAAATTGAATTTCCATTTGGTTACTTTTGTAGGTTCTCCAAAGTTCTCTATTTCTTCAACACACAAATGATAAATATTTTAAAGTTCTGTCTCACCATGCCTTTGTTTGGGTTTTCTGATAGTCTGTTCCCATTTGCCTTTTTTTTTTTCTCTTGGGTTTGATTTTGGTTTTTTATCATGCTTCCCCCCACCCTCCACCCTTTGGCCAAACTTTGTGTTGTAAAACTTATAGAAGCTCTGATGGATAAAATTGTCTTGAGAAATTTAAGGCTCCCCTTATTGCTAGCAACGTAAGTACTAGCAATTTACTCTTATCATTACGAGGGTTGATTTTAGACAACTGTAAGGTTGGTGTTCTTTTTCAGTTTTGCTTTCTTCACAGTATGTGATGCTTTGAGTGATTTACTAGAGCCAGTGTTTCTAAGTTCAGAGAGAGAGACAGAGAGAGAGAGAGAGAGAGCACATGAGCCGGGGAGGGGCAGAGACAGGAGAGTGAGAGAATCCCAAGCAGACTCTGAGCTGTCAGCACAGAGCCTGATGCAGGGCTTGATCCCTCAAACTGTAAGATCATGACCTAAGCTGAAGTCAGATGCTTAACTGACTAAGCCACGCAGGTGCTCCCACAAGAGATTCTTAAGTACAGAGAATAAACTGACAGTTGATGAGACTGGGGCAAATGGGTGATGGGCCTTATCCCTTGTTGGGATAAGCACTGGGTGTTACATGTAAATGAAGAATCACTGGGTTCTACCCCAAGACTACACTGTATGTTAACTAACTTGCAAATAAAAAAATAATAAATAAATAAATGGTTTAAACCTAAAATAAATAGTAAATATTTCAGACTTTGCAAGCTATAAAGTCTCTATGTTGCAACTACTCAACTCTTCCACTGAAGTGCAAATGCAGCCATGGACACCATGTTCATGAATAAGCATGACTGTGTTCCAATAAAACTTTATTTACAGATACAAAAAATTTAAAAAAACCCAGAAAATAGTAAAGTGATATTCCAAAGACATATTGAAATAAAGAAGCTATAATTTTCTGCTTCTCATATTTTCTAACCTTATTTTCTTAGTAAAATTAAAGGTAAAATAGCTCCTAAACGTAATACATTATGTAGATTTAGCATAACTAAGCACATATTTTAGTAAGCATATTAAAGAAGTTATTTTCGGGGCGCCTGGGTGGCGCAGTCGGTTAAGCGTCCGGCTTCAGCCAGGTCACGATCTCGCGGTCCGTGAGTTCGAGCCCCGCGTCGGGCTCTGGGCTGATGGCTCAGAGCCTGGAGCCTGTTTCCAATTCTGTGTCTCCCTCTCTCTCTGCCCCTCCCCCGTTCATGCTCTGTCTCTCTCTGTCCCAAAAAATAAATAAACGTTGAAAAAAAAAAAAAAATTTAAAAAAAAAAAAAAAAAAAAAAAAAAGAAGTTATTTTCAAACACAAAACATCAGATTTTCTATAGAGGGTTTTGGAACTACAAGTGCCTTATATAAATTCTACACAATCCCAATAACAGAAATCCTAAGAGTAAAATGAGAATACACACGAGCACACACACACACCCTTAAAAATCTGTTATTTTGTATTATAGACAAATAGACTTAATTTTATTTTGATCTGTTTTTTCAACCAATTATTTTCATGGTTTCTTATAAGATTTTTCAATCATTTCAAATAAGCAAACAAAACTGAACCAACAAACCTACATTAGTATCAGAAGTCAACATTTTGGTTCTTTAATTCAGTATAAGAGCTGACATATCCTTTTAAAAATGGTCTCCCAGGGGCGCCTGGGTGGCGCAGTCGGTTAAGCGTCCGACTTCAGCCAGGTCACGATCTCGCGGTCCATGGGTTCGAGCCCCGCGTCGGGCTCTGGGCTGATGGCTCAGAGCCTGGAGCCTGTTTCCGATTCTGTGTCTCCCTCTCTCTCTGCCCCTCCCCCGTTCATCTGTGTCTCTCTCTGTCCCAAAAATAAATAAACGTTGAAAAAAATGAATAAATAAAAAAAAATGGTCTCCCAATTTGGGTAAATAATTCATTTTGTATTCTTTATTCCACATTATTTAGGATGAATTCTCAATCACACAATGGATTTCATAAATTAGTAAACTGTGGCATGTTTATTGTGAAAACAAGAATACCAAAACAAAATATTTGTTGTGTGTAATTGACTTTATCCTGAAAAAAGTAGAATGTGTGTTACAGTAGTCAAGATAATACCAATTGCTCCAGTCACTTGCCTTTCTTATTTTAAACATGTGGCTTCCTAAGATTGTCAAGAAAATAAACAACTGACAGATGAGAATGTGTAGGAAGGCATACCAACATATGTTAGCAACTCAGTCAAGAAATGATTCACTGACATACTGGAAAGAAGAGCTGTAGTGAGTCATCTACATGAAAGGTGGAGGGAGAGGACTGGAAAATGTTTCTTGCTCCCGGCTATCACTTCCTCCTTTGCATGTTGGCTAGCATTAATTTCTGCCAAAGTTAAAGGCCAAATCATGTCCTAGGGTAGGCATCGGGCATGGTGGAGTGAGAGTTCTGGTAATGAAAGAGTAGCAGAACATTGCAATAAAGATATGTCATGATTCAATTATCTATATTATTTAGGGTAGATGGACTACTTCAATTCGAATTTTTTACACGTTGCATTTGGATGCATTGAGAGATCAAATTGTTTCAAGGAGTTGCTATATCTCTAGAAGATTTATTCCATAACAATATTAATAATAATTTAACATGACGAATACTTTTTAAAGCCCTAAAATAAACACTCTAATGCCATTTATTTACAGAGCTATTTTCCATAAAAAAGAAAGAAATCTTGACTTTTATGACAACACAGATGGACCTTGAGGGCATTGTGCTCAGTGAAATAAGCCAGACAGAAAGACATATAACATATGATCTCACTTACATGTAGAATTTAAAAACAAACTAAAGCAAACTTAGAGAACAGATTGGTGGTTGCCAGAGGCAGGGGATGGGGGTTGGCAAAATGAATGAAGGGGGTCAAAAGGTACAAACTTCCAGCTATAAAATAAATAAGTCCTGGATATATAATGGACAGCATAATTAATACTTTATTGTATATTTGAATGTTGCTTAAAGAGTTGATATTAAAACTTTTCATCATAAGAAAAAAATTGTAACTATATGTGGTAATGGATGTTAACTGCACTTACTGTGGCAATCATTCCACAATATATACATAAATATTGAATAAGTATGTTGCACACTGAAACTGATATGTTTTATGTCACCTATGCCTCAACAAAAAAGATAATAAAAGTTGTTTTTGTATTTGAATAATGCATCCTTTAAAGAAGAAATCAAAATATACAAATTAAGATATGAAACAATAAAGAATACAAATAACACTGGGAAAAAATAAATAAAATCAGTATCACAAATGTTAAATAATGACATTTTCAATGAAATATATTGTAAAATAAGTTAATCCTTGTGTATGGAGTCTTAAATGTGAGACTTGATAAAGAATGAATGCATGATAAACTATTGATTTCAATTATTTTTCACATATTTCCTCAAAATTATTCATAAATATTATTAGCCTATGCACTGATAAATATTTTTTAAATATTCACATTAAGGAAAATCATTTAGTGTGAAACATAAAATTTGACTCCCATATGTCAATGTTAATTTAAATTCTCTACTGCTAGTGTCTATTAAAATTCTGTGAAGAATTTATAAAAGAAGAATAGTAAAACAATGATTATTAGTTCCATTTTCATATGATAATCACTATGAAAATATTATTTTGGATATATCCTTTACTTATGTGTATATATACCTTTGTGTGTGTGTGTGTGTGTGTCTGTGTGTGCGCGCGCGCGTGTGTGTGTTTTCTTTTCCTTATGAGTTAAAATAAAGGGCCCACCTTGTTCAACTTAATTGTAGTGCAATTCATCAAGTATGAGCTTAGGGCATGAACTTCACAAGGACTTAGACTTTGAGAAATATTTCTGAAAATTCTGTTCCAGGATAGAGATTCAAGTACTAAATCCAACTGTTCAGGAAAGGAATCGAGTGGACTATGGAGATACTGTATTCACAGTGGAAACCTAAGAATGCTCTGTACCCTGGAGGTAGCATATCTTAAGATAAGTCAATTATAAATTATGAAACTTGATTCAGTTCCTTTCTTTGAAATTAAGTAGTCATATCAACTGATTAAATGATTTAATGAAATGTGAAACCTGGAGATGGCATTTTCACTGCCTACAATGCAGAAATAAACTCAGTGAATTGCTTTGGAAATCTTTAATATAGATATAAATCCAAGAATTATATGTGCAAGAGATAAATCCTCTCATTATCTTTTCCCCATGGACACTTTTAATACATGTGTTATCTTTTTTTCATCTTATACAAAACTGCTTCAATTTTTTATGCATTCTATAATACACTGAACAATGTGGGGAAATGATTTTTTAATATCTCAACAGCAAGTTCCAGTGACAATGGGTTTGTTATTTTAACATGGACTGCAGTTTCTTCTTCTTTCTTTTTTAACTGAAACAAACACCTTTATTAATCACAGATAATTTCAAACTTTGGAAGTCACTGTGAGAGAACCTATGAAAAATTACTATATATAATTTATCAGAAGGGAAGGTGGGCAGAGATGGGCTAAATGGGTGATGGGTATTAAGGAGGGCACTTATCATGAGCACTGGGTGTTCTGTATAAGTGATGAATCACTAAATTCTACTCCCAAAACTAATATTATACTATATGTTAACTAACTGGAATTTACCTAAAAACTTGAAATAAAACAAAACCAAAAGTAAAGAAATAACATACCTATTTGCTTTGGAACTTCAGAAGAATAAGAAAAAATAATAGAGTTAACTAATAATACTACAGAGCCCTGCTGTCCTACAGATACAGTGGCCATGAGCCACATGAGACTGTATGAGTTTAATTGACTTACACTTAAATTAAAAAAAAATAACTTTTACAGTCACACTGGCCACATTCCATGCACTCAGTAGCCACATGGGTCTAACAAATATGGTAGACGACAGGGCAGATATAGACATCTCAGGACAGTTCTTTCTACTAAAATAAGCCTTAATAAGATTTCAAATCAGCATGATATTTTTAATATTGAGTTCATTAACATAGTTCTTGAAGTTTCTGAAATACAAAAATCTGTAATCAGAATGAAAGTGAGGTGAATTAAAGCAAAGATTCAAGGATTAGATGTTGATTTTTAAAATTATCTGGACAATATATACAAATTTAGTCAATATTCTTTTTCCGTTTAGAATTTTACTGATTAAAATTACATTCACATTTTTATTTGCAGTAGTTTTATATACAAGATAATTCAGTTAGAATCACCTCACTCTAATCAAATTTCAGGTTAGTTGCCTCTCACACAGTGGATGGCAGTCCTTGCCTTCCAAAGGGTAAAAGTCCATTTGGTATGAGTAGTTACTTGTGAAAGTCTGACTGGAAATTATAGGTCTAGGTTAGAAAAATTAAATTTGCTTCTTATTTGTTATGATTATTGGGTATCAATATAGAGTACAATTATTCTATGAATTTTTAATACCGATTCAGAAAATGCAGAAATACAGAATATTAAACATGAGTCTAATGTCTTTGAGTATCTTCCCAATGAATAAAACTATTAGGCGTTAGCCCTTGTAATTAAAATTCAGAAATTTAGCATTGTATACAAAATTCATACTATTTTATTTTTAAATTCCATTTGTTATTTAGTTCTTTAAGTTGGTGACATATACTCAACCCTTCAGATCTTGCACTATTCAATAGAAGATTTTAAACAGTGCAAAGCATGTGCATTGGTCAGTTTAATAACTCAGGGAAAATCTGAAAAGCTGATTTAGAAGATTATAAAGAACTTTATAATTCATTCTCAATATGAGACAGCGGTTTCTCTTTCAGGTAAGTGGGTGCAGTCAGAAATTTTGAACTGGGGATAGCTTAAGTAGTCTTTACTTCCTTGTAATGGAATCGTAAATCTGCTAACAACATTCTATAATATTGATTAATTCACTGTGAGCTTCCAATCAAATGAAAGGATGGAGTGTTTCAGGAAACCTTACAATTTTTACTTATTAACATTTCCATTTTTGTTTAATTCATGCTGAAAATCTCACTGTTTCACCAGGAGATCAAAGTAAATTGCTACAGAATTCAATCTGAGAGTCTGTGAAGCAATTAAACACTAAAACAGACAAGCAGTAGGGGACTCTACTGCTCAGGAGAATAAATTAGGAAAGATGTTAACACAGTTAACTTAAAAAGAAATTTTAACGGCTAGGCTCAGATGGAGAGTTTGTGAGTCCAACAAAACCTCAGAATGAGTGTATTCTAGAATTGTACTTAAAATTTAATTAGATCTCAAATAGAATATTATGAACACATGCTCTATTTAAGTGGAATCTTGGTAATTTTTGATTATATAATCTCTCTTGTGGCATAACACAATCCAGATTAGATGCATAATAAAAGCTGTACATGTTTTATATGTAGTTTAAAAGACTCAAATTTTAAATGTGAGGCAATGTATTAAGCAAGTGTGCATGTGTATTTCCTTATAGCTTTTTTTTTTTTAATTTAGCAATCACGTACTGGATGTTTACCATATAGCTGCATCTAATCTAGGAAAACAAAAGACAGAATCCCTGGTTCTTGTCATTGATTAGAATATAGTCCCTTTGGGGAGACAGTCATTCATAGAGAAGGATTGTGGGGCAAATATAATCTAAAAATGAAGATAATTTTCCTAAAACATTGAAGAAACTACTAATAATCAGTTTTAACTAAGTATTGCCTTTACCCATTAGCTTTATATTTGCAAATGGCTCCTCCAATTATCCAGCCTAAATCTTATGGCTCAGCCTAGACCTCACACATGAAGTCTTATAACTCAACCTCAAGTTTCCAGCCTTTCCCCCAACAAAATTATTTCAAATGGTGATGGATTTCAGCCACTCTGACTGGCGTGAGGTGGTATCTCAGTGTGGTTTGGATTTGTATTTCCCTGACGAGGAGTGACGTTGGGCATCTTTTCATGTGCCTGTTGGCCATCTGGATGTCTTCTTTAGAAAAGTGTCTATTCATGTCTTCTGCCCATTTCTTCACTGGATTATTTGTTTTTCAGCTGTGGAGTTTGGTGAGTTCTTTATAGATATTGGATACTAGCCCTTTATCCGATATGTCATTTGCAAATATCTTTTCCCATTCCATCAGTTGCCTTTTAGTTTTGTTGATTGTTTCCTTTGCAGTGCAGAAGCTTTTTATCTTGAGGAAGTCCCAATAGTTCATTTTTGCTTTTAAAAAATGTGTGAAGATGTGTCAAGTAAGAAATTGCTGTGGCTGAGGTCAGAGAGGTTTTCTCCCGCTTTCTCCTCTAGGGTTTTGATGATTTCCTGTCTCACATTCAGGTCCTTTATTCATTTTGAGTTTATTTTTGTGAAGGGTGTAAGAAAGTGGTCTAGTTTCATTCTTATGCATGTTGCTGTCCAGTTCTTCCAGCACCATTTGTTAAAGACACTGTCTTTTTTTACATTGGATATTCCTTCCTGCTTTGTCAAAGATTAGTTGGCCATACATTTGTGGGTCCAATTCTGGAGTCTCTATTCTATTCCATTGGTCTCTGTGTCTGTTTTTGTGCCAATACCGTACTGTCTTAATGATTATAGCTTTGTGGTAGAGGCTACCGGGATTGTGATGCCTCCCACTTTGGTTTTCTTCTTCAATATTACTTCAGCTATTTGGGGTCTTTGTAGTGAACAAATCAGGAGACTATAGATGCTGGCAGGATGTGAAGAAACAGGAACCCTCTTGCACTGTTGGTGGGAATGTAAACTGGTGCAGCCACTCTGGAAAACAGTGTGGAGGTTCCTCAAAAACTTAAAAATAGATCTACCCTATGACCCAGCAATAGCACTGCCAGGAATTTACCCAAGGGATAAGAAGTGCTGATGCATAGGGGCACTTGTACCCCAATGTTTATAGCAGCACTCTCAACAATAGCCAAATTATGGAAAGAGCCTAAATGTCCATCAACTGACGAATGGATAAAGAAGATGTGGTTAATGTATACAATGGAATACTACTTGGCAATGAGAAAGAATGAAATCTGGCCATTTTTAGCAATGTGGATGGAACTGGAGAGTGTTATGCTAACTGAAATAAGTCAGGCAGAGAAAGACAGATACCGTACATTTTCACTCATATGTGGATCCTGAGAAACTTAACAGAAGACCAGGGGGGAGGGGAATGGGGGACAAAAGTTACAGAGAGGGAAGGAAGCATACCATAAGAGACTCTTAAATACTGAGAACAAACTGAGGGTTGATGTGGGGCGGGGGAGAGGGGAAAGTGGGTGATGGGCTTTAAGGAGGGCACCTGTTGGGATGAGCACTGGGTGTTGTATGGAAACCAATTTGACAATAAATTATATTTGAAAAAGAAAGAAAAAAAGGGTCATGTATTATAAAAATATCTTTCTAAAATGATTCACTTAAGAAACACTTAAAGGGATTCCTATAGGTTTATAAGACCACTGCTAAAACTTGACCAGTCACCAGAATCATATGAGGTTTTGAAAAATACATCTATTATCCAGACCCAGAACAATAGGACTGAAATCTCAGAGAAGGATCTTTACAATAAACAAGTACTGTATTTGAGGTATGATTTCCTAGTTGTGAAAAGCATTGGTTAATTCCAGTTGGTGCCCAGTCAAAAAGCCACAGAAGTTAAGAAAGAAAGAAAGAAAGAAAGAAAGAAAGAAAGAAAGAAAGAAAGAAAGAAAGAAAGAAAAGAAAAGAAAAGAAAAGAAAAGAAAAAGAAAAGAAAAGAAAAGAAAAGAAAAGAAAAGAAAAGAAAAGAAAAGAAAAGAAAAAGAAAAGAAAAGGAAGAAAATTTAATGTAAGACATTATTAACTAAATAGAAGATTCTTAATCTAGACAACTGAAAGGTAAGAGAATTTTAAGGGATCATTGAAGTATAAACTGCAAGCAGCATCTGCTTAAGTGCTGAGGACATAAACTAAAGTAGTTGTAAGAACAAACTTAGAAATTTCTAAAAGGGCCCCCCCCCCTCCCCGAGCTGAAACTCAGAGCTCAGAAGTGGAGGTGATACCCTGGGGCTGGAGCTATTATCTCTGAGTTCAGAACCCCCCCTTCCTCCCCCCAGTCCAGAGTTGACACTCACACCTTTGAGGAAGGGCACCTGCTGGCTGGTGTGTGTGTCTCTGAGGCTGAACACAGTGAGGCTGGCTGTGCACACTAGAAAAACTGGACTTGACTCATCAACTGTTACAAAAAGGAATTGCTGCCCCTGAGATAAAGAAGCACTGCTGGACAGCTGCCCATTGAATGAGGAAGCCTACAAGGAATCCTTAAGAAGTACACAGAAGTAATTCTCATGTTTCTTTTACACCCTTACAGTCTCTGTCTCGTACTTCCTGTTGGCACTGCCTTGCATAAACCCAGCTGGAAAAGAAGAAATGTGGTTATCAGAATCCTAGCAAACCAAAAGAGAGTATAGAATGGTGAGTTTGGAGCGGAGAAACAATTGCTTAATACCTGGAGCATCAAGCCAACTGATGAAACAAAAAGATGCATTAGTATCACAACAGCCTGCATAATTTGCACATGATCTGTCTTTAAAACGCAGGTCCTCTCAAACTTCCATCTGTATATAATCTCTCCTAAATGATTTAACTATTTAAACATGTAATTAAATATAAAAGACCTTTTCAAACCATACTATATTTGTCCTCTTTGCTTTACCTACCTACCTGTCCAGTTTCAACTCTCCATAAAGGCCATTTTTACACATATTTTGCAACAGCATTAAAATTTATAAATACATATACAAATATAATCTACAATATATGTGCATATAAACATATGTGCACATACATATGAAAATAAAGAAATATATGTACATACATACCATATATTTGTGTAATATTTTGTGCTCTTAATATTTTGTATAGCTTATTCTGTTGCAAGATTACAACCTTTCTGCCTACCTCACCGCCATTAAGCTATAACATCCTTGAGAATGAGTCATGTTGTCTCTCATTTCCAGGCCTAGCAAACTGCCTGGCATGTGGCAAGTAATGAAATTACTTTTTTTAATTAAAGAATCAATTAATATATCTAAAAGAAGCCTACATTGAAGAATTTAGATAATTAAATAGGTCTCTCAAAAATGACGAGTATTTCCCTGGTAGTATTTCTGTAGGAAGAATGCCAAGAGCAAAGGCAGTCATAAATAGACAGACTCAATCAAAGGTAGACAGATTAGGTGCAAAATACCTTACACAAAATCTGTTTTTAATCATTAGCACAACTCTATGTAAAAAGTCAATTTAACTGTGAAGAAGAATAAAAAGCCATGATAACAAAAATAACAACAAAAAAGCATTACTTTAATTTGTGAATTACAATGATAGAAAAATGCATTCATTCATAATGAAATTTTTATACATTTTTCTCATTAATCTCTACTAATCCTTACAGAGTATGTTGAATGTGCAAGACAGGATATGAAATGTAGAAAATATGGTTGCATTCAACATGAAAAGGAAAAGTAATTCTGTATGTAATGAATCTTTTTGTTTAAGCTGAGCTGTGAATAAGTATTTTTTTATGGAGATTGTAGTTAATGTAACTTTATTAATAAAATTCCCAAATGTGTAAAAACAGGACAGGAAACACCTCCCACCTTCATGCCATGGAAATATTTTTTTAATCTAACAATTATACTACTATAATTTTTCAGTATATATATATATTTTTTTCAGTATATATATTTTAGTATATATATATATTTTTTTTGCAAAACTTATTTCAATGTAAACATTACAATAACCTTATGTGTACTTGTTAGAGATTTTTATTTCCAGAATTCTACAGCACTGACTAGTTAAGAAATTTGCCAGAGCAACAAATTACTTAAAGTGGGAAAATACATATTTTTTAAAACCTTTCATTAAACACCTTTGTTGAACTTTAAAGGAAAGTATCTTGTTTTAAACAGAAAGCCTGGCTCTACATAGTTCTTTAGGACAATGAAACTGTGTGTCAGTACAAATGGCAACAAAATGAGAATTCATGGTGAGAAAATGATTCCTTTTTCTCTCTTTCTGTCTCTTCTCTTTCTGTCCTCAAAGACATATGCACAGTAATACTGAAATGAAACTTGTTATGAAAACACTGGAAAGGGATCCAGAAATGTATTCCCATTAGAATCTAATTCAAGCATGAAACTCAAGAAGACCTGTATTTTCAGATCCTCAGAAATCTTGCCATTCTCTAAAATGAAATGACATGTTGGAAATCATCAAATTTTTAAAAACCACTTGAATTGTTGCTCTTAGTAAATCACACTTTGGAATGCTTAAGATTCCTTTGGATAAATGTTGCTCTACTAAAGTGTGATTTGGTGGGAATGCAAATCAGTGCACCCATTCTGGAAAACAGTGTGGAGTTTCCTCAAAAAAATCAAAAATAGAAATACCCTATGACCCAGAAATAGGGATTTATCCAAAGGATACAGGAGTGCTGATGCATGGGGGCACTTGTACCCCATGTTTAGAGCAGCACTTTCAACAATAGCCAAATTATGGAAAGAGCCTAAATGTCCATCAACTGACGAATGGATAAAGAAGATGTGGTTTATATATACAATGGAATACTACTTGGCAATGAGAAAGAATGAAATCTCTCTTATTTGCAACAACACGGATGGAACTGGAGGGTGTTATGCTAAGTGAAATAGGTCAGGCAGAGAAAGACAGGTATCATACGTTTTCACTCATATGTGGAACTTGAGAAACTTAACAGAAGACCATGGGGAAGGGAAAAGGAAAAAAATAGTTTGAAACAGAGAGAAAGGCAAACCATAAGAGACTCTAAATACAGAGAACAAACTAAGGGTTGATGGCGGGTGGGGGAGAGTAGAAAATGGGTAATGGGCATTGAGGAAGGCACTTGTTGGGATGAGCACTGGGTGTTGTATGTAAGCGATGAATCACAGGAATCTACCCCCCAAACCAAGAGCACACTATATACGCTGTACGTTAGCCAACTTGATAATAAATTATATATATATATATATATATATATATATATATATATATATATATATTAAAGACAGAAAAAAATAAATGTAATTAACATTGAAAGCGTAAGTATCCTTTACTAATGGGGGAGAGAGGGAAGATTTTTTTTTTAAATATTGCTCTGCAAGGTGATGAAAAACAAAAAAACTGATTTGGGAATGAGCAAGAAAATAGCTATTAAAATATATATGCTTACATTCCACAAATATATCAATGGTTTGCAGATTATTTTCACTTAAGGACTTCTATTTGAAGAGTGAAATTTAGATATATGTTTCCCCTTTTGCTTGATTCAAATTGTAACACATGCAAATAGTTCATACATACATGCTTTCTCTATCTGTCACACACACACACACACACACACACACACACACACACAGAAATGAGTATCAACATTTTATTAGATATTTGTAGAGATGCAAGAAAGAACAATGTATCAAAATATAACCATGATACTAAGTAAATACAAACAGAACTTTTCAAATAGAGACCTTTCTAATTCAATAAACAACAAAACCACATAATATATAACTTAAAAGGAAAAACACCGAACATATAATGATTTAAACATTTTAATAGAAAAGGAGAAACATTATATTTCTGGCAGAAAGTTACTGGAGAAGCATATCTATTAATACCAATTCCTTAAAATATTTAAGATAACTTCTTTAATCAAGGGAGAAATTAGAAAATTATAATGGTATAAACTACCACAATGATATAGAACTAATATATTCATAGAAATATAAGGAAAAATTAAGGAAGCTGCAACACCTAGAAAGGTTTCAACCCAATACCACGAGCAAGAAAAGAAGAAAACTCAAAATTAGAAAAAAGGTACCATTACAGCAATGCAATTAACAAACTGACAAAGTGGATATGCATATATTCTAAAAACTTCAGAAAAATCACCACATGAAATAGCTAAACAGTGCTATTGTACAGTGAAAAAAATTCTAATAAAAGTGTGATAAAAAAGGATAAATACAAAAGAAGAATGAGAAAATGTCTTTCATATGTGGACTATAAAAAAGAGATTTACTTCTAAATAATAGAGGTATCAAAGACTAAGATAACATTGGATATTAAACACTAAAACTGAACAGCAATAAAAATACTACATATAAAAACAGTGGCTTATAGTTAAAGAGGTAAGTAGAAAATAATTCATTTAAAAATGTTTGACCAATATGTAAATTTTATAGTTCAACAAGCCAGAGAAGTATCAACGGTAATCACAAAAACATGAAGAAAATAGAAGTAATAAATACAAAATAATTATAGTCCTTCAAACCAAATCATGACTTCACAATGAATAAGATGCAATATTTTATCTTACCATAGATAAACTAGAAACAGAATTTTGCTGAGCAATATAAAACTGTGGCTTTAGAATTAATTTTAAAGAATTTATATGTAACACATGTATAGAACTAAAAATCAAATAAAAAATATGCCTTATATAGGCAATTCATGGATGAAGAAACATGACTGTTTTATCTGTTAAGATGCTTAATCACAAGAGTCATCATATAAATTACGGGGGGGGGGGGAAGAAGATAGTATTACACACACAGGAAACAAAATCAGTGACTATTCTGAAAAGTAATCTATCAATATATATTGGATTTTAGATAAGGGTTATACATATTCTACATATCTATCTATATTGTAGGCCCCGCTTTTTTTTCAAGTCTGCGCAAGGAATATATACAAAGAAACTGCAGCATAATTTGCAGTGACACAAAGTTAGAAAATGTATTGCCCATCAAGAAAAGAATACAAAACATACAAAACATCAGAATATCCATACAATAGAATATTATATCATACCTAAAATTTACAAATAGTTACAGGAATACAGCAAAATCTCTAGAACCCAATGTTGAGTGAAGGAAGTGCATTTAATATAAGTATGCACAGTTAAATTTTAAGTAAAGTTTTTTTTTTTTTAATTTTTGTTTAGCATTACTCATTTTTGAAAGACAGAGGCAGAGTGCAGATGGGGGAGGGGCAGAGAGCGAGAGGGAGACAGAGAAGCAGAAGCAGGCTCCAGGCTCTGAGCTGTCAGCACAGAGCCCGATTCTGGGCTCAAACTCACTTGTGAGATCATGACCTGAGCTGAAGCTGGTCGCTTAACCAACTGAGCCACTCAGGCATCCCAAAGTTCAAGTAAAGTTTAAAGACACACAATAAATTCCTTCTGGATTCAATTATATAATTAAACTATAAAAGTCTAATGAAGAAGGATACAAAGCACTTATTTATTAGTGGTTGCTATGGCATGAGCTCAGAGAGAGAAGGGAGAGAAGGAGATAGAAGTGTGGGAATGGGGAGCTGTAAAAATAGGTTTACAATCCTATATATAATTTTTACTTCAAAATATCCTAAATTAAATAACACATTGTAGGAACTGCTAAAGCTGATTTGTTTATGCAAGGGGGCTTCTTAGGTAATTCTCTGTACTCTTCTGTATGGTTACATCATATTATATCATACTATATGTAAAAAAAAAATTTAATGAGTGCTGCAGCCCACATAATTTTTTTATCATGCTTCTGGTAAAAAAGGAAACTACTTTATTTATCAATAACCTCTCTTCAATCTAGTTCTTTTCAATGTGAAGTTTACAGCATTTTGAACAATGATCACACGTATAAAAAAAATCAGTCAATATAATTTATTGAGTGACAGATTGTGTTAGTCATATTCCATGGGTGTAACAGTGCAAAGGCTAAATTATTTATCTCTAGGAATTTACATTTTGGTGTATAATACAAATAATGAGGCATATAATCTTATACAGAAAGTACATTTTCGTGAATAATAAATTATTTTTGTTGGTGTGACTTTTGTTTAAAATAACCATTTGAATTCAGACGTAGTGTTTTATGAGGACATAAATTCTCCAAAGTATGAAGAAGAAAAACAACAACGAAAGACACTTAGATGATGCTCCATAGGTGATTTAGAGTGAACACTCTCGTTGCTTTCTAAAACTAATTTCTATCTGGAGGGGTTTAACACCTACGGTACTAAGGACACAGACAGTTATGCGAGGATAGAATGGAAGAATGCCAAGACAAGCTAGAAATCCCTGGGCATTTCTGTGTTTATGGCTCAGTCTGTCTGATGATCATACCTTCCAGGAAGAAAGCCTCTGCTTCAGTATTGCAAAATTTGATGCCAGTTCCTTTCTTGGCCACAACAGGATTATGGGAGTAGTTCTCATTCTAAGAGCAGCAGGAACACCAAACTGGTAAAACATGATAGAGAACGCATGCTCTCCAGTTGCTTTCCAAATTATATTTATCAATTAAGAAAACCATCACATTTGATCCATACTAGATTCATCTAGGCACAATTAGAATTTTCAAATAAATGCAAGGAAAACTTATGCGGAAAAATAGTAGTAAATCCACTAGAATCTTACAAAATACCAACGTAGACAATGCTGCTGATGTTGCTGACCACGTAAAATTAATTATTGGACATTCTTTGTAATTTATTTTTTTTTATTTTTTTTCAACATTTATTTATTTTTGGGACAGAGAAAGACAGAGCATGAACGGGGGAGGGGCAGAGAGAGAGGGAGACGCAGAATAGGAAACAGGCTCCAGGCTCCGAGCCATCCGCCCAGAGCCTGACGCGGGGCTTGAACTCACGGACCGCGAGATCGTGACCTGGCTGAAGTCGGACGCTTAACCGACTGAGCCACCCAGGCGCCCCCGTAATTTATTTTTTAGTATGGAGATGTTACTAATTTCATTCACCTTAAAGTACGGCGGCTTTTTAAAAGGTTGGGTATTTTATTATCAGTTTCCAGAATACTATGGTTGAATATTACTTAAAATCTTGAAACAATACCAATAGAAATAAATTTATTGTCTCAGCATTTGGTCTCCATATTTTTAAAAATGCATTTAAAATATTCTTTTGCTATCATCCAATCACCCAAGGAAGAAAGTCAGAATTACACCCTAATATAATTATGTAAATCCATCAGTGTGTTCAACAGTTTATTTTTTCAATCTTATAAATATTGAAAACATATAATATTTCCCATTGATGTAGGGTGAACGGTACAATAGGAAAACTCTAATGTGTTCTAGGTGAAATTTTCAAGGTTTCTGACACAGCACTTAGATATTAGTGATACGCCAGTGCTTAAGTTGAGATTTTAAGAATGAGTAGGAATTAGGCAGGTTCTAATATACAAAAATAAATGCTGTTTATGAAGAACCAGACATGAAAGAAAGAACATGTCACACTTACAGAAATGGAAGTCTGTTGCAATTTAAGGGATATTTGTGTGAAGGAAGGGGTTAAAATGCAGGCTTTTGCTAGCCAGGAGCCAGTTGGAGAAAGGTATGTGCCTTGTTAAGGTGCTTATTCTAAGTAAACTTGAGAGACACTGGAGAGTTATAAACCGTGGGGAAAAATGTAATGGAAAATATATAATTTTAAAGAGTATCCTTTGCAACATTCTTGGATGTTACCAAACTTAATGTGATCATTTGTAATACATATTTCAATTTTGTGCTGTACACCTAAAACTAAGCAATATTATGTCAATTATATGTCAGTAAAAAGAAAGAAAAAGCATCCATAAAATACCTTGATAATGTATAAGCAAATATAAAAATTGACATCCAAGAGAATGAGTGGAGTGTGACTTTAATCCAGGAGCTAGAGAGTTCCCTGGATAGAGAAATAGTCACCAGAATGATGAAAAATGGATGGATGCAAGAATTTGTATGAAGAGAAAATCAATATGGCACATTAATTTGTTAAATATTCTGAATAGGAGAAATACAGTAATTAAATCTTAGAGAATTATGTTTCTTGATAACTGTAGAGATAGAAAACTAAGAAGTAAATGAAATCTAGTCATTCCTGTATTTCCATTTACATGTGCTCTGCCTAAATATTTGTGGCCACCCAGGTAGTCTACTGTAGGTCATTAGATCTATTGCTCAAAAAAAAAAAAAAAAAAAAAAGTCAGGTGTGTCAAGATTTTGTAAAGCATAGCAAGGGATTGGATTGGATCTTCTAGGGAAGATATATAAAAAGAGAAGATACAAAGTCTAAGACAAGACCAGTAGGAACAGAACACAAATATATTAACCACTGAAAAACCTCTGAAGGGCATCTGATTGGCTCAGTAGGTTAAATGTTTGACTTAGGCTCAGGTCATGATCTCACAGTTCCTGAGTTTGAGCCCTGTGCTGGGCTCTACACTGCTGATGCAGAGCCTGCTTGGGATTCTCACTCTGTCCTCTTTCCATGAATTTCTCCCTCACTTATGCTTTCTCTCTCTCAAAAATAAACAAATAAACTTAAAAGAAAAGACTTCTGATACCATTGGTTTAAATTACTCTATGTTTAATCAATCTCAACATAGAAAACTACCATAGAAATAATGAAATCTATTACCAGTAATTGATACACACACAAAATAAGAAAAGTGTTATGGCAATTAGGATTTTCCAGAATTAAATGTGAAATGAAATGTAGAGTTCCTGTCAAAATAGATGCCATTCATTCTAAGGCACGTTACAATTAATATTCAAACAGAATCATGTATCTGTGTTCCCTTAATGAAATTTATAAACACCTTTTGAGAAGATTATTCTTGGGTTAAATATGATATGCCACAATTTATTTTGTTCTGTGTAAACAAAGTAACTGGAAATAAACTATGAGGTTATATATTTTATTTTATTATGTTTTTAAATTTTTTTAATAAATAATTATTTACTTCTTGCACTTGAATAATCACACACACACACACACACACACACACACACACACACACACGCACACACACACACACACACAAATATACCAAACAAATATATCATTAAAATATGCTGAGGTGCTACAGGGCATATAGCAATTCTACTACAATAAACTCCAAACTCTATGTTGAAATGAAAGTGACAGCAGAAAAAGCCTCAGGGAAGAATTTCTTCATCTACTTGATCTGTGAGACATAAAAGGGACAGTTTTAGTCCAAAAAATGTGCTTATGTTCCAATATGTATGAGGTGATAGGTAATTCTAAATTCTTGGTAATCTGATTTAATTTGTAAAATAATTTAGAAGTCAATAGCACTGTAAGTACAGGGAACATGTTATCACAAACATATTCTTCATATGGATGATACTTATTTTTTGTTTTTTTTTATTTATCTGAGGATATTTTACCTCTATATATTTTCTTGTAGTCACCATTTATTTTATATATCCTTGCACTTTTTATTGAAGTATAAATCATATGCAGAAACTAATACAATTCAAAGCACAGAGGCTGGTGAATTTTCACTAAATGAGCTAAGTCATATAAAAATCACTGAGATCAGGGGCACTGGGATGGTTCAGTCAGTTGAGTGTCCAACTCTTGATTTTGGCTCAGGTCATGATCCAAGGGTTATGGAATTGAGCCCCATGTTGGGCTCCGCGTTGAGTGTGGAGACTGCTTAAGATTCTCCCTCCCTCTCCCTCTCCCTCTGTTTCTCCCTCCCTCTGTCCCTCTCCCCCACTCACACTCTCCCTCTTAAAATAGTAAAATAAAATAATTACCAAGATAGAGACATAGAAACTTAACCACAACACTGAATTTCCCTTCCAATCATTACCACCCCTCCCTTCTGATTTTGAAGATAATAAATCAGCTTAGCCTGTTTTTTTGACTTTATGTAATGTCATCCTACTGTTCACACAAAACTTACATTTGACTTTCCCCTAAATATAATATGAAAGAAATTTATCTGTATTTTGAGTGTAGCTGTAGCTTATTGTTATTGCAGCACACTGCTCCATTATATAAATATGCCATATTGTATTTATCGAGTCTACTCTTCGCAGACATTTGCATCATTTCCATTTGGGTCTAATATGAACAGCAATGTTAGCAACAGTTTTGTTTTGTTTTGATTTGCTTTTAGTGAAGATTAGAGAGTATTTTTATTGGAGACATCGCCATGCGTTTTAAAGCAACCTATAATTACAAAGAACTTACAGTATTCCTCCCTTGTGAGAGATGAGGGTTTGTGTTATTTCCATCTGATACATTACGAATCTGAGAATTAGGAGTGCCTGGGTGGCTCAGTTGGTTAAGCTTAAGACTTTGGCTTGGGTCATGGCCTCACAGTTTCTGAGTTAGAGCCCCGAGTTGGGCTCTGTGCTGACAGCTCAGAGCCTGGAGCCTGCTTCAGATTCTGTGTCTCCCTCTCTCTCTGCCCCTCCCCTGCTCATGCTCTGTCAGTCTCTCTCTTAAAAGTAAGCTAAGAAAAAAAAAAAAAAAACATTAAAAAAAGTATCTAAGAGGGCGCCTGGGTGGCGCAGTCGGTTAAGCGTCCGACTTCAGCCAGGTCACGATCTCGCGGTCCGTGAGTTCGAGCCCCGCGTCGGGCTCTGGGCTGATGGCTGGGAGCCTGGAGCCTGTTTCTGATTCTGTGTCTCCCTCTCTCTCTGCCCCTCCCCCGTTCATGCTCTGTCTCTCTCTGTCCCAAAAATAAATAAACGTTGAAAAAAAATTAAAAAAAAAAAAGTATCTAAGAATCAAGTAAAGTGACTAACTTTGTAAGGACACATGGAAATTATCATAAAAAAGCAGAATAATTATATGAATTCATAAAGTCCCCAGGAGTGACAGATATTAAGGGTTCTGGTTACTTTGAGAGGACACAGAGGGATTAAAAATGGGAAGTGATGCTTTAGCTGATGTGGTGGGCAGAATTCTAAAATGGCCCCCAGGATTTCCATCCCTGTACAATTGTCTTCTCTTGAGCGATAGTAGGACCTGTGACCATGATGGCTAATATCCCCATGATTATGTTGTTTCATATATCAAAGGAGAAGGGATACTTTAGCAATGTTAGAGTCCAAATAACTTGATACTGAATTAGTTAAAAGTAAGAATCTCCAGAATAGGTTTAATATAATCAGTAGAGCCCTATAAAATAGGGTCCAGAAGTCAGAGAGATAATTCTGCTATTGGGAGCTTCTTATGGAAAAAGGCAGCCTCTAGGGGTCAAGAGCCTCAAACATATGACCAGAAACTAACTCCTGCCAACAATCTGAATAAAGTTGAAAGAAGGCCCTTAGATGTAAACGGACATGTAGTCAAGCCAACATCTTCATTGTTGCTTTGAGGGAACCTGAAGGGAGGATTCGTTGCATGGGCTTCGACTCCTTCCCCAGCACATTGAACCACGAGATTAAAAAATGCGTGCAATGAGAAGCTAAGTCTGTCATGATTTGTTACACAGAAAGAGGAAACTAATATTGACTTTGTTATAAGAAATAGTGTGGTGCTGCCACAAATACCTTAAATGTGGGAGAGGCTGGTGCTGGAGAGTGGGCTCTGATAGAATTTGAGAGAACATGATGGAGAAAGTGAATCAAATTGACAAACTGTTAGCGGAAACCTGGTTATCGAGGATGTTGAAGACTTGGAAGTGAGAGACATGTTATTGAGGAATTAAAGAGGGTGGGATTCCTGTTATGTAGCGATAAATAAATAAGGCTATTTAGTAAAATTGTGCCCTGCAGCTATACGAAGAGAAGACCTTGTAAGAAGGCATTAACTTGGATATTCCTAAGGAGATTCGAAGAAAAGTATTGAAGATGCTGCCTGGTTTCTTCTTGGCGCTTATACTAACATGTGAGATGAGAAACGTCAATTAAGGAAAGAGTGGCTAAGCTTTAGCCTTTCAAAATGTAAAAGATGCTAAAATTTGGAAATGGCTGCTAAAAGGATGGCATAGAGAATAGGCCAAGTGCGGGACTGTACATTTTTTTGCTAAACTTCAGAAAGAGTAACAGATCAGAACACACAGTGACCAGAGCTCACTGAAGAGATTAAGGATGTACCTCTCAGAATGTCTCAAATAAACGAGAGGGTCCCTTGGAAGAACTTTGTCTCTCAGCCATCTCAGCAGGAGCCAAAGATAGAAAAAAAATTATCTCAGAAAGATTTGTAGCTGTGGCTTTTGTCTAATGAATTTAATCCCCTTGAAATCCATGAAGGCTCACAGAGTTCTTGAGAAAATTGTTTCAACAGGACTACTGTCAGCTTGGACTGAGAGGGACAGAGTATCTAATGAAATAAGGCTGTCGTTCTCACAAAAGTCTGTTAACAGGAAGGAGCATGATAAAACTACTCAGCTGCAAACACATAACACCTTTCACAAAGAAAGGAACAATGACTCAGAGGGTGGAACACAGTCCAGAGGTAAGAGCAGTGAATCATGAAGGATTATTCCCTGATCTTGAAACCTAATCAAGGAAAACCCAACATTTGCCCAGATGGATTTCAGGACTCTTAGGGTCCAGTGACTCATTTTCACATTTTTTTTTTGAACCAAATTCCTATAACTGCTATTCTATGCCTGTCCCACTATTGTATGTTGAGACTGCTAGGGGTTTTAGCTTTGTCCACAGATGGAGACTAACTGTGCCCCACAACCTATACTCGGGTAATTTAGATAATGAGATTTTGGACTTCCAACTGATGCTCTCATGGAATGAGGCTCTTGGAAACTTTTGGTAAGGATTAATATGCTATGAAAGTGGGAAGGAAGTAAAACATTATGGTCAAAAGATGGACTGTAGTACTCAGAATGACAAAATAGCCAAAAACTCCTGTCCCCTGGAATACATTGTGTTATAGACTGGATATCTGTATAGCCCCAAATTCATACATTGGCATCCTAATCCCCACTGTGATGGTATCTGAGGTAAGGTATCTGGGAGAAAATTGGGATTAGATGAGGCATGAGGGTGAGACCCTTATGAATGTGATTAGTGCCCTTATAAAAGTCAAGAGAGAGCTTCCTTCCTCTCTCTGCTCTGTGCCATGTGAGGATACAAAGAGAAAGGAAAATTCCCCACAAGGGCAATAACATCTACTTAATCTAGGAGGTAGGAAATTTAAGTACATTATATAAACTGAAATTATTTCAGTATGAGTCTAACAAAAACTGAAAGGGACTAGTGATAACAATGTTGCCAGTGTTTCAGACACCTTGGTATATATTAACTCATTTAGTTTCACATTAACATTATCAAGTAGGTTCTACTCTTATCCCCATTTTGCAGATGGAGAAATTCAGGTGAAAAGAGGTTTTATGTAACTTGCCCAAAGTCACACAGCTAATAGCTGTTATAAGTAGGATTAAAATGCAGATAAGTTATCTGCAGAAAGCTATGAAGCTCTCATCACACAGAATAGGGACAGAATTTCAGAGATTAGTGTTTTGGTATTTTTAAGTTTTTATTTTAATTTCAGTTAATTAACATACAGGGTTATATCAGTTTGAGGTGTACAATGTAGTGATTCAACAATTCCATATACCAGCTGGTGCACTCCTTCTTCCCCATCACCTATTTCACCCATTCCCCCACCGACCTCCCCTCTGGTAACCATCAGTTTGTTCTCTATAATTCAGAGTCTATTTCTTGATTTATCTGTCACTTTTCCCCCATTGTTTGTTTTGTTTCTTAAATTCTACATATTAGTGAAATATGTATTTTCCTTTCTCTGACTTATTTTGTTTTGCATAATATTCTCTAGTTCCATCCATGCCATTGCAGATGGCAAGATTTCATCCTTTTTATGGCTAAATAATAGTCTACACACACACACACACACACACACACACACACACACACACACTGCATCTTCTTTATCCACTCATCAATTGATGGACGCTTGGCCTGCTTCCATAATTTAGCTATTATAACATTGCTATAAACATAGGGGTGCATGCATCCGTTTGAATTAGTGCTTTTGTATTATTTGGGTAAACAAATACCCAGTAATGAAATTGCTGGATTGTAGGGTAATTCTATTTTTAGCTTTTTGAGGAACTTCCATACTGTTTTCCAAGGTGGGTGCACCAGTCTGCATTCACACCAACAGTGCACAAATGTTCCTTTTTCTCCACATCCTTGCCAATAGCTGTTGTTTCTTGTGTTGCTGATTTTAGCCATTCTGACAGGTGTGAGGTGATATTTCATTGTGGTTTTGATTTATATATCCCTGATGATAAATGATCTTTTCATGTGTCTGTTGGCCATCTGTATGTCTTCTTTGGAGAAAAGTCTGGTTCATGTCTTTTGCACATTTTTAATTGGATTATTTGTTTTTTGGGTGTTGAGCTGCAAAGTTCTTTATATATTTTGGATACTAACTGTTAATCAGATACATCATTTGCAAGTATCTTCTCCCATTTAGTAGGTTGTCTTATAGTTTTGGTGGTAACTTCCTTTGCTATGCAGAAGCTTTTTATTTTGATGTGGTCCCAATGGTTTATTTTTGCTTTTGTTTCCCTTGCCTCAGGAGACATATTTAGAAAAATGTTTTTGCTGTCAATGTCAGATAAATTACTGTCTGTGTTCTCTTCCTGTATTTTTATGTCTTCAGGTCTCACATTTAGGTTTTTAATCCATTGTGAGTTTATTACTGTGTATGGTGTAAGAAAGCGATCCAGTTTCATTCTTTGGCATGTAGCTGTCCAGTTTTCCCAACACCATTTCTTGAAGAGACTGTCTTTTGCTCATTGCATATTCTTACCTTCTTTGTTGAAGATCAATTGACCACATAATTGTGGGTTTATTTCTGGGGTTCCTATTCTGTTCTATTGATATATGTGTCTATTTTTGCAGCGGTACCATACTGCTTTGATTACTACAGCTTTGTAATATAGCTTGAAATCTGGAATTGGGACCTCCAGCTTTGTTTTTCTTTTTAAGAACTTTTGGTTACTTGGGGTCTTTTGTAGTCCCATACAAACCTGAGGACTGTTTATTCTAGTTCTGTGAAAAACGCTGCTGGTATTTTGATAGGGATTACATTAAATCTATAGATCGCTTTGGGTAGTATGGATGTTTTAACAATATTTGTCCTTACAATCCAGGAGTATTAAATATATTTCCCTTTGTGTTGTCTTCAGTTTTTTTTCATCAATACTTTATAGTTTTCAGAGTATAGGTCTTTCACCTCCTAAGTTAGGTTTGTTCCTAGGTATTTTATTTTTTTGGTGCAATTGTAAATGAGATTGTTTTATGAATTTCTCTTGCTGTTGCTTCATTATTAGTGTATAGAAATGCAATGGATTTCTGTACACTGATTTTGTATTCTGTTATCTTACTGAATTCATTTAACAGTTCTAGTTGTTTTTGGTGGAGTCTTCAGGTTTCTCTATATACAGTAGCATGTTACAGGCAAAGAGCAAAAGTTTTACTTCTTTCTTACCAATTTGGCCATCTTTTATTTCTTTTTTATTGTCTGGTTGCTGCAGCTAGGACTTCCAGTACTTTGTTGAAAAAAAAAAGTGGTAAGAATGGACATCCTTGTCCTGTTCCTGACCTTGGGGGAAAGTTCTCAGTTTTTCCTTATTGAGTATGATGCTAGATGCAGATTTTTCATGTATAGCCTTTATTATGTTGAGGTATGTTCCCTCTAAACCTACTTTGTTGAGGGTTTTTATCATGACTGCATATCAAATGCTTTTTCTGCATGTATTAAAATGAACCTAATCATTTTGATTGCACAACTGTGACCATCACACGGAGTGATCTAAAGACACATTAGGATGTAATCTTCTCATCATAATGATCTCTGCAGGTAGGTGGAAGAATAATCAATCTCACATATGTTTGAGGTGTCCTAGTCCTTAGAGCTCTGCTACCTGAAGCAGTTCCATAGGTACATTATTTCTTCAAAAGTCACTACTAGTCAAGTATAAGGCAAGATTTAAGTTTGACCTAAAACTAATATTTGTGGCAGGAAAAAAATTAATATTTTGTATCTGTGATTTAAAGTTCTATGGTTTTATGGGATTTCAAATCATTTACTATTTTCATAAATGATAGAGGTGTTTGTGTGTATCACATTAGGTCTTTGGTACAAACACGTATTCAGAATCAGCTAATGTGATTCAAATGATTAAAAGAGCATGTATTATTATAACATACTAAAATTTTCACCAAGGTCAATTCATTATATGGTAATATTTCATTTTGTTTTGTTTTAATTTTGTGAGAACTATGACAGAATTCATTAGTAGTGTCTTACTGATAAGAGAGAATGTAATTATTGAAAATGACAAAGTCTCTAACACTTTAGTAAAGTATAAGACTATTTCTGTGCATTCGCCTCCTCATATGAAAATGGAACTTACAATGGTAGCCCCCCTTAAAGTTCTTGCAAGTGTTTAATAAGTTAATATGTGTAATTTCATTGATCAGTGCTTGACCATCGGTATAGTCTTATGAAATGACAGAATATATTGGTTTTACATTTCAAGGACTCATATTTGATCCTTTTCTTTTATATTACATTGAGGATTCTCATGACTGCAATATAGCTCTTTGCTACTCACAATGTGGTCTGTGAACATAAGCATCTACCAGAAGCTTGTTAGAAATTCAGAACTTGGGGCACAATCCCAAACCTCCTGATCACAATTTGACTTTAATGTTTGTTAGGTGATTCCTATGTACAAAAAAGTTTGGGAGGTACCAATATAGGTTCTCCTTTAAGTTATTCTCTACACCACCTTATCTTACCATCTCTCTATACCTAAATCAGTCCACTATTATCTCGTATTAGTTGACATTTACTACCTGAAGCTTCCTTTTTTAACTTAGCTAAATAAAAATGTACACTTTCATAGATAAAATGGATTAAGAGGTAAAACCTCCAGTTACAAAATAAATAAGTAATGCAGATGAAAAGTACAGCAAAGAAAATATAGCCAGTAACATTATATGGTCTTATCATGGTGAGCATTGAGAAAGGTATAGAATTGTTGAATCAATATGTTGTCTACTTGAAACTGGTGTAATATTGTTCATTAATCATACTTTAATAAAGGTTTTTAAAGTACAATTATACAATGAAAGTCAAATTCAAAATGAAGTAGATGACTATATTAAACTTTAAAGCATAAAATATAAAAATGAAGGAGGAGGAAAAATAGGCAAATTGCATTTAAAGGCTCATCAATTTCTTGGAATTTATCAACCAAAAAAGCATATTCTTTCCTTTGCCATTCTATTTGTATTTACAGCCTGCAGTTTGATCAGATGTGAAGGGGAAAGTACAGTGAATGTGTACAAAATTTGATTGATGCTCTGTGTAACGGCTGGGCTATAGCGACTATTGCAAAGCACTGTCCTGCACTTTGGGGCTTTAAGAAAGCAAAACAAGAAAATAGGAATGATTGTAGAGTTTCCTAGAGCAAAATGCATCAGAGTACAACGTAAGTAAAACATGGTTCAAAGACTTCCACTCTACAGAAAGAGATTTAGATTGTGATGTATATGAAATAAAATGCCTTAGATATATTCACCTACAAAATCACCCATAGGGTACCAGGAGAGGGAGTCAAGTGAGGGATCAATGATGATGGGTTATTCAGAGAGATGGTTTAATAGGTTCCTAGCTATTATAATACAACCTGATTGCAAAAACCATCTGTGGTTTTGCTGGGAAAGAATCTGTAACACCGACATTAGTTTATTCTCCATGTGTTTCTTACACAACTTATCTTTTCTTTTTTCTAAGCTCCTGACTTATATTGGTATTACCCTTCCAACATTCTTTGACTCTCTGTTATATGGGATGATTCATATTATTATACAATGTCTGCCTTCCCATCTTTAGAAACACACACACACACACACACACACACACACACACACACAAATGTGACTTCCTTTTGAAGTGATAGGGCTTCTGGAATCTGAGTTTATATTAGTGTATTAATCAGGATTTCACAGAGAAACAGAGCCAATAGGATATACAGGTAGATAGATACATTGGTAGTAGGTAGATAGATAGATAGATAGATAGATAGATAGATAGATAGATACAGACAGATAGATATAAATATATATGTAAAGAAATTTATTTCAAAAAATAAAATCATTCAATTGTGGAGGCTTTGTGAGTTCAGAATCTGATGGGGGGGATGCCTAGAGACTACAGACTCAGTAAAACATTGCTGTTAAAGTCCAAGATAATATGCTGGAGAATTCCCTTTTGCTAGGTGAGGTCAGTCTTAGTTCTTTTCAAACTAAAGGCCTTAAACTGATTGGACAAGGTCCATTCGCATTCTGGAGGATAATCTGCTTTACTCAAAGTTTACAAATTTATTTACTTTTATTTTATTTAAATCCAAGTTAGTTAATATATAGTATAATAATGGTTTCAGGAGTAGAATTTGGTGACTCATCACTTAATATATCACACCCAATGTTTATCCCAACAAGTGCACTCCTTAATGCCCATCACCATTTAGCCCATCTCCCCACCCAACACCCCTCCAGCAACCATCAGTTGTTCTCTGTATTTAAGAATCCCATGGTTTGCCTCCCTCTCTGTTTTCATCTTGTTTGTCCTTCCCTTCTCCTATGTTCATCTGTTTTGTTTCTTAAATTCCACATATAGGTGAAGTCATATATTTGTCTTTCTGTGACTGACTTATTTTGCTTAGCATAATATATTCAAGTTCCATTCACATTGTTGCAAATGGCAAGATTTCATTCTTTTTGATTGTTGAGTAATATTCCATTGTATATACATACCACTTCTTTATCCATTCATCAAAGTTTACAGATTTAAATATATATCTCACCAAAACCACCCTCACAGAAGCATGAAGAATAATATTTTACCAAATATTTGAGTGTTGTGCCTAGACATGTTGACAAATAGAATTAATCATGATAATTGTTTAAAAAAGGAATTTTGAAAAGTGACAGAACAGATTAAAGTCTGCCTAAACACATTAAGTAAAATTGTAAAGATGATACCTCAAAAAAACTGACATCTAAAAAAGAGCAGTTAACTCCCCAATATGGGTTATTATTCTAGACTGAACTTGTTAGCATGCCATCTTCCTTCATCAGACTTCATTTATAACACTTTATATCATTTTTATATCCATAGTATTTAACAATGTTAATGTAAAATGTATGTATATGTGTATTTGTATTTCTTGTTCACAGTCTCAGTAGACTACATCTGTAATCCATTCACTTAATTGTTCATTCAAAATATTTATTGATTACTTACTTGTGTCAGACACTAATTTAAATGTTTGGGAAACACGCAGTAAAAACAATGGAAAAATTATAATCATTCACCACATTCCTTAAGTTAGGAAACTCAAAATATTTCAGCATCTTGAACATTTTTATCTTGAAATTCCACCTGTTACATATCACATATCTCTTGAATATATTTTTTTCTCCCTTTCAACTTGTCTAAGTTGCTTACCTCACTGGTCAATTACTTTCAATTCCTTTTCCTTGAACTCACATGTGCCACAGCTTGCCAACCGTAGAAAATAATTCTAACAGGCACATTTCTCTATTTCCTTGCAGCCAACACTAAATGTAAACAAATAAACAAACAACCAAAAGCCAAAAAATAACACAGAAACCCAAAACCAAAAAACATTCGCTTTAAGTCACCTTTGATGATGACATTCACTTATGATGTCTATTCTGCAGCTTGCCTCAACTGAGTGGAGTAAAATATTCTGCTCTGTGTCTTCTTACCATCAGTCTTGCACAATATAGTCCAGTATCCACACAACAGAGAGTGAGTGTTAAAAATCGCATTTATTTATTTTTAATGTGTACTTATTTTTGAGAGAGAGGGAGAGAGCAAGAGAGAGCAAGAGAGAGCAAGCACAAGTGGAGAAGGGGCAGAGAAAGAATAGAGGATCTGAAATGTGGGGCTAGAACTCAGGAAACCATGGGATCATGACCTGAGCCGAAGTCGGATACTCAACCGACTGAGGCATCCAAGTGCCCGAAAAGTCAAATTTCAATGTTAGTCACTTGCTTCCTTCAACTAAAATAAATTATGTATCTAAGTTGCCTACACAGCCCCTTACAGCTCTCTGCCTGAACCTTATTCCACTTATTAACATAGCCTTCTCCAGCCATATGGAACTCAAGAATGTGCATATTTTGTCCTAATACTCTGAATCTGGAACATGCACTTCCAACTACCAGGGATACTTTGTCCTGATTAGCAATTCATATACATAATTGAGGCTTCTGCTTAATCATCAATTTCATAAGGATGCTTCCCTAACTCCTAATTATTATAGATGTTATTACATGATCCCTTAACTTTGTACTTCACTTCATAGCACTGGTAAGTTCATAAGCATATATCATTATTTGTTTGTTAGCTATATTTCCCAATCAGACAATAAGCTTCATAAAATATATAATCTGGTCTGTCTTACTTATTCCAGTGCTTTAGCAATAAGATTTGAATACAGCATGTGTTGGATTAATAATTGTTGAATTAGTAAAGGAGTAAAAGATTATTTATAGACATAGAAATAAGTACTTAAAAAAGAGTAGTTTTCAATGACCCATACATTCCCATTTAGTCCCTATTCATACTCTAATGTGAAATCTACTACATTGTTTTCATTCTCAAACAATGCCTTATCCCCTCTTTAAATTGTTTTTTTTTTAACAACATTTTTTTTTAATTTTTTTTTTTTAACGTTTATTTATTTTTGGGACAGAGAGAGACAGAGCATGAACGGGGGAGGGGCAGAGAGAGAGGGAGACACAGAATCGGAAACAGGCTCCAGGCTCTGAGCCATCAGCCCAGAGCCCGACGCGGGGCTCGAACCCACGGACCGCGAGATCGTGACCTGGCTGAAGTCGGACGCCTAACCGACTGCGCCACCCAGGCGCCCCTCCCCTCTTTAAATTGTATGGATCAAATTGCAACTTCTCCTTGTACATTTTCTTAGCTTCCTTTGTGTGTTCTTATTCAGATCATCCTGGACAAAATCTCTTGCTTGAGTTTGTCATAAAACCTAGTCCATTCATGTTCGGCAAATGATTCCATTTCCAGAACCTTTAGTCTTATGTTACCAAACATTTCATTTTCATTTTGATTCTCCTTGTGTCAAATCTTCTAATTATTTTTTTCCTTTTTGATTATCTAGCATTTGTTATTACCTAAAATTATTTATGTATTATCCAGACCAAAATGGAAACTCTTTGAGAGCAGCAAATTTGTTATGTTATTATCCACTGATTCTCCAGTTCCTAGATCAATGTTTGCATATGCTAAAAATTAATAAATAATACTGTTTTATTGATTGACCGTGTCATGTGTCCTTATATATTTTTAAAATATTTTTGAAGATATATCCTTTTAAGTGGAAAAGAATGTGAATGATAATTGTTTTCAATTATTTTTTAAAACTACTGATTAAGTGATAAAACCATTTTATATGATCACCTGGAGTTATAAATAGGGTATTTGTAATCAGATAAAATACATTTTACTTTTGTCTGATAACAGCATGTTTAGGAAATCATAAACTTGGTAAGACAAATTCTTAAGTATACCATCATAGATATTACCAAAATGTGCTACACTACATAGGTCAACTGTAAAAATTAACGAAGGCTAATGGTTCCAAGAATAAAGTGTCAGCTTGTCAGGGAGGATTACACAAAGCTCCATGAATGTAATTCTTTGACGTTTCAGTGACCTCATCAATAAAACACGGACAATAAATTCTCTCTCATCTGGGGTGATTTTGAAGATTTAAAGAAACATCACATATGAAAGGCTTAAGATATTTCCTAACATGTATTAAATACTAAATGATACCCATTAGTATTGTACCCATATTAGTGGATATGAGGATATGACATCTCATACTGAATCATTAATATTTAGATACATAGGTTAAAATATTTATTCTATATTCGATGTATGATTATGTTTTGAATTCAAGTGCAAAATTAAACATGACCTCTGAAATAAGATGAGATGTTACACTTTCTATGATAGCCTTTAGTTATTTCTGAAATGCCAGAATTACAGTTTCATTACCTACTGATATTTAGTGA
Source organism: Puma concolor (assembly GCF_028749965.1). NCBI lineage: Eukaryota > Metazoa > Chordata > Mammalia > Carnivora > Felidae > Puma > Puma concolor. Next base: position 19,350,849 of record NC_141667.1, on the reverse strand, counting down.
ATCAGAGGGGAAAAAATAATCAAGAAGCACATAACTTACATGAAAGAAACTCAAGGATGTATATGTAGTATTATATAAAATTTTTGATGATTTATTTTATATAGAAGCCTGAGCAATTTAGACTCTAACTGCCCTTGGCCATAGGGTAAAGTAAACAAAGATTATATCTTATTTTTCTTTTAAAATGAATTGTCTAAATCTTTTACTGAGTTGACTAGGGTACATCCATAGCATGTAGCATGACTTCATTCATTAAATAAACATGTTGTGTCAAATATATGTTACTCTCAATTCCAATTTGAATTATAAAATGAAAGAAACTATATAAAATACAAATTAGCTGATACATTACTGGAATGGCCTATCATTTGTATGCAAGAGAGGGAATTGAAACAAGTGGTGAGAATGACCACTTTTTCGCTTATTTGATAATTCTTGTTTCCGTATAGTATATATAATTAAAACTCGAATATATTTTCCTATTATCATCCTTTATCACAGTTTTAAACAGATATTTTAACACTAAACCTTTCCAATGGAAAACAAGTTCAACTGGTGAGGCAGAAGGAGATTGAAAATAACATTTACAAAAAACATAAACATCTGCTCCATGAAACTTTACTTGCTGAGTGATATGCAGTATTTCATTATATGCGATATTACTCAGCTCTGAAAAATGTGTACAGAACATAGTGCTCAGACTTTGCTGTTTTGAAAGAGATTTTTGAAGTTCTTTCCACTAATCCACTAAGGGTTTCACATTGGACAAATTATTTTGCTTGGACCAACTTTGGTTTCCTCATTTTTAAGATGTAAATTATAATAGTATCAGCTTAAATAATCAATATAAGAACTATATGACATGTAAATCACTTATCACACTGATATTAATAGTGAACATTGGATAGATTAGTTCCTATTGTTATTCCAATCAATAATGAAAATATTGAATTCAATTAATAAATGCTGGAATCCCTTTTCAACTTACCTACTTGGTTATATGGCCATCACATTTTTTTTAAGTAAGTAAATTTAATTAGAGCTGCAGAACATATACATATATTTAACTAAAGATTAACATTACATACTTTCTTATAAAATACATTTTAATGAAACAGTATAAATGTAGAGCAGGAATAAATTCTGAATAATCAGAGGTTTTATTTTAAAAATCTCAAATATCTACAAATATTACCATTCATTGAGTTGACTAAAAGATGCTGTTGGAAATAATCATTTACATTTCTCCTGCTTCCTTTTTATTCTCCATTTGGCCTGTAATTACTTAAGGTTGCTATCAGTAGAACATTTCCCACTGTGCATCCCTATGAAATAATTGCACCACACGGCAAATAAAAGGTTTATATTCAGACTGTTATTTTGGGTTCTTCAGCGACACAAATGCACCTGTTCTCAACACAATTAGGATAGGCCATATTGAAGATAATCAAAACAAATAATGAAAAATGGTTTGCTTGATTTGCAAAAAAAGGCATAATGCCTACTCAGACACTGGCAAAGCTTTGATAGTGATGCTGTGTGGAATTAACATATTTAATGAAAATTGATTTTGTTTATGTACAGAGGTAATGGATATGCCTGCATAATTTCTGGGCACTGGCTCTTAGTTATTAATTATTATTTTATAATTTACCCAAGACAATTCAAGCCAAAGGTAGCATCTGTTTGGCACTGAGGTTCTACTTAGATTTAATTTTCCAGTTCAAGAGAAATAGCTACAGAGAGTCAAATAATCTATTCAAGGTCAGAAAAACAGTAATCTGCCTTGATTAGTGATCTACTGCAGCTCAGATAGTGAATTACAGGAGTTAACCAGCAAAATAAATTCTTGTCCATGTACTATGCAGAGAAAAAAGTGGGAGAGTAGATAAAGAATTAGACTGATATTTGTTTTCTGTATGTGTGTGTGTGTTTAAAGTTTACTTATTTTAAGAGAAAGAGAGAGAGAGGGAGAGAGAGAAAGAGAGAAAAAGAGAGAGAGAGAGAATCCCAAGTAGGTTCCACACTGTCAGCACAGAGCCTGATTCTGGGCTCAGTCTAACAGAACCAAGAGATCATGACCTAAGACAAAATCAAGAGTCAGACGCTTAACTGACTAAGCCACCCAGGCATCCCTGAATTTAACTTTTAGAAAACTTGATTTATGGGGCGCCTGGGTGGCTCATTCGGTTAAGCAGCCGACTTCGGCTCAGGTCACAATCTCACGGTCCGTGAGTTCGAGCCCCACGTCGGGCTCTGCGCTGACAGCTCGGAGCCTGGAGCCTGTTTCAGATTCTGTGTCTCCCTCTCTCTGACCTTCCCCCGTTCATGCTCTGTCTCTCTCTGTCTCAAAAATAAATAAACGTTAAATTTTTTTTAAATAAATAAATAAACATTAAAAAAATTTAAAAACTTGATTTAAAAAACTAAGCCTCTGAATCACTATCCAGATTGGTACATCTACTAAAAATTGGCCAATTTATGTATCCTTGATATTTGCAATAGAGCTTTTGCAGTTTAAAATTCATGGTAACATTTAATTCCATTGCAAACAATAATTGCAATAGAGATTTTGTTAACATTATTACTTCACAGAAGTAATCTGTAATGAAATTGTATCAGGAAATTGAGATGAAGAGAGAATATTATAAAATTGAAACATATAATAAGTGACATGTTAGGAGTCAGATGTTTTGACTATTGTATAATCCAGGACTGTGTATCTATATAATTCTGTAGTAACTCTCTAATATTAATATTGCTGTAAAGCTTAGAATGTGGCTCAATCAATATTGGATTAAATGAATTGTACTGAATTCTCTTGCTCTTTCTATTATACACTACTTTCTCATTCAGATACAATTTTTTTAATGTTTATTTAAATTATTTTATAGAGAGCAGGAGGGGCGGGGGGGGTGGGGGTGGGGGAGAGAGAATCCCAAGCAGGCTCCATGCTGTTAGTGCAGAGCCTGATGAGTGACTCAATCCCACCAACTGTGAGATCATGACCTGAACTGAAATCAAGAGTTGGACATTTAAACAACCGTGCCACCCAGGTGTCCCCTGATACATTTTTTTTAAATGCAGTGTCATGTTTCCAAGTATATTTCTTTATTAAACTTTGCAATTTTATAGAAAATTATCTCAGGCACCAAGCTGTGTTTGAGTTCCCAGCTTGGCCTGTCACTAAATCGCTCCAAAAATATAGTACAAATACTACTTTTAGGGAATATTTGTCTTCCTTTAGATAATTAAGTTATAGGACTAGTTAAAAATAGAATATATTAAATCACACTGCAAGACAATCCATCTAATCTTGGCTTTGTGTCTTATAATATACAATTATACATACTAAATATACTGTCTATGAAACCCATGCAGAATTTAAAAGGAATAGTCTCCAGTATTAATAACAATTCTGTATTTTAGCCTGGTATTTTTAGAGCAGTTATCTCTCCCCTTGTATAGCATATATTTTGATTTATTTTAAGAATAAGATTTCAGATAAATTTCTCTAAAGACTAATATGTAATATACTAAATAACATAAATTTGAACATTTATCAACCAGAAAAAGGTAAAGAGAATAGGCTGCCTCCTCATTCCTGTAGACACAAATACTATCACTTGAGTTTAACAATTTTATCTAAGTATGTGCTCTTTATCTTCCTTTACACACACACACACACACACACACACACACACACACACACACACACATCTTTTTTTTATGTATTCATCTAATGATAGACACTTAGTTTGCTTCCAGATATTGGCTATTGTAAATAATGCTGCAATAAACATAGGGGCACATATATCTCATTGAATTGGTGTTTTGTTTTATATGGATAAACACCCAGAAGTAGAATTGTTTGTTCTCAATGGCATTTTTCACAGACCTAGAAAAAATAATTCTAAAATTTTGAAGAGCTAACGCCATCTTGAGAAGGAAGAACAAAGCTGGAGGTATCATGCACCCTGATTTGAAACTACACTAGTAAGCTATAGCAATCAAAACAGTATGGTACTGGCAGAAAAATAGGCACATATATCAATGGAATAAAGAGCCCAGTAATAAACCCACGCACAGAAGGCCAATTAATCTATGACAAAGGAGGGGATAATATACAACGTGGAAAAGACAGTCTCTTCAATAAATGGTGTTGGGAGGGGCGCCTGGGTGGCGCAGTCGGTTAAGCGTCCGACTTCAGCCAGGTCACGATCTCGCGGTCCGTGAGTTCGAGCCCCGCGTCGGGCTCTGAGCTGATGGCTCGGAGCCTGGAGCCTGTTTCCGATTCTGTGTCTCCCTCTCTCTCTGCCCCTCCCCCGTTCATGCTCTGTCTCTCTCTGTCCCAAAAATAAATAAATGTTGAAAAAAAAATTTAAAAAAAATAAATGGTGTTGGGAAAATTGACAGCTACATGCAAATGAATGAAAGTGAACTGCTCTCTTGTACCATATACAAAAATAAGATCTCCGTTTTTATCATGTTTCTTTTTTTTAAGTTTATTGTTGTTAATTTTTAGAACGATAACAAAGAGTAAGCAGGGGAGGGGCAGAGAGAGAAGGAGACAGAATCCCAAGAAGGCTCCACACTGTCAGTGCTGAGCCCAATGAGACGTGGGGTTCCAACTCAGCAACCATGAGGTCATGACCAGAGCCAAAATCAAGAGTCAGACACTTAACCAAATGAGCCACCTAGGCACCCCTATCATATTTCTTACAAGAAGTTGATCAGGGTTCTATAAGCCAGGAGTTACATAACATGACTTAAATTCTTCTGAAAATAATAATATGAATTAAAAATTGTAAACATATATGTTTAATTTAGATGTATGAACAATACCCATAAAGTAACACTTAATAGAATCCATAACTTTTGTAGGTAAGGTTGGAAAATAGTGTACTTTTACAGAATGAAATACTCTTTAGTGAAAATGGGGAAGATAGGAAAATGTGCCAGAAAGATTATCAAATCAATACTTTACAATATGTCACTGTTAAGCTTCACTTTCTTTTCATCAAATCTCTAATTGGAAACACACTATACAGTTAAAAAGTCATCAGAATTTCATGTTCATTCTATGAAAAATCAGAAGTCTAAAGATAGAGAAATTATTAAAAAACATGTTTACACCCTGCTCCCTTATTATAGGAAATGATTATTTGACAAACAAAGAACTGTAGCTATGAAAAATGCCAGAATATGTTCACAGATGCAAAATAGCTTGATTACACTCTACTTCAATTGGGAGTCCAAAAACAGCTGATTCAGTGGGTGCTTATTAAAGCCAGCTTCTGAAAAAGAGCTGTCAACGATTCAATTTTCTAAGGAAAAAAATGTTCAAAGGAGAGAGAAATGGGTCTAAAATTGTCACCTTTCAGAACTAAATATCTTGAGTGCTAAAGGCTTACTCTGATTAACATTTACACAAATATTTTCCTTTTCCATTTTAACACGTGCTGAACTTTATAAATTTGGGGGTGGAGTGGAAAGTGTGACCTGTTTTTCCTGTGCATTAAGTTCTGTGGTTACTCTTCTCAGGATTAAAGCGTAAAGAAATATTATGTATGTCTAGAAGAAACAGAAGGAAATCTAAAGTTTCTTCCAGAAGCTTTCAGTAGAATTTAACTGTTAAGTCATTTATTGCATGGGTCTTGATAGACATAGCCTTGATAAAATAAATATCATTGATATTCTTTCAAATGGAGCATCTCCTCTTAGAAATGTTTTTCTATGGGGCGCCTGGGTGGTTCAGTCGGTTGAGCATCAGACTTCTGCTTAGGTCATGATCTCACAGTCTGCGAGTTCGAGCCCCATGTCGGGCTCTGTGCTGACAGCTCAGAGCCTGGAACCTGCTTCGGATTCTGTGTCTCCCTCTCTCTCTGCCCCTCCCCCGCTCATGCTCTGTCTCTCTCTCTCTCTCTCTCTGTCAAAAATAAATAAACATTAAAAAAATAATAAATAAAAAAAAAGAAATGTTTTTCTTAGGCACTCCAATTTCAGGTCTAGAATTGAGCTAATGGTTTTGAAGAATCCTGCCTGAAGCACAGGGTTGTGGGGAAGTCGTGCAGTGCTCCTATGCACAGAATCAAAAGCTAACTAGAGAACAGAAGTTCCAAAATTGTTACATCGTTCTTTGTCTACTTATTACCTTCTCAATAAGGTAAAACTATTTAAAACTACCACTGGTAGTTGGAAGAACTTTACTTAAACCTGCTTCTTTGCTTCTTCACCGTGTGCTAATTAATATATATACACTCACATAGTTAAAATAAAAAAGAGACCAGCCTTGAAAATTCCCAGAGCAGACAAAACTAGTTCAGTCATACAAATAAAGCTTAGTCTAGCTTATTTTGCAAGACTAACTTCACCTGGGTCATTTCTCGTTTATGCCTCTAGAAATCATAAGCAAAACTTAAACTGCTTCCCAAGGTTGATATGAGGCAACCACTGACCAATTCACTATCATTTCAGAAAATTCTAATAGTATAGCCAATCACTATGAAGAGGAAATAGTCACTGCCTTCTCACTAGATAAGCTGCTTTATGACAATATACCCCAGAGCCTCATTCCATGTTTTAGTTTGAGTGCTCCTGGAATTCAAACTGTCTTTGTGGCAGATGCATAATAAACTTTTACTAATTACTATTTCAGAGACTCATTGGTTTTACTTCCATTTCTGAACTTTTGAAAATATAAAATATTATTAGATACATAGTATTAGATATAAATGTGTATAACATAGATAATGTATAAAAGTGTATTTAAGATTAATTCTAAAAATTATTGAAAAATTGGTATCTGTCCATTAGAATTGCAAGTTTTGAGTTCACAAACAGGGAACACTCTGTTATTTGTTTTCAACATGAAACAAAGAATGCCTAAGGAATATATTTGAGTAAATAATAAATCAAACTAGGAAAACATCTCTCTGCACAGATTCAAAATAATTTCTCCTGGGTGGTGAATGTGTCAGACGTACAGAGAATAATATTACACACAATATCCAGGACTATGGGATTAGTGCTGGGAACAACTCTGAATATTATAATATTACATAAACATTTCTTATACAGTATATTTGGTTAAAAACCATACTGTGATGTTTAGAAGATATTTCTACAGTGATACTGCACTCAAATTTATGTACCCATATTTAAATAATGTTTTTCATATCTGTAAATAAAGATGTATATCCTTATTTTATTTAAAAATATTACTTTAGCTGAAAATTTGCATATATAGTATTTTCAACCTTATCTTTTATTTTTTCTCGTTAGTAGTCTCTGTCAAATAAAAAGATGAAGTGACTGGTTTTATATTGCTCAGATATAGGGAATTTATGACAGAAACCTTATGAACTCAGATTATGAAATTCAGGGAAATGTTCTTACAGAATTACAACTGCAGTTTTGAATTTTTGAAATTTTGATTATTTGCAAAATTTCACTTTTTAATTTTCTTACTCTTCTCAGTGATTATTCTATAACGACATAATTTTCAAAGCATTAAAAATAAAAGAAATTTTCACATGCATCATCTCATACACACAGGAAGGGCAGGCATTATTTTCTTTAATTAGATTATGCACAAGGAGGGTTAGAGAATTTGAGATTTGCTTAAAGCTACTCTTATGCACTGAGTAAAAATAATAAATGATACATAATATATAATAAATAATATATTGTCAAATAATAAATTGTGAGCCAGGTCATTCTGTAGTAACCATCATCCCCAAATCTCAAGGTATAGCACAGTAAAATTTCTATTTTGCTCATGGAAGAAGTCAGGGTCCTGGGTTGTACATAATTATATGTATAAATAGGGGCGCCTCGGTGGCTCAGTTAGTTAAGCCGGGGGCTCTTGCTTTCAGCTCAGGTCATGATCTCACAGTTTGTGAGTTCAAGCCCCAAGTTGGGCTCTGTGCTGATAGCAAGGAGCCTGCTTGGGATTCTCTCTCTCCTCTCTCTTCTCTTCCCTCTCTCTCTCTTTCTCTCTTTCTCTCTCTCTCAAAATAAATAAAAAAATAAACTGAAAAAATTATATGTAAACAGATATGGAAAGATTTTATATATGGATAATGCATACATACAAAACTAGGTATGTATTATAAATTATATAACACATACATTATATATATGCTAAAATGTATATTACATACCCAAAATATATTTATTATATATATACCCATTATATATATTATATAATTATATATATTATATAATTATATATATATTATATATACCCATATAACATATGTATATGAACTTACACATATATATAGTACATAATATGTACATGTAGATCTTACATTAGTATAAACACAACTTAGACTACATCTCTCGTAGTTACTATAATTGTGATAAATGTTTGCACGTACATAAATAAAAACACCTCTAAAGCACCCAGACCGACCCCCGTGCCACGGGCCTACCTCGTCCCGGAGAACTTTCAGGAAGATGCATCTGCTGCTCACTCAGTCCCCACAGCAGGGCGACCAGGTCAGCTTCAGCAAGTTCAGGTGCCGCCCGGGGGAGTCCAGACACAGCGGCAGCCAGGACCTGCTCCCAGAGAACTTCCCGAAGATGTTCGGCGAGCTGCCAGGTGGTGCCCCCGCCAGACACGGCCAAGCAGCAGGGGTGGCGGGTCGTGCACGGATTTTCGCGGCCACAGGAGGAGGCCTCCAGGTTCCCAGGCCGAGCACAGGGGGCCGGCACCGGAGGGAGGGCCCGGGTGGCTGAGGCGGCCCATCTGCCCCGGGTGCGCGCGCCGCCCAGATCCTTAGGACGCGCCGCGGCCAGACCCGGCGCTGCCATGCGCGGGAGCCTCGCTTCTTCGGCCCCCGCCTGGGCTGCAGGGTGAGGCCCAGGCGAGGCCGCCCGCTCAGACTCCCGTTGGCCGGCCAGGGGGCGTCGGGAGGGCCCGCTCTGTGCTGTCCGCACGCGTCCACGTGGCTGGAAACTGGGCAGAGACCGCTGGCTCAGGAGGCGGGTCGTGGTGTGCAACCTGCTTCTGCAAGGTGCCGGGACCTGTCCGCTTACAGCCTGTGTCCACAGCGGCCAGAGTCAGGCCCTCTCGCGCCCGAGGGCCGCAGCGGCAGGGCCCCCAGAGAGGGAAGCTTGGCCACAGATGCTGGGCTTTCTGTGTAAACAGTGATTCAGAAATTGCGGGATTAAAAGCAGACATGAAATCGGGCAACGTGGTGGGATCCTTTTAAGAGACAAGCTCGGTCTGAGATCTCAGATCGCCTCTGACCTTGTGCAAGGCAGTTTGCCCTCAAACAGGTTTATTTTGCAGCGATGAAAAAGCAAAAACGAAAACAAAAACCCAAGTGCATCCTTCATCCCTCCCATTGCCACTGACGGAGCGGGAGCAGGGGCCCGCAAGTCAGACAGTGGCTTATAGACTCGAGATCGAATTAATACATCATTTCCACGGAACTCCGATCAAGTCACAACGTCATTTTCAAATTGATCCTACAAAACTTTAACTCAGGCTTTCCCCAAAAGTGTTCTTCCCATCCACTCAGATCATCAAACTTAGAGTCTATAAGCTCTGGAATAATGAAAGAGTCTGGGGATGCCTGGGTGGCTCAGTGGGCTCAGGTCATGACCTCATGGTTGGTGGGTTGGCGCCCCCACGTGGGGCTCTGCGCTGACAACTCAGAGCCTGCTTTGGATTGTGTCTCCCTCTCTCTATCCCTCTCCTCTCTCTCTCTCTCTCTCTCTCTCTCTCTCTCTCTCTCTCAAAAAATAAAGAAAGAAAATATTTTAAAAAAGAAAGTTTCTACATCCGGTGAAATATAGCGGTGCCTATATGTTATGTCTTGAGGTAGCTTTTCTGGACTTGGATGCTCATGAACAAAAAAAAGACAAGTATCTGCCGCCTACTTTGATTCCAATCTGTTCCCAGAGCCACACTCCTAGATATTACTAGACCTACGTTTTAGGAATTTTATATCTTTTTGCATCATGTCTTTACATATTTTGACTTAATTTGGGGTACTTTGGGACTCTATGGACTTCTTTGGGAGAACCATACTTTTAATGACTTTCCCTGAGCCGTGTTTTTCAGATGGAAGAATTGAATGTATGCCACCATAGTCATTTTAACAATGGGTCATAGGCATTTTAACAATGGGGGTAAAGGTCAAATTACTAATTCCTGCTTCATGAATCAGTAGCTCCAAAAATTATTCCATTTTATATTTTACTGGTTTTTGTACAATAGTACCTGCTGCTACTTGCTCTGTAATTCCTGAAATGTATGTATACTTTCTAGTCCTGTTCAACTCTGCTTGCAAATGGCTCAATTATTTTGAGCACTTAATTAACACTTTCTTGTATTACCTCGCACAGAAACAAACGCGTAGCAATAATTTCCTATTTTCCAGTCTTACTCTGTAAGTTTGCCAAGTTTATTACGTATTTTATCTGCTTTCCTAGTGATTACTAGTGACTATTTTACCAAATACAAAAGCCACTGAATTCTATTGGTGACCATTCTTCAAGACTTCAAAAGAGTTTCTTAGCCAACTGCTGTTATGTTGTTGTTGCGTTATGACAACACCAGACTTCTAGAAGCCAAAGTCTGTTTTAGTCAAGATGGGGTATGATATACTGTGGTAACAAACCACTCCCAAATCCCAGGGAATTAATCCAGAAAGTTTATTTCTCTAGCATATTAAATGTCTAATTCAGGTGGGTATGGGGGAGTAGTGAGGAGAGCAAGTATCTTTGATCACCAAAGTCACTCAAGTAACCAGAATAAAAGAGGTTTCATCTGTGTGGTGCTTCCATGGGAAGCATGGGAAGAAAACATGATAGTCCATGCCCTGCCTATTCCACTTTCAGCCAAGAAGACACACATATAATTTCTGTACATATTTCACTTGGCAGAGCAATTCAAATGGCAATTATGAAATGCAAAGTGGTGGAGAAATATCTTCTTACCATATGGAAGAAAGCAAAAGCACAGAGCATACTTGGTGTACAATATTAACGCCTTCTAGCTGTAGTCCTCTGTGTCATCTAATTTAACTCTAATAATTTTGTGACTAGAAAATGCAAATTTTATGAATGGAAATGACTGTATGCCTGAGAAAATGCTGAACTGATTTCTAAAGATGAAAGAGCAACTCAGTTATCATATGCGCTGCAATGTACTGGTATTTGATGGTTATAAAAGGCATGGTTAAACAGCAAGGTTCTATACCTAAAACAATAGTACTGAAAATGTTCAGGTTTTCCTATTCATATTTTTCAAAGAGTGAGAAATCAGAATGATTGTTATCCATAGTATGTATTCTGCCTAATTTTTTAGCTTATCTAATGATTCTACAAAGAAAATATAAAATTGTATTTTAACCATGTTCAACCAAACCCAAGAACTGTTATTATAACTTTCACATTTTTATCTCCACTGCATCCAGATATTAATAATAAATGCATAATCTTGTAATGGTTTATATTTGCCATGGGTTTTTAAAAAGCAGTTAAGGGTCCTGTTAGGCTCTTGAACTTTAAAATCAGGTAGCTTAGCAAAGTCTCAGGACTTCATCTATTTCCTTTTGCTTCATGAACTCAAGGTATACATATATGTATATATATATATATATATATATATGTATACATATATGTATGTGTGTGTGTGTATATATATATATATATATATATATATATATATATATAATTTCAGAGAGAGAGAGAGAGAGAGAACAGGGGAGGGGCAGAGGAAGAGGGAGACAGAGAATGTTAAACAGGCTCCATGCTCAGGGCAGAACCTGATCTCATGACCATGAGATCATAACCTGAACTGAAATCAAGAGTCAGATCCTTAACCAACTGAGCCATCCAGGCATCCCAAGACATAGTCTTTAAGCATCGGTTTTAAATAAACCACTTCTTTACTGGTAATAATCAAGTGTGCTTATTAACATCTTTCTGTTTCTTCCACTTATCCTGGTCAAATGATTTTATATCTGACCTTCCATTTCCTTCTATAAGTAGCCTGTTTACTTTTTGGTAGATTAAACAAAAAATGCCTACAGTTTTTCCTCTCCTAACAAAAGTTATGATTTTTTTCTCCACCTCTTAAGTTTGAAATGCCACACAGAGTGTTGGTCAATGACCAAACACGACCAAAGCAAAAACTTCAAAAGCACTTACTTGTTCGTTGGGACATCATCTCTTGCTGTGATGAGGAAGCCCTGTCATGACCATCCTGTGAAGAGCCATGATATGGCCTGCAGAATAGTGAGAGATGTGTGACAGTTCACCTCTGTGATCTCAGACAAAACTCAGCCAAAAACTCATACTCAAGGATTCACTTCCCTGCCCCCCTCTGCACTGATATAGCAAACCCTTAGATCTGTTGGGGGAAAATGGAACATTGAAGAGGCCAGTACCTTCTCTTTTGGTTTCTCACTTGCATTTTTGTGGAGTGAATAAAGGCTTGATGGTAACTTTTAGTTTATGATCTTAATTGACCACCTTAAAACCTGACAGCTCAGGGCTCTCTGACACTCTCACATTGATACAACTCAGGTGATATATGTTGACAGCTTTGATCTATATTCCTACAAGTCATATACATTTAATAATAACACACAAATACAATGATGAAAAACAGTGTCATCCCAGGAAATAATCCATTTTTAGAATCCTGGATAGTATGCTTATCAAATTTTTGATGTTATTAAGAGTATAGTAGACACCACACATGTATATCTTGACAATGTCTTTTGCACCACCGCAATGAGTGATTAATACTTTTGGTATTTAGATATGATGCCAAAAATATAATTCCTTAGTGTACCATGAATTATTTATATATTTTTCAATGCTCTATAGATCTGTCATCAAAAATAGAATATCACTTAAATCTATCCTAAATTGTTCTTGCAGATTTATACCTCACAATTTGACAAGTATCTTGGAATGTTCTCTATAATTTATTATTTCACTTCATGGTTATTATACAGTTCCAAAAGAGTGTCCCTTGTGTACAACCCCAGGCAGGAAAATGAAAGCTGAAGTCTTGTACATCTGCTCAGAAGTTATATTTCAACAGGCACAGGCATATAAAAAAGTAAATAAAGAGGTCTTCTAGCTATCCAGTGTTTACCAGAAGCAAACAGTAAAGAACTAGCTGATTGGAATAAGCTCTAATCATCATCTCTGAGTGATAAGAAGTAGCAGAATCAACCCACTTCAATACTTATCACTGGTCCAGGCAAATAATTACATCAGAAAGATAAAGGTATACCCCCAAATGTAAAGACTAAACATTATTTCAGCATAGCTAATTTCTACAATGGGAAGTGGCTCAGACACTTGTCATAAAACAAATTCAATACAGTGATCACTTGGATCCTGCTTTCTAGGATGACTACATCCAATCCTGTTTTACTCTGAAGACTTGTCTGCTTGCCTCCTCAACTTGGGAATTTGGGTGGGTGGGGGGGGGACTTTTTCCCTTTATTTTTAAAAAAGAAAGTCTAAGGTCTCAGCTTTTTTTTTTTTTTTTTTTAATAAAACTGGTATAGTCCCCATCACTCACTCTCTATTTCTTGCCTTCTGTGATCCAGAGAATCTCAGGAGACCCAGGACTCAGAGCTGGTAGAATGGAGGCCCTCCTCACCCAAAAAACTGTAATAACCTCCTAGATTCCAACAGAACTTAAAGACTTTACTTGTCAAAGCTTCCTTCCCCTAAGAATCTTCTCTAAGGAAGGCATTCAGTGTTTTGTTTTATGATTGAACTGCCCAGGAAAATGGCCTGAGTCTCCAGAAACTGCTGTGGTATGAGAAATACTGGAATAAAGGACTGTCTTATATGGGAAGATTCAGATCCCGCAGCCCAGTATGAAATTTCGTGGGTGGGGCCTGAATTCTCGTGTCCCAGAGGCTTTCATTTTTAGCTGACTCAATTACCGAGCCCCAACCCCCTTCTCCAAGCTTGAGAAAGTATAGTATAACCAATTGTAGATTGTTTGGTGAAGCAATGCCTCAACTATCCAGTTTGTTTTTGAGGGTTCACATGGCATGGGTGATTAATTGCACTCAGTCTTCCAATAGCCCATATACACATGGTTGCAATATCTGTTAACCTGTTTCCCTGCTACATGTCAGGTACCCCACCATGCCCCATCCCTGGTGTATACCCCTTGCTGCCCTGTTAGAGGAAGTGGTTGAAGGTGTTCCAATTATTCCTGGTTCAGTTTAGAAGAGAGTATTTTTACCCTGTTGGCATATCTTCTGGATAAGTAGCACAGAAGTAAAGTCCTGGAATCTAAATATAATCTAGCTAGTGCTTTTTGCATGAATGTCTCCAACAACTATACTCATGCAGACATTTTCTCTGCAGTCTTCTGGTAAATTTTGTAGACAGTAAACATATTGCCCTCAAACTCACCATCCACCCTTGGACTTCATCGGACAGTTGGCTATTCTACCAGAGTCACGAAGGAGACATTTGCTTCCAAACTACCCATGCAACCGCATTACAAGTATTAAATTTATAAGAGCTTAAGTCCAACATATTAGGAATCTGTATTACTTGGTAAAAAGTAGCAGTAAAAATAAAGAAAGCAGTATAAATGGGGGGGGGCAGTGGGTAAACAATAAGATATGTTAAAAGATGAAAAGGAAAATAATTCAGTTGAGAGACTGAGTTTGAAGCCCTCTAGTAACATGCCAAAGTTGTATGACCTGAGGAAAAGAATGTAACTTCTATCAGTTTCTTCATCTGTAGAGTGGGCATAATAATAGTAATCACCTTAGAGGGCAGTTGTAATACCTAGATACATGGGACTGTGCTTGGCCCATGAGGGTTATGCTACTGTTTCCATTTGCTGTCTCTGACTTTAATTTTTTCCTAGGTTCAAAACAGGAATAATAACCTCTGATGTGCATGACTACTGGGGCTGAAGCGGTTCAACACTGAAGTGCTATGTGATATGGGAAAGAGAATTATGTCTTGAGGCCTTACAGATAAGGTTGTCATTACTTGGGAGCTTATAACAACTGCACAAATATGTAATTTATGCAATGATGGCAAAAACAATTTATTTAAAAGCAACTTATTTTGTAGATGTTCTACTTACGTAGTATTGAAGTAATTACTACCCATAGGTAATTTTCTCATTAATCACAGAGTAGTTACTAACTAATATTAATGATGGTACCCCGAAAATATGCTACAATCACTGTCACTTAATAATAATCATTTCAGAAGCTATTTAACTTATTTAAATATAAACCTTGATTGTTCACTCACATTAACAAAGATACGACCTATGTTAATATGTTTGACTGATAACTGAAAATGAAAAAAAGAAATAATAAAATAATGTAAATATAAGACTTAGAAAGTTTTCTAAAAATAGTAAAGGAAAATGTTAATCTAAGAAAATATAATTCAAGTCCTAATTGGAGAAGTTAGTTATCTCAAAAGGAGATACACATTTATTATGTGTATAATATTGGTCATTCATTGTATTAGTAAAGATTAAACATTGTTATGTTTAATCTGAACACTGACTCTGTGGGCTGCTTGGGTGTCTCAGATGGTTGAGAAACTGACTCTTGATTTCAGCTCAGGTCATGATACCAAGGTCATGGGATAGAGCCCCATGTCAGGCTCCGTGCTAAGCATGTAGCCTCTTGGGATTCTCTGTCTCTCTCACTCTGCCCCTCTCCCCTGCTCATGCTCTGTCTCTAAAATATAATATATAAATGTATATATTATACATACATGTAATATACATATTATATATATTATATATTATACATACATGTATACATACATACATACATGTATACATACATACAATATATATTATATATTATACATACATGTAATATATATATATATATATATATATATATATATATACATATATATACACATACATATTGATCTATTGCCTCTGTGAGGTAGGAACTATTGCATTTTCTTCCCTCCCTCCCTTTCTCTTAGGCAAGAAGACACTTACATTCAAAATTCAGGGTTGATTCGTGACTGTGTCTGGTCAGAACCAATTCTGTCTTGGGTTTCAATAATGTTATAGTATAGGCATTATATTAAAATTATTTCAATAAAATCATTATTCCTGCTTTTTATGGACTTATATTCTTTTTTTAATTTTTTAATTTTTTATTTTATTTTTGTGAGAGAGACAGAGCACAAGCAGGGAAGGGACACAGAAAGAGGGAGACACAGGATCCGAAGCAGGATCCAGGCTCTGAGCTGTCAGTACAGAGCCCGACTTGGGGCTCGAACTCATGAACCGTGAGATCATGACCTGAGATGAAGTTGGATGCTTAACTGACTGAGCCACCCAGGAGCCCCTATGGACTTTTATTCTTATAGTACATAATAATAGTACACAGTAATGTAAAGAAAAAAATTGAAAATAAGAATTTTCAACAGAATATTCAAAAACTTTTTTTTTTTTTAATCAGGACTTTTATATGTTAACCTTTACATATTTGTTAAAGTGACTGTTAGTGATAGGACCTCATTTGATTTCGATTTTAAACACTCTTAGCTCCAAAGTTTGCACTGGAAATGTTGACATATCCATGCACTTATACAATGAAAACTCCAAATAAAAATTTTTGGTTTTATTGACTATAAGGTTGTTGTCTTTAAGTAGATCAGTTTGGTGCCTAAGAGTAGATAATACAAATAAATTTGTGACATGTAATTCCCTCAGTAGCATTATTCTGGAATACAGCCGAATGGTTTTTACAATGTAGATGTTTCATTTATTTTATTTGTTGGTAGTTAGTGCTTGTCAAAATGTTTTGCATTGTCCTGTTTTCACATATAATTTCAGTTCCACTTTTATCCATTATATATGGTGATTGTTTAGAGTAAAAAACTCTGTGCCTCTTTTAGTCACTTGGCTTTTCCTCAGGTAGTGGCATATGTATGTGGGAGGATACTTGCTATGTAAAATGAATACAATCAATCATACCACATTCCCTAAAAGCTGTCTCGTGATCACATGGGAGGGTCTGGGGCAAAGAGACAAGAATATCAAATAAGGATGCAAACTTTAATTTAAAATTGTTCTGCAGGTGAAGAATCGAGTTGAATTCTCTTGAGAATATGCTAGATCACTAAACTGTATAATAAAATAGCAAGAAAGTCATAAGTAGAATCAGAAGGACATAGAGGTAGGACATCCTTAGATTTTAAAATATTTTTTGCATATTCACTCATCCATTTGTTCATTCATTCTTTAACACCCCCATAATTCACTACATATGTATTGAGCTGCTATTGTACTCAATTAACTATAGAAGGTCCTGAAAAATTCAAAGACTAAAATAATTTTTTTTCACTTCTTACGACATTCAGAAATAGGCTACAAAATAAATTTGCCTTGCAGAAATAGTCTACAACATGCTAAAGGGTACATAATAAAATGGAGTTAGGTATGAGACTATATATAACAACAGAACAAAGATGTATCATATTTCCACCTAGAGAGGTCTTGGGTGATGTGGAGAGGGAAAGAAGGAAGAGGGAGAAGCTAAGGAGATTTCAAATAGAAATGGTACTTATACTGTGTCTCAAGGAACAGAGCAGGGGTTTGTATATAGATGTCTAGGCAGAGGATGCTGTCAAGCACAGAAACGTGTGATGCATGACATGACTTATTTACTGTGCATTGTCTTTGGAGCTGGGAATATAACGATGTATGATGATTTTGTGGTTCTGTTGTTATGAAGCATATAGTCAGTAGTAATTGTGCCAGATAATCTCCATTCTGCCAGATCCATCATCCATCTTTTCTT
Source organism: Puma concolor (assembly GCF_028749965.1). NCBI lineage: Eukaryota > Metazoa > Chordata > Mammalia > Carnivora > Felidae > Puma > Puma concolor. Next base: position 19,333,036 of record NC_141667.1, on the reverse strand, counting down.
CTCCATTCTGTGGTCTGCAAAGATTATTTCTGTGGGTTTCATCATTCTGGCACCCCTACCCTCTGGCTTGTAATTAATGTTTGGTTAAAGAGAAGTCCAGGGAGGAGACTGGCATGTAGATTAAATGGAAGATCAAGGCATTTATGGCCACATCCCAACCCCTGATCCTTCTGTACCTATAGAATTTTTGTCAGAGACTACATGGCTCAAGTGGCAGCCGGGGCCACCATAGCTCACATCACCACTTTGCCTGGATTGCATTCCTCGAGCTGGGAACAGGCCCCAGAATATTGTAGACATTCAGATATATTTACTAGAAGAAAACAAGGTGAATCTTTTCACATAAAGGTAAGATCATCGTAATTCTGATCAAAGTGTTCAAATACTACCCATTTCACTCAGGGTAAAGCTCAAAATCTTCATCATGATCAATAGGCCTTACAGTATGCCCCTCCTTCCCCTCTCTGGCCCCAACAACACATATCACTACATCTGGACTATACCCTGTTCACCTCTCTCCTTATTTCTCCAGTCTTACTGTTTTCCGCTTGCTATACTATTCATGCTTTAGGATCTTCGCATATAATATTCCCCTTTTTTGAAAAGCTCATCTTATTTCTCCAAAGCTTAATCCTACTCTTCTTTAAGGTCTCTGCCTACCCCAGTGCAACCTCTCCAGAGAGACCTCCCCTGACCATTATATCTGCTCTATTCGTCTCTATAGCACTTACTGACAAATTATTTATCTGTATACTAATTCGTTAGAATTCATTCTATCCTCTCTGACTAGAAGATACATGGAGGAGAAATAATTGTTTTTGTTTTCCCATTAGATAATCATTATTAATATTTATTGAAAGAATAAGTGAGTGAATAAAATTCCCCTTATTTATTGAATATTGTGTAGTATATTAGAGTCAATGCATAACTTATTTTCTAAATAATATTATTTGTTCTAATGATATAGTAAGAAAATATTTCTGTATACCAAAATCATACCCTTTGTGTTATTTCATGGTTTTTTGTTCGTTTGTTTTTTGTTGTTGTTGTTGTTTTTTAAGAAACAGTGCAAGCAGAGGAGAGGGGCAGAGGGAGAGAGAGATTTTTAAGCAGGCTCCAATGCCCATGGCAGAGCCCAACATGGGGCTCAATCTCAGGACTGTGAGACCATGACCTGAGCCAAAAACAAGACTCGGACACTTAACCAACAGAGCCACTCAGATGCCCCTCTGTGCCCTATCTTAAACACAACTTGTAACTTTTGAGATCAATTTTATGTGTATTATAGAATATATTTCAGTAGTTCTATAAATGAGACTCCATGTTGATTGTCTTCCTTTTTTTCCCCTAAACTCTTCTTTATATTAACACTGAAATAAGGACACGGCTAGTAGAATTATAAAGCAAGAGTTGCCTTTCCTTCCTTGACCATTTACTCTTTAAAAACAAAAAGAAACAACATAAAACATTTTAAAGATAAAATATCATTTATGTTTGCCTATATATTTACCATTTCTAGCATTCTTAATCTTGCGTATAGATTAACATTTCCATCATTTTCCCTCTGCCATCAGGAATTCCTCTGATATCTCTTTTAGTTCATGTCTGCTGCTCATCTATTTTGTCTTTGTTTTTGAATGATATTTTCATAAGCATTCTAGGCTGGGAACTTTTTGTCTTTCGGTATTTTAAGAAGTACTTCTACTCTCTTCTGTCTTACCTTGTTTCCAAGTTGAAGTTTTCTTTCATCCCTTTCCTCTCTCTATATCTAATATGTCCTCTGTTTTTTTTTTCCTCTGCCTGCTTGCAAGATTTTCTTGCTAACACTGACTTTTAGCAATTTGTTGATGACATTCCTTGTTGAAATCTTCTTCATGGTTCTTGTGGTTGGGGTTTATTGAACATTTTGGATAGGTGGGTTTGTAGTTTCATGAAGTTTTAAATGTCTGGCTATTAAGTTTCAAATATTTTTCTCCCCACCCCTTTCTTTCAGACTTTCCATTACACAGATATTTGACCACTTCAATTTGTCCCACAGTTAACTGATGGTTGATTAATTTACTTTTTTAGCTTTTTCTCTATCATTGATTCAGACAGCTTCTTCTGATAGGTCTTTCAGTTCAGTATCTGATATTAATCCCACCTAGGGTATTTTTCACCTCACATATTGTATTATTTATTTCTAGGTGTTCAATTTGGGTCTCTTTTATATCTTGCATAGCTCTTCTTGCTGATTTTTTTCTCTTTACTTTCTCACACATATGAAATGTGTTGAATAATCTTGTCTAATAATTCTGTCATTTCTAGGTTTGTTCCTACGGATTGACTTTTCCCATCAACATGTGTCATATTTCCCAAATTCCTTGCATGCCTGGCAATTTTGATTGGATGGTAGACATTATATATTTCAACTTTTGGATGCAGAATATTTTTGTATTCCTATAAATCCTATGGTTTTGTTCTGAGATGCGATAAATCACATGGAAGAAATTTATCTTTTCAAGATCTGTTTTTAAACGTTGATGGGCAAGAGCACAGCAAACTTGATCTAAGTCTAAAGTTGTTCACCTCTGTAGTAATAGACAGGTCACTCCAAACTTCCCGCCGTGATTCACAGCTCCATCTTCTTAACTCAGGAATACCAGTAGGGTTGGTTTCAAAATCTTTCTTTTGACTTAGTCTGAAAACTCTTTTTGAGAAATAGGCTTGAACAATCACGGAGCTCACCTATTTTATTTCCACTGTCTCAGGGATCACCATTCTGCACTGCTTCATCTGCAATGTCTGATAACTGTTATCTCACATGTCTTTCAATTTCTTTGTTTCAATGGCAGGGGAGATCCCTTACCTATTACTCTGTCTTGGATGCAATTGGAAAAATTGGAGAACAAACAAATTATAACTGCAGGGAAGAAAATGATTTCACAATAAAAGGGAAAATTTCACAAATAAAATATTAAAATCTTAACATTGAACCTCATAAATATGCACTCTTAAAATACATGGCGCACATACAGAAAGAGAGAAAGAGAATTTTAAAATCTCAGAAATCAATGGGTTTAGTTCATAAAGTTTAGTAGCGGTGATGTAAGCTTTGAACAAATATAAATAAGTATGATCTTTTTGATATTACATTCCTTTGTAGTCACATGTTTGGGAACAGACATTTTCCCACTTTCAAGCAATATTACCAATTCAATTCAATTAAATTAGTAAGCTACAAAGGAAAACTCAAGAAACTAAAAGTATATATGTATTTTTCCTATGAACTGTACATCTATAAAACTATAACAAAAAAGTGAACAATAGATGACATTTTAGAAAAATTATACCATAATACATTACCAATCATGGATAGAGAAAAAGGAAAAAAAAATTGTGGTGGTGGGGGGTAAGTTTTTTAGAATAAAATGACAAAACATTCTAAAAATCAAAACATGTACTGTTTTTCCTGTTTCTCTTTAGATTTCAAATTTTATTACTTTGTTCTTTAATCAATATGAGTTGACTCTTTAAAATTGTATTTACTGTCAGGATATACATTTATTTATTTTTAAAAATATAATTATCTAACTATAACAGAACCACTTCAATGATAAATTGTATTACCATTTTTGGCATAAAATTGCATCATTAAAAAAAATCGAAAACAAGTAAACAAGGATCCAGATCCAAGAACATGGTTAAAAGTGGCCTGAGCAAAATAGAAATTTATTTGAATTTCCAGGTCTTACTTAATGAGCCTACTCATCATACCAATTGCTATTCTCCAGTGTATATTCATTAAAAAAAAAGAGAGATGTGAAATTAAGCTTGTTCATATATATTTGAAATATTAAAATACGAATCTCACAGAATATAGTCTTCATAAAAGAATTATAATTTTGTAAGCTATTTAGATTATTTCAATTTGTTTGGATTTGATTTTCTGAAAGCATATTAGCAATTAAATTGATTTTACACTTGGACAAGAACATAAGTACAAGATAAGTAGGATATCACTGCATTTCTTTAAAAACATTGAATAATAATTATGTTGTAAGCTTTACTAACTTCTTAGCTTAATTATGCTGTATTTTCTATAATAGGATGATAATACTAAACAACCATCAGTAGGGAATGTGCTTTGAGCTGTTTTCTTCCAGTAATTAGTAAGGTGATTGAATATCCACTAAATAAAGTGGGAGAATTTGTAAAGACCACTTGGGAGAATGTGTGCATTAAACAAGCATAGTCTTTCTATAATCACTATGCTTTAAACCTAATTAAACTCAAGAGAATCCAATTAAATGAAGGGGAAACAATAAAGCAATAAAATGATTTGAGGATAAGTTTGCTACTTGTAATCCAAAATTCTTTAAGAGTTAAACCCTATGATTAAAGTTTTAGGAAGAGGTAAATGGACTACTTGTATCTGGCAAACTGAATTTCAAATTGAATTGCAAATTCTACTACTAGATGAAATCATTAAACACAACTTTGAAAAATAATATTGATTTAAAAACTGTGTTTGGCTTTGCTGGTTCAAGGATACTCAGACTGTTTGTCCTTTTCTGACATGAGTGTATAAAATATATATTTTATAAAAACTTTTGAGATCTGATTTAGTAAATTAAAAATTCAAACAAGGTAATTTTTTTTTTTTTTTTTTTTTTTTTTTTTGGGACAGAGAGAGACAGAGCATGAACGGGGGAGGGGCAGAGAGAGAGGAAGACACAGAATCGGAAACAGGCTCCAGGCTCCGAGCCATCAGCCCAGAGCCTGACGCGGGGCTCGAACTCACGGACCGCGAGATCGTGACCTGGCTGAAGTCGGACGCCCAACCGACTGCGCCACCCAGGCGCCCCACAAGGTAATTTTTAATGAGACCATTAAAGCATATATAACAACATTTAGAATTATTTAAATTAGACAAGGTGTGGGGAAGATGGCAATGGAGTAGAAGGACCCTAGGCTCACCTCATACCTGGAGTACAACTAGATAACTATCAAATCATCCTAAATACCCCAGAAATTGACCTGAAGACTGGCAAAACAAACTCCACAACTAAAGGTAAAGAAGAGGCCACATCAAAGAAGGTAGGAAGTGTGGAGACACAGTTTGGAAGAGAAATGGCTTGTGGCCACTGTTGTGGGGAGAGAGCTGTGATCACAGAGAAAGATTAGAGACAGACTAGCACACAGGGGAGCACATGGGGAAAATGAAAGTGAGAGGGGCCGAATTTCATGAGCTCTTGCAACCAGCAGGGTATAAAACCTGAAAGTCAGGTTTTTAAAAAGTTTTAAAAGTCAATGGGCTTGGCTAGAATAGAGCCCAGAGAGCATTGTGCTGTTCTTGGAGAGAAGGCAGGCAAATAACTGTGGACGTACAGCTGGAAACAGTGGTCTGAAGAGTGCCTGGGACACACAGTGGGGAGGTTATTTGCTCATCTCAGAGTGCATCCCAGAGGGATAGCCATCACAGAGAGTCCCCCACTGGGAACAAAAAAACTGGCTAGCACCATTTCTTCCCCTACCCCTCAGCATAAGCATATGCCCATCCATGGGAAGAGCACAGAATTAACACTTGCTACCTAACTTATTTACACCAAGCTCACCCCCATGTTTCTGTGGAACCCCTGCTCCCAGTCATGCTTGCTTCAGTCCCAGTGATGTGGGCCCCCTCCCCAAAAAGACTAGTGCAAACCCCTGCTCATACCACATGCCCTGGCAGCAGAGTTCTGCAGAGTCTTGGTTTCAGTGGCAGTGGTGGCAGGTCTCATTTCACAAATAGACTGGAGCACACCTAGTTAAAATGCACTACATTCAGGTCAGGAACAAAACACTGCCCACAACAGGCAAAGAGAGCCTCTACAGATGACTGGCCTGAAGGATAGAGTAGCCAGGATAAAACAGCAGAGCACACAGCACACATTAGAGATGCTCCTGGAAGCACCAGGCCCTGGGAAACAGGGGACACTACATGGAAGTGCATGGAAGGGTCCATTGCCCTCAAAATGAGGAGACATGGTTGGTTTTCCTAACATACAGAAACAGGCACAGAGACCTAGACAAAATGAGAAGACAAAGAAATGTATCCAAAATGAAAGAACAGGACAAGGCTATGGTCAAAGATCTGTGTGAAACAGATATAAGTAACATGTCTGAGAGAGAATTTAAATTAATGATCATAAGGATACTCACTAGACTTGAGAAAAGAGTGCAAGATATGAGTGAGAGATAGCAGTAACACTGCAGAGATAAAGGGCTCAATAAATGAAATGAGAAACCTGCTTGGTAGAACGAGTGGCAGGTTGGAAGAAACAGAGGACAAATCAGTGATCTAGAAGACAGAGTAATGGAAAGTGAGTTAGCTGAACAAAAGAAAGAGAAAAAGAAGAATGCAAAATGAGAAAAGACAAGAAACCCAGTGACTCCATCAAACATAATAACATACATTTTACAGGAATCCCAGAAGAAGAGAGAAAATGGGGCAGAAAATTAAAGAATAGCTGAAAACTTTCCCAATCCGGGGAAGGAAACATTTATCCAAAATCAGGAGACACAGAGAACTCCCATCAAAGTCAACAAAACAAATCCACACCTAAGTAAAAGAGTGAAAGAGACTGTAAGTAAAAGAGACAACCAACCCAATGATTTTACAAGTGCGTGTGGATTACCTCTAATTTATGTTTTTCATTTGGACTACTAATTCACTCAGTAATTTCATAAAATGACAGTTTCATCAAGAAAAATGTTAAGATTTTGAGTTCAAAGTGACAACACACAAATTGTATATAGATTTTCCTCATCATCCTAAAACAAAGCATTAAAAGAGAAACATTTTTTCCATATTTGATGAAAATTAGAGATGTCTCTTTTTCCAAATCATTCTACATGAAGATAAAAAATGGAGGGAAGGAGAAAGAACAAATAACAATGAGATGAGGAAGGTAAAACTTGTGTGTGTGTATAAAATGGTTTATACCATGGAACTAAGTAATATTTCAGGAACCAGAGGCATCGTGCACACAAGAAAATGAAGATAAGGAGAGCGTGGTGATGGAAAAGAACAGTTTTAAAAAGCATAAAGTCTGACTTTTATATTCACGCTTAACGCTTACACTACAAGTAAGGAAAAGCTCCTCTACTAAGGAAGAGAGAAGGCTCTGAGGATGACGGTGATAATGCGCCATGAGGAAAACAGGAATGAGGTTCCTTTCACATTTGAGGAAACAAGTTTTCTTATCCACATAAGGCCCTACCTTCACAGGCAGGATATTGGAGGATATTTTAATGAATGATCTAAATTGCTCAAGAGAAAAGATCAATAAGTAATGATAACTCCACTTTAATTATAAAGCGTAAAATGTAGTATTCTGGCTCTCTTCAACAAGAATTATAAACCACATTCCTCAGATTCCCTTGTAAATAAGTTTCTGTATTAAAATGTAACCTCACAATTTACTAAATTTTGCAAAGTAGAAATAGGGTGAATTTATCTTTCTGGTGCTGATAGGCAATGCTAGTTAAAAAATAAGATTGTTGGGAAAGTTCATGGCATCCTGATCCAGGGGCCCGGTGTCTAATCACCATCACCACAGATGTGCAAATTTCTTGTAATAGCAGCAGTGACTTCTTGACCTATATTGCAAGTATCATCATGTGCCCTTGAACTAAACAGTCGAAAATATCAGCGTGCCTTTTTCTCCGTTAGACCCTCAACCAAAACTTCAACTACTAATCCCTTCTGAAATCCCTTCCCACTTTAAGTTTATATAACCTGCATCGAACCTAACTGATAGAATCATTAAATTCATTAAATATCTTACATTGAAGACTAGCCAGTATACCATTAGCTCTCCCAAACATGCAGTAGCATGTGCAGGCGTGTGCCCGCGCACGCGCGCTTGCACACACACACACACACACACACACACACACACACACACACACACTGATACATTTGGCAGAAATTCTAATCAGTTCTTTTGTGCTTCACAATGTAATAGGAATCAAAAATCAGGGGACTCATAGCATCTGAGCTAAAATTGTCATAATGGTAGGAAAAATGTTCTATTACAATTGAATCAAGAGAAAAAATATTTAGACATATGGAAGCAAATACAACTGAAAATACTTGTATGTACCAGTCAAAAGCAGATGAAATAACAGGGACATTGGAAGGTTTATTTGAAATTTTCAACAATATTTGAATTTTTAGATTATTTTCCTTAAGTGTTAGATTAAAAACATGAAAAAGGAAATAGAGTAATATTGAAATGAGTACACAGAATTATAACAGCAAAACTTATCCTATTTGAATTCATGTAGGGGCGCCTGGGTGGCTCAGTTGGTTAATCGTCTGACTTCAGCTTGGGTCATGATCTCACCGTTCTTGAGTTCAAGCCCCACATCAGGCTCTGTGCTGTCAGCTCAGAGCCTGGAGCATGTAGCCTGTTTCAGATTCTGTCTCCTTCACTCTCTCTCTGCCCCTCCCCTACTTGCGCTCTGTCTCTCTCTGTCTCTCAAAAATAAAAACTTCAAAATTTTTTTTAAATAAATAAATTCATGTATATTATTGTGCACTCAATTTATAGATAGTAGTTCACTGAGAAACTACTAACAGTAGTAAATTTCTCAATATATTTTCAATATAAACATGCTATTATATTAATTTCATTTATAGTATGTATAGAGTTATAAAGTGATTACTTTCTAATCTATTACTATTTGGTCAAAATTATACGTAATATAGTAAAAACCATTATGGTAGGTGTTTCAATTCTAGACTTAATGATATGATAGTGGATTTTATATAAAAAAGAAGTCAAATATATGAAATGTTGCAAGCAACAACTTTTTAAAGAACTTACCCTTTTTATAGTTTCGAGTATGTGGCTTTGACGTTCCATACTATTTTAGAAACTAAAAGAATCAAAATGAAAGGGTTTAAAATTGAAAGGAGAAGAGTGGTAGTTTATTGATTTTCATTTTAAATAAAAACCTTGAGTCCTAAAGGCATCAACCAATTCCCTTTTTCCATCTTCTTTTGAGTTTCAGACACAGTAATTGGAAAAAGTTTGTGCCTATTTGGGATACTAACAAAAAGATACATACCTCTCAATTTTTAAAATGAAACTTCCTCTACTTTTTAAGATGTGTGATTACAGATAACAAAAACGCCATTTATCTACCCATATGACTCGAATCATAATTGACTAAATAATAATTGACTATCTATTGCCAGTTACATAAAATATCTCTTTCATTTATTGAAGATTTCTGTGTTCTAGGCTATAAAGGCATTGATTTGTTTTATGTTTATTTGTTTCTAAATTGATGTTTCATTGCTTGGATATAGGAAATCTATTATTTTTGAAATATGTAATAATCTGTGCTGATAAGTAGAATAAGTGACTTACATAAACCACATTAATTTGTGTAAACTCTAGAAGTCCATGAAATACAGCTTTAGGACAATTAACATCTCTTCATTCTTCAAGGCATTCAGGATGCCACAGCTTGAAAATTTTTGAATTAACATTAGGAAAGTAAAAAAGTATGCTATGTGTTTAGATGTGAAGAAGATAAATATAATCATGGCATCTGGATGCTGGTGGGAAATCATCCCACTGTGACTCTTGACTGAGAATAATTGACTGAATGAGTGGATCTGGGGACGTGCAATAGATTAAATTCCTGGGGATGGGTGAACTTTGTAACCTTATCATTGGTGACTGTTTTTTGTAAAGAAAGTCTAAATGTCAGAAAAGTTAGCTGCAAAATCTATGATGGTGTAAAAATAAAAATGGTGTAAAAATAATAATATTTTAGTGTTGTTTTAATTGGTCAAGTTTCTCACAAAAAAGAGGTTAGAGTGGGAGAGAGCCAAAGCATAAGCGACTCTTAAAAACTGAGTACAAACTGAGGGTTGATGGGGGGGTGGGAGGGAGGGGCAAGTGGGTGGTGGGTTTTGAGGAGGGCACCTGTTGGGATGAGCACTGGGTGTTGTATGGAAACCAATTTGACAATAAATTTCATATATTTAAAAATAATAATAATATTGGTGAAACTATGCAGTTTCATTCTCTCAATATTTTTATTTAAAACATATTTAAAAATTTTTTTACAAAATAAGTAAATATTAAAAATTAAGTGTAAATTTGATGCTGAGAGTTTACACTAGTTGTTAAAAATGTTAATGTCCTTATATACTTTAAATGACTAAGTTCTTATTTGTAACATTCTGGTATCAAGGTAATGATAAATCCCGTTAATCTTAAAAGAGTTGACCTCATTTTAATACTATTTCAGCAACTCTATCAAATATGTTCATAAAATTTGGCAGAGATTATCTGGTAATAGGGCATGGAGAAACTGAGTATTTACTCTTGCAGAAAACAATTAAAATTCACAAAGAGGGGCGCCTGGGTGGCACAGTCGGTTAAGCGTCCGACTTCAGCCAGGTCACGATCTCGCGGTCCGGGAGTTCGAGCCCCGCGTCGGGCTCTGGGCTGATGGCTCAGAGCCTGGAGCCTGTTTCCGATTCTGTGTCTCCCTCTCTCTCTCTGCCCCTCCCCCGTTCATGCTCTGTCTCTCTCTGTCCCAAAAATAAATAATCGTTGAAAAAAAAAAAATTTAAAAAAAAAATTAAAAAAAAAAATAAAAATAAAAAAAAATTCACAAAGAAATTGATAACATATTTGAAGGGCCTAAAACATGAGCAGAGTAAAGGCAAAACTTTAAAAGAATTTATAATGTGTATCAGGTAAGAACTGTACATTGTATGATCATGTCTGGGATCTTCCCAGATTCCCCTCATGTGGAAACCTGTAGTCTTACAAAGTCTGGGGAAGATAATAGATTTTAGAACAGCTGAGCTACTGGAAATTTAACATTCTTGAAGCGAGAGAGCTACAGACGTTGGAAATCTGAAATTTAAGTATAAACTCTATTCCAATCCCTGGCTGATTGTTAAATTTTGTGTGCCATGGGAGAACCCAGGGAGCCTGGTGAAAACCAGCAACCCACACACATCTCAGGTGGCAGAATGTAAAAGCCTTCCTGGATTGAGATGGCAAATAACTGTTCTTGGTTCTTAAAGGACATGAAAATACAGGGAGGACACAGCAACACGAGAACTACAGAAAGACTAAGTCCAAAAGTCTTGAAGCTGTACAAATCTTTAATTTACTGGAGGCTAAGGAGTGGCAGGGGAGACACCCACATAAAGAGGTAAAATTAGTTAGATAAGGACAAGTATTATATCCCACACATGGCAGAGGAAACAGATTTTGTAGTTTGAGATCATTCGGGGCACTTTATAGTATCGCAATCCACAGAAAACAAGTCATGGTTATTGATGTGTTATCTACAATGTCCAGTCCTCAACCAGAAAATAATAGACATGAAAAGACACAGGAGATTATCACTTGTAATCAGGAAAGAAAGCAGTCAGTGACTCCATGTGCCCCCAGATTTTGGGTTTCACAGATAAATATAAAATATTGATGAAGATATCATATGAGTAGAGCTATGAAAGTTTGTATTAGTTTCTTACTGTTGCTGTAACAAATTACTCCAAACTCAGTAACTTAAAACAATACAAATTTATTGTTTTATCGTTGTGGGATTACTAATCTGAAATTAGTTTACTGGGATAAAGTCAGGATGTCAGGAGACCTGGTTCCTCTGCATGTATCAGGCAAATTCCTTTTCTCACTTCTTCCACTTCTAGAGGCTGTCAGGATTCTGTGGCTCTTGGCCATATCACTCAAATCTCTGCTCCTGATTTCACATCGCCTTCTCCTTTAATATGTCAAATCTCCCTTACTTATCTTCTATAAGGACACTGGTGGTTATAATTAGGGCCTACACAGGTAATTCAGGAAATTCTCCATCTCAAAATGCTCAGTTAAATCACATATGCAAATTCCTTTTAGCCATGTGATATAATATTCTTAGGTTCTGAGGATTAGTACATGGACACCTTAGGGGGCAATTACACAATTTATCACCAAAGCATGGGGGAAATATAAATATCAAATGAAAATTCTAGAGCTGGAAATTAAAAGTGTTCTTTCATAGTAGTTTGTGTTACCATATGTAACACACCAACTTCCATCATCATTCCTTGTGACACAGAGTTTTATACAAATGATCAGCTTCACATCTCACTCATGAATTGGTTAAATATACATTGTTTTTAGAGCAGTTTTAGGTTCACAGAAAAACTGAATAGAAAGTACAGAGAATTCCCATATAAACTCCTCCCCCATGCATGCACAGCCTGGACCCACTTGCTGTCCATATACCACACCACAGCCGTACATTTCTTACAGTTAATGAACCTGGAATGATGCACGATTATCACCCAAAGCCTACAGTTTACATTAGGGTTCACTCTTGCCATACATTTTATGGATTTTGACCAATGTATACTGACATGTATCCACCACTGCAGTATCACGCAGAATAGTTTCCCTGCCCTAAAAATCCTCTTGCCCTGCCGATTTATTCTATCTTCCCCTTTCTGCTGTTCCCTCTGCATTCCACATACTGATCTCCACATCTTTAACTCAAGTCTAGTAGCATGAAAGTATTGTTCATTGATCTCCTCTAAAATAACCAATAATTAAACAAACAAATATACAAAATAAAAACACCAAAAAAGAAAGGAAAACACCCCCTGCCTCTTCAGTTACCCCTTTATTGCTTTAATTTTCATATCAAAATCATCAAACTTTCTTCCTTACTTTATGTCACTTCTCAGTTTTCTGAGCTCTCAGGAGTATTCATCATCACTCCATTCCCTATGAACCATGCAGTTCTCTGGGCTCCTCATCCTGGTTTGAATTATTCACTTCTGGATGTTTCTTCTCAGTCACTTTTTCACACTCCTCAATCACTTGACCTCTAATGACTATTTTCCCAGGCTTTTCACATGAGCCACATATTTTCTCTCTATATACTTTCTTTTTTATTGATCCCATCATTTTCCATATTTTATATATTTACCTACATGTTGATGGCTTCTGAAAAATAGATATTTTAGATCTAAACTTTTGGCTCTTTTTATACCAAATTGCTTATTTCTTGTCTTGAATGTTTGTTCCACAGCACATTAAATTTAAGATATCCAGAATTGTGCCTCTTTTTTTTTTTTAACAACTACCCATGTCTCAGTCTTCTTTCCCCATTTCAATAAATGTCATTGCCATTTACACAGTTGTTCAGCTAGAGATATTTTGCTTACTAGCTGTGTGCCAGGTGTTTTGAATATTTCACTATTTTTCACAACATAAAACTTTTCAAGTTAGATATACTCATTCTCATTTTAAAAACTGGGAGCTTGTTGGTCAGAAGTCTTTAGAACACATTCCAAGATCACATAGATTTTACCTCAAAACACTTAGCTCCCATGCTACTTTCCAATAATAATTCTATAAAAATTTTGGTGTAACAGATTTTAAAAGAAACATAATATGACTTATGATTTCAAATTCATTTTTCCCTTCAAGTGAGGCACCTGGGTTTCTGGGCATTTATTCCAGTAATTATTCCATTGCTCAAAACATTTCAAGCTCCTCATTGCATAAGGGTATGCTTGGTTATGGTTTTTTAAAGGATCAAAATTATAGCATATGTATTTTTTAAAGAATTATTCTGCTATGAAGATCTAGAACACTTAGAAATTATTATAATTATAGAGTTTTCAATTAAAATGCAAAAATTGGGGCACCTGGGTGGCCCAGGTGGCTAAGATCTGACTTTGGCTAAAGGAATGATCTCACGACTTTTGAGTTCAAGTCCTGCATCGGGTTCTGTGCTGACAGCTCAGAGCCTGGAGCTTGCTTTGGATTCTGTGTCTCCCTCTCTCTCTGCTTCTCTTTGCTGGCACTCTGTATATCTCTCAAAAATAAATGAACATTAAAAAATACTACATAAATGAGTAAATAAATAAATATGCAAAAATATGGAGCATCTAGGTGTCCTAGTTTAGTGTCTGACTCTTGGTTTCTGCTCAGGTCATGATCTCACAGTTTGTGAGTTCGAGTCAGGGCTCTGCACTGACAGTTGTGGAGCCTGCTTGGGATTCTCTCTCCCTCTCTCTCTGCCCCTCCCCTGCTGTCTCACTATCTCTCCTTCCCAAAAATAAATAAATATATTTTTTAAATTGTTAATGCAAAAATAAAAATTTAGGTACAATTTAAAGCATTGAAATTTTTGGATGTTTATGTATGCTTGCATTCAAATATTGTCGTTCAATATAGTCATTGTGGGAGATATGTATATATCCCAATAATGCTCCTTGGCCTAAGTATTTTTGCTCATCATTTTTCAGATTTGTCCAATCTGATGGTTTATTACCTATAAAAATTATTCATAAATTTGTATTCACATTTCACATTTGAATATAAAGTTGTACATTCTAAATTACAAAAAAAAAGCTCTTCTATAATTAGTCATGCACTTTATCTACCTGTTTATGCACTAAATTGTACACGGTAAAATACAGTACAACTGGGTGTGAAAAACTAATTGGTTTTAATTACTAATTGGTTTTAATTCAGAGCCAGTAGGTTCTAGCTATCTATTCTCCTGTGTACTGTTATGTAATCGAATTCCTACCTGGCTGATGTTGTAGAAAGAATAACTAGTTATTCTTTTTATGGTGATGATATAACTTCTCCTGAGAAGTTACCTACAGAATTGGAGCTTGAAGGAGAGAAAATCTCACATGAGAAGGAATCTGTTCTTCCTTTTTAAAAAGTTGCCTAATCAATTCCAGAAAGGAAAGCAGAAAATAAATCTTAACATTTTAGGGGCACCTGGGTGCCTCAGTCGGTTAAGTGTCCGACTTCGGTTCAGGTCATGATCTCAACGGTTCGTGTGTTCGAGCCCTGTGTCGGGCTCTGTGCTGACAGCTCAGAGCCTGGAGCCTGCTTCAGATTCTGTGTCTCCCTCTGTCTATGCTCCTCCCCTGCTCTCACTCTGTCTCTCTCTCTCTCAAAAATAAATAAAGATTAAAAAAATAAAAAAAAACTTAATATTTTATACATTTGAAGAAATGAGGCTAATTAAAATAATAACAACTACCCTTTTATTATGTTCTAGCCATTCTGTGCACTTCAGAGATTTGACCTAACACTTTCCTTTCTGTACAACATTCTTCAGTTATTCATTCTTCTCTATTTTAATGATAATTAAAGTAAGATGCTAAGAAAGTTAACCAAGTTTATATAGCTAATAAGTGGGAAACCAGTAATCAGATCTACGTCTATCTATATCCAAATCCAAGGAAAAAATAAAAGAGAGATAAAGAGAAACAATGCCTAACTAGGTTTAATCCATCATTCCCCAAATTACTTAACTATGAAAACTTTTTCTACACCCCAATAATCCTTATTAATACCCTGTAGAGGTGTCCATGGAATGTTCTTGGGAAATGAAAATTATTTTTAACTTACTCATTTTGAAGACAAATCAACTTATATTAGGCTTAATATATTAGGGTATTTGTCCAAGATCACAGAGAAAGTTAGAACCAGAAGAGCATTGCACAGTGTTTGGAACATAGTAGGTATTCAGAATATTTGCTTTTATCCCTCTATTTAATTTTTTTTTATCCTCAATGTGATACCTTTCCACTATAGCACAACTTCTTAAATGAAATACTAGTAATAAAGAAGTTCTAATCAGTTTTATAAAAAAAAGAAATGGAATTTAACTATCATTTGGGATCATATTTCTTGGATTACTTGTCTACATCCCTTTATAGGTATTACCTCATTTAGTTTTTAAAATGATTCTATGGATTAGGTATTATTCCTCTTCTTTCACAGATAAGAATATGGAGACTAAAAGATGGTGTTTTTCAAAAGAAATTATTTATAAATAAAACGTTTCTTCATTTGCACCCAGATTTGACTAAGTTTACACTCTATAATCAAATAGTTAAAGATGGAAAGTGAGTTTGAGAGCAAGAGCAAAGTAAGAGACAGGAACAGCAGGGTTTTTCTCTAAATAGGTGATTTCCTGTCTTTTAGATAGAGCAAGTAAACAACCTCTCAGCAGATACACACAATTGCAAGGGTTGTTAACACAGAGGGCACACTGCGCCATTATACAGAAAGCTCATGAGATTTTAGATCCTCAGATAGAGTCAGGTAAACTTAAAATTAAGAAGGTAAACAATAATATCAAAAAGTATATGCAAATGCTTATTATAGGATCTTCAGCAGGGTGTGAAGTGCTCGTGGGCAGTAAGCAGTCTAACTTACTAGTTTACATTTCCCCACCTCTTAGCATAGTCCCTAGGACTTATTAGGCTTTCAAAGTGTTTGTTTTTTTGTTGTTGTTGTTTTTCTTAATACATGAACATTTTTCGTGTGGTTTTTGTTCATATATTTTTCAGTAACACTTGAGTAATACAAGAGTAGCAGTAATATCCTAAAACACTAAAAATAATTATGCAATTATATATGTAATAAAGATTGTATCTTTATTCTACATATATACTGGTGGCTGATTAAGACCGCTATATGCAATCTGATGTTTTAGAGTTCTGTGATTCAAAGAAAAAGGCATATGTGCCTAGTAAATGACTATCTTCTGATTCAGATTTTCATACCAAAGGAAGAAACAGTCTTTCCAGAAAACTCAATTGACAATATGCATTACAGATAGGACTCTGAAAAGCTAATTCAACCATATTTCCATTAAAGGCTGATTACCAAAATTAGATTATCCAAACATGAATGTAATTCACATTTACATGCTATTTTTATGTCAAAAATAATTTAAAATTCATTTTGGGTGTCGGGGGGGAGCATCTGGCTGGCTCAGTCAACGGAACACTCAACTCTTGATCTCGGGGTTATGAGTTCAAGCCCCACGTCGGGCATCGAGCCTACTTAAAAAAATTCATTTTGTGGAATTAATTCATAATGATATTGCATATGGTGTGACAGACACTCCTTGACCAAACTTTAATCAGGCTCCTCTAAGCCCTCTTTTCAACTAGACCTGACCTTGGTCCCATTCCTTGCCAGATATGCATAGCCCAGTTTTAGCAAAACTCCTGTTAAGTCAGTTTAGAGGGAATCCTCCCCTACACTCACATCTGATCACCCTAGCCTACCCTTCACAAGAATCCTGCTAGGTCAGTGTAGCAACAATTCTTCTTATCCTTGATGTCTCTCTCTCTTAGTAATTTTCCATTCACTGACACCCCCTACATGGTCCTTGGACATAAATACCCCCTTGTGCTTGTTTTGTCTGGAGTTGAATTCAATCTCTCTCCCATTTTGCGACAGTCTTGACACCTGTCACAACCATCACGAGGAGTCCTCGATACAAGTTGTCTGAAGTGTCAGAATATTTTTTTGTCTACAGATGTTAAGATTATTAGGCAACTACAAACACAGAGGCTGAATGTTTCTGGAAAAAAGTACTAGGCGCATTTTTTAATGATGATACAGTCCATATGAGAGTAAAAATAATATTAAAATGACAATTATATTGGCTAGCATTCAAACTGACTAACATTCATTGGCTAGTGAAACTGATCTGTGTGAACCAGGGTAGATGTGACCAGAGCTCATTGGCAGAGGAGGGCAGTAGATGACAGGAAGTACTCAACCATACATTATGTTCATAAATACATGATTAAAGGAAAGGGAGGCAAGGCATGGAGAATACCCTAGGAAGTTTGGTTAAGATCAATCAAAGCTTAAAAAGAACAAATGACAATCTAAGAGGAAAATTAGAAAGACAATTGTTTTATGATACTAATTTCTTATGCCTCTACATTTACTTTTGAAAGATCACATACTTATTTTAGAAGACTTATTTCAGTTCTAGATAAATATGTCTGACCACTCATGACAGTTCCCATCTTTCTCAACCTATGTGAATGACTGGAAAGCAGTTGTGCTCTTTAAATCTTAACATGATTAATAATTTGCATGAATATTTAAAATTTGATGTATAGACCCATTTTAGATTTATATTACCTGTTTGTTCAAATTTTACAATTTTTTCTCAATACTTAGTTAATGCTATATTGTCCCCACAGAGTTTAAAAACTATAATGTTACAATTTCAACTTTTGAATGAAGTTAATATTAATTTCTCTGCATTAAAAATAGAATGTAATCCATAATTATCATATCAGTTTGGAAAAGTCATAAAAGTATATCTGGATATACTTTTCCTGGAAGGAAAATGCTCTTCCCACATTCTAAAAGGAATGTATTTTATAAAAGTGGACACTATATATTATATTCAATAAGCTTCATCCCCCAAATCAGTGGATTTTAAATATTTCCTTCAATCTTAAATGAGGATGAATTAAGCAGGGTAAAAATATTGTTTCACACTCCATTTTGGGATCTTAAATGGAATTTTTAATTACAATTTGGGGGGGCTGCATTTCTTCTATAGAAGAATGAGCAAGTCATATAAATGTTTATCTACAGAAACAGCAATATCCCGTATATGTTTTATTTTCAATCATAAGGTGTCAGATTTCTAAAATAAATTGTATGTGTATACTAGAGATAGACAGAATGAATAAATATCTTTCCTGAGACTTGTTTCACATTAATTCCTTTGCGGGATGGGTCATGTTAGAATAGGTATAAATGAAATAGGATAGACTATGAGGTAAGAGTTGTTGAAATCCAGTGGTGAGTACATGGTGTTTTAAAAATATATTATAACTTTCATTTTGGCATTTGTTGAAAAACTTAGAAAACATCTAAGTGGTATTGGATATTTTTTGTAATGGTTTCTTCACTTTTTGTTAAATCAGATTAGTTTTCTCCAAGGTAGTTTTATTTTTTCACAAACTATATTTTTAATATTATTACTTTTTTCAAACTCCACTACCACCACAGTGCCACATTCAACAGCTCCTGCTTTTCTGCCTGAGTACAGCTTGCACACCTTCACATGGACATCCTCTGTTCAAATCAATTGAATCCATTCAGTGGCTCTTGGGATGAGAGAGTATTTCTCTTGGTACACAAAGCCCTATACTTCCTACCTTCTCACAATGCTTTGTCTGCTCACACTCAATAGACCTCACCCCACTGATCTCCATTCGGTCCCCCCTCTCAGACATGGTCTTCACTGCAATGCTTTTAATCTATCCTCTTTCTGACTTACTCCATTTTTGCCTAATACAACATAAAGTCTGTTATTGTGTTTTCCCTTATAGTAATAAGTAAAATCACATCATCTCCATTGCTCCTTCATAGCAATTTGAACATTTCCCTTCTTAGCAACTTTCAAAATTTATTATAATTAACTGTGTAATCATACATCTGGCTAAAATGTGACTCTTTTGTTCGTTCTGTATCCCATTGGAGCAACCAGTATCTTGCAAATGGTATGGACACTGAATAAATATCTTTCAAATATTACTAGAAGTCGATTCAATGGCTGGGTTGGGCAAAGAGTTTGTCCTATCAGAAAAATGCAGTTTTAACTGTAAAGTAGCCATAATTGTGTAAATTTACTTTTATGTGGCCAGAAATTATTATTTACATATTGAATATTTATTTTATTTGTTTATCCACTAATTCAAAGAGAATAAACAACACGGCAGTGTTTAACTTCTGAACTTGCATGGTAGTTCAAAGTGCTGCAGGTCCATGAACTTGCAAACTCATGAATTTGCAAAGATATGTGAAGGGAAGCTACACAAGACAATTAATAAACTAATTAAACTCACAGAGTCAAATTTTCTCAGACATCAGAAGTGCTAAGAAGTAAAATAAAGTCTGGTAAGCAGACGATAGCTAATTCTCTATCAAAGTTTGCCACTTTTCATAACTTTAGCTTAAAGGAAGGAAGGAAAGAAGGGTAAACCCTAAAACCATATAATAGACTGTTATCTCCACTCTAATCATTTCCACACATATTTTATTTTTTCCTCTTATTATTACTCATAAGTTATAAATGTGACAGAGATCTTTATTCCTCAATTAGTGTGACACCATTAACAGCCCTAGTGAATTTGCCTGCTGGGCTAATGTGCTAATGCAAATGCTTCTTTAGTTTGTTGGATATTTGGTAAATAAGTTTAAGTTGACATGGTAACATTAGTCCTATGACTAATTTTACTGAGTATTGGTTTACTTCTGTGACCCTCATTTCGTATGTACTTAATCGGGATTGACCTGTAAAAGATGTTTCAAACTGCCTAGGAAGTACATTTTCCTTCTATACAAGTATTGCGTACATTTAAAATCAATGACAAATGAATCCATATATTTTAAAATAATGTTAAATCCCAAGATCAGACAACAGAATAAAAACTAAATGGTGATATTGGAGGGAATTGTGTAATTTATATATTTAACAAATTTATATATTTAAGGAATATATTTATATATTTAACAGAATAAAAACTAAATGGTGATTTTGGAGGGAATTGTGTGATTTCTATATTTAACATGTTTAAGAAATAGCATACTTTAAGTAGAAATAATATATTGTTAGACATTTTACTTTTTTGCATTAAAATTATTACCTGTAAGGACCATGAATTACCTTGGAAAACTGTTTGGTGATTTCTTATGGAGATGAACATGTATGTAGCATATTAAAGGGTCATCTTACTGGCTATCCAAGTGTACACAAAACTTATGTGTAAATTTTTTAATACCTCTATTCATAACTGTCAATCCCTTCACTGGTGTATGGGTAATCAGCCAGTGATTCATGTAATTGAGTACTACTCAGTGATAAAAATAATAAACTGTTGTGTGAGACACACAAAACAGATGAGTCTCCGACGCATTATCCTAAGAAAAAGGAGCTAAACATGAGATACTACTCATTGCATGATCCCATTCTTATAAATTTCTTGCAAAGCAAAACTGTAAAAACACAAAATTGATCAGTGGCTGAGAGGGTCTTGCGGATGGGACAGGGGATTGCCCGCAAAGGAGCACAATGGAGTTGTTTTAGTTGATTCAGATTATATATTGTGATTGTAAAAACCCATTAAAATGTACAATAGAGGGGCACCTGGGTGGCTCAGTCTGTTAAGGATCTGGCTCTAGGTTTTGACTCAGGTTATGATCTCTCAGTTCCATGAGTTCAAGCCCACGTCAGGCTCTGTGCTGACAGAGCAGAGCCTGCTTGGGGTTCTCTGTCTCCCTTGCTCACTCTCCCTCTCTCTCTCCCTCTCTCTCTCAAAAATAAATAAATATACCTTTAAAAAGTACACAATAGAAATAATTAATTTCACTGTGTATAAATTATTTTTAACCTCCCCCCTTCCAAAAAAAAAAAAAAAAAAAAAAAAAACAAAACACAAACAAAGTATCTGTGAAGGGATAAAGTCCTCACCAACAGTTAGCTGAGATTCTAGTGCAAGCAGGGCACGGTTATTTCTGACTAAAATCTAGGAGAAATTAAGGTAATGCACTAAAGGTTACTGTTTATCAAAACTATTTTTCTTTTCTACCTGGCACAAGTTAAACTATATTTACTGGGCTCCCTCAGAATTTGATGAAGTCATATGTTAAATTATACCCAATGGAAGGAGAGTTGTGGGACACCCACATTTGGCACATTTCCATTCTCATTCTCTTTCTGCCACTTTGACAGAGAGCACAGGTTGACTCTGGAAGTTGAGTGTTATTGAATATACTATAAACAAACAATGGAAGAAATTTTGTATTTATTTTCAAAAACTAAAATTTCTCAGGATGGGAATTTTCTACAAAGACAAACATTTGCAAGGATGTATGAAAACAAGCTAGACGCAGTATCATTCCCAGTGAAACTTTAGTCCAATTAAAGAATTTATATTCTGGAAGTGTGAATGATGACCATTTGTTTTTGATGGGGGAAAAAGATCAAGACAAATTTTTAAACTGACTGCTTGCATACTGCTGTTATAATGAGATCACTTAAGTTAATCATGATCTTTTATCTATGTTTATTTGAAAAAATACAACTTCTTGAACATATTAAATTTGTGAATAAACTGTGAGGCAGACAGAGAAGAAATTCCAGTCATTAGACTATTTTTAGCTTATTATTTCATCAGTCATAAAGATATAAATAGTCAAGTCACATTCAAGGTTTTAACATTTGTTTTTCATGATTTATATGTACATATATGTATATTATATGTATATTGTACACTGTATACATATTGTATACATATTGTATACATATATGTATTGTATATATGTATTGTATATATATATGTATATATATGTATACTGTGTATACATGTGTATATGTGTATTGTATATATGTATTGTATATATATGTATATATATGTATACTGCATACATGTTGTGTACATATATGTATTGTATATATGTATTGTATAAACATATATGTATAATGTATATTATATGTATAATATATTATGTAAATATATATATGTACATATAATGTTATATATTATCCAGAAGTTACCTCCATGTGTTAATTATCTGTGTCCAGTTAAGGTTTAAGACACTCAGATGTTGTAGAAGTTCAATAAGCATTGCCAAATGAGGCAATTTTCTGAAGATCAAGGTAAAAATACAGAGGATACCAACTTAATGAAACTAGAAAGGATAGGCCAAAAGTAATCATTTCAGAAACAGAGAGAAGCCACATCTAGTCATGCACATGAAAGTATCTTCCTGCCCCAGCTTCCGAAATTCTTTCACTATGTTGAAGTTGGTGTTCTCTCTGATGCACCTGGCATTCTATAGATGTGATTCAGCATTTGGTGACACTTGAGTAATGAAAAGAAAGATAATCAGCAACAAGTGTTGGTAAGCAACTGCAGATTTGATGTACAAATGGGAAAGATATTCTCATCTTTCTATTTATCATGCTTTTACTTGTACTCAGATTTTTTTCCCTTTTGTAATAATTTTATGAAACACCTAATTGAGATTTTTAGGACTTTTCTCAGTTGTATTACATTTATTTTTCTTCTGAAGATTTAAACTACTATAATTTTAAACATTAATGCTTTGGTTTCCAGATGAGGTTACAATTCAGTGAAATTAGATGATTTGCCCAAAGTCATAGAGTTAGTTATGGTAACGTCTGTATTTAAACAAGATGGGTCTGTTGGGTGGAGGGGAGATGGCAAATTGTTGCAAGAGCCTTTTGTGCTGAGTTTTCAATAGTTTTATTTTCTGTCCTTGTCCACTTCTCCTTGGAAGCAGAAGCTGAAGCTAAGATAGTTTATTTGGAGGGGTCATTATGCACTGGCAGGCGAGAAGGAGGGCGGTACAGGAAAGGGAATGCAGACAAGAGGAGTACATTCTGTAGGCAGTGACATGGAGTAATCCTATTGGATCACTCTGGGAAATGATGCACAATACATGCTTTAGATGTATTGTGGCCAAGAGGAATGAGAATAAGAATATTAGTAACCCCATACCTCTCTGGTACTAATGAAGGTCTATTCTCTGCCGTACAATTTTTTTCCAGTCACCTCTGCCCTACTTGTAGATTCACAGTGTGGGTTTCAGCAAGCCAGGATATCTGTTGTACAATGATGTGGCACTGACTACTGGAAGTATGACCAAAAATAAGAAAATTGAAACAGTTATAGATTTAATTCTGGCAGGTCTGACCTCCCAAACTCATACCTTATATAATACTTGTAAAATCCTGGTGACATTGGTTCCACTATTATTCACACTGCACATGGAAAAATCTAAAGATCCAGGAATGTTTAATAATTTTCTCAAGGTTACACAATCTAGAAGTGGAGTAGACCCAGGACTCCTGGTAAATATCTGAGTTTCAAATCTGTGATGTAATCACTTTTCAATAATTTTTCAAAGATACTAATTTGTCATAGTTTTATATTGTTATTTTAATATTGAAAGCTAGTCTATTAATTTTAACAGTAATGTAAAGTGAAGAAATGGTGTCTTTTTTCCTAAGATTTTTTTTTGTCCTACAAGTATGTCTATGAAACTAGAGTCAATCCACTTTGATTTAATTAGCTAAACTCACTTGTAAAATCAGATTGCATAGCAGCATTCAGGAATGTCAACACTATGTTGACAGGCTATTCAGATCCCCTCAGAATACTTCATGGAAAATCATCACACCCAAACAATATTCTCTGATATTATTTTAGACAGCTTATATACAATGGGTACACAAGATAAGAATAGTGTAGAATGCAAATATAAGAATATATTAGATTTAATAATTTGAAAGAGGTAGGTAAGTTTAAAGGAAGAAATGGACAAATTCCTAGAAACTCACACTGTCCAAAATGAAACATGAAGAAAGAGAAAATTTGATCAGACCCATAACCAGTGAAGAAATTGAATAAGTAATCAAAAATCTCCCTACAAACAAGAGGCCTGGGCAAAATGGCTTCCCAGGGGAATTCTACCAGCCATTTGAAGAAGAGTTAATACCTACTCTTATCAAAATGTTCCAAAAAATAAAAATAGAAGGGACATTTCCAAATGCATTGTACAAAGTCAGCATTACCTTGATTCCAAACCCAGACAAAGACCCCTGTAAAAAGAAGAATTATAGGCCAATATCCCTGATAGGCATGGAGGCAAAAATTCTCAACAAGATATTAGCAAATTGAACTCAACAGTACATTAAAAGAATTATTCATCATAATCAAGTGGGATTTATTCCTGAACTGCAGGGCTCGTTCAATATTCACAAATCAATGAATGTGCTACACTATATTAATATAAGAAAAGAACTATATGATTCTGCTAATAAATGAAGAAAAAGCATTTGACAAAAGACAGCAGCCATTCTTGATAAAAACCCTCAACAAAGTAGAGATGGATGGACCATACCTCAACATCATAAAGGCCATATCTGGAAGACCAACAGCTAATATCATCCTCAATGGGGAACCTAAGAGACTTTCCCCCTTGGTCAGGGTCAAGACAAAGATGTCCACTCTCACCATTATTATTTAACATAGTGCTGAAAGTCTTAGCCTAAGTAATCAGACAACCAAAATAAATAAAAGGCATCCAAATCAGCAAGGAAGTAGTCAAACTTTCACTATTTGCAGACAACATGATACTCTATGTAGAAACCCCAAAAGGCTCCATTAAAAATTGCTAGAACTAATACATGAATTCAGCAAAGTACCAGGATATAAAAATCAATGTGCAGAAATCTGTTCCATTTCTATATAGCAATAATGAAGCAGCAGAAGAAGAAATCAAGGAATCGATTCCATTTTCAATTTCACCAAAAACACTAAGATACTTAGGAATAAACCTAACTAAAGAGATAAAAGACTTAACTCCAAAAACTATAGAACACTTATGAAAGAATTTGAAGAAGGCACAAAGAAATGGAAAAACATTCCAAACTTGTGGATTGGGAGAACAGACATCGTTAAAATGTCTATAGAACCCAAAGCAAATTCACATCTAATGCGATCCCTATCAAAAGGCCACCAACATTTTTCACAGAGCTATAATACACAATCCTAAGATTTGTATGGAGCCACAAAAGACCCAGAAGAGCCAAAGCAATCCTGAAAAAGAAATACAAAACTGTAGGCATCATAATTCCAGATTCCAAGCTATATTCCAAAACTGTAGTTATCAAGACAGTATGGTACTGGCACAAAAACCGACACATAGATCAATGGAACAGAATAGAAAACCCAGAAATGAACCCCATGGCTCTATGGTCAACCAATCTTCACAAAGCAGGAAAGAATATACAATGGAAAAAGGACAGTCTCTTCAACAGTTGGTGCTGGGAAAACTGGACAGTGACATGCAGAAGAATGAAACCAGACCACTTTCTTACATCATATATGAAAATAAATTCAAAATGAATAAAAGGCCTAAATGTGAGACAGGAAACCATCAAAAACCTGGAGGGGAACACAGGCAGCAACCTCTTTGACCTCAGCCATAGCAACTTCTTACTAAAACATAGCCTAAGACAAGGGAAACAGAAGCAAATATGAACTATTGGGACTTCATTAAGATAACAAGCTTCTACACACAGAAAGAAATAATCAACAAAATGAAAAGGCAGCCAATTTGGGAGAAGATATTTGCAAATGACATATTGGATAAAGGGTTAGTATCCAAAATCTATAAAGAATGTATCAAACTCAGCATCCAAACAAACAAGTAACCCGGTTACGAAATGGGCAGAAGAGTGGCACCTGAGTGGCTTAGTCAGTTAAGTGTCTGACTTAGGCTCAGCTCATGATCTCATGGTTCAGGTGATCGAGCCTCGCGTCAGGTTCTGTGCTGACAGCTCAGAGCCTGGAGTCTGCTTCAGATTCTATGTCTCCCTGTTTCTCTGTCCCTCCCCTGCTCATGCTTTGTCTCTCTCTGTCTCTAAAAAATAAATAAATGTTAAAAAAATTAAAAAAACAAAGAAATGGGCAGAAGACATAAATACTTTTCCAAAGAAGATATCCAGATGGTTAACAGAAACATGAAAAGATGCTTAACATCACCCATCATCAGGAAAATACATATCAAAACCATGATGAGATACCACCTCACACCTGTCAGTATGGCTAAAATTAACAACACACATACACACACACACACACACACACACATACACACACACACACAACAACAAGGTGTTAGAAAGGATGCAGAAAAGGGGAATCCTCTTGTACTGTTGGTAGGATTGCAAACTGGTGCAGCCTCTGGAGAACAGTATGGAGGTTCCTCAAAAAACTGAAATAGAACTACCTTATGATCCAGCAATTACACTATTAGGTATTTACCCAAAGGACACAAAAGTACAGATTTGAATAGGTATATGCACCCCAATATTTAAGCAGCATTATCAACAATATCCAAAGTATGGAGAGAGCCCAAATGTCCATCGACTGATGAATAGATAAAGAAGATGTGGTATCAAAATAAGCCAATCAGAGAAATACAAATTCCATATGATTTCACTAATATGTGGAATTTAAGAAACAAAACAGATGAACATATGGGAAAGAGGGAACAAAAGAGAAGAGAGAGAAACAAAGTGCAAGAGACTCTTAATGATAGAGAACAAATTCTGGGTTGTCAGAGGGAGTATGGGTGGGAGATGGGCTAGATGGGTGATGGGTATTAAGGAGGGCACTTGTTGTGATGAGCATTGGGTATTGTATGTAAGTGATGAATCACTGATTTCTACTCCTGAAACCAATATTTTACTGTATGTTAACTAAAATTTAAATTAAAAAATAAATAACATGTTAAAAAATAAAGGAACAATGTTATATAGGAAACAAAACATCTGTTTTGAAATTTTAAAAAAATCTTGATTATAATTTTAGCATGGCAATTGAAAGTGGTATATTTTTGTGCATTTGTATTCTTTAGGCCTTGTTTTTATTAACTTAGAAAAATTAATTCAATAAACATTTATTGGAAACAAACAAGCCAATCATTGTGCTTTGTCTTACAAAGGTTAACAAGACAGGATTTCTACCTCATGAAGTGTAAGGAAGACAGGTAATAAGCAAATAAATAACAGTTGATGATAAGGGCTGTAATGAAAATAAAATTATGTGATACTAGGAAGGGAAAGAAGAACTCCTTGATATTGAGAGTTCAAGGTAAGGATCTCTGAGAAGGTAAGAATTATGGAGAATGAAAGAATAATTCAGCCATGAGAAGCACACCAAACAGGAAAAATAGTTCCAAGATCCATGGCAGAGGTGAGCTCTGTGTGCATAAGGTACAAGGAGAGACGAATGTGGTTGAATAATTTTAAACAAAGGGTCAGGGGAAGCAGGTGAAGTTGTAGATAGGGAAGGATCTGATCTGGTATTGTGTAGAGCTAAGTAATTCATACAAAAAATTTTGATTTCATTCTGAACAAAACAAAAAGCTAATGAGGATTTTGAGAAAGGGTGATACATAATACAGTATCTATCTATCTATCTATCTATCTATCTATCTATCCTCTACCTATCTATCTACCTACCTACCTACCTACCTATCTATCTACCCAGCCACCCACCCACCCCCCTTCTAACTCAGGATTCAGCTTTTCCTTGAATAGAAGAAGTGGAGATAACTATAAGTAAGTAAATTTGGAAAATTATTCTAAGTTAAAATGAATAGGGATGAATTATATTTTGTTAACATTTTAAGAAAGATAAAAAAAAACATACTAGGAAGAAGGAGAGAGTGAGAGCTGGAGCAGGAACAGGGAGGGAGAGGAAAGGATTGAAAGGAAGAGACAGGAGGAAGAAGGAAAGGAAAGGAAGAGAACAAAAAAAGACAACATATTTAGGTTATTGATGAGATAAGATGTATTGGTGTACCTTTTGTTGGTTGTAAGTTACACTTTATTTGAATAAATTTAATTTTTCCTGCACAGTGTACAGAAACAAATTCAGAACTGCAGGAAACACAAGTTTCAGGGTATTGAATACTGTTTCTCTTGACGGAACTTCTTTAGTGATTTTTTTCTGTTTTCTTGTGAAGCTTTTCAAGAGGACTATTTGGGGTAAAATGCCTGTTCTGGACTAATGAATATGTATGTTTGGAAGAAGGGAAGTATAGTTTGATCACTGTGATCATATGTATACTTCTGTGTATAGGTGGAAAATGTTCATATTTAAAAGGCCACTTCACAGTCAAAAGCCAATCCTTGCTATAGCATGGGGAATAATCAGTTCTGGATGGAAGGCTCGGGGAAGTCTTGCCAAAGGAGTGATATCGGGGCTGGATTTTGAAGGAGCAAATAACCAGTTCAAGTCAATATGTATTGAAGACTTATTAAATTCATGTTACTCTGTGATGGTGCCGTGAAGCATACAGAAGTGAATAAAATAGAGTTTCTCCAATACAGGGATTTACAATCTAATGAAGGAGACTAACACATATACATAAGCCGCTGTGGAAGGTCTCTTGACATCATTAAACTTAATCCTGGGACATACTGGGATGTCAGGCATTCTTAAAAGGCTTAGTAGCCATTATAACACATGCAGCAATGGCTTGGGACAAGTCAGCTAGATAAAAATTAGTCCATTGAGGATGGACTTAGCTTTGATAATGTGTCTATTCAACACAGTTATTGACTATATATTTGGCCAGGAAAAGACAAGGCCCAAAAGACAGAGATAAAAATTTGGTAGTTTCGTCAAGGAACTTAAAATCTATTAAAGGGTAATTTTAATGCAGTTTAACCCATATTTTGCAAAAGTACTAAACCAAGACTGCTATAAATCACAGATGGTTTGTAAAAACAACTTTCAGTTGCAGAGTCTTCAGGTTGTTGGCCTATTTTCCTTCCCATAACCCTCTTAAGTAGGTCCTATAGTGATCACCATTTGCAAATGAGAGAACCCATGTGCAAAGAAGTTAATGAACTTGCTCCATAAGTAGGAAAGGAATATTCAAGCTCTTGAGCAGTGTGGCTCCAGAGTCCATGCTATCAAGAGATAACAGAAAAACACCAATAAACATGGAAAGCATAGAAAAGATCCAGTATGGAATTTTCAGAAAAAAAAAATATTTAGTAAAACATTTCAGTTAGAAAAAATATGGTGGAAGTAACTGAGTTAGGAAGTTGGCAAAGGAGGAAATTGAGGTCATATCAAACAATTGCAGATTTTTGAATTGGGGTATTTTTTAGTGATCAAGTAGTCCAATATCTGGCTCTGAAAGTTGGTTGTTGGAGACATGTTACTATATGAGAATTAGTGTTGCTTTCTTGGTTTTTTCCTTTTGGTTAGAGTTATCCAGGATGATGTCTGGGTATTTGGGGTGAAAAATTTTGCTTGCTACCATCCAAAAATCACCCTTAAAGTGAATCCTTCTTTCTAACCCAGTGCAGCTAACAGAGCGCATGGAACCTAACTCAGCTGCCATATCTTTGACTCATCCTTCTCATGAACCCTATGCCAAATGTCCATTGGCTCAACTTCTTAATCTCTTATTCAGTCTATCTCTTTATCTTCATTCCAAGTGTCAGTGTGACCATAAACTACTTCAAATCAGTGATACATTTTATCTCAAAACTGCAAGAATATAAGTGGTCCTGTTGATCCAGAATGGTCCACTTTTAATGATCTCAGAAGATTAACCTAATCTAGTTTCCAAGTAAATCCTCTGCTAAAAATCCTGTTGATCCCAGCAAATAAAGTCTGATTCCTCATATTGGATGAAATACACATATATGACTGTGCTGCTGACCACGTTTGCTTGCTGGTCCCCCTCCACTCAACTTAGCTCTTTTGCTCCCTTTAGTTTCTTAAAATTACCTTTATCACTCACTTTCAGGATGTTTCATATGTTTGTCTACTTAAAGTATTTTCTTTACTACTGGCCATCCTCTAATTTAAGTCTGATCTAACCTATCAACACCTTAGGTAAGCCTCTCCTTCTTCCTCTCAGACTTTAATTCCTCTTAATTTCTTCCATGACTATTCCTACTCTAGCCCTTTTTTATTTTTTTGATTGTTATTATTATTGCTATTTATTTTTTACACCTACAGAGAAGTTGCTTGCATAGTATATCTTTATCCAGGCTTATTTCTTGTTGACATTTTACCCCACTTGTTTTATAATTTTTTCTCTCTCGCAATCTATATATACCCACTATATATAATAGTGTATATATCTATAATGGTGTATCTAACAATATATCTATTACATGTAGAATATCTATATATAAAATAGATATACTATTATACACATATATACTATTAAATATAGTATTTATATATATAGTGTGTACATATACTGTATATAGTAATATATGCATTTTAATGATATATATGCTATTATACATACACTACTATATATTATATATATGATTATACATTACGCATAAATATAGCAACACACTGTATACAGAATGTGTATATATATATGGCATATAGCATCAAATATATATATATATATATATATATACATATATGCATACACACACACACATGCACCTAATTGGTCCTTTTTCTCTTGAGAATGCTAATATGTTAGAGAATCATCCAAAATACATAGACAAGCATGATGTAATTATACTTCCTTATTCATCAATTCCAGTGTTAATTATAATTATCAACTCTCCTTTCATGCAAAACATGTACTTCATTCTTCTAATTTTTTTTAGAGTACCGAAAGATATGAATTTATTGCCATTATTATGCTAGGTCTGCTGCAAACCTGATCTGTCTTCCCTTGTAGGTTAGGGACTTTTTTTCCCCTTGCTGCTTTCATGATTCTCTCCTTGCCTGAATATTTTCTGAATTTGACTAGGATATGCCTTGTTGATGGTTGGCTTTTGTTGAATTTAATGGGAGTCTTCTGTGCTTCCTGGGTTTTGATATCTGTGTCTTTCCCCAGGTTAGGAAAGTTTTCCACTATGATTTGCTCACATAACCCTTCTACCCCTTTTTCTCTCTCTTCCTCTTCTGGGACTCCTATGATTCGGATGTTGTTCCTTTTTAATGAGTCACTGATTTCTCTCATTCTTAAATCGTGCTCTTTTGCCTTAATCTCCCTCTTTTTTTCTGCTTCCTTATTCTAAGTTTGTCTTCTATATCATGGATTCTCTGTTCTGCCTCATCCATCCTTGCCGCCGCTGCATCCATCCGTGATTGCAGCTCAGTTATAGCATTTTTAATTTCATTCTGGCTATTTTTTAACACTTTTATCTCTGCAGAAAGGAATTCTAATCTATTTTCGACTCCAGCTAGTATTCTTATTATCGTGATTCTAAATTCTGGTTCAGACATCTTGCTTGTATCTGTGTTGGTTAAATCCCTGGCTGTCGTTTCTTTATGCTCTTTACTTTGGGGTGAATTCCTTCGTTTTGTCATTTTGAATGGAGAAAAGGAATTAATGAGGTAGAAAAATTAAAATTAAAAAAATTAAAATTAAAAAATTAAACACACACACACACGCACACACACAAATCTAATAAATGATGCTAGATCCTAGGTGTGTTTTGGTCTGGGTGTTGAAAGTGGTTTGACAGATTAGGGGGGAAAAAGGTGGGAGGAAAGGAAATCGTTTGTGAATTTGAAAAAATGAATACACTGAAGTAGACTAAAATGAGAGGATGGGAGTAAAATAGAATTGGAAAAAATTTACACAAAAGTAAAGAATATAGTAGGAAAAAAATAAAGAAAAACATTTTTAATAAAAATTAAAAATAAAAATGAATTTTTTCTCTTTCTGTATTCAAGAAAAAAGAAGAAACAAAAA
The DNA here is from genome assembly GCF_028749965.1 of Puma concolor. Lineage (NCBI taxonomy): Eukaryota > Metazoa > Chordata > Mammalia > Carnivora > Felidae > Puma > Puma concolor. The sequence continues at coordinate 19,300,862 of NC_141667.1, read as the reverse complement.
AGAGAAAGAAAAGAAATCATTTGAAAATTTGAAAAAGTGAATACACTGTAGTAGACTAAAATAAAATGATGGAAGTAAAATAGAATTTGAAAAAATTTACATAAAAGAAAAAATAGTAAAAAAATTAAAGGAAAAATATTTTTAATAGAAATTGAAAGTAAAAATGAGGTTTTTCATTTTCTGCATTCAAGAAAAAGAAAAGAAACAAAAAAGAGAAAAAAGAAAAAAGAAAACAAGGAAATCGTTTGAAAATTTGAAAAGGTGAATACACTGAAGTAGGCTAAAATAGAATGATGGAAGTAAGATAGAATTTGAAAAAAATTACACAAAAGTAAAAAAATAGTAAAAAATCAAAGAAAAACATTTTTAATAAAAATTGAAAATAAAAAGAATTTTTTCCCTTTCTGTATTCAAGACAAAATAGTTTAAAAGAGAAAAAAAAAAGATGGACCTGCTAACAGATTAAAATAGGACTGAAATTACTTCGTTTTTCCCTAGAAGTCAGACTAATGTAGTGCTTTATAGTCCATAAACTAAGTAGGCGGTGAGACTTGTGTTCTTGAAGAGTGAGGTTGGCCCAGTTGGGCGGGGCTCAGTGTAATGGCTCCCCTCTCCACCAGATGGCACTGCTAGCCTACTGGGGTGGATCTTTGCAGCGCTTGTAGGTGCCTATGCGCATGCGCGGGGGCAGTGACCATGGCATCGCCCAGTTACCCAGTCTCTGAAATATGGGAACTCTGTTCTCTCCAATCAGCAATTGCACACCTGTCCTCTGTCTTCAGCTTTTGTCCACTCCCTGCTTCTTCACTGTCTGTGACCAAGCCCCAGGCAGCACCTCTCTCTTGAGTCTTATCTCAGATGCGGCTGTTTTCCCTGGCCCCTTACTTTTGAAGGACTGCGGGTTTGACCTGTTCCTCCCCTCTGCGGGAGGGTCTCACTGAGCAATGGCCAAATTCTGGCTGCACCCAGGAACTCCTGCTGGACCCAGCTGCTGCCTGAGCCCCAAGACTGCGGCCAGGTGCCAGCCCGTCCCAGAAAAAGTTCGCGAGATAGTGTAACAGCAGCTTTTCAGGGATTATGGAAAATCACAACACACATCGGGCACCAGGACCTTGTTCCAGCACCAGCGAATGTGGCCGTTTTCTGGGGTCTGCTGGGACCAGGTGGCTTCAACAGTCTCTACCACATGTCCTTCCAGCAGTGGAACCGCTTTTCCCTGTGTGGACTGAGAACCTCCCGGACCCCACTCTGTTCCTGGGGATTCACCTTTCCCACCAGAGCACCGCCAGGTATGGAGCTGCGGAGTTGCAGCCTTTGCGCTCGCCTTGTTTGCAGTCTTCATGGAATTTAAACCCTCTCCTTTCTCCTTTCTCAGTTTAGTTCCTGCGGCTGTTTCCAGTTTTCCACTTTCTCTCCAGCTGCTTTTGGGGAGGGGTACTTTTCCCACACTCTCCCCCGCCCTAGACGCCATCCTCTCTCCACCTGCAAAGGCGGCTCCCTGCCCGCTGCCAGCTTCTCTCTCTCCAAGTTCACCTCTCTGTGCCACGTACCTGCTGAATTCTGTGGGTCAGGTTGTGCAGATTGTTGTGTTAATCCTCCAATCAGTTTTCTAGGCCTGTAGGATGGTTTAGTGTTGGTCTGGCTCCATTTCATGGACGCGAGACACACAAAAAACTTCCATGCTGTTCTGCCATCTTGGCTCCTCCCTCATGAATCTCTTTTCATTTTTATTTTTTGTAAAATCCTTTCAGAATTGCATCCATCCATCCTATGAATCTGATTTGAAACTGTCACTTTTCCATGAATACTTTTTATTTTGTTTCATCAACTACAATTCACACATATTCTGTTAATCTGAAAGTGCAAAATCATACTTTCTGAAAGCTTTTCAACATACATGTACTTAGAAATAATTTTTTCCCTGCTGTCAAACTCCAGTTAGAAATGTGTACTTTGAAGATCATTCATACATATCACATATCAGGACATGTGTTATTCTTCTATAATATTTAAAGACATACTGTGCAGAGAATTTCTTATATTGTTTGAAATCTTGTTATAAATTAGATGAACAAATTTTATTCTCTCCACCTAATATTTTCCAGTCAAAACTTCTCTTTGAAGGTAAAGGCAAATAACAATTTTTTATGTTTGTTTTAATTTTGGCTATCATATTTGCTTACTTTATTTCCCTCAACATGAATTCCTTAAGTTAGCATAGGTAGCTCACTTTTTAAATTAATTAATTTACTTATTTTGAGAGACAGAAAAAGAGAGCAGGGGAGGGGCAGAAAGAGAGAGAGAAGAGGGAGAGAATCCGAAGCAGGCTCCGCATTGTCAGTATAGAGCCTGACGTGGGACTTGAACTCGTGAACCATGGGATCATGCCTGAGCCCAAATCAAGAGTCAGATGCTTAACCGACTGAGCCACCCAGGTGCCCAGTAGCTCACTTTCATAAACACAAAGGCATACTTGTCACCTGGGAAGACTGGAGAACATGACATTTAATTTGGGTGTCTCAACCTTCTTTGGAGCGGGAAATGTGTACTAGAAGTATATGAAAGTACTGGTAGTCATGAAAGGTTATGTTCTAGACACCTTACTTAATCTTTTGTTCAGTGGACAATTTAAATCTATACTCTAGGCTAATTCTATTGCACTGACAGACATACACTATGCTTTTGTGCATCTTAACGTTTATATAAAGACTAATTGTGCAGTTATTGCGAAGAAGAGTCTTATAAGTAGGATAATGAGCCTAGAGCTAAGTTGTGAAGTAGGAGTAAAAATTTGAGTCACAGAACATGGGTCGGGGGAGGTCGTTGAAGGTGAAAGGAAAAGGTTGTTTTCATTCAAATACACGAAAGTAAGGGAGCAAGCTATTCATGTAGAACAGCACATTAAGCCTTATTATCCCCCATAAAGTTGACCTTGCACTTTTCAAACCATTTTAAGTCTACTATGCAAAGAAGTGTTGATTTTTGTATTTGTATGTAACTTACTTCATTATGCCTGATGGTGGACAATTTTTACCTCTTGTTTCTTTGCATTTGTGATCTTTACCTTTGTAGAAAGTTCCTCCTACCACATCCTTGGAAAAGGAAAGAAGTGCAATACCTTAAAAGAAAGATGCTCTTTCTGTTGTGTGCTTTTGCACCGCATGCTTCTGAAAGAGATAAAAGGATACAAGATACCTAGTGAATTTATAATGTTCTTTCTCTAGTAATTGCCTTCTCTATGCTTCATCCAGCACAGTGTTCTCCTTGTACTGTAGTCTCCTATGGTTTTTTTTTTTTCCATTAGATATTTTATGCAATAATCCACCCCAGAAGGACCCAGCTACTTCTTTCCCACAAACATTGACAACCATTGCTCCATACTTGCTAATTTTAACTCTTTGTTGTTTTGTGCTTTTCAAAACCCCGTCTCCAATAGTCATGATTTATATTGAAAAGGGGCATTTGGAAGTCCTCATCAACATAGCAAAGTGGTCTCTAACATTTTTTGCCATTCCCGAAAATAATTGATTGCATGGGTGATGCTTCAGCAGTGTAAATAACTGTCCGAATGTAACTCAGATATATGCCCCGAAGTTCCACAGCATATTTTTATCATGAGTCAAAAAATTATCACATTTACTAGGAAGGAATTAATATGCTTTTAAAAGTATCCTCGTATTCACTTGAGGAAAAGTGTCAAAGGACACTGAGCTATTATATTGAGCTTGAAACAACCTAATTCTTTCCAGTTCCACTGTGTTTTCCTTCATTTCCCCTTGCACATTTATAAAATCTTAGATTATATTTTTCACTTGTGTAAAGTATTTTTATAAGGATAGCACAAGTTTCCCTACCTCCACCTCTAGAGAGGGAGTTAGGGTTAACAGATTAAATCTGAAAAGGCTATGTTGGATCAAAATAAGAATAGGTTTTATAATTGAATATTTGAATAACTACAGTAACAAGTTATTGAACAAAGATGGAGGATTTTTGTCCCTAGACAGACAGGCAATTGAAAAAAAAATTTTTAACATATTCATTTTTGAAAAGAAATAATCTATTGCTTTCCCTTAAGATTTTGGATTCTTCAGCTATGTAAATCTATTTATACTAATCCATGAGAGAGACAGGGCACAGTAGTAGGGAATATAGAATTTAGAATCAGACTTCCTGAGTTCAAGTCTTGCCTTTACCACTTAATAGCTTGTTATCCTAATAAGTCATCTATCATGGTTCCTTCAAATATGGCCCTGATATAAAATATGGACAATTACTGTACTTGCAATAATGTTTTAAGATCATTCTGTTAAATTCATTAAGAAGGCAAAATAGTACCACCAAATAGTAATCATTCCATAAAATTTTAAGAGTTATAAATCTTGCACATTCTTCAAATGAAAACTTCAGAAACAATGAATATGGTCATGGTGCTAGGGAGAAAAACTTAAAAATGCATTTGGTGTAAAAAGTTCATGGGTGTTTTATATTTGAAATCTTTCATATTTGACAATGGTCTCTCATATTTTTTTTTAATTTTATTATATGAAATTTATTGTCAAATTAGTTTCCATACAACACCCAGTGCTCATCCCAAAAGGTGCCCTCCTCAATACCCATCACCCACCCTCTCCTCCCTCCCACCCCCCCATCAACCCTCAGTTTGTTCTCAGTTTTTAAGAGTCTCTTATGCTTTGGCTCTCTCTCCCACTCTAACCTCTTTTTTTTTCCTTCCCCTCTCCCCATGGGTTTCTGTTAAGTTTCTCAGGATCCACGTAAGAATGAAAACATATAGTATCTGTCTTTCTCTGTATGGCTCTCGTATTTTATGTTAAGAAAATGTGCTATGGTCACATATATTAAAGCTACAATTTTTCTCTGCAAGAAAACTGGTTTTGTTCCATTGCTATTCAGTGTTGAACGATGCTGGGGAAAAGCTTATGGATAACCAATGGTTTTCTGCTGGTGCAACATAATTTAACGAACTTAACTGAGATGTCCTAACTGTAAAGATCTCCAATCAACATTCAGTGACATGGTTTAAAAAAAAAAATCTGCTCTTCTGTAGATACAAGTAATCACAAATATTAGTGTTGAAGAAGAGGACTACATGGTATTTTAAAGTTCATATAGCCACAAGAAATAATCTACATAGTGCTATAGTCTCATTGTTTTAATTTCACAATGGACTTAGTGGCCACAATCGACTATAAGCTTTGTGAAAGAATTGTGTTTGTGTTATTTTCATTTCTCCTTCAGTAATTGGCACAATGCATGGTACATAGACATCATTGCATGAATATTTGTTGAATTAAGAGACAAAATATTCCTACTCTCTTTTTTCTCAGATCTCCCTGATTATTTGGCCTATATTTAAAAGTAATCAATTTTATTCTTTATAGTAGCTCTAGGTTAACTGAAATATTGAATGGAAAGTCCCTATGCATTTACATGCATACACATATAGAATTTTTCCTATTATTAACTTCTTGTATTAGGATGGTATATTTGTTGCAATTGATGAGCCAATACTGGCATAATATTATATATTATTATATATTATTATTATTTAAAATCTGTAGTTTATATTAGAATTCCCTCTTGGTGGTGTACATTTTGTGGGTTTGGCAAATATATAATGGCATGTATCCACTATGAGAGTAGTATTATACTGAATATGGTTCACCTGCTAAATCATACCTAGCCCTTGCTCCATTCCTCCCAACTCCTGGCAACAATTAATCTTTTTATAGTCTCCAATAGTTTTGACTTTTCCAGAATGTCATATAATTGGAACCATAGTAATGCAGCTTTTTCAGATTGGCTTCTTTTCCTTAGCAATGTGCATTTAAGTTTCCTACATGTTTTTCCATGGTTTAATATCTCATTATCATGGCTTGATATCAATACTTAATTTTAGTGCTATATAATATTCCATTGTATGGATATATCAGTTTATTTATCCACCTGCCTGTTGAAGTATAACTTGATGGCTTCCAAGTTCCTAGGTTTATTTTTCAGCTCACTTTTCCAGTTATTTACCTAGTGCTTTTTTTTAATTTTTTAACTAGTTTTCTTGGTGATATCACTACCAGCAACTTACAGGTCTAGAAACAACTCACTGGGCTAGAGAAAATTCTAATAATCTAACTATCATCAGTAGCAAGGTAAAATATATCACCTAAATATCTCTACATCATAACTTAGTTCTCACACACCTGAAACCAAGAGCACACTGTATATAATGTATGTTAGCTAACTTGACAATAAATTATATTTAAAAAATCACTTACTCTTCAGAACACTTGACCATATGAGGCTTCAAATATATATTTCCAACACTTTTCTGGATATATAACTAATCACATAAAGCTGAACATACACATTATGGCTAGTATCTTTCTGAGAATTTTCTAGAAGTTTTCAAATTTCATAAATGGTTGTTTTTCTGCTCCTCAGATTTTAAAAATTATTGCATCATTGACACCTCCTGATATCTCCCTACCTATTTCCATAGGTATAGGAAATATACCTATGAATATAGGAATATTCATAGCTCTACTCTTGATAAATCTCATGGATACAGCTCCACATATGGCATTATGTTACAGTTTACTTTATATGTTTACAAGTCAATTTTTCCCACAATATTCTAAATTTCCCAAAGGCAGGAAGTATAACTACATTAAATTTCTGGCACACAGTAGTAATTTAATAATGTGTAATTACTTTATTGATATATTTGATTTGTAGATTTATGTTCATACTGTATTTTTTACCCTAAAATTGGTACTATATAATGAATTTGCTAACCTGATCTGTTTTGATGAGGTGCAGTTCCATCCTCAATGTTCACAGTTGTGTCATCTGTGGATTCTCACTGGAACTTGTTCTCAAATACTCTATTAACAATTTATCTAATTTTTGAATTATATAACAAAAACTAATAATGTATGGTGTTGATTTTTATAAAGTAATGATATTAAAATGACTTAGTACTGAACAAAGAGTTTAAGGGAGAAGAGAGACCATTTGATAGTTCATACGGATGGATCACTAAGTTCCAGAATGAATGAATGAATGAATGAATAAATGAAAGAAAGGAAGGAAGGAAGAAAGGAAGTATGGAGGGAGAGAAGAAGAATCTTAACGTTAGAGATGTTAAATTTTGTCAGACTTTTCTTTACCCTAACTTTTAAGAGCAGATGAGTGTTGAGAAAGTAGAAAAAAGCTTGCCAGCATAATAAAATTTGGCAGATATTCTATTTTCTGACAACTGTATTTCAGGATGATGGTGCCAAGAATAAGTATCAGTTAGGCCTGCTGCCCTGTCAGACTAATCAGGAAAAATCTGTCATTTTCTGTGTCTCTAGTTCACTGCATGTCCCAAAGTAGGCTCGTAGCATGGCTTTGTTATTTTTAAGGCAATCCTTTTAAGTTTAATATTCTAATAGGAGTGAGCATTGGCATTTAGACACTGTCTTGCAGAGTCATATGAGGAAAATTGGTGTGTGTTCCTAGGACAGTCATAAATGTGTCTCACGAAATGTCACCACATTATTTTTGGTTCCTCATAAATCTCACTATGTGAGATCATTTTAAGGTAGCATTCATTAAAACTATTTCATGTTTTAATATTATGGTAATTTAGTCAGTGTTATTTTTCAAAGGCAAGTACTTACATGATTATTAACAGAAAAAGTTAGCTTACACTGTTAAAGACGTTAGCAGAGATCCAGTTTCTTTTTCAGTTTTCTGCAGTTGAAATTCCTATGTTCCAGTGGTGTTGACTTATCAAAAAGGGATGTGGTGTGAATGTAAAGTAAGATCATCTGTAGAACAGATGGATTGCTGGGCTTTTCTACATTTCAAAAGCGGGTGTTATGTTTTTTAATCTCTCTTTATATTTTGAAATATAAGAAGAATCAAACTATAGAATGTAGTTTAAAAATAATAAAATTAACATCAGTATTCTCAGTCCCTGATATGATATGATATGATATGATATGATATGATATGATATGATATATGATAATGTGATGTGATATGTGATGTGCTATGCAATGATATTGTATCATATCATATCATATAGTGTCATCAATACCCTAGGTGGGCTTTGTGAGCTCCCCAGACACAGTACTACAAAGCAGTCACCAGTGTACTGGGTTCAATAGTAACCTTTCTCTTGTACTTTGAAATAGCTCTCATGCATGTCTGCATGTTTGCCTGTTAATTTTTTTAAGGATATTTTATAAAAATGTAGATTGAGGCTTAAAACCTAACATTTTAAATTATCTCATGTAATCTTGTGAACTTAACCAGTGTTTTTAACTTAGGCGTGTGATTGCGGAACAGAGATTCCCCTAAACAAAATCTTGTAGATTATTACTACAAGATTATTACTACAATTACAAGATTAGATTACTTAATCTTGTAGATTAAGTAATAGACTGCTCAGATTTTTCTCCCCACTTCCATATGAATTTATTTATTATAATGAAGCTTATACCATCTGACTTCTAGCTACTTGAGCAGTTGCCAGTTCGTTCTTCAAAAATTTTCAGTCCCGGGGTGCCTGGGTGATTCAGTTGGTTAAGCGTCCAACTCTTGGTTTCAGCTCAGGTCATGATCTTGTGGTTAGTGAGATTGAGCACTGTGTCAGGCTCTGCACTGAGAATGCAGAGCCTTCTTGAGATTCTCTCTCTCCCTCTCTCTCTGCCCCTTCCTGCTCGCACCCTCTATGTAAATAAATTAACTAAAAAATTTTTTCAGCTTCTTGACCACCAAAATCATAGTTTACTTATGTATATAGTTAACACTTATTGCACTAATATTAATGTGGCTTATGCTGCTTCATATGCTTGTGTGTGTGTGTGTGTGTGTGTGTGTGTGCATATATATATATATATATATATATATATACACATACATATATACACACACACTAATGTTTATTTTTGAGAGAGCGAGTAAACAGGGGAAGGGCAGAAAGAAAAGGGGACAGAGGATCTGAGGTGAACTCTGTGCTGACAGCAGAGAGCCCAATGCAGGGCTCAAGCCAAGGAACCATTAGATCATGACCTGAGATGAAGTTGGACGCTTAATCAGCTGAGACACTCAGGCACCCCACAATTAATGTATATTAAAGCATTTAATTCTGGAGGAAAAAAAATAAGCTTTGAGATACTGAATATTTTGTTCACATTTTTCAGGTAAAAAAACTAAGTGAGATTATATCTGAGGTCACTCAAACTGGGATTCCCTCCCAAGGATACTGAAACAAACCCTATGTCGGAGCTCCAAAATGTTTTTGGTTCACCATGTCTAAGTGCATTGCCACTTTGCTAAATGAGTATCTCAAGGTTTCAATTTTTAATTGCTAAAGTCCAAAACCTCAACAAATATGTACATCTTAAAACGTAGCAGTCACCTGAAATAACAACACACGTTATTTGAAAGACAAATAGGAACATTTTCATTTCTGTCTTCAAAAATTACAATGATTCACTGATAGGATCTGTGCAATTATTGGGCATGTACAACTTGGAATCAGATTGGACACCACCACCCTGATCTACAGTTCTACACTCATTTTCATGCAGTACTTTCTTTTTATCAATAGTAACTATGAAAACTCAAATTCACAAAGATATGTCATCATTGAAAGTAGGTCGTAGAATCAAATATTAAAACACTGAACACCCTCTAGCTAGTATTTTGTACAGTGACTGACAAATGTTAAACATCTCAGTTTCCCCTGAAACTTTAAAATACCCTGCAGTACCCCCGTGAGCTACCTGTTGTGCTCTGAGGTGCCTTAGTTCACAGTTTGGGAATGGCTGCCCTACGCTCCCTCCTTAGGCTCCTCACTATGGACAGAGTCCCAATACCTAGCTCAGTGCATATTTTCAGAAATCATCCTAATGTATACATCAAACATCTACCATTTAAATAATACAAAACTGCATTTTGTTTTTACAAAATTGTCTTGTATCTAAGTTATTCATATTAAAATTAAATATATTTTTATTCTAAAGTAAATGTGGATTTAAACATTTGTTCTATCATCTAAGAACTGTGTGATTTTCAACAGTGACTTGGACTTCACTGAGCCTGTTAGTTACATGGCAAAGGGAGATAATAAAAGACTTAGTTAATGAAATGAGTCCATGTATTTAAATTGTTTAGCCCTCAGTAAAACACATAATAAATGCAAAACATGTGATATCTTTTTCCTTTCCATTACTTTCCTCATTTTTCCCCCTACCCTATGAATTGCAGTTGGCCTGAGCAAATGTGTGTAATTCAGGCTAAAATTTTGTCTGTAGATATTAATCTAGGACCATCTAATAGATTAATGTATTCACTGTAAGAAATTGACATTATGTGCAAAGGTGCTGCTTACTTTTCCCACTAGGTGGGCTTTCTTACCGGAATGGGAAAGGAGATGATAGGAAAGAGAAAAACAAAACAAAACAAAACAAAACACAGAGTGCAAACTAGAAGCTCAGGAAATTTTCTTTCATTTAACAAATATGCCTCAACAGAGGTGATAGATTACACATTTTCAATATACATGTGGCTTACACACATCCAAAATTTTTTTTTATTACTGAGTGCTATTTTAGAATATACTTTAAGCTGTCCAAACTACAATTTAAAGAGTGCCTTGAACATGAGTTTTAAAAATATAATTTGGTGAATTCACACTCTCACCAGGACAAATTCACTTCCTTCTATGTAGACCAAGACCCTAAAGAAAACTATAAAAGCAAAATGGAGATTTATCATACTTGACTGGCTCCACCTCTACATTGTACAAAAAAGCCAATGTCTGAACTTCCATTGCTACCAATTCAACCCTTCGCTGATCTACTCAATTTATTTTGCCTTTTGATGGTTTAGGATATGGCATGCAATTATACAGGGGAATGGTCAGTCTGTAAACATAAACCTAATCAACTTTATAGAACTAGTTTGAGTGTATGATCTTCATATAGCACTCTTTTCTGTTCTACTTTCAAGTTTTAACTAGTTTATTTACGCAATCAGTAGGATTACCTATTAACTGATATAATGATCATAAGTGAGATAAAAGAGACATATCTATTTTTACTTCTAATTAAACTGCTTATATTTCTAGTTCCACAAAATAGATTTAAATTTAATTTGTCAAAATCAATTTTAAATTCATTTCATTTATAAAACTGCATTACAGTTAGAAAATTCAACTTAACATCTTGATTGATGCAATAGAAGCTATACATTGCCTTCAAGAGCACAAATAATGATCAAGAAAAATGATGTAAAAACCCATTCAAAAAAACTATAAAATGTGTCTGGCACTGTACGACAGACCACCTGCTGATACCAACAGATATGCATTTATGTATGAAATTGTAATATAAGTGCTGAAACAAATTGTTGTCCTAAAAATTCTTTGTACTCTTATGGATTTGGATGATCTAAGGTTGTATGTTTCTGTTATTTGATTTTAACTAGAAATTGAAATATATAATTTTAACTAGAACTTGAAATTTGGAGAAAATATTGATGAAACCTTATTATAATTGAAGTTATATAAAATTATATTGAAATGCACAATTATGCTGTTGAATTATAATCTTTTAATATCTGAGAATAGAACAATAGTATGTACTATGCAAGGTTGTTCTGTGGTGTAAGTAATAACTTATATAGAGGTCTTAGTGTATGATAATCCTTGACAGTATTTGTTTCCTTCTATATGAAAGCAAGAATATTTGAGAGACATTTAAACAACATAACAAAAGTTATGCATTAAAATTTGTAAATTCCATGTAAATCAATTGTGGATAATATGTGTAAATCATTCAAAAATAGAAATAATACTGTAATATGTCTTGAATTTAAAATATTAAAAATAAAGGAATAAAGGATTTCTGGGGGCTAAAGACAATGGCAGCCACCAGGACTCAATCTCCCATATTTTCTCGAAAAGTAATACTGAGGGAAAAAGAAAAGCACATAAAACCATGCCTTCAGCTTAACTTAAATGAAGAGAATGCCTGAACTTTAAAATAATATAGGTAAAAACAGAAAAGAAAAGAAGAAATCACAGGGTGCAATTTCTCACAGACTGACACCAATTCCACCCCATGACAGTGTGTGTGGCAAACAGAGACAGCCCTACACTGAAAGAGAGAGTGAGCAGCGGGTCCCAAGAGTGATCTCGAGTTATCACCAGAAAGACTATGCCTGTAGGTATTTCAGTTTGAAATGCTAACTGCATCTAGTGGTTCAGTGCATGGACGAAATATATCCCCAAGGATAGGATGAAAACATCCACGTGATTTGGAATGACACCTATGGAAACTCATGGGAGACAAAAAAGTCAAAAACGAAGGGACAGTATTCTTTGGTCATTAGATGGTATAGGAGTAAGAAGCCAAAGTGAAAATTTTAGGTTCTGCACATCGTAGGAGACCTAAAGACTTAGAGGGGACATAACCCCCTTCCATTACCAAAACAAATAAAATAAACGAAAACAAAATAAACACTAAATAACTGGCTTTGCTGTACTCAGACATGAGGATGCTCCAATTAAGAAGCCTATATACAGCCCAGTAACACAAACACGAACAATAACAAAACAATTGACAGATCTCTCGCAAAAATCAGAAAACAAAGTATATCATTTATCAATTGAGTACAATGTTCCCTAGAAATGCAAGCATAAAACAGAAGAAAACTTGAAGACACTACTCCAAATGGATTTAAATATTCTCAAGCAAATTATCAAGTATAAAAAGTAACCATAAATAAGAAATTCAAAAACTAGGAATATAAACAGACAAAAAATTAAAAAAATATATAATTGATGGGGCTTCTGGGTGACTCAGTCAGTTAAGCATTGGGCTCTTCATTTCAGCTAAGGTCATGATTCATGAGTTCGAGACCCGAGTAGGGCTCTGCACTGACAGTGCAGATTCTCTTTCTCCCTCTCTCTCTCTGCCCCTCCCCTGCTTGCTCTTTCGTTCTTTCTCTCTCTTTCTCTTGTTCTATCTTTCTCTCTCTCAAAATAAATAAATAAACTTAAACTTAGAAAAAGGCTTTATGAAATTCAAGTAAGAAGTGGAAGAATACACCATCTTCTTAGAGTCAAGAATATAGGGGCACCTGGGCATCACAATTGGTTAAGCTTCAGAATCTGGATTTCAGCTCAGGTCATTATCTCTCACAGTCTGTGAGTTCAATCTCACAGTTGGGCAGTGTGGAGCCTACTTGAGATTCTCTCTTGCCCCTCAGTTTGCCACTCCCCACCTCTATCTCTCTCCAAGTAAATAATTTTCTTTAAGTCAAGATAATAATGCAGTTGCCTAAAACAGTATGACTCAAAAAAGTTAATATGGAACATTGACGAAAGACAGGAAACCAATCAAAGTGATGACAATGGAATAGAGAAAGAAAAAGGTTCAAGAGAAAGTACAGGTAGTGGAAGATAGGCAAGAAGAAGTAACATTTGTGTTACTGGCTCTTCTGAAGAACAAAAATAAAATAATAGAACAGAATTAACGTTTAAAATTATAATCTAAGAAGATCTTCTGAGGGGAAAGCAAGGGGCCTGGATTTATATATTAAAATGTTTCACTGGATAGTTGGGAAAATTAACCAGCACAATCAACTTCAAGGCCTATCTCAGTAAAGCTACTACATTTTAAAGATAAAGGGACACCTGGGTGGCTCAGTCAGTTAAGTGTCCAACCTTGGCTCAGGTCATGATCTCACGGTTTGTGGATTCCAGCTCTGGATCCAGCTCTGTGCTGACAGCTCAGAGCCTGAAGCCAGCTTCAGATTCTGTGTCTCCCTCTTTCTCTGCCCCTCACCCGCTCATACTCTGTCTCTCAAAAATAAATAAATATTAAAAAAATTTAAAGATACATGAAAAGATCCTAAAATCCCAGGCAAAATGATGAAACAACTTATGAAGACAAAACAATTATTCTATCATCAGACTTTCCAAAAATTGTTAACATTTTTTATTTATTGTTGAGAGACAGAGAGAGACACAGCACGAGCAAGGGAGGGGCAGAGAAAGAGAGGGAGACACAGAATCGGAAGCAGGCTCCAGGCTCTGAGCTATCAGCACAGAGCCTGATGCGGGGCTTGAACCCACAAACCGTGAGATCATGACCTGAGCTGAAGTCAGACGCCCAGGTATGCCTGTCATCAGACTTTTCAAAAGCAACTATGACCAAAGTACATGCAAATGTAGCAGAATTCTTTTTAATTCAATGAAACAAATGTGAACCAAATAATTTTATAAACAGTCCACCTACCCTTCAAGGATCAAAGCTCTAAGAAAAATTATTTTCTATATACAAAAACATAGGGCATTCTCTTGCCATGAGGACTTTTTGAGGAATCTAATACTTGATTTTGCAACTTTTTGTACCTCAAATTATTTCAAACTAAAATTTAAAAATAGAAAGTAGCTTCATAAAAATATTAGAACAATGATTCTATGAGCCAACAAACATGTTTTGAATGTAAAATTCTGCTCATTGTTAATCATCATATATAAGGATGTTTATCATTACCATATAGTGGGATCCAGGTTAGGTGGATTGAGAAAAAAGGAAGAAAAGGCTATAAGTGCCAGGCAAATGCAAATACGTTGTCATTATTTTATGTGAAATTTTGGAAATATATCCAAATGCAAATAAAATATATATTTCAAAGGCTATTGTGAACAAATATTTTGGTGTTGTTTGACCCAGTTTAATCAGGAATAATAAGTAAAATTTAATCACAAATATAGGAGAAAGTAGGAATAAATGGTAAAAATAATTAAGCTAAAATTTATTATTGTTATTGCTCTAGAGGTATGCATATGCTTAGAACAGAAATATTAATCTATAGCTATATTTTCAATAATAACTGATAAAAAATATTTATGGTAATAATTTGTGTATGGAGACATTTTTTTTCTTTTATTTGGAGATAATTGGAGTTCATAGAAATGCAATGTTTGATATTAAAGAAAATGCTTAAGACCTACTTTCCATTGTATTCGTAAATGAGTGTATAACCAAGAGAATTACCTAAAAATTTTCAGTTTTCAAACCAAGCATTTTATGATCATCTTCCAATGTTACAGTTTTTCAGCCAAACCTAGCAGCTGAATTTCTAAAATTGGCTCTTCTCCATGTAGCATGCCTCATGCAAATGAACCCAGATGAAAAGAATTGAAAATAGCTAGTATGTGTGGTTAACATTTGGGTAACTGCATAAGCAAACAGCACAGGATCCTCAAATCCCAAAACATAATTGTTAACTACTGTATCTTTATAGAACAATATTAAAATGACTGTTTTTTTGTTACTCTTTAACAATACGATTTTATTTGTAGTATCCAAATGATAATCTCAATGCATTATTAATATGTGAATATACCACATAGAAATTTAGTCCTTCTGACACTTTAAAATCTGTGTTAGTATGTAGATAACTGGGTAAGGGAAACAATATCAAGGGCTTAATTTAAATCCCATCGTCTTGCAAATATATTCAGAAATAGTTCTTAACTAAATGCACATTGTGATTGAAATAACCAAAGAATTGAACGTGTAATTTGCAAAATGCAAGTTACTAAAGAATCAGTTAATATCAAATTGACAAAAAAGCTATTTTTGAATATTAAATAATTATTAGGGTTCTTCTTTTCTGCTATAATAATCAATGCCACATATGAACATACCTAATATGAAAATATCTTATGATTATTGTTTCTGAACAAAGCTTGCTTAAACATGTGGAGAAAATACTATTTTAGGTTTACTTAGGAATGGAAGATACACAATCTCACCCTTAATGGAAACCTGTGAATACACGATTGCATTCACCTCAAAGCAATATGTTCTTGTAAATGGAATAGAAACAAATCTAAAACCAAATTTCAACCATCCTTATAAGACTTATGATAAGAAAAAGGATATACTTCAATATATGTGATTTGTTCTCTCCCCCAGCTTTACTACAGACCATGTCAATGCACTGTACTCAACCTCTTCATGACAGATCTCTTTTTTTTGTTGCAACCAGTGTGCAAAAGGACCTTATGGTAGTTTATACTAGATTCACCAGAATAAGAAAGCCAAGACATATGTTTACAACCCTGTAGCTGAACAGAGATCACCCAAACATCTTACATACTACATGCCCTTTAGATATTTACAATATAATAATATTTACCTTTGATAGACAGGCTTGCTTTTATGAAACCAGTATCATTTCCTTTAGCTGCAGCAAAATTAGAAATTTAAATAATGAAGTGAAAGAAAACTCACCTTAGGATAAGACACACATAGCTTCTAATCCACCTTTTTCCATTTTTTAAATATCATGATCTTCAAGAGTTAGAACATAGTTAAGTCTGCATCTTAGACATGGACTCATGCATCTTAGTAAACAAACAACTTTCTGTCAGCTTTGGTGTTATCTAGTATTGGACATTTTTCAACATTGTTTTTAGCTACAGCTATAGAATATAGATTATAGGATACACATGATATTTTTGCCACGTAAAAAGATGTATACCCTCTTGCAACCTATTTTTTCATTGGTTTGAATGCATATTCTGAGGGCATCAAAAATTTCACACTATTAGACTTCAATAAACAGCATGAATAATTGTGTAGATTTCACTAAATAGTCACACAGTTTTGGCACTTCAGAAAAATTATTGGTCACATTGCTCAATCAACTAGACTAATAAGTTGTTTAACAAATTTGCCAAGTTTTCAAGGAGTGGTTGGAGCATGTTAGTGTGCTATAAAATATTTCTAGGTGTTTCTAGACTTTTAAATTTCAAAAGTAACAATGGGTTTTCTATTTTAATTCTCTCAGTTATCAGTATTAAAAGAATAACTACCGATTATCACTATGGTTTCATAAAGCAAGCAAAGTTTATTATAAAAAATACAGGGGGGGCGCCTGGGTGGCGCAGTCGGTTAAGCGTCCGACTTCAGCCAGGTCACGATCTCGCGGTCCCTGAGTTCGAGCCCCGCGTCGGGCTCTGGGCTGATGGCTCAGAGCCTGGAGCCTGTTTCCGATTCTGTGTCTCCCGCTCTCTCTGCCCCTCCCCCGTTCATGCTCTGTCTCTCTCTGTCCCAAAAATAAATAAACGTTGAAAAAAAAAAATTAAAAAAAAAATACAGGGAAAAATGATTAAAAAATAACTCTTTAATCAAATTGTTTCATATTTATCAAACATCTAAAATAATGCCTGTATTTTTCTCACTTCGTATCAGTGATGAACATTACTTTTCACAAATAAGAGTGATCTATTGAACAGAATTTCTGAACCTCTCATTGAGACCAAACTAAAGTATGTGTCTTTCCTACTAACATTTATTCAACACGCCAAATAGAAGATTTCCTCAATGAAACAGATTTTAGCACTACAAAACACCTTACATGAAAGTATTCTCAGTAATGAGCCTGTTGGAAATATGATAACAGCACTTTAGACTTGTCTGGTAGAATTATTTTATCTAGCACTCAGACTAATTTCTTCAGCATCATCTGGAAGCACACATTTTCTAGCAAAATTTTTTGTAACTCCCTGTCTTCTTATCTTCTTCTTCTAGAATGTAATCACTAATATAATGGTGACTGTAATTTTTTGTTGTTGTTTGGTTTTGCATTCTCAGGATTGAGGAAAACATTGGCATGTACTAAGTATTCTGTAAATATGGAAATGTATTTTTTAATTGCGTTAGACTTAATCATTAGTTATGTCTCACATCATAGATCAGTTTCATTAATTTAACTTTTTACCTATTATATATTATTGAAAACAAAAGAGAAGTAATTGTGAACCTAAAAGTGCTATAAAAACAAAAAGTGTTGGCTGCCTATGTGGCTCAGTCAGTTAAGTCTGACTCTTGATTTTGGCTCAGATCATGATTTCACAGTTCATGAGATAGAGCCCCACATCAGGCTGTGTGCTGACAGCATGGAACCTGCTTGGGAATCTGTCCCTTTCTCTGCCTGTCCCTCCCCCACCCCCACTCATCCTCCCTCTCGCCCTCCCTCCCTCTCTCTCTCTCCCCCTCAAAAATAAATAAATTTTTATTATGTTTTAATGTTTATTATTTATTCTTGAGGCAGTGAGAGAGAGAGACAGAGCACGCGTGGCCGGGGTGGGCAGAGAGAGAGGGAGACACAGAATCCGAAGCAGGTTCCAGGCTCTGAGCTGTCAGCACAGAGCCCAAGGCGGGGCTTGAACTGGCGAACCACAAGACCTGACCTGAGCTGAAGTCGGTGTTCAACCGCCACCCAGCACCCCCCCCCCTTTTTAAATTCTTAATGAAAATAATTTTAAAAAGAGAACATTTCTGGCATAATGTGTACATATCATAATTGATACACTTTTCATATCTTTTATGTGCCAGGTATGTGTGGAACTATTAGTCAAACAGATTTAACGTAATGCAAAATTCAGTGAATGCACCATCTTTAAACATTAGAAACAGCACCCAGTAGCTGTAACTAGAGATGATATGCATTTATGTTACACAGGAACTGTCATAGATTTTGTTTCTGTCCAACAAGGGATACATTTACATAACACTGAGTGCTGTGTCATATAAAACCAACATATATTTCATATCAGAAGGGTGAGGAGAGATCACAGAACACACAGGCAGAAGGCAAAGAAAAACGAAACTTTAATATCGGTATTGCAGTGAGAATTTTTAAAGTGTGATGGAAGGAAATAGAGTTTCTTTTACAATGCAGTTAATAATGGTTCTGTACTCCAAGTGAATTATCAGCAACTAAAAATGAGAGAAGAGGAAAAAAGAGAGACAGAGAGAAGAGTGATATCATGGAAATAGTATTAAAATCTGATAAGAAAATAGTGTTTTGCCATTGACCAAAGTAGTTCAAGCACAATGTGGGATTCCTAAGCTAAGAATCAGAAAAACTCAGTAATAGAAGAAGAAAAAATTATAAAATGGAACTCTTGGTTTGTAACCTTAGGATTTCCCCTGGTAAAATCTGAAACCGATCCCTGTAGGCAGAGGGAAAGCAGGAACCGAGAAAGAGGCAGGCTGCTTCAGACTGGTAGGTGCCATGTTTAATAAGGAAAAGAACATACAGAGGAGGCTGCACAGGGGCCCCTGCAAAACGAGTAGATGTCCAGAATCTTAAAAATTTAGGGGTGCCTGGGTGGCGCAGTTGGTTAGGCATCCCACCTTGATCTCAGCTGAGGTCATGATCCCACAGTTCATGAGTTTGAGCCCCACAATGGGTCCTGCACGGATGGCGTGGAGTCTGCTTGGGATTCTGTCTCCTTCTCCCTGCCCCTCTCCTCCCCTGCTTGTGTTCTCATCCTCTCTCTGTCCGTCTGTCTGTCTCTCTCAAAATAAATACATAAACTTAATTTTTTAAACAAAATGTGTATAGAGTGCCATTATATACACTGTCAAGATGGTCTCAACAACACCTCGCTCTCTCAAGGCTGCATCTTTGAAATGGCTCCATGTCTGGGAATGGTGAGTGGAACACACGTTCCAAGGACAGTGGAGATGGAGAGGAGTCTCCAATTAACACCAGCTTGTGGGTCAACCTGAAGTCACATCCCTTGGGTGACTTCTTCCAACAGGAATAAAAATGATTTTATGTCCTTAAAGATGTAAAACGTAATTGTCATGAGTTATGAGAGGAAAAGAAAATTAATGTCAGAACTCTACTGCTGAATACTATGGTACATAGTTGGCAATTGATTAAATTATTTAGATCAACAAAATAAATAGGGATAGGCCTCCATCATGCCTTCAGTTTTTTTTTTTTTTTCAAATAAATACTTATCAAATTCTTAGCATCATGTTCCAAGAAATAAAATATATTAGGAATCTGTATATAGAGCAGAATCTGTCTGGTTGCACAATCAAGGTACCCAGTCCTTCCTCGGCTGTGTAATCAGAACGCTTCTATCACAGTATGCGTTACCTGTGTGAGCCTACTAATAAATACTCCATCTGAATGCTAGCAAAGAAATTGATAAAGATCTTTTTACATCATATCATTTATTTTTTCTAAAATCCTCTAAATCAGCTTCAAAGGTGACCACTAAAGATGACAGATTACTAAAATGAAGTTGATTATATTCATCTTGCCAAAATAATTGTTTCTATCACAAATGCTTAAGTGTATCACAGAGCAAAATCAAATCTATTTTTTGCCCAGAGAAGCTTCAGAATCAGATTAGTCCAATAGAAGTGACTTTGTTTATTTCAATTATCTTAACAATTCAATACTGGGTTTATTGTAATTTAACTCTATTATTGTTTGATTCAACCCTTTAAACCTAAATAATTAGATTCATTTTTCTGAATTAGCTAATATTCTCTCAGAATCACAGTATTATGAGACTGGCAAGGATAAAGAACACAATTTAAAATATTCCTTAAACAATTCTGGGACAGCTTAATGTGCACACATACATAAAATATTCTTTATAAATATATAGTTAATAAAAGGTACTCAATCTAAACTCCAAAAGGAGAATATGAAAGAGGGGAATTATGTATATTTAAATATTTAAATTCCAATAAACAGAAATAGATGCATCGCTAAGGGTCTTCCAATATGGGTTAGAAAGTAAAAGTTGCAAGGATGAATATTTTCATCCTCACAGAGACTAAGAGCAATACAAGTTATGAAATCTTACTTTTTATGTAAGACTTACTTTTATTTGCTTATCTGTTTATTTTTACCATCATAATGCTGAGGACAGAGAAACTCACATACATAAATTCCAAAACGGATGTGCAGATTCTTGGAGAGAGGAGTTTCCATTCCTCTGGCTACTGGATGAACTGAAGGGCAAATACACCACGGAGAGGGATAAGGGGTAATAGCCAAATTTAACATCCTTGTAATAGCCACCAGTGGCCTACTATGAGGCATGGGATTCTGAGAACCTACAGTTACAAAGTGCGTCCATATCTCTGTGCCAGTTCTTTCCCAGGGCCTTCAGCAGGTATATGGCTTTAGTGCATTGAAGCCAAAGACAGGGTGGGAGGGCTGGGAGAAACCTCACCCACAGGTGACCAGGCCTCTATGTACAAGATCAAGGATTACCAAAGGGCAGGACATGGCAAGAAAGCTGAGACAGATCTTCTCCAGGGATTCAGGGTCCTTACCACATGCTCAGGAGTCCACAAAGGACTGGGGTAGAGCAGGAGAAGGAAGAAGGGACCCACAGAGGCTCCAGGGCTTCCATCCAGACAGACAGTGGAGGCAGAAATGCAGTTGGTTCAGCCCTTCTCTGCTCTAGCCCAGCCGTGTGGATTTTACAGCTAAGAAGCTACAACATCTAGGTTCTCTAAGCAGGCAGAAAATCCCCACCACCCTTACCTGCCGCCTCTCATCCTAAAACAGAATGCTGGCATATTTCAGGCACTCTTCCTTCCATCTATTAAGTTGGCAGCAATGGTGCTGTGAGCGAACACCCTTGGAACATATTGTAATTATTGCCACGCAGTTTTTGTTTTCACTAATGAAGTCAAAGCATCATTTAGTAAACATAAGATGCCTTAGAGCATGCTATGCAACCCCAGCCTCGAAGCAAGGTTGGAGATTTTAATAGTCTTTTCACAGCTGCTTATATGAACCACCCCAAATTTTCTTTAACGCAAGCAGTGAAACATAGCTAATTATATATGCAGTCCTCAGATGAATTCATTAGAAATGGGTTCTGATTATAAAGGTTTCACCTCTTGTATTTGGTTTAATGAGGCCAAAATTGACAATAAAAAAATGGATAATTCAGCATCTACTTCATTTGTCCACTACACAGCATTCCAAATAAGCTTGCTAGGATATTGATTGACATTGCATTAAATTTACAGATTAATGTGGAGTATTTATACTTTATTTGATTCCCTTATTTCATGGCCATTCAATTTAGATATATATATCTATATCTATCTATTGGATATATAGATAGATATACATCTTTTCATTAATATAGGTATTCTTTAAATTCACTCATCAATGCTTCAGAGTAAATGTGTAAATCATGCACATAATTTGCACATATACCCTTAAGCATTTCGTTTTTTCAGATGATTCTCTAAATCACATGGTTTTAATTACGCTGGCAAAGGTTTTACTTTTGTTTTAGAGAAATAGAGTTGAGTTTATATAATAATGTGGTAGCCTGCAACTTTACAATGATTAATCCTGCCCCAATTTTTCCCATTCTTTAGGATTTTCTGCATGCACAATCATATCATTGTCCTTTGCAATATGTACATCATTTATTTATTTGTCTTATTGCTATGTTCAAGATCTTCAGTACAATATAGAACAATTTGTTTCTTCTGTTTTTGCTTGATGAATTAAGACAGAAGATCAATTTAATTTAACCTTAAAAAAATGAGCCTTGCATCTCATTGATTTTTTTAAGTTCTATTTTTTAACACGTTTTCTTGATTTTCTTTTTCCTAATGAATTTGTCCTCATTTCTTCTTCTTGTAAGAACACTAGTCATTTGCATTAGGGCACACCCTGCCAATGCCATTTAACCAAAGTGCATCTTTAAAGACCCTATCTCCAAATATGTTGTGTTCTGAGTTAGAACTTCAACAGGTGTGAGGGGCACCTGGGTGGCTCAGTCGGTTAAGCGTCCGACTTTGGCCCAGGTCATGATCTCACAAACCGTGAATTTTTTAACATGTTTTCTTGATTTTCTTTTTCCTAATGAATTTGTCCTCATTTCTTCTTCTTGTAAGAACACTAGTCATTTGCATTAGGGCACACCCTGCCAATGCCATTTAACCAAAGTGCATCTTTAAAGACCCTATCTCCAAATATGTTGTGTTCTGAGTTAGAACTTCAACAGGTGTGAGGGGCACCCAGGTGTGAGGGGCACCTGGGTGGCTCAGTCGGTTAAGCGTCCGACTTCGGCCCAGGTCATGATCTCACAAACCGTGAATTTGAGCCCCGCGTCAGGCTCTATGCTGACAGCTTGGAGCCTGGAGCCTGCTTCGGATTCTGTGTCTCCCTCTCTCTCTGCCCCTCCCCAGCTCATTTCTACACTCTGTCTCTGTCAAAAATAAATAAACTTAAAAAAAATTTAAATAAAAAAATTAAAAAAAGAACTTCAACATGTGAGGTTTGGAGGGCATAAAACTCAGCCTGTATATATTTTAGGATTCCATTTGTATTTTCACTATTGTATCTTTTGTTATATCACTAGGAGTTATTTACTTCTTCATTAGTTACCTTACTATTTAAAATATATATCTCTAACTTATTTTATGCCTTTGAATGTTATTATACTAATTTAATATAGGATACTTATAACAATATCCTTTTATTTTTCTTCTCTGATGACTTGTATTCTTATTGTTATATAATGTCCTATATATGTTAGTAATTTTAAATACACTGCTATTAATCCTGTTTAAAAACTGAATTGCCTTTATTTTTAAAAATTTTTTTCAATGTAAATTTTATTTTTTAGATAGAGACAGAGTATGATCAGGGGAGGGGCAGAGAGAGAGTGAGACACAGAATCTGAAGCAGGCTCTAGGCTCTGAGCTGTCAGCACAGAGCCTGATGCGGGGCTCAAACCCATGAACTGTGAGATCATGACCTGAGCTGAGGTAGAACACTTAACTGACTAAGCCACTGAGATGCCCCAAAACCTGAATTGCCTTGAAACAAATAACTAAAGTGATAGAATTTCTCCTCTCTGTCTCTCTTTTTTATTGTTTATTTTTTATTTTTGAGAGAGAGAGCACGCACTAGCAGGGGAGGGGCAAAGACAGAGGGGGACAGAGGATATGATCCAAGCAGGCTCCACGCTGAAAGCAGCGAGCCATATGCAGGTTTCTAACTCAATAACCCTGACATCATGAGCTGAGCCAAAGGCAGATGTTCAACCAACTGAGCCACTCAGGTGCCCCTCTTTCATTTTTTTAAGTTTATTTATTTTTTTGATAAATCATGAGTGTGTGAGCAGGGGAGGGGCAGAGAGAGAGGCAGAGAGAGGATTCCAAGCAGGCTCCACCTAGCCAACATCAACAGGATGCTCAACCAAATGAGTCACCCTGGTGCCCCTCTCCTCCCTTTCTATCTGGTACTGTAATAAAAATTATGTTAGAACTCTTGATATTATCTCAAAAGTTACTGAGATTCTGTTCATTTATTCAGCTTTGTTCTTCCTCTCACTTTGTACTTCCTCTTCATTTGCATAATTTTGATAGCTATGTCTACAAGTTCACTGATTATTCTCTTTGTAATGTTTAAGCTGCTCTTCATTCCAGTTAGCATAATTGAAATTTCCAATAGCATATAGTTCTTCTCCTGAAATGCCATTTTTGTTTTTTCCAACATTTTCCATTAATTTCCTATTTATATCCATGCTTTCTTTTGTATATTCAGCCTAATAGCCATGTTTATAACAGCATTTTATGGACTTTTTCTGCTAATTCCACCATTTCTGCCATTGACTGTTTTGCTCCTAACTGCATCCAATATCATTGCTTTGTTGCATGTCTAGATCCTCCATATGGTGATCTTTATATTATTGTATCTGGATTTTTAAACTGTTTTTCCTCATTATTATTATACATAACACTTAAAAGTAGTTACATCATATCTGGTCAGTATGATCAATTTGTGCATTTATTTTTTCATTTTTATTTTTTTTTAGTTTTGAGAGAGACAGAGCATGAGTGGGGAGGGGACAGAGACCAAGGGAGGCACAGAATTCGAAGCAGGCTTCAGGCTCTGAGCTATCACCACAGAACCCCATGCAGGGTTTGAACCCATGAACCGTGAGATCATGACCTGAACTGAAGTCAGATGCTTAACCCTCTGAGCCACCCAGGCGCCCCTCAATTTGTTCATGTTTTTTAAAAATATATATTAGTAAGTTTTTTAAAGTAGCCTTTATTCTAGAAATAATTTAATATTGCTACCAAGGCATGGCTGTTGTTGGGCCTTCTAAATACTCTGGATGGTAAATGAGGACTGTCCACTATAGATGAAAAAAACTGATATGTTTTCAAGCTGTATGTGAAATTTGTAAATTGTTCAGACTATAGCTACCTGCTGTTCTTTACTAGCCTTGTGGAGTTTCACGATACCTTAACATTTAGCAACAGATTCAAAGGGAACAGTATCGATTTCTGGAGCTCTTTCATTGTATGTCACTCTCCTCTGTGAAGTGCAGGTAACAAGTTACTCACAGTCCATTGAAATTTGGTCTCTACTGTATCGTATGTGTAAGAAGTATGTTTTGCTTCAGATAGCCCTTCCTGTACTATGACCCAAAAAAGAGTTTCTAGGCGGAAAGTCCCATAGAGTTCTCACTTTGTTTCTATCCAACTGGGGATCACAGGTCTGTAAAGTACTTTTTTCCAGTGTCTGAAAATGATTGTTTTATATGTCATATGGCAAATTTTCTAGATGTTTATTATGGTAGGTTAATTCTGGTTCGTTGTGTTTGATTCATTATGATTGATAACAGACATTGAAAATAAATTTTCAAGCATTTTAAAAATTGTGTCACTACACTGTTTTTGTCAAAATGATGAATTTTAAAGGTCTCCTATTTTATGGGTTCCATAATTAATAAAGTTGGAAAGTAATGAATTTCTGTAGATTTAAAGAAATAAGAAAATATCTTATGTTTCAAGTAAAATTGAGGCTCTTTTATATTGATTTTATGGTAATTAATATAGTCATTAATATGAAATTTCACCTAAACTTTTATATAAGTAAGTGAAATTCCCTGATGATTTGAAAGCCCTCTGAGATAAAATTATATCAGATTAAGTCAATAATTGCAAGTTGTGTTTTCATATCATCAAAAATCTTTGTATGTAAAATACAAAGTTTTTTTTTCAAGTATTTTCCCTTTCTGCCTTCACATCTTTTATGATAATAAATGGTAAGAAAATTTTGTACTTCCTATTCTAAGAGAATGAAGAGTAAATCATACAAACTCCTGATGAGATATCAATGACTAAATGATGAATAAAAATGTTTTGAGAGCTAGCAATTATTTTTAAGTAGTACAAATAAAATAAGGAATCATATTAGAAAACTGGATAATAAACAAAATGATAATTTTTGATATATAGTTGTAAGTTTCAATTAAGTAGAGTTGTAAATCTAAATTCAGAATAACAATGGCTTAAAATCAAAGATAGAAAACGTGTGAATTAAACAAAAATTAAATGCAAACAGAATTAATATAAAAGCAACAATGAGAAGTTAATGTAAAGCTATATATTAGATATAAGATACATATTTATAATATATGAGAAAATAGATAGATATTAGAAAAAATCAACAAAACCAAAATTTGAATCTCTGAAAAAGCTAGTAGAATTGATAAACATCTAGCAAGACTTATTAAGAAGAGTGAAATAACAACTTAAAAAAAGTTAAAGAAAAAGAACAGAAACATCATTATTGATCCATAAGATATAAATATACATATAAAGTTCATTATGAAATATCAGCATATATCAATATGCATATCCTATATATTTGGAAATTTACATGGAATGATAGTATTGCTAGGTAAAGGTAATTAATCAGATTGTACAAAAATAGTGGAAAATCTTGAAATTTGCATATTTATTAAATAATTTGAATATATATTTATATAACTTTCAAGGATCTGATTTCAGATTCTGTGTGTCTCTCTCTCTCTCCCTCTCCCCGCTCACGCGCTGTCTCCCTCCTTCAAAAATAAATAAACATTTAAAAAAAGTTTTCAAATTTTTTGAAGAATTTTTCAAATTCTTCCAAACATCAAAAAAGATAAAACAATCACAAACCATTTTTTTTTAATATTTAATTTTGGAAGAGCACAAGTGTGAGAGGGCAGGGAGAGGGGGACAGGATCAGAAGCAGGCTCTGTGCTGACAGGCTGACAGCCGTGAGCCCAACGTGAGGCTCAAACTCACAAACCCCGAGATCACAACCTGAGCTGAAGTCAGGCGCTCAACTGACAGAGCCACCCACCTGCCCCAATCTAAAACCAATTACTAAGGAAAAGAGTATATGACAAAGTCCCTAAATTGTTTTATGAGGCCAACACCAAAGTCTGACTAGGATTTTCAAAGAAAAGAAAATTATGTCATTCCTAATCAAGAACATTATATAATTACAAGAGAATATGAGCAACCAAACCGGTGATATAAGAGTGGAGCAGAACAGAGAGAGTGAAAATAGTCTCACACATATAAAAATATTTGATTAATAATAAAGGTACAATATGTGGCAAATGTCTTTTCAATTAATGATACCGGGGCAATTGATTATCCGTAAGAAAAATAATAATAATACTGACCCTGAAAATCATACCACAGAAACAAAATTTTATATGGAGGGTGGTTAAAAATATAAATACTGAAACAATGAAACATTTGAAAAAATCACTGGGGACTTTCTTGATTACTTGGAGTAGGAGTAGAGTTCTTAAACAAGACACAAACCTCAGAAAATATCTTCACAGCAGGAAGAGACTGCTAATTTGAACTACTTTTGAATTAAGGACTTTGCTCATCAGAATTCATCATTAGAAGAGTTAAATAGCAAACCACTTAGTGAGAAAATAACTGATGTTTAATTATACATATAGACAGGACTGTGTGTGTATATATAACAAGATTTATATTCTCTATGGAAGAATGAATTATACCAAGTGATTACAAAAAATTCTTACAAATGAGAAAATGGTATCCATAAATCCTATGAGAAAAGGGCATTTGTAATTTTTTTATTTAAAAATATTTTTTAAAAATGTTTATTTATTGTTGAAGGAGACAGACAGAGTGTGAGCAGGGAGGGGCAGAGAGAGAGGGAGACACAGAATCTGAAACAGGCTCTCAGCTCTGAGCTGTCAGCACTGAGTCCAACGTGGGGTTCAAACTCATGAGCTGTGAGATCATAACCTGATCAGACACTTAACCAACTGAGCCACACAGGTGTCCCAAAGGGCATTTTTTTTATTATTTAAAGTAAACTTTATTTTCATTGATATATCATTTGACATAATTTAAAAGTAGGTCTGTGCTCTAACATGAGCCAAAGAACAGAATCCTAAATTTCAGAAAAGACTTTTTTCACACTGTTCTGAGTAGGACATGGAGGTTCAGGGCCCCCAAACATTTTACCCCCTGAGAGTTTATCTACAGATACAGAAGTAAGAGATAACATCAACATATAAATATCAAATTGTATGAGATTATAATAGTAAGTTCTTGACTTTATACCACCTACTTCTTTAAGGTTGTAATGATAATAACTGATTTCTCTTCTGGGAAGTTTAATGTTTTGTTTAAAATTTTTTTTAAGTTTATTAATTTTTGAAGGAGAGAGAGATGCAGCGTGAGCAGGGGAGGGGCAGAGAGAGAGAGGGAGACACAGAATCAGAAGCAGGCTCCAGGCTCTGGGCTGTCAGCACAGAGCCTGATGCGGGGCTTGAACTCACAAACTGAGATCATGACCCGAGCCGAAGTCGGACGCCCAACCGACTGAGCCACCCAGGTTCCCCAATTGTTTTGTTTTGTATTGTTTTGTTTTGTTTTAAGTAAAATGTCAGAATATGTGAAAATGCTGCTTATTTCTCTTAATGCACTAAAAATACTGGAAGTTTTTAAATTCTTCAGGAGTCCAAGCTGGGACATGACTACTACTCATAGGGTCTTATGAACACACTAATTCCAAATTTGGTGACCACCAGTAGCAAACTGGCAGCCATGATCGAGCCCCAGGCATACATTTTCCAGAGTGGTGGAATCTCATTCCCATAATGCCAGTTCCAGATCTAGGTAGGGAAAACTACACGTTTCCTGGTTTCTGAGACAGCTGATAAGCACCCAGGCCTGCTAAATCACCGCAAAGAAGCCCAGCGGCCAGTGATGGGACACTACCTGCTTTTGCATAGCCAATGATCCCACCAGAAGCAACCAGTGCGGCTTAGCCAAAGCCAATCCAATCTAAAGACACTAGTTGCTTTAAGTCCGTCTGCATTGTTTTCTTTCTCCATTCCCGGACAGAAAGGTACACTAGGCCTGCACCGAACCGCTTTCCCCAGGGTCGACTCTGGTACTCAAGAGTGCACAAACCAGGAGGCGGGGTCTTGGTCCCCCAGAAGCTGAGGTACGCCCTGTATCCCAAGGGCAAGACACCGGCATGGTTTTTGAACAAGCATTTCACACCAAGAAAATATATCAAAATTACCTACAACATAAGGTGCCACTATACAATAATTACACTGAAAAAAATGAAAGGAACTGAAAATTTTACAAAGTGTATTAGCTGGAGTTTGGAACAACTAGGCCCTTTATCATTGCTGGTTGGAGTACAAATTAGTACAAACACTTTGAAGTCTTTAGTTAATAATAAGCATAAGCGTACTATCTGATCTCAGAGATTGATTACTATGTATATAGCCAAGAGAATAAATACTTCTATGCAGCAAAAAAGCAAGAACATACATGGAAGAAATATTAGTAGCAGCCAAAAAATAGCAATAATCCAAGTATCAGTCAATGATAGAATGAATAAAGTGTGGCAGTTTTATAAAATGCAATAGTATATATTAATGTAAATTAACAAACCCCTGCCACACATAATACCATAGAAGAATCTCACAAACATACCCCTGAATAGAAGAACTGAGACACACAAAAAAAATGCTTACACTTTGATTCTCTTTACATTGAGATCAAAACAAGCAGTACTGATCCACAGCGATAGAAGTTGGAATAGTACAGCTATCTGTTACAAAGGAGGTAATTGCCTTCCACAGGAACTTCTGTTGTGCTTGTCCTGTTCTCTTTCTTGATCTGAAGAATGGCTCTAAGGGTGTGATGAGTTACAAAAAATCACCAAGGACTCACTTTAAGTAGATAGTGGTTGCCTCAACTATACTGTATTTCAATCCTTTTGGAAATATTTTATAGATATCTTTCCTTACATTGGTTTTTGTTCAAAATTTAAAACAATAGGAAGCATAAAACTAGAAATGGCAGGTATTGGTTATTGGCATTAAAGTTGGAAAAATTATTTTAATTATATTCTCTGAAACTGTCATATGGACAAAAATGACTTATTTAAGTGTACATATATACAGGAATGTGTGTGTATATATAACAAGATTCATATTATCTATGGAAGAATGAATTATATTACAAAAACTCTCACAAGCTATGAGAAAATGTTATCTATCAATCCTATGAGAACAGACCATTTTTTATTTATTTTTTTTTAATTTTTTTTAATTTAATGGTAAATAAGAAATAATTGAAGTGGTTTTCAATGAATTTATTTTATTCTAGTTCTTCTAAGATATAAAAATAGAGAAGAAGTTAAGATTGAGGATAACCAATTTCAAATCTGATGAAATTTTTTCTTTGATATAACTGACAAAAATTATACTACGAAGAGGTTAATATTTAGTTAACTGGGAACTATAGACAAAATAGTCTGCTGAAAATGTTTTCCATACTGTTGTGAAATTTAAAACAATGATAGAAATATTAGAAAAATTTAAAAAAACAATGATAGAAATAAAGAGATAAAGTATTCTAGAAAAAACAGAACAGTGAATGATTATAAGTTTAGAATAAATTCACTAGAGTTACACAATTTTATGTATTCACTAAAAACAATCTGGAGATTACTTTTTGCAATCTTTGTCTTCTTATATGTTATATGATGAAGCTGTGTTTATTTGTAATTTTCTATGTTAACTCAAATATAACATTATGTAGTTGAGTAATTTCCCAGATTGAACATTATGTAATACTTTTTACTAGGTCCTTTCACTATTTAAAAACATATAAAGTAAAAACCCATTTTGTAATATATTTATAGAAGCTCTGTGTTAATAATAAAATAATAAAAACTTTTATTATTACTTCAATGATATGTCAGATAATATTTATACCTCCAGCTAGTTTTTAATTAAAGAAAATTCTAGGGGAACATGACAAATGCCGTGAACCTTAGAAACCAGAAAAACAAGAAATTTGGGGTAAATTTGCATAATTACTAAATTCCATTCATTTTATAAAACATTTTTAATTAGAGACTTTAAGTCTTATTTGATTCAGAGCCCTGTGAAAACTCTTTATCGTAAGTTTCATGAATGTTGACACTTTTTAGAAAATTGCATTACTGTTTATTTCCTTTTGGCTTCTCATCTGTTTCCTGTTCCTCTGAGATTCACCCTCACAATATTTCCTTACCCTGGAAGTCAGTCGTTTTCTGTAGCAACGATTTTTTTTAACACCAGTGTATTGGCATCCCGTAAATAAACTGACGTTCCACAGAGGATCTTTGGAGTCTGACTTTTACCTCCACTGAATTGCTTTCTTGGACTTCTAAGTTTTAATAATGCCAAATCTTTCCTTTTTTTTTTTTTCCCTGCCCTAAGTTTGATAGCTGCTATAAGTTTGGGGATGTGACGGGACTCTTTTTTTTTTTTTTTTTTCTTTTCTCTAAGTCAAATTAACTAATTAATAACCTTAAAACTAGTTAAGAATTCTTTTTATTAAATTTTCCATTAAAATATCTTAAGTGATTTCATTCTCCTGACTGGACCCTGACCGATAAACATAGCATATATTTCCATTTTATTTTGTTGTGTTCTTTATGTTCTGTGTGCTTATATTTAAATGTGTTTCCTTTAAGGAAGTTAGAGTTTAGTTTTAATTATGTAAGATTAAATATAAAATTTAATTTTTTAAATTTTCAACCTGAAAATAATTAAAATAATTTAAATTTAATAATTGCTAAAATTATTTTCAGGTTGAAAATCATTTTTATGGAATTATTCATCAATTTGTAGTTAATTTTATTGTGCTTTATGCCATGACTGATGTATTTTAGTTTAACATTAATCTTCTGAATAAATATTAGGTAAAAGGTTATGGAAAGAAAGATAGGGGTGCCTGGGTGACTCAGGCAGTTAAGTTTCTGACTTGATTTCAGCTCAATCATGATCTCAGTCTTCGGTTCATGGGATCAGCCCTGCATTGGGCTCTGCTCTGACAGCACAGAGCCTGCTTGGGGTTCTCTCTCCCTCTCTGTTTGCATCCCCCCTGTGCTCTTTCCCTCTCTCTCTCAAAATAAATTTTGAAAAACATTAAGAAAGAAAAAAAACAGGGGTGCCTACGTGCATCATTGGATTGAGCATCCAACACTTGGTTTTGGCTCAAGTCATGATCTCAGTTCGGTTAGTAAGTTCAAGCCCAGCATTGGGCTCTGTACTGACAGCATGGAGCCTGCTTAGGATTCTCTGTCTCCTTCTCTGCCCCTCTCCCACTCATTCTCTCTCAAAATAAACTTTAACAACAACAACAAAAAGATATACAGATAATAAGATGATAGAGATATGTAACATTAGATATATTACATATAAATAATACATTATTTTATAAAGATATAGTTATTTTACCAGCTTGGAAAAAAGTTTCAATTTGCTTAAGCTCCAATTTCTTCATCAACTTAAGTAGATAATATTAACTTCATTTTTTTTTTTTAACATTTATTTATTTTTGAGACAGAGAGAGACAGAGCATGAACGGGGGAGGGGCAGAGAGAGAGGGAGACACAGAATCTGAAACAGGCTCCAGGCTCTGAGCTGTCAGCACAGAGCCCGACGCGGGGTTCGAACTCACGGACCGCGAGATCGTGACCTGAGCTGAAGTCGGACGCTCAACCGACTGAGCCACCCAGGCGCCCTGATAATATTGACTTCAAAGGGTGATGTTTGATTTTAAAAGAGATGCTCATAAAGTATATACTAGTGCTCAGAATATACTCAGAAATTTCACACATATTAGTCCTATATTTAATTTTCGTATTTTTTCCTTTCCCTACATTTTTTATATCATATATAAAATTACATTAACATCAAAAAAATTAAAAATACTTTTCTATGGCAACTAAAATGTAAATGTTACTCATTTCAATACCCACTGCAAATCATACAACTAGAGAAAAGAGAAAACACAGATAATGTTTTTAAATCCATGATCTATCTCCCAAATAAACCCATATTTAAATCTCTTTATATAAATAAGTGATATTTCTACAAAAATTTTCTTAAATATTTGTATTTACTATATCATGAAAATTTTCTGGTAATAGAATTTATGGAGGTTTTTGAATGGCTGCATGCATCACAGTTAATATACACATTTTAAATTATCCTAAAGTTTTTATATTGTACAAAGACAAAATTATGAGTTTATACATCTAAAAAAACTTGAGTCACTTATTTTGTGCAATATTTCTGAATAATAATTGCTGAATAAAGACCGTAAATGTTTAAGATTTTTTTTCATTTATTCAGTCAGTAATTTTATTGGTGAGGATCCAGCAATGAATTAAACAGCTGATGTTTCTGTGCTCTTAGAGTTACCATATTCAGGTAAATGCAAAATATATCAGGTGATATTAAGTACTATAAAACTATGGCAGGGTATGGGAAAAAGAGTAAAGCAATGGTTGGGGTCATAGAAATCATTTTAGTTATTAAATTATTACCATCTACAAAGCTCTCGCTAACATTTTCATAATTGGTATAAAGGATCAAAATTTTCATAATCTGAGGAAAGAGGATTCTGACAGAAGTAGCAATTATAAAGCACTCAGAAGGGACCATCCTTGATAATTTTGAAGAACTGACAGGTTTTTAGTGGAGGTGAGCTGTGTGGTAGGCATCCTTCTAAAAGGACTTCCAAGGATCACAGACTCTCAGTATTCATAACCCTGCACAATCCCCTCCACTTAGGTCAGAATTGGGCCTAGTGACTTGGCTTCCAAGAATACCAGGTGGCAAAAGTGATGGGATGTAATTTTCAAGATTAGCTTATAAATGATTGTTTTGCTTTCTGTCCATCTAGTCTCTTCCTTCTTCCCACTTCTCTTTCTCCTCATTTTCCTGCCTCCTCCCCTTCTTGCTCCTTCTTCCTTTCTCTCTCTCTTAGCTTTGCTTTGATGGTACAATCTGTCATATTGTGAGTAGGCCTATAGGGAAGGCCATGCGGCAAGGAACTAAGTGTGGCTTTTGGCTAACGGCCAAAAGGGAACTGACCTCTACAATTTGACAGCCTCAAAGAAGTGAATCCTATGAAAAAACACATGAGTCAACTTGGAAGTGGATCCTTCCTCAGTCAAGGCTCACCCCTGGCCAACATCTGGATTGTAGTCTGGTGAAAGGACCTGAAACAGAGGACAGCTACATTGTAGACTTCTAGACCAGAAACTCTGAGACCATATATGTGCATTGTTAAAAGCCATTGAATTTGGGGGAAATTAGTCACTCAGCAGCAGTAGTAGTAGTAGTAACAAATATAAGGTGAATAAGTAAGAAAAACAGTGTAGAGGGTGGTAGATAATGTCACAGAAATGTCATTAGATACAGATCTAGAGAAGGTAGAGGTATTGCGTTTTACTCTGAGTTCACAATCATTGTAGAATTTTAGCAAATGATTTTCCCAATATGACATACATTTAATAAAAATGTCTTTTCTGACTTATGTACTAGATATGGACTATACATTTGAAACTGAGATATCAAAAAGGAGAGTCAATTATCCTACAATACATGGTAGGATCATTGACCATGATGATAACGGTGGGCAAAGTGACAAGTGGTCAGACTATTATTTGTTTTATTTTTAAGGGAGGGATATTTATTTTTTTTAATTTTCATTCCTTTAAAGTTTATTTGTTTAGTCTTAGAGAGAGAGAGGGAGAGAGCATGAGTGGCAGGGTGAAGAGAGAGAGGTAGAGAGAGAGAATCCCAAGCAGGCTTTGCACTGTGAGTGTGGAGCCTGATGTGGGGCTTGAACCCCTAAATCGTGAGATCATGGCTTGAGCCAAAATCAAGAGTCAGATGCTTAACTGACTGAGGCACTCAGGTGCCCCTAGACTCTTGATTTATTTTGAAAAAGAGTCCTCAAGATTTGTTTATGGATTCAGAGAAAGAGAGGAGTTCATAACAACTCCAAAGTCTGGTACTAATCTATTAGAAGAAAATTGCCATTTAGTGAAATACAGAAGGCAGTGTGAAGAGCAGAGTTAGATAGGATTAAAAAGTTAAATTTGGACACAGTAAGTTAAAGATCATTTTGTGAAATCCAAAATGGGAATTGGATATACAATTCTGTTATTCAGAGGGGAGGCCTAGGTTGGCCGCAGCTATATATATTTGGAAGTTGAACTTATATTGATGTCATTTGAAAACATGGAATTCAGGAACTCAGTGTAGACATAGAAGAGAATGGAGCAACCAAGTGTTCAAATATCTCAAGTAAAATGAGGGAAGACTATAGAATAGATTTTAGAAACAGGGAGGTCAACTCTGTTTTGGCTTTTGACAAAGCCAAAAGATAATATTCTATGGATAATAAAATCATCAAGAATTAAATTACAAGTAGTGTTAGAGAGAGAGAATATTCTAGACACCTTTGAAATGGATTGAAAAACTGTGTTTAAAAAATGTTACTATTTTAGTATTGCATTTTTATTTAAACATTCGTTAAATCCAGCAAGAGACAGATTTTCAGCTAAAATAGATTTTTTTTTTACATACATACTGTTAACTCACTTTGGTGATAGACTAATTCACTATTTTTCAGTGTATGATAGTGTTCCCCATATAGTGGAACTATGAACACTAGTGAATGTTCATAGCATTCCAAAATGAAGTTCTCTGTGTTCATACAAGTTTGGAAAGTGAGGCATATTATGTCCCCTATAGTAGAAACATTAAGAAATTCTCTACCAAAAACAATTACTTAAGATAAATTTACCCCATAATTCTTAAACTTCTTGACACAACAAACCTTTTTTTAGCAGGCATTTAAAATATAATATAGAATAGTGTCTGGGGAACCCTTACTTATGAAATACGTATCCAAAGGTATAATCCTGCTACAATAATAATCTTGGTTCATAGACAGAATAATTATGGCAAAGACTAATTATTGACTTCTCGTGCATGGATAAAGAAGGAAATGAGCAAATATTGGCTGTCATAAGTATTGTTTGATTAGTCCTCCCTCTATTATTGAGTTGTAATCTAAACTACAGGGATTTATGAACTGCAGATTTACAGAGTGTCAGAATAACCTTTGTCAAGGAACTGCATCCACCATTATAATTAGTTTGTCATTGTGAATTTACAGAGCTTTGTATATTGAGAACTCTCTTGTTACTTTAACAGCTATATTATCTTGAAATTAAATATGTCAAGCAAGAAATTCCCTCTCTAATACAGAGTAAAACTTAATTTAGACATTTTTATTGCATGAGAACTATGAACATCATAGAGTTAAGATTTATATATTTGACATAATTGCCCATTAAAGTGAGAAGGAGACATATTGTTCATTTTAAATAAAGAAAAATCACTGAATCTAATTGTAAAACGTATGCTGAGGTGTAATCCATTCCAGTGTATTTCCTAGACATTTGCACTAATACAATTTACCCTACTAAGTGTCCCTTGTACAAGGTTAATGATCTCTTGACATGGCTCTGATGGGATTGTTGTTTGTCTTGACAATTATTTCAATATCCATTATTGATTTACTCAATTAGCTTAAAATTTATTATTTTTTTAATCAATTTATAAACACTAAGTGCTCTTCTAAGTGTTCATATATTAACTTTTGTAATTCTTAGAATAATCTTTTTGGGTAGATATTACTCTCATTATGATTCATTTTGAACAGTTAAGTAAATTGAGTTATAGAATAAATAAATAATTTATCCAGGATGGAACAGCTACTTATTTCCAAACTCTGAGTTTTCACCCAGTTGTCTGACTTCAAAACCCGTCCCCATAATGACTACACTACAATCCTGGTTTTGTTTATAATTTAATCAATTAAATTAACAATTACCCCAGTGATTAGTCATTTTTAGATGAAAAACAAAAATTCAAAAAGAATGGCAGGACTCATTTCACAAAACTCCCACGGATAAAATAAAATATATGAGGATTATACTGAAACTTCAAAAGATGGAAAATGTTTACTAAATAATAGTTTCCAAAGTAGTCTTGCATTTTAGCACAGAAAGAAATATTATTCAATAATATTTGTAAATTAATAACTTCACTAGGAAGTAGAATTTTATCTATCTATCATCTATCTATCTATCTATCATCTCTCTATATATATTGCTATAGATACTGCTCTCTCTCCAACTATAAGCCAAATTATACCATACAACGTCAGTGATGCATGAGCTAAAGAGATGGAAAATATTTCAAAGAGCTCAGAGTGGAGATTGGAAAAGAACATCTTTACATTTCTACTTAGAACTTTAATTTTTTAAAATTCCGACAGGTAGTCTAGTTTTGTGTGATCTAAAACTAATTTTTGAATAAATAATAAGATATATCTGATACTAGTATTTTTAGAAAATGTTTAATGATTTTTTGAGGGAGAGAGCATGAGCAGGGGAGGGGCAGAGGGAGAGGGGGACAGAGGATCTAAAGCATGCTCTGAGCTGACAGCAGGGAGTCGGATATGGCACGCAAACCCATGAACCACAAAAGCATGACCTGAGTCAAACTGGACACTCAATGAACTGAGCCACCCAGGTGCCCTGATAATTAGTAATTTTATCAACTAACACTAATTTATGTTAAAAATATTAGAGAATAGTTTGATGGTTTCAAAATTTATTTTGATGTTTTAGTTAATATTAATTACAAATATATTGTAATACCATTTTGGTTAGAAA
Organism: Puma concolor; assembly: GCF_028749965.1. Taxonomy (NCBI): domain Eukaryota; kingdom Metazoa; phylum Chordata; class Mammalia; order Carnivora; family Felidae; genus Puma; species Puma concolor. The sequence continues at coordinate 19,263,068 of NC_141667.1, read as the reverse complement.
GAATATAAATCTAAGGATTTAAAACAATTAATTATAATACTCACAAAATCTAAAATAGCACTTTCCGCATGGTACAAATTCAAGAACCATTAAAAATTTTTTTTAATGTTTATTGATTCTTGAGAGAGAGAAATTCTCTCAACACTGTTGAGAGCACAACTGTGGGGGGTGGGGGGCAGAGAGAGAGGGAGACACAGAATCCAAAGCAGGCTCCAGGCTCCAAGCTGTCAGCACAGAACCCAACGTGGGGCTCATACCCACAAATCATGAGATCATGACCTGAGCTGAAGTCGGATGCTTAACTGACTGAGCCACCCAGGTGCCCCAAGAACTATTTTTTAAATACATGAATGGGGCAATATTATGTATAAAATCCCATGTCATATAAAAAATTTGATAATGTGCCACATAAATAATCTTGTATTCTGTAGTTTTTACATTTGGTCTAATCTTACTCTCCACCAAATTGTTATGGAGACAAAATTAATGACATGCCACATCCTATCTCTGATAGCGTCACCTTATTTTGAAAATGACATTTGAAAGTTTACAGTGTATTTGATACTAATAGACAAACCTCAGGATAAATAAAATCACTGTTTGTATATTAATGGTAGTTTAATATTATAAATACTAATTATAGTTGGCTATTGAATAATGCAGGGTTAGGGACACCCACCCCCCACATCTGAAAATCTGCATATAACTTTTGACTCCCCAAAACTTTATTTTCTTATTTTATTTTTTATTTTAAATTCCAGTATAGTTAACCTACTATGTTATATTGGTTTCAGGTAAATTTAAGATTTAAGAATTTATACAGCAATCAGTACTCATCACCTATTTCCCCCAACCCCTACCCACTTCCCCTCTGGTAACCATCAGTTTGTTCTCTACAGTCAAGAATGCGTTTCTTGGCTTCTCTCTCTCTTTTTCCACTGTGCTCTTTTGTTTTGTTTCTTAAATTCCACATGTGAATTAAATCATATGGTATGTGTCTTGTTCTTACATATTTTGCTTAGCATTATACTCTCTGGTTCCATCCATGTTATTGCAAATGGCAATATTTCATTTTTTATGGCTGAATAATATTCCATTTTGTGCATATATTTCACATCTTCTTTATCCATTCATCTATCAATAGACACTCTGACTGCTTCCATAATTTGACTATTGTAAATAATAGCACAGGGGTGCTACAAATACAGGGGTGCATGTATCCTTTTGAAAAAGAACTTAAATAACTACACACACACATACATACACACACACATACACAATAATCCAATGAAACATGTGCAGAAGACAGAAACAGACATTTCTCCAAAGAAGATATACAGATGGATAACAAACACATGAAAATATATTCAACATCACTCATCATCAGGGAATTGCAAATCAAAACTACAATGAGATATCACCTCACACCTGTCAGAATGGCTAAAATCAACAACACAAGAAACAACAAGTATTAGCAAGGAAGTGGAGAAAAAGGAATCCTCTTGCACTGTTAGTGGCAATGCCAACTAGTGTATCCACTCTGGAAAACAGTATAGCATTTTCTCAAAAAGTTAAAAATAGAACTGCCCTATAATCAGGTAATTGCATTACTGGATATTTACTCCCAAAACACACTGACTCTCCCAAATCTTAATTATTAATAGCCTGTTGACCATAAGCTTTACTGATAACATAGTCAATTAACATATATTTTGTATGTTATTCTTATAATAAAGTAGGCTAGAAGAAAGAAAACATTATTAAGAAAATCATAAGGAAGACAAAATATGCCTACAGCACTGTACTGTATTTATTGGAAAATATTCACATATAAGGAGATCAGCATAGTTCAGATTCATGAAATTCAAGGGTCACCTGCATATGTATAATATTCTAAGTAAGTTACATTAATCCTCCAGTTCAAAATCTTTCAAATTTGTGTAACAACTAAATTGAAACATGATGAAATAGATTTAACTAAATAATAGTAGAGTGAATGAAGAAATAGAGATTTGGAAAGGCTTCAGTGGTAATGTTTTAAAGAAACAAGTATTACTAATGTCAATTCTGAAAAGTCATAAAGAGAATTACGTTATCTAGGATTAATATCATTTCCTTACTGCACTCAATCACCCGAAGAAAGGTAGATAATTTCCATTAATTGATAAATGTGTATACAAAAAATGCTTCAAACTTAATAATACCCTGCTTGTTTATTAAACTGGGGCCATGAATAGAAAAGTTGGCATTATTATCTATGCTTTATAAATTAATTATTAATATGTTTTTAAAAGTATTTAAGCCATTTTTAATACCTAGCTTCTCAGGCCATTTAATTTTAAAAATTAATCCTTAAAATTTGGGTTATTTTTTTCCCTAGCTTCAATTATTTTTTAATTTTTCTTTTAATTACAGTATAGTTAACCTACAGTGTTATATTAGATTGGGGTGTGCAACACAGTGGTTCAACACTTCCATACGTCACCCTATGCTCCTCACAAGTGCACTCCTTAATCCACATCACCCATTTACCCATCCCCCACTCACCTCACCTCTGGTAATCATTATGTTCCTTATAGTTATGAGTCTGTTTTGTGATTTCTCTCTCCCTCTCTCTCTCTCTCTTTTCTTTGTGTTTTTTCTTAAATAGCCCTTAAAATTTTGAAAGAAAATTTCTTCTGTTATTCCCATCAGCTCTGTAATACTACCATTTTTGTGTTCCAGGTATAAGTATGTGCAGCTGATGGGCCGCCTGGGTGGCTCAGTCGTTGAGAGCCTGACTTCGGCTCAGGTCATGATCTCACGGTTCATGGGTTCAAGCCCCGCATGGGGCTCTGTGCTGACAGCTCAGAGCCTAGAGCCTGCTTCAGATTCTGGGTCTCCCTCTCTCTCTGCCCCTCCCCTGCTCATACTCTGTCTGTCTCAAAAATAAATAAACGTTAAAAAAAATAAAATAAGTATGTGCAGATGACTCAAACTGTGCAAATAACCCTTAGTCTCATTAAGATGGGAAAGTTCAATTTAAAAAAAAAAAAGACAATAAAAAACAGAAGAGAATGTTCAAGGTTGAAAACAATCCCCTCACTTCTTTTCTGCCTTCATTTTTACTGACTTCTTTCTTGAAAATGACCTATGCTATAAATGGCGTGTGCCTGTTAGTAGCATCTAATTCTACTTGTGGTATTTTAAGACCAAATAGAGAAAATAGTCATGATTCAATGAAAAAGAACCTAACTAATATGATAAATAGAAGTTGGGCTGTGGCACATATTAAAGGAATTATTTATAAAGAAGAGAAGCTTAGATGTGACAAATTTGAGAAATTTCTGTGAAAAGATGTATCACTGTTTCTCTCTGGAGATATGTTACCAGATGTGAGAAAAGAGAATAATATGGGAGAAATTTAATGTGTAAAATAAATGAATTAATTGACCAAAATTATATTTAAAAACTGACTACAAAGGACATTTTAGAAAATTCAACTTTTCCACAAAACTGAAGAAAACTCCCAAGGAGTTTAAGTGTGTGAGATAATGTAATGCTGTTCATGCTGGTGTTGTTCCTAATTTAGATAATGAGAGTGATCACTACCATTACTCCTTTGAAGTTGACCCCAAATGTTTGCTTTTAGTAGTTTATAATAAAATTATAATAATAAAAATAGTAGTAGTACATGAGGATATATATTTGTTAATTATCAAATAATATAAGTTTTCTCTCTAGGAAACTTCAACATAGGAACCTGAAATTCCAAGTGAGTTAATTATGCAGGTAGGAATGGGCCTTGAAAAAGAGCCCCTGCAAGTCTGGTGAACATTTTTAGTCATTTATTGAAACCACATCCATTTATATAGAGCCATTCTTCTTTTTGAAGTTACACTACTTCTCATAAATATAGACATGGAAAGAAATATTAAAAAGTATTCAGAGTCCCACAGGATCGCGTTCATTTCAATCAAATAATTACTGTTTTCCTTGGAACCACAACTGATTTAAGTGATTCTCTAAGCAAAACTGTAAACAACTGATAAATAAATCCAAGTAACTTTACAAGAAGAATTTTAACCTATAGAAATGGGTTTATCTTCATATCAGTTTATATTTCAGCTTTCCCCAAGGAATACATGGATCTTTTTGCTCTTTGCTATCTCAATTGGATTAAATATTTATTGCTACTGTGAGATAGCTAAGTTGCACAAAACTGTATTCATTAAAACTTAAAATAGCATCTCATATATTGATGAATTCCTCTTTCAAACATAGGCCTCCAGAAACAGATGAAAGGTTGATGTTTTACTATTGAAGGAATTGTAATCACTGCTGCTCATTTGTAATGAGCGGTACCAGAAATGTAGAGATACCATGGAAGCTATCTCACCTAAAAAAAAAGGTTAGTGCTATTAAGAACATTATATTAAATATTAAAATGAGTTATCGCATTATTTCCGGTGTATCCTCTCAACTTAAACTCATCACTACCAAAAACATTAATCTTCAAAATTCCCCAATAACGTTAGATCTTTCCCAAGTAGTAGTCCAGAGAAAGCTGTTAATTAATTAACCAATGAGAGAGAGAAAGAAAAACATTGAAAACATGATGAATATATGAGACAAATAATTGGTAAAATAGAGGAAGAGATGTTTAACAACTAAGAAGCAACACATGTTAAATTATCTGTATGAGTAATTTTTGCTTGGAAAAAAATAACATAAAGTTTAAATGTCTTTCTATAAAAACTATTTTCCACACACAGGCCTGAAGTTCAGTTGTGGTTTGACTGATTTTGGTAGGCTAGGTATACTGACATGCACAGCATCAATGGGACAGAGATAATACTCTGCCTACAGTTGGAGTCACTGAAAAATTCATGCCTCTGACGAAGGGGTGTGCTATTATAAAGAAGTAAAACAAAAGGGTTGACAATCCAATCTAGTACATCACTACTATAACTCAAAGGATAGCATGGAACTAAGAGATTTCTAATTCTTTTGTAGGATTCTTTCTTTAGTTTCAAAATGTACAAAGTACATAATTCTGTGTGTTCTGGAGTAAATGCATTTTAACTAATTCATGACCTAAAAATCAAACTAATGCCTTAGCTTATCAACTGACCATATATTTCTTCAGAACAAAGAAATTAGTCATTTCTGTTCACATCACCTACATTGGTCATCATTGTAAAGAATTCCTCTCCATAATTATTTAACTGTAAGTATGAATAATGATTCTGTTTGAGTATATGCATTTAAATCCCCAGAGAGTAAAACAATGATTTATGTCTTGCTGTATCTTGTGTAGTAACTGTAAATAGCTACAGAAACTTTAGGTATGGACAGGTGGGTGTTTGTCATGGATGAATGTCTTGCTCAACAGACCATAAGAACAAATTAAAAACTACATTTTACAGTTTTAGTTATCATATCGATTTTCCAGGCTTGCAGCTAACAACACCCAGAGGAATCAGATACTCTTGTGTGTATTGTGCCTAAAAAAAAAATACTCAAAAAACAAAAACCAAAAGTCCCGCTTTCAGTAATGCTGGCCCAAAATTGCCAAATGGCAATTAATCTTCTATGCAGATGAGGTGGAGAAATTATATTAGTTTTAGGATTTGGCATATAGTTTTTTGAAATCTTCTAGAAAAAAAATATAAGACGATGTGCTTCACAATTTACAATTAGGATGGCCCTGCCAGTACCCAAAGTTGTCGTATTAAAAACTGAACCCACCCACTTAGAACAGTTCATTGTACTTAAGAGTCAAAGTCTGCCATTATACACATGTGAATTTGGGGCCCAGGTAACCCAATTATTCATTAAGAAAAACCAGGACAGTTATATTACTTCTGTTTCACTTACAGCTGAAAGAGTCCCATTGATAGTAAACAGAGGTGAGGATGAAGAGAAAATATATTGAATAATGTAAAGATTTAACATGGTGTCTGGTACATACAAAGGTCACTATTTACTGCTCGATTATTTTGCTCGTTGAGGTCTTACTGAAGATTTATCACATAGTAGGCCCTGTCTAAGTATGGAAAGGTGTATTCTTCACAAATCCCTTTGAATTAGCTACAGTAACCATCCCTATTTTAGATATTTTGGAGATGAAGCACGAGGCTCACACATTTGTATACAGACACACCAAAACTGAACCCAGCAATCTGTCTTTAACCACTAATTATCCGTTCTTGTGGCCTAGAATAAAATATTATCACTGAATATTCTCTTTCAGCAATTATGACATATATACCTATATAGTTTTTATCCATTGCATACAAGTAGCCATTATGCATTTAGTGTAGGCAATGAACTCTTTGTGTGGTTTTGTGTTTAGTGTGTGATTATTCCAGAAGATATGCATTGGCTTAACTTTATAAACGAGTAAAATTTTCAATTAGGTGACAAATCATATGTAAACTAACTAAGTAGCCACAGATATTGCTGATCAGAACTCATTCATCTGACATAGTACCTGCTTTCTAAATTTAGACATTCAGCATTTTTGAAGGAATAATATGTAGTTATTATTTGTTTTCACAAAGATTCATTTGTAAGTTTTACTCCATGTGTTATAACCCATTAGTATCATTATTCTTTTTGAGGTTCAAATTGTCTCAAATTTGGCCGATGTAAGCTCCTTCCAGCTGGTGCCAGAGTTCCTCTGTCATGTTCCCATCTGGCATTTTCAGAATACTTAGCAGGCTAAATTTGAAACTCTGTGGAGAAAAAATGATAGTTTCTAACACATTTATTACACTAAAGGACTCAAAATGTCAAAAAAAATAAAAATAAAAACAAACCCCACACTATTGAGGTGTCTGGATGGGTCCACTGGGTAAGCATCGGACTCTTGATTTTGGCTCAGGTCATGATCTCACGGTTCATGAGTTCAAGCCCTGCATCAGCCTGTTAGTGACAGCACAGAGTCTGCTTAGGAGCCTCTCTCTTCCTCTCCTTCTACCCCTCCCCTGCTCGTAATTGATCTCTCAAAATAAATAAACAAGTAAATAAACAAAAAAAAACAAAATAAATAAACATTTAAAAAAGCACATTATTGCCATAGAAAGTAAGACTCTAAATTAATTGCCCTAGTTACTATATATTCTTAATATTGCTGCAGTGATGTAAAGAAAACATTACTACTGATGATGATAAATAATACAAGTTTAGGTGAAATATTACTCTTATTTCACTTCTCCACCTAAAAATATGAATTATTATTTCCAGCAGAGAATATTGAAATATTGAAGAAAGAATGATCTCTTTTTAAAAAATCAGAGATAATATTTAGGTTAACATTGCTTCTACAGAAAAAATATATTTGCATTCTTGTTTTTCAAAAATTAAGGTTGATTGGGATGCCTGAGTGGCTTAGTAGGTTAAGCATCTGACTCGGTTTCAGTTCAGGTCATGATCTCAGGGTCATGGGCTCCATGTTGAGCTTGGATCCTGCTTAACATTCTCTCTCTTCCTCTGCCCTTTTCCCCTGCTCACGCGCATTCTAAAATTAAAAAAAGAAAAAAAAAAAAACTAAGGTTGATTATAATAACTACACCTTATCAAATTAGACTACGCTATAAGAAAAATTTCCACTGATAATTTGAAAGTGTGTATTGTTATCAATACTATTTACCATGTACACATTATTTAAAGTAGGATTTTCATCCTTGGCCTGCTTGAAAACAAAATAAATAAAAAGGTTCAATGGAATTGCAAATACATGTGTATTTTTTTCTCTATAAAGCATAGTTAGTACCATGAGTAAAATATCACCAATATTTTATTTTCCAAACTTTGTCCATTGTCTGGGAGACTGCTCTGCCAGAATCACCTAGGTTCACATGTGCAGCCACATTCATCTGCTGGATATGCCAGAGCTGGAGGGTCAAAGGTGACCTCACCCATAAGCATCATAAACCATAAAATATGAGATTCCAGGGGACAAATTTGTTACATCATCCCTGCTGTCTATATACTCCATGTTTCTCAATTTCCTGTAGAACATATATGAAATTCTTACAAAGAAGAGTAAACCCTATAGTGTTTTGTCTTCTATTGCACTCTTTCCTATTGTTTTGTTGTTATTGTTGTTGTTGTTGTTGTTGTTGTTGTTGTTGTTTTACTGTGCTATGTTCTTTTCTATTCTATTATGCTCTATATCCTTATTTACAAAAACAAGTTCTAGGTGCAATCCAGTAATTTGGTCTCCTGTCTCACTAACCAGCAAAAAGAAAAAAATATATAAATCTAACAAATGCTAACATTAAGGAGGTAGACGTCCTTCATATTCTTGTACATATCTTCATTAAAGGAGTATGCTATCTTTGAAAAGGCCTGGTGACATATAAGTTTTATGGAGGCACTGAAGAAAGATCAAAATGAAATCATATCAGGCAATGGTATATTCATTTAATATTATCCCATTATAACAGCTCAAGTTGATAGTGGAGAGAAGGTAAAAAATTGAAGAATTCTTAGGATGTCATTTACTATTCTATTTCATTGTGAGATCCCTGAGCACGTACTTATATGATACCTTATAACATACCTGTATATTATACAAAACCATATATCAATACCTTAACATGTTAATGATTCTCCTTTTCCCCTATTTTGGAAGGCCCAACTCTTGCTTGAATGTGCTCAGGTTTATTCTTAATAACTCATCACTGAGTAGGAATCACACATGAGACATGTAATTGCACTTCTTTCTTTTAGGTAATAATCAGGCTTCTGTATACATATTTTTCTACTGGTAGGCCATTGTTATATGTGGACAGGTAACCTTTTCTTAGTATTTGCTCTGTTCTTTGATAATCACCTTAATACCCATCAGTTTGTGTCCAAGTGTGTGAAAATGATATTATATATGCTTTGGATAATAAAATTATGTAAAACTGCAGGTATTTGTTAATATATATCATAAGGTGATTTATTTCCTTATGTACATTTCATTGTACATTCCTCATGCCTTATGTATGACTGAATATTAAAAATATATTTAGAGCTACATTTATATATTTTATTCTCCATAAAATATTAGCTACTCTTTATTTATTTCATTTTTTTAAGTTTTTTTTTTTTAATTTTAGATAGAGCATGCAAGCAGGGGTAGAGGAGGGGGAGAGGGAGAGATAGAGAGAGAGAGAGAGAGAGAGAGAGAGAGAGAGAGAAGCTCAAGCAGGTTCCATGCTCAGTGTAAGACCGATGTGCTCTGATTCCACACCCTAGAATTATGACCTGAGCCAGATTCAAGAGTTGGATGCTCAACTGACTAAGCCACCCAGGCACCCCACAGCTACCCTTTTTTAAATGAAGAGTCTGCATCTAGAACAGAGAATATAGGCTTAATAAAACATTGATGAGTCTTTTGTGAAAGATGTTTGAGGGGGTAGATGTTAAGGTGATTTACCAAGTAATGGACTTTGAAAGGACTGTGGATATATCATAAAAATGGCAGGCCCACCAATGTAGCCCAAACAATCTCGTATGAAGTCATACTTCATACGAAGTGAAGTAAATAATAAGAAATGAAGTCAGTAAATAATAAGAGAAAAATATTAACTAATACTTTTCTTTATTTCAAATATCTACCTGAAAACATAACCATATGAATCACAAATTTTTACTTTACTATAGGAATTTGTTTACCTTTTTGTCATCACGTTTCTATAGAAAAAGAGGAGTTCTAATCAGTCTGCAGTGGGAAGTACCAAAGTTCTCTTTCTGGCCTTATTTCTCCTTAATTCCTGGTCTATACACATGATGGGGAATATGGTGGGTGAGCCTGCTTAGAAAATGACATCAATTAAGCTATTACATTGAGCCAGTAAATGAGGGAAACATGGGATCTAATTGTCACGTATGAAATGTGGGATCTAATGGAGATCTAAGAGATGCTTCTGAATATGCAGAGAAATTTCACACACACACACACATACACACACACACACACACACACACACTCACACATTCATTTCTTTGGGTGGAGTGAATACATTCATATTTCCTATAAATTTAACCAAAACATTTAATATTTTTAGCTTAAGCTTTAACATTCCCACACCCATGTTAAACAAGTCTGAATTTGAATAAATAATAGACAGAGAAAGAGCAAATATTATATATAAGTGCAATCCTTTTCTGTAATATAACCAAAACTCCTGGATTTGGGACTTTTGAAAACACTTGTCTTGTTTCAAAAATGGTAGTTATTAGGATCACTAAACTCTCAAATTCTGTGTTAGTCTCTAATACAAGAAATTGAAATGCTTAATTTTTTTCAAAATATTTAAATTGTATAGTATCTATAGGAATACCAATTTTATTAGTAGAAAAGAAATAAATATGATTTTAACTCTTAAATATATCCATTCCTATGATTAACAGGAATATCTGTGAAACTTATTTTGGTAGGTGGGTTAGCAAAATCGTAGTTAACATACTATAATTATAATCAGCAAGGAAGCAGATAAAGGTAATTTGCAATTTATCTCTCTGAATGGTACAGGTGTACAAATTTTAATTATTATAATTAGAATTAATTTAGAACTGAGAAATTGTATACCTTCTTATTGATATGAAATAATTCATATGGAAATTTTTATCTGCTATAAAAATCACAGATTGATCTCATATTTACAACTTTCTTTTCTTTTTAGCGACCAAAAAACATTTGTATGGGGATACATAATAGTGTTACTTAATTAGCACTTTCACAGTCTGAGAATGAAAGAAATGTATTATATGGCACAAAAGTTCAGAGGAAAAGGCTGACTTTGAAAGTAGATGTGTTTATGTGTGTGTGTTTGCATGTTCCTTTTTTATTATTTAAATCCAAGTTAGTTAACATATAGTGTAATAATGATTTCAGGAGTATAAGTTAGTGATTCATCACTTACATATAACACCCTCCTTAATGCCCATCATCTATTTAGCCCATCTCTCCACCCCAAATCCCTCCAAACCTCAGTTTGTTCTCTGTATTTAAGAGTCTCTTATGGTTTGTCTCACTCTCTGTTTTTGTTTTTGCTTCTTTTCCCCTATGTTCATCTGTTTTGTTGCTTAAATTCTACCTATGAGTGAAATCATATATTGTCTTTCTCTGACTTATCTTACTTAGCATAATACACTCTAGTTCCATCCATGTTGTTGCAAATGGCAAGATTTCATTCTTTTGAATGCTGAGTAATATTCCATTGTGTGTGTGTGTGTGTGTGTGTGTGTGTGTGTGTGTGTGTGTATGGATATAGATATAGATATATAGATAGATAGATATATAGATAGATAGATAGATAGATAGATAGATAGATAGATAGGTATATATCACATTTTCTTTATTCATCAATCAATGGACATTTGGGCTCCTCCAATAATTTGGCTACTGTAGATAATACTGTTATAAACATTGGAGTGCATGTGCCTTTTCAAATAAACATTTTGTATCCTTTGGATAAATACCTAGTAGTGCAATTGCTGGGTCATAGGGTAGTTCTATTTTTTAATTTTTTGAGGACTCTCCATACTGTTGTCCAGAGTGACTACACCAGTTTGCATTCCCACCAACAGCGTGAAACGGTTCCCCTTTCTCTGCGTCCTCACCAACATCTGTTATTTCCTGAGTTGTTAATGTTAGCCATTCTGACAGGTGTGAGGTGGTATCTCATTGTGGTTTTGATTTGTATCTCCCTGATGATTGAGTGATAGTGAGCATCTTTTCATGTGTCTGTTAGCCACCTGGATGTCTTCTTTGGAAAAGTGTCTATTCTTGCCTTTTTCCCATTTCTTCACTGGATTATTTGGTTTTGAGATGTTTAGTTGGATGAGATCTTTATAGATTTTGGATACTAACCCTTTATCTGATATCTCATTTGCAAATATATTCTCCCATTCTCTTGGTTGCCTTTTAGTTTTTCTGATTGTTTCCTTCACTGTGCAGAAGCTTTTTATCTTGATGAGGTCCCAATAGTTCATTTTTGCTTTTATTTCCCTGGCCTCCAGGGACATGTCAAGTAAGAAGCTGCTGTGGCTGAGGCCAAAGGGGTTGCTGCTGTTTCCTCCTCTAGGATTTTGATGGCTTCCTGTCTTAGTTCTTTCATCTATGTTGAGTTTATTGTTGTGTGTGGTATAGGAAACTAGTCCAGGTTCATTTTTCTGCATGTGACTGTCCAGTTTTCCAATACCATTTGCTGAGAAGACTGTCTTTTCCATTGGATACTCTTTCCTCCTTTGTCAAAGGTTAGTTGGTATACATTTGTGGGTCCACTTCTGGGTTCTCTATTCTGTTCCACTGATCTTTGTGTCTGTTTTTGTGTCACTACCATAGTGTCTTGATTACTACAGCTGTGCAATACAGCTTGAAGTCTGGAATTGTGATACCTCCAGCTTTGGTTTTCTTTTTCAACATTACTTTGGCTATGCAGGGTCTTTTCTTTTCCATACAAATTTTAGAATTGTTTATTATAGTTCTGTGAAAAATGCTGGTAGTACTTTGATAGAGATTGCATGAATACACACATTGCTTTGGGTAGTATTGACATTTTAACAATATTTGTTCTTCCTAACCATGAGCATGGAATATTTTTCTATTTGTGTGTGTGTGTGTGTGTGTGTGTGTCCTCTTCAGATTTTTTCATGAGCTTTCTATAGTTTTCACTTTGTAGATTTTTCACCTCTTTGGTGAATTGGTTAGATTTATTCCCAGGTATTTTATAGGTTTTGGTGTAATGGTAAATGAGATAGATTCCTTGCTTTCTGCTGCTTTGTTATTGGTGTGGTGGTGCATTTCTAATGCAACAAATTTCTGTACATTGATTTTATATCCTGCAAGTGCTGAATTCATGTATCAGCTCTACCTGTTGTTTTTTTTTTTTTTTTTTTTTTTTTTTTTTGGTGTAATGTTGGGTTTTCCACATAGAGTATCATGTTTTCTGTGAAGAGTGAAAGTTTGACTTCCTCCTTGTCGATGTGGATGCCTTTTATTTCTTTTTGTTGTCTGATTGCTGAGGAGAGGATCTCCAACAATATGTTGAATAACATATTGAGAATGTGCATCCCTGTCTCATTCCTGACCTTAGGGGGAAAGCTGTCCGTTTTCCCCACTGAGGATGACATCAACTGTGAGTCTTTCATATATGGCCTTTATGATGTTGAGGTATGGTCCTTCTAACCCTACTTTCTTGAGGGTGTTTATCCAGAAAGGATGCTGTATTTTTTCAAATGCTTTTTCTGCATCTATTGAGGGGATCATGTGGTTCCTTTCCTTTCCTTTATTCATGTGATATATCCCCCTGATTGATTTGTAGATATTGAACCAGCCCTGAAACCCAGGAATAAATCCCACTAAATCATAGTGAATAATTCTTTTAATGTATTGTTGGATCTGTTTTGCCAGAATCTTGTTGAGAATTTTTGCATCCATGTTAATCAGGGAAGTTGGTCTGTAGTTCTCTTTCTTGGTGGGATCTCTTTCTGGTTTTGTAATCAATGTAACTCTGGCCTTGTAGAATGAGTTTGGAAGTTTTCCTTTCATTTCTATTTTTTGGAACAACTTCAAAAGAATAGGTGTTAACTCTTCTTTAAAAGTTTGGTATAATTCCCCTGGAAAGCCATCTGGCCCTGGACTCTAGTTTGTAGGGAGATTTTTTATTGTTAATTAAATTTCTATATTGGTTATGGGTCTGTTCAAATTTTCTATTTCTTCCTCTTTTAGTTTTGGTGGATTATAAGTTTGGCATTTGTCCATTTCTTCCAGATTGCCCAATTTGTTTGCATATAATTGCTCATAATATTGTCTTATTATTGTATCTATTTCTGTGGTATTGGTTGTGATCTCTCCTATTTTATACACGATTTAATTTAGTTGGGTTCTTTCCTTTTTCTTTTTGATCAATGTGGCTAGGGGTAATCAATTTTATGAAGAGAGCAGGGGGGAAAATGTCCTTAACCAACATGGGAAGACAGAAGAGGTTCACAGCAGATCTGTCCACAGAAACTTGGCTAGCCAGAAAGGAGTGGCAGGATATATTCAATGTGCTGAATTGGAAAAATATGCAGTCAAGGCTGCAATTCTTTATCCAGCAAGGCTGTCATTCAAAATAGAAGGAGAAATAGTTTCCCAGACAAAAACTAAAGGAGTTTGTGATCACTAAACCAGCCCTGCAAGAAATTTTAAGCGGACTCTTTGAGTGGAGAAAAGACAAAACAAAACAAAAATGGCCAAAAGCAACAAAGACTAGAAAGGACCAAAGAACATCAACAGAAACACCAACTCTACAGGTAACACAATAGCATTAAATTCATATCTTTCAATAAACACTTTAAATATAAGTGGCCTAAATGCCCCAACAAAGGCATAGGGTATCAGACTGGATAAGAAAATAAGACCTATCTATATGCTGCCTTCAGAGACTTACTTTAGACCTAAAGACAACTGCAGATTGCTCATTTGTTTTGTTTCTTAATTCAACATGAGTGAAATCATATGATGTTTACTTTCTCTGACTTATTTCATGTAGCACTGTACTGTCTAGTTCCATCCATCTTGTTCTAAATGGCAAGACTTCATTCTTTTTATGGCTTAATAATATTTCAATGTATGGATACATCACATCTTCTTTATCCATTCATCTGTCTATGGATTCTTTGGCTGCTTCCATAATTTAGCTATTATAAATAATGCTGCGATAAACATAGGGGTACAAGTATATCTTTGAATTGGTGAACAAGCTTCTATTTTTAAGTTTCATAACAGGGGTCCTTAGTTTGGCCATTTGCTTGGGAATTTAGAACTGATCTATTCTGGATAATTAGCCTTAGGAAATAGTTAATACAAAGTGTACCGGTAGAAAACATTTTTTATTCTATTTAAACTCTCTTTTTTTTGTTATTGATATTCCTTCAGTAAAGAAAAAGACCTGAAGTGATTCCAGAAAATGAATCTTAATTGACCTGCCATAAAATAAGTTAAGTCTCTAGGAGACGCTTTCTTTTATCCTGACTTGACAATGATTCTAAATTTACTGTAAGCAAGATAATTCCAAGGATTTTCTGACACACATAAAGAGAATGGCTACACAATCCTAATGGACCTATATTTTTGATGGTTCTGCTATGGAATATTTCAAAGTCCTAATAATCATGAAGTAGAACTAAATGGAGTTTTATCATTCACTCATTTACTCATTCAAGAAATATTTATTGAGCATCACCACAAAAATTTCAGGATATTAGATATTTGAAAATATTGGACTCTAAAAAGCATACCCACAGGAAAAATAATTAAAGGCAAAATATAAGGAACAGAAATAAAAAGAGGGATGCCTGGATAGCTGTCAGTTGAGTGTCCCAATCTTGATTTTAGCTCAGGTGATGATCTCATGGTCATGGGATCTATCCCCGCATCAGGCTCCGTGCTGAGCATGGAATCTGCTTGGTAATGTCTCTCTCTCTCCCTCTACCTCTCTCTTTCTCTTAAGTAAATAAGTAAATACTTAATTAGTTAATTAATAAAAGAGAGTGCCAGCAAACATTTCGTCAATCTGCCAGTCACAAAACACCAGTATTCTTATTCTGACATTGGCCATCAAGATCTATACAATTTGACTCTAGGAAATCTCAAAGCGGTGAAATTTTCATGTGCCTTTGGTGATGTGGTGAAGCCAGGGCTTCCTAACTAGTAAGCTAGTTTAAAACTATTAGTAAACCAACTGTTTCCCGAGTGTTTTGGACTTTAAACAGCATGTGATAAAAAAGCTCATCATTCTTATATTAGCCAAGGATTAAAGCCAAATATCCAAGAGACCCAGAGACATGAATTACAGCTCCATAAATTGACTCTCTCGCATTCCCACAATGAGTGAGGCATCATTTTCAACCCAGATGATACAGCAATAAACAAAAGAGATAAACTTCCTTGTCTACCAGGAGAACACAAAATAAATAAGTTAAATAAGTAAGTATATATTAAACTAGATAGTAGGAATGCTATGTTTAATAATACAAGAGGAATAAATATGTGTTGTCACAAGTGATGCAATTGTTATTTTAGATCTGGTGACTGGAAAGACCCAACTTGCAAATAGTGAGTAAAAACATGAAGAAAGTGAGGGAGTAAGGCTTGCTTTTGTTGGGAGGAAGAGCATTCCAGGTTGAGGAAACAACAACTCTAAAGACCTTGAAATGGGACATACTGGCTTGTTCCAAGAACTATGTGCAAGCCAGTATAAGCAGAAGCACCTATGCAATCAGGAGACGATGAAGCATTGAAGTAAGAGAGGGAACTGGAGGCAGATAACAAGGGCCTTCACAGACCCTTGTAAAGACCTTGTTTTCCTGAGTGAGTTGGGAACTCACTGCAGGGCTTTGAGCAGAATAATGTTATATTATGACACATTGGTTGCTGTGCTGAAAAATAGAATAAAGGAAAGCAATGACAGAAGCAGGAAAATTTTTGTGTGGGCAACTCTAATAATTCAGACACTGGATAATACTTGTTTGGACTTGCAATTCATCTGTTTATCTCAAAAACGACATACAGAGTCTAGCCCTAAAGCTCCTCCAAGAAGTTTCAAACTTCAACTAGCATGTTGTAAATCACTAGTACCCTACCTCATCCTTATCTTGGTTAAGAGCCAGTCAGTAGTGGACTTCTGGTATCTCTAGAGATAATCATACAGCTATGCCAGCAAGATATGAAATAGCTCTTTCCTATACAGTCCAATTTTCTCACTATTGGGCAAGACCTTTTATAAATTGCAATAGTATTTTTTTCTGTATGTTTTGAACCATTTACAAAGGAGAAAAAGTGAAAAGAAAAAATACAAAATACTATCTATGTATATCATCCAATGAACTACTGTTTTAAAGAAATATTCCAGTTAACCAAACAGTCCAGAACAAATTTGTTTAGAAGCATGAGCAATCTTGGGGCGCCTGGGTGGCGCAGTCGGTTAAGCGTCCGACTTCAGCCAGGTCACGATCTCACGGTCCGTGAGTTCGAGCCCCGCGTCAGGCTCTGGGCTGATGGCTCGGAGCCTGGAGCCTGTTTCCGATTCTGTGTCTCCCTCTCTCTCTGCCCCTCCCCCGTTCATGCTCTGTCTCTCTCTGTCCCAAAAATAAATAAAAAAAAAAAAAAAAAAAAAAAAAGCATGAGCAATCTTGACATCTTACCTTTTTTTTTAGCAGAGCTCCTTTTTCTTCAAAACTATGTGTGTTTTTTTTTTTTTGGTTTTTTTTTTTTTTTTTTTTTTTTTTTTTTTTTTTTTTTTTGCATCTATTGAAGTGATCATGTTTTTTTGTTTTCTGGTTTTTTTTTAACCCTTCTCCTGATGTGAAGTATCAGGTTGATAGATTTTCAAATATTGAACCCACTCTCCTTCCCAGGATTAAGTCCCACTTGATTGTGGTGAATGATTTTTTAAATGTATTTTTGTATTCAGTTTGCTAATATTTTGCTGAGGAATTTTGCATATATGTTCATCAGAGATATTGGCCTATAGTTCTTGTTTGTAGTGTCTTTATCTGGTTTTGGTATCAGGGCAATGCTGGCCTCATAGAATGAGTTTGAAATCTTTCCTTCCCCCCCCCCCCCCCACTTTCTTTTTTTTACCTTTGGAACAGTTTGAGAATAGCTATTAACTCTTCTCTAAATGTTTGGTAGAATTCACCTGTGAAGCCATCTGGTCCAGGAATTTTGTTCTTTGGAGGTTTTTTGATTACTGGTTCAATCTCTCTTCCATATATCCCAGGCATTTTTCAAACTGCTATTTGTATGATGTATCCCATGGGGCTGTTTCTTGTGCCTCCTCTTTAAGGACAGGGACTCAGCTTCCTATCACCCTGCAGGTTCTCCCAGAGCCAAGCCTACTGATTTTAAAGTTCCAGGTTTTAAGCCCCACTGGTTGTAAGAACTTGGCTCTCTGGTTTTCAAAGCCAAATGTTATGGGGATTCATCCTCCATGTGGGCTCCCTGGTGTGATAATCAGTTTCTCTTTCTGCTCTGAGCCACTCCCTCCCTGTGTGAATAGTCACAGGTCCATTTAGTCACCATGTCTCCACCCTTCTTACCCTCTTCAATGCAGTCTCTTCATTTAGCAATGGACAGTTTGTTTTGCTAATCTTCAGGTTGTTTTCTGACTTACTGACACCAATGTGGCTGTTATGTAATTGTATCCATGGAACGAGGTGAGCTTAGGGCCCTCCTATTCCACCATCTTCCCCAGAACTCAAATTGTTTCAATTCTTTATTTTAATAAATGCAGTTCTAAAAATTGGTGTCCATATAAATTATGTTCTATTGTTTCTCTACCTACTTTCTATATAAAAATCATTTTTAATGTCAAAATATATGAGGATCATCGCATAATGAGAATTTCACTAATTGGCATATATACACACATTGCTTCCACAAACTTAACACTGAATCTCTACAAAATTTATTAACACTAGAAATGTATTCACACTTATTACAAATTTGTTAATTCTTATTCATTTTCTTCATAACATCATTTTACATAGACTAAGATATCTGTGGATATTATTTGGGGGGACTATGTGCTATGTCCTATGAACTTATAGGTTTATATTCTGCTTATAATAAAATTGAACATCCAGGGTCTTCCAATTCACACGGCATGAGTGATTCCATCAGTTTATCTACAATCAGAATTAACTAAAAATAGCTACTGAAACAAAACCAAATAAATCCATTAGAACTTAAGGAAATGGCAAGTGTGCTATAAGACAAAATATTTGAGAAGTTTCTTGGAAAGAGAGAAAAATAGTAGAAACTGGCTGATGACAATATAATTAAGCCTAAAATCTCTTAATCCCCCCAAAAATTAGATGATATTTTTTGGGTTAAAGATCCCTTCTCAAAGAAACTGCAAGAGCTCTGAGATTTACGAAGCTGAGGGAGAGTTATAAAATTAAATAGGTCATAGGGTGCTTTATAGAACCATAAGCGATAACCAGACTGGCCATCCAGTCATCTTCCCCCATGGATTTAAAGCCACTTGCTGCAAAAATTCACCCCAGGGAAGAATTAATACAAAACAGTGACATCTAATTTTCCCCAGCTCTGATGACAGATCCTAGCCAAAACATACCTAAAATAAATCTCTTTTTCTATGCCCTAGTGACTCATACAGAGATTCTTATATTTATTCTTCCAATTATTTACTAAAGCACACATATATATTGAGTGCTTACTATGTATAGGGTGCTCTAAGATCTTGTAAATAACAGCGAGTAATAGTAGTGTTTTAAAAGACGTTTTTGGTGTGCAATAATTGATAGTAGGATGCCATATTAAATAAGGTGGTCAGGTTAGGTCTCATGGAGATTTTGAAATATTACAAAAACATGATGATGATGGAGAAAGCCAAACAGATGTGACAGTTACACCACACTGTAAATTTATTTAATGCCATTGAATTATATACTTACAAATGGTTAGATATATTTAGATATATTTAACCACTTTTTTTTTTTTTAAGAAAAAGAGCTATCAACCCACAAAAAAGGCATGGATAAATCTTCAATTTATATAAATTGAAGAAACCAGTCTGAAAAGGCTACATGCATGATTATTTTTAACACGTGACATTCTGGAAAAGGCAAAGTATAAAGATGGTAGAAACACTAGTGGTAAGTATGGGCTCAGGGTAGGGAAAAAGAAGGGATTTAATAGGCGAACATGGGATTTATTTTAAGGGTAGTAAAACTATTCTATATGATACTATAATTTTGGATATACAACACTGCATTTTCCAAAACGCTTTATAATACAAAGAGTGTATCTTAATTATAAAAGTTTTAAAAAGTCACTCAGGAGGTTGAAGGAATTCCAGGGTGGATTGTAAAATACTGCAAATATATGAAACAACCTCAATGAGGTAGATGGGGAGAAAAGTCGCTGACCTAAGTAACTTTACAAATAAGTAGAATTTAAAACTAAAGACAAGAGAAGCTATATATAAGCAATAAAGTTGCATCACAAAGGGTGTGGGTTAAAAATGCTGATGCTGCTGTGCATGTATATTGGAAGTGAACAATTAAGTGAATGGATAGGGTGTGGTGGGAGCCAAGTTTCTTACAGCTTGAGTGGAAATTCACAGACAAGGAGAGGAAGCTTGAGTGATGTATACAGTAATAGATTAAAGTTGAAGACATTATTATGAACTCAGGTCTAGCTTAATACAGATAGTTACATGTAGAAATATTTATAGGTCTATGTATATAATACCATTAATATACACACATATATTTCCTTTCTCTGTCAGCAGAGAGAACATAGAACAAAAATATACCAGTAACAATGAGTAAAGTCCTGTTCATTATTTGTAATATAATTTTCCAATAAAAGGGAGTAGGACTCTGTGGACACATGACTAATTCTAAAGTGAGACAAGAAGTGTGCCAAATGAGTCTGAAACATCTTTCTGCACCACAGTAAGAAATTGTTCAAAAATAAACAAACAAACTAATATAGGGATATGTCAAAGGAGAACAAGAGTCAACCGAAAGAACTCCCAAAAGTTTAAAGCAATTTGAGCAAACAAAAGAAATAAAGTTGTACCGAGTTAT
This sequence comes from Puma concolor, assembly GCF_028749965.1. Classification (NCBI taxonomy): domain Eukaryota; kingdom Metazoa; phylum Chordata; class Mammalia; order Carnivora; family Felidae; genus Puma; species Puma concolor. Next base: position 19,242,479 of record NC_141667.1, on the reverse strand, counting down.
AAATCAAAGTGTAAAACAGATATCCATAAGTCTATAATAATGTAAATAAATAATGAAGAAGTATATAAGAAGAGACATATGTTCTGCTCAGAAGAATTTTATACATATGCTGCTCTCTGTCAGAAATTAATATGGCTACTACTGTTTTCTTTCTTCCAATTATTGTCTTCTACTCTTTGTCTTTTGTGGTTTTAATTGAGCATTTTATCTCTTTTTTAAGCATATCAGTTGTACTTCTTTTGATATTTTAGATGTTGCCTTTGAGTTTACAACATACTTTTAAAACTAATCCACGTCCACTTTAAAATAACATTATTCTACTTCACAAATGATACATGTCCCTTATAATAATAAAATAATCCAATTCTTCCTTCTTATCCCTTGCATCCTTGCTGTCATTCATTTACTTACACATATACATATACAGCCTATATAATCAAATACATTGTTATTATAATTTTGAAAAAAATATATAGATTTAGACCAATTAATTTAAGAAAAATAAAAATCACTATTCTTTCCTGATGCTTTTCCTTTATGTGGATCAACGTTTCTGAGCTATGTCAGTTTTTTCTCTCTTAAGAACTTCTTTTACTCTTTGTTGCAAGGCATATCTACTGGTTTATCTAGCTTGAATAATGGAATTGGGAGATAACAGATCATATATGGGTTTTCAAATGTAGAGGTGGAAGCAGTAACTAGCTGAGGAGCAACTCAGTCATACTATCTGATGCCTAAAAATTTTATGTGCAAATGTTGATATGATTTTATTTTGCGACAATATAAAAACTGAAAGAGATTATATGAAGTACTTGGTTTTCAGACTATACTAAGTGGTACATGTATAAGAATTTTAGTTATAAGTAATATCATTATTTCAAACGGTTAGACTGATGTCATTCAATCCAATGAAAACTGAAGACAAACTGAGGGTTGATGGGGGGTGGGAGGGAGGGGAGGGTGGGGGATGGGTATTGAGGAGGGCACCGTTTGGGATGAGCACTGGGTGTTGTATGGAAACCAATTTGACAATAAATTTCATATATTGAAAAAAAAATAAAAAAAATAAAAAATAAAAAAAATAAATAAAACATTAAAAAAATAAAATGAAAAAAAAAAAAAGAAAACTGAAGACAAAATGAACCTTGAATATTCAGAGTCCTTTCTAAAACCAAAATTGAAATTTTGCATTTACAAACAAAAGTTAAACTATACTAAGCACAGAACACACTTCCTAACAATAGGTGCTAGAAACATTATTATTATTGTTGCCTATGAAAGCAAAATGCATTTAAAATAAATAATGTATTAAAATAAAATGTTGGGCCACCTGGGTATATATAAATATTCCTGTGTGTGAATACACACGCACGCGCGCACACACACACACACACACACACAGTTTAATGTGACAATGTATCCAAGGTATATACACGAAGTTAGCAAGGCAAAAGGAGAGTAAACCAATGATTTAAGGAGAATAGCCATGACATATCAAGGATTTTGTTAGATGATCATAATGCACAGGAAAAAGTGAAAGAGAAAAAGTTTTCTCAAATGAGGATAAATAAGACATATAAACATTAATTAAAACATGGTTCACAGCTACAAAAAATAAATATCCAATTGACCTGGATATTATCTTTATCTCCTTCTCACCAAAAAGTTCAACAACATCTTGGTAAGATAGCGAAATGCCTTTGGGAGACTACTTTTCATCATGGAACTATTGCTCAAATGTTAACGTGTGAATCAAAAGAAATTTGTCCCCTCCCCATGTAAATGTGCTGTATTTTTTCCCAAATCAAAACTATCAGTTTTTTTTAAAGTGACTCCTGTAAAATGTGGAACCAACTATTATATCAAATTAATTCACAATACGGCAACAAGAATAGCCTGCAATAGTTACAGACAATTTAACATTTGCCTCCTTTATTACCTAAGAAATGCTTGTTCTTTGCATGAGTGGCATTGGCCATATGTGGTTATAATTAATTACAAATTACCTACTCAATTGATGATACCTGGTACAGCTGGGTTTTTTTTTCCTGAAACTATTGTTTAAGCATTGAAATATTCATTAATTTCTGGAGCCATATGTACGTTCACATTTTTGTAATGCACTAGTTTAATTACACATTGAAAATGTATTCCTTGTTAATTATCATAAGCATTAATATTTAATCAATGAAACTTGAAGTCTTTGGCAGAAGTGCTGCAATTGCTGTTGTTTACTATAATATTAGGGAAATTTCACGCCTATCGCACTTCCTATCCATGTGGGCTTGCAAATTGTTAGGTACCTTAATCAAAAAATTTTATGCCAGCAGAGCCAACCTTGAGAGTCAATATTGCCTTAATGTATTTCATTATTTTTCCTTCCCTGAAAAATAGGACATTGTGCAGCGGGTAAAATTCCATGGAGCATGTCACTAGAAATAAAACTTCTCTGATGATTATTAACAAAGCAACTGAATCATGTTTTTCAAAAGGAGAGTTAAAAAGAGAGATTGATTCAAAAAGGTTGAATAAGATCTAATCTGGAAAATAAGTATGTGCAATGGAATATTCCCAGAAACTCCTAAAAGCGGTATTTTAAAAATCAACATGTTAAGAAACAAAAAATAAATAGTAAAATCGTCCCCTAATAACAGCATATAGACTTTCAAGGTGGAAGGCCAACATATACTTACAAAAGATGTACATATTACACACTTACTAATAGATTCAACACATTCTGTGCCTTCCAGAAAATGTACACCAAAGAATTTTATTTCAAGTAAATAAAGTCTTACCCTTCGGCTTGAATATGATATATCATTTCGTAAAGCAGGGAAAATTGTATTTTATACACTTTTACTACAAATGAAAAATATATTCTTCATTGGTGTCAAATGTATAAGGAATTAAATTGATAGTTATAATAAAATATATACATGTAATATTTATGATATACACACAAGCACACACATATGTATATAAACATACATAAATATACATCGATCATGTAACTAATCAATACAATAAGAACTCCACTAAGAAGTTAACTATAGATTGACTGCACATCCAAGGAAACTAGTCTTTCGTCTTATGGTTCCTCTGGGATCTTTGGAAGCAGTTAAGGTTCAGCATAGATCCATATAACGATAATAGAAACTGAATTCTGTGTCAAATATCTACAGATGAAAACTGAAATGACTGAGGATTTTTTTTAAAAGCTGCTCCAAGTGGAATTAATGGCAGATGTGACAGATTTGACTTTGCAGAAAAGACTAGTTAACTTGAAGACATAATAATAGTAACAGTTAAAAATGAAATATGGATAAGAGTCAAGAGAAAGGTGGAGGAGAAAGATACAAGACATCATTGGACAAACTCTAGTGGACTAGTATAAATTTTTGGAGACTTTCCAGGAGAATAGAAGGAAGAGAGAGCAGAGAAAACAATACATTTGAATAAAATATGGCTGAAAACTTTCCACACTGGTTAAAGAAAGCTATAATTTCATCAACTCAAACAAGCTCACTGAATCATAAACACAAGATATGGAGAAAATAATTATAATCAAATTGATCAAAACCGGTAGTCAACAGAAAATCTTAAAAGCAGAGAGAGAAAAAAAGACATATGTAAGGGAAAGGAACAGAGATAAGAATGAGAAAATTCATTTTAGAAAAAAATATAAGCAAGAAGACAGTGGAAGTACATATTTAACATTCTGGAAGAAAACAAAAAACAAAACCTAGGATTCTGTACCCAGTGAATATTTCTTTCAAAAATCAAGGTAAAATATAGACATTTCAAACATACACACACATACACACACATACACACACACACACACACACACACACACACACACAAAGCTAAAAGAATTCATCACCATCATGCTGCATGAAAAGTTAAAAGAAGTCCTTCGGAATGAAATAATGATATCAGATATATCAGATGTAAATATAGATCAAACCAATGGAATTAGAGCACCAAAAATGATAATTACATTAAAAATACATAAAAAATTTCTTATTAATATTTTTGTTTTATAAATCAGATAACAATGCTTAAATCAAATAATTATGTATTTTGAAATTTATAATGTATGCCAAAGTAAAATATGACAATCAAACAAAATAACAGATTGAAAAAATAGAAATATGCTATTATGAGTTTTTTTAATATACATAAATTAACTAATATCATATGAAGGTAGACTCTAGTCAGTTAAAGTTGTATACTATAAATCCTAAAATCACCAGTAAAATTGCAGTACAAGAATTATAGAATTATAATAATCAAAAAAAAAAGAGAAAATGGAATCTTAAAAAAATAATCAGTTCAGAAGAAGGCATAAAAATGTTTTAAAAGTTCACACTTACCAGAGTATAAGCAGATGAGTGGGAGCCTCCATAGAAGCTAGTGCCAAGGGGCACCAGGGTTGCTCAGTGGGTTCAGTGTCTGATTCTTGGTTCTGGCTCCGGTCATGATCTCACAGTTCATGGGTTTGAGCCCTGCATGGGGCTCTGCACTGACAGCATGGAGCCTGCTTGGGATTCTCTCTTCCTCTCTCTCTGCCCCTTCCCCCCCAAAAAATAAATAAATACTTTTTTAAAAAATCTAGTGCCAAGCCAGGAAAACTGAGGTGTAATTTACAAATTGCTGAAGGCTCAGAGTGAATAAGTCTGACTGAAAAACGCTAGGAGAATCCAGTTATATGGCAGCTCCCACAATTTTGTGAGATTCACCTCCAAGAGCTCAACCTGGTTCCTACACTGAATACCAGAGACTAATCTCCTTGTTCTCCCTGAAAGGGAAGGAGAGAAGCAACCTTTCTGAAACAAGTCAGACTACTCTGTTCTTCTTAAGTAAAGCCTCCTCTCAGGAGAAGCCAATTAAGTAATGCCTAGCTTGCTTGGGTATTATCTGAACTTATCTCACCTGGGGGAAGGGAACTACCCAACTCAGCTCTAGCCTCATCTTTTCCCCCTTATGTTCTGGGGATTAGAACATGGACATCTTTAGTGGGACCATTATTATATCTATCACAGCATCAGAAATCAGAAATTATGCATATATTTGGGATGTTGTTTGATAAAATAACATTGTTATTTACATTTATTATATTTATAGCATTTTAATTAGAAGATGCTAATTAGTTATTGTTTGTTTATAATTTATTTAAATAAATATGCATATACCCAAACTCATACAAACACACATACACAGGTGGTAGATATGCAACCTCTAACAAGGGCCCCAAAGATCACTGGCTCCTTGTATTCACACTCTTGTGGAATCTCCCTCTCTTGCTTGTGGGCTATAATTAGTGACTCACTTTTACCAAATGGACTATGGTGGTAGTAATGGGTTCTCCTATCTGAGATTAGATTATGAAGAATTTGGTTGTCTTTCGAGGTACTTTTTCTTATTCTCTCTTGGATCATTTACTCTGTGGGAAGCCAGATGACATACCATGAAGCCAGTGTGTGGAAAGAGGCATGTGAGGCTTGGAAGCTTAACTTCTATTGTCTGCCAAAAGCCAAGTGAGGGATCTTGGAAATAAACCCTCCCCCAGTTGAGCCTTGAGACAACTGCAATCCCAGATGACACCTTGATTGTAGCGTCACTGGAGATTCTGAACCTCAAGCACCAAGCATATGCTCTGCTGCTCCTGGAAACTGTGAGATGATAAATGTTTGTTGTTTTAAGCCACTAAAGTTGGGGTGATTTGCTATGTATCAGTAGATAACTAATGTGACAGCTGTACATAAAAGTCTAAAATTATAGAAAAAAATGATAGAATTTGTTTCTGCTTAATTGATTTATAGATATCTTCTTTACTTTGATTTTCTTTCTCCCCAAAATAAAAATAATGATCTGAATAATAGAAATTGTTTTAAAAATAAAGTTGTCTTGCTGCAATCAAACATAAATATATTTTACAATATTAAATTAAGTCCAATCAGATTTTTTTTCTTAAGACCATCTTCACTATTGAAAGGTTCTACTGTCAATGAACACAGACATATATACAATCGAAAATAAGAAATTGTAATATATAAATATGAAGGCTAATAATATTACTGTTTTACCCTTCAAAATAAAGAAATACTAGGACCCCTTGGAGAAAATATAAATGACATGAATCCCGGAAATTGGCATTATATATTTATATACATTGGTTGTGTTTTTTTGGAAGTTTTAAAATATTACTATATTATTGAAAATGTATCACTTATGAACTTGAAAAAAATAATCTGCCTTATCAGTAAACAAGAATGATTTTTCATGCTTGATATGTAACAAGGTGTGATAACCTTAGATTAGAAGAAAAGGATGACAGTGAGAGAGACTGTCATTATATTATATTATATTATATTATATTATATATATATATATGTCATTATATTAAATATATACATATATATATATACATATATATGTCATTATATTAAAAAATAATAAATTTTTAATTGACACAATTTCAGCTAATAGTATGTGTCTACTCTCTCTGGTTTATAAATGTAACCTTTTCCTATAGTTTTCTTTTTGACAATATAACAAAATACACAGACATTTCTACATCAAAAAAAAGTCCCTGTATTGATATAAACTTCCCATGAAAAGCTTTTTTATTTTTTATTTATTTTTGAAAGTTTTTTTAGAATAAACGTGATGCCATATTCTTTATTGTGACACCATTTAATTCTATTTGACAACGTCAACATTCTGTATACTTTGTTCTTCTCCATGAAGCAAGTTATGCTCTTTCTTGAGCTCCACCTCACAATGACTTGTTCCATACGTGGATTTTGCTTTTTCTCTCTTCTATTCTTTGCCCAACACTTGTAACCAATTTTATCACTTTCCCAAAAGTCTTCTTGCCTTATGATAGAAGCTCCATTCTATTGGCAGTGACCAGTAATTCTCTTGTTACCTAAAGAACACATTTTATTCCAGGATAACATTACATTCGTGGCAGCTTTTTAAACCTTTAGTGACAGTAATTATCCTGAGAGTGTATACATTACAGAATTAGAGTTTCAGATTGAAAATATGAATCCCATACCATTTTTTTCACCTTTCAACAAAATAAGACATTATCTAAATTGCTGGAGAAAATATTTGTGTTTCAAAATTGCATCTGTGATTTCAATTGATGCAATTTATAGTGAAATTTGATATTATAACTAACCACTGGTCAGAATAAATTTGAAAGCAATATGCCTAATCACAGTCTGCCTGAATTAGAATGGCTGAAAACCATTCTATGTTACATGTAAACTTTTAAAAATCAATTTGAAACAAGAAGATAGGGAAAACATAAGTGATAAATGAGGATTCTTTCCATTACCAAGTGGCTAAATAAAGAGATTTCATACTTGGTTGTTATCACTATAAATATGAAAACACTATTTTGGAGGGATGTATTATACCAATTTAAGAGAATGTGATACACCATGAGATAGTATATGACCATTAGATAAGCATGAAAGACTTTGCTATTGGACATTTAAAAAAAATGCTGGAGGAACTGAGCTGTGCTGATGATGTGGAGGTACTCCATAAGGGTAAACAATAAATGGTAGGTCTATTTATACGCAGTGATAGTCCTCTAAGGTCATTTTCAGGTACATTTTAATGGAAATTTATTTGCTTTATTTATGTGCCACAGAGTTCTTTCTAAGCAAAAGAAGAAAGCCATTTTTCCATTACTGGTAGCGTAAGCTGCCAACAGGTCCCCTGCAACCTTCATGTCGAATGAGGCAGAAACACAGTGGCACATCACTTAAATGATTCGCTGAGGGGGATACGTTCTGTTTATATTTATCACTGTTTTTTCTCTAAAATGACCTAACTTATTATTCACTGGAGAGAAAGCCCCTAATCAGTTTAAAATTGCCTTGATGTAGAAGAGTACTTTCTATATGAGCAGCAGGCGTAGAAGTCAGAATGATTGAGAAAATCCGTTTCAAAAACAGCAGGACAAGAAATTAGGTGGCAGGAATCATGCTTAATTTCCTCACCATGCTCATGAAACTGTTTTTTAATGGTTTCAACCAAGGTATGAAAGCATCAGCTACTAGAAAATGAACATGAAACATCTTTTTATACATGGAAGTATAAGAAGAAAATATTTAAGAAATTCTATGCAACAGAAGTACAGATGGCCATGCGAGTTCTTGATGGGCGTGTAATCATTCTTGCGGTAGTCAGAGAAAGCTAAAGAGAGTAAGTGATAGCTAACTAGGTTAATAAACGTTGAACACGGTTTGGCCAACATTGAAAGGTAGGTTGAAGAAGCAGCCTTTGGAAAGGTTAAAGAAATGAGAGACGGAATGGCATATGTAACCATTCAAGGGTGTTTGGAGGGATTGGAAAAAAGTTATGGGAATGGTGAAATGGGGCTGTGCATTATGACTTGGACTTTTAACGGAAGGTAACTGGAACTCACTGAAAGGTTTTCATTAGGAAGGTAAATTAATCATATATATATGATTAATATATATATTTAACGTTTATTTATTATTGAGAGACAGACACAGAGCGTGAGCAGGGGAGGGGTAGAGAAGGGGGGGACACAGAATCTGAAACAGGCTCCAGGCTCTGAGCTGTCAGCACAGAGTCTGACGCGGGGCTCCAACTCACAAACTGCCAGATCATGACCTGAGCCGAAGTCCGTCGCCCAACCGACTGAGCCACCCAGGCAACCCCTATATATATATAATATATAATATATAATATATAATATATAATATATAATATATAATATATAATATATAATATAATATTATATATATATATATTTAATGAATACTGTATCTAACTAACATTGGAAACTAGATTAAAGTGGGCAAGGCTGGGTACAGGGAAAACCAAACAGGAGAATGTTACTATTAAGTTTGGGGAATGAAGAAGTGAGACCAGTTGCACTCAGCAATAAAATGTCTGCTTTGCACAACATGTGCCAGTCACAGCAAAAGGGAATAAGAAGAGGAGCTGAGCAGTTTTGGAAGTCAGGATCAGAGGGAAGAAACGCTAAGTATGTTTTCGACATGTTTAATTTAGCATCATTGTAAAATATCTAAATGACGATGTAAGTAGGTATCTGATGATATGGAAGCTCAAGAGGGAGCTCAAAGATGGAGATATAATTTATGGTGTCATCGGAATATAAATAGATTTAGATAAAGATATATGATGATTGGATGGATTATTAAAGAACGTTTGATATTATTAAGCTGAAGTAATAATTTATACATATGAATGAAAATTAGTCTCTGAGGATTAAGGTTAGGATGGAATTTAAAATTTTTTTTTTCAACGTTTATTTATTTTTGGGACAGAGAGAGACAGAGCATGAACGGGGGAGGGGCAGAGAGAGAGGGAGACACAGAATCGGAAACAGGCTCCAGGCTCTGAGCCATCAGCCCAGAGCCTGATGCGGGGCTCGAACTCACGGACCGCGAGATCGTGACCTGGTTGAAGTCGGACGCTTAACCGACTGCGCCGCCCAGGCGCCCCTGGGTGGAATTTAGATAATTAAAATAAATAGTTTGACACACAAGGGAGAAAAACATCTGTTCCATGGAAACAGAAAGAGCATATATATAGAAAAGACAAGAATGCAAATAAAGCTCTAGTGTAGGTAACAAATAGTCATAGGCGTTTCCACTTCATAGTGTTTAGCTTTGTTTAAAGTCACAGAAGTCATCTATAACACTAAGGAGAGAAAGGAAAGTAAATTTCGGGGGGGGGAATGTTGATAGAGGTTGAAATAACTACATGAAGAAGAGACAAGATAGAATTTACTGTTTTTTGTAATTTGAATCCAAGAGTCATTAAAGACCATGAATCAACTGTGACATTTATCTGTTTTTATTGTCACACCAAAAGGATTTCCTCCAGCAATTCTTAAATACTAGCATGCAGTAGCATAAAAATATATGAACTTGTTTTGACAGGAGTTTGCAACATTGAAAGAGAGTTGAGAATACTAGTAAGATGGTATTTGAAGCAAAGGAAATGAAGTTCAGAACAAAGTTGAAAAATAGAGGATTCTGAGATAACTGAAAGAAAGATCAGGAAGTTTCTGGAACACTAACTTTCAATTATATTTTTTTCATACATCCATATCACCCACTCTTAGAGTTGCCTGACAGACCTTGTAGGCACCAACCACTGGAATCGTCACATGTTCATGCTAAGTCTGCCCTTCCTACCATGGCCTCGATGTTGGTAGGTAATTTACTCAACGAGTTTCTGCAAGCAAACAACAAAAATAAAATGATATTAACACTTTTAACCTACAAATTTTTCTCTTTTCTCCACCTGTGCCAAACTTCCCTTCCCTTCTTTCTCCACATAGAGTTACTCTTCCTTAAACTCTTAATGTTATTTCCTGTCGTGTGGACTCTGCTTGAAACTCAAAATTGTCTCGCATGTTTTGTACTTTCTAATTATACTCTAATTATACTCTGTACATTTCTCATCGGGAGTTATTCCTGAAAACTATTACCAGTCATATCATTATGGAGCAAATTACAGGGGTTTGAAGAGTTTCTGGCTAAAACTTCAGAACCATTAGTTGACATGCACATGTTCTCTAGGAATATTATTATAACTGAATATGTTAACACTTTCTAGTACACTTTTGATGTATTTTCATTTGGTGCAATGTTTCTACCATATATACTTTTGAATGCGATATGACATAATAATGAATGAATCAGTTTTCTTATTGAAGAATCGTTATGAACTCATCAGACTTCAATGATTGGCTTCATTTTTTGACTAGATCCTTAATGCCTCTTCCAGTACCTGAATATTTTATGCTTCCTCAGGATATGCATATGGTGGGGAACAACTGCTTTTATGAAAATCTTGTGGAAGACTCTATGTACATACTCTTAACTTCCACTAGCCATGCTAAGTGCATAAAGAACTACGTTGTTGGAATGATGCTTTTTGGAGAGAAAACCTGAAATCTCAGACAAAGGCAAATCCATTTGACAAAATGGATATGTCAGGTTATATTTTTAATGATCAGTGTTTCGCAACAAAATGTACATATGTTTCAAGATTATTTAGTATATTGAGCAGCTATGTAAAATATTTTGGTCTTTTTAGAATGTTATGCCTTATTTTAGAAGTAAATTTCTGGGGGTGCCTCAGTGGCTCAGTCAGTTAAGCGTCCGACTTCAGCTCAGGTCAAGATCTCACAGTTCATGGGTTCAAGCCCCGTGTCAGGCTCTGTGCAGATAGCTCAGAGCCTGGAGCCCGCTTCAGATTCTGTGTCTCCCTCTCTTTTCCCCTCTCCCTCTCGCACTCTGTCTCTTTCTGTCTCTCAAAAATCAATAAATGTTAATTTTTTTTTTTTAAACAAAGAAAGAAAATTCTGGCTTTGAGGTCCTAGATGACCTCCTACCAACAGGATAGAGAAACTGATAACAATGTTCCAGGTTCATTTTACTGGTGCAAAAGGGGAGAAAGTATCTCACAACCATTAAGTTTAATCCATTCTTGTAACAAAACAAGGAAAGCAAATGTACAACGTACATGAAAAGAAAACATGAACACTATTTGTACCTCGATGTAGAATTCTGCCTTTGACTTACGGAGATATTTGAAAACAAAACTGAGGCCTTTTGGTTTATGCTACAATCTGTATAGCATACCATGATCTGTCACTGCAAGGAAACACCCCTGAAGACACGACAAAGAATATTGCTGCCAGGGACTGACATAAATTGCTATAAATTATAAATTCCACTGAACTGAATCTTCAGGGAAATAAATTATAACCAATGTCATCCAAAATACTTTATCTCATTAACTCAACAGTCCATTTCCTGCAATGGTAAATTGATTCTTATTCCTTCTTCAATTTGGCTCATAAAAAAAATTATACCAACAAAATTGTCAAACTCTCATCCTCTCTGCAGGCATATGGTAATATCTGCTTTCCTTTCATCTGCAATTTTCATGTTTTTAAAAGTTGTTTATAGGGGCGCCTGGGTGGCTTGGTCGATTAAGCGTCCGACTTCGGCTCAGGTCATGATCTCACGGTTCAAGAGTTTGAGCCCCGCGTAGGGCTCTGTGCTGACAGCTCAGAGCCTGGAGCCTGTTTCAGATTCTGTGTCTCCCTCTCTCTCTGCCCCTTCCCCGTTCATGCTCTGTGTCTCTGTCTCAAAAATAAATAAATGTTAAAAAAAATTTTTTTTTAAAAAAATAAAGTTAAATCAAAATGTTTATTCAGGATTGAAACATAGAAAGAAAATTTGAAAATTAAACTTTGAAAAGTCTAATAATACATAATAAAAGCAATAATGTAGCATTGATAATATTTATCCAAAATCTTATTTATATAAAGAAAAAAGTAAGAAGTAGTGGGACAGGAAAGACAATGAAATAGTAACAATATGTTGCATCTAAAGATCTGATCCGAAGTAAATACTTTCTCTGATTATCATAATTGAATGACTTTGAACTAATGCATTTAGAATTCTTAATGATTTTATGACCTGCTTATAGCTCTCTAACTGGCTAATTCCTGCACACCCACTGATATGTTCTTAAAATGATAAAATTGATTAAATTGATAAGTTGCAGAATTATAGTGTCTTCTTCCAACTACATATTTTGTGATATTTCTGTTATGTATTATATAACAACTTAGTTGGGACAGTATCTATTAGAAGAAATCAACAACTTTCATTTTTAAACTCCCTTTCTAAATGTAACTGAACAGAGGAAAAATACAAGCTAAATTTTTGGTGGCCATTGGGAGAATATGAGAAGCTATTACTTAGACTTCCTTTTGACCTTTAAATAAATGAAATACATGTAATTTATAATTCTGTGTTTCTACACCTGTAATTGGTAAGAGCTTTTAAAGCTCTGCAAATCTCCTTTATTGTAGATATCATTAGCTAGGAAGAAGGATCATAGGCTTACCCAGTTCCTTTCATGAGTTATAATAAATAAATTAGATTTATTATCCAAATCAAATAGTAATTTAAGATTTTTGTTGAGTAATAAGTATTCTATAATTGAATACATTTTCTGAAGTCAAAAAAGTAACTTTGGCTTTGATTGTTATTTGAAGCTTTGGAATTTTACAACTTAACATACCTCCCATAACCTGTAAATTAAAAACTAGAAACAATATTATTGAACAAGGACAAATAATTCACTTAAAAATTAGATGGATTTAAAAAACAATTCACATGAGCCAATAAACTCTATTTTTCACACATTTTTTGTTTCAAAACTTTCCTGTTTCTGAAAATCTGTAATTAAAGGTTTACTAAAATTATATAACATGGCAAAGTTATGACCCAAAAGATTCTTAAGCTCAGTCTTTAATTATTTAAAACATAAGAAAAAAGGGACCAAATACCAAATAATTTTTATAAATGTACCTATGAAGCATGAGTAATTTATGATGTGAGTTATAATAATTACATTAATGCAGAGCATAGTAACTGTGATGTAAAATAGGATAACATTTAAAGCACAGAGATCCATGATGCTAGAAACAAATAATGCAGAGAAAGTTTAGCTAGCATAATAGCTCACATTGCATTCCCAAATGCTATTAGCAACATCTGTGTATGTAAACAAAATGGTACCTTCTTAGTATTCTACAGATAAAAGTTAAGTGTGCAAAGTAAGCAATAATCCCAAACTATATATATACTTGAAATACAGCTTGAATTTTTAAACATGAGTTATGATATATACCATTTAAATAAATTCTACTTTCTTGTAAATATAAATATGTTCTGAGCATACATATCTTCTTCACTAATTAAACAGCAGTGTTTGGATTTTTTTCAGATTTGTAAATTATAATAAATCTTCTCTCTTATTTAATTGCCACAATTTGTTCAAAGATATTCAGGACATAGTACTTAGTAACATGAAACTTAAGAAAACACTCAAAGACAATCTTTTTTTTTTTTTTTTTTTGAGAAAAAATTTTTAGGTTTCCCTATTCTACATTTTTTGGGGTTTTATAGGAATTTACATTTCTAAAAGAACAGCCTATTGTCTCTTTAGGGACAAAATAATAGCCTTCTAATTGTTTTTCCTGTTCTCACTTTTGTCACCCTATGTTCATTCCCTGCATAGGAGTCAACATGGCCCTTCAAGGAGGTCCACATTCCCAGTGGAGGTATCCAAATGCCTCCGCAATCAGATTCCTCACGACCTCAGACCACTCAATAGCTCAGTATATTCTAGTTACATTCACTTTACTTGTGTTCCTTGAACAGTGGATGTTTGTACTACCTCTCTGGAATATTCTTTCCCAAATCTTCATGAGGGTGCTTGTTTCTTGGTGCTTGATCTCAACTCAGAAGATCACAAGAGAGGCCTCCCCTGACACCCACTATAAGGTGGTGGGTGCTATAAGGGCGCTATAAGGGCGCTCAGGTTAGGCCCTCCATTATGCTCTTTCACATTCCTATAATGGATTTTTCCTCATAGAATTTGTCACTATGTGAAATTATTCATTAGTTCCTGTACCTCTATCAGAGTAGAACCATCTACACCAGTGACAGTCCTCAGCATGTAGAAACCTCTCAGTAAATATTGCCTCACCAAGTGAATGAAAATAAATGAAATGAAGAAGAATTGGATGGGGAATTAGCTCTGTGTACATATTAGCTGTGTGAATAAGAAGTTGAAAAAAATAATTTAGTCTTGCTTGATTTCTCTTCGCTTTTTGGTTTTGAATTAAGTAACATGAAAATACATTCTATACAGTTGTCAGTTAACAAGTCTTGAGTACGTATTCCTGTAAAAGTTTAATACTAGACAATTTTAGGTTGGTAGTGATTCTTTTGGTTAAAGTACAGCCATATGTCATTCCTTCTGTAGAAGGTGGTTGGATGATATAAAAGAAGCATAAAATAGTTTTTGAAAAAAAGAGAAAATGATTACATCTTACATCTAAAGTACATATGCAGTGCTCACTCTGACCAAACATACTAGTTAAGTCATGTTTCATAGACAGTTGTCTAAGTGACAACTTAAGTAAATGATTTACAGCATTCCTTTACAGATGTAGTTTTAAATAAAATATATGAACTTGTTAAGTAGGTATTTAAAAATCTTTCTTTAGTTGTTTTAACTATCCCTACTTTTTCACCTGTCATTCATCAAATTTTAATTCCTTTTTTTTGGTTGAACATGCAGAAAGAATTCATATTTTTAGAATACCTTTTAAAGAGTCATACATATGATTTTAAGCAGAAAGGGTTAAGCATTATTTGAAAATGTAGAAAGAGGGGGAGGGAATTCTCTAGTTTTCTCCAGAAAAAAAAAAAAAAAACTTGATTACAAATGATGAGTTTGGGGTGAGACCTACCCCCATTACAGTTTCTGACATTTATAACCTGCAATTATGAGTATTACTCTATCAAAAGCACATGTTGGAATACAACTGAGTGAGACTGGAGCCTACATATCTCCACATGCTCCAGCCTTCATTGTCTGTTTATTTTGTCACTTGCTATACCCTCTCGCTTTTGAGTCTTCTTGCAGTTTATCAGGTGCACACTGTTTTCTTTTTCCCAGGCACACATCATAACAAGTGCGGTTCTCTCTGTGTGGAATGTGTTGTACCTCCTTCTCCACCTCCCCACAAAGCAGATCCACTGAGTAAGCTATTATCCTGTTCCAACCACAGATGAAATACCATTTTCTCTGGAAAAGGAAAAGGAGAGGCATCCCGTACCCTTCTTCCCTCCACACTGGATCGGGTTCCTTCAGCTACAAACTGTCAATACAATGTATGCTTTTCACTCACAGCACTTCCCACAAGTATCTTAGGGTGAATATTTGATTTCTATTAATATCCCCGAGTAGGCAAGCAATGTAAATAGAAGAGAATTGATGACTCCATTTTCCATTTATTCCTCAAAACAAAACCAATGCCTGCTACATAGTATGCGTTCAATAAAATATTTGGAAAATATTTGAACTAAATTGCTAACTTAATAAATAAATGACTTCCGGTGTTTCTCTGTACGCAACTATTTATTAAGCATTAAATTTACTAAGCATATAAGTCTGCTATACAAGTATTTGAAACAACTAATGCTTACATACCTCCTCTTTTTTTAAATTCTATTTCTAGAAAATATTGTCCGAGTGGTTAGCCATGATGGAAACATGGATCGTACTTCATTATACCTTTCCTTTACTTTCCATACCTAATTGGTCTCAAAATTCTGTTGATTCCTCTACTTTTGTGTTTTGAGATTACTGCCCACCTTTCACCCTTACTTACTCACACTTATCTTACATACTGCATTCTTATCTTAGAGCAATAAAAATTTATTTCTCAATTCATTCAAGATGTTCCACAATATGGCATTTGTAATCTAAGGCTTTTGATATTTAGGTCTGAGAGTAATATTTTTTCTCGTCTTTAGAAGAAATTTCCAGCTTTAGCTGACAGGACAGATTTAGAAGGTAATAATTTGAAGGATATTTATTATCTTTATATACTCTGCCTTCTGAGGACACTGTTACAAAAGACATGAAAAGAATGGTCTGAAATCTCCCTTTCCTGGTGTGCCCATCCTCACTCTAAGTACACTAAGAGCATTATCCTGCCTTTGCTCTTGCAAGAAGAGTAATTCTTCTAGGACACACAGAAATGGAGATGAGGAAAAACAGGTATTTCAGTCAGCTCATAGCAGTTGCAGGAAAACTGAGCTAGTAGAAGCTTACTCTCATGTAAATGAAAGTTACATAAAAACAATATACAAGCCATGTTTGCCAACACCACTTTGCACAAATTCACTTAAATGCAGCAGGATTTTTGTAAAATGTATTGAAATTTAATCTAAAAATTTTTCAGTTTTTAAAACTTGAACCTCACATG
This sequence comes from Puma concolor, assembly GCF_028749965.1. NCBI lineage: Eukaryota > Metazoa > Chordata > Mammalia > Carnivora > Felidae > Puma > Puma concolor. Next base: position 19,225,582 of record NC_141667.1, on the reverse strand, counting down.
TAAAGTAGTAGCAATTATAAGCATGAAAGCACGTTTACTCTTCGTTTGAAAAACTAAAGGCAATTAACTAAAGGGTTTAATTACTGTTTTATTTAAATATATTATTTCACCTAGGGAATAGTATGTTAAGAATATGATGTCTCCTTTATTTTTTGTTTCCCCAACAGTCCTTAAAATAACACTTTGTTTACAGCAGGTTCTCACTAAATTGGCATAGAATTTGCATTTAAAGAGAGATTGAATTCAGATTCACTCTACACTAAAACTTTTGAAAATAGTGGAATATTTATGAATTATAATTTGCTTCAGATATCAGTCAGCTCACAATTGACAACTAAGACTTTGAAGTATGGTCACGGTAGATACATACATTCCCCTGCTGACCTGGCCAAAGGTAAAAGAACTTTTCCTAAAACACACACGTATACTTGCAGCCAAATAAGATAAAGGTATTCCTTTTGTGCTTCCCTATTTATGGTTACTTTATTTGTAAGGCTCACTCATTTGGACTAATCAACATGATGAATAATCCCTTACTTAAATTCTCTTCCCAGATCAACAAGCATATCTCCACTGGAGTCTGGTATCTTATCTGGCAGCTCGGTCGTCATATAAAATAAATCAGAACACAGATCTTTCACCCTCCTTTACCACATCCATTTTTTTCTCATAAATACTTATTTATTTACAAAGTATTACCTCATTTGTATCTCTACATGATTATACCTTTCTGATTGAGAAATACAATTTTAAAAAGTAAATTATTTCTTCTTTTAATGTTTTATTTATTTCTGAGAGAGAGAGAATGAGCTGGGAAGGGGCAGAGAGAGAAGGAGAGGTAGGATCCCAAACAAGCCCCACACTGTCAGCAATCCCACGCGGGGCAGGAACTCACAAACCTGAAACATAGTCGGACACTCCACTGACTGAGCCACCCAGGAGCCCCAAGAGTAAATTATTTCTTAAGGCCAAAGGTACACGTGCATGTTCTCATACTCTCATAACCTATTTAAGGGTGGGAACTAAAGGACAGTGGGAATACACCCGTCAATTCCAATGCTACCTGAAGTTAGCGGCCATCTTCCCTTAATCTAAGACTGTGTCACAAATACTCTGAATAAGTGCATTATTTTTTTATATTTGATTGAATGCTGAGATTGTATGTTCTCTGTTTAATAAAATAGACATATTTCGATATTAATAACTTTATAAGGTGTATGATAATACGTCTATGTGGAGATACCTACTCAAAAAATGTATCATTTTATAATCTCTTTGCAATGTGTGTTTTCCCACTGGATTTTTTTGTCCAGTTCAAATTTTACTAGTGAGTTGGAGAGTTTGTTGTGTTCCTTATGTCAACAGTTAGCTCTTTTTTTTAAAACTTTTTTAAAGTTTATTTCTTTATTTTGGGATAGAGACAGTGCAAGTGGGGGAGGGGCAGAGAGAGCAGAGAGAGAGAATCCCAAGCAGGCTCCATGCTGCCAGTGCAGAGACTGACACAGGGCTCGAACTCATGAAACCCTGAGGCCATGATCTGAGTCAAATAAAACCAAGAGTCGGATGCTTGACAGACTGAATCACGCAAGCGTTCCTCAACTCTTAGCTCTTAATTCATGATTTATAGGTCATCCATGGAAAGTAGAAAGCCACTCATTAAAATTAGCTATCATCATCCCCCACTGATTTTTGTCAGGTACATAATGTGTCAGTGAGAAAGACTCCTGATTCTTGTCAATGCGTATTTGTAAAGCTGAGCAATAAATGGGGCAGAAAGTGAGACTATCTCTGGGATAAAAAACAAATATAAAATTCTTGTTTTCTTAGCTTAATGAAGAATGGCAATAATAACACCTCTAGATAATCACTATATCCAGCCTCTCAAAACATTTCATCATATTGAATAACTAATTCCAAGATGGCTAAAAAAAAAGAATTGTATAATAAGAGGTAAAAATAAGATTAAAAAATGTTGATAGAAGAGTTATCAGTGAGCATAAATAACCCGTAAGTTAATAATAATGATAAAACCTTGGTTCCAAAAGACCCAACCTCCCTTCTGTCCATTTTTCACCATTTTGCTCCAAATACCTAGAGCAATAGCTGACTCATGGTAGATTCCAGTGAATATTTATCATTGTTTCACTATTTATTCTGGGTATTTTTCTGAAATATAAAGTATTCTTTCCTGAATGCAAGCATAATTTATATCACAATATACAAAGGAGAATAAACTGAGAAGTTATGCACCTACCCTCACCTTTTTCTCTCCTTTTCTGTTCACTCACTCCCATGTGCATAGTATTTATCATTTCTTTTCTTTTCCCTAAATATCACAAGCAAATGAAAGTATGTGTTTTTTCACCTAACCTTTTAAAATAAAGTAGTACCCTGTATATAATACAATAAAACCTTGGACTGCAAGTAACTTGTTCCATGAGTGTTCCACAAGACTAGCAAACATTTCTAATAAATTTTAACTTGATAAATGAGCGATGTCTTGCAATACAAGTAGTCCGTGATGCTGAACGTCACATGATCACAGCTGAGCAATGGTTCTTCTCTCTCAGACTCTCTCTCTCTTTCACTGAGAGATTGTGGGTGATTGTCTCCCATGCTCAGATGCTCGGTCTCAGGCCACAGTGTTTGGCAGAAATCAGTGATTTTTCAGAATGTCGGAAGGTGCCGACATCTGGCACTAGTGTATTTATTGTTACTTCAGAGCACCTATGGACAGCCCTTTGCTTTTCCACACAAGGGTGAGCTTAGGAAAGCTTTGCTTTCTAGGTCATTGGATAGGTTCCTTGTTAAAATCGCACAAAAAGAAAAAGATTCCATTGAGCCAGTAGATAGCAGTGATTCCATTAGTGTTAGTGAAAGTCATCCTACACAGTAACACTCCTCTCTCTTGTCTCCCTCACACCAGCTCGAAGCTTTTCAAAGGTAAATGCAGGTTAATTCATTTATTTCTCCTTATATATTGTATCTTCTTTACTATTTTGTATTAGTTACTGTATTGGAATCATTTTTATATGAATACTTTTGGGTTGTGGAATGAATCATCTGAATTTGCATGATTTCTTATGGGGAAATTCACGTTGATATACAAGTGCTTTGGATGACAAGCATGTTTCTGAAACAAATTTTGCTCACAAACCAAGATTTTACTGTATTCAGAACCTGATCATACTGTTTATTGTGTGTTTTGGTGAGTTTTTCTTGTCAGTAAAAGAGACCCAGGATAGTTTCCCATGCCAAGATCCTTAACATAATCATGTCTGCCAAGAATTTTCTCTTTATTAGATGATATTTACAGGTTTCAGTGGTTAAGACCTAGTATCTTTGGATAGCTATTATTCAGCTTACAATATAAAGTTTTATTTTATTTTTATTTGAGAGAGAGAAACAGAGAGACAGAGAGAGGAGGATGGGCCAGGGGTGTGGGGGGGGGGGGGAGAGACAGAGAATGAGAATCCCAAGCAGGCTCCATGTTTAATGTTTAGTGCAGAGCCTGATGCAAGGCTCGATCTCATGACCTTGGGATCATGACCTGAGCCGAAATCAAGAGTGAGACACTCAACTGCTTGAGCCACTCAGACCCCCCACAACATAAGGTCTAATCATGAGTAAAACATAGACAAACACCAACTCAGGAACATTTTACCAGTAATCTACTAATCATCAAGGTCACAAATAACAGGATAAGGCTGAGAAACTGTCACAACCAAGAGGATCAAGGTCACATGAGTACTGAATGTAATGTGGTACCCTGAATGAGATCCAAGTGGGAAAGGAAAGAAATTAAGGAAAAGATGAGGAAACTTGTGTAAGGTATGGACTTCAGTTAATAGTAAAGTGGTGTTATTGGCTCATTAGTTATGGGAAATTTACCATAATTAGTTAAATGATTATAATAGGTGAAACTGAGTATTGGTTATACAGGAACTATTTATACTATCTTTGCAATAATTCTGTAAATCTGAAACTTTTCTAAAAATTGGGGGCACCTGGGTGACTCAGTTGGCTGAGCATTCAGCTTCAGCTCAGATCATGATTTCATGGTTCATGAGTTCAAGTCCTGCATCAGGCTCTGTGCTGACAGCTCAGAGCCTAGAGCCCGCTTTGGGATTTTGTTCCCCTCTTTCTCTGCCCTCCCCCCACTCACCCTCTGTTTCTCTCTCAAACATAAACATTATTTTTTTTAATTTAAAACTGTTCTAAAAATTGTATTAAAGTAAAGTTTAATAAAGGAATCATCATTAATAAGTATACTGACCCCTTCTTTCAGAGCTGCTACTCTATACATTGGGTGGAACCCTAGCGTGTTTTAGATGGCCTGCTTCCCTCTTGCTTTCTGACTACTGGACTGGTTCTCAGGTGTGACGGTAGGAGTTGTGGCGATTACAGTCTTACCCTCCTCATCTAGCCTCCTGAACAGAGGAAAACATAATGAACAATGATATTGAAAAGAAGAGAAAGGAAAAGAGATAAGAGAATAAACCATCTCAAGTTGAACTGTTGGTCAATGAAAATGGAGAAATAAGTACAACTTTCTTTTGTCATTAGTAAGGGTGGTGTGATTATTTTAAGACAGGAATTATAAATATACTCTACAGAATAAAATCATCAAATTTACTTTTTAAGTTTTTTAAGAGTTGTTTTTTTTTTTTTTTTGAAAGAGAAACAGAAAAAGTGAGCAGGGAGGGGCAGAAAGAGAGAAGACAGAAAATCCCAAGCAGGCTCTTTAACTGTCAGCACAGAACCCGATGCAGGGCTCGAACTCAACAACCGTGAGATCATGACCTGAGGTGAAACCAAGAGTCAGGCTCTTAACTGACTGAGCCATCCAGGGGTCCCCAAATCATCAAATTTAACTGTTAGACTCTTGGTTGCAAAATAGTCATGATGCACTGCACATAAGTACATAAGCTAAGAATGAGTATTAGATTTATTTATTTTTATCAATGTTATAAAAGTATAAATTCTAAGTAAAATTTTGTCAACATTTATGCAAGAATTGAGGTTTTTTTTCCCATATCTGCAAACTAACAAGTTAGCTTTCTACAATATCATAGATTCTGACAGAATACTTGGAACTCCTAGGTCAGAGACAAATGACTTTATTATTCCCTGAAATAGCAGTAGACACAGTATCAGTATTTGTATCAGTTCCTCAAGTTCTAAGTCCCTCAGGGAGACATGAAGAGGACCAAATGATCCTGTATACACACAATGAAGGGAATTCCAGGAGACAAACCCCAAGTTTAGGGAACATGAATCTTTTAAAATGAACTGTATATTCATCAGAGTTCCCTAGAAAAACAGAACCAATAGGAGATTAGATATAGGTATAGACAGAGTGACTTATGATTTATTGTAAAGATTGACTCACATAATTATGGTGGCTGACAAATCCCAAGACTTACAGGATGAGTCTACATGCTGGGGAATCAGGAAAGCAGATGATGTTGTTCCATTCTGATTCACATGTTTGTCTCCTCCACAAATACTCTCACAGACATACCCAGAATAATGTTTGACCAAATACCTGGGCATTTATGGCCAATTCAAGTTGACACATAAAATTAACCATCATAAGATATTAGCCAGCATACATTTTGCTTCTAAATAGGCTTTATTTTTTATTTTATTTGAAACTATGATTTGCTCTATTTGGAGACACTGTGTCTATCTTCCAAGATGGTTCACTTTGAAAAAATCCTTTGAATGACAGCCCAGACCAAGGCAGGCGTTACTTCCTCTCAAGAGGCACAGAGGCCATGAAGACCATAGAGACCCAAAGACCGTGGAGAACTGTTACCAACAAATTTGAAGAGTATTTGTAGCCACATGTTACTTGAAATATTTAAACAAAATGTGTATTCACATCTTTAATGTATTGCTTTCAGAGTTTGACATGATGAGACTTGAATTACAAACTTAAACACTTAGGAAAGATTGTGTAAAATGCTAACTACACATCCAAGTAAAAACAACAAGTTAAAAAAGTTTTAAAACTTACCAGTAATTATGTGTATAAATGTGCATATGGCACTAAAGTTATGGAGAAGTGATTTACTAGGGCATTTCAGATCTTAATTTTGAAAACCAATTTTAGGTAAAATGTTCCCATAGTGTGCTATAAAAATACTTCATCTTCTTTATTTGTATATAGTTTTCATAGAGAGAGTATTCAGTTAATGTTACATAAATGTTTCATGTGCCACTTGTATCATATAAATAACAAATTAGGTCATGAAGTTCCATGTGGATGAATAACCATTTCTCCAAGTTACCCGAAATATAAATGTATAATCAAGTGATATGCTTTCTTCTAATAATGCCCAAGTTAAAAATATTAAGGATTACATCCTTTAAAGAATACAAGTTTTGCTACCATCTTTCAACAGCTATGGGAGGGTCTAATAGCCCAGTCACATTAGAGGAAATTTTTTGTTTGGGTTTATTTGAAGACTTACTTTAGGGAAGACTGAACATCAACTCTGTTCTTCAACTTCATATTTAATATTCTTATCTGCAATATATTTTCCTTCCCAAACAATGAAGATGTTTTTATTTCCATATAAATCTATTCCCCAATAAAAATTTCAGGAAAACTGAATATGCTAATCATAAGGAAGTTTGTTTCTGAGGATACTAAGTCTCAGGTTCCAAGTTGTGTTTTCCTGTGCGATGGGTAGTTTTCCGTGGGTTCAAAGAAAGCCCTGTGACAAAATGTGAAAAGACAAACGGAGTGTACTTGAGGCAAGATTGTCAATGTGAGGCTGAACTTGCAGGAACTGACCACAGGAGCCACAGCTAGCATCAGTTAGGCCAAATGGATGTGACTACGGGGACCAGAAGACAAAGTTATAGTTTACTCTTGCACTAAATTTGCTCCACAGTTACATTCACTTTGTTACCGGGTCCGCAAGAATGTAGCTAACTGTAATCTAAAAATAACTTCATAAAAGAAGTTTTTCAGAACTAAGTTTCTTTTCTCATGAAAGTTAGATGGGAATAGGTGGGTACTAATCAAATACATATACTATGTGTAATATTCATTTTGGTGGTAGGTGAGAATAGGCATTCTGATGAATATACTGCATATATATGGAGAGAAAATAATGGTGGTATTGGCATGGATGGTGGTGAGGTTTTGCAAATCTAGCCTGAATAGAATGATCTGTTTTATGCTGAAGGTTTGACTTATTACTTTCGCAATCCTTAGATCTGGAACAACTACAAACAAAAAACTCAGTAATTGTGTATTTCATAAAGAGTTAGGATATAATGAAACTCACTCAGTGTTATGGAAATAGCAAGTCCTCGGTACATTTTGAAGGTATATTTGTCTTCTCCAAATGCAAAGTGACATTTTCATTTTTAGCTTAGAAAATTTGTTTATAGTTTTTCCTAAGGAAAAAAAAAAAACAGAAAATGCACTCTGACATGTACACTTGATCATATGTTAGCATAGCTGAAAAAATATGTGAATAGAATAGGTTGATTGCATACATTAGTACTCAATCTCTTCTTACTCCACTTCCATATCATCAATAAAACAGAGGCGCTTTTGAGAATTGAAAGATCTCAGTTTGCTCTTGGTTTCATACTTTCATCATTGATGAAACAGTATTACAAAGTACCTGCATATTTCCTAAATGTTTCCTTTACAGTTTGATATAGACTGTAAGAATGTGTGCATATGTTATGGCCACAGATAACAAGATGCAATAAGGGGAAAGAGAACAATGCAATGAATTATTATTAGTGATTTCTCAGCTGAGTTTCATATATATGATATCATACATCCTGTCACTATAGAAGAGTGGGTAAGAGTTTATTTAATACCTGAAGTGTTTTCAGTAGCATTTTGGGAGAGTACTGTTGCCAGGGAATAATGAAGCAACTGTCATCTAGATAACCTTGGGGAAACAATGTTTTCATTGGGTATGTAAATCTCCCTTACATCAATGAATTGTTTTTACACAGCTAAGAAATTGTCACTTTTTAAAGAAATAAAGGAATTTTCTGTTACCAATTTTATAAGGGAAATAACTCACCTGAAATAAATGATAATTTACATTTAGTGCCTGGTAAAGAAGAGAAATTTCAGTTTTGTCTTCTGTGTCAGAGTCAAATTAAGAAAAAACACACAATAGTGTCGCCTGGGTGGTTCAGTTAGTTAAATATCCGACTCTCGATTTCAGCTCAGGTCATGATCTCATGGTTCATGAGATCTAGCCCTGAGTCCTGCTGACAGCCTGCTTGGGATTCTCTCTCTCCCTTTCTCTCTGCCAATCCCACCTGTGGTCACTTGCCCTCCAACTCTTTCTCAAAATCAATAAATAAATTTATCAATCAATCAATCAATCACAACAATAAAAGCAAAGCTCAGAAATAACACCAAAGCCAAATAATTGATGTAGAATGGCAATCTAACAAGATAAATCATCGAATACATACCTGCATACACACTGGCTTCAGCCCATTATTTGAAAACATTGTCCTTTATTTTTCTGGCTAACAGAAGTAGGTTAAACAATGGTTAGCCAATTCCTGTGGAGAAATATGTATATTAAGACAAAAAGAAGAATGAGTAAACCCACAAGTTACTAAAATCAGTAAAAAAATAAATTCCTGTGGATCTTCCTCAAAATTTACTTGTCTGGCTTTATCTTACATAAACATTTAGCATCTCTAGTCTTAAACATTTACAAATTAGTTTTGGCACCATTTTGGATACCCATATTATTTTCTAATGATCATCTTTATATAACAAATTATGCTTTTGTTTTGTACAGGGTTTCCACCTTTCATATTCTTTAGTTTATTATTCAAAACGATTTGACTCTCAAACTCTTTCTGAAATTAGATATATTTACTTTTCATATAATAAAGGACATATGCATTATGTATTTTATATTTCATATTTATGTATTAAGTATCCTTGAATTAGGTTTTTCTCCTTTCACTCTCTCAATGCCAGGTTTATATACATACATATATATATATATGCATACATGTATATATATGTATATTTATGTATATATATATGCATGTATGTATACATATGTATATATACAATGTTTATTTACTTATTTTGAGAGAGACAGAGCACAACTGGGAGAGGGGCAGAGAGAGAGAGAGAGGGAGAGAGAGAGTCCTAAGCAGGCTCTGTGCTCTCACCACAGAGCCCAACACAAGGCTCAATCTTACAGCTGTGAGATCATGACCTGAGCTGAAATTAAGCGTCAATGCTTAAACAACTGAGCCACCCAGGCGTCCCTCAGTGCCAGCTTTTGAGGAAACAGCCTCCATAGAAAAAATGTGACCAACCTGAGAACGCCAGACTGTGAGAAGCTCAAGCCCCTGAACAAGGCATGGAATAGCAGACACCATGTGGATGGAAAGATCAGTGGATACTCAGTTTCTACCAAGAAAGTGAAGAAGCCGTTTCGGATGAGGAAACTCCAACCCTAACCGCCTCAGTGATGGCAGGTCAATCGGAGATTAAAGGCGAAGCAATCCCTTCCTAAATTTTGCTGTGTGGTGAACAAAATTAAATGGTTGTTTTAATTCCTGTCTTAGGATGGTTTATTAAGCAGCAACATATAAACGAAACATTCCATGCCTGATATAATGAGCACACACGGAACTCTCTGTCCCAGATTTCACTGTGTTCACTTTCTGTTTTACCCAAGGGACTGAAGCCACTTTCTTCCCCAGTGTGTCATCAGAACCTAAGTCCTGGGTCTGTACAAACATCCTGACAAGTCTTGAGCCTGTAGCAAAAATAAGAAACAAAAAAACACATATTTTGCTCTCTCCTAACACACATATTGGGTATTGAATTAAATGTTTACCCTTTAGGCATTTAAATTAGAGGCCAATTTATATGGGTGTCGTGTCCAGAAACATGTAAATTCTCCCCTCTCCCTGGACCCAACTTTGGCTGCTCTGGGAACCCTGGCCTTGCTAGAAACATTAAGTGGCTCAGTCTTAAACCCCTTTGTGAGGAAATACTAAGTAAATTGTTGATACGCTGTGCACTCTATGTAAAAGCGTTTAAAGCTTGACTTAAATGTTCCAAAGGAACCTCAAATCAATCATGTTCTAAACTAGATAAACCTTGTCTCTAAATCTGCCTACACTTTTCCTTTTTTTTTTTTCAATATATGAAGTTTATTGTCCAATTGGTTTCCATACAACACCCAGTGTTCATCCCAAAAGGTGCCCTTCTCAATACCCATCACCCACCCTCCCCTCCCTCCCACCCCCCATCAACCCTCAGTTTGTTCTCAGTTTTTAAGAGTCTTTTATGCTTTGGCTTGCCTACACTTTTCCAATTTTTGTCTTATTTACAAGTTAAGTAAACTAGGGCTAATTTCTTTCTCTCATGTCTTGATAATTCAATAACTATCCATTCTGTCATCAATTCTTTTCCTCATTATTTCCTCAATGCCTTCTTTCGTCTCTATCACTACTATCACTGACTTCATTCTAGGACACATCTCCTGATATATAAATTATTAAAGTAGATTAATCCCTGATCTTTAGTAATCTATCATTTAACAGATATCTGCAGCTACATTAGTAAGATAATTTTTTTGTTGTATATAGATTTACAATCCACTAATAATTCTTCTTAACATGGAGAGTTCATTAAAACAAGCAACACATGCCAAAATAACATCTAAAAATATTATTATTGTTTATGGTAAGACCTACATTCCTTAAAATTATTTACAAGACCTTTTATAATCTTGTCTTGGTGTGTTTTTTTTATTTTGTTTTATTTTCGTTTTTTCCTTTGAGTATTCTTGTATTCAAAATTTTTCAATGTTTTTATTTATTTTTGAGACAGAGGCAGAGCATGGGGGGGGTGGGCAGAAAGAGTGGGAGACACAGAATCTGAAGTGGGCTCCAGGCTCTGAGCTGTCAGCACAGAGCCGCGGGGCTCGAACTCACTGAGTGTGAGATCATGACCTGAGCTGAAGTTGGACGCTCAACCCACTGAGCCACCCAGGCACCCCAGTATTCTTCTATTCTAGTTGTTTGCTCAAATCAAAGGGAGCAGTGAGTTCTTACTTTTACAAAGTTCACTTATAACTGAGAACTTTAGGGTATCAGCTTCCCCTGGTGTGAAATCTCCCTCATGCTCCCCAGTGCCCCATCTTTATTTTGTACATTTTCATTGATCAGCCTGCATTTAGAAAGCCTTCTTTGGTTCTCTGCATCTCCACTGAGTGCTCATCCAACGTATTACCCGCTGTAAATAATCACAATAAAGATGGAAGTGACTGCTTATCTGCTGGTCTGTCTTTATCATCTAGCTTGTGTGATAAATATTTAAATGTTTGCTAAATCACACTATAATCAAATTAACTTACTACCATCTTAATTAATCACATAGTTAATGCTGTTCCAATAATCTACTAATCTACTAATTAATCTACTAATACTTGGAAATGCACACTACTTGGAAAATGCCTGCCTGCCTTAAATGTGACAATGTTTCTCTCTCTTCTTTCCTTTTCTCTCTTTCTTTCTTCCTTTCTTCTTCTTTTTTTTTTTTTTAATCTCAAAGAATGTTTAAGTCTTTAAGGGATTTGGAAACTAGTATTGTAAAAACTTTTTTTACACCTGGAGAAATTAAATCTCTTGCTTAAGGCCACATAAGCAGTTAAAATCAAATTATCACATTCCAGGAAGATTTTTTCCACTGAATAGCATGACTATTTCTGTTTTAAAAAGTGGGGACATTTCATTTGTTTTGCTGCGTAACTAATTACCATGAACTTAACATCTTACAGCAATATATATATATATATATATATATATATATATATATATATATATATATATATATTTCTATCCCTCAATTTCCCTGATCCCCTGCTCAGGATCTCACAGGATTGTATTCAAGATGTTAGCTGAGTTTGGGTCTCACCCTGGGTTCAGGATCTTCTCGGTTGGCAGAATTTAGTTCCTTGAAGCTGTGGAACTCCTAATGACTCTTCCTTTAAGGACAAGAGGAGATCAATTCTGTTGCTTCCAGGCTATTCTTTTTCAATGCTCAACTGATTAGGTCAGAGCTAGTTGGGCCCAAAGCACTTTTGATTAATTTATCCTTAACTGACTAGGGACTTTAATTGCATATGCAAAAACCCTTTGCCTGATAAGATAACACAATGGTGGGAGTGATAGCTCAGCTTATACTCAGGTCGCTTCCCCACTCAGGAAGTTGAATGACTGGCACAGTCCCAGCTGAGGATGAACAGGGTGATATTCTGCCTTCTTGGTTCAGTTTCATACAGAGAAGATTTGGCAATGAAGATGGGAGGAAACAAGTGGTGGAGGGCAAGAATCTCTACTTTGTTAGTTGGGAAGGATTTAAATCACAACTCCGGCAACTATGAGTGAGAAATCCTCAGGTAAATCACACGTCACTTCTGAACTTCATTTTCTCTTTCGTAAAACAAACAACAATAGGTTGAGTTGTGTTGGGGATGTAATATCACAATCTGAGTAAGATATGTGCATATATATCTACAGGTTTTTTTCATATATATCCACACACATTCTGTAGGACATATAGCTTATTCCCTAATTCAGTGTTCGTGAAAATTTTATATAATACCGAGAAACAAGAGACTATTGTCAATTGTAAATTGTAAATATTTTTTTACCCAAGCTGTAAAAATACTAGCTTACATTTTTTTCTAATATTCATTTTGCAACACTGAGAAAATATCAATGTACTATAGTAATGGGTATGTAAGGGGTGGAATTATTTCAATAATTCTGATTTTCTTAAATCATATGGAAAAGAGTCTGAAAGGAGCTGATAGGACACATAATTCTTTGTGTAGGCAAATGTATGTCTTGTTTGTTTATTAACACATGTCACTGTAATCTTTTGGAAGGATGGGCACATCATGTTATTAACAAGAATAGTAATTTTTGCAAATACCTTTTTGTAAACAAGGAAAAAATAGTTTCATTCAACTTCCATATATGCCCAAGAGACAAGTTACTAGACAAGTCTCATGGGCCACTTTTAAGGATTTTCCTGAACTAAGAATAAAAATTATTACATATATATATTTTTTTTCTTCCACAAAGCATTCTGTAAGTAGCTCTGGGTGTTTCATATGTGTAAAAAGTTTTAGGGTTAAATCATAATTTAAATATTTTCTCAACATTTGTTACTTCTTTCTTGCATAACTCTTCTGTTTTTGCATTAATTTGTCTCTGATAGACAGCATAGAAATTCATTTACCTATCAAACATATCTACCATTTTAATTGGCAAAATACATACATTTAAATTTATTGTAATTACTTATATATTTTTTATAATTCCTCCATGCTTTGTTTGTTTACAATGGTTAATATTTGCTAATTCATCATGCTTTTTTTTTCTTAATGAGTTTTCATATTCTGGTAAATGTTTTTTGACTTTTTTCTGCTTCTGTCAAGTTATAAGTTACATTATACCCATGCTTTTCAAAAAATGCTACTACATATTTTAACCCTTATTGTTTTGATCATTTGGTTTGCAGCGTCTTCCGTGGGGAAAGAGGAAGGTGTGCAGAGTACATTTAAAATTATTTGTTGCATTTTCTGTGCAAATAATTAAATAATACTTACACTTCAAGAAAATATTGAACATATAAAATATGAAAACTTGTAATGACAATGATGGTACTAGAGTTACCTTTTTTCTGGATGACATATTTTAAATTAAAGCAACCCTAGATTTTACAGATGATAAAGATGAAGAGTGTGATTCAGTTTCTTATCACTTCAGTGCCTTTAATAATGGTCTACAAATATTGATGTCTTTCCAATGACTTGTATCAATGTTAACATTCATTTACTTTTAGAGACAGAAAGTTGTTGGAATTTAACATGAAACAGCATTTCATCTTTTAAAAAAAAGTTTTTTTTAATGTTTATTTATTTCTGTGAGAAGACAGAGTGCTAGCAAGGGGAGGGCAGAGAAAGAGAAGGAGACTGTTTCAGAATCTGAAACAGGCTCCAGACTCTGAGCTGTCAGAACAGAGCCTGATGCAGGGCTTGGACTAGGGAATGGCGAGATCATGACCTGAACAGAAGTCGGATGCTTAACCACCTGAGCCACCCAGGCGCCCCTGTTATTTCCTCTTATAACACTGTTTTCATTTCTAGTAGCTTATGCAATTATTTCTAATCATTTCTAAAAAATATATATTACTTTTGAGAGAGAGAGAGCAAGTAGGGGAGGGCAGAGAGAGAGAGAGAGAGAGACAGAAAATCCCAAGCAGGCTCTTCACTGTCAGTGCAGAACTACACATGGGGTTCAAACTCACTGTGAGATCATGACCTGAGTAGAGATCAAGAGTCAAATGCTTAACTGACTGAGCCACCCAGGCCCCCCCCAGATCATTTATTTTATTAACTAAATATTAATATAGTTCAATATAATTCATATCAGTAGGATAAAGGTGAGTATTTAGGAACATGGATTGTTGATAATAAAGGGTTGGGAAATGAAAAAATATATATTTTCAACTTTCTACAGCTATTTCAATCCTCATTCTCTGATTCCAGTAACTTCTAATTTGGGGATTTAACTGGGTTAAAATATTGAAAATCAAATATAGTACTGTATAGTTATCTTTAAGAAAAATCTCATAAGCATGTGAATTCTATAATTTAAAATTTGGAAGATAATTTTAAAATATTTCAAATTCTGTATTTTACTCTTCTTGCCATATTTCGGAATAAAAAACTTATAGCCTTTTCTTAGACATCCAGTATTTGAATCTGAAACCATTCTCACATATTTCATCGACAACTCCAGTGTCTCATGTGAAATAATTTGTTGCTGCAGATTGTTTATATTTAACACTTACAATATGAACCATTTATTATTTGCCTCTTGAAACCTGTAATCTGCGATGGTATTCCCTAAGGTAGTGGAAATGCAACATGCTGTACTTACTACGACTCATCTCTCAGTGAACTTAAAGACAAAAGAATCCAGGGTCACCTGGGTGGCACAGTTGGTTAAGCATCTGACTCTTGATTTTGGCTCACTCAGATCATGATCCCAGGATCCTAGGGTCTGGCCCATGTAGGATCTCTCATTATAGGATTCCTTGCTAAGCCCAAGGAGCCTGCTTGAGATTCTCTCTCCCTCGGCCCATCTCCCCTGCTCATGCTCTCTCTCTCTCTCAAAAATAATTTTAAAAAAAGACAAAAGAATCTAATTGTTTTAAACTTTTGTCTCTAATGTTCTTGTACTACTTAGGTATTCTTTGTCAATGATATGGAGATGAAAAATGTCATTATGTAATATTACATCATTATACTCTAGAAGAATATAATAATAGTATTATATTCATTATTAATCCTTATTTGCTTTTTCTTAGATACATTCACCTTTCATTGTCCTGCAGAGAAAGGGAATTTTGACTTTTTCAAAGAGCATCAGCCCCTATGCCTTTGCCCATTGGCTTATTCTTAAGGTTCATTCAAGGGGAGTTACAGATCAGAGAGCATAGGTGACAACTACCAGAATTTGTCCTCTCATTTCTCTCTTGCCCCTACATACCTATGGGTGGTATAAAATGCTTTGCATTCTTGATAGGTCCTGGCTATTGAAATATCCTTGCTGGTCACCTTGATGTTGCCAGACCTCCTTGAACAGACACTTCATTAAATGTTATTCAAATTTCTAGCCAGGTAGGTCTTCAAGTCCTTACCAGCAAACTGAGTTAATAGATTTAAGAGTCCCCTGTTACTCCTTCCAACCTCTGTTATCAGGAATAAAATAACCTCCACCAAGTCGTCCTTGACGGCGTTAGATGTAAATACTTACATTCTGTTTCTTAACGTTACTTTTAATCAAGATATACTTTGCACTTTGAACAGAGTCCAAATCAAATATTCATCTGTGATATGTCAAAAATATTTGAAAATTAATGTAAGCAAATGATTATCATGCCACTATAAGCAGAGTTTGTATTAAGTGCCTAATTTTGTGCTATGCTTAATATGGAGAATACTCCATAATGACTTATATTTCCATAAATTATTATTCTCTGTTTTCCTGCTCTTTTTTCCCAATAGACACGTGTGATTTCTTATGTGACGATTTCTACAACTGAATAAGTAACATGATTATTTTTTTTAGGCTCTGGGGAAGACAGTACACCTTGCCATGTCATTTGGCATTAGTTTAACCTTAAAACTACAAACCCATTATAAGCCATTCTAACATGATGATCAACTGGGTGAATCACCAAGTTTCAAAAGATGCTCTTCAAAATACATGCTGCCAAACACTGAAATGGTGTGAGACCACCGTTACTCTAGATAGCGTTTCAAAATGGTATAGAGAGATTGGGTTTAAATTATGAAAAAAAAATATTTTTTTACAATAATATGTATGCACTACTGCAATTCCTTTTGAGTTCATATTACTCTCAGCTCAGTACATCTCCAGCTGAATGAAACGTGACTGCACAAGACAGCAATATGGAGATCAGGTTTTTATTAAGATGATGGTGTGCTACTCCAAAGGTCAACACAAAATTGGATCCTTTCATTCAAAGCGTGAAAAATCTATCTGAACTGCAGAGCAATACTTGATCCTCATCTTCTTCAATACTGCTTCACTGTCAGATTGTTTTCCAAGTCAACACGTGGAAGAAGAGATGGCTGTGTTTGAAATTAGACCGTCACAGGTGGTAGCACAGGTGGTTGCCTTAACCTTAATCTCAGCTATACTTAAGAATGCTCTTCAAATTTTGATTTCTAAAAATGTCTGCATAAGACTTTTTAAAAATATGGTAAAAGCACACAACAAAAAATTTACTCTCTTAATCACTTTTTGTTTATTGATTTATTTTGAGAGAGAGAGAGAGAGAGCACAAGTTGGGGAGGTGCAGAGAGAGGGAGAGAGAGAATCCCAAGCAGTCTCCGTCCTCAGTGAGGGCCCTATGTGGAGCTCCATCCCATGAACCGTGAGATCATGACCTAAGCCAAAATTTAGAGTCAGACACTTAACCGACTGAACCATCCGGGCACCCCAGACCATCTTAACCATTTTTAAATGTTAAGTACAGTAGTGTTAACTATTATATTTACACTGTTGTTCTACAGATTTCTAGCACTTTTTCATCTTGCAAAACCTGTAGAACTCCCCTTTTTCTTTTCCCAAGCCCCTGGAAACCACAATTATACTTTCTTCAACTATGCGCTTGACTACTTTCGACACATTATAGCATTAGTCACAGTAGCTAAGAGGTGGAAGCAGCCCAAACGTTCATAGGTGGATAACTACAAAATGAAAATACGATGTATAAATACAATGAAATATTATTCAGCCTTAAGAAAAAAGAAAGTTGGGTGCCTGGGTGGCTCAGTCAGTTAAGCATCCGACTTCAGCTCACGGTTCCTGGGTTTGAGACCCGCATCGGGCTCTGTGCTGACAGCTCAGAGTCTGGAGCCTGCTTCGGATTCTGTGTCTCCCTCTCTCTCTGCCCCTCCCCCCCTTACATAAATAAACATTTACAAGAAGAAGAAGAAGAAGAAGAAGAAGAAGAAGAAGAAGAAGAAGAAGAAATGTCATGTCACTTGTTATAACAGGGAGGAGCCTTGAGGGCATAATGCTAAGTGAAATAAGCCAATCAAAAAAAGACAAATATTGTATAATTCCATATATATGAGACATTAAATTTTCACTATTTTTATTGATTTCTAAATTTGTCAATAAACTAAAAGAATGCATCTGTTCTTCAAGATTTTTGGTATAATTCAGACACTTAGAATTTATTGAACACCTACTAGATACAAGGAATGTCACTTTTTGGGACAAGAATTCAGAGACAGATGTGATGTTTACTCTGAATTATAACTACACTCATCTGTCAGTTGTCAAAAGATGTGCTTACATTTGTAAGCACAAAAATTTTGGAAGAGTTGTATGTGGATTACGCCAGTTAATTAAAATGTTTTAGAAACATGGTATAACCTGCCAAATTCGAATTAGCAAGAAAACCACGGCCTCTAATATGTATCCATATAGGTGAATGCTTATGCCAAAAATACCGATTTTTACTAAAGAAACAAGCTAATATTAAGACAAGTTGCTTTGATATTATCATGAATTATATAGACAACCCTTCAAGATGTGCTATGTTAATATTCCTATCCAAAATAAATTTTAAAGAAACTAAGAAGTAACATGACCCTTCCCAGAGAATTTTCTAAAACTAAAGAAATAAGGCATTTTACTACTAGTTTGATTATTTATATTCTATTTATTTTTATAAGCTGTGCTTCAAATATATAATTTTATTGCTGAGTAATTAGTTAAAGTGGTAACAAGGTACTTCTAATTGGAAAGACCCAAATATTTGGTAACCTCAGCTTTTTTTATTTTTTTAACAACACAGAAGTGTTGAGTCTCCATAAGGCCCTTAATAACTTCAACTACATATATATGTGCGTGTGTGTGTGTGCATGCGTGTGTGTGTGTGTGTATGAAAGATCTAAAAGATTCAAATAAAGAAAGATAATTTACCTTCTAGTAAAGTAGGAAATAATTAGAATACACTGTACATTTACTTTCAGTTTTGCTGTGGTAAACACTTTGCCTATGGAATTTTTAGCCAGATGACAGTTTTTCACACTTCTCAGGTAAACAAATGACATGTAGAGAGATATCCAAACATAACTGATCTTTTACCTGTGCCTTTTAATTTCTATTTAGCATTAAGTAAAAAGAAAAAAACCTTTTCATGTTTTTTACTTGAAAAGTCTCTTCTAAAATGATACAACTGAGCAAAATCAGCCAATGCTTATGAAACTGGTTCGTTGAACTTTCCCCTGTGCAGAAGCTATTATAACAAGACATTTCAAGCAAAGCAGACACATGAGACTTTCCTTAATTCTTAAAATCTTTCATTTTGAACCTATGGATGTATTTATCTCTTCAAACACAAACTCCTCCAAGCATGCAGGCAGAAAAACACTCATGCAAACATCACCACCCACAAAATTGACACAAACCCCCACACGAAAGCCAAACAAAGCAAAGCAATTGCTAAAACCACTTTGTCTTCAATATTCTGTCTGCCATTACCTGATTTATCTTGTGACTACCGTATTTCACCCTTTGAGTTCTAATTTCTCCAATGTTGTTGAGCAAAGTAAGGACAGCCTACATGAATCAGAACCCATTCATGTGTGTAGAGTGCCTAGAAAAAAAAAAAAAACACAAAAAACATTATATCTACTGAAGGCTGTTATTTTTTCCTAATTGAGACATAAGCAAAAAGATGGAAAATAGAAAGTTGGGACGCTTGTGTGGCTCAGTCAGTTAAGCATCCAACTCTTGTTTTTGGCTCAGGTCATGATCTCAAGGTTCATGAGTTCGAGCCCCGCATCTGGCCTGCACTGACAATGCAGAGCCTGTTTGGAATTCTCTCTCTCTCTGTCCCTCCCTCTCTCTCTTTCCCTTAAAATAAATAAATAAACTTAAAAAAATACAGTCATTCATGAGTTTTAAACATTTATATCGATAACAATCGTATCCATGCCCGTGTACTCAATGTCCCCTCAAAATAATTTATAGAAGCATCATTTATAATTTGCCTAGAAAAGCACCCCCAACTGACAGCCTCCTCCACCAAAGTACATGCCTCTCATTTACATCAAAGGTATTTTATCTCTACAGATAGACACATGGGTAAGAATTCCTTTTTTTTTCCCCTGTTAATGAAATTCTAACTCTACTGACAATAAATTAAATTTTAGATAGGTCACTGAATAAACAAAGATAAACTCCTTATAATTAGTATTCATTTTGAAATTAAACTGGGAAAAAAATAAAACAAGTGAGAGGAATAGATAATTGCTTCATTTAATTGAAATCGTCACATTTTAGCACCCTGGTGAGAGCACACAAATGCAGCCTTTTCCAGTTTTCTCAGGAAATGCATCATCCTGCAAAACATATTTCCATCAGAGGAATATTAAATAAAAGAAAGGATGATTAACAGGATTAGAATATTTACTTTGCAAATTACTGAAATTATAATAATCTGTAGAACACGTTGCTATGAGGAATGCAGTCATGCAATCAGAGTGCTGTGTCAAAATTTTAATTCTTGTCCCTTTAATTTCAGCATACTTTATGCTGACAGGCTGGGTATAACATTTCATTTTGGTCAGCACCATCACACTAGGACCCAAGGAAAGAGTAACATTTCTGTAGGGTTTTCATGTCAATATGGGTCACCTTCTTCAATGTGGCCCATTCTGTGTAGTTCTCAGTGAAGAGAATCTTCAAGTTCAAAGCAATGTTATCCTGCTAAGCCTGGTGCAATTTCTGTACCTTTCACAGGTTCCGAGGTATAGTTGCCCTCAATTAAGAGAACTGTAACAAAATTAATATTAAATTAATATTGAAAGTAAAAATTGGGGCACCTGTGTGGCTCAGTCAGTTAAGCATCTGACTCTTGATTTTGGCTCAGGCCATGATCTCACAATTTCATGAGTTCAAGCACCACATTGGGCTCCGCGCTGACAGTGTGGAGACTGCTTGAGATTCTCCCTCACTCTCTCTGCCCCATTGCCACTCACACTGTCTCTCAAAATCAATAAACTTAAAAAAAGTAAAAATTAATGGAAAAAATTAACTAATATTTATATTTTTATTCCTATAGAAAGTAGTATTAATAATTGCTTATGTAAGTTTGATTCTTATGATGGAATGGGAGTTATTCCTCAGTATTTTATATAAACTTTCCTTCTAAATTGACAGAAACCTGGATTTTTAGGTGGATCATAAGGGCACCCAGAATAAACATTATAACTCTCAGCATTCCTTGAAGCTAAGCATACCCGAGTGTCCCAGTTATAGCCAATAGATAGAAATTGTGTCATATGGCAGGTTCCAGGAATCTTAAGAGACAACTTATATATGTATCTTCTACTTCTTTTTATGCTTGTACGTAGAATGTGTATGTGGCTACAGTCTCATCCTGAATTATATTACAAAGAAAAAGCAGAAACTTGGGGATGTTTCAGTCCCTCAGGACTCTGTAGAGCAGAGCTACCAGAACAGTCTTGGAGATCCTCCCTCTTTTTTTCAACATGAAAAACAATTTAAAACAAAAAAACAAAACAAAACAAAACTAATCCTATGTTACTTTGATGTCTGCTTCTCATGAGCAAAGCTGATTCCAAATGATGTAGTTATTTAAATCTTTCTGGTCTAGCTTAAACATTTTAAAAATGTACTTATTTCTTCACTTTGCTATTTTGAAAACAAGGAGGATAATACCTGAAAAAGTATGTTGTAAAATGTGAAATTTCCTAGAAGAACATGAGGGGCTTCTATAATGGCATATAACCTCATCTAGATTCTTTTTCAAACTCTGAGTGCATCCATTGGCTAGCGAGGGAAGGTATATGGAACCAACCTGTATTAGTGAAGAGGTCTGTGTGTAACATTGTACAGGGAGCAATCAGAGTGCAATTATCAGGACACCAGCGGTGCTGTTAAGAATGCAGAGCAGGTACTTGACTATCCTAATGGAGGAATTTTGTAATAATTAAGCTTGTGAAGGAAGTTACCAGCAGTATTCCTTGTATACAAGAATTTCTCTTGAATGTATTGATACAAATATATGCTGATTTCACAACTACATGTAAGCTGATAAACTTTGCTTAAAAAATACCATTCACCTGTGGGTATTTGTATCACAATAGATAATCTATAGCTTCGTTTGTACACAGGATTCCTCTTTGCTTTCCTTGTATACTGAACATATCACAAGTGGAGTGTACCATACCTAAAGTCTTTCTCTCACAGAAGTCCTTTTCTCATGTGCTGGAGTCCCAAGAAGTAACATGAGGTCAGTTACTGACTGAATGAAGATGAACAAATGAACAATGGGGCCAAGAAAATCACAAGGTGGTCTGGATTAAATTGGTCCATCTAAGAGGGATGATGGTAATTAGTTCGGCTAATGAAATTAACTTTCTCTTTAATTAGGAAGGAAGATGAATTGCCTATTTGAAATAAGTGAAATGCCTATTTGAAATAGTAAAGTCATCTACAGAGAAACAGAGATGCTGAGTGAGAGAGAAAGAAACACTAGGGACTTCTGAGAGTTGGTTAAGATCCCATATGACTTTCCATTCTCAAAACAAATCCTGTATCCTTATGTAGATGTTTTTTTTTTTCCTAAAATATTTACTTTCCTTAAAACTAATGAAAACACAGAGAAGCTGCTGTACATAAGGGGGACTTAATAGAATGGTTATGGTAAATAAACATGGACCTTGTTTGCTATGGCTTCGAGATGGGGTATGACAGATCCTCATCCTTATCCTTGAATGGAAAGCTAACTATAGTTTATATTTTTTTTTAATTTTTTTTTATTTTACTTTTGAGAGAGAGAGACAGAGAGTGAGCAGGGGAGGAGGAGAGAGAGTGGGAGACACAGAATCTGAAGCAGGTTCCAGGCTGCAAGCTGTCAGCCCAGAGCCCGACGTGGGGCTTGAACTCACGATCCATGAGATCATGACCTGAGCCGAAGTCAGACGCTTAACCGACTGAGCCACCCAGGTGCCTCTATAGTTTATATTGATGATGTTTATCACTTGGGTCCAGAAAATCAGCCTATTGAGAGTGGAAACATAAAATTTTTTCACTGCTTCTCATAAACACTAAAAGAACAGGGATTAAAAATATAATGAGTTATGACTACTTTTCCAAGCATAAGAAATGAAGAAACATTGCAAAACAGCTTGCCTGCCTAGGATCACATAGGGACATTCAGTGATACTTTGTGACATACCAGTGTTCTTTTCTGTGGCCTCATCTAGTAACCTGATAATGATACTCAATGTCCAGACATTTTCTGTTGTCATCACCATTCTTGCCACTGTCTACCTTTGTGATACAGGCCTACTCAGTGTGAGGCACTTGACAGTGCCTCATAGGAGAAATTTCTCATAGGAGAAATTCTGATGTAATCCTTCTGTCAGATAACAAAATTAGATCTCTCCTGGACCTCAGGCATTTCGTTGAGCAAAAAAGTTTTGAAAATACATTTTTATAATTTTTTTTTTGGTTATAGCTTTCTTCCAAGTCTTCCATTTAAACCTCTGAAGATGATCCCTGTAGATAATCTAATTCACAAGATATTCTCCCTTCTTCTGTATGGACAAATAAGAATGGGGCAATGTATATTTTGTCCACAGACATGTAGCATCAATGTGAGATGTCATGCACCAATTTCTACTGGCGATATTTCTTCTCGTTTCTCCTCTTTCTTCAAATGCCTTCAGTTTCTCCATCTGGCCCTGGAGTTTATTGGTGTTTATTTGTAGGAATTGAGTTGTTTGAGAAAGACTAAGAACATTCTGCTGTGAGAAATTGCTATCAGCCAACTAGTTTTGGATTTGTTTCTTCCCACTACCTTGCTAGGACATCCAGTTGCTGATAAAACAGCATGTGGTTCATACATCTGCTAAAGAAGTTCCACCTACTTAGTCAATTACTCAGTTTCCTATAAGTATTCCTGATTGGTTGTTGACTCCTGAAGGAATTCTGCGTTTCTATGTTTAATTCAGTAATGTGTTTATAAGCTTAATAGCAACCTGGAGACCGGTGTTGGAGATGTTCCGGTCACACCATTGTTTGTCCTCCAGCTCCTATTCATCCACCAAGTCCACTAGCCTTGCAGCTATATCTTCTAAGGCAGCGGAACCTGCCATGTTCTGCCACAGTGGCTGCCCCATGCTCTTCCCCAACTCTTTAGTGCTCAGGAGACCCCCTCTCTCCCTAGGCTCAAGCTCCTCATCTCCTGCCTCAGGCTGGAGCTTAACCAATTGCAACTATTTTTGCAAACCACCTACCACGATCAGATTAGAAAACACAAAACAAAACTTAATTGTACCAGAAAAATTACAGAATGATCTGAATGCTAGAAATTTAGGACAATGAGCTGGGTCACCTTGAGAAGTAATTGAGATCACTGAGTCTTGTAAGGCAGAAGCTCTTATGTGTCACTCTTGCCACTGTCTCCAGCTGGGTGGGGAATATAAGTGATGGCCCTTTTGAGAGAATAGATGTTTGCTGTCCCTTTCTCCATAATCCCCTTGCTGATATAGTCTGTCTCATAAACTTTCTGCTTATTCTACACACCAAACTGCCGATTACCAACTGACTTTCATAAGAAAATTTACAATTGAGGTTTGGCAGACTTCCATAGCAAATAATAAATTTATACTTTGATGCATGTTAGATTGCTCCTTTTTTCATAGAACCATCTCTAAAAATTCACGAAGCAGTGAAGGAAAGTGATTTGCAGGAATCCCTGTTTTCTTGACTTTATTGATGTCAAATCGCACTAAAAATTCACCACGGTTTGTAATCTGTTGTATAGTCTCATGAGAAGAGTCAGAGGGACAGTTTGATGGTTGGAATTCAAAAAACAGGCATTTTTGTGACTAAGAAATGGCTCTCAATGCATAAAACAGGGAGGAGAGGCCTAGTTTTGATGGAAATGAAGTCTTCCTTGTTTTGTTTTAGCCTCCGCGGAGACCTTAAATTTCTAGTGCAACACGCTTCTTGTGAACTTCAGAATGAACAATTTTGCTAGAGTCAAGAAAACCTTGTCTCAAACTTTTTTTTTTCCTTACAGCGATGAAAATAAGATAGTAAAACTGAAAACAATTTGAGATCTTGGTGCTTTAGATGGTTGGCAGCTGGAAAAATTCTCTGTGCCTATTTACCTCGATTTGAACAAAGTTTTGCTTGTTTTTCTCTCTAATCTGACTTTTATTTGGGTCTGAGGAAATGATAAGCTTCTGTAGATAAAGTCAGGTCAGAGAAAGGAGAAAAAGCAATGTGGCGGTAATGCGGAATTAACATGCAGTCGTGAAGGTTAATTAATATTCAGGGAATTAAAAGCTGAGGGGAGGCAAGATTTTGTCAAACAGCATATGGCAAAAAGCCCTAGACATCCACTGACTCTTAAAGAGAGCATCCTGGGAATTCCATCAGCAACAGAATAAAGCTAAAGAAAGCTTCATTGTTTTACTAAACACGCATTTAGTAAAAAAAAAAAAAAAAAAAAAAAAAAAATATCCTTTAAGTCAGAGTTTCTCAACTTTGGTGTCATTGACATTTTGGGTCAAATTATTTTTGTGTAGGGGCTGTTATGTGCATTTTAATGTTTATTTATTTATTTGTTTTTTGTTTTTTGTTTTTTTTTTTTGAGAGAGAGAGAAACAGAGTGTGAGTGGGGGAGGGGCTGAGAGTGAGGGAGACACAGAATCTGAAATGGGCTCCAGGCTCTGAGCTGTCTGCACAGAGCCTGAGGCAGAGCTCGAACTCAGGAACCATGAGACCATGACCTGAGGTGAAGTCAGATACTTAACCAGCTGAGCCACCCAGGCACCCCTGTTATATGCCTTTTAAGATGTTTAGCGACATCACTGGCCTCTACCTGCTGTTTATCAACATCACCTTTCCTTATCCTCCTATGATGGAATAAAAAAATGACTTTAGACATTACCAAGTGTCCCTTTGAGGGCTAAATCTCCCTTGGATGAAAGCAGTGGTAAAAATTAAATATGTACATATATATTTCTTTTTTTTTTTTTGAATTGGGCTTTTTCATATAGAGAATAACAGTAACCCTCAGGTTTCTGAAAATATGGAGAAAATCACTTGGCAATCCAACTGACTAGTCATTTTTATTTTTATGGCCTTTTGTGGAAGTATAATATACTTACAGAAAAGTACTCATATTTTCAATGTACAGTTTGATAAATTTCACACACTGAACACACCTGGAAAACTTGCACCGAGATCAAGAAATAAACAGAACACACAAAGGAATTCTCCTTGTGTCCCCTTGCATCCACTGCCTTACAAGGGTAACACCTGTCCTGACTTCTAATTGCCAGAGTGATTTTATCTACCTAGGTACTACTGTGAATGAAATCACATGATCAGTAGTCTTTTACATCTGGGTTTTTCTCCCTCAATAGTATTTTTATGTGATTTGTCCACATTGCTCCATGTGGTTGTAGATTATTTTCATTAATGTTTGTGTCATATTCTGTAAATATAACTCAATTTGTTTATCTACGAACTGTAAATAAGCATTTGAGTAGTTTCATATTCTTGGACAATTGTGAATAAATCTGCTGTGGATACTTCTGTACAGTGTGTGTGTGTGTGTGTGTGTGTGTGTGAAAATATGTGTTTGTTTGTCTTTGTTTTATTGTTTTTCATGTATAGTGCATGCCCAGGGTTAGAATTTTGGGGGGCAGAAGGGCGGGGGTAAGAGGCAGAAATGTGTTTTTCCTTACCTATATTCAATACACCCAATACCATGCATTAAAAAGACCATCCTTGGGGCGCCTGGGTGGCTCAGTCGGTAAGCGTCCGAGTTCAGCTCAGGTCATGATTTCATGGTTAGTGAGTTCCAGCCCCACGTCAGGCTCTGTGCTGACAGCTCAGAGCCTGGAGTCTGCTTCCGATTCTGTGTCTCCCTCTCTCTCTGCTCCTCCCCCCCCCACACTCTGTCTCTCTCTCAAAAAGAAATAAACATTAAAAAAAAATTTTTTAAATAAATAAAATAAATACATAAATAATAAAAAGACCATCCTTTCCCCATTGTAATAGGCTGTTGTGTTTGTTATATATCAGGTAAGTATGCATATATTGGTCTATTTATGAACTTTAATTTTGTTCCATTACTCAGTTTGATATTTAATATGTTAGCCCTTCTGCTTTGTTCTTTTTTCAGACTGCCTTGACCATTTTTTGCCTTTCAAATTACCATAAGAGCTACAGAATCAGCCTGTCATGTAGTGAAAGCTACATCATTTAATTTTGGCCTTTTTCTTCAATTTAAATGTTTATGGCTATACATTTTTCTATAAGCACTCCTTTAGCTTTATCTTAAAATTTCTGTATAAATATCTTAACTATCATTCACTTCGAAAATATGTTCTAATTTTTCATTTTATTTTTTTAGCCCATGGTTTATTTAAAATATGTATTTTGGGGGGCGCCTCGGTGGCTCAGTCGGTTAAGAGTACGACTTTAGCTCAGGTCATGATCTCACAGCTCATAAGTTCGAGCCCCTTGTCAGGCCCTATGCTGACAGCTCAACCTGGAGCCTGCTTCGGATTCTGTGTCTCCCTCTCTCTCTGCCCCTCCCCCACTCACATGCTGTCTCTCTCCCTGTCTCAAAAATAAACATTAAAACAACATTTACAAATTTTTTTAACTATGTATTTTTGAATATAAGCATTGTGCCTGCGATGCTATAAAATTAAATTATGGACTCAAACATTTGTCTTTAGATTCTTTTGATTTGTACAGAGTATATAATCACATAATTTGTTAAAAATGACAGTTTTAAACTCCATTTCCCAATTCTTATGCCTTTTTCCCCCTTTTTATCCTAATCACAATGGCTAAGCCCTCCATTAGACAGCATGAGGATCAGATTATTTCCACCCTATCATACTTGGGACAGGATTAGAATGAGTGTCAGCCTTAGTAAAAATCCAGCTACCTCTGGCTTGTTCTGTTCTCTCCAGAATGTCACCTCCTAAGACTTTTCACTGTGAGTGCAAAGTTATCCTTCACCTTGACCATGAAGGGAGATCCAGCTCTGCACTTTATCATCCCCCATCATTACTCCACTCCCCATTACATGCACTTCAAAATCAAAAAGTCTGGCGAGGAGCACAGAATCCAAATATCTGACTTTGCAATATGCACCAGCCTCAGCAGGTCTTTATTTTCTTTTCTTTTTTTTTTTTTTTAATTTTTTTTAACGTTCATTTTTATTTTTGAGACAGAGACAGAGCATGAACAGAGGAGGAGCAGAGAGAGAGAGGAAGACACAGAATCTGAAACAGGCTCCAGGCTCTGAGCTGTCAGCACAGAGCCCGACATAGGGCTCGAACTCACGGACCGTGAGATCATGACCTGAGCCGAAGTCGGAAGATTAACCGACCAAGCCACCCAGGCGCCCCAGCAGGTCTTTATTTTCTAGGTGTCTACTGACTGCAGGAGATTTTATTGTGCCCTTTTGAAGCATTGGCCACTCGAGCCTTCTGTGTGTTCCAGAACTTAGGAAATTACCGTTGGTAATCGTTTTTGTCTGTGTGAAAGCTGTTGAGTTTTCCTTCAGCCCTGCTCTACATTTAGGGGTTTGTTGGTTTTTCTTTCCCCTGACAGTGGATCTCTGCCTTGGCTAAGAGTTACTCAGCTTTCTCCCAGCTTTGACCAGTGTCCTAGTTTGGGGAAAAAAAAAAAAAAAAAAAAACTAGCCAGCAACACTGCACTCTATCTAGAAAAGTTCTTCTCTGTAGTTTTAGTCCAGCTGGTATTCATAACTTCTGAAGATCTGTTAAGTCCCAAAACAATATGTTTTTATTGCTTATCATGTATATGACATTTTTTCTCTGGTTCTCGCAGTAGCTTCCCACCACCTACTGGATCCTACTCAGTAGCACAGATCGCCCAATTATTTTTCTTAAATATTTTGGGGGGATAAAATTCACAGAACATAATTAACCATCTTAAAGAGAACAATTCAGTGGTATTTAGTATGTTTTGAATGTCATGCAATTACCACCTCTATCAAGTCCCAAAATATTTTTATCACCCCCAAACAAACCTCCTATTCTTTAACAAGTCAACCCCCCTTTCCCCTTCCAGTCGGCACCAATCTACTTGTTGTCTTTGTGAATTTACCTATTAAGGACATTTCATTTAAATGTAATCACACAGTAAGTGACTTTTCGTGCATGGCTTTCTCATCTAGCCTAATGTTTTCAAGGTTTATCAATGTAACAAGTATTAGAACTTCATTCCTTTTGGTGCTGAATCCCATCGTATGTATTTGTCACATTTTATTTATCTATTCTTCTGATGATGGGCATTTGGGTTGTTGGCACCTTTTGGCCAATGTAAATTGTGCTGCCGTGAACATCTGTGTACAGGTATTTGAGTACTTGTTTTCAATTCTTCTGTGTTCATATCTAGGAATGGAGTGGCTAGGTCACACGATAATCCTTTAACTTTTGAGGAGTCAATACTTCTATTTACATTTTTGGAGGAGAGAGTTGATTTAAAGTCTTTGTTTAGTAAGTTTATGGTCTATGTCTTCTCAGAGACAGTTTCCGTTCATTTCTCATGTGAATGGGCATTACTTTCATATTTCTTCATATGTTTCATTTTTTGCTGGTGTTGACAAAGCATACAATTAAATACCACAACGTGCTAACTCTGGAAATCAGCCTTCCCCCTCCTCAGTGTTTTGTTTTGGTTTGGTTTTTGCTTGCTCTGGGAAATAGTTGTTTGATTGTTTAGCGACTTTCATAAATTGTAGGGACTGTGGTATTTGTCATTATGTGGTCTCTAAAGTCTGTTTCTTTAAATTGTGACCAACTAGTATTGTCAAAGGCAAGTCTGATGTGCAGCCTCAGTTCTTGAGTTCGATCAAGAATGAATTCAGATCCATGGGGCGCCTGGGTGGCGCAGTCGGTTAAGTGTCCGACTTCAGCCAGGTCATGATCTCACGGTCCGTGAGTTCGAGCCCCGCGTCGGGCTCTGGGCTGATGGCTCAGAGCCTGGAGCCTGTTTCCGATTCTGTGTCTCTCTCTCTCTCTCTGCCCCTTCCCTGTTCATGCTCTGTCTCTCTCTGTCCCAAAAATAAATAAACGTTGAAAAAAAAAGAATGAATTCAGATCCAAACTTGGGCAAGCAGGGGTTTAATAGCAGTTGCAGTGAAATTACCGTCTCAAATAGGAGAACCAGCAGGCCCAGAGGTGGCAGCTTCCCGGGGAGTTGGAGGATGACAGAGTTGTCTTTTCTTTTTATGTTTGGATGGGTTGTGAGTCATAGCTGTGGAAGTGTCTGACTAAGGTTGCAGCCAATCATCTAAGGGACCCCTACTCTAGTTTGGGAGGGGAGTTTTTGGCCTTACGTGGTCCTTGTGGGAACTGTCCTGACAGCCATTCTCTGTGGTGTAGAGATGTAAATGTATGTATTATGTATGCATTGTAAATGTATTATGATGAAGCTATAGGTTACTGTAGGGTAGCGGTCATAGGTCACGGAGCATACCCCATGGGTCTGTCCTGGCTATTTGGAACTTGGCCTCAGCCCTGTTATCAGGCAGAAAGCACTTGTTCCCTGCTCATATCTAGCTAACTCCCTACACTTGTGGATAGAGATTTCCTTGAATATCTCAAACAAAAAATAACAAATAAAAAATGAAAAAATAAAAACTCTCTCACATCTTTGCAGGTTGGCTCCATGCTGGGACACTTTTTCAATGCTTAGCTAGGCTATTTACAAATCTGCCTCAGCCTTTATTTCCTGCTTGTATTCAGCATAAAGATCAGCCACAGATGAAAAATTTAGTGTCTTCTCAGGGTTTTGTGTTTGTTGTGTTTTTTTTTCTTTTTTTTCTTTTTTTTCTTTTTAGCATGCATCTTTTCCTGGGTTATACAAGGCTGTCTAAGTTCCCAGTATACAGCGGTGCTTTACAGGGCCCTAATTCTCCAAAGGATCTCTCTTCACAGCTTTGCCTCCTAGGCTTCCAGTATATTTATTGTTTGCCTCAATTGTAATCTTTGCCCCAGGTAGCCACGGATTATTCTTTTGCTTTTCACTGTTTTTGAAGAATGCCCTGTGCATAGAAAGCTACTTTTCTACCCTGAGAGACTTCTAAGTTAGGTAAAACAAATGCAAGCTCTTTGCTTCAATCCTTCCAGCACTCACCTAAACTGGTGAAAACACACACATTCAGTTCTTAGAAACCAAGGTCTGCTCTGTTCCCTCTGGAACCAGAGACCATGGTCCCACACAGGAAAAGCCGGCTGCTCTCTTTGATACCACGGCCAACCTGGGAGAAGGATAGGAATAAAGGTACGAAAACATGGTACAAAGCTTTCCTAAGATTTTTTTTTTTTTAATTTTTTTTTTCAACGTTTATTCATTTTTGGGACAGAGAGAGACAGAGCATGAACGGGGGAGGAGCAGAGAGAGAGGGAGACACAGAATCGGAAACAGGCTCCAGTCTCTGAGCCATCCGCCCAGAGCCCGACGCGGGGCTCGAACTCACGGACCGCGAGATCGTGACCTGGCTGAAGTCGGACGCTTAACCGACTGCGCCACCCAGGCGCCCCCTTTTTTTTTTTTTTTTTTTAATTTTTTTTTTTTTTCCTAAGATTTTTAAGTCAACTGATTTCTGATTCAGTACTTGCTTGGTTGCTGTAAACCTTTGACTGCTTTCCAAAGTTCTGACATTTTGAATCTGATAGTTTTTGTTCTGTTTTGTTTGTTTGTTTGTTTGTTTGTTTCTGGTTGAGGGAGGCATGGGGGTGAGGAAGCATTTCTGTGGAGGGACAGGCTTTTAGAGCTACCACTTTGCCATCATTCACCGATGTTGTTAATACCCTCCCTATTCTCACTTATCCCATCCTTGCCCCCAGTTAAAAGCTTTCATCTGGGAAAGCTTCCATTAACTTCTTTTGGAACACTACCCAGAGCTGAAGACACACACACATATACATGTACATATACATGTATACTATATATGACAGATAATAGCAAAGAGAAATGGTACATGCTATATTACCAAATGTGTCTTGAAATTTTCCCAAGCGACATGCTATCCAGAGTTCTTTTATTTACTCTATTATTTGCAACTTTAGAAACTGCCACATGAGAAGACTTAATTTATAATGTCTTCAGCAATTCCATCCGACTCTATGTACATAGTCTCTGAGTTCCTGAAGGAGCTTTGAGTGTCAAAGCTGTAGATATCAAAGAAGAAACCCAGAGTCACTCCTTCCTTCCTTTGTAGAAAAACAACTGAGGTTAATCTGCTGAGTCCAGGAAGAATACAAAATTGAAGATGCAAAATGGTACATTTCAATTTATTTAGGATTTTTCCAAAAATAGAAGAAAATTTCACATTGATTTAGACATCGCTATGTGAACTTTAACAATGAGAGGGAATTTATATTTAATCTGGAATATAGCTCAATGTATTATCTAGGCTTGGCTCTCACCTAGGGATCTCTGCAAACTTTCTTTCTTAATATAAGTCTCTACTATGAGTGGTTAAATTGTTCAATGTGCCAGAGCATAATGTAAGGAAAGAAGCAGAAAAAAAAATCTTCATGATATTGATATACACCAAATTTTGTCTGTGTATGTCTAATTTAGTGGCATCTACACAGAAAGTCTTATATAAACCAACATTTTAGGGAAAAATCAATGCAAAAATGTCCGTAATTAGTTAGGTAGCTTCTTTGCATGATATAAAAATGCAAACCTAAATTTTAGCAAAACTAATGAATTATTGCAAATTCAGTATTCAAAAGGTAGAAGTTACATTTTAGACTGTAATATTGGAGTGTAGAGAAATAAAGTTCTTGGGGCGTTTGGGTGGCTGAGTTGGTTAAGCGACCAACTTCGGCTCCTGTCATGATCTCACGGTTCATGGGTTCAAGCCCCACATCAGGCTCTGTGCTGACAGCTCAGAGCCTGGAGCCTGCTTTGAATTCTTTGTCTCCCTCTTTCATTACCCCTCCCTAGCTCATTCTCTCTGTCTCTCTCTCAGTCTCTCTCTCAAGAATAAATAAAAGTTAAAAAAATTTAAAAAAGAAACCTTGTTGATTGCTCTTGGTCACTATAATGTGAATACACAGTAATAAGAAAACATTCAGTTTTACATCAGTTTGGCAGAGAATAAAATGAAATTTGTCTATTTTTGTCCATAGAGAGCCACAAATTCATAAGCTTTATTTGCTTTCTGATAATAATAAAATTAAAGACTTAAATTGTCTTCAACTTTTGGACTTAGAGACCATGCCCTTGAAGCAACACCATAATCTGAAGGTGGGTACAGTCTAGAAAAAAGATGCCTTCAGAAGATTTTCAGAAGCAGATTTAATATTGTTATGATCACACTGTAGGGAATTTTAAATATGGCCTTAAAATTCTTTGGCATTCTTCATTTTGAGAGAGGGGTTTATGCCTTTTGCCATGAATCTAAGTTTCCAGGACTGGTTGGCTACTGTTTGATAAAAATCACTATTGAAGCTATTGAGCTGGTTTTGTTTTTGTTGTTCTTTTCTTTGAGAAGAAAGGGAACACTTATGTTTGGGAGAATTTTTAATTTCAAATTAAATTTCTTTCCTTGATGTAAGTCTGCTCATATTTTCTATCTTTCCTTGAATTAGTTTTGCTCATTTCTGTCTTTCTCGGACTTTGGATAAGTGAGACTCAGTATTTGGTTGCAAGCCAATAAAAGTCTGCTGCTCCTATATTAGAGCTCCACTCAGGGGTGGTCCTGAAAATTAAAGGAGAAAAGAAATTCACCCAAATAAGCAAAACTTTGGTCATTCACTTTATGTGGAAAGAAGCACACCGGTGAAAGAATACAAACAGAATTATGAGCAAATAGCTTAGCAAGTTTGTCAGGAGTCTGCCCCCTCTATCCCTGCAAAAAAAAAAAAAAAAAAATGAGCTCAAGGACAAGGATGTCTAGGAACATATATGTCACTGAAACTTTGGTAATGGATATACTATATGATCTTTGTGGTATATGAATGATAATACCCAGCAAAATGCATGCACCATTGACAGTGCACTGAACAACCAGGGAGATGGAATGACATCACACAGACATCAAGCATTTGACATCAGACAGTCTCTGTCATTGACTACTCTACAGCTGGAATTAAAACTGCATAAATGGAGTAGCTAAGGTGACAGACTGGAGTCCAGTAATAAAACCCAATTACGTAATCTCTAATTAAGGCAGACCTAGCTTCTACCGCAAGCACAGAAGCCCAATACTGAACCTCTGATATGACATCGTGTATGGAGACCACCTGTCCTCTGGGCAAGTTAATTACAATGGCATCCTCCCACCCTAGAAGAGGAAACAAGTCTTCTTGGCTAACATCAAAGCTCATTTCAGGGTACAGTTTCTGCCTGAGAGCTTCAATCAGCACTGTTACTCAAAGACTTATAAAGTGATACGGGATTGCCTCAGAACCCACTGCAGAGCAAAGCAGGTTGTATTTGCTTTACTATGAAATCAACTGGTCTCATCACACACACACACACACACACACACACACACACACACACACGCACACACGCGCACGCGCGCACACGCCTCTCTTCATGTACATACCACCCACAACCTGCTAACAAAACAGAGTAGCTTGTAAAACAGTTTATGGAAGCTAAATGTAACAGCTTATGGAAGGTCCAACTAATGTGCCATTCTGAAGTTCTGAAGATAACAGCTTGCTAGGGTCAAAGCAATATCCTCTAGTATGTAATTATTCCCTAAATCAACAATCCTTCAATGGTACTGTGATCGCAGAAGTGAGATATATGGAT
The DNA here is from genome assembly GCF_028749965.1 of Puma concolor. NCBI lineage: Eukaryota > Metazoa > Chordata > Mammalia > Carnivora > Felidae > Puma > Puma concolor. Next base: position 19,191,097 of record NC_141667.1, on the reverse strand, counting down.
TTGAGAATGGAAGTTTAAAAGCAGAATTGAACCTTAGTCTTACTTCCAATGAACAATTAGGGGATTTTTCCTTATTTTTCTTTTTTAACTTTAGAGATCTGAGTTTCCTGAGGGAGAAGCCTTTTGCCAGGGTATGAAGCAAGAGTCCCTTTAAACTTTAAGCTAAAATCAAGGAAATGTGTCACTATCTCTGCAGGAGTCGTTGATCTTGATCATTAGAAGGAGGTTGGAATGCTGTTATGTAATGATGGAAAATGACATGCTTAGAAGCCATGTGATCCTCTGTTGTATATCTTGTTATTTTCTTTTTTTTTTTTTTTTCAACGTTTATTTATTTTTGGGACAGAGAGAGACAGAGCATGAATGGGGAAGGGGCAGAGAGAGAGGGAGACACAGAATCGGAAACAGGCTCCAGGCTCTGAGCCATCAGCCCAGAGCCCGACACGGGCCTCGAACTCACGGACCGCGAGATCGTGACCTGGCTGAAGTCGGACGCTTAACCGACTGCGCCACCCAGGCGCCCCATATCTTGTTATTTTCTTACCCAATGTTGATTGCAAATGCATGGGTTCAGGAGGCTGAGAGAGCATGTTTTCTAGGAGTTTGGATCCCACTGAAGAGCTTCTGGGTCAAAATACCAGTAAGTCCCTAAGACAGTGGAGATGCTGTGTGAAAGTGAAGAGAATCTAAAATTAGTATTATAAAAAAAAAAAAAAAAAGGAGAGAGTTGATTTCAGGTGCATCTTCAAGACCACTTGCAGAGGTGGGGCTAAAGCTTCTTGCACTAAACTTACTGTTGCAATTTAGTTCAGGAAGTGTGGCCAACAAAAATCCTACAGAAAGAGTTTTCACAACTTATTATATAAAGCATGTGTAACTGAAAGAGAGAAAAAGATGGACGGCAATGGCTGTGCTGTTGTGCTACCAAAATTTACCTGTCATTTCTGAAGCTCTCATTCACCTAACCACTGAGTGTTTGGGTGGCTGACATCTTTCTACTGAGTCCCACACTACGAAACTCTCCTCAGTCAAAGAAAGCTGTCTTACCCATGGAGACGCTCCTTCCCTGGGACACTCAATAACTGGCTGGTGTGATGGTATAAATGCTTGATCCCTACCTGAAAGGAGGAATATTCTAAAAGGGCCAGCTCAGCAGAGGTGCCGATGGGAGTGGCCAACACCTCCATTTGAGACCACATTGCAGTTCAAATCCTCCCTTAGCTCAATCCTAATTCCTTCCTGACTCCGTACTTAATCTTTATAATACCCCTCAACAAAATTCTTACACGTAAACTTCAATCTCCAGGTCTGTTTCCTAGAAAATTCAGTCTAGACAGATATAGATATAGACAACACAAGTTGTCAGATATAGACAACACAAGTTTTCATCTAGAAAACAAAACTGAGCCAAAGTATCACCCTGTTCTAACCAATTACAGGCAATAACAATTGAGTATTTTCCCTGCCAGTGAACCAGATAGGACACAAATGTATTAAGATTAAAGTAATAAAGGTAGGCATCATAATATGATGGTCTCGTAGTTAATTACTCCAAAGTAAGAGGTGTAAATAAACATGTGATTCTGTTACCTTTATTCTACTTCATAATGCAACTCAGTGGATGATGTTTGTCACAGGATAGTGGGAAAGAATAAGCACAATGTGGCTCATTTTCATTGCCATTACCGAAAAAAAAAAAATTGGAAAAGTCATACGTGGTGGTTTCTGACTTATGGAAAAGTGGCACACACATTTCTTTTGGGAATTTAAGGGGAAAAATTGTGAAAATACTTTAAGAAACAGAAACACATTAGGGAGTATGAGTTACAGAAAATACTTTAAAATAGAACAAAAAAAGTACACATTTCTTTCTTCAACTTATTAAATAGGAACCCAATGTCTTAGTACACCAGGCTTCTCCAAGTACCTAACCCTTTTAATTGTCCCATTGCCTGAAGGAAAAAAAAAAAAAAAAAGAAAGAAAAAAATAAAATAGAACATTTAGTTCAACTTTTCTTACTTAAAATAATTCTCTCAGCCAATGTTTAGGTTATTGTAGTCAAAAGATATTACTCAAAATTACTGTAGATCTGATAAAATTAGCGATAGTTATACACCCCTTCTATTCTTATTTAATAACTAAATATATAAGTCCCTCCAATTTTTGCTAACTGTGGCTTACTGTTGTTGTTTTCATAACTGGAACATTTTCAAATTGTGCTTTCTTTAAAAACTACACAATATTGACAATATCCTTACTGAGTGTATGAATATCGCCACTCAAATCATCTATTTAGTTATTAGTAATAAGTAAATGCTACAAATTTGATAGAGGAAATACAACCCAAGTTATCTTGGAAGAAAAAAAAACAAAAAAAAACAAAAAACTTTGAGATAATTAGGATTGGATTATGGGGGATTGAGATAATTGGGTGAAACTGGCAGTGCAGGAGAGGATGCCTGAACTTCAAATCTCTTGGCTGCAGATCACAGATTGGACAGCTGCTGGCCGCAATCCAGGAGGTCAGAATCAGCCAGCTGTATCTTTAACCAGCAGTGTTGAATGGTACTCCATTTCCCCAAGCACAAAGGACAACAAGAAGTTAGGGAGTCTTCTCTTTTCAACTGAAAGGCATGTGGAAATTTCCCCAGTAGACTCTTGATGTTACACCTTAGGGCAGGCAGATGGTGATTCTGTTAAATAGCTTGCATTAGGGAATTCATTCTTTTGAGAAAAAAAAAATCACAAACTAAAGTCTTAGAGACATAGAGAATAGTCTAGGTTACCATTATTTTAAATGATACATAACTGAGACATGGTTTATGTCAAACTTTTTTTTAAATAAAACCATAAATTATGCAGTCTGGTTGAAAATAATTTGGAAGCACTTTTTTTGAGGATTATGGTAATTGAATGAAAACAACTAAGTTGGCAGATTGCATTGAAAGAGGTTTTCTTTCTGGCAGGTATCTTGAGATAGAGAAAAGCCCTAGTCTATTATTCAATAATTATTAAAATATTTAAGACAGAGCTAATGTAGTAGCAAAAGGTTCTTAACACCTATGAAATAGTGAAAGAAGGAGGCTTGGTCATGGGGGAGTTGTTGGACTGAAAGCAGTGATATATTTTCAGCCAAGGCCACGGTTGATCACAGGGATTCTAGAGTATGAATGGTTCTTCAGAATTATCCCGCCTTGAGGCATATGCTGACCCTCTCTATAACTGCTTATCCTTCAATCACTGGATATGGGCAGTTGCCTAGAAATGAGCAAGAAGTTGGGCAAGGAAGCACTCTTCAGCTAAGGGAATTTCCTGGAGAGGATTTCAACTGAGAGCTGTCAGTTACCAGGAGCCCCAACATGCACTTCGGATAATTTACTTTTGTACAAATCCAGAATCTCCCTTACCACCTCCAATACAATTTGGAATGCAAAATAAAGGATGAAGTACTATTTACTTTTTCAGAAATGCGTCATAAAAAAGTTTGTGACAACCCTCGGGCCATACAGCAGAGATACTTTACGATTCATAAAGAATTACTCTTTGATTTATTTTTTTAAACTTTTTATGAGAGTTTATTCAATGTGGGGGCACCTGGGTGTCTCGCTTGGGCATCCGACTGAAGCTCAGGTCATGATCTCACGGTTCATGGGTTAGAGCTCTGCATCAGGCTCTGTGCTGACAGCTTGGAGCCTGGAACCTGCTTCAGATTCTGTGTCTCCCTCTCTCTCTGCCTCTCCCCCACTCACGCTCTGTCTCTCAAAAATGATTAAACGTTAAAAAATAAAAAAAAAAAAGAAAAGTTTATTCAATGTGATGAGTAAGGACAAAAAGATGATCTATTTTCTCTGTCCATTTTCTTCAATACTAACAGTCTACTTCCAGTTGCATTAGTAGAATATCATATTTTAGGTGCTCATTTTTGTTTGTAATCCACGGATATAATGACTTTTGGACTAACATCTCTAGGGTTAATGGAGTATAAGGGTAACTTAGAGTAGAGCGTAGGAATTAGATAAGAATATTTTCTGAGCAATTTAAGTGTATAGGTACTAAATTCATGATGTAATTTCTAATAGAAACATAAAGGGATATATTCAGCAGATATTTTTTGGTTACAATTGACAAAAAGAAAAAGCAAAAAAAAAAATCCATTTGAAATTTCTGGCTTGGGTGCCTAGATATATTGTGCTTTATCTAACTGACTCATACTGGGGATAAACAAAAGGGTTCGGGCATTTGAGGTGGAAGAATTTAGAAGGATCTATCAAAAAAAAGCAGAAGACTACATACCGAGATGCAAATCAGTAGTAGAAATAAATCTTGATGTATGATATTGAAATACATGAGAGCAAATAGCCAACAGAAAAAAAAAACTGCAGTACGAAAAAGATTGTATTCAAGAGGCTTGGCGGACATTTCATGGCTGGTGAAAGAAAAGTAAAACGAAGAAAATAAAACTTCACATGAGAAACACCACCACCAACAACAACAACAAAAGTTGGACAAATATGTGACCAAATAGATATAATTAAATTAGAAAAGTTGCTTTGTGAAAACCAAGAAAGTAAAAGTATAAAAGTTATGGTTTGTCAATACTATATTAAATAATACCGTGAAGTCAAGTAGAATCCTTAGTGAAAAAGAAAAAACCCATAAATGTTTGATTTCCAAAGATCTTCACCCCAAATAGGCAGATTTGTTCTAACTGTGGCAGTGCTGTCTTGAAAAAAGGCTAAAGTGAAATATGTCTAGGACATATTTTAACGTCTCCCAGGAGCGAGACAGAAATCAAAAAGTACCCTTGCACACACAGCCAAAAATTTTTAATATAATCCTGGTGAGTGTTAATACAATGAATATCATGGTCATGAAAATGTTGCTTTACGTGACCACAGGGGTTTGCCAAATGTAGTTAAGTTTATCATCAGTTGACTTTAAGATTGTAGTCATTACCCTGGCCCAAAGTAATCAAGAGCTTTTTAAAACCAGAGTATTTTCTCCAGCCCATAGCAGAAGGGGAATCAGGAGGGATTTAAAGTGTGAGAAAGACTGAATACACAGTTGCTGGCTTTGAAGATGGAGTGGGCCATGTGAGAAGGGACATAGGAGGCCTCTCAGTGTAAACAATGTCTGGCTTACAGCCAGCAGGGAAGGTGGGACCTCAGACCTACAGCTGTACTGAACAGGAATCTGCCATCTACTTGAATGAGGCAGGAAGGAAGCAGATTCTTTTCCAGAGCCTCTTGATCATTGTTTAGCCTGGTCAAGACCTTGATGTCAGCTTTGGGATTCTCTGAATTTAGAACTCAGTTGAGAACACCCCCTCCCAACCCCAAATGATTTTAGGTCTACAGAACTGTGAGCTACTAAGTGAGTGCTGTTGGAAACCACGAAATTTGTGATAGTTTGTGTTTACAGCCATAGAAAATGAATACACCCTGCATATTAGGGGGCAAAACTATGCCACATTTGTGGACTAGCATCCCAACCAACACAAACATGATTTCTCCAGAAGGAGACATTATACGTTATTCTCAGCCCTGAATAATGAACCTGTTCCTGATGAGACCCAGATATGTGATCATTAAAGTTAGCACAGTTGTAACTTAGGGATAGAATGTATTACATTCAGTACTATTGCTTTGGATAAGCATTTGCATTTATATATGCTTATGCACATCTACATTTGAAGTCTAATTTCTCACTCATTTCTCATATTCAAGATTAGTGTTATCACTCACTCCTGGAACTTAGTCTGCATTTATTTACAATTCTTGTTTTTTTCTGTTAATATGTTGTACCGATTTGTTTAGAGCTCTGAAACTGGATTCAAATTCCAGGTTCAACAGTACTAAGTACACTGGAAATTAACATTTGGGATCCTCATGGTATGTCAGTTTGCTTCTATTCACTGACAATATTAGTATATGAGGGAAAGGGTTGTAGACCCAAATGCATGAGGCAAGGTGTCTGAGATCACTTGGTCTAGCATCTAACACTCAGAGTTTGCAATAATTAAGTAGAGGAATCTGAATCTTACCAAAGATAACAGTGTTTAGTTATTTCTGATTCCTCCCCAGCACTCACCAGGTTTTGTTGTTCAAATTTCAGTTCAGAGATTTTTTTTTGAAAAGTTTTTTTGCCTTGTCAACATGTTTGATGAAAATAATTCTCTTATAAAATTTTGTATAACAGGGGCACCTGGGTGGCTCAGTCATTAAGTGCCCGACTTTTAGTTTCAGCCCAGGTCATGACCTCACAGTTCGTGAGTTCATGCCTCACGTCGGTTCTGCACTGACAGGGTGGAGCCTGCTTGAGATTCTCTCTCTCCCTCTCTCTTTGTTCCCTCCCTGGCTTGCTCTCTCTCTCCCTCAAAAAATAAATAAATAATCATAAATTTTTTTTTAAATAAAATAAAATTTTGTATAAGAGAAATTACCGTAAAATACAAAAATCTTTAAGTGATATCCACTTAATAATTTTTACATATTTTAAAATATATTGTATTCAAAACTTATGGAGACTAAAGAGACCTTACAACCAAACACGCTTGGTTTTTGGCTGAGGAAAAATAAGCATAAATGACTCTTTTGGCAAAGTGTTGAACTTACAGTATGGAGTACACGCTAGTTAACAGTATTTTATATTTCTTCATTTTAATAAGTATAATGTAAATGTGTAAGAGAAAAACCTTGTTCTTATGCACAGCATGCAAGAGTATTTAGGGGTAAAGGGACATGATATCTCCAACTTAATCTCACATATTTCAAGAAAATAAGTTTCACACAAACACACACACAAACACGTAAATGGATAAGTAGAGAAACAAACAGAATAAGGGAAAGCAAGTGGGACAAAATGCAAACAATTAATGTATTTAGGTAAAAGATCACTAATATATTCTTGTACTAATCCTGCAATCTTGTGAAGCTGGAGTTACATTAAAATATTATAAAATAATGAGATGGTTCATGAAAAAATATAGTAGATGTAATAGATGTATAACTTACTAATATATAACAATTATATAAAATAAAATTCGTAAACAGTCATTACTATTAACACCTAACTTAACCAATAAAAAGTTTTAAGTGGCATGATTAATTCAAAATATAAAACGTTCATAATACTAAATGCATTTGATACATGGAATAACTATGTCATAATAAAATATACTGTTAGGTGAAGATATAGTAAAATATAAAATCTTGAATCATTTTATTCATGCCTTAAATTTCTCCATCATGTGAGATGTATAATTACTTAATGGGATAACTAATAATTTGAATGGAATCCTTTGCACTACTAATCAGTTTGGAAAAGCCATTTAATGGTGCTGGGACCTCTAGTCAGCCAGCCAGGGGAGTCCCCAGGTCACTAATATTATTAAAAAATATTCACTTAAGTTACATTATATCAGCTTCATTTGCCACTAGTTTTCACATTTAAGTTACTATAGACACACACCCTTAATTCTCCACAGAAATTTTTGTATAATATATACATTTCCAAGGAATATAACTTAAAACTATCTACTGTCAACTATTATAAAGTTTCTAAGGGGTGAGAGTTGAGAGTTGCAATTATAAATTATATTCATTTTGCAGGTATACCTTCTTATAAATGGATTATGTCAGTCACCAGGAGAATGATATAAAACCATCTCTCTGGCCACTGACTCATCAGCAATGCGCTTTCAAAAAATTTTTTTAATGTGTATTTATTTTTGAGAGACAGAATAGAGAATGAGCAGGGGAGGAGCAGAGAGAGAGGGGGGTGGGTACGGAGACACAGAATCCAAAGCTGGCTCTGGGTTCTGAACTGTCAGCATGGAGCCCAATGGGGACCTCGAACTCACGGACCACAGGATTATGACCTGAGTCAAAGTCAGAGTCAGAGTCTTAACCAACTGAGCCACCCAGGTGCCCCTAGCAATGTGCCTTCAATTTGCATTGTTATAACCATTTGAAACTGCTCTTGGATATTAGGGAGTTTTAGTGTTTTTATTCAGCAATTCATATGGAAAACACACTGTTGAAAATTTGTAAATAACGGTTTTTAAATCATTGCTTCAATTAGTTACCAACCTGTTCAGATCCAATTTTACCACATGCTTTTATCAAGAGGGTAGACCTTCAAAATGTACACTGCTGCCTGCAGGTGAACCTCTGCCTTTTATTTACTTGTTAAAATTTCTTCTTTACTTATTTCTGTATCTAATGTATGCATGTTGTTTTCTAAACCCTATAAAATCCATACTATAAATAGAGTATAAGAGAAATAAGGTCTACCACTGCTTACCTCAGTATGTACCAAGAAGCCAGTTTTCCATAGTCGATTAGCAATGCAACTTTTCAGAGGGACAATGTGCCTTATAAGACCACACAATCACCCCCTCCCCTTATGGAAGCATCAAATTTCCTTAAGTCATGCTTCTATACCCATAACACTTATATCATTTAGTATACATTCCCAAGAAATGTATGTTCCGTGCTCAGATAGCTACTTAATCATACTAATAGTAGACAGACGCTATTCTGAACAGAAGTTAAGGTGTGAATGTCAAAGGTAACCTAGAACATTTATAGACAAACAGCACATCACAGTGTATTCAATTTTTACATTGTAAACTTTTATTTCCTTTGAATCTATAATCAGATATGTCTCATATAAGTCATCTACTTATTGTTGGAAACTGCCTCCTTTTTTCAAGAGTCAAAATGCATGCTAAATTTAAATTCCATCATTTTCTCCAATAGAAAGGAGGACATACGTGTATAAAAGCACTATTTTGGGGTGCTTGGGTGGCTCAGTTGGTTGAGCGTCTGACTTCGGCTCAGGTCATGATCTCACAGTTTGTGGGTTAGAGCCCCGCGTGGAGCTCTGTGCTGACAGCTCAGAGCCTGGAGCCTGTTTAAGATTCTGTGTCTCCCTCTCTCCTTGCCCCTCCCCTGTTCATGCTCTGTCTCTGTCTCAAGAATAAATAAACATTAGAAATTTTTTTTTAAAAAAAAGCACTATTTAATGCTCCGTATAACGGACTACTCAAATGGCAAGAATAGTAAGAATGGGTTCTAGCTCTCTGAAACTAATGGAAAAATTATTTGGCCCTAAGAGTCTTATTTTAATCAGAAGTTTGATTCATCATCTTTAGCACTGATATGAAGCAAAAGATTAGTCCCATTTCTTTTCCAAGATTCTTGATAAACTAGCTATAAAACTTTTCTATTTCATGCTAATATGTCTCTCTGTTGCAAGCATTGACTTGAAGGTGATTAACTAGAGCTGATTCGATTAGTTGTAGGATGGAACACTAGATTCCAGTCTGGTTTTTCGAACTCAGTGGGACTTCACAATTTTATAAGAGTAGCCAAATATTTTAATATAATAAATAAAATATCTGTATATAATTATTCCTGTTTGTCTTCAAATTAAACAATTTTAGGGGTGCCTGGGTGGCTCAGTTGGTTAAGTGTCTGTCTTTGACTCAGGTCATGATCTCATGTTTCATGGGTTGGAGCCCCACATCCGGCTCTGTGCTAACAGCTCGGAGCCTGGAGCCTGCTTCAGATTCTCTCTCTCTCTCTCTCTCTCTCTGTCTCTCAAAAATAAATAAAACATTATTTTTTTTTAAATTAAACAATTTTAGTATACTACCAAGACATTACTCTGTTTAAGGCATAATTTTGATATATAATATAACACTGAAACAAAAATGTGTTCTAAGATTTTAAACACCATTAAAATCTTATTCTTTACAACAAGATGAATGAATTTATCAACACCCTTTCTTTCCTTCTTAAAAGAATGGAGTTGTGTTATTGCTCTTCATTTTAAATGATAAGCACTTTAATAGGATATAACACCGTTTTGAGAAAGCTGCTGTCATATTACTCTGCACATTTGGGTTGCATAAATGCTAACTTTAATGATGCAGTATTTCCTTTGTAAAATTATCTTTTATGCTGAATGAGCTGGTCATTAATTTCACTGTAAAGACATAATTTGTACATGTTAATGTATTTTTCAACTAATCTATTTGTGTGAACATAAGAGCTGGTAGCTCCTGAAAGAAGACAAGATAGTAAAAACGCTACCTGAGTTCCATAATTTCTTTGATTTCTCTTCCTTATCACATAAAATCCAGCTTTAAATTTTATTCCTTTGTTATGCCAGTATCATAGTTATTTTGTGTACAAATACATCCATGGCATATGAGGGTTATGTTGGTGCTGCAATTACACCAGATTGCACAATAGTTTGTTAATGCTCTATTACTTTTGCATGCAAATAGCTAAAATAAAGAGCCTGAAATTCACTTTCGCCGTACATCTCCAATTTAATTTACTTTTTTTTAAAGTCTGCTCATCTACATTTTTACTACAAATATTTCCCATTTTCTTTTATTTCTCTATCTCAGTTTCAATGGAATATTCTTGAACCCACGGGTTCATGAGGATATTAAAAAAAGACATACTATTTTTTCCATCACCTCAAAAAGATTGAAAATACCCTAGATTTTTCTGCAAGTTCCACAAATAATTAAATAAAGCCTTTAATATACATGTAGCAAAAATTAAAAAATAACGAATTTATGACAGATATGTAATAAAAACGAGTTAACTAAAGGTAATATGTTCCAAAGAAAGTGTATTTTGAATAAAATAAATTGAATTCCAAGATTCAAGAAATTTCCTGGAAGAATACTATCCTCTTTTCTTTGCTTCCTTTATTAGCAAAGCAAAAGGGGAGAACATATTTACCTAACACTGTTGGAAAAAAATCGCTTCTTAAAAGATCCATATTTATTTACATGCGTTTCAACCTGTTGAAACACATGTAACCAAAATAGTCCACGTCAAGTTGAGGAAAAACAAGCATATCTGTACTGTCATCAGGGAAATATTTACTAGTCAATTCGAGGATACACTTTTATCAGCAGTTTACTCATGCTGAGTACTAAGGTTTCTTAACTCATTGGATCATATCAAATTGCATCGCCAAGGAGCATCTCTGAGCACAAAGTTGTTACACTAAAGAAACAGTGATTCTTCTTCAGGATCAAGAATAAAAGCACATCTGTTTTAGTTGGTAGGAGAACAATTATTTGCTAATTCTTTTAAGTAAAGTCCTTGGTAATGTAAAAAGTATTTATGAGAAGCAGAAAGAAGGAGTGTGAAACCTAGTATGACATTTAATCATCTTTCCTTTTGTTGCCCTTGGCTTTTGGCCTCTTGTGCCCACCTGATAAAATAATCAGTAGGATACTTATTCCACTTCTTACTTTATGGTAGCGTCCCTGAGCCATGGATGGCTGGAAGCAGATTGATGCTGTTAAGCAGTATAGCGATATTGGAAACCGAATTCACATTTAAATCATCGAATCCAAGTAGAAAATGACTCTACTGCCAAAACAAAGTGGGGAACACACCATTCATCACCACAACAAAGTGTGTATGTCTCCAGCAATGATTTCAGACATGGCAGATGGTACACAGATACAGAACACTCAGATCGAGAGGGAGAAAACCTGTTGCCCTTCTCATGGTACAATGAAAACACTCAGAAGTGGATGTTCATAATATGGGAGAAAAGAAATGTGGCTTGGATACAGATAAAGATTTCTCTCTTTTATTTATGATGCCTCTAAATTGTCAGCAATTTCTTACTAGCTTCTTTGTACAATGTAGTTGATTTCAAAAACCCATTTATTATTTGCATTCTTCAAACATATAGATCTAAACTATGTAGGAAAAAAATATTTCCTTTTTCTTTTTTCAAAAATTCCAAAATACTTCTCATAAAGCATCCAGGCATGAAGACAGAGGGTACACACCCCACTCTTCCACACTCTTGACCTCATTTCCATAACAACTACCAGAGAGAAAAAACATAAAGGTATAGAGCCCATAGACAACCTGCCTAATGCTGGAGTACAAATCAGGAAGCAAGGGCACACTCACCATCTTGCCTCACCATCTGAGCAATTGTGTGGAATTGCATAAGCAGGATAAGAAAGCCCCTAAAATTTCCCCTGGACAAATGTATGTAGCGAGTAGGAGATGGGCACTCTTGAAGAAGATGTATTTAGCTTTGGATGCTAACTGTACTGATTGGCAGATAAGAAACTCAATGATTTCATTCTGACTTTCTCTTCAATCTCTTCAGATGTCTTGAAGCATTTAATCAATGCTTGTTCAAAGTTCTTCCAGCTTATCTCTATCTCCGAAGCCAGCCTTACACATTAAAGTTTTGTTATAGCAGCATGGCACTAAAAGTCCTAAAATCTGCCTTACTTAAGCATCGCAGCATCATTATTCCAAACTTTAGCAGCTTGGAAAAGAAATACTGATGTTTCCCATTTCTGTGGGTCAGAAATTCAGGAGTGTGTTAGTTGGATGGGTCTTAGGTAGGATGTTACAAAGTTGCAGCCAAGATGGTAGCTAGTGCCGCAGATGTCTGAAGGCTTGACTGTAGCTGAAGAAACTGCTTCCGAGATGATTCAAACACATTGACTGGAGGTTACAGTTCTTTGTTGGCTATTTGCAGGAGGCCTCAGTTTCTCTGTGGTGTGTCTTCCCATGGAGCTGCTTGAGTGATCACATAATATGGCAGCCTTCTTTTCCTAGGGAGAGTTATCTGAGAGACAGAGAGAGCAAGCAAGAGAGAGAGCAATAATATCCCTTATTACCTGGCCTCAAAAGTAATATACCAACACTGTTGTTGTGTTCTGTTGACCAGGCATACTGACCTAAAAACAGTATGTGAAGTGATTACACAAGGGCATGAATACCCAGGGCTGGGGAAGATTGATACCAAAAACTCTTTGATATTTTTGTCCCCTCGGGAAAGACGTGGACCTTTATGGATTCTTACTTTTTCCATAGTACAGTAAGCACTATCAAATAGAATCTATGAGCATACTGTGTATTTTTAGCTAAGTTGTTACCAACGGTTCATCTTCCCTTGCCTTTAGTGTCTCTAAGCCTCCTCTCCCAAATTCTTTTCCTGCAGATCAAAAAGTAGAGAGGGGTCTTCTTAAGCAATTGTGTAAATAAAAGTCTGTACACTTTTTTTTTTTTTTTTTTTTACAAGAACTGGTTGGTTACCCAGATGCTGACTGAGTTTATCTATTTCTTTCTTACTGTAATGCAGTCCTTAGACAATATGAAGGTTTTGTTTTTTAGACTTTTGGTCCTATTTCCCTCCATAACATATCTAGCCCTTTCTTTCTTCCTTTGAAACATCTACAGAATCTGTCTATTGTTTATTGCCTCTTCCTACGGCCCTAGTCAAATCCTGAACTATTCCCATAGCCTCCCATCTGACCTTCCATACCCACAGCCATTTTGCCTTCTCAGCCCACCAAATGTATCCTTGCTTTGAGACATTCTCTTCCTGCCACCACTTCCAGGAATCATTTCCACCAAAATATGGCAGTTCTTCACTATGTTTATGTCTCTGTCCAACAGTAACAGGGAGCCTTCTCTGACCATGCTCTCTTAAATAACATTACATTTCTTCATCCTGACCTTTCCCCTTACCCTGAATTATTTTTCTTCCTAAACCCTTTGGCTACCAGACATATTATATATTCATTTTGTTATTTTTTTATTTTGTTTCCTTAATGAAAGCTATGCTCTATGGAAGTAGGGACGTTTGTGTTCTTCTCTATTCTCAACAGTGAGAATAGTGCCCTTAATGCCTGTCTCTTTGCTCAGCCTCAAGTTAAGCACCATATTCATGAGCCACCAACAGCAGGGGTGGTTTTCAGAGTGAGAGTAGAGAGAAGGCAGAGTCTGAAGCCATGGTGTGATTTTCTGATCCATACATGTGTCGTCCCCCCTCCCCACCCAAGTTATTTAAAAGGCAGCAAAACCCAAATGACAGAAAAGAATGAAAAACAAGTGGCTGTTAGGTATAGGTATCTACTTCAACATGTATTACACACCATGTGTAACATTTCATTGCAACAAATCTTAATTCTTGTCTCTAAACTGACCATAAATATTTCAAATTTTGGTGGTTATATTTTTGAAGCATAAATGAATCAGGCGTACTATTAAATTTCATTAAGCAATCTTCTTTCAAAGTATTTTTCTCTGACAAATTCTATTATAACCACAACTTTTCCAAGTTTAATTTTTTTATGATTGATTTTCTGTAACATGAATTTGCATTTATATCATTCACCCATGTAATTTTCGCTTCCTATAATGACTAAATCTGGTAACCATTTAGCTATAGGCTAAAACAGATACAAGTTTTTTGAACTACCATCTATAACTTTACATCTTTCTGGTTTAACTTTTGATTCATGTCTAGTATGCTTCTAAGTATTTAAACAGGTTTTTCTCTCTGAATGCTAATTGATCAGCTAAACATAGATTCAGTTAAATTTTTATAACAAGGACCTACCTAGACAGGCTTCCTGTTGTCTCCAGTTAAAGTTGTTTCCAATGAAGTAATCTTCACTTCTCAACACTTATTATTTATGAGACTTTGTTTTCGTGGTTCTCCATCCTTATAGAGCATTCTTGCATTGAAGACAGGACTGAGTTGAAATCATCTCAGTCAAAAATGTATGTGGCATCTAAGAAACCAAGTAAATATTTGATGTCAATTTTTTCATTTGTTGAATGACAAATAGCTCCTGGTGTTAATTGACTCACTGTCCGGTAGAGGATATAAACATCTGCAATAGTTTACATTTAAATATTTATATAACATTTATGGAAATAATATAAAAATCTTCCATTAACAATGTCTATCAGATCCACAGCATTTGTCAGAGATTATATTTCATTTTCAAAAGCAGATTGTAGTCAGAGAAAATGCATAATAAAACATGGAAATTTACCACTTATTTTCATGTAAATATGAATAGATGATATCCCAAGGGGTATTTTTATTCAATAAATACTTCATTTTTTAATAACATTATCCAGCACATTGTAAGTACCAGCTAATTGATAGCTGGAAAAAATGGTGACCCTATAGGCCTTATTTATTTAATTTGCTCACTAAAGGTTGGAGTATATGTTGGAAGAAAGTGTCATAGCACATTTAAAATTCTAGATTAACATAATAATTACAATAATAACAACAATAACACGAGGTTTAGATTTTCAAGTTTCAGGGGCGCCTGGGTGGCGCAGTCGGTTAAGCGTCCGGCTTCAGCCAGGTCACGATCTCGCGGTCCGGGAGTTCGAGCCCCGCGTCAGGCTCTGGGCTGATGGCTCAGAGCCTGGAGCCTGTTTCCGATTCTGTGTCTCCCTCTCTCTCTGCCCCTCCCCCATTCATGCTCTGTCTCTCTCTGTCCCAAAAATAAATAAACGTTGAAAAAAAATTAAAAAAAAAAAAAAAAATAGATTTTCAAGTTTCTGCAAAGATGGTGAATTATCCATTCTGTAGTCTCCCTCAAATAAGATCAACTCTTAAAAATGAAGCGTCCTTGGGGCGCCTGGGTGGCGCAGTCGGTTAAGCGTCCGACTTCAGCCAGGTCACGATCTCGCGGTCCGTGAGTTCGAGCCCCGCGTCGGGCTCTGGGCTGATGGCTCAGAGCCTGGAGCCTGTTTCCAATTCTGTGTCTCCCTCTCTCTCTGCCCCTCCCCCATTCATGCTCTGTCTCTCTCTGTCCCAAAAATAAATAAACGTTGAAAAAAAAAATTAAAAAAAAAAAAAAAAAATGAAGCGTCCGAGATCCTGGACAACAACAACAAAAACTGTAAAGAAGCATTGAAGAAATTTGTGTGCTTTGTTGGCCAAGGAAGGGGTTGATTCAACCTGGAGCAGACCTCATCCAGAAGTAGTCTCAGAGGACAAATTAGAATTAAAAAATCCATCTCCCTGGGAAAATCAATACCTGTCCCTGGTTGCATAAATCAGCAACACTAACAAAAACTTGTATTCTGGATAGGTAACCCAGAAATCTTGATCTGTTCAAGTGTTGCTGAAAACCGTTGGTTGATTGACTAGCCTCAGACATTAACCCTGATGCATGTTCCCTTTCCGACACCAAATAGTAGTTCACATTTCACTGCCCCAAACTGCCTCTCCTGGGGAGATGAAGGGGATGCTTTTACCTCAAGGAGAATTTGCTGGAGTTTTAGCAAAGAAAAATGAGTAAATGGGTGTGTGTGTGTGTGTGTGTGTGTGTGTGTGTGTGTGTGTGTTTATTCTTCATGAAGTCATGTACGAGAGAGGTGATTAAACCAATATAAGGCATTTAGGGGGCACTTGGGTGGCTTAGTCAGTTAAGTGCCCAACTCTTGGTTTCAGCTCAGGTCATGATCTCACTGTTTATGAGTTCCAGCCCCACAATGGGCTTTAAGCTTGCAGCACAGAGCCTGCTTGGGATTCTCTCTCTCTCTCTCTCTCTCTCTCTCTCTCTCTCTCTCTGTCTCTCTGCCTGTCTCTCTCACTGTCTCTCTCTCTTCCTCTCAGAATAAATAAACTTTAAAAAATTAAAATAAGGAATTTAGGGTGGGCCCGAATTGAATCTGACTGGTGTCCTTATTAGAATAGAAAAATTGGAAACAAAGACACCAGGTTGCACACAGGGAAAAAAGCATGTTGGACACTTAGAGAAAGTGGCCATCTATTAGCCAAGGAGAGAGGTCTCTGAAAAAAACAAAACTTGGGGGCACTTTGATCTGGAACTTCTAACCTCTTGAACTGTGAGAAATATACTTCTGTTGTTTAAGCCACGCAGTCGGTGGTATTATCACAGCAGCTCTAGTGAACTGTCCAGATTGAAGGAACAAATTTAAGTACTTAGAAGAGGATGCATAAAAGGATTAATACATTTAAATAGCAAACAAATAAATATTGTTTTAAATAGACACAGAAATACTAGTAACTAGTTTTTTTTTTTTAAATCAAAGATATAAAGAAAATAATAGTGAAGAGGAAATATTTGAAGAAATAATAGAGATAAATTTCTCAGAAATAAACAGGGACCCATAGAACATCAAGAAAGTGAAAGAAGAAAATGTCCTCACCAAGAAACATTTTGGTGAAATTTTGGACTATCAAAGACATTGAAAAAATTCTTAAAGCTCCCAAGACAAATTATGATCCCTTAGAAGCAAAAATATCAACACCACTATATGTATCAGCAAAAACTAAAGGCTGAAAACATATATATTTTAAGCAATTCCAGGCACTGAGAAGAAAAATAAGGTTGAAAAGTATCTACAGCAGATATTTTGACTTCTTAAAATATTTTAGCAGTAGTACAATAGAGACTTCAGATACAGAAGCTGACATATATCAAATTTTGATTGATATGTGAGAGGTCTGTGGAAAACAGATGGACCTTTCCACTAATGATGCTAGAAAAACTGGTTATCCACTTTCAAAAAATAAAAATGGATTTTTTAAAATTCATTCCTCCTCACATACACAAATTAATGACTAAAATGTCATTGTCAATGTTAAAACTTTTAAACTATAAAAGAATATCTTTATGACCTAGTTTTAAATAAATGTTTTGTAAAGAAAATACAACAAAAATGATATGCAGTGATAGATTCAATCACATTAACATTTTATAAAAGCATATCTTGCAAAGATTATCCCCAGAATGAGTGAAAATAATTAGAGTGGAAATTGGTATATATACATTGGAATTGATTTCGACATGTTTATTCAAGTTGAATACATATATATATATATATATATATATATATATATACACACATACACACACACATATACATAATTTTGAATCACATAAAATTTTAAAAGTTGCAAGTTAATAAATGGTAAAATATTGTCAATTCCCCATGTTTTAACATCTATGATTTATGTATGAGATTTTTTCTCTTAGGTACTTGCAGTAGAGGAATTGTTGTAATTGTAAAACCACTAGGACCCGTGTGCAAAAATTTTCTTAATAGTACTATCTATAAATAAAGATCTAGCAATAACTCAGTAATGTATCAAAAATAAAACGGAGGGCACTTGGGTGGCTCAGTCGGTTAAGCATCTGGCTCTTGATTTTCTGCTCAGGTCATGATCTCAAGGTCTGTGAGATCGAACCTTGCATTGGGCTTTATGCTGATAGTTCAGATCCTGCTTGAGATTCCCTCTCTCTCTCTCTGCCCCTCCCCTGCTTTCACTCCTCTCTCCCTCTCTCTCTCTCCCCTTCTCTCAAAATAAATATATAATTTTTTAAAAAATAAAATGGGAAACTGCATTGTGGTGTATTTATTCAATAAAGGATGTTCATCAAATTAATTAATTAATTAACTATAATTTCATCTAATGAATGAATTGCAAAAACATGATAGTAAATGAATAAAAATCCACTGGAGAACATATACATGTGACTCCACTGGGGAAGACAAAGCTACACAAAATAGACAATTCTGAGCAACACATTTTTACAGACTTGTAAAATGTGGTGAGCCTACAAAGACATGCAAGACAATTGTTAACATGATCATAGTTTTCCGTAGCAGACAGCGTAGCCAGGGTTGTAAATTGGGAAAAGTTCTCAAAAGACTTCATTTGCTCTATTTTAAGTGGAGTGGTGGAAAACAATGTGCTCTCTTTTGTGTATGTGTATATTACATGTTTTTAATTTTTTTAAGTAAAAATGGTTAATAAGCATGGTTTGTTATTTCAAGAGAATCATTCCTTTTGGAAGCCATGGATTGTATAATGTAATAAAAAAGAAGACCATGTGACAAGGGCATTGAGAAAAGATTGAATCATCCAAGATCTCTGGACAAAAGTACAGAATTCACAGAAGTTAGATTTTATTGTAATCATAGAGGGGAGCAATAAACCAATTTGGAATGTTTTTTTAAAAAAATATATCACTCTGGCTGCTGTAAGAAGATATTTTTTTGCCAGAGTAAATAATGGAGAAGGAAAACCAATTTGGAAACTCTTATAATAATCCACATGACAGATGTTGGGTTAGACGCATGTGGTTGTCACCGAGCTGGAGAGAAATAGACAGCTTTGAGATATATGTAGGAGTTATAATTTACAGGACTTTATGATGAATTGGATCTACTGGTTTAAGTAGAGGTTAGTGTTAAACGATGTTTCTGTGTCTCCAGATTGAGTCACTGGAGGAAGAATAATTTATTAATGTAGAGAACATAATAAAGAGAATTGAATTATGGCTAGGGCTACATCAAGAGTTTCATTTTGGACATGTTATGTTTGGACATATTAGGCTCTGTTTTGTTACTGGAATGCTCTCCTCTATGAACTAGCTGAGTGGAAAAGTTAAGTCATCAGTTTAAAATATGCATCTGGATAGGAAATGAGAAGTATAGCCCATAAACAGTGAGTTATTAACAAGCTGGGGTGTGTAAAATCCTGAGAATTAATAGATTGCCTAGAGAGATGATGTAGAAGAAGAGGCAAGATCTGACACACGAATACTTAGGTAAAAGGTAGTGAAGGAATTATAAACAAAGAATGAGAAGGAATGACTTGAGACATAAAAGGAAAAAGTAGAAGATAATATCAGAGAAGCCAGGAGAAAGGTATTTTTTTAAAACAATAATCTTCTGTGACCAATGTTAGAGTAAAATTGAGGAAGATAATGACTAATAACTACCTACTGGCAAATTAAGGTCCCACTTGACGGTAGTAAGGACAATTTTACTTGAGTGATGCAGTCAGTATGGAGTGGTCAGTATGGTCAGTATGAAAGATACTTGAGGGACAGATGATGGTGTGTGCAGTTAATCCTTAGAATAAATTTGTATATTGAAACCCAAGTGGAAAAGGACAGCTACTTATCCACATACACAATGGAAAGTGAGGTTTTCCTTTTATTTTTGACTAATATGTCTTATGAATCCTAACTTCGCTGGAGAACATGGAGTCACAAAAGTTGAAAATTGATAGAAGTTTCCTCGGTTTAGTCCAATAGTTTATCCTCTTTTGAATAAATGCATCCCTCAACTTTCCTCTTCTGCCATCTCTAAGATAGCAAGTGAAAATAAAGGCTTGTGTGGTGTGGTAGTGGTGACACATCTATCACTTTCTCCAAGTGGAAACAGGAGCCTTGGATCTATTTACGAACATCTTTTTTTTCCTGTCCTCTGGGCCAACATTGAAGATGTCACATGACAACCTAGATTTTGGACACTTATTGACATTTCCATCTGAAGTCTGCACCTGGGTACTCACTGCCACTCTCTCATCAGTGAAGTATGAGACGGGTGTCAGTTGTGGATGACAGGATTGAGCCTATATATATATATATATATATATATATATATATGTATATATATATATGTATATATATACATATATATACACATATATGTATATACATACATACATATACATATATATATACACACATATATGTATATACACATATACATATATACATATACATATACATATATATATTAAAATTGGTGAATGCTGGATAATTAATAAAATAACTGTGGAAGTTAGAAATTAGAAGTTAATTTCTTGTGAACACTTAATCCATGCTTTGGAAAGTCAAACAAAACTCAAGATCTATCCACACAAGTCCATCCTGTGGTGAGTTTCTCTGTCAATAGAGGTAATGCCATTACATTTTCTCAAGTGGTAAATAATGATAACTTAGCCTCATTGCCTACAAATGTAATATGTTTATCTTTTATGTATTTTTTTTTCAACGTTTATTTATTTTTGGGACAGAGAGAGACAGAGCATGAACGGGGGAGGGGCAGAGAGAGAGGGAGACACAGAATCAGAAACAGGCTCCAGGCTCTGAGCCATCAGCCCAGAGCCTGACGCGGGGCTCGAACTCACGGACCGTGAGATCGTGACCTGGCTGAAGTCGGACGCTCAACCTACTGCGCCACCCAGGCGCCCCTCTTTTATGTATTTATACATTCATCAATGTATTTATTAAAATATTTTGGATTACTAACATTGCTGGGCTCCATACTAAGAGCTGATGATTGAGAAATAAATCATAATATCCCTCTTCTAAAGAAAGTAACTAGAGAACAAACCTCGAAAGACACTACATGATTACAAATTGAATTAGGAAGTGGCAGATTAAAGGAGAAAAACTTGTTTTTTCATCTTATGTTTTGCTGTAATATACGAAGTAAATACGTTTAAAAATGAGCTGGAAATTACAAATGCTATATATCATTATGCATTATTCCACTACCTAATAATTCAATAGCTTAGGAATTTGGAGCATTTTGGATTGGTACATATTTAACTTATTTCTTCATTTGTTCCCCATCTAGGAAACTAAGTAGTGTTTAGTCAATAACAGAAAAGTCACCGGTAAACCCACTGATAGACAAAGATACATTTAGACCGGCGAACTGATGCTTCTCTTACCTTAGAATCTGCTAAAAACTAATTTTTTCCAATTCCAAAAAGATTCTGCCTTTTCAGCTAAATAAGTGATGGGAAAAAAGCACTTGAGGAAGGTGAAGAACCACCTCTGATATGTTAGGTTATCGAATCCCATCCTATTAAACAACATCCGTCAATGCTTTATTAGTTTTCCTAGAGCCGGCGTAACTAAGGACTACAAACTGGATGGCTTAAAACAACACAAAGTTATTGTTTCATAGTTCTGGAGGCAAGAAGCATAAAATCAAGGTATCAGTAGTACCATGATCCTGAAATCTGTAGGAAGATTGCTTTCTTGCCACTTCCTCCTAGTTGATGGTGGTTCCCCGGCAATCTTAGGTATTTGTGGCTTGCAGCTGAAGTACTTCAATCTAAGGGTCTCTTCTCCCATGGCATTTTACATACGTGTCCCCGTCTCCTCACGGATTTTCCTCTTCCTTTAAGAACACCCGTCATATTGGATTAGAGTCCACCCTAATCACCTCATCTTAACTTGATTACATCTGCAAAGACCCTATTTCCAAATAAGGTAAAATTTTGAGGTATTAGAAGTTTATATATGTGTGTGTATATATAAATACATAAAAAATATATATACACATATATGCACATACAGATATATACATATATAACAAGCATATGTGTGAAGTATATAATGTATATAATCTATAATGAATAATATATATTTAGTATATCATATAAAATATATGTAATAAGTATATATAAAAGAGACATATTACAGATATTGTTTATTATTTATACATAATGTGTAATGTATATTGTATAAAATGTATATAATAGGTATGTTTGAAAGATTTATATATTATGTATGTATAATTGTATAAGTATCATATGTATACTATATGAGAAGCATGTTAGAGTTTGATTTGAATGATGTTTCTAGATCTGGATAACTTTTCAAATCCAGTCATTTTCCTATTTTTCCACTTGGAAATTGCTTTGATCTTGACACATCATTAACCATGGAACTAACACTCCAATTCAAAGAGAATTGTTTTTAATATAAAACACATGATATCTTTAACTCCCAGAACCTGGGAAAAACGGCCATGGTCTGTGCCTTGGGGATTCAGCCTCAACATCTTATTACTTTTTCTCTTTGACCAAAGGATGGAGCCATCAATTCTCTTAAAATTGTCAGTAGCTGGCTTTAAGGGTGTTTATTTCCTAATCCAGAGGTTCTGGACAATCAAATATGAATTTCTTGCAGAGAATGCAGCAGGTAAAAGAGTATTAGGATATGTAGCTAAGTTTACTGTCCTTATAAATTGCTATTCTAAATACTGAAATTTTTTAATTTACAGAAAATGAAAAGTAATTGAAGTGAGGTTAAATATATTGCTGTAAAGGTTTATGCAAATCACATAATGTGTATAATTTATTATAATTAAATGAGAAATATATTTCAGAGATAGCAACACTTAAAGTCTTCATTTGTATATTTATTTATGAGTGCAATGCAAATCAGGGAAAGTAGTTTCTTCTTTTGTTAGTTAAACATATATTTAAAATAGCCAAAATTCCTAACTTGATTTTCTTGGACCAGAGAGGTTTCTTACACTTTGAACCAGGGACGACACAGGAAAAGATCCTTTCTCTGAATTTTTTTTTAAACATAGGACTATTCTGTCTATAGATATGCTATAAATTTGCTGGCTTCTGACAAAAAGTGAAAATATGAAATGATTTGTAGATACTATTCTATCTGCTATTCTTTAATCATGTGAAATTATAGTATTTACAGCTAGAAATTCTATTTGTGCTTATCAACTCAACTCTCTTATTTTTACAGATTAATCAATTGAAATAGTTTACTTTCTTCTCTGTAAGTGGATTGTAAAATAATAAGTCAAAGAGTACATTTTAGATGTTTGATAGAAAATTGCTAAAATAAAAATAAAGTAATATAAAAATGTATGGTACAATAAAATATGGGAATTATTTTTTCATTATACTATGAGATCTCCAAAAGGCATTCTTATTCGCCTCTAATTCACTTCAGTATTTTTTCTGTTTCTTCAATAATTGTCATGAAGAGGTTAATTGAATGATCACAACAGCTTTCATACCTTCTATAAGCACATATGTATACATGAATCAAATAATTTATATTTTCTAAAGAAAATTGTACTTTAGAATAATTTTAGATAAAGAAATGTTGACAATAGTAAAAGAATCATCATGTATTCCATATCAGATTTCCCGTTGTTAATATCTCACGTTAGCATGGTACATTTGTCACAACTAATGAACAACTACAGATATCTTATTATTAATTGAAATCCATACTTTATTCAGATTTCCTTTCCAATGTTCCTTTCTTTTCCAGGGACCTATCCAGGATACCACATTACACTTAGTCTTTATTTCTCTTTAGGTTCCCCTTAGCTTTGAGTTTCTCAGACTTTCCTTCTTTTCCATAACCTCGACACTTTTCAGGAGTACTGTATTAGTCTGTTAGGACTGCCCTAACAAGATTTCATATACTGGGTGGCTTTAAAAAACAATTTTTTTTCCCACAGTTCTAGAGGCTGGAAGGCTGAGATCAGGCTGCCAGCATGGTTAGATCCAGATGAGAACTCTTTTCCTCATTTGCAAATGGCTGTCTTCTCATTGTGCAGTCAATTGATGGGGAGAGATTTCCTCTCATAAGGCCATAATCCCATTGCACCAGGGCTCCACCCTTATGATCTCATTTAACCTTAATTATTTCTCAAAGATGCTACCTCCAAATATAGTCATATGAGTATTAGGACCTCAAAATATGAATTTTGGGGGGACACAATTCAATCTATAGAAAGTACTGTTTAAACAGCTTGCCTAATGTCTCTCCATTGGGATTTATTTCGTATTTCTTCATTATTAGAAGGGGAATATATGTTTTGGGGAGGAAGAACACAAAGGTGAAATAGCAAGCCATTACATTATATCAAAGGTATGGACATCACTTACCAATCTTGATATTAACCTTGCTCACGTGGCCAGGCTAGTGTTTTACCAGTCCCTTCATGGTCAATTTACTCATTTTTTCCACTTCCATATTCCCCTTTGAAAAGAAATCAGTACGAATAGCCCTTAAGGAGTGGGGAGTTGTGTTCCACCTGCATGAGGATAAAGTACTTACAAGAATTAATTGAAATTCTATATGGAAATTTAGTCTATTCTTCTGTATTTATTTATCCAGTCATTTATTTGTATTCGTATGGATTCATGGGTATTTACTTTATAGATAGAGTTATAATTTAATACTACTTTATGGGGGCGCCTGGGTGGCTCAGTTGGTTAAGCATCCGACTTTGGTTCAGGTCATGATCTCATGGATTGTGAGTTTGAGCCCCGCATCAGGCTCTGTTCTGACAGTTCAGAGCCTAGAGCCTGCTTTGGATTGTGTCTCGGTCTGTCTCAGCCCCTCTCCCACTCGTGCTATGTCTCTTTCTCTCAAAAATAAACATTAAAAAGTTTTAAAAAATACTCCTTTATCATATATTATTGCTCAAATTACTGCAGTTTTTGTTCCTGTATCTCTTGACATATCCCCATCATTGTATATGTGTGTGTGTGTTGGGCGTGGGGGAGGTGTGCTTGAGCAGTATTAATTTTTGGCATTGCAAGATGCCCTAGGCTCATTTTATATTTTATTGCCCTAGTGCTAGAACCCACTATTTTCCCAAGGAGATTTGATTTGTTGTATGTTTGATAATAGCATCATACAAATGCTATTTGTAGTGTAGTGTAGATATCACTGTTATTTATTTTTAAATGAGTTTGATGTTTATTGTTACTTCAAATTAGTTGAGGATTTCATTTCATTGTTGCCAATTTTTTGCACACCATGCAAGAAACACTCAGCAATGCTGAATGCACTATTCACTTTTATAATAATTTTGTAGTTCTGTAATTATATAGAAATATATTTAATAATTATGATGTAGGCACTATAAGTTTTTAAATCTCAAGGATAGATGTCCATATACATCAATACAGAAGTTGTATTATCATCTACCTGTTTTAATAGGCAATTCACTAGTGTGAGCATTCTGAAGTTATAGGTCTTATTTGGAACTGCTTTCCATACAATTTGAAAGCTCAAATATTTGTTGACTACCTATTAAATAGACAATATCAAATATATCAAGTTTACAAAGAACCAAAAATAATGCAAATTACTGATGAAGCTGATTTACTTACTCCTTCCTTCCCATTCTGAAGCCCTTAAACATAATGACTGACTCATCCTGTCACAGGTGGCTTTAGAAATCCATAGGCCCTCCATGTAAGGGCCCACCCTGATAAAACTTATAGAAGAGGAGCAAACCAGAATGTACCAGATAATACCAGGTAATATGCATTATCTAGAGGCAGATGGCTCCTGAACAATGGGAGGAAGAAAAATGCTAAGCCACCACAGCTAAAACTCACCAATCAAGAATTCAGTCCTCCTCCTTGGGAAGGAATGAGAGATGGAAAAGAGGCCAGGTGTTTTTTGTTTGTTTGTTTGTTTGTTTGTTTGGAGAGAATGAGCAGGGGAGGACCAGAGAGAGAGAGGGAGAGAGAGAATCCCAAGCAGGCTTCATGTGGGGCTCCACGTGGGGTTTCAACCCAGGAACCTTGGTATCATGACCTGAACAAATATCAGGAGGCCCACGTTTAACGGACTGAGCCCCCCGGGCACCCCATGAAACCAGAGCTTTTTAAATGTAGTGCTTCTTCATTGAAATCAAAAGAGCATATAAAAAAATTAACATTTATTTATTATTGAGAGACAGAGAAAGAGAATGAGCATGGGAGGGACAGAGAGAGGGGGAGACATAGAATCTGCAGCAGGCTCCAGGCTCTGAGCCCTCAACACAGAGCCAGATGGGGAGCTCGAACTCACAAACCCCTAGATCATGGCCTGAGTGGAAGAAGTTGGACGCTGAACTGACTGAGCCAGCCAGGCGCCCCAAAAGAGCATATTTTTTATGTCCTTCTCTCATCCCCAAAGCAATTACTTGTTTTAATCTTTGAGGTATCAGGTAATGTATGGTGGCTTTGTTTCATACATTATGTAACAAGGAATTAGATAGGTGAGACAATTTGCTCAAAGTCTTAAAACAAATAGAGAATGAGGGCACAAATAATACAAGTAGGAAAATCTTCAATTCACAGGAACACATATATTAAGTATACAAGACTATTCGGGATAACAGCACAGATACTTAAGCTTTTCTCTACTTTGAGGAAGACCCAATTTATATGAATCTCTACGAAAGTATTAATTGAATAGTGGTATCAGAGAGATCAACATAAACTTATGCTTTTCAGAATTGCCATTATAATATTGTGTATGTGTGTATGATATGTTCAATATACTGTGTGTGTGTGTGTGTGTCTCCAATTTGCTAGATTAGTAATGCATGACTAGA
Source organism: Puma concolor (assembly GCF_028749965.1). NCBI lineage: Eukaryota > Metazoa > Chordata > Mammalia > Carnivora > Felidae > Puma > Puma concolor. The sequence goes on along the minus strand of NC_141667.1, from coordinate 19,164,316 downwards.
TAAATGTGTATATTTATCTTTGACTTGTACACAAAGTGAAACTGATATGCAGCTTGTCCCTTTATATTTTGGTTAGTAGTAATTCTATGTCTCCCACTGTAAAATGAGAGGGTGTTCTGCTAAATGAGGTTTGCTCTATTAGTAGGATATTGAAGCTTACCAAATAGGCTTCCTTGGGATTTCGCAAATGTACAGCTTGTTAAATTAGTGAAATTAAATCAGTGAAAAAAAACAGAGATTGCTGCAGAGAGTCTACTACCTTGGGAAAAGAGCACATGCCAGTTTTTACAAATTGGAATCTGATTTTTAAAAAAATGAAGAAGAATATCCTTCTGGGAACTTATCTTGACTTAGCCATTAAATATTTGCTGAAAAATAGATCCAAATATTCTTATAATCTTAAGATTTTGTCAGCCAACAAATATACACAATACCTTCCCTTACTTACTAACATTGACAAGCAGACATGGCCCAAGAGGTCCCACAGAAAGTCTTGGAAGTTGTAATTTTTATTTTCATTACAGTCCTGCTTTCTCAGAGGACATCTTTTATGTTAAGCTTAATTTGCATGGTTTTCTAAATACAAATTCTTGTTTTTATTTAAAAAACATGGTTTTATTAAAGAGGGATGAAACACGTTTCCACATATAAAACTAAAACAGAGCATTTTGCACAGTAAGAAATGGATCTCATATTTGATTATCAACTGTTTTGTTAATATATTCTGAATGGAATGATCCTCTGTGGAACCAATTGTTTCACACCTTGGGCAAATTACCTCTTTTTTGTTTTCTATTATTTTTAAATCTATGTACAAACTCATCTCCATATTCAAGAGACATATAGAGGAATATATTGCCCTCAATTATTCAGATTTATCTCCATTCTTTGGCCTCAAAATAACACAATGATTGTGCCTTGTAAAATAATTTTGAAATTTTATTCAGAGCTTTTAATTATTTTTGCAGAATGAGTTCATTTCAACATTGAAAATTTAAGTTGTTAAATGCTTATAATTCTGACTTCTTTGGTCCAAAGTATGAATATTACTATTTAAAAACAAACATTTGGAAAATGCAATTCTATCCATGTGTGTGATGTGAGATTAGTCAGTCTCAAATATGAAAAATGTAAAAAGACTCATACATATGATATGATATTAATACTTAAGGACATAATCAAAGAGGCATAATTGGAATATATTAACTAGAGTGTTTTTTATTTGAATTCCAATTAATTAATATTCATTGTGATATTAGTTTCAGGTGTACAGTTTGGTGAGACAACACTTCCATACGACAACTCATGCTCATCACAAGTGCCTTCCTTAATCCCCATCACTCCACTCACCTCCCATCAGGTAACCATTAGTCTGTTCTCTATAGTTAAGCATCTACTTCTTGGTTTGCTTCTCTCTTTTTATCCCCATGAGCATTTGTTTTGTTTCAGAAATTGCACCTATGAGTAAAATCACATGGTATTTGTCTTTCTCTGACATATTTTGTCTTGCATATTACTCTGCAGCTCCATCCACATCGTCGCAAATGGCGAGATTTCATTTTTTTATGGATGAATAATAGTTGATTGTATACACATCACTCACTGTAGTTTTGGTTTGTATTTCCCAGATGATCAGTGATGTTGAGAATCTTTTCATGTGTTTGTTGGCCACTGGTAAGTCTTCTTTGGAAAAATGGCTATTCATGTCTTCTGCCCACTTTTAACTGGATTATTTGTTTTTTGGGTGTTGAGTTTTATAAGTTCTTTATATATTTTGGATACTAACTGTTTATCCATTATGTCATTTCTGAATATCTTCTTTCATTCCATAGGTTGCCTTTTAGTTTTGTTGATTATTTCCTTCGCTGTGCAAAGGCTTTCTTTCTTGATGAAGTCCCATTAGTTTATGTTCGCTTTTGTTTCCCTTGCCTCAGGAGACATATCAAGTAAGATGTCGCTATGGCCAAGGTCTCTTCTTGGTGTTCTCTCCTAGGATTTTGATGGTTTTCTGTCTCAAGGTCTTTTTTTTTTATTAATTTTTTTTAACATTTATTTATTTTTTTGAGACAGACAGAGACAGAGCATGAAGAGGGAGGGGCAGAGACAGAGGGAGACACAGAATCAGAAGCAGGCTCCAGGCTCTGAGCCATCAGCCCAGAGCCTGACACAGGGCTCGAACTCACGGACCGCGAGATCATGACCTGAGCCGAAGTTGGACGCTTAACCGACTGAGCCACCCAGGCACCCCTGTCTCAAGGTCTTTAAAGCACTTTGAGTTTATTTTTTGATATGATGTAAGAGAGTGGTCCAGTTTCATTCTTTTGCAGGTTGCTATCCAGTTTTCCTAACACCATTTGTTGTAAAGACTGCCATTTTTCCATTGAATACTTTTTCCTACTTTGTCAAAGAGTAGTTTATTATATCGTTGTGGGTTCATTTCTGGGTTTTCTCTTTTGTTCTATTAAGCTATGTGTCATTTTTGTGGCAGAACCATACTGTTTTGATTACTATAGCTTTGTAATATAACTCAAAGTCCAGAATTGTGATCCTTCCAGCTTTGCGTTGCTCTGTGAAAAAAATGCTGGTGGTATTTTGATGGAGATGCATTAAATATGTAGATTGATTTTGGTAATACAGACACTTTAACAATATTTGTTCTTCCAATCCATGAACATGGAAAGTTTTTCCATTTCTTTATGTCTTCTCTAATTTCTTTCATCAGTGTTTTATAGCTTTTAGGGTACAGATTCTTTACCACATCGCTAACCAGAGCATTTTATTTTATTTTTTTTTAATTTTTTTTTTTCAACGTTTATTTATTTTTGGGACAGAGAGAGACAGAGCATGAACAGGGGAGGGGCAGAGAGAGAGGGAGACACAGAATCGGAAACAGGCTCCAGGCTCTGAGCCATCAGCCCAGAGCCCGACGCGGGGCTCGAACTCACGGACCGCGAGATCGTGACCTGGCTGAAGTCGGACGCTTAACCGACTGCGCCACCCAGGCGCCCCATGAGCATTTTAAAGATAATTTGAAACATATTAGTAAAATTTGAAGAAAAATGAAATTAAGACCTTTATGTTGTTCATAACTAAAACTGAAATATTTAATTCTACATATGCATAATAATTGTACTTTTTAATGATAGGTTAAAGTATTTAGGATATAATTTAATATTAAAGGAAGTGGAAAAAAGAGATATAAATTTTAACTGAATAGAAACAGTTTTTCAAAAATTATTGAAATGTCAATGTTAAAATAGTAAGTAATTAATAGCCCTTTAGGGCATCTCTTTGTCCTTAATATATATTGACTTATGGTGGTGAGCTATTAGATAAGAACCATGTGGAGGTCTTACGAACATTGGAAAGGGCAGGGGAAAAAGAACCCTGGAAAGGAAAACAATCATTAAAGTTACCCAAAGGTTTTCAATGCAAACAAAATATATTAATTTTGATAATTCCTAAAAATGAATATTCTAGTCAATTTTTGGTTTGTCTTTATATTGGTGGTGGTGGTGAGTCAGAAACAATATTATGATTGGATTTATTATAATGTAAATATCATAAATATTTCAATTAATAACAAGTCCCTGTCACTGCTACTGTGTTCTTCAATTTATAATCCACATAGGCTTGATTGGAAACTTTTTCACAGTTATGTCTAATCAGATAAGATTAATTCAGATTTCTGGAGACATTTTTAGTTTTCTACAACTTAGATTTATAAATACAGAACCTCAATTTTGAGGCTGACTTACTCATTTTTTTATTTTTAATTATGTGTCATCCATTACATATTTATGAAAAAAATAATAATGCTTACTCACAAAATAGTCACTGTCAAATTGAAAGATACACCAGTAAAATCTCAATTAAAATAAGTGTTCAGCTGTAGACAACAGAAAACCTTGAGTACAAATACTGCAGTCTGAAGATTTTAGTGTTCTGTATGTTATATAATTATAAATGTTTCAAATCAAGCCTTACACATTTTATAATAAAATTTTTAAAACTTTATTTTCTTTTCTTATCTCAGCAATTTTGAAAAGAGGACCAGGATATATTCTTGTACTTTGTTTTGTCTGTGCTCTTAAATTCCTGCCATTAGTCACCTAGCACTATATAGTACTTACTATACCTAGCACTATATAGTACTTAAATGTTTGTCTTTATCGATTTAATGTAAGTGAATCAATGGCACTAAAGATCTTTTAAAGGCTTAAAATTTTTTAAATGTTATTTTTACTGTAAAACCAATTGATTTAATATGACCTCCTTTTAAAAAAAACTAAGATTTTAAGGAATAAGGTGTTCTTTGGTGAATCATTTTTAAAAACATAAGTGTTATTGATTTTAGTATAATTTAAATAAGAACATTGCTTATTGTATTTCTAACAAGCATGACTTTGAATTACTATTATTTGTCAATTTCTATACATATTTTACATAAATCTTATAATACATACACACACACACACACACACACACACGCACACTCAAACTCAAAATCGTGACAGAAAAGCTCACGATTATCTGACTAAAAACACTGCATACAATTTCCACCTTTACCTAAGAATTCTACTTTTTATTTTAGGAATAAAGCAAAGTGAATGGCCCCTAAGTCTTTTATCTGCCAAATGTACAATCTGAATGTTTTAATTTTTTATTATTTTATTTATTTTTAATTTCCCAGCTTTTGAGCTAACATTTGAGTTCAAACATATATTTTTGGTTCCAAGCCTTAGGCTTCCAGCTAAGCCAAATCTATTTATGCTAACGATCTCCAACAGCTGCACTCTGCATTATCTGAGGCTTCTGGGAGGTCTTCCAAGGGAACTCCAAATAGAGCATATTGCAGCGATCTAGTCTGGAGTGCTGAAAGTAATGTCCCACCTGCAGTGATTGCTCTGCCACAGAAAATGTGGTAGCTACACAGTAGTCTAAATTGAGAGAGAGAGAGAGAGAGAGAGAGAGAGAGAGAGAGAGAGATCTATTCTATTGCTTCATTTTACTCACCTTTCATCTTCCCTTTGTATATTCCTTGGCTTCTTAATGATAATGTAAAGTGGTTGGTTGTCACCTCAACCACCCCAACACACCAGGGGTCCCCTCCTTTTCCATATTCTACCTCCTGCCTTTTATTGCCTCCTATGATGTGAGCAATGGCCCATGGAAAGAATTGGAGACAACCATACAACATCATTGCTATTAATGAGCTTAAAAAGCACAGCCCATGAAAATACACTAGTTCTATAGGAGAAAAAAAGAGTGGAGGTTTTACCACCATCATTCAAATGATGAATGAACATACTGAGCTATTTCTGCAAGGCACATGAGCTGAGGAGGGTTGTTCAAGAGAGACCGCATCAATGAAACCACCACTCATGAAAAATGACTGCAGTGCCACCCTTTATCGGCATTAATGGTGCTTAAAATGCATTCGTGAGCATACACATATGCTTACACTTGTACAGAGATATGAAAGCATTCACTCTCCCTAGATATTTTTTAACCGCCAGATAGTGCAAGTGACTTCGGTAGTTCAGCTTCATAACTTTCCTAATAAAAATTGAAAAAGTTTTGTTACAGTTTGACAAATGATTCTGTCTGCAGAAAACCCTTGGAACCATAACCATTTTTTTACATAGAGATGTGCCAAAATGCTTGAAAATAATTTAGGCAGTTGCCAGACTATTTTATTTGCTAGTTTAAGACATGGCCTTTAGCCATTTGATTCACCTTCTTACATTTGAAAACTTTAGCCAGGAAATTGCTATTACAATGATACAGAATTCATCTGAAAGGTTATTTAAATAGGCAAAACAAAACAACAAAACAGAAGAGCCACTGTGACTTATTTATTATATTACCCACAAGATGCTAGAAATATCCCTTAGAAAATGTAACACTTCCAAAATTCATGCCTTTAATGAAAGTTTTCCAGATTGGAATTGATTTTCTGTATGTTTTTGAAGATCAGTTTTAGAAAACTGAGTTTGTTTTATAGACTGAAAGCCAACAGACCAAAATCATTGTGGTTTATGTGAGTAAAGGCCAGTTTACAAAGGAAATAAGTGGGCAAAATGTTAACAGGTACCTAGCATGGCTTACCAGCGTCTTCAAGTTGATCTAAAAGGATGCTCTTTAATTCACATGCAGATATTCTTTTAACCAGTTTGACAATTCCCAGTGCCCATTTCTGTTCTATACATTGCATTTTATTAAAAAAATAATTCTTTTTTTTTTTTAATTTTTTTTAACATTTATTTTTGAGATAGAGAGAGACAGAGCATGAATGGGGGAGGGTCAGAGACAGAGGGAGACACAGAATCTGAAACAAGCTCCAGGCTCTGAGCTGTCAGCACAGAGCCCGATGCAGGGCTCGAACTCACGGACCGCGAGATCATGACCTGAGCCGAAGTCGGACGCTTAACCGACTGAGCCACCCAGGCGCCCCCAAAAAATAATTCTTTAAAAAATACCATTCTTTCCCATCTCTCTTTAAGGCAGCTCTATCATAAGTCAATCATTTCTAGGTGTATTATTTATTTCTGAATCTTTATTATGTTTCATTGGTCACTGTTTTCATATTTGTACAAATTCTCACTGTCTCATTTAACATAGTATCCAGTAATGTGTTCTCACCTTGGTTTTTCAGAAGGGTGTGCTAAGCCACGGTCTTATAAATATAAAAGCATTTCAATTAAGAAACAATGATGCTGGGATTACATTGACCCTATGGATCAGTTTGCAGAGTCTTGACATCTTTCAACAGAGAGAAATACAATTGAATTTTGATATTTTGCGTTTTGAAAACCAGCCTCTGGTTACATCAATTTTCTCTTGTTTTCTTATTTTTAATTTCATTGATTTCCATTTTAGTTTCTTTTTTTTTTCCTTCTTGCTTGAGGCTTAAATTATTTTTCCTTCTCTAGTTGCTGAATGTGGAAGCTTAGTTTATTGATTATAGACTTTTTATTTTCTAATATATGCATTTTAATCACATAAATTTTCTGCTAAGCCCAGTTTTTGCTGCATCCTCTTACATTTTATAAAGCTATATTTTCAGTATATTTTGTAAGTTCCAAATATTTGCAAACTTTCTAGCTGTCTTTCTGTTATTACCATCTAATTTGATTTCATATGGTCTGAGAGTGTTATGGGTTAACTTGGGTCTCCCCTAAGAAGATATGTTAAAGATCTCATCCCCATTATCTCAGAAAATGGGTCACACTTAATATTTTTCTAGTTACAGGTACCAGAATCTTCAAATTTCTGTAGCATCTGTTTTTTGTCTTCTACCTTGATTTTGATATTTCCCTATGTGTTACTCCTCAGTGAGAGTTTGTTGTTGGTGAAGTAGACAGAGAGCTGATCATGTGGGTTTTAAACCTGTGTGAAAATTATTAAAGACAAGGGGAAGCAGAGATTCATGTGATCAGGTTTATATTCTGAAAAGATTTCTGCTGTTTAAAAAATCCCTCTGTGATCAATTCACCCTAGACAGGGGTTTGCAAATGGGCAAAGTTTGCTACAACAAGGTATTTTTAAAAAGCAAATCCATTGACTTGCTGTGTCTAAAAATGTAAACATACAAGTCAAATTTTGGAGAGAAATACACAGGAAAAAATGTGATGCAGAATAACAGCAAGTTAAAAAAAGAGGGGGAAACTCAGTATTTAGCAAAAACCACAGACCTGTGTTTATATGCAGCAGAAAGGAACAATGTAAATGTTTATGACACTTAACAATTCTCATGGACCTACAATAAATAAGTAGACAAAAATCTGACAGTAGACAATTTCTGACAGAAATTCAAAATATAAACCCAGTCTTGGATTCAATGCAAAGAAAAGCATTATTTCTGAAGCCACTGAAAGACAGAGGATTGGTTAAGGACCAAGAGATTCAAAGCTAAGGCCCATTTGTCTTTACTAGACTCCCAAAGCCTTTGAATTTGGAAGCAAACTTAAGGGCTGTTCATGTTCAGAAATTAAGAGAGATTCTCCCCAGGGGAGGAGTTAGTCAGAAATAGTCACCATAGCAAAATCCATAAGGGCCCTGTAATCTAGCAAAGGATGTAGAAAATTATAATGAGTAGGTTGAAAATGTTATTGTGGGTCTGTGAACTTGAGCTTGGCTTACAGAGTTTATAATTACAAATACAGAGCATGTAGTCTGCAAATGTGAGCGGAGTCTTAATTCATCCTTGGGCATCTGGTAAGGCAATGGTATAAAGAGAATTAGACACCATATTTTAATTATATATAAGAGACATCAAGAGAAGGTGTTGTTGTTGTTGTTTGTTGTTGTTGTTGTTGTTGTTGTTGGAACTAGGCTGCAAGATTTTGACTCCCAGCTTTTTCATCTTTAGAAAGGTGCCTGGGGAAAGCTAATTTCTCAACGCCTTAGTGCATTCATACATATAAAGTGGGGCAAACTAATACTGAACTGATAAGATTGTCCTGAAGATTAATTTTGTTAATATCTATAATATAAGTGGAAAAATGTAAGCATTCAACAAACACCACCACTACTATAATACAAGAAACATAGTGAAGCTGAGAGAGGCCAATATTCATTAACATTAGTGTTTCCACAATTAGGCACTGTCATTGAGAAGAAGTTCCCCAGCAAGTAGAAGAGCATATTTTTCTTCAGACTTTCAAGCATCTAGAAGTGGTCATGTGAGTACAAATGAAGTATATTTATTGATGCTAAGACAGGTAAATAATGAGTTCTCCCTCTACATCATCATATTTTCTTTTTGACTGGTGACCCTGAGGTTCCTATGGGGTGGGGGAGCTACAAGATATAAGGAAGAAGCCTTGATTCCCAAATCACTATGTGCAGAAAAGTCACCTGTGAATTGGAAGGCGCCACGTTGGACTATAATCTGATGGGAAATAAACCCTATCACATTAATTCACTGAAATTTGGGGTTGGTTACAGCAACTAGAGTTACCCTAATTTGTTGGGGAAAAAAAAGCCCTCTTATTTGTTTTATAAAGGATTCTTACCTAGGGAATCTTAAAAGCATCGGTCAAAAACCAAAACCAACAAAACAAACAAACAAACAAAAAAAACAAATTGACCTGCCTCCTTACAAAGTTAAAACAAAATGCCTTTCTCTTGCTTTTTTTGCTATAGTTGCTTTACCTCTATTAGTCTATTTCCTTTCCTTGAATAATATTATTTATAAGTTCAAGTGAAAGTTGAGCAAAAGCAATGTGGATGTGGGTTATAACATGTATAACATTCCAGGGTTACTGCTTTATCTTGTGAAATGGTAATTGATTAAGGGCAATGTTGCTTTGGTTTGAAGCTACTATAGTGGTTCTGGGATTTGTCCGTTCTTTCTAAACGTTATGACTGTAAGGCTTGTCTATGGAACTGTTTTTTATCCTATCAACAGTCCAATAATTTGGGGAAAAAATATGACACATGAGAGATTTGAGTTGGAATATGTGAGACTGTGGAGAAATGAATGAAATTCATCAGGTCCAGGGTAGAATTAGAAATGGAGGAGTAGATGTTTTTCTTTCTTTCTTTTTTTTTTCTTTTTTGTAACTTTAATATATCTGAGACCAAGGAGAGTTTTCATTCTTTGTTTTATTTTGTTTTTCTTTAAGAAAAAGAAAATGTTTTCATTTATAGAAATTTTTAATTTCCTCCTGAGACTTTAGTTTCCCTCAAGGAATGAAATTTTGAAAAAGCAAAGGGTCACATATTGCCGTACTTCACAATTTGGAGGATTTTATGTTTCTAGAATGCATTGTTCTCACTGAACTCTTCTCTGTCTGTGACCACAGATATAGGTGGGCATCAGAATTAATTCAGCCAAACTTTATCTGGAAGACAGAATGGAGTTGGAAACGAAGTTGCTTGATTGTTGTTTTATGATAAATTTCTCTGAAACACAGCAGCTTAAACTAACAAACATTTATTATGTCACATAATCACTAAGGGTCAGGAGTCCCGGAATGACTCATTTGGGATTGTGGTTTTGGTCTCTCCTGAGACTATCGCCGAAGTGACAGGAGGCAAGGGTGTGAGTACGGGAAGCCGGGGAGTTTTGGAGGTGAAAGGTGGCTGCTATTATCCTCCACCTGCTCCAAATGCTTTATGTTCTTCCCACACACAAAGCACACTCACCCATTCTCAAAGTGCCTAGCATGCCTCATGGCGACAGGAGCTCAAAATCTAGAATCTCATCATCTAAATGAAGTCCAAGTGTGAGCAAGTTTCCTCTGTTGCCATACCTGAAGTATAACTTCTCAAGTATAGCTTCTGTTGATCTGTGGGTAAATAGCAAATAAGGTAAATATATAGAATAAAGTAAATTAAAAAAAAATAAAGTAATAAATAAAGAGAAAAATTAGCTCATCTCTTGTCCCCTCAGCCAATATTGGAAGTTAAGAAACGCCAAACTGCTACAAACATTCTTCAAAAAGAAGGAAGGCAGGGGTCACATCTTCATTCTCCTGACGCATTTCATCAGTGCTTATGAAATATGCTTTCTGGCTCTAAAACAATAAAAACAGGGGCACCTGGGTGGCTCTGTAGGTTAAGCATCCGACTTCCGCTCAGGTCAGGATCTCGCAGTTGGAGAGTTGCAGCCCTGCGTCAGGCTCTGTGCTGACAGCTTGGAGCCTGGAGCCTGCTTCGGATTCTTTGTCTCCCTCTCTCTCTCTGCCTCTCCCCTGCTCATGCTCTGTCTCTGTCTCTCTCTCTCTGTCTCTCTCAAATATTAAATAAAGTATATAAAAAAGGTTTTACAACAACAAAAACATATTGAGGGTTTTTGTAAAGTATCTAATGTACTTTATGTGAAAAAGTTTTAAACTCCAGCAACAATGTTTTCTTTATGCAATCATTAATCATTAAACTATATATTTCTTCTAAAAGTTAGAGAAAGGGAGTGCTCAATAGAAAAAGAAAATAGTAAAAAAAAAAAAATAGAAAAAGAAAATAGTAACCTTAGGTCGCTTACTTTTTTTATTTTTAAATGTTTATTTATTTTTGAGAGAGAGGGAGAGTGCAAGCAGGTGACAGGCAGAGAGAGGAGGGACAGGGGAATCCGAAGTGGGCTCCACACTGAGAGCAGTTTACCCAAAGCAGGGTTTGAACCTGAGAACTGGGGGATCATGACCTGAGCTGAAATCGGATGTTTAACCAACTGAGCCACCCTGAAGCACCTGTTACTTCTTTAAGTTTACATGCAGTAGACAATTTTAACTATTGTTTTATATTAATATTAGATTGGGACAATATTTTATATTAAAAATAATAATCAAAGAGACTTATTGTCTCTATCAAAGCTGATTTAGTCCCTAAAGACATCTAAATTAGCCCAAAACTTAGATTGATTTTACTGTTTCTGGCTGATTTAGACTTATTTAACAATTGCACTGAATGATTCATTGCACATACTGAATATATCTTTTAAAAAACCTTCATTGAATACAACCTTGGGTATTTTCCTGATTATGTCTTCTTTGAATCTCATACCTCTGAAAAGTCTGGAAAGATAAAGTATCCCTCTGTTTCTTTTTTGTAATCTCAAAGATATTTCCTTTATATGCAACTTGCCCTTTAAAAATTAATTATATTCACACATAATTTTTCATGTTATGTTCTTGTTCAACATGTAATTTTTTTGAGAATTTATCCATACTCAACATTGTCAAATCACATTATTTTATCCCTTCGTGCACAATGAATTATGAACACAAGAATATTTGTGCTGGTGAAAGGGAATAAATTAGGTACTCAATTGCATACCAGAGAGGTGCATATTTCCTTTGAATTTAGCTAGACTTAGGCAGGTGGGTCAAGAGACTAATGTTTTTCTCTTAGTGTGCCATTTATCAGCCACCACAGTGGCTCAAAGCAATTTTGTTCTCTCTTCAAGTCCCGGGGGTCCCAATATAGATTTTCATTTTGCCAGCTGGAATGAGTCTGAAAACTCTCCCTGACGCTTGGTCTTGATCAGCTGCTGCTCTTCATTGACTGAGCAAGTAATCATTTTACTGCCCCTAAGATGGAGAGGTGACCTATCTTCAGAGTGACCCTGTAATTCATTTGCTCTTTGTGTTACACTAAGCTGTCCTGTTGAAGGAAAACAGAAGCTGCCTGGGTTAAAGAATGAGACATCTGGGTCACTGGCCACAATTTCAAATAAAATCCACAGTTTTTTGGTGAGGATAAAATATATATATGGGGCTTCCCTTAAATAGAATTCTGTAGAAGACCATGCACACACACACACACACACACACACACACACACACACTTCATCTCAGAATTCTTCTTAGATTTCTTGCATATACTTTATCTTCATTCCCAAACTATGGATTTCATTTGAAATCCCATTATTTAACCAGGTCATTTCTAACTTCCTTCAACAGGATAGCTTAATGTAAAACAAGGAACAAATGATAACGTTGTCACTCAGGGTAGGTTGTCTCTGCACCTTAATAGAGAGTGAGTGTATGTGTGGATGTGGTCTTCAGAATCTGGCTTAGAAGTCCCACACATATTCCTTTTATTATTTTTTTAAGTTTATTTATTTTGAGACACAGAAAGTACAAGATGGGGAGGAACAGAGAGAGGGGAGAGAGCAGGAATCCCAAGCAGGCTCCACACTCATAGAGCAGAGCCCGATATGCGGCTTGAACTCATGAACCTGAGCCAAAGTCAGTTGCTTAATCAAATGAGCCATCCAGGTGCCCTAGAAGTCCCACATACATTTAGTGGCTAGAGTTAGGGTATACAATTATGTGCATGCTTATTTTCTTATGTTTTTATGTTATTTACTACTATTTCTTGAAAGCAGGAATACATCCACTTAGTAACTTGATTGGCACAAGTCACTATTGGTAAACTATTACCACTATTTTACATGCAAGTATCTTTTACTGGCATTACCAAACACATCTTTGGGACCTGTTTTGTGCACATCAGCATGTTAGACAATGGGAATGCAAAGATGACTAAAACACCATGCTTATTTGAAAAAAATCCGAATTATCCTATAAACAACATTGAAAGCACAGATGTGCCGAGTAACAGGAAGAAATCAAGGCAATTATATGTTTTGGTAATCACACTACATTTTTAAACTAAAATAATTTATTTCAAAATTTAAAGGCCAGAATTTAAAGCTTCACTTCGATAAAGGCATCTGTATTTAATATTATATATTATATGTATATTTTAGTTATAAATCGCTCCATAACAAACCAGCCCACAACTTAATGGCACACAGCAGGAAACATTTTAATATGGTCACACATTCCAAGAGGATTTCCAAAAGGATATAACAGGGATGGTTTGTCTGGGTGCCATGATATCTGGGACTTCTACTAGGAGAATGTGAACATGTAGGGAAGGAAAATTTGAAGCTAGTGAATCTGTTTCAATCTTGGCTTCTCCCACTCACATGTCAGGCTTCTGCATTCAGCTCATCTGTGTGTACATGACATTGCAGGTGTGAGGTTTGGGCTATTATAATAGGACAACTGTATTCTGAGAGAGAGCCAATTGAGGACAGTCCTTAAGGGCAAGGATTTCATCAGACTGAGTCAGAAGCTGTATGGGCTTTAACAACAGCTTCAGAAGACACACAGCATCATTTAAACGGATGTTTCATTAATGGAGTTCCCAGAAGCCTTTCAGTCTTAGTGTGATGAATGTTAAAGTATTTGGTATTGGATTTAAAACCATACAATGCCTAAATTTGCCAATCTCCTTGCATATGAAAGTGTATTTTACTTTATTTATTGACTTATTTCTTATTTATGCTTCTAATTCAAATGGTATGTGTTCATCACAGGCTACAAGGTAGGTAATATATTGCCAATGAATGAAACAAAAGAGAAAAATCTATTAACCCAACCAACAAAATACATCAGTTTTTAAAGTGTGTTGAAAAATTGCAATGATTTAAAACATGTTTAACTTTGAGTGACATCGATGAGCTCTATAACAATTCTATGATAATAGATTAGCTCATTGAGTTCTTAGCTTACAATTTAGAAAAATGAAGGTTACAATTTTGAATATGTCATAAATGGTATAACAAGATAAACTCTCAATCTCCTTGTCTGAATCTGATACAGCATTTCCCAACATGTGTCTCTTTTCTGTAGGGGTAAGTCAAATAACTTACTATCAACTATATTGGAATCAAATATTCTTACCTTCCTAGTCTGCTAACACTTTCCATCGTGAAAAATCACTGTGCATATTAGAACAGTAAAAATTAATTTTGAAAATATGTAGGCTGAAAATGACAGCAAAAATTGACCACACTGGAGAAAAAAATAAGTTTTTATCTGTTTCCAACAATAGCAGGTACACATGTATATGGTTGCTGATGTCAATTCAGACTCAAGGTCAGGGCTCAGTAGCCATGTCTCCGGGTTTCTTATGTATGCTTACATCCTGGAAGTGTCCTGCCCTCAGGGTGAGTCAAAGGCAGGATATAGGAGCCAATCCAAGGTGGACCCTTGCTTTATATTCCTCTTTCTTATTGGGAGAATATAATCCTTCTCAAAGCTAGTTCTCATGTGCTTTGTATGGACCAGAAGTGGGTCACACTACCAGTTCAATGGTTAAATATCAGGCAAGGCAGTGTTCGCTTTTCTGGCTTCTGTAATGGAGGATATGTAAGGAACAATGGATTTGGGGTAGAGGAAATTTGAGAGTATGTATTATAATCATTGCCGGCAAGAAAGTGCACTTCCCCATAGTTTGTCCATATCCTGATACCCAAAACCTGTGCTGTGCATATGTTATTTTATATGAAAAAAAAAAACAAACCTAAAACCACAACAAAAACCTTTGCAGATGTGATTAAGAATGTTATTTTTCTTTTTTCTTTTTTTTTTACTTAATTTTTTTTATGTTTATTTATTTTTGAGAGACAGAAAGAGACAAAGCATCGGTGGGGGAGGGTCAGAGAGAGAGGGAGACACAAACCCATGGACCTGGAGATCATGACCTGACCTGGGACACTTACCCACTGAGCCACCCAAGTGCCCCTAATTAAGGATTTTCAAAGGGAAGAGTGCCCGGATTATCTGGATAAGCCCAGTGTGATCACTTGACTCCTTATAAGTTAAAAAATCAGGCAAAGAAAGCAAAGTCAAAGGGATGTCATCTGAAACAGACTCAACTGACCATTGTTGGTTTTGAAGGTTGAGGAGGAGGCCAGGTGCAAAATAACGCAGGTGGCTTATGGCAAGTGGAAAAGACAAATGAATGGATTTTCCCCTAGCGACTCAAGAAGGAGCTCGGTACTACCTACCTTGACTTTAGCCCAGCGAAACCCATTTTGGACTTCTGACCATTAGCACTGTAAAATAATCAGGTCGTGTTATTTTAAGCCACTATATTTGTGGTGATTTGTTATAGCAGTCATAGGAAACTAATGCAAAAATCTGTAATAAGGAGAATAGATTGATCCTGTTCCACAAACTTCTTTTACTATATATAACACATTTTATGCCCTGACTTATTAAAATCTCTTTTTGCAGATCTTTTCAGTACAATATATATTTTCATAAAGTTGATGATGATAAATAGTTATAATTTGGAAATAAAATATCATCAACGCACAAAATACCACTTTTGGTTCATAGCTTCAAATTTTCTCACAAAAGAATCATTTACCAAAATGAGATAAATCATGAATAAATGAACAAGACATATAAATAAATATAATTAACCTTAAAATTTGTGCTACCATTTTGGCCTAAAGGTGATTTATTACATCAACACCATTTATTGCGTGCTTTGAACTACTTTTAATAATGCATGTAGAGGGGATGCTACCTAGTGATTGATTCATCCATCATGTTTAGAACTATCTGAGAAACAGGCAGAGAAATCAGTTCAAAATACTAGTGTTTTTTTTTTAATGTTTATTTATTTTTGAAAAAGAGAGAAACCACAAGTAGAGGAGGGGCAGAGAGAGAGGGAGACAGAATCCAAAGCAGGTTCCGGTGCTGTCATTATGGAACTGGATGCTGGGCTCGAACTCATGAACTGCAAGATCATGACCTGAGCCAAAATCAAGAGTAGGATGCTCAACCGACTGAGCATCCAGCTGCCCCCAAAATATTAGTTTCATTATGACAAAATCAGAGTGTGGGGAGTGACCTATATATGAAGTCAAGATGACCTTCTTTGTCCCATCGCAACATTAAACTTTCTTATTAAGTCACAGGCAGAAAGATAGAAATATTAAGTCTAATAGTTACCAAATGGTGGTGAGCCAACCTTAAGCCCCCTCTTTGTGAACAGTCAAACCACAGAAAGGGAACAAGAGAATCTCAGCCAAGGATGCTTAGTTCCTTCTTCCCAATGAAGAAAAAATTAAGACATAGAAAGGTTGGAATCTAGAAAAAGGTCCCTCATAAAAACAAGGAATAAGAGAAATGAAGTACACCCTATCAGTGTGAAATACACAGAACAATGCATGTTACTTTATGTACAACAAACATTAATAAGACTAAATGAGAGTATCAATAATTTTCAACAAATTATCTCTGAAAGTTTTGGGTTTTTTTCTTTTGGTGCTTAATAGAAATAGAAACAATTATTAGATCCTGGGATTGGTAGAAAGATCTGATTGTTTGGAAATGTCATCATTTCTGAGGTTGACTTGGAGTAAAAAGGACGATACATTGAAAGGTTAGCATTTGTTATCAAATCATATTGTAAATGCTATACTAGATGAAAGACATTAGGGAAAAAAAAGAAAAGGAAAAAATATGAAGGACTAAGAAAGATCTTTACTGGAATAAAGGCCAAAAGCAAATCTAAAAATAAGTCAGACATTTATTATGGCATTAAACTTTGGTGCTTGCCCAAATTAACTAAAGAGGAACACTATTTAAAAACACATATATGAAAAAAAAACAAACACATATATGTGGGCGCCTGGGTGTCTCAGTTGGTTAAGAGTCTGACTTCGGCTCAGGTCATGATCTCAGGGTTCACAAGTTCGAGCTCCACTTCGGGCTTTGTGCTGACAGTTCAGAGCCTGGAGCCTGCTTCCAATTCTGTTTCTCCCTCTCTCTCTCTGCTGTTTCTCCCTGCTCATGCTCCGTCTCTCTCTCTCTCCCTCTCTCTCTCTCAAAAATAAATAAATATTTTTAAATTTTAATAAAAAATAATAAAAATAAACATTAACGGAAGAAACACATACGCAGACTCTATCTTCCACTACTTTCCATTTCAGAAGAGTTATTTTGTTTTTCTGTTCACTAGAAGCTTCCAGCTCTTCATCTACATTTTTGAGTGACAAATCTCTGAGGGAAGGAAAGTACCAGTGAGTCTGAAAGTCATCTTATAAAGACCCATCTGGGGCGCCTGGGTGGCGCAGTCGGTTAAGCGTCCGACTTCAGCCAGGTCACGATCTCGCGGTCCGTGAGTTCGAGCCCCGCGTCAGGCTCTGGGCTGATGGCTCAGAGCCTGGAGCCTGTTTCCAATTCTGTGTCTCCCTCTCTCTCTGCCCCTCCCCCGTTCATGCTCTGTCTCTCTCTATCCCCAAAATAAATAAAGGTTGAAAAAAAAAAATTAAAAAAAAAAAAATAAATAAAGACCCATCTGAAAACATAATTTCTAGGAATGCATTGGACATCTTTGTCACCCTGTGAATTGGGATATTACCCATTTTATATACTGCTCATGTGTATTGTGGTTAAGTGGCCATGATTTTTTTAAAAAGTATGCAAAATTCAATAGGAAGAAGTGGGTAATGTTTATTACAGTTTTTCTTTTTTGCTTGATTGGTTTGTAATGTTCTCCACTCTGGCTTTTTGTTGATTATTAAAACAAAAAAGAAACTTAGAAAGCATGTAAGATATTGTTATAGCTCATTAAGACTTAATAAAACTATTGATAGACCTCAGACTGAGATAATTTTTTTTTAAAATATACTCAAAGCTATGTAAGAAAAGCAAGTTAAATATCTCAAAATATTTTACCAGATTTAACTTCAAAGCAGCCTGCACTAAGGGTCTAAGTAGGCATTCAGAATCATTCCTGATTTTTTTCACATATATCTACAATTTTATGGTAACTGCCAATGATCATCTTCCATTTTTCTACCTAAAATTCTAAAACTAATAAAATAATGAGCAAAACATATTTATGCAGTGCTAAATCCAAAGTTTGATTAGACTATTGAGGATGATCAACTCGTTCCTTGTAAACATGAATTACAAATCACCCATTAATTTGAACCTGCTTAAACACCTCAGATGTTAAAATAAATATGTTTTAACTATTATAGGGATATAGGTGAGGTGATAAAAGAAAAAAAAAATAGGTGGTCAAGGAAAAAAAGAGTGTGTTTTCTCACTTTACTGCCTCCAAAAACAACATGAAAAATTTTACATAAGATAGATAGCCTACTCGTTTCTATACTGACATTATATTTTAATTTCATAGAAAGTATTGCTCATTTTACTTGAAAAAGCAAGCTACAAAGGCACGTGCACATACACACACAGACACACACATATATTTATATAATGTGAACAATTAGAGAATATTATGGTATGGTGACATCTGGTTTCATCAGTCATTTTGTAAACATGATGCAAACTATGTTGAGATGGAATGAAGCTGTATTATTTATCTGTGTTTTTCCTTGCAGATAAAAATACACAATAAAAACACTGCTGCCTGATTGCTGATGTCTCTACTCAATTAGCACAGAAGCAAATTGATTTTTTTTTTTTTTTTTTTTTTGCTCGAGGGGGCAAAACAACAGAGTTGTTTTCTTCTTCCTGCTGTATTTCTATCAAACACATTTTTACTGCAGACTATGTTTGAATCTTAGGCAAGTTGTTTTCATTCTCGTAAGTCAGAAATAATTTTCAATTGCAGCTCTCTATGCTCCCTTAAGGAAATATATTAGCCACCGCATGGTGGTTTAAGTGCACAATTAGCCTTTTTCTCACTCTATCCGTATTGTACAACCAGGTGGGTGGTCCTTAAACACCCAAGTAGTCATTTCAAGGTCACTGAACACACACAAGTTCGGGTCTTCTACTGGGGTCAAAGATGTATGATTTTCAGTCATATTTGGCTTTAGATGAAATGGTTTCAAAACAGTCTTAAAGTTTTAGCTCTTCAGCGAGTCACTCTCCACTGAATGGCAAAGTCTGATAAATAATGACCCACTTGGAAGAAAGTACACTTTTAAAATAAACATCCCCATCACCCAGCAGAAGCAGCAGGACAATAACAAAGATTTCCTTTTTCTTAATTCTGTTGGAAACTGAATAATGGAAAAGGATAAAAAGACATAAATTTACTTTGATATAGAAATAAAGCCTGGCTACCCTGCAATAGCAAGTGGTGTGCTTTAATCTGATTATCCTTGCAATATAACAAAGTTACTGGGGAAATTATTGCATTTTTGTGATAAGCCACATTACTGATTAATTATAGTGCAAAAGAGAAAAAAAGTTTGTATCTATTATGTACATGGCTTATATTAACGCTTAAATAACTTGCCCACAATTATCTGGACAATAGTACTGTGTAAAATCCTCTCTCTCCATTTTTAGGTTACTCTGCCCTCAGGTCCCTGTGCCCCCAAACCTACGCAGCCCATAGAAGTGCTGTTCCAAATGATGTAGTCTGCATAATATTCAAGAAAAACTAGCTGTCCTTATCAAAATTCTGCTATTAAGAAAGATAAAAACTGGTCCGTGTGTTCATGTGTGTAATTCCACTCGATGCTGATTTACCCCTATTTTCACATATATAATAGTATTTAGTATTTTTGCTACATATGAACGAGATATGAAAGCAATGAGTCCAACCTCATTTGGCCTTCTCACGAAACTATTTATTAAGTAATATCCTATCCAAAAGGACACTGGTTTATTAATGTTAAGGATGTACAACAGAATTAATTACAAGTAATAATACTAGCTCAAGAGAAAGAATAAAGCAACCTATCTGCTTAAAAGTACAATGGCACTTAGAAAATGATCGAGAATATAGAAAGGAAAAAAGTATCAGCTTTTTTTTTTTTTGCTAAGTTTGTATTTGTTGACAATAATGGTGGCATTACTTTTGCCTTCAAGAATATTACAGTAATTATTTTCTTTTTACTTATTTACCAGTAAATTTTTTATTATGTGAATATTAATTTAACTTTATTTGATATTTTGGTATTGTAAAACAAATAGACAATGTTGACATTTTAATGTTCAACCAGAATTATATAACTTTAAAACTAAAAGCGATGGGGGCGCCTGGGTGGCGCAGTAGGTTAAGCGTCCGACTTCAGCCAGGTCACGATCTCGCGGTCCGTGAGTTCGAGCCCCGCGTCAGGCTCTGGGCTGATGGCTCAGAGCCCGGAGCCTGTTTCCGATTCTGTGTCTCCCTCTCTCTCTGTCCCTCCCCCGTTCATGCCCTGTCTCTCTCTGTCCCAAAAATAAATAAACATTGAAAAAAAAAAATTAAAAAAAAAAAAACTAAAAGCGATGAAATTAGTCAAAAGACTGCCTTGGGTAATTTTCTGTCATTTGGCATGCTGGGCTACACTGGGCTGTAATACAACACAATTTTTAAAAAACATTTAAATATTGCCAAAACTTCTTGACATAATTAATGTACCCTTTGTTTTTCTTTTCCACTATTATTACCCGGTAATTTTTTTTTGTTTACTGTCATTGTGCCCTTATTTATCGATAAAATGGGAATATTACTAATAACTGCTTTATAAGGTAGCCAGCCACATTGAATTTGTAATTTATTCTCTATTAATATGTTTGTCACATAGTAAGGACTTAATTAACGCTAACATTAGTGTTAGTATCACTATAAATCTGATATGTTTATTTAGCACTTGACAAATAAGTCAGCCTCATATAGCCATGGAAGAAGTCTCCAGAGCTCAACAGTCTTCTCAATTTTTAACTGGCCTTTCAGGATTTTACATACTTTACAGTCTTTTCCTGTGACAATAGCAGGTCAGAGACAGTCTCCTTCTGAACCATCACACCAAGTGCATTCCAGATACATCCACTTGCAGATACATCCACTTTTCATACATTTTGACTCTCCCATATTGTTTTTATAAAGTGTGATTTCTGTGAAAGCTCAAATCTGAGACTATGCATTAAGATCTCTATTGTGTGCCCTACATAAAATTCAGGCCTTAGCTACTTTCTGAAACTTCTGACAGTTTTCGCCTTTAATGTACATTATTTAATTCCTGGATAACTTGTAAGAAGTAATTGCAGAAATGATAAATGACAGCTCGATAATCACAGAACAAACACACTTTTGTAACTACTGCCCACATCCACACTTAGACTATTATTGGGATCTCAGCAATCAACCCTTATTTTCTTTCCAAAAATCTACTCCTTTCACCCCAAATACAAGTACGCTGACCTTCAAAAATCATGCATGGGCTCTTCCACTTTTTGAACCATAGGTAAGTGAAATCACACAGTAAGCATTCCTTGGTGTGTGCGTGCTTTCTTTCACTTCATTTTATGTGTCTGAAGCTCATTCGTGTTGTCGTAAGCAGCAATAGTGCGTCCATTTTCACTGCTGCATGCAATTTTATTTTATGTATACGCCATATTGATTTTGTTTGATGGAAATATTGTTCCAGTTTTGACAATTATGAATAATTATAGTATGAATGCTAATATGCATATCTTTTGTGAAATACATATGTACATATATGTCACATATCTTTGGAGAATATAGCTAAGATGAAATTATTTGCATATGTTGAACTTTAGTAGGTAATGAATATGCATATGTTGAACTTTAGTAGGTAATTTCAAACATTTTTCTAAGGTGGTTTTGAATTTACCTTTCTAATAATTTATCCTTTCCAGACTGGTATTAAGTCTTATTTCTTCTCCTTCTTCTCCTTCTCCTTCTTCTTCTTCTTCTTCTTCTCCTTCTCCTTCTCCTTCTCCTCCTCCTCCTCTTTCTTCTTCTTCCTCTTCCTCTTCCTTTTCCCTAATTCCTCCTTTTTCTTCCCCTTTTGTTGCTTCTCCTCCTCCTCCTTCTTCTAATTCTACTTTGTGATAGTATTTAGATATTTAATTTGCTTTTCTCTTAACCATTGGTTAATTACCTTTTCATATTTTTATTGGCTAAGTGGCCATCTTTTGAGAAATATTTGTAGAAGTTTTTTGTTATTTCTTCTATTTGTCTAGATTTTTCTTATTGATATGTAGGAGGTCTTTATATAGTCTAGATAATAATTCTTCATCCGTTTTATCTATTTAAAGTATATGCTCCTGTGTGACAGCAACAGTTGATTTCACTTGCTAATATTTTGTTGAAGACATGATATTATATTAAGGCCACTTTAATCCAAACACATATGGAAATGATTTGAACGTGGACCTCAGAGCCAGTGAGATTGTTTTAGTTCTGCTGTACTCTTTTCCAAATGTGTAATCTTTTGGATTCCCTACGGAAAATCTAGGGTACTTACCAGAGTCCCTCCTGCCTGGCAGACCCAGGAGTACAAAAAGTGGGAGAAAGTGAGAGAGTAGAATGAGGAAAAATGATAACACATTTACTAATTAAGAGCAGGCCGTCCTTATCTGGGGATAGTGCATTCACTGACAAAGCAGTCCTTCTGTGATGTGGGGGAAAGGAGGATCTGAGGGTGATAGAGTCAGTAATCATTTTGGGTCAAATTTTGAGATCCTTCCAACCTTCAACAGTATCAGATGTTTGTATCTCTTCATTACCTTTCACTATCAGCCCATTTTTCAGGGGCATTTATGATAAAACACATACCATAGTGAGGCTGAAAGTGATTCAGAGAGTCAAAATCAAAATACAGATAACTGTGAAGAACCAGAGGATTGGCTGAAATTAGCTGGTTGAATAGGGAAAAAAAAATAATAACACTGCAACCTGGAACAGTATTCATATTGGAAAGGTACCAGTGAGAGTCCCAAGAGGAGGTCAGAGACTGCCAAAGTGGAAGAGCATAATTCCTCATGTAATGTGTCATCGTTCACTGCAAGGCAGCTGGTCAGCTTTTGGCAGGAGTTGCAAGGCTGGCATGCAGTCATGGCCTCTGCCTCAGAATCATAGAGTCTTTGCTATGATTGATGTGCTGCCATGTCCTTTATGATGATGGATCTAGTCAGCCATGGTAACAATCTGGGTGGTGCAGACTCCAAGAGCAACTTGATTCTAGTCAGTTTCATTGGAAAGCGACCTTTTTTGTGGGCATCTACAGAAGCAACACGGACAATCTAATCAGTAGCAATGATCTGTTTCCAGTCTGCAGCTCCAAACAGGGGAATGTTTAATTGGCCAGTCTATAGTTTCTCAAGTGGCAGAACGGTGATATGCAAGAGTGAGTCAAACCATAACAAGGTTTGCCAGATGGAGTACGGACCGGGGTTAGGAGAACAACCTTAAGTTTTGCTGACTGAGCAGTGAGCCCAAATCAGTTTGTGGCTCTGTATACGTGGAGTGGAAGTTAAATTGCTCTGACAGTCCCATTGATGACCTTGGGTCTCAGCTAAGCTAAACCACCTGTGAACCAGGCACAGGCAGTTAAGGGAAACTGTGAATCAAGGGCTCTACTGATTCTTGTAGTGCAGTGGGGGTAAACATTTCTCCCAGAGATAGCTGTGTCTTTTTCATGTAAATTAAGGAGTCACTGAGGCCAGGCCTAACTTTTTTTTTTTTTTTTTTAAATGGGTGATAGAGTAAATGGTGGCTGCGTCCAATAGGTGGCAATGTTGCATTGGGAAATGGCCCTCAATACTCCAGCAGCCATTAAGAATTTAAATAAACCTAATTCGTATCTCTGTTTCTTAGATACACCATTGATGCTTTCCGACCACTGGGGAGGGAACAGGTAGAAGGTGGTGGTGGGGAGCAAAGGGTGACACTTCACCAGCACCCCTCTGTAAGTGGCATTCCCTGAATGGGGGTATATTTCCTGATATACCACATCAACACTAGTGGTATATTCAGCGATGGGCATTAGAACAGCAACATATAATAACAAAAAGATGAGGCTTCATGCAAATTGGCATGGCACATTTTTTTCCAGTTTTTATTTGCATGTACACTGCCTACATCTCAACCAAATAAAGTTTTGGATCCACTCAAACTCTGTATTGAATACTAATAGCTTTCCATATTTATTCCACTCAAACTCCGTATTGGATCCACTCAAACTCTGTATTGAATACTAATAGCTTTCCATATTTATTCCAGTTTTGGAGACTCCTTGGGTCAGCAGCCATAGTCGTAATACCTTTTAGTTTGGGCCACTGAACTTGCTAACCTAGTTTCATGATAACATACTTTTTCTGTCTACTTAGAGAAGAGTAAACAGAACCAAAGATACCATCTGGGCAGCACATTTCAATCATACTTCTCACTGCTCAACCTGTGTACACGAATTTAACGCTTATTCGTTAACAAATAAGACAATGGAGTCCCCTGCCCCTCCCCCTACATGCACCTTTCATTTAGGTGAGAGTATTCACTAGCAGATTCCAAAAAGTTGTTCTCTTCCTGAAAGTCACGCCTCTACCGGCATCTCATCCTCATTGACAAAGTCAATTCTCTGAAGGATCTGATATCTTATCTATTTTCAATCTAGCAATTTAGTCTGAAACAGCTTCATGGATGCTGGTATGAGAGACAAAACTTTGAGGTCAGAGGCAAAAAAAGGCCTTTATTACTCAGGGTACAACAAGCATCATGAACATGACATAGTTGCATCAGTTTCCCTTGCCTCCCAAGTCCCAAGGTAGAGATGCAGATAGACCTATATAAATGCCAACATAAACACTGGGTTGCATTAAGAGATAGAAACCCAGAGTTTGGACTATCTGAATCCTTTATAATGGGTAATAAGCATGTCTGCATTTTGCCCTAGGGAGAGACATAAACTTTACTATACTGGACTATAAAGACCCCTGCCCTTTGTTCTGAAAGGGGAGGGTGTCTGTCTCCCAAAGCTGATTACTCTGTGAACACTCTTGAAAGGCAATTTAGAATGAAGTTCAGACAATGTCTGTGCTCACAAGACATGCAGAAATGCAGGACATTAATAGAGAATTATCTCCCCAAAACAGATATATATGTGTGTGTGTGTGTGTGTGTGTGTGTGTGTGTGTGTGTGTGTGTATATACATATATATATATATATATATATATATGTAGGGAATAAAGGGAAAAAATAGTCTTACCCAAAGTACTCTTTTTCTGTTATTAAAAAGTGTTTGTTAAGAGGAGTACATATCTTAAAATATTATCTCAATTTTTTTTAATTTTTTAAAAATTCTTATATTGGTATTTCAATGCTATGGTATATTTGATCCCTATTTTTATAAATGTAAGAATTTGTTAATTCTGGGCATTCTCATCTAATTTTATTTGTATCAAAAATATGTGTGTGTGTGTGTGTGTGTGTGTGTATACATACATACATATATATATATATATATATATATATATATATATATATATATTAGTTTTCTAAAGTATTTTTTAAATTTCTTTAAATGTTTATTTTTGAAAGAGAGAGAGAAAGGGTGAGTGGGGGAGGAGCAGAGAGAGAGGGAGACACAGAATCCAAAGCAGGCTCCAGGCTTTGAGCAGTCAGCACAGAGTCCAACATGGGGATCGAACCCATGAACCATGAGATCATGACCCAAGATGTAGACATTTAACTGACTGAGCCAACCAGGCGCCCCATAAAGTATTGTATTTTAAATGTTAATACATATATATAGATAGATAGATATAGATATAGATACAGATATAGATATAGGCAAAGTATAAATACTTGTTAAAATGTAAAATTCCAAATATGTTTGAGTTCATTTTCGTTTTTATGAAATACAGAAAGTTATTAATGACATAAATAAATGCAATCCATTTATATTTTTCAAACAATAAATACAGTTTTAAAAATCTGTTGTGTAAACATGTGCTTCCTCTATGATAAATTTGACATACACGAACGTCAAACTAAAATTATTATGTGAAGGTATTTGACAAAAATACCAGCTTTAAGTGTGTGTTGACTTCTTGGTTGGAAAAAAATATGTCCCGAAATGCATAAAAGTAGGCCGGATATTAAAGAAAACAATTTGCCAATCTGAAGTTTTATGTATTGAAGTATGATATTGGACTGCCAGCTGACTGTAGATCTCCCCTTCCTAACTGCATCCCTAGTGTAGCTCAGAGAAGGCTTTTTTGGCCACTTTCACCATCTGGTATAGGATATTCTTATTTTCCATTTCAAAATTTTAATGTATAAAAAAAGGCTTATTCATCAAATCCTTTTTCCCTTAATTGTAAATATGCTGTACAGTTTATAGGGAAATGAAAAGGCAAGGCTTAAAAATGAATAAGTCAGTTTGTGTAATAAAATAACAATTTCACAATAAAGTAAATATTATAGAGATTGTCAACTAAATGAGATCGAGAAGTAACTATGCTCACTTCCCATTAGTGTCACACCTGCTTAGAGATTAAATTGCACTATTTTATGCTACATTAAAATGGCATTTTCTAGAGTGATATTTTACATTTCTGATAGGCAGTTGTGAATGCCTTGGTGCACTCAGCAACATTCTGTTTTCTGCAGTGAACATTTCTATTAGTGACAATTCACCCATAATTTTATTTCAGAAAAAAAAGGCAATGTCAGCCAGGACACATGTATATACTTCGGCTTTTTTCTAAATCAGAGCAATAAGAAATTTTAGCATTGTTAATAACTTCCAAATTCAGGCAGAGGAAACTTCAATTTAATGTTTCATCTGAATGTCACCTCCAACAAACATTAATACTGAATAAAAACCTGTATTTTGAAGAAAGAGAACAACTTTCTATCTTACAATTTTAAATTTGATTATTATTAAGAATATTGAAGTTATTGACATCTTCAGTTATGTGTTTTATTTATGTTAGATTTTGATCTCATGTGTCTATTATGTGGTAATTTTTCCTTTCCTGCTTTATTTACAATTGAATATTTATTAGCGTTTGATTTACATTCTTGGAATCACAACTCCCCAATGGTCTAATGAAACCATATGTTTAAATCGGATTTTTAGCATAAGCAATTTATTTTAACGTCTTTTTTTTTTTTTTATTATTTAAAAATCATGCTTACCGTTACCAGGTGGAAAATCCCAGTGCACCCATTAGAATGCTCATGCCCAGGGCGCCTGGGTGGTTCAGTCGGTTAAGCTTCCGACTTGGGCTTAGGTCATGCATGATCTCAAGAGTTTGAGCCACACATTGGGTTCTGTGCTGACAGCTAGAAGCCTGGAGCCTGCTTTGAATCCTGTGTTTCCCTCTCTTCTGCTCCTCCCCTGCTCATGTTCTGTCTCTGTCTCTCAAAATAAATAAATGTTGAAAAAAATTTAAATGCTCATGCCCAGATACAGAAACGGATAACATTGTTGTTACTGATCCACACAGTCCTTAGCTCATGTTAAGTCCTCCAAAAATGTTTTGCTAATAAATATATGAGTATATACATTTTTATAGGAATTCTAACTTTTGCTAGAAACTACCACTTTTAAGGATGCATCTATGTCAAACACTTTCATATACTTTAGGAAAATGAATCAAATCATGGGTTATTATTTGTAGAATAACCTATCTACATGGAAAAGGAAGGAGGAAGAGGGGTAAAACAAGGAGAACTTGGATCCAAATCGGTGCAAAGAAACCCTTTAGAATTTTCAGGATGACCCTCATTTTTTTCCTTATTCAGCATATTTTTATGAACCAATTAAAATATTTAGAAAGGATACTCATTCATTTAGTAAAACCTTTCTCTTGGTTAGCAGATATTTAATTTCTACCCTCGTTGCGGAACATATTTGAACTATAATTTTCAAGTTTTCCCGGTCTTTTTTAAAGTACTAACAGTGTGATAATTATTAAATCAATGTCCAGTGAGTTAAATTATTTCAAAGAGAAAATAATGATACAATGGCAAAGTGATTTTATTTAAGAAAATATGCTACTAACAAAAGCAAACAAATTACATTAGTGTGTACCAAGATATGCAGCACACTGCTGTTAGCAAATTAAATGAAGAAATCAAGTGTCTCAGTAAGACCGAGTCTTTTTTTTTTTTTTTTTTTTTTTTGGAAAGGGCTGTAAGTTTTGATTTTATTATTCTCTCTTTAATGAATTTAAAAAAAAAAAAAAAAAGGTCTGCAAAGATATTTACCAAACTGTTTATGAAAATCATCTCAGGATAGAAGAGGATGATTGAGTAGAGGACTAAAGTTTCAATTTCACTGCCCCAGCTCCCTCCCCCCAAAAAATTCCCACTTAGGACAGTTAGAATAATTAAGTACAAAACCTATTCACGCAATCCTTGTATAATTTTAAAACATAAAAATAAAATCTTTGCTACAAAGGATAACCACATGTCCCTTCGAAGACGACCTTCTATGACTCTTCCCATACCTCCTGGTCTTTTTTGACTTTTATCACACCCCGTCACAAATACCCCCTCCTTCCTCCACTGATACAAGCCCTTATTTTGTAATTCTCGACAGTGAGCTATCTTTTCTTTGTCAAGACTTTGACATAGAAAAGTAAGACCAATTCTTATTCGGAACCTTGAACACACACCGCTCAGCTTTTCCTTTACTATTTTAAAAGACACATTTAGGAAGTTTGTCTTTTGAAATGAGCATGTAGCTTTCAAAATACCAAATCAACTCTTTCATCAGAGGTAGAACTCCCCAGTTAAAAGACTCACTTTATTAATGATCTTCATCTTTTAATAAGGAATGAAACATGTAACTCCAATAATGTTGAAGCTCTAAGTTCTACCGCATAGTGTTTGGCCTGACATACAAAACTGCTTGTAATGTCAAGCATTCCAGCATCTGAAAATAGTTTCTTTTCTCTAATTTTGCCCTCGCTGCTCACCATAGTACTTAAGTTTTACTAATTAAAGACCAAATGAAACTAGAGTCCTGCTGCTAGAAAATTTTTAATAGAATTTGAATAGATTTAACCGTGAAGATAGGTCTCAGAAATTCAAGTGAACTCAGCTTTCCATGGCTGTAAATCATGACTGGCAGTATTTATGCTAACAAAAGAGGACACTTTAAAAAATATGAGTCAAAAGCTAAGGGCCTTATTTAAAAATAGTAGTATTGTGTAGGATTTTATAAAAATAAAAATAATCCTGGTTAGTAAAAAAAAAAAAAAAATTGATCCTAAGACGTCTAGATGTCTAGGTTCTCTTTACAATTGGTAAGAGTTCAGGAATAAGAAATCAAGACAAAATATATTCACTCTCTGTACATGCAATCTTTAGATATCAGGACTCTGCCTCAGGGAGTATTAGCAGAAGAACTTTTGCATAATACAACAGCAATTTTTGTCCGTTTTATTTCTAAAACATGTTTCTAATTTATCTATTTCTCTAATACACCCACAACACCCACTAGAGTTACGGCAAACCAGGCTCCCATCAGGGCTCATTGGGTTGACCTTAACAAATTCATTGTTTACACTCATGACCTTCTACCATGTCTTCTGACACAGGAGTCGGAAAGATTGCTGTAAAATGTGAAAATATCCTGTCATAGTCTCCAAATAAAATTCTCCACTGACTTCTAATTAGATATAAAATACTACTCAAGATCTTTACCAATATATTCGTATGCTGCAAGAATAAAAGTTAACCTGTAGAAATGATAATATAAATGGGTAAATTTCAGGGAGATACAAATCATTTCTACAACACTCAGCTGAGGTTAAACAATGCTAAAGTAATCATGGAGACAAAATTCTCAGCGATTTGTAGCCACATATTTTAGTTCCTCCCCGACATCATGTGTTCATTAGAAGTTGAATCCAAGTCTTTTTTCAAGCCCTAACCGTAACCCTAACCCTAACCCTAGCCCTAACCTTTTTATATACTGGGATCAAGCTGTAGAGATATTCTCATCTGTGTCATGGCAGTAGCTACTAATGGTATATAATTCTATTAGAGGGGCGCCTGGGTGGCTCAGTCGGTTGAGCGACCTACTTCAGCCTAGATCATGATGTCACGGTTTGTGACACTCACCCTGTTTCAGGCTCTGCCTAGAGCCTGCTTCGGATCTGTGTGTGTCTTGCTCTCTGCCCCTCTCCCACTCATGTTCTGTCTCTCTCTTCCCCGGAAATAAATAAACATTAAAAAAATTTTTAATTCTATTAGAAACCTCTTGAATACTAACTAATATGTAATTAAATAATAATTCCTAGGTATCCATTTACCTTTAGATAACATAGTTTGAAGCATCCTCAACTAATTCTTTTTGTTTTATTCAGAAATCCACAAAGTAAAAATCTTTCTAAGTATGATTATTATGCTCCATTAGAGTAAGAGGAGGGACAATCTTATCTACATGTATGTTCAGTGCATACGTAGTGCTTTATTCATACTGGGCACCCCATAAATATCTGTTGAATGAATAATCTTAAGTTAATGTAAATATTATTTTAAGATTTTGGTGTAGAACAGACCAGATAAACAGTACATCTTACTCTAAGCAAGTTTAATTCACTCATTAATTGTAATACTTTCTTTTTTTTTAATTTTTTAAAATATTTATTTGATAAAGAGAGAAAGCATGCATCAGTGGGGAAGGAGCACAGAGAGAGGGAGACAGAGGATCTAAAGCGGGCTCTGTGCTGACAGCAGAAAGCCTGATGCAGGACTTGAACTCAAGAACCATGAGATCATGACCTGAGCCAAAGTCGGATGCTTAACCAACTAAGCCACCCAGGCATCCCTGTAATACTTTATTTTCGTACATAGGTTTGGGAAAATCTGCTATGTGGATCTTTTGAGAGAGTCTACCCATTATAAAATTAATTGGATATTCCTGATGGACACTTCTTCAGCAGAAGTCTCCTAATACTTTGTGGACAGGTATGCTATTAGAAAAAAGACGCACATTTATCTCTAATGTATGTATATATTTTTGTCTATGAATTATATGCATGGAATAATGAACCAATCAATGACGTAAATTTTAAATTTCACAAAATATAATCTAAAATGATGAAATAATAAACATAGAAATAAGTGTCCTGGTAGTTTCTCCCAACTGGAACCACTGTCCCACAGCATCAGGGGATTCTGGGGGGGAAGTTGGGAACCCTATGTCTGAGAATATGAAAAAGAGAGGAAACGTTGTTTGGGGTCACATCGAGAAGCTCAATTTAGAACATTTATATTATTCTCTTCAATGCACAGGATATTAATCCAATGAGATCCAGATCTAAGATTAGATGTGTAAAGTATTTTAACATGTTCGTCTCCTTCAGTCTCCTTCTTTGGTGTATGATTCATGTCATACAGATATTCATTCAAAAAGGTGAAAATGTTAATGTTTCTGTAAGTTTTTCAGTCAGCTGCAAAGATGCCCTCTGATGATTGAATGAAATGACACAGAAAGAAGCCTGAGTCAGTGTTAATATGTGCTCTCATTAGAATGCAGGGATTTCTTTCCCACTACACATTTTGCTTCTGGCTACACACACGGGATATGCATTTTTTAATGCAGGATATGTTCTTAGTGGAACATTTTTTGAAAGAGTACATTCTGATGAATCACTTTGTGGAAAAGTGTTATTTGTTTTGCTCATTTCTTGGCATTTGTCCAGGAAATAATACTTCCCTTATTTTCATACCGAAGACACATAAAATTGTTCCATTGGATTTTCACCTACAAAGTGTCATGATGGCTATATTATCATTAATATTGATAAGATGATTTTTACGGATAAATGCAGATTATTTTACCATTTTTATTCTCTCTTGCACCCAGGATAAGTGCATTATGTAAATTCAGAGTATAGAATAATATCAAGCTGTACATTCTATAACATGCTAAATGCCCATTGAAATATAGATATGTCGTGCCTACAGAAATTCTCAATCATTATAGAAATACATTTTTGGCAATAAATCTTAGGATTTGGTGAAAACTATATAATTGACAGGTGAGTTTTGAAGAGCAAACAGGGAAAGGTGAACTGGAACTGCTCTCAGGAAAGTGCTATAAATTCAGGAGATTTTGCATCATATAAGCACTGCTTACTTCATGACGGGGATAGGGCTGGTGGGGTCTGAAATAAAAAGTTGGAGTTAGACAAATAAAGATAAGACTATTGACAACATGAAGTTTGCTGCTTAATGTTAGCTTCTAATCCAAAAATACTTTTCCATTGAATTGAGAAATATTTGTCAAAACCTCACTGTGTTCCAAGCAATCTGGATACAGAATAAATAAAACATGATCCTTTCTTTAAGGAATTTACATTATAATGCTAGGTATAGAAAGCTTAACTAGTGATTTTCCTAGAGTAGAATAAATGCTAAGATAGGTGCACATTCAGAATGTTATGAGATGACATAAGAGAGACCCCCAATCACTTTGGAAAAAGTGGCATAAAACTGAATCCTGAAAGTCAAGCAGAAGTTAGCTCAAAACAGGGCTTGGGTGGGGGAGCACCTGGGTAGGCTCAGCATCCAACTCTTGATTTCGGCTCAGGTCATTATCTCACAGTTTATGAGATCAAGCCCCACGTCAGACTCTACACTGACAACACAGAACCTGCTTGGGATTCTCAGTCTCTCTCTCTCTCTCTCTTCCTCTCCCCCACTCAGCTGCATGTGCTCTCTCAAAATAAATAAATAAAAATATTAAAAATAAAGAAAGAAAAATAAAAGTAAAGAAAAAAACAGAGCTGGGAGGAGCATTTTCAGGTGGTGGGAGCACAGTGTATGAAGGCTGAGATTCAGGAAAAACTGGGCAGAGAGTATAAATGGGAGAGTGGTGAGAACGCAAGGCAGATTGTAGGTAGCAATTCTCATTTGTTTGCAGACAATTGGCAACCTTTGACAAGCTATGTGCTCCATGAAGATTAATCTTGTAGTTGTGAAGCATAAAGAATGCAGGGCAATGTGCCTGCAGATACAAACCTCAGTTTACTAACGATATATTTCATCAGATTGCTTTCTTCTCTGAAAACTGTGCAGAATTAAGCAGGTTGTTTATAAGAATAAAGCAAATATGTATATAACAAAGAAAATAACATCTGGCTCCTAGTCTTTGTTTTTTAACCTTACTATTATTTGAATATATTTCAGTTTTAGAGCTACTATATATTTGGAAGTCTTGAGTTGCTACTTATACCACTATCCTCTGTTTTGTGATGTGTTTGAAAAATCAACACAGGAGTCCTATCTATGTTGTTAATTTCATTTACGGACAAGTACAGATTGCTAAACGCTATGGGGCAAAGCTAACATAAGCTTTTAGAAAAGGTGCCCCCAAATTGATCTTCCCTATATATCCCAGGCATAGCAGTCAGAAACTTACCTTAGAACAAAGGACTTCTCAAAGAGGGGTACCATGAAGAAAAAAATTCAGTGACGCCTGTTAGTAAGAATGTCAGTATTGTTTACCTAAGGATATTTATGTTAAATGTGGGAAAATGAAAATTTAAAACCATGAAATATTTTAATTTAATCATTAGTCTTTGACCACCAAGATTCTTGATGTGGTAAGGAAGGGAATACAGATATTATACACAATTAGTTAATTTTTTGGTAATCCTGAATTTTATTTGGAATTTATGAATCGTTTTGTGTAACACTTTTCTTATCACAGCCCTGGAAAGCCTTAGAAAAGTGAAAGAAGCCTCTTCTAGCAAATACTCAGTGTTAAAGATCACTACTAGTGTGAAAATTGTGGTCTTGAAATACCACTGTAAATAAAAACGAAACACATAAACAGGGCTCCCCAAACAAACAGTTTATTCTATGTTTGGGCATAATTTGAACAAAGTGAGCCTCGACTATTTTTATTAGCAATTAGTACAGAAGTTATAATAGCTATTAGGGATTTATCAAGTAAACTAAGGAGAAAATGAAGCAACATTCACTGGAGAAAAAGGTAAAGTAAGCATCAAAAAACACTTTTATGTGAATTAAACCATAAGGTAACTCCAGGTCTGTAAGGTGAAAGTTCTCACTATGTAAGTATTAATTTATAATAATATAATAAATATAATATAATATAAATAGTATAATATAATATAATTTATAATGAAGTAAGATTCATTACAAATTTCAATTAATGTAAGATCATTTTGTAATAGAAATAATTAATGAATTAATGGATCTAGCCATTGGGAATCAGTTAATATCACAAGAAGAGGTAGAGTGAGCCTCAGATCACTTCCGTTAAAAGAAAACAATACCACCGATGAAGTAGTATTGTCAAAATATAATACATGAATATGATTGAGTCTCTAGTCAAAACCATCAATTTAGGGGCACCTGGGTGGCTCAGTCGGTTAAACGTCAGACTTTGGCTCC
Source organism: Puma concolor (assembly GCF_028749965.1). Classification (NCBI taxonomy): domain Eukaryota; kingdom Metazoa; phylum Chordata; class Mammalia; order Carnivora; family Felidae; genus Puma; species Puma concolor. Next base: position 19,129,890 of record NC_141667.1, on the reverse strand, counting down.
GGTCATGATCTCACAGGTTCACGAGTTAGAGCCCCGCGTTGGGCTCTGTGCTGACAGCTCAGAGCCTGGAGCCTGCTTCAGATTCTGTCTCTGTCTCTCTGCCCCTCCCCTACTCACTCTCTGTCTCTGTCTCTTTCTCTCAAATATAAAAAAAAATTAAAAAAAAAACATTAAATAATTTTAGAAAAAAAATCTATCAATTTATAGGTAAAGATAATGACCAGAGAAATATGTTAAACTATATTCTGAGATGCAATTTGCAAAACAGAGTGAAGGAAGCTCTGTATCTGGTTTTCCCAACAAACATATTTCAAGGAAAATACAAGCAAGAAGACAGCAGTCTTGTTGAGTTGAAGAGAATAATATATGAGTTTTAATGTTGAGGAAGCTAAATGTGAGGGGTACAGTATTGCAGAAAAGCAAGCTAAACAGAGAATGAAACCCAGGAATTTGCTGAAGACTAAGCAGGACTGAAAAATATTTTTTGGAAACCAGGACAATTCAGATAAGATCCCAGAAAAGTCATAGTTTATCAGTTGAGCAAAACAAGCCTTAAAGAAAAAAAAATTACTTTAGATTTGCCTTAATAAAACTTAAATGAAATCCTTGAAAAAAACTAGGGTCACTCACAATTATCTTAATTGCTTGCCAAACACTTTATCAGTTTTTAAAAGAAAGAAACAAAAAACTGTAAAAATACAAATAAATTAAAAAATAAAAGAAATAAACAAAATTCAGGCTCTCAACAGTATAGCATCAGTGTTCTCTGCATCCAATAAAAAATTATAAAACATGAATAGAAAACATGTGATCCATAATCATGAGAAAAAATTACAAACATTAAAGAACAATAGCACATAGAATAATAAGGAACAAATGAAATTTTTTTAAGTTTCTTACATTACATATAGAATGTTAAAATATACTTTTTAGGGAGACTGTAATAAGTTAAAAATATATATATCATAAACCTTAAGTTAAAAAATACCCAAAGTATATAATATAAACAATATAAGAGACTCAACTGGCTCAATTACTTTTTAAAAAGGCAGAAAAAGATAAAAGAGAACAAAGATGAAATTGACTAAATTTAAAATAAATAGGATGGTAGCCCTACCCCATATGTATCAATGATTGCATTAAATATAAATGATTTTATATTTAAAAACTAGTAAAAGACAAAAGTTGTCAGAATTTTATCTACATTAAACTCACTTAATCTACAAAGTAAAAGGATGTAAAGAGATACACAGTGAGAAATCTAATTATAAGAAAAGTAGAGGTGAGAGGATGTCATTATAAAAACAGGATGAATTCAGCAAGAAGTTACAAGAATCCTAAAATTTTTATACCTATTAATAGAGCTTTAAAATGCACAAAGCATCAACTGAACCTGCTGAAAAAAAGAAATAAAAGTAGACAGTTTTATAATTTTGGTTAGAGATTTCCATAGGCCCCTCCTACTTATGACTAGAATAAACATAGAGAAAATAAATATGCATATAGAAAATGCAAGCCACACTATCATTTAACTTGACCCGACTGACATTCGGAGAATGCTCCACCAAATTATAGGAAAGTGTGCACTCCTTTCAATAACAGGTGTTATGCATGTTTATTTGGCTATATTCTGGGCTATCAAATAAGTCTCCAAACATTAAAATGATTGAAATCAGAAAGCAGAGTACATGCTTTCTGACCAAAATATAATTAAATATAATTAAAAAGTTATCTAGACTATAAGGAAACAGTTGGAAATTAAACCAACATAATTATCGACAACTTACTGATCAAAGGAAAAAAATCACAATAGCAATGGGAAAATATTCTAGTTGAATAATAATAACAATAACACATACAATCAAAATACTTGTAATGCAGCTAAAGAAGTGATTAGGTGAAACTATCGTGTTAAAATGTTAAAAGAATATATACTCAACGTGAACTGTATAAGCTCTTCTGTAAAAAGCTGAATAAAAACAAAGCAAATTAAATCCAGTATAAGTAAAAGAAAGGAAATAGTAAAGGTAGATGATAAAATATATAAACTAGAGAACAAACAATAGAAAACAACTATTGAAACAAAAAAAAACACATTGTATTAAAATAATAAACAAAATTGATAAACCCATAGTGGACCGAGCAAAAAAAAAAAAAAAAACACAAATTGCAAGTATAAGGAATGAACAAAGAGTCATAACTGTAGGTCCTAACAACACTGAAAGAACAAAAGCATTATGAACAAATGTATGCCAATATACTGTACAGATTTGTTGATGTCACAGTCACCAAAATTGAACAAAAGGAAAGAAATTCTGAATATACCCATATTTATTATGTATTTGAATTTACATTTAGAACTTTATTATTGGGGCTCCTGGGTGGCTCAGTTGGTGAAGCGTCCGACTTCGGCTCAGGTCATGATCTTGTGGTTCGTGGGTTTGAGCCCCATGTCCGGCTCTGTGCTGACAGCTCAGAGCCTGGAGCCTTCTTCAGATTCTGTGTCTCCCTCTCTCTCTGCCGCTCCCTCACTCACACTTTGTCTCTGTGTCTCTCTCTTTCAAAAATAAACAAACATTAGAAAACATAAAACTTTATTGTAAAGAAAACTCTTTGCCTAAATGTCTTCTTTGGTGAATTCTATCAAATATTCTAAGAGCAATAAACATTAATTCTGTACAAATTCTTTCAGAAAAGGTTATGCAATCCATTATGGACATAGCAAACACTACAACGAAAATGAGACCGGTATTTCATATATATACATACATATATACACAAACACATTGTTATATTATTATCATAAATTAAAAATGAAATAAAAATGAGATCTCATATATATACATACATATATGCATGCCTATTATTATATTAATATAATCATATATAATATAAAATATTACAATAATAGAATAATAATTAAGCATGCAAGACATTTATTTAGGAAGACCAGCCACTAAAAATAACAGTGAAGGAAAAAGGAATACACAGGAAAATTTTTAAGACAGTCTATCATCTATTAAAGAAGAAACGGAGGGGAAATTTGGATGGTAAGAACTTTAAACCACAGCAAAACTTTTCAAAATCTTGATGAATTGGGTAAGAATTTACTGAGCAAGAGTTGGCCATGAAAAGATTTCTACACCAGGTCAGAATGTGCCTGTGCTAGAACCTTTCCAGCGTTCATTGATCAGCTTGGAGTGGACCAGAGTGAGTGTGGCCTTTCATTCAGCTAAGCCCCTGGAAACAGGTCCCTCTTGAAGGAGATTTGAGCAATGTATTTGACTGCCAAAATAAACCACTGTGGTTTATCCTAAGAAGATAAAGTTGATTAACATTTAAACATTATATAATGGATTTCATTGTGTTAACAGAAGGAAGAAGAAAATCCATATAGTTCCCCCAAAATAACCTTTAAAATTTTTAACAAAATGAACCATTCATATTTTAAAAATGCATAGGAATGTAAGATAAATTCCTTAAGCTAGATAAATGGCATCTATCAAAATCCTAGATCTAAGATCACGCTTAATAGTAAAAAAAATAAATAACTTTTTTTTTACCTAAGGTCAAGAACAAGGCAAAGATGTCTGCCTTCATCACTTTAAATCATTCTGTTGAAGTCCTAGCAACTACAAGAAAGAAAGACATAGAAGAATATATGTAAAAACTAAAAGTAAAATGCTAAATTTTCTTTGTTTATGAGGATATGATGTAGGGATAAAATATCATAAAGGATCTAAAAAAGTATTAGGATATATTTCATTTAATGACTCCGTAAGATATTGGTCAATATACCAAAATCAAATGTAGTTCGTAGACGATAGCCCTAAACAAATAGAAAATAAATATCAATGTCATTGGCAACACCATCCAGAAATAATAGGTACATAGGAATAAAGCTAACAAAATTTATTCAAATACTATATATATAAAACTAAGTAACATGGCTGGGAGAAATTAAAATTGAACTAAATACTATAAATGGAGGGATGTGTCATTTTCAAAGACTGCAACCCTCAATATTAAGATGTCAGTTCCTCCAAACTGACTTACATGAATCTAACACAATCTCAAGGAAAACCACAGCACACTTTTTTAATGAGGAAATTGACACTAATTCTAAAACTTATAGTTAGATATAAATGATAGAGAATACTTAGATGATTTTTTTTAATAATAAGCAAATTTGAAGCATTTACACTGCTTGATTTTAAGACTTCCTCTTAAACCACATTAATCTAAATAAAGTGTTATCTGTGTAAGGAGCGACATAAAGATCAGTGGTGTTGGGGCACCTGGGTGGTTTGGTCAGTTAAGCGACTGACTTCAGCTCAGGTCATTATCTCGTGGTTTGTGAGTTCGAGCCCCACATTGGGCTCTGTGCTTATAGCTCAGAGCCTGGAACCTCCTTCAGATTCTGTGTCTCCCTCTCTCTCTGCCCCTGTCCTGCTCATTCTCTCTCTCTGTCTCTCTCTCCCTATCTCTCTCTCTCAAAAATAAACATTAATTTTTTTTTTTAAAAAGATCAGTGGTATAAAACACGGAGACCATAAACATAGAAAAGAGGAAATATATAGGAAAACAAGAGAAAGATGTCCATGAAGAATAAGTAAACAAAAACAAAAACGTTGTGAACTTAGGTTGGGCAAATATTCTAGATAGGGTGCAATTTCTAGATAGGATGCAAAAGCACTAAACATTCAAAAATATGATACAATTTATCTAACCTTACTATTCATTCCTGTAAGACACTTTTTTTAAATGCAAAGTAAGCCTGAGATGGAGAGAACATAATTGACATACATTATTAGATAAAGGGCTTGGGTACACACTTTATAAGATCTCTTCAACTTCAAGGTCAACAGTCCAATAAAACATGGGCAAATATTTGAACACATACTTCTTCAAAGAAGATGTATGAATATCTCATCATCATGAAGAGACTCAACATCAACAGTCACCAGAAAAATGTGAATTAAAGCCACAGTGGAATATCAATACATAACCACTGGAATGGCGAATATCAAGACTCATCAGGTGTTGGTGGGATATAATCTCTCATATATTGTTGGTCAGAGTGTATAACAGATTGGAAATTTCGTATAAACTTTAGATATACACTGCCTGTATAGTGAATTAATTTCATTTCTATGTATTTAACCTAGGGAAACAAGCCGACATATAAAGCATGACTTGCATATGAATGTTCATAGTGGTTTTATTTATAAAAAAAATCCAAACTGGAAAAAATACAAATATCTATCAAGCAAACGAATAAACATTGTGATGTATATGCAGGAATACTACTTGGTAATGTGAAAGAATGAACTCCTAATAATCATGAAAGCAAAGATGAAACTGAAAAACAGCCTGCTGAGTGAAAGAAGCCAGATACAAAAGAACACAACCTCTAAGGCTTCATATGAAATTTTAGGACAGAAAAAAACTAACCTTTAATTAGAGAAACCAGAGCAGTGGGTTGCCTAGGCTGAAGAATGAGATGTGAAGGATGAGGATAATTGGAAAGAAAACTCTATGGGTTACAGATATGGTTATAATAATAACTAAGATGATAGTTCCAAGGTTATAGGTATTTTTACCCTTCATCAAAGTGGACACCTAAAATTTATGTATTTTTTATGGAAATTATACCACAATAATGTTAATTATTTTTACTTTCAAAATACAAGATAATGGGATGCTATTATTTTTGTGGCACAATCTTACAAATATAAAATCAAATGTTTATTGTATTATGTTTTGGAAATGTGAATATATTATTGCATTGGTTTAAATACTATGAAAACTGAAAAAAATATTTTAAAAATCTGGCTCTCAAATTCATTATGAAGCTTTAACTTCCATGTAAACTTAAGTAGCTAAACCATGTTGCCATTTCGTTTCAGTAGCCAATATTCTATTATTGTTATATCAAAAAAAAGAATTATTTTCAAAGTGATTTGAGGTTACTGTGTAAAGATAAAGAATATTGTAAATATTTATGACAATATCTGTAATGTATTAACATTAATATTTTAATGTTTTTTTCTTTTAGTTAATATTAGTTAATATTTTTTTCTTTTAGTTTTAGTTAAGTTTAGTTAGTAGTATTTTTTCTTTTAGTTTTCTGCTATACTTCTTAGTTCAGCAAAAAAATATTCATTCTTTAAATAAAATTATACATACTAAATGAGTGCCTATTTCTTTATAAATAATATCATCAAGATGAAACAGTAAAAATGCCCCCAAATCCTCAAGCTTCTGTGGATATCATGCTAATTTATTTGGAAAGTAAAGCTTATTTTGACAAATAATTTATATGCTTTATTTTTAAATAAAAAGTTTTAACAGGTCATCTACCAGAAAAGAGACAAAACATTTGTTTTGGCACAGCAAAAAGAACATGAGATTTCATCTTAAGTTCAGTGAACTTGTATGAAAATCTCAATTGAATGTTAAAGAAAATAATGAGAAATGTTTTCAGGCTCAAACAACAGTTAACAGAAAAACCAAGCAAAAACAAAACCCACAATTTTCATGTAGCAGGAATCGGCAAAGCCTGACAACAACCAAAAACACTATTTTTTAGTGAGAATAAAAATGTGAAGGTGATTCTGAAGAATCCAATTAAAGTAAAGGCGCATGAGCCATGATTAAGTGGATTGGAGAAGATATGACTGCTCTTCTGCTGAATATTTCTAGACTAACAACCCAGAGAGTATCTTTCCAGACACAGTATCTTAATACTGCCTAACTTTTGTATTAAGTTCTTTCTTTCCTTCTTTTCTTTCTTTCTTTCTTTCTTTCTTTCTTTCTTTCTTTCTTTCTTTCTTTCTTTCTTGTTTTCTTCACTCTCTTTCTCTCACCATCCTTTCCTTCCTTCCTTCCTTTCCTTCTTTCATTCCTTCTTTCTGGTGGTACAAACACATAGTATGAGATCTACATTTTTAACAAATTCTAAGAGTGCAGTACAATATTGTTAACTCTAAGTGCAATGTTGTACAGCAGATCTCTAGAACTTCCTTATCTTGCATGATTAAAACTGTACAACTCCCCATTTCCCCCTCCCACAAGCCCTTGAAAATGATCATTCTACTTTTGAGTTTGACTGCTTTAGAAAATGCATATAAGTAAATACTTCCATATTTACTGTATACGTTTATGTAATTTTCTTGTCTCATGTAGCATAATGTCTTCAAATTACATCCATGTTGCAGCATATGACAGGATTTCCTTCTTTTTTACAGCTGAATGATATTCCAGTGTGTGTGTATACCATATTTTTTTTTATCCATTCATCCATGAGTGTACATGTAGGTTTTTTCACCTCTTGGTTTTTATGGGTAATGCTCAATAAACATGGCATTGCAAATATCTCGTTGAGATTCTGACTTCAATTCTTCTGCATAAACACAAATAAATAGGATTGCTGGATCACAGGGTAGTTCTATTTTTAGGTTTTTTATTATTATTATTATTTGAAGAGCCTCCATACTGTTTTACATAGTGGCTGGATCAATTTACAGTGCTGCAAATAGCACAAAAAGGTTCAAATTCCTCCACATCCCTGCCAATACTTTTTTTTTTTAAATAAAGATCATCTTAACAGGTCTGAGATAACAACCCCTGTTTTTTGTTTGCACTCTCTGGTGATTGGTGATATGGAGCATCTTTTTTTTTTTTTTTTAAATATATTCCTGTTGATCATTATTATCTTCTTTAAAGAAATGTCAACTTTCCAATTCTTTGTGTGTATTTAAATATGTGCAATTATAAATTATCTATATGCAATTTTTAATCTTGGTTTTGAAATACAGATTTATATAATGAGGATTTCCTTATTAAAATATTTTATGAGATTAGTCTCCATGTAGTCTAATTTGCTCTTTAATTTTATTGTAAGGTTGGACCGTAATGTAATATTTCTCTTATCATTTATTTAACTAATTTATTTATTGTTTTTATTTTTTATTTTGTATATAACATTGCAATAAGAATCACACATTTAAAAATATATGTTTATTTCTCTTGGAAGAATACTAAAAATGGATACTAAACTAAATAATCACAGCAATTTTAAGATGTGATATAGATTGGCACATGTATATCCAGAAAGGTTATATCACTTACTCTTACACCATTATATGATCAGACTTTATTTCTACCTATGCATGTATATAGCCAGTGATATATATATATATATATATATATATATATATATATATATATATATCATTATATCATTATATATTATATATGTATATATGTATGTATATATATGTATTTATATATAAACTATATACATATACAAGTTATATATATAATTACATATAACTATATAAATATATACTATTCACATATTGGTATCAATATGTAGTATTTCACATTTTCTAACATTATTCTAAGTGCTGCCTGCATATTATTCATTAAATTAAATCATAATTTCTCATTACTGCAAGGTGCATTCTCATATAGTTGCAGACTATGTATTTAACTGAACTCCAATTATAGTGTGCTTAAGTCAATTTATTTGAAACTTGGAATTTCACTTTCATGAAACTACTTATTTAATTTGTGTTAAATTCACTCATTCATAATGAATGGCAATGATTGCTCAATTGGTACAGTTTTCATCTTAAAAGAATGTAATACATCTTTCCATAAGATACCTTATACATTTTCACTTCTTTAGTAAGAATCACTATTTTCTACATATATGAAAATGTTTAGTATTGTCACTAAAATGTTTTACCAAATTGATGGAAAATATATATGAATTGTGTGAATGTGCTTTTTTCCTTGCATAGCAATTTTCTTATTGTTTCCCTTGTCCAGAAATAATTACAAATACTGTTTTTTTTTCTTTCCAAGTACTCTATTTTTCTGTTTCTTATTTTAATTTCTTCTTATTGAATTTTGTTGAATTTTTCTTTCAGTATGCCATTTCATTTTTTATTTGTTGCATGTGATTGTTGATACACGGTTGTCTTTAATTTTTGTTAAGGCAAATGTTTCAAACATGTCTCTTGTCATCTTTTCTGCTTTGTGTACCAATTTGAATTTTATTCACTCCACATTTGATTTAATTTTGACCTTTGTCAGTTCTTCTCAGTATTTTCAACTGATCTGTCAGTAATAGTGTAGGAAACTAAACCTTTTATTCTAGAACTCTGGGAATGGAGACAGGGGTTGGATTTGAATAGTATAAGGAATGCCTTGTACCTGAAAGAACATTTTTATTGAAGTTTCTTTAAACCTTAAAAAAAATATGTGTGCTTTTGGCACTGTACTCCACCCCACTTATCCTTTTAAGTTAAATGACTTCTTAAATGTCTTCTCTAAAAATAAATTGGCAGTTGCTGTCCAGATTTAAATGTACCGCATTCTTCACGATCACAGGTGGTTACATTATAATATGGAAGAAAGTATGGAAATTGGTTGTACTGTAGGCTAACTCATTTGGAATTTATGTTGGTGTTGGGGGAACTATGGCTTCAAGTTTACTATTTATATTTAAAGAAAGATTACCTCTCTGTTTTTAATACATTTTTAAATGTTTATTTACTTTTGAGAGGGGGGAAGGGCAGAGAGAAAAGGAAACAGAGAATCTATGCTGACATCTGAGAGCCCAATGAGGGGCTTGAACCCATGAACCGTGAGATTATGACCTGATTTGAAGTCTGATGCTTAATTGGCCGAGGTACCCAGGCACCCCACCTCTCTTTTGCTCTTTCTTTTTAAAATACATTCTTTTCCCACTGATTTCAATATACACTCATTTCTTTCTTGTTATTTGTTTCTTCCATTCTTTTGCTAGCATCAAGGTATATAAATTTTTATGATTTTATAATATTTTTATTATCTGCTAATGCAAGACTTTTTCTATATTTTTAAGACTTCCCAAGCTATTTATAACAACATATATATTCCAGATGAAGTTTATTTGATTGGCAACTTCAAAAATTCATTTTCAATATAATTTTTGTTAAAATTTATTAAAACATTTTAATTGGGACAGAACTTAAATGTTTTATTTTTGGTTTTCCATAAAGGAGCATGAAATATGTTTTCATTTGATTTGATTTGATTTTATAAAGGTTTTCATTATTTTTATTATTTTATTCACATAGGTCCTACACATTTCCTTTTATATTAAGCTTAAAAGATAATAATAAATAGCTCTTTTCTTTTTGTTGTTGTTGTTTTTTGTTGCTAGTATAAACAAGCTCATTTTTGCTGTTATAATTCTAATGCTATAATTACAAGTTTTAGGAAATTTGTTAAAATTTGTATCAGTTTTTCCTCCCAAAGCTTTATTTTCATTTATTTTAGAGACAGTAACTCTGAAGTTCCATATTGAATTTTTTTTTTACTTGAAAATGTGTTTTACTGTAACATCTTAAAGAATTTGATAAAAACCTATTTTCCTGATTTGGTAATACAGTAGTTTAACTAAACAAGTCATGTATCCTAAACATTCTGCCTTTATTGCATCTCTCTCTCTCTCTCTTTTTTTTTTTTTTTTCCTGTTCTTTTATAAGTGACACAATCACCTTTTGTGAGATTAAAAGATTTATTTTCCTCTGTGGGCAGAAGTTATCATCATCACCTCGGTCCCCAGCCTTTTTACGTTCCCTCTTCTTTTACTTCCCAGTTCCTAGGAGTACCAATCAAGTAGTTCACAAACAAAAATCAAATTAGTTTTCAAAGTAGATGCAGTGTAAGCATATCAAACACAACTTTATCTGAAAGGCACCGACAGTGGGAAGACAGATATACACGTCTCATCCAGGGCTGGCATGATGCACCATGATGGTGACAGGAATGTTACCAAGTAACACCAAAGTGTGAGTGAGATGGGTAGAAATCGGGCATGCATTAAAGAGGAGAATACTAGATTTAAAGCTCTCTAGCTTTCCACTGCATTTGAAAAGTAAGAGCAGAATCTCTGCCTCGATTTAGGTCTGAAGAATGTGGCCACCTTCTGTCATTGATTAGGGAAACTCAGTTACCAACCTCAAGGATGATCAAGAACTTCTTTAAATCCTGCTGGGCTACAAGCAGAGACGAAATTTTACACCACCCACCAGGAACATTGCTTTTATCCCCCCATCTCACCACCCTCATCATTTGAAATGTCCAAGAGCAATATAACGATACCTTCTCCAAAAGCAAAACTTTTCAAGATCCGCATCTGAAAGTTCTCAGTTTAAAGAAAAAGTTACACTTGAAAGGCAAGTTTTAGGATTCAGGGTTGAATCACTGTCAGCAGACCTTGAACAATTGTAAATGGAGGGAAGATAAGACAAGGTGGCTAGTTCCTTCTTGCTGTATTTCAGGAATGGTGTAAGGAACCCCAGAGGCTCTTCTGCAGCCATGGGCTTCTTGAATGGTGAGCAGTGTACCAGGAGCATATATTTCAGAAATATTGACATTGTTTTCCATAACTCTGTAGAAAAGCTTTGAGGTCAGACTGAACTCTTATCCCCTTGTCATGCATATTTTGCATACCTGATATGCCATCCATGGAAATGTAAGGCTCAAAGGAATGGCCTTCCTGTTACCTATGATCAAAAAGAAGCCCGAGAATGTGAGAGGTACCCCAATGCAAGCGTGTGTATGTGCAACCTGCCTTCCCCATGAAGTTCCTGAAAAATATTGCCGGGCTGAAATAGCAACATTTGTGAATAGAATGGCCCACATGAGCAACCAAAAAGTCATACATGTGTGAGGATTGACTTAAAAACTATTTCTGGGGGCGCCTGGGTGACTCAGTCGGTTGAGCGTCGGCCTTTGGCTCAGGTCATGATCTCCCAGTCCATGAGCTTGAGCCCTGTGTGGGGCTCTGTGGTGACAACTCAGAGCCTGGAGCCTGTTTCAGATTCTGTGTCTCCCTCTCTGAGGAGAGAGAATGCTCTGTCTCCCGTTCATGCTCTGTCTCTGTCTCAAAAATAAATTTAAAAAAACGTTATAAAAAATTTTAAAAAAACCTATTTCTGGCTTAGCAATCATTTCTGCTTCTGGCACTTGGAAGTGCAGTCTTGGTCCTCTGATCAAGTTACTGGTATGATACAAAAGATACAACCCAGGAAGAGCCAAATAGAGTAGATGCAAAAGGCAAGGTATTAGGGAAGGGGGAGTGGTGCCCATGCCCTTTGCAGGCAGACCACCCTCCCGGCACCTTGAGGTGTACACCAGCCTGGAAGCTCCCCTTATCACATTTCTTAAATTTGACTCTTCAGGGCGCCTGGGTGGCTCAGTTGGTTAAGTGTCCGACTTCAGCTCAGGTCATGATCTCGAGGTCTGTGAGTTTGACCTCCGCGTGGGGCTCTGTGCTGACCGCTCGGATCTGGAGCCTACTTCAAATTCTGTGTCTCCCTCTCTCTCTGCCCCTCCCCCACTCATGCTTGCCTCTCTCTCTCTCTTTCTCTCTCTCTCTCTCAAAAATAAACATTAAAAAATTTGACTCTTAAATGCATTATGTGCATTAAATACTTATTAATTTTTCAGTAATTTGTTCAGTCTATTTCTCTGGGTCTCATCTCCTCTTCTCCTTGTATACCATAATTAAATCATTTTTAGTCATTTTATTCGCAAAATCTGCCACAGGTTTCCATTTTCTACAAATCCAATTCCTTATTAGTCAGTCTAGTCTCATTTGTTTTTTTTAATTTTATCAGTTTCTTCCATATATGGAATCTATCTACAAAATTAAAACTTTTCTGTTTTCATTAGATTTTAATTTTTAAAAGTCCTGTAGGAACATTCAATATTAATCTTTGAATAGTGACATTGTCGCTAAGCGCTCTGTAATTGATAGCTTAAGGGATTCTAGGTACTAAAATAAGCACATTCCAACATCTCAGTGGGTTCACCAAGTAAAGATTTTAGTTTTTGCTCATGTTACAGTCCAGTGAGGGTCAGTGATGGATTACTGCTCAGTGTAATAATTCAGCCTAAAATTCTTCTATCTGAAGGCTTTGTTATGTTCTAACAACAGTGTTCACTGTTGGAAACAGGCAGGTGGGGAAGAATGTGAGGAAAAAGGCACCCCTGCTTTTAACTCCTTTGACCTTGCAGTAACCCCTGTCATTCCTGCACACATTCCAATGGTGAGAACACTTCACGTATCACCACCTAGATGTAAGGGAGTTGGAAATGCTTTCTTGTCATGTCCTAACAAATAGAGGGAAAAAATTAATATTTATAAGAACTACCTCTTCATTATATGCTGTGGCACGTTAATATCTGTGTTCATGTTTGACTCTCTGTCAATAATGCCACTTTACTTTTTCTAACTACATGACAAAAAAAATAAAATATGCCCTTTCTACTAAGTGAAATATTTACGCCTATATGCTATATATGAACAATTTCTTATTAGTCTTAATGTTGAAATGAACAGAAAAATCACCACACAGTTCATGGTGGTAAAGGTGTAATGGATGCAAATGTAAAGGATGTGTGCCATAGCAGGTAAAACTATCCTTAGAGTGGAATTTTTTAAAATTCCAGGGGTGTCGGGGTGGCTCAGACAGTTGAGAGTCTGACTTTGGCTCAGGTCATGATCTCTTAGTTCATGACGTTGAGCCTGCTTGGGATTCTCTCTCTTCTTCTCTCTCTGGGCCCCTCCTCCACTTGTCCTCTCTCTCTCTCTCTCTCTCTCAATATAAATAAACTTTAAAAAAATAAATGAACAAACTTACATAATTGAAAATAAATCCTATAAGAAAACAATATCAAAAACAATAGAAAAAAGTGCTAAATGACAAAACATATATAGAGATTATCTATGATAGAATGACAAACACAGATTTCTAATCCAGAACAACAAATGGCAGAGATCAATAGAATAATATGGTTAAAAAGAGTAAATTACAGATTGGTCTAACAGGAAATCTGAAGATGACTAAGCTAACATTCTAAAGTAAAGGTGAAAAAAAGATGTTTGAGATATATTAATGTGAGCAAATAATTTAATAAATCTGAATGACATCATACTGCAGAAATAATTGGATAAGAGATGCATATATTTTGGAATTATAGTACTTCTATGATTATTCCATTTAAAGAGTAAGTGCAGGGGTGCCTGGGTGGCGCAGTCGGTTATGCGTCCGACTTCAGCCAGGTCACGATCTCGCGGTCCGTGAGTTCGAGCCCCGCGTCAGGCTCTGGGCTGATGGCTCAGAGCCTGGAGCCTGTTTCCGATTCTGTGTCTCCCTCTCTCTCTGCCCCTCCCCCGTTCATGCTCTGTCTCTCTCTATCCCAAAAATAAATAAAAACGATGAAAAAAAAATAAAAAAAAATAAAGAGTAAGTGCAATAAATAAGTCAATCCAAACTTAATATGTAAAATAATTTTCTCCTATATTACCTGATTTTGACAAATACTGCCTCTTATTTTTCTGTATTCTCTTAGACAGCCAATTTCTTCTCAGTTGATGAATAATAACTGAGAAAGTTGAGAAATTGTAGAATTATATTCTTTAGTGTATTCAGTATGCCATACATTCTACACATACAGTTTGAATATGTTGGTTGTGGCCTGCATATACAAACATATTTGTCATAGTTAAGAGTGTAGGTAAGTTTCTACGCTGGCATTATTACACTAAAGCAAGTGAGAAGATTGAAAATGATCTTCAGTTTACATTTTTCATATGGATAGCTATTCCTCAAATGATTTATTCAGCCTGGCAAATATATAGTATGTTGGAGGGAAAAAAATAGAAATCTTGACAATTCATGCTGAAGGTATGTCAATCATGTATAAAATTCAAGCTAACAAAATCTTTTTGTGACAAAGTAAAATGGAATAATTCTCAGAAATGATTTTGTTCAACAGATCATTTGTCTGACTTGGCATTCATCTTGTATCAAAGCAGACCTAAAAGTAAACACAATAACTTTGCTTTTTAGATCTTAAAATGATAGATATGTTATGGTCTTGATTAGCCATCAGAGACTTGGCTGTTATACATCATTATAGGAATTTACACTGAATTATTAAAACTCTCATCTGGGGTTCCAAGGCCATCTGTGACAGCAAGGAGAAATCAGGCCATATCTTTCACACTTTGCTTGGAAATATCCTTAGCCAAATATCCCAGTTTATTGCTTACAAGTTCTGCTTTCCACCCATGATAGAATCCAATATAGCCAAGGTTTCTGCCATTTTACAATAAGAACTTCCTTTCCTCCAACTCCCACAGCATGTATTTCATTTTCTTTTGACCTCACAAGAATTTTTTACCAACATACTCTTGATGATTATATATATATATATATATATATATATATATACACATAGATATCTGTATATCTACATATAGATATATACATATCTATATATAGATATATATCTAAGATAATGGAATCAAACTCTACCATGCTGCTCACAACACATGAGCCCTCACCAATATTACATTGTGCATACACATTTCTACCAACTGACTCTTCAAGGAAATCTAGGCTTATTCTGAGTGCCTCACAATTCCTCTAGCCTCTACCCATTGCTCAATTCCTACCTCATTTCCACATTTTTAAGTGTTTGTTTCAGCAGAGCCCCAGTCACAATACAAAATCTCTATCCATTCCTTAGGAAGATATCCTTAGGGCTACTGTAACAAAATATCAAAATCTGGGTGTTTAAAACAAAAACAATTTGTTCTCCCACAGTTCTGGAGGCTTAAAATCCAAAATCAAGATGTCAGCAGTGACCTGCTCTCTCTGAGGGTTTTAGGAAGAATCTTTGCCTCTCTCGGCTTCTAATGATCCCTGGCATTCCTTGGCCTGTAGCAGCATAACTTCAATGTTTGCCTCCATCTTCAAATTGTCTACATCTTCAAACTGTCTTTTTGTGTATTTTCCTCTTCTTATAAGAACACCAGTCATTGGATTTAGGGCCCATTCTAGATCCGGGATGATTTTATCTCAAATTCCTTAACTAATTAGATCTGCAAAGAATTCATTTCCAAATAAGGTAACATTCTGAGGTTCTGGATGGACATGAATTTTCAGGAGGACACTACTCAAACTGTTACAAAATTATAGAAAATTATTTTAAGGAAACAACCATGAAATTTCTTATTATAAAATGTCATATTATGTTTTAAAGTAACATAGTTGATTTTCCATCCTCATTGCTGTGAATTCTCTCTAGTGTGACTGATCTTACCCTAATCGATCTTAATTCCGGTCTACATGCAATCTTTTTTTTTCAGTCTTTTTTTCTACGACATTTTCTTTCTTACAGAATATGTTCATTTCACAGCACTAAGTATTAAGATCTGCCCTTTCATGGAGAAAGCCCCAAATTAGGAGTATACCAAGAAACACTTATCTATGTAGGCAAAACAGTTACTCTCACCTGCCTGGGTATTAAACTATGCAATGGAACACAATTTATCCAAAAGTATGTCCCTTATGTTTAGCTATGATTGCTTCAAGCCATTAACCTGAAATGAGATGGTGGGAGTTGCTTTTGGTTTGAAAAGAAAAATATAAATAATTTGTAACAGCCATATGTTACCTATGCACTGCCTATGATGTATGTTCCTTCACTCTTCCAGACTTGGATAGTTCAGGAACTGGCCCCATTTAATTTCCTCAAATCTTGATTAAAAAAGCAAAACATGGATCAGATTTCCAATGATCATAAAGAAGTCAAGGGCAGCTTAACTTTCTCAGTTGCTTTCAATACAATGGAAAATGAATGAAAAAACTGATAGTAATTAAAGTGATTGAATTGTATGTTGGCATGCCTTTTCATAACTATGAGAAATGTTAAAATTTGCAATTAGATTTGCTCTCTATAAGGATATCATTATCACTTAGGGCATTCAGGTAGTGGATAATTTTCAGCTGTTCTGCTAATTTTAAGTTATACTGGCACCCATCTTTAATGTGTGATCATAGCCTTAAAGCATAAATCTAGATCTTAAGATTTGAAATAAATTTAAAAACTTTTCCCTTTACTAATATTGCAGAAGTATATGGAAAATTTGGCATCTTTTTATTTATAAATAAAATTTTTATATTTATTATTAGGAAAAAAGTTTTTCTATGACAAAAATTACTGAACATCTTATTTTCCATAGACATTTCCAAATCATTATTCTCTTTATAGAGTAATTCAGTTTTGTTAATGTTCCATTGGGCAGTAGAAAAATATAGTAAGCTATTATGTTTATTTCTTTTATATCACATGGGTACCAATATTCATTTTCATTCTCATCAAGACTTTTTATTGTCTGTTTTGAACATGTTCTCAAAATGTCCCTAGAAGCCATGCACTTTGCAGCTGTCTAAAACCAAAAGCTATATCCTTCATCCCACTGATCTTAGACTCTAATTTATTGAACTTATTATTTACTATAAAATATGGATTAAATATCCCAACATACTCAAGAAAAATAAAAGTGATAATTTGATTATCACAGGCGATCCAACGAGGAAAGCTAAATTACTATTTTTTTATTAAAAGGAAAAACAAAAACAATTTCAGATCAATGGTTGCTAAAATTAGTTAGCATAAGTATGACAAAAAAGCAGTCTGTTTGTAGACTTCCAAAGTTTCTTGCTACATGATATTTACTAATTATGAAGGGAAAACCATAAATGCAGTTGAAAAACCTGTCATACATCAACTTAATTAAGCATACAAAGTTACCATGACCAGCAACGACATCATCTACCTGCTGAAGTGATGTACGAAAAAAGGCACACTGTTACTTCTGCTGTATTCTTATTTAAAGATTCATAACATGATAAGGAGAAAACACAACATAAGCCTTCATTAAAGAACAGTTCACAAAATACTCTTCAAAAGTTTTAAGGTCATGAAAAGCAAAGAAACAATGAGGAACTGTGTTGAAAGACACTAAGGAGACATAAAACTAAATGCTTTATTTGATTCTGGTTTAAATCCTGAATCAGAAAAAATGAGTTAGTTGGACAATTAAATTAATTTGAATAATATCAGCAGATTAGTTATTATTATTATTACTATTATATTAATTTAAGTGTTGATAATTGGTAACATAACGTGAAATTTTGAAGAAATTAAATGAAGGACTAAATGGAAATTCTTTGTAATCCTTTTGTTCCTTTTTGTACATCTGAGTTTATTTCAAAGTGAAAATCTAAAAAAAAGTAAGCATTGATGACAGGAAAACTAGCGACAGGAATTGGACTATTTGAATACAACCAGAGATACCAGCAGAAACAAAATTATAGTACTTTTTCATTGCTAAAACCGTTATTTTAAAACATAAGACCAATTGCTCATCTTCCATGGGAGATTACGGCACCAACCATAAGGTAATAATAAAGATTAACCCCACAATTTAATACATTTGAATTATAATGTATAATTCATTTGTAGTTATTAATATATACATATGAGTGTGCCTCTGTCTCCTGTGTGTGTGTTTATACACACACACACACACACACACACACACACACACACATATATCAGCTTTAGCTCCATTGAATGATTCTGGAACAAGTAAAAGGACATATATGATGAAAGCTTTGTAGAAAATCAAGATTCAGTTAAAAAGAGGAATAAAGGAATAAACGATATGGTGATCAAGCTATAGCAGCAGGGACTGCCAAACGACCATGACTATGATTCAAAATAAAAATGAAAAGGATAAACTAGTGGGTATGACTCCTCTAAGACACATAAAAGCAACTTTAGCATCAAAATCCACCCCCAAAAAGACTAACAGAAGTCAAACGAAAGTGGCAAGACAGTCTGGCTAGGAACAGACAACATCAAACAGGCTGATTCTGAAAGTGATCTGAAAGTTCCAGAACCAGAATCAGAAATGAAGGTGAGATGACAAAGACTAATCAAAGCAATGGCACTGGGAAAAGGATAAACTGAACTTTACACAATTTCTAAATAAAGATTTCAGGTAGGAGGAGAAATGGTCTCCTTGCTAATGGAAATGGTCTCCTTGCTAAGATGCTATAAAATTATGTTGAGGTGTTCAGTTCTTTGCTTTAACAGAGTTATCCTTCTCTCTGTCTCTGTCTCACTGTCTCTCTGTTTCTCTATCTCTCTGTCTCTCTCTCACACATGCCTTTGCAGTCAAGTAAGCTTATCAGTCTAATAACTTTTTTTTATATTAAAGATAAGAAAATACAGTAAATCTCAAAAACTAATTTTATTTCTGGAACGTATTCACACAAGGAGCAAGAATTAAGTTTACCCCTTTAAAACAGAAAAACAATGTTTTAGTGAAGTTGTGGTTGACTCTTTTATTGTAGGACCAGGAGATACCCACATTTGTATGCTGGCGATGTATTTTGCTTGACTTTAAATGAAGGAATCCCATAACAATTTGGCTTTTTGTAAATAAACACCTTACAAGAAATTATATTTTTAGTGACTTAGAAAGTTAAAACAAACCCAAAGTCAAACTTAAAATATCAGAAGGTCAGTCTTTCAAACAAGCTAATTTAATTATTTTACATAAGTTGCAAAGTGCATAGATGCTTTGAACTGGCGAAAGCTAATTTGGCTATATTTTGCCCCTTTTTTTCCTTTCAATTTCTGTTTTCTCTTCAACTGCTATTATATAAATTATCTGGAAATATGCTTGAAAAAATTATATGTTCAAGCATATGGCTTATTTTCTCTAATAACTATATGTGCAACTCAAATTTATCTGTACCTAATTTTAATCTTTCTTTTGATCCTGAGAGATTCATAGGCTACTACATGACCTAACCAAGGTTTATATATTTTTTTCTCCAAGTTGATGGAGATTTAATAGTCTAAATTTAAGTTCTATTGCACCTGAAGTGAAGCTATAAACCCCTGAACTTAATTTTCTTTTAAAGAAAATATTTCCTCAATAGAGTTTGAATTTGTCAATCAAATCTACCTCCGTTTTTCTTTTTCTTTTTCCTTTCTCCTTGAAATAACTTTTCTTCTCTAAGCATTTACATAGTTATTGAGTCAAAACAGACCATCACTTTGCAAAACTTGTTTGTGATGTAAGTGGAGAAGCAAAAGAAACATGCAATGTTATGGGGCTCCTGGGTGGCTCAGTCAGTTGAGCATCTGACTTTGGCTCAGGTCATGATCTCAGGGCTTGTGACTCAGAGACTAGAGTCTGCTTCAGATTCTGTGTCCCTTGCTTGCTCTGTGCCCCCCCACCCCCACCCTTTGCTCATGCTCTCTCTCTCTCTCTTTCTCTCTCTCTCTCAAGAATAAATAAAACATTTTAAAAAAAGAAACATGCAATGTTACAGTTCACTGTATGATAAACCATGTAATCTAATAGATATTTTTTGAAGAATTGGTTTATACTGTTTTCTAAAGAATTGTAAATCAGTAGAGGGGCACCTGAGTGACTCTGTCGATTAAGCATCTGACTTTGGCTCAGGTCATGATCTCAGGGTGACTGTTTATCATCAATGTCTTGATGTTATCCAACTTTATAATATTTGGTGATCCAATAGAACAATGTTGTCTGTTTCGTCCTCATTTACACTCCTCTGATTATGGAGAAATTGAGGATCTTTGTTATAAATTCATTTGCCACATGTCTTCCTTCTTTGAAAAACTGATTTCTTCATAACTCATATTTGGACTTTTCTTTATATTAGCTTTTTATATATTCAGGTTCATCAATTTTGCCTTCAAAAATATTGTCAATATTTTCTTTCAGACTCTAATATTTCATCTTGAAAAATGTCTTTCATTATATAGTAGTATTTAAAAAAATTTAATGTTTATTTTTGACAGAGGGAGAAAGAAAGAGAGAGAGAGAGAGACAGAGCATGAGTGGGGGAGGGGCAGAGAGCGAGGGAGACACAGAATCTGAAGCAGGCTCCAGGCTCCGAGCTCCCAGCTGTCATCACAGAGCCCAACGTGGGGCTCTAACCCACGAACCGTGAGATCATGACCTGAGCTGAAGTCGGACGCTCAACCGACTGAGCCACCCAGGCACCCCTATAGTAGGTTTTTTAAAAACTGTTTTTCAATGTTTTATGTTACCAAACTGTCAACTTTATTGCCCACTATTTTAATCAAACATACAATTGAGAATATTCTTATGTTTTGGAAAATTACTTTGGAACACAATTTTCCTCTTTATTTTAAAAAAGCCAGTGGAGAAAGATGGAGTGGACAAAAAGGCCAATATATGACCATACTCATAGTAACATTTGGATACAGGCTATGCCTTCAGAATACCTCCACATTCATAATCATGTAATATACACGTATTCTCTCACCTAACAAACATTTTAAAATATGTATCTTATATAAATAACCTCAACTAAATCATTCTAGAATACATCAAAACTTTATTTATAACTGTAAACACCCAGAAAAACTAAAATAGGTGTAAATTGTATAGATTTATTTGCTTATAAGACAGATATGAAAATTTACAAGTCAAATTGAAAGAGAATCAACATCTGCATCTTTTAATTGAGCAAAATAATAAACCCAGGAAGGCTTATCAGCATCCTTTCTCCTTGGCTGGGAAGTTTTTAGGGCATTATTTCCAGATGATATATTAACATTAATCATTTTAGTACTGTTAGTTTGGTAGTTTGTTCTGTACCATTTCTTTTACCTCGTGATTCATCTTGGACTCAGTTTTCACATTTTGTTTTATTTTGCTGGAGTACGTCCTGTAATAATTTTTCAGAGATTTATATTTGGTAAATTTGAATCCTTATATCTCTCTCTTTTCCTGCCGTATTATTATTCACATATTGTAGTTATTCTTATTATGTCCTGCCGTATTTTTATTCACATGTTATAGTTATCCTTATTATGTGAGATGTTCAGCTCATTACCATAAAAGTGGTAGTCAGGATATTATGATCTACCTTGAGCCTCTTCAGTTAACCTATAGCTAAAGCACAACAAAGTGATTAAGAGATATATAACATAAGCCCAATGGCTGAGTTGAATGGAAATGAAGTCAACTTTATTACATCATAGTTAAAACTAGGAAAAAAATGCAAAATTATGCCCCAAAGTTTTCTACTAGATCTATAGTAGCAATCAATTTTAGAAGATACAGTTTCATATCAAGCACACACTGTATTCATCGTATAGAAGACATCAGTTGGGTGGGAGCCCATGGCAGAAATGTCCCAGCATGAAGACTCCTGTCAAAGATAAGAGAAAGCTGCTCATGTCTTTTAGCACATTGTGCATTGACCAAATATCTATCATGTGAAGAATAATGGGCGAAAGAATTACATGGAAGCAGAGGCATTTTTCAAGGCTAATTTGGAAGTGACATGATTTAGTGGAATCCTCAACCTGACTGTGAAATTTCAAAGAAACTTCACCTTGATACTTTTCCAGCTTTAGGGAATTAATGAATATCAAGAGAGTGGTACTGGCTGTCAGTTAACTTTGTCCATGCCAAGTGAGGCATTTTTCAGATATATGCTGGGAGAAGATTCTCTAGGTGGCTGTTTACCATTCAGTTATAAACATTTCATTAAACATTCTCCAGGACTGCACCCATGAAGACCCCCACAAAAGAAATGACACCCTCTTCACCCCTTTCCTTCCTACCTCTCATGTGAATTCTCTCCATCTGCTGCCCTCATGCTGTTACTCTTGTAATTGCAGCATAATTTGGCTGTACGGAAAATGATTGTACTGATTCTTAGTCTTCTTTCTGAGAACATTGTCAGTCAACCTGCATGCTGGTAGGTTTTATTTGTTTATCTTGTTTTGTTTTGATTTTCGATCCAAAATCACTTTGAGTGTTTAACTAGTTATCTTTCTTATAACCTGTTACACTCCTACATTCTCTAGTATGCTTATAAAGATATTGTTTATTCAAGAAAATAACAATTGAAATTTTCTTTAACCTTAGTTTTGTTGGATATTGAAGGGAAAATTATAGCTTTTCTTTGAACATGATTGTTCACTCTGAATTTATGGCTAGAGATTGCTCGACTTGGTCTCTATTTCTGCTTACAGAAATAGGGATATCCTATATTGCCAAGAAGAGAATGATCATGACTGATTATTCATTTGGTGCAGGTACCTCATTTTTCCTGCTTGTTTCCAGGCATTCACAGGCCAGGATCCCTCTTTATCTCAAGATTCGTGTTGGTTTCTCAGAAATAGGACAAGTATGATCTATATTCTGGTATTGTAGCAATGGGAATAGTGTCTAAAATAAGGCCAAATAACCTATCTGCCCATATTTAAAGACCCACATAAATATTGATAGTTGCCCCAGGGCACTGTTCTGATCTTATATCCACTATTAAACAAGCTGTGTGCCTTTGGAACTCAGCATCCCTCTCTCTCTTTCTTCAGCTGTGCATGCCTTATAGAGGGACTTCCTCCATGGATTGGATTGTACTGTTTTCTAAGGCTACATAACAGATTGCCATATACTTCGTCACTTAAAAACCAACCATTTATTATCTCAAAATTTTATTGTTCAGAAGTCTGACTAGGTCTGACTGGATACTCAGCTTTGGGTCTTGCAAGGCTAAAATCAACGTGTCAGCTAAGTCATGTTCTTTCTTTCTGAGGAAGAATCCCCTTCCCAACTCATTCAGGCAGTTAGCAAAATACGATTCCATGAGGTTTAGGACTGAGGCCCCCATTCACTCTCTGTAAACCATTCATGGTCATTCTCAACCTTAAGAGATCACCTATTGTCTTTGAATCATGACCCTGTTCATCTTCAAAATCACTAATGGTACCTCAAATCTTTTGTGTGCTCCAAATCGCCTAGACACTGTCTTCTGCCACAAGAAAGAGAGAGTTTACTGCTTTTAAGGGTTCAGAAAATTGCCGTGGATGCACCCTGGATAATCCTTTTTATTTCTGATCAACTGCATCATACAGCGTAATGACACAATTATGGGGATGATATCTTATTCATAGATGCTGGAGATTATGATGGGGCATCTTTGAGTGGGCAATTTAGAAATTCTGCCTCTCGGGGCGGCTCAGTGGCTCAGTTGGTTGCCCGAACCCCACCTACTCTTGATTTTAACTCAGGTTATGATCCCAGGGTCATAGAATTGAGCGCCATATTGGGATCCGGGCTGAGCATGGAGCCTGCCTAAGATTCTCTCTCTCTTTCTCTCTCTCTCCCTCTCTGCCCCTCCCCCCCACTCATGCTCTCTCTCTCTCCCAAATTAATAAAATAAAATAAAATAGAAATTCAGCCTATTACACTAACCTACTGTGTTCTCTCACTTTCACGATTCTTCCTAATAGTGGTTCACCAGCAGAAGCTATTCCTGTTTTTTGGCATTGATGTGGATACATTTAATTAGCAGTGGATGAGAAGGGCTGGGAACAGTTTGTGGCTAAATAAGAAAAGGGCTTATTGCCAAGATCTAACAAGAGAACTTTAACTTTTAGCCAAGAAGATGCCATCAAAGCAAAATGTGCTCAACCTGCCACAGGGACACAAAATTAAATTATTTCTTTGAGCATTCAAATGTGAAATACAATTTGGTATCATTTACATCATATGCTTGGTAAAGAAAGGAAAAAGAAAATTATTTTATTGACTAAAGAGGACAGGCCAGTCACCAAAACTTTAAAGTTCACAAAAAATTAACATTTATTGTTAATATTGGAAAATTGAATATTTTTAATCTTACATAATTTTTTATTTTAAAATTTTTAAATAACTTTTAAATGCAGATGATCTTTGTCAATTCTCTTGGTTATTGTGATGTTTGTTTACAACCTTCCATAACTTCAAGAAAAATGTACAAATAATTAAAACATGTGTTTTCACACACATACACACACAGAGGCCAATATAGTTTATGTGTCCAACCATTCTATAATTTTCCCTATTCTTTCTACGGGCTATTTTAAGCAATAATTTTCTGAATATTGCACCTTCTCTGCTATGATCCTGATAGGCTAATTTAGGATCGCATCTATATGTTGTATATTTCCACTTTAAGGCCACTGTCTTTATTTTCTTTAAAAAAAGAAACATAATCGAGTTAATCTGATGATAGATTTTAAAAATGCAAACAGTAAATCTACTTTATTGAAAATTTACTCAAAGCCACATAGGTGACAAGTAATTGAAGCCACATCTGAAAAGCTATTTGAATTCTTGCCACCTTAGTATAATAAGAATATTATGAAAATTGAGAAAGCATAGGAAATAACAATCTTCTTGAAAATATTATCTCTTCAAAATGTTGAGGAAATTGCATTTATAGTTCTAGTAATAGCAAATTGTATGAATACCTCAGTGAATGTGGCAGAATGGCAAGGAAAATAATCAATAAAGTTGGCGAATATAACTTTGAAAGAATAAACATGATATTATAAAAATTTAAATTCAAGACTTAAAACAATTGTCTCACACTTCAGTGTGCACAGGGATCTTTGTGGATGCTGCTTTAAAATGGAGGAAAAGCGAATGCATTCTTCAGAGAATCTGATTCATATACCCCAAAATGGGAGCTAAGAAACTTGATTATAGGAGTACATATCTCAAAATACTCTAGAAAAGAACACTGAAGGACCATTTTTGTTAAACACCGACCAGAGAGGTTTGAAGAAAATAGCTGTAAATTTAATACTACTCAAATGCAAACAAAATTAATATAACATTTCCAATCCTTGCTGGTAAGAATGAAAATCTGCTATCATATTATTGACCACAAATAAATAGAGTTGTAATGCTATATGTAGTAATACAGAAGGATTGATTATAAAATTATTTTTATGATGAAAATAAAAGAAATCAACTAGTTAAGTTTTAAATTCTTGAAAATAGAAGTTGGTAGGTTTTATCTACAAACTATAAATTACCTACTAGAGAAATAAAAGTTTAGTTGATAGAGGATAAATGATATAGAAAGCTTGGGAGAGAGGAGTGAGGAGAGAGATCCATTCAGAGAGCAAGAGGGAGGGAGGGGAAGAGAGAAAGAGAGAGGACTGCAAAAATTACAAAGCACACAGAGAAAAACGTACAGCTCTAGAGAACTAGGAACTGTAGTTCTTGGTAGCAAGGACAAAAAGAAGATAAAATCCTCAGACGTTCACCACAGCTGCCTACTGCACACTTCAGTTGGAGGATTTCTGCTTAGTGATGCATTTTTCTTGTAGCTTTTATCATAAAAATTTATTGAAAAAGTGGTTATTGTGGCCAGTGGTGATGGTGATTGTGGGTGTGATGGTATTATATTATCTTTTTGAACAAAGTGTCTGAAAGAAAAGGCGTTAATCTATTTTCACCCATTTCTCTCATTTAATCAATCTATTTAGAATTACACTTTTATTTTTTTTAATTAATTTATTTATTTGGGGAGAGAGAGAGAATCCCAGTCAGTCTCGACACTGTCAGTGCAGGCTTGATATGAGACTCAACCTCACAAACCATGAGATCATGACCAGAGCTAAAATCAAGAGTTGCCTAACCAACTAAGCCACGCATACTTTTCAAATCTAGATCCTATCCTCCTTACTGATCTTTCCCTGCCACATACAATCTATATGTGCATCTACATTTTTCTTATATTTTAATAAGCTATTCAAATTATGAGAAGGAGGGGAACCATCTGATGTATGTGACATAAATTTATTGAGTTGCAGCCCTCACCACACTTGCTACTGATGGTAGAAACAGGAGTGTCGAGAGTTTAAGCTCTTCTTTTCATCCCACTGCCTTTCGCCTTTCCAAGATTCAGGACAGAACTATTCTGTTTCATCTCTATGGTTTCCATGAGTATTTCAATAAGGCTAATTCATGCCGATTCATCCACAGACAATGTATCAAACTTGATGTGAATAGTATCAGCATGGGTCAACGTGCTGTGGTTCATTACTGTGTTTTTTGTATCTTTGTTCATACAAAGAGCTTCTGTTCACTCCTTTTAATGGCTTTATACTACCTTTATATTCAAAAATCACAACATACTGGTCAATGCTTTATGTGAGGAATTTAAAGTTGCTTCCACCTTTGATTGCTATGGACATTGAGACAGTGGACATTTTGTGTATCAGATATCTCTGGCTATATACATAGTTATGGATTTGCTGTTTCACAAATGTGCATGATTCAACTTTACTAAATGTTGGTGATAGGCCTCCAAAATTATACATATTTATGCTTCCATCAGCAGCATATGACAGTTCACATTACCACAGTCTCATGAAAATTTTATTTTGGCTGACTTTTAAGTTTTGGGATACTGATGTGGAATAATACCTCATTTTTAAGCGACATTATGCTGATTACTGATAAAATTATGTGTTTATTAGAAATTCAGGTTTCTATGTATATAAGCTTTTTAAAAATGTCCTTCCCATTTTTTGTTAGTTTTTATTTTTCTAATCACTTTGAGGAGCTATTTATAAATTATGGAGGCTCAGCTTTTGCTAGCTATATATTTTAAAAATATCTTTCTGCTTTTGTGCTGGTCTGTTTTCTGTGATTATGGTGTCAAGTTCAGGACTATTCTGATTGGTCAGTCAGGGATCTCACCACCAATATACTGAAAAATGGCCTGACACATCATTGGCAGCTGCAAAAAAAAAAAAAAAAAAAAAAAAAAAATGCAGTAAAAACCTTAAAAGATAGAAACTGATTTTTATAAAATGAAAATATTTAAGGAAGATATAAATGGAATATTTTTTTTTTACTAAACTGATTCCCTGAATTTTAAAAATTCATTTTACACATAAAAGTGTTGAATGTATCAGGACTTTTATTTTTTGTTAAATTTTTTAAGTGTTTATTCATTTTCGAGAGACAGAGCATGAGCAGGGGAAGGGCAGAGAGAGAAGG
Source organism: Puma concolor (assembly GCF_028749965.1). Classification (NCBI taxonomy): domain Eukaryota; kingdom Metazoa; phylum Chordata; class Mammalia; order Carnivora; family Felidae; genus Puma; species Puma concolor. The sequence goes on along the minus strand of NC_141667.1, from coordinate 19,102,094 downwards.
AGACCCAGAATCTGAAGCAGGCTCCAGCCTCTCATCTGTCAGTACAGAGCTCTACAAAGGGCTCGAACCCACAAACCGTGAGAGCATGACCTAGACAGAAGTCAGAGGCTCAACCGACAGAGCCATTCAGGCACCCACTTTTTATTATTTTTTTTAGGTTTATTTATTTATTTAGAGAGGGGGAGGGGCAGAGAGAGACAGGGAGAGAGAGAGAGAATCCCAAGCAGCCTCTGCACTGCCAGCACGGAGTCCAATGCAGGGCTCCAACCCAAGAACCATAAGATCATGACCTGAGCTGAAACTAGGGTCAGACATTTAATCACACTTACTTGACTAAGCCACCCAGGCAACCCAGTCAGCATTTTTAGATTCATCCTGAAACAAGTCCCCAGGTTTAATCACCTGATTAATATATGAGCCCCTGAGCCCCTCTTATGAAGGGGCCCCTCTTATGAAGCCCTCTTATGAAGGCTAATACTGAGCCCCTCTTGTGAAGCTGTTTCAGTGCTGGTCATTGAGTTCCCAAGAGTTCCCTGTCCCTGTCCTCATGAAGCTAAGAGTCTAAGAGATAGCCTAATGAGATAGCATGAGATATTAATGACTAATCTCAGAAGTATAAAAATATAAACTGAGGCTCAGTCCGTTAAGTGTCAGACTTCAGCTCAGGTCATGATCTCACAGTTCATGGGTTCAAGCCTCATGTCAGGCTCTGTGCTGATAGCTCAGAGCCCAGAGACTGTTTCAGATTCTGTGTCTCCAGCTCTCTCCGCCCCTCGCCCGCTCTCTCTCTCTCTCTCTCTCTCTCTCTCTCTCTCTCAAAAATTAACATTAAAAATTTATATATATATATATAAACTGAGGGGTCTATAAAAACCTATAGGTAATATGAGATCTCGTTTATTTGTTTTCACCATGTTTTCAATGCAATCTTCAAATTCAAATATAAAAAAAAATACTAAATCACAGACAGAACGATCTTCATTCTTTTTTAAATGTTTATTTTTACATAGAGTGTGCAAGCAGCCGACGGGCAGAGGCAGAGGGGACAGAGTAGCTGAAGCAGCCTCCATGTTGACTATAGCCAGCCAGATGCAGGATTTGAACTCACAAACCTTGAGATCCTGACCTGAGCGGAAGTTCCCCGTGCTCTACAGCCTGAGCTACCCAGATGCCCAAGGAATTGTCACTCTTTAAAGTGTACAGTGCTGGGGTGCCTGGGTGACTCGGTTGAGCGCCGGACTTCAGCTCAGGTCATGATCTCGGGGTTGGTGGGTTCGAGCCCGACGTTGGGCTATGTGCTACCAGCTCGGAGCCTGGAGCCTGCTTTGGATTCCGTGCCTCCCCCACTCTCTGCCCCTCCCCTGTTCATGCTCTGTCTCTCTCTGTCTCAAAAATAAATAAAAACATTAAAAATTGTTTAAATAAATAAATAATAAGGATTTTTTTTTTCTTTTCTTTTTTTTTTTTTTTTCAACGTTTATTTATTTTTTGGGACAGAGAGAGACAGAGCATGAATGGGGGAGGGGCAGAGAGAGAGGGAGACACAGAATTGTAAACAGGCTCCAGGCTCTGAGCCATCAGCCCAGAGCCCGACGTGGGGCTCGAACTCACGGACCGCGAGATCGTGACCTGGCTGAAGTCGGACGCTTAACCGACTGCGCCACCCAGGCGCCCCAATAATAAGGATTTTAAAAATGAAGTGTAAGTGCTTGCTTCAGCAGCACATATACTAAAGTGTAGAGATCTTTGTAGGAGTAATCAATTATATATAGTCTTCTAGGTACCACTGCATTAAATCATAAGGACAAAAGAAGAGTGAAAGATAAAATAAAATATTTTAAATAAAAAAAAGTATAATGCATAACATCAGGATACCGTGGTAAAGTTTTATGCTCCAAGAATTTCATCCCTTCTTTTAATCAGTTAATAAACAACAGCAAAACCCTGAGTGTATAGATGTACAAAAGCATTCCATTAAATCACAAATATTTAAATTCTTTTTAATTTTTTTTAAAATAGTGGACATGTCAATTTTATTATTCTATATTGTTAGTCTTCTGTTGAGGATTTTTAGATTTTATTTTTGAAGTTGAGGGAAATTAAATGTACATTACACTACACTATAATTTTTTCCAGATGCCCCATAAGCTATGAAAAGTATGAGATAATTCGTTTTAAGAAAATCCCTCTGTCTCTAATTTTGGATATTATATTTATTATTTTATGTGTTTGGATCATCTGTTCAGACCTTCCGTGTTTTACCTGAAATCTACGAAATCAAATGTAGCTGGCATTTCTGTATAGATATTTCTGTAAGTTAAGGAAAATGATTTATAGAAGAGTGTGGTTTTCTAGAGCTGTCCATCCAGACGAAAAGCATATTGAAATAGCCCAGGATTCTTCTATTCATTCCTTCTACAAATATTTAATGAGCACTTATTATGAATCATATACTCGACTAAAACTTAAAAATATGTAATTTATACAAATTTATACGTAAATTACATACAATTTATGCATATTTTCAGAGCTTGTCTCGAACAAGCATATATTAATAGGCAAGAAAGATAATAAACCAGCTGTGATAAAATGGTGCATGGTTTTAATAGAGGATAAAATGTTATTCTTCTTGAACATATTGCAATGTAGTATCTAGACAGTGGAATCATGGGTAGGATTCCTTATGAAAGTGACAATGAGTCCAATAATAATGTGAGTTTGCCTGGCGTGATAGATTAAATTATTGCCCCAAGTCTTCACTCCCTTTTTGTAATAAAATTCTTAACATTTGCCTTATGACTTTAAAGTGCCTCCAGGAGAGAATGCAAATATTAAAACCACATCACATTGATGAGGGCCTGGCCAGATGATTACTGTGGCCAATTATAGGATGTTCGGAAACATGGCATGAACTTCTGCTTAAAATATGCTTTTGTAGCTTTTATTTTGTGCTTTGGCTTAGCTCTTATCTTTCCACCAACTACCTTGGAAAGAATATAACCCAAGGGGCTGCGAATCCCCAAATGGGTGACTTATGGAGCACACCTAAACCAAATATGTAACCATAAGTGAGAAATATAAATGCTTGTAGTTGTGTGCCATTGAGATTTGGGATTTGTTGTGAAGCATTATCATTACACACACCTAAAAAAATATGTCAACAATAACATCAGTGTTAGATAATTCTGCAATGAGGAAATTCTGTGATAAACAATGTGGGGAAAAAATTGAACACTGTGAAGAGTACAGAAAGAAAAAAAAAATCCAAATAAAAAAAGTATCAAGGTCGATCATGTTAATACATATAATTGTTATTATTTACTGAATGCTTGCCATATGCCAATGTAATTTAAAGTGCTTTTATATATAACTAAGCATGATCTATTTTGATTAGTGTTTTTATTACATATCTTTTTTTCCACCCCATTTAACATATTTTAGATTTATATGGAAGTTGTAATGGTTATAGGCAGCATAAAATTGCTTTGTTTTTAAAATCCACTATGGCAACCTTTTTATTTTAGTTAGTGGTTTAATTCATTTATAATTATTCTAATTACTGATACACTTGTGTTCAAATACACTTTTATTTTTATGATTTTTCCCCTCCTTTCCTCCATTCTTTCAGATGTACTATTTTTTAAAATTTTTCCATTTTCCTTTCTGATAACTTGTTAGTTATTGATTGTTTTATTTTTACTTAATTATTTACCTAAAACTTATAAGATACAACCTTGAGTCATTTAAAGTAAAATAAAATTAAAATGTTTCCACATTGCAGAAAATGCAGGTGTATTAGAATTCTTAGAACACTTTGTTTCCAAATATTTCCCCATACCTTTTGTTCTTATGTATGTACTTTAATTAATGTGTGTCTGTATATACATACATATACAGTTGATCCTTGAACAATGTGGGGGTTAGGGGTATTGACTGCAGTGCAGTTGAAAGTGTGCATATAACATTTGACTCCTGAAAAACTTTACTAACAGCCTACTGTTGACCAGAGCTTTACCAGTAACATAAACAGTCGACTGACACATATTTTGTACACTATATGTATTACATGCTGTATTCTTACAATAAAGTAAGCAACAGAAAAAATGTTAAGCAAATCAAAAGAACGAGAAAATACATTTACACTACTGAACGGTGTTTATTGAAAGAAAATCTGCATACACGTGGACTCACAGTTCAAATCTAAGTTGTTCAAGGGTCCACTGTATATATAGTTTATGCATATAGTGTATGCATAAGTATATATAAAGCTCCATAAGACATGAATATTTCTTGCTAATTTTTTGATCCACCCTCTTATCTACTCAGAATATCACTCCTCATGTCTTTTCTGTATCCCCACGGTTCTCTCTGTCATTGTTTTCCAATGCTAGAAAATCTTCCAGCAGTATTTCCTTTCATCAGAGCCTTACACAGCTGACTTCTCCCAGCTTTTGTCTTCCTGAGAATTTACTTTGTCTTCATTTATGAATGATGTTTTCACAGGGTATTGAATTCGAGGTCGGCATTTCAAAGATGCCAGTGTGCCGCTTCTATTGTTTCTTTGGGGGAGTCTTTGAAGGTAATTGCCTTTTTACTGGCTTCTTTATTTTATTTTCTGGATGCCTTTATAATTTTCCTTTGTCTTTGTTTCTGGCAGTTTCACTATGATATTTTGGTTTCTGGGTTTTTTTTCCCTCCCTTTCGGTTTGCTTTTGGTTATTTTCTTGTTGCATGCCTGCCTATTTTTGCCTAAGACCCAGAAATTACATTTGAAACATTGCATGACAATTTAAAACTCTAATTGTTTTTTCCTTTAAAAATGTTTGTTTCAAGAGTCAATTAAGCATCTGCAGTTTACCTAAACTGACACTGACACGATCTGAAGCTGGCGTCAATTACAGAGAGTCTGGGCTCCTTTCCATTCATCCAATCTAACGCATATCACTGGAGGGTCCCAATCAAAATTTTGGTATGTAATCCAGGACCCTTCTCTTAGACTGGCCTTGAATTCCAATTTCTGTTCTCTCATCAACACTGTGCAACTGTTCAAAACACTGTCAAGTTCCTCAGTCTCCCCACTTCGGGTGACTTCAGCTTCTCAGCGTCCCATCCTCCTTAGAGTGAATCCTTGATTGGAAAAGTGGAGTCAGGAGGCTGCCTCAGCAATCCGGGCTTCCCTTCCCTCCAGGAGAGTGGACCCGTAGGACTTCAGGAATGTGAACTTCACGATGAGTGTGCTTAACAGTATATGTTATTTTTCAGTTGTTTCTGCTTAGACGTCTGTTCCATTCCTCATTTCCCTGTAGCTTTGAGCATGCAAAACAAATTCAAAAGGCATAAAATTATAACACAGAGATAAGATAATGATAGGCACACAGTTCCTACATTTTGGTGAAAAGTTCATTACAGAGTATTGTGGAAGAAACATTCCCTTCCCTTATAAAATTAAATTCATAATAAAATACACGACTTAGAGTGTGATTTTAACATAAGCTAATTTACAATTCTGGACTATACCATAGATATTTAATGAATGTTTGTTGGAATAGAGTAATTTTAACTCAAAGCATACTAAACTGATTTCATAGTCATTTATTTCCATACTATCTCTAACACCAAACATCTGTTTTACAAATTGCTTTGCCCAAAAGTATAGGTTAAATATATTACTGGCCCAAAGTAAAGGCTTAGTAATTGTTTGTTTCATGCCTTATTTTCAATTTATAGATTTAAGCTTAGTTTTTATTTTATCCTTTTGCCTATAGGAAGTGCTTAGTAAGTGTTGATTAAAGGAACTTGAGGATAATTTAAGTGAAAATAATAAGACTGTTCTAAGGTATGTTGTAGTAAGATGCTTTGGATTTAAGTAAAAGAAAACAAGGCTTCCTAAAAACAAAACATTGGAATGACAGAGAATAGGAAACCCTTCAAAAAAAGTAGGTAAACTGTATTACACATCCTTTCAGGAAGGACATATAAACTGTGTGAGAAAGGAATTAATTTCTTTTAGGTACTGGGGTCAGCGTGACTCATCTTCATCTACCACCCACTCATGTTCAGCCCAACTCAGGATTCCCAGGAGAGAGGGACAGAATCTGACCATACCCGGTTGAGTCATGTGATTTAATTGTCATATGTGCTGTTATATGTATTGTACTGAAACTCAGTAATAGGTTATTGTGGAGTTGGTATATCTGTATATACATAACCGTTGTCTTGATCAATTCTGCCTGTTTCATGACAAAGTACCATAGACTATCTAGGTGACTTAAAAAGAACAGAAATTTAGTTTTCACAATTCTAGAGGGTGGAGGTACAAAAACATGGCACCAGCATGGTCTGTTTGTGATGAGAGCCCTCTCCAGGGTTGCCAACTTCTCACTGGATCCTCACACAGGGGAAAGGCTGAGGAAGCTCTCTCAGGTCTCTTTTAAAAGGGCACTGATTTAGGGGCTCAGTCACTTAAGCATCCAACTTCAGCTCAGGTGATGATCTCATGACTCCCATGGGTGTGAGCCCCACATCAGGCTCTGTGCTGACAGCTCAGATCCTGGAGCCAGCTTCAGATTCTGTGTTTCCCTCTCTCTCTCAGCCCCTCCCCTGCTCTCTCTTTCTTTCTCTCTCAAAAATAAATAAAACATTAAAAATAAAATAAAAGGGCATTGATTTCATTCCTGAGGGCTCCATCATCATAATGTGATTATCTCCCAAGGGTAATTCTGTGTATTCTAGTCAACATGTTCAGGTACACGATCTTCATTACATTAGTCTGTTTAAATTCAAATTATTTTTGTATATGATAATGAGCTTTATTCCAACGTAATAGTAGCATTAAGGAGCACCTCAGTGGTTCAGTCAGTTAAGCATCCATCAGTCTCTTGATTTCAGCTCAGGTCATGATCTCACAGTTTGCGAGTTTGAGCCCCACATTGGGCTTGTGCTGACAGTACAATGCCTGCTTGGGATTCTCTCTCCCCTGCTCTCTGCCCCTCCCCTACTCAAGCTCGCTCTCTCTCTCTCTCTCTCTCTCTCTCTCTCTCTCTCCCTCTAAAAATAAATAAACACTAAAAAAATAGTAGCCTTAAACCATTTACAATTAAGTCACATGGAGTGTTTTCTTGAATATATGTGCCATGAAAATCTGTCTGGTAATTAATAGAATAGATAAATAAAATTATATCTTAGAGTATTCTGAGGAGTACTGAAAACAATCTATCTGTTCTAGAGGTGATATAGTGTAACTGGAACCTGGAAATCATAATTTATCAGATATGTAACTATTGGAATACTACTTAAGGGGCACATGGGTGGCTCAGTTGGTTAAGCATCTGACTTTGAAATCGGCTCAGGCCATGATTTCATGGTTTGTGAGATGGATCCCCGCATCAGGCTCTGTGCTGACAGGTAGAACCTGCTTGGGATTCTCTCTTTCCCTCTCTCTCTCTCTCTCTCTCTGCCCCTACCCTGCTCTCACCCTCCCTCTCTTCCTCCCCCTTTCTCTCTCTATCTCTCTCTCAACATAAATAAACTCCTAAAACTTTTCAAAAATACTACTTAATTTCCTTAAGCCTTATATTCCTCATCTATAAAATGTTAATAGTGATAAAACTTACACTATAGAACTGTACAATGAATTAAATGAAATAATATTTTTAAGCTGCCTAAGGTTTGCTGTAGTAGTAAGGACATACTAAATTACTGGAGCTAAGTTAAATAATTAACTTAATATTTAATTATCATATAATTCAACTGTATAATTTAATACTTAAATATACTTAAATTAGCATTTATTACTAGTATTGTTTAACTCACTAGTACTGACACTTACTCTGGTCACTGAGTGAGGCCGCTGAACTCTTTTCTAATGGGAGGTGCAGTCTACCAAAAACACCTTGCATTATAAATATCATGTTCACACATTAGCACTATATAGTTTTAGGCAGAGAGAAAATTCTGCAGCATAGATCCATCAAGATGAAATGTTTGATTTTCTATTAAATGTGTACAGAGCTCACATGTGAAATCACATTTTCTAATTCTCTTACTGGACAATGTTATCACATGCTTGCCATCATCAGACCCCAAATAGACATCTGTGCTTCCTGGGGTTTTTAATGGATATATATATATATATATCCCTAGCAAGGCAGTGTGACCCTTATTACTGGTGAAATAGGTAGAAAGGATTTCACTATTCAATATCAAGAGCAGTTGCCTCTATAATGTTCAATGCAGAGAAAATGTAAAAAGACATCAGCTTTAAGCACAAGACCAGTATCGGAACTCACAATGAAGGTTCTAAATGACAGTAACTCATCGAATCAGGTGAACCATTTGATATCTGACAACTTTAAGGTGGTGTTAAACCACAGGAAATTGAAACATTAAACTTTCTGGTAGTTACAAGCCATGATGGCCCTAACAAATCACCACAGGATATTTCCAATGACACATAATAGCTCATAATTCGTATCCCTGAAAGGAGAAAGAGCTGAGGCTTTTGTTGTTGCCGCATGTGTTTCAGTGGTCTCCATGCTCTCTCCTCCTTTGGCACTTGTGCTTAGAAATGTATGGAGCTACTGCATACTTACCGTGTGAGGAGGAAGACTTTGAGAAATTAATACACTGCAGGCCAAATTGTTTTGTAATGCAGGTGATCTTAGGTGAAAAATTATGCCTCAAAATATTTCTGTTTTCATTCTTTTTTGGCAGCCCTAATATAAACTCGGTGTCTTCTGAAATCCACATAATAAAAAACAGATTGCGTTTCCTAAAACTAGGTGCACAGATCTATAAATAAGTGTCTCAGGAGACAATTTTTGTACAATAGAGAGTCACTTTAAAAAAGAAAAGATGTTGTACGCATCACCTCCCTTTACCAGAAAAATGTTCCTCCATCTAACTACTTTATTATTGTTGTATTAACATTAAAAGTAATATTATTAGTATCAGTGTCTTATATAAGTAAAGCTTTATAACCAATAGAACCTGAAATATTCTAATAGAAATTGCATAGTTTCATTTCATATTAAGTACAGTATAGAGTGATTTATGTACTGTATCTCATAATCTAATGTAAAATTTTAGTAACTATGATTAGGTTCCTGTGCAAATCACGCCTGAAACTTAAAGACACTTTTCAGGTCAAATTGTATGTGATACCCTGTAAAACTCATTTAAAGTATTTTCATTTTTTCATTCTGTTGTTTCTTTCAAACAAGACCTTGGGAATAATAATTGGAAGAGTCATTTATTCACATATTCATTCATTCATTCATTCATTCTTTCATGTTAAGGAGGCTTAGGGTTTTAAAGCACTGATAATGTGGTTTTTTTGGGCATCCATTCTATTTTTTCTGGAACTTAATCTTCAATTTAGCCAAAAACAACTTACTTTCAGAAAATTTTTTGACAAGTGAAAAGAAATAGCAGGGAATATTACTTTTTCCTGATTGATATTGGTAAAAGACTTCCCATCCAGACAACGGTGTATATGGGGTGGTGAGAAAATATGTATTTAATATGAAGACTATTGTTTGCAACATATTCATTTCTTATAGTGAAGATTTTAGACTATTTTTATTACTTACACGTTTAAAATAAAAAATGTAGTATATATTTTAAGAGACAATGAAAATATTACCCCACAGTGTTCAGTATATCTTTGAATATTAATTTTAAGGAGAGATCTTTTAAATAAGATCTTGTCTTTCAAATGAGACAAAAAATAAAACATTTAAGAGTAATAAGTAGTAATTTTTGTGGAAGAAAATACTACAGTATTTCTAACCACACAGAGTTAAGTACCATTACTAAAAACAAATAAAAAATTTGAAAACAGATTGCTTTTATAAATATTTATCAGCACATTTAATGAAATGTTTGTTTAATAAAAAAATGAAACAAATTTGTGTCGATGAATATGAAATCTTTCAACTTTGCAAATAATTACATTTCAAAGTATCTTAAAGCCAGTCAAGTGACTTTCTGCAAAATTCCAATGTTGTCTATTTTCAGTCACCAACAAACATTTTTGCAACCACTTAAAATATTAACGATACTTCTTGGATATAAATATTCACATTAAAATAAACGGAGTTGTTTATTTTAGTGAAGGGGCCATTTTTGAATAGTACGAAATTCAGTTCAGGAGTGTAAGAGCTCTTTTGTCACAAGAAATCCATGTGAAGCACACAGCTGTGGGGGGAGCAGCTCTTTAGTGATGAGAAAACAGAAAGCTAATCAGCTCCGGTAGTTGTGTGCACCTGGGGATTTCAGAACACCTGTGAAAGAATAGGGTGATCATTGGGGAAGAGTACGTTGGGTAGCAATTTACTTGCAAAGAAAGGCTGAGAAGCGAACAAGATGGCCCCAATCAAATTCTTAAAAATTCAATTTTTATTTAAAATAGCAGTCACAAGATTGCCAAAGTTAGCAGGTTTGTAAGAATTGTTCATGATGAAAATAAGAATTTCTGACATTGTATCACATCTGTATCAGTGTTCAACAAATTTTAGACATCAACATCACAAAAGTAAGAATAAAGTTGGTTTATGGAGTCTAACCTCGATCCTTGATCAAAGGTGCCAAGTTGCATTGACTGAAAGACCTAGATAAGTAGGGTGACTTTGTGTTTTTTGTTTCAGGATGCACATGTGGGTTTGCCAACTGATATATATGCACACTTAACTATCCATAAGGCAGCAGCATCTTAAACCACAGTGTTCTTTCAGTTTCTATGACAACATCTCTTTCAATTGGCCTCTTACCTCTTTAGCCACTTCTCTTCTTTCTTGATGTTGTTTTTTTATCTCTCCTTGACCTATGAGTCTTTTTAGCTTCTATTTTGTTGTTTGGATTTTCATGTTGCTGTTGGTATATTTTTGTTTGTTTTTAGGCCTCAATTCTCACGTAACGGACAAACAGTACCTCAAACACAGGATATTGTCTTTACATAAATGAAACCATACTCATTTTCTCTTTCATGTCTGGTTCATTTTGTTCAGTGTTATATTTGGGATATCTACTTCTATTGACATATGTAGTAATAGGTCATTTATTTGATTGATGTATAGCATTCCGTTCTAGGAATAATTAGTGTCTTTTACTGGCGGGCATTTGGAGAATTTGCAATGCTTTGGCCACTATGGACATTCTAAGATATACCTAATTGTAAACACATTTTTCTTGTGGATCTCTATCTCCATGTGGAATTTTGTGTCATACGTTCTGCTTTAATAGATACAGCCAGGGAGGCTTTCCATGTTGGTATAGATACTCCCACCACCAAAGTAGAAATTTGGCTTTTCCACCTCATCACCTTACTTGGCATTGGCTTTCTTTTTCATTTTTGCCATTCTGATGAGTACATTGTTGTAGTTGAAATTTTCCCTTTCCTCACAACTCTGTTAACCATTTTCATCTTTTGCCCGTGTCCATATTGGATTTTCTTTCTCATTCACTTTTCCCAATTGTTTGTATGGTCTGGATATACTTTACTGGAAACGTGAACAGTGTCATTGTCCCTAAACTGTACCTTACCTATTACTCTTTTAGTTGTGTCTTTTGATACAAGAAGTTTGTAACCTTAATGCAATGCAATTTATCAATCCTTTTTCTTTCTAGGTCAACGCATTTTGTTTCTTGTTTAAGAACATTTTGCCTACTCGGCGCCTGGGTGGCTCAGTTGGTTAAACATCGAACTCTTGATATCATCTCAGGTCTTGATCTCATGGTTGTGAGTTCAAGCTCCACATTGGGCTCCTCACTGGGCATGAAGCCTACTTAAGAAAAAGAACACTTTGCCTACTCCAAGACCACAAAGATATTATCTTTTCCTCCAAGTCATCATTGTTTGCTTTTCACATCTAGGTCTAAATCCATCTGAAATTAGTTTTTTGCGTCTGGTATGAAATAGTGGCCAAGATTGATTTTTTTGCTTTTTTGCCTGATAGATATCTGATTGACTCAGTTCTATTTACTGAAAACACCATCATTTCCTTATAGCACTACACTGTCACTTATATCATTAATCGGGACTGACATATATAGTCCTCTTCTTTAGAGTTGGAGAGTGTTGGTTTAAGAACTCACATTTAATTATGTCACAAAGTACAGTCTGAAGGGTAGATCTAATTGAAAAAGCACACAAGTAGGGGACATCACCCACAGAGCACAGAGCATGATGGTAATTGGAGTGAGATAGAGTGGAAAGAGGGAGGCTATGTATTTAAACCACAATTCCAATCTGATTTAAGAACTCTCCAGATATAGGACAGGAGCAGAAGTGCAAAAAAAGTCAGCAGTGAGTAACTTTAAGATTAGTATAGCAGAAGAGTAAAGTTGATTTTAAAATGCTTAATGACATGGTAAGTTTTATGTATATTGTCTATAAGTTTTTGTGTATAGCATAAGTAGGATTGTCCAGGCACAATTTGAAAAAACAAAACAAAACAACAACAACAAACCTGAACTCAGATTAGAGATCATTTGCATAGAGATGGTTATTGAAGTTTTGAGAGTGGGGGAAATACTGAAATTAGAGAATAAATAGTAAAACCAGAATATCAATATAACCATACTCCTTGTATTCATTCATTCTTCACAAATAATAGTTATTATAGTCAGATTTTGCCACCATGAGGATGGTTATATATTACCTATTAATCAAGAGTCAATTAGGGATGATTTTCTCTTCCATTTCATATTTGCCACATAAACCATTATGCATAGATCAGTATGCATGATTATAAAAGGGAAGGAGTCTATTTAGAAGTCTCGCACATCATTTAAATTTCAAATCTAATTCTATTTATTACAACCTTGCCAGTGAAAACACCACCACCGATAACGACAAAAAGTATTTTGTTTGCTATCATTCTTAGAAGAAATTGAACTGAAAATATTTCCATTCCTTGAGCAACTTGTAGCTTAAGGGATTGATTTATGCATTATTGGAGCAGGCAGCTGCTCTATTAATGTAATTTAAAGAAATCTAAGGAAGTCTCCCATGAATAAATTAACTCCCCGTTGGATCTTTTAAATTTCCAGCATTAGTAGTTTTCCCTGTGGTCTTTTTGTAGGAGAAGTATAGAGAGAGGCATTACATTTCCTTAGAGAGGTAACACATTATCTGGCTAATGAATTAACAGAGAACAATTCGTTGCACTTACCACCACTAGCCATAGTTGTACATTAGATATCTGGATTCTGAAGGGAGTTGTAAAGTAGAAAACTTGGCACCATAAGCAACAGGAAAAGTCAGAATAGTCAGAGAATTTAAAGGCAGAGTTTTTCATGTGGATTTTGAAGTTGTGGCAAGAAAGGTCACACAGAGAGAAACGAAACTGTGTGTGTGTTCATGTTTATGTATATGCAAACATACGTGCACACATACAAATCGGTTTATAATCCTTGTGTCATGTGTACTGGAACAAAATTTTATCCATCTTCTCCACATATGATAAACTTTACGATATTTATATTTACCTAAAACTTTGCAGTTTCTGAGTATGTAAAAATTAGGTACAATATTCACGTCTTTGAAATTTATACACTAAATTCTAATCTAAAACATAAATACTGGTGTTGCTATGTCACAGGCAAGCAATTGCACAAATTTTCCCTTATACAATTTCTGTTGATTAACTCTTTTGTTCTTTTATCTGTTTTTTTCTTCTTTCTTTTTTATCTGTTTTTAATCTCTTCATATTAATTCCATAGTTCATTTAAAAATAATATTCTGTTTGAAGGAAATGGATAGCAATTAATGGTTTAAAGGATTTGCACTTTTACTTAAAGGGGTATTATGACGAACTTTAAAATTTTACATCTAATATGAAATACCTCATTTTTCTGAATGTAAAGGAGACATTCCTATACAGCTATTTTGAGAAAATAAAACAAAACAAAAACATTTCTCAGCACCCTATTTTCCTATTGTTTCAATGACTATTTATTATAACTTTTTTTGTTGTTTTTTTCTATTCCTTCCTTCTCTGCTAGAACTTGTAATTTTGAAGGGCTAGGATTTGGGATTGGTTTACCACACTTCTTCATCTATAGTTTCTTTCTATAAGGTCTCATAAAGTGAAATGGTTTTAAAAGATCTCTACTGATGGATGACAGCTCCCCAAACTTTTGTGTCTATATTTATACCTCTCTTGATCTGTAAGTACCTGCCTCTACCTATTTGAAATATCTACTTAGATGCCAAAATTGAGGACTCCTTAAAGGCGTCTACATTTTTCCACACCTTCAACCTTCACTCTTCTCCCAATCTTCCCATTATGGTAATTGGCGCCATTGGCTTCCAAGGTGACAAAGAAAAACCCAACATTCACTTTTAATACCCCTATTCCCTTTTTGCTACAATCCAGTTAGTCAACATTTCCTACTGAAAACCTCCCACATGACAATGTCTCATCTTTCCTTGTTTTTTTCTTTAATCCAATCCTTCATCGTACCCAGTGGGCACTGTTGCAGTGTCTTAGTACCTGTTGCATCTGTTCCACCCTTTTGTATGCAGTAGCATGGTTTCAGCAAAAAAAATAAACAAAAAATAAATTAAATGTTTAATTGGCCGTATTGATAAGTGTCAGATACAAGCATGATAATATTTGAGGGTAGAAGAATGGTAATTAATTTTATGCCATGGCAAAATATTTGGATATATTCTTACCTGTGTTAAATTGAGAGGCAAATAATAAATCTTAAACTAAGAAGAACTTGTAGATTTGGGGGTAAAAGGTGGAAAGCAGAATTTTAGCATCATTGGCAACTTCAGTCAGTTTATAATACAAGGTATAATAAGAAAGAGGGACTCTGAGAAAGAAGGAAAGAAAGAAAGAAAGAAAGAAAGAAAGAAAGAAAGAAAGAAAGAAAGAGAAAAAGAGGGAGAGACAGAGAAAGAGGGGGAGAGAGAAAGAAAGAGAAAGAAAGGAAGAAAGAATAGTTTGGAAATAGATGATGGAAAGGAAGTAGAGACATTCTAGATATAGGATTGAACAAAAAGACCAATTCCTAATCTCAGTCAGTAAAAAATTAAACTGAGAATGTCTTTGAGCCTTATGACTAAGTCTTATCACAGGATCCAAAAATCATATGGCCATGATACCCACTGATAAAACTTTGGAATGGATTGATTATTTTCAGTAAGTTTTTCTCTCTTTCTCTCTCTTTTTAAATATATCTGACTAAATATAGCTGACTATATCCTTGTGTCAGGTATAATATGAAAGAAACAGTTTGAAACAATGGACATTTGGAAGTATGGAACAGATTCTACCAATATTCTACCCACATCCCCTTTGCCATTACTATGTTAATACACCTTGGCTCATCTTTCACTTGCCAGCACCTTATGGGAGGCCCTGGAACCCACGCGGTCCCTGTGTGAGTGAGACCAGATGTGGGAGACTTAACCTTTTCTGAGAGCAGCCTGCATGCTACAACGTATAGTGGCCTGGGTGCTAATGTTCCAATTCCTTGACTCTCAGGATGAATGAGTCTGAAGAGTATGTTGAACAACATTTCTCAGGTTTCTTCAATGGGACTAAGCTCCAATTGTAATTTTCCTCATTTGATAAACCTGTACTTGCTTCTTTCCTTACATATCTCACTTATTCCCCTGTTAGTATTTCCTGGGAACACCATCTTAATAAACTACTTCAATCTTTTTATCAAAGTCTGCTTCTGGGAAATTCCAGACTATGGTTGGTATAGGAAGTGATCCAAGAAATCGTAATATCATGATAAAATTTTGGAATTGAATTTCTTGCCAGCCAAATAACAACAAGGACATATTGCTGGTAGTGAGTTAGGTGTCACATTCTATAGCAACAATGACTGTATCTCTCCCATGTGGTGAATTTAAAGCTACCTTGAGGCAAATGGGGTCCTGATCCACTCAGGTGGGAATGTACTAGCTCATGAAACATGTCTAGTATTTAACAAAATAAGAGTAATGTTAATAATATTCACCTATTGATTTTTTAATCTAATTCTGGGATTAAATATGAAAAAGAACAATATTGAGACACTGATGATGGTATCTTCCTCCACAAAATTTTTGTGTTTGTGTTTGACTCTGTTAGGAAGTTTAGGATAAAAGCCAGGAAATTAGGTTACAAGTAGACCAGGTTCACTGAGCAAGAGATATAATTTGGATTTGGATTTCAGTCTTCATGAGAGCTTGTCTATTTCTAATTTACCTAGCTCTAATTTACCTACTTTTAATTGGCAGTTGTTCACGCAGGCATATTATTTTGGGGAAATTCTAAACTTTAACTTGTGATTTCTTATCCCTATGTCCCTCTTGGAAGTTGTGTTCAACTTGCCAACCACTCAGGTCATTTTGTAAATCAGTGAAGTTCCCCAGAGGAAACAAAGGTTGAACTTACCTTTTACTTTCCATCTTTTGAGTCTCTTGCTCCCTGAAGTCTTCATTATCTTCAAAGTTCCCTGATGAGCTCAAAGAGATATTCTCTACGTGTGCGTGTGTATGTATTAGTTATATAAATATAAGATTTTTCACAGTTATACCTTTTTTGTAAATATTATGCTTGTTTGGTGGATAGGAATATCTTCATCTATTTCCTTTTTTTTGCAAGATCAAGCAATTAATATCCAATATTAATCAAATTTAATTCTTAGGACATTTCAGGTATTCTTAAAAACAAAATCATGAGTTATATATTGACTTATATATAATGTATTTTAAAAATTTTATTGAACTATGAAAGTAATGAATGTATATCATTTTTACCAAATAGAATATATGACCTTTTCCTTAAATACATCCTACCTGGTCCTCATACCCATCAAGCTATTGTAACAAGGTAAATCCAAAAAACAAGAGATAACTGGTATTATGTGTCCTGAAGTTATAGTAGTAATGCTTATAGTTTCGTGCCACTTTGGTTTTGAGTGATTGTCTTGCCTATAGGGCTGAAATATTTTCCTTGTAAGAAAACCTTTTTTTTTTCAATTTTATTTATTTTGAGAAAGAGAGAGCACGCATGTGAGTCGAGGAGGGGCAGAGAGAGGAGAGAAGATCCCAAGCAAGCTCCATGTAGCCAGCACAAAGCAGGATGCAGGGCTTGATCCCAGGAAACATGAGATCATAACCTGAGCTGAAATCAAGAGTTGGTCGCTTAACTGACTCAGCCACCCAGGCGTTTCCAAAGAAATGTCTTTTAATAAAGATTAAATTTCTTAGAAATCACCACAGACTACACTGATTTTTTTTTTTTTACTTGAAAAATGTATGTTTACATTTTTTTACACGGCTTACAACACAATTAAAAGTGAGTTGGGCTGCATAAATGACAGCCGTCCTAAAGGGTCTAATTCTGTAATTGGCTACAGTGTATTTTCCCATTTTCCTTTACAAAAGTGACAGAAGTAGGACAATTCTGAGATTGTTCTTATATTGCATTCTGTCATATGGGCAAAATCCCAATTTCTTATGAGTTTGTAAGCCTAGCAATTGTCTTTCAGAATTGGCTTTCCTTTAAGAAGCAATTTTTTTATATATTCTTAAAAGAATTTGAGACTAGATATTTTATGTGAACTGGCTAGGTGTCATTAAAAATGAAATTAAAAGTCAAAAATAACCAAAATATGTCTGTGCTATTATTCCCTATTGTGTGAATGCAACCATATTGATCATTTCTTATATCAGAACATTAACAATTTTATCTCTTAAACTACTTATATTCATTATTTTATTTCACCTTGAAGATCCAATACAAAAAAGCAGAGATAGTATTTGCTTAGAAATAAGATTTTCATAAATTGCTTTTTTACGATTACTGAGTGACATCTAGAATAAATATTTGAATTTTAAAAATTTAACTTGATAATCTTATTCTGAATTATTTAAATGGGTTTGATGAAAATACAATTATCATATCTTATCATACAATCCTTTTTCTTACTGAAATCTCAGAGGTCAATGTCAAAGGGAAGTTATGAGAAACATGTTTAAATTTTATTATCTCTACACACGAGATTAATCAAAGATACATACATTTTATTTTTAATTTCTTTTTTTTTTTTAATTTTTTTTTCAACGTTTTATTTTATTTTTGGGACAGAGAGAGACAGAGCATGAACGGGAGAGGGACAGAGAGAGAGGGAGACACAGAATCGGAAACAGGCTCCAGGCTCTGAGCCATCAGCCCAGAGCCTGACGCGGGGCTCGAACTCCCGGACCGCGAGATCGTTACCTGGCTGAAGTCGGACGCTTAACCGACTGCGCCACCCAGGCGCCCCTAGTTTTCAGGTTTCAAACTGCAACCTCATCCTCCAGTTTTAATTCAATAAAGAAATATGAGATGGGGGGAAATGTTGATGAAAATGTACTTATAATAGGAAAACTAACTGGATAAAAGATGTTTAGAAACTCTGTCAAGTGGATGTGCTAATAACTTTTCCTGAATTAAAGTCAACCGTATCACATAGTACAGGTCTCTCCAAGGCAAACCTGACCCAGCAAGTTTACATCTTCGAAAAAGAGCAGAACACACCCTGTTGTAAAGTTGGCAGGCATAAAAGAGAGCAGCTGGAAACCACCTGCCAGAGAATGGAGTTTTTCTCTCAATCGGTCTCCCCTACCAGATAACCCTCTTTGGGGTCAATGACAGAGTTTGGAGGAGCTGGAAGTATAACTCCCACACTTGCCTTTTTTCTCATTTCTTTTACTTCCTTTCCATGGAAATATGAAACATGAGCTATAAGCATCTTCCTCCTGTAGGATTTGCTACTCCTGCCTCTGAGGTTAAGGTGAGGATCCAATAAGCTGTTAGTTTGCCCTCTCGCCATTCATTACCAAGCACATAAAACTGATGACAGAAATCCACCAAATATACATTTCTAAAATATGCATTGCCCTTCAATAATTTTTTTTTACAGTTTATTTCTTTGTTTTGAGAGAGACAGAGAGCGTCCGGGTGGGGGAGGGACAGAGAGAGAGAGAGAGGAGAGGGAGAATCCCAAGCAGGCTCCCTGTAGTCAGTGCTCAAAGCCATACAGAAGCAGGGCTCAAACCCATGAAACTGTGAGATCATGACCTGAGCCAAAATAAAGAGTCAGAACACTTAATCGACTGAGCCACCCAGGCGCCCCTCAATAATTTTGGTTTTGTTCACATTATTCTCTCATTATTCCTATTTGGTATTGTCCTTTTCTTTTTGTTCTAGCTTTCTCCATTTTCTCCACATTATACAAACAAATTCTTTCCTTTTATTTGCAGAAAATTTTCTTTACATCTTTATAGTAACATGCAGCCAATTAATATTTGAATTCTAAGTGATGATGGGCGTTTATTCTGACTGGTCAATACCCACTGGCTGTTAAATACTTTAAATATCTCCTCTACTAATTTCATTACATTGTGATAATTAAACAGTCTTATTCAATAGCTAATTAGCTTAATTGGAAGTACTTTATGCCTGGGATTTGACTTATATCTATGTTGTATCTGTGTCCGTGTGTGTGTTTATATTTATCACTGTGCATAACATGCACCTGTTATACAATATAAAATACTTTGTAAAACACAAAGTCGCACATAATACTAAGGCATTTAAACTCACCTGAAATTGAACATTATTGATTTTTTCAAAGAAAACAAATTCTAAACAAGCATAGGTTTATAACATTCTGAATATATATATATATTCTCAAAGAGAATCTCTCTCTCTCTATATATATATATATATTCTCTCTCTCTCTCTCTCTCTCTCTCTCTCTCTCTCTCTATATATATATATATATATATATATATATATTCCTTATGCACTTTCCATAACTAGTTTTCAAATTTATGAAAAAAAAATATAAATATGTTTAGGCTAATGGCCTCAATTGAAGACTCTGAAAACAAATTACTAATTTCTCTTTCTCCCCAGATCTATTTGATTTCTAACAAACACCAGTAAATCCATTATACTAGGTAAGCTGATAGAATTCTCTCCTTTTTCTCTTCATCATCTCAACTCACATATGCAAATGTCTTTGTTAAGTACATTTAACATTTTCTGAACTTATTTCCCTTCATATTATGGATTCAGGATCCATTATGCTTCTCATCTCTTTCCCTAGGCCTGTCTCAACTATGTTCTAAGTGAGACCAAAACATTCCCTTATAAATATCATAAACTATTATCACTTTCACTAGTTATGTCAATTAGCAAGAAAACTTCTACAGAAAATAACAATCTTGCTTTCAAAAATCCTGAGCAAGAAAAGTAGTTAGGAATGGGTTACCAGAAGTGATAGATGAAGAGATAGGTAGTATCTGTGGGTCATAGTACAGACAAGATTATATATAAGTCAATTGTTTAAACTTAAATAGACATATCACAAAGCATTCCTCAAGCTGTGACCTACTGGACACTTGCACCATAATTACCTGTGATGATTATGAAACATGCAGACTCCCTGGCCCTCACTGCAAAACTGGATGAGGGGGATTGGATCCTGAGGATCTGCATTATTCAGACTACCCTGGTGAATGTTTATACTTAATTAAGTTTTAAAATCACCATTTGGCAGATATGTTAGCCACAACTTTCTAAAGGTTTCTCAAGAATTAGTCTAGCTGGCTGTCTTGAAATTGACTCTCCGTTGTTTATGAACTGGATGAATTCTACATTCTGCTGATGATTCCAGCCTTCCATTTAATTTTAGTATAACTTGTTTTCGACAGTGATGAAACTGTTAAAGTCTAAAAATGATTAATAAGACATTTTCAAGAAGTAGGGGCTTAAAATTCTGGACTCAGGTCTCATTCTGTAATCCATTAGCTCTGTCTGGAACTTGACACTCACTGAGCTTCCTGAAGGGATTTCCATCCTTGGGTCAGTCTATCAACACTTTGTAACAAATGAGTTGTACTTAGGAAGGAGATTTCTGAGAAAGCTTTCAACATTATTACGCTAATATAAATCTTGGCCTACCCATAGGGATTCTATCATTCTGTCCTTAGTTGTCTTTAGACTTTTCAAATAATAACATCTACAATGGCTAGAAAAAAATGGCACTCACTGTGATTCAGGATTCCTGTGCCCATCTCTCAACAAGGTTACAAATAGCATATTTGGCAGCCTAATTTGTCTTTAATCCAGTTTTGACATCATCTGTCAAAATGAAGACAAGACAGACAATCCTTTTAGCCCTTTAATTCTAGTATAACGAAGTTTCTGTGAGGTGTAGAACAGTTTCTATTAGGTATAACTGTGTTTAAAAAAATATGGCAACCCATGAAATTGCCCATATGATAGTCCTCCTTTATTCACAGTTTTGTTTTCCATGGTTTCAGTTATCTGTGGTCAATCCCAGTCCAAAAACAGATGATCCTCCTTGTGACTTACATCAAAATGTTAAGAGTAGCATAATGTTATGTCACCGTGCCTACCTCATTCACTTCACTTCATCTCATCACATAGGCATTTTATTATCTTACATCTTCATAAGAACAAGAGTGTATCCAGTACAATAAGATATTTTGAGTGAGACCACATTCACATAATTTTTCTTATAGTATGTTGTTATAATTGTTCTATTTTATCACTGATTATTGTTGTTAATTTCTGTCGTGCCTAATTTAAAAAGTAAACTTTATCATAGGTTTGTATGTATAGGAAAAAACAGTATATGTAGGGTTTGGAACTCTCCATGACTTTAGGCATCTTGAAGTTTTGGGAAGTATCCCCTGTGGGTCAGGAGGTGAGTACTATACAACTATAATAACTATTTTAAGTTTTGCATTCATTTAAACAATATTTACATACTTGTTTAAATGAATGGCTTAAGGTCCTGCTTATCTACGTGGGGTTATGAAGTAAAAATAAGCATACTAAAATAGACACTTCAATTAAACCAACAACATTTGCGGGAAACAGAACACCACAATGACCACAGGTGCATATTCGTTCAGGCTCCAAAATCTCTTAGAAAACTCAAGACCATAAGGTTAAAAATAACCTCAAAGGATTTGAGTGAATTGCCCTTGGGAAATGTGGCCTGTTCTTTAGTACACAGATAGGGATGTTTTGCTTAAAGGAAGCCAGCTGTATATAGCTCAGTGCATTCACTCCCTTCTTTGTCTTTGCTTCTGTTGTAAAGATTCTTACCGGAACATATGTATCTACAAGACTCGTAGGCAAGATACATACCATAGCTGAATCAGATGTACATTGTTGACATGCTTTGCTAAGCTTCTGTTGTTGATCATTGCTGGTCTGTTTTTCTTGCAAACATAGGTAAGAAGATGTACAATAAACCTTGGTACCTCGGGCTGTTGGCTCGGGGTCCCCTGTGCCTCGCTATATTGTCTTCTCTTTTTTTCAGTTCCTTCACCGCCCCAGGTCCACGGCCCATTGAGGTTGACATTGTGTTAAAATGATTAGAGACTTGGAGCGCCTGGATGGCTCAGTCTGGTTAGCTTCCGATTTCAGCTCAGGTCATGATCTCACACTCTGTGAGTTCAAACCATGCATCTGGCTCTATGCCCTCAGCTAGGAGCCTGGAGTCTGCTTCAGATTCTGCGTCTCCTTCTCTTTCTGTCCCTCCCCTGCTTACATTCTGTCTCTCTCTCAAAAGTAAAATAAAAACATTAAAAAAAAATTAATGGTTAAAGCCTTAAAATTAAATTACATTGGAGAGTTAGTACTATATAAAAAAGACACAAAAAGTCATTGCCAAATATTATGTTCTCTTTCTCAGTGTTTATCTATTCAGGAACACATTGCATAATGAAATTATAAGTTGTTTTTTTTTTTTTTTAAGTTGCCATTTATCATTCCCAGCAGTTCTTATTTTAATATTGTTTTTGTTGTGACCATTGTGGTCAATTATGTTTACCAGCATTTGGACTGTGCCTTCACACAAAAGTCCTTCTGGAAGGAAATAACTGCGATGCATTATTGGTCCTTATGTTGCAATGGTGACTGCTCTTAAATAAAACCTCATTCAGGGTGTAAATGTTCATCATTCTAAAGATGTTTTCATTTTATTGGAATTCCAGCTATGGCACTAGACACAATAGAGTGTATCTTTTGGATCCTTACTCTACAGAGTATGAACCACTTCATGGAAATAATATTTTTGCCTTACTCTTTATGAGCAATAAATTTTAACTCATTAAGTTTTTTTAAGTACATTGTTACCACGTTTCTCCGCTTTATCTGTTGAATAAATAACTTTCAAGATAAGTTGACTGTATCATACGTATAAAATCTGTCGACATCTGTATTTAATTTAAGTGGTACATTGACAGTTTTTATTTTTTTCCTTAAAGCACGTTTTCAAATTCTCTTGTATTTTCAGCTATGACGACAGTGAATTCTTAAACTGAAAGTATGCTAACAAATGAGATAATATTTTCATTAGAAAGCTCTTAATTATCTAATGAAAGCAACTGCATTATATGTCTGTCTCGTATGTTACTGATTTGGAATTTTTACATAAAGATATGTACATATTCATAATACAAATAACATTGAAAAATATTTATAAGTAGAGGAAATCAAGCTATCTTCAGGAATTATTAGTGTTATAGAAAAACCCATTTAGTATTATAACAATAAAAAAAATCATATGTAATTATAAAATATCTGACCCCATTTCCATAGCTATTTTTCAATAGAGCATAGACATAAAACGGGTGAAATAGATGTGCATATAATAGGAAGCATTTCAGTGTGAAAAGTGAGATTGCTGTATTAATAAAAGACTATTTTTTATTTGAATCGCATTATATGCTTAGCTGACAGTATATATATGCATTTTAACCCCTTCACAACAATTTCCAGGTAATAGTCTATCAGTTTTTGTGCTGTGTTACAGATGACCTTCAGTAACTCATTGAATATCTCCGTTTCTCTCCCTAAAAGCACTTGAAGCATGCTTATTTTTTTGATCACCGTAGTCACTAAAGGGATTTTGTCTTATTTGAATCCCAAGATTTTTTATGACTTCTGGGTGCCCTGTGTACACAAATCCAAGTGACAGAAAAGCAAGTGATTTATAGGGTCTGAAAATAATTATACTTCACTTCATTTAAAATGATTCAGATTTAAAATGATGCTATAGAATAAGTTTGCTATAGCAGTAAAATCAAATAGGTGACTAATATAAGATTACTGTTACATGGAATTCGTAGTTAATGAAGCTACCCACAGAAGCAGTAGAGGTGCTACCCCAGGATCTGGGGTGAAAACTACAGGTTAATCTCCAGAGACTTTCAGGATCGTTGATACGGTCACAAGATCTCAAGATGAGGACAAGTGCTTAAAAGGAATGAACCCAATAAACCCAATTGTAACCTCAGAAAAGAGCCTCAAAGGTCTCTGCCCACAGTGGTTGCAGTTGAGAAGTAGGCAGCTTATGACCCACACGGTAGCTTTCCAAAGGAGACGTGAGAACAGCGAGTGTGACACAGAAATCCGAAAAAGAGGCTTGCTGTCTGTGACAGCAGGCCTGCCTCAAAAAGGGCAACCTGCAAAGCCCTTCCCCATTTTAAGTTGGTTGGTAAATGTTCAAAGATTCATCCAAACCATAAATATGAAAAATATACCGAATAAAATTTTCCCTACACTCATCAAAAGAAGCTTAATGTTGTCTTTTTAAAAGTAGCTAATCAGGGGCGCCTGGGTGGCTCAGTCTGTTAAGTGTCTCACTTTGACTCAGGTCATGGTCTCATGGTTTGGGACTTGGAGCCCTGTATTGGGCTCTGGGCTGATAGCTCAGAGCCAGGAGCCTGCTTCGGATTGTGTGTGTGTGTGTGTGTGTGTGTGTCTCTCTGCCCTCCCCCACTCACATTTTCTCTCTCAAAAAATGAATAAAAATTAAAAATAAAAGCGGTTAATCATACTGCAACATATAGGTGCAACAAATCAACAGGTTGCACACTTCAGAATCACACCATGTTATATATCAATTATATCTCAATAAGGCAGGAAAAAACAGCTATGACATCAGCTTCACGTTCTAATAGCTACCTTTGCTGTTTCTTGTCTGCTTATACAGACTGTGAAATATCGATTTTATTATCTAAAACACTATAGATTTAACAGTTTACAAAACCCGACTCTTAGTTGTACTGTCTGGCAATTACTATGTCCCACAACATGCCTCAATACAGATTTGGCCTCAACCCCTTATATATATATATAGGCCTACCAGAATCTCTGTGGAATTTTTGAAAAAGTTTTCATCTACAGATAAAAACTGTCCAGAGATCCAGTCCAATCCATGAAAGGACGTGTTATTGGATGTGTTATTTTATTACGAAGATTTTCTCTTTGACGTGTCTGATTTTCCCAAATGTGTGAATTTAATATTAAGCCTTCTTAATATAGGTTGTTGTTCTGTTACTATGAAAAAAAACTCTGCACATGGACCAGCTAAATTTGATTGTACTTGGGGGCAAAAAAGAACACAAAAGAAAAAGAAAAAAAAGAAAAAAAGAAGCATGCAATTTTAGCCCTGAATTTTAACAATATTTGCGTAGTTATAATTGTCAGCATGATGTTTTTCAACCTTTGTCGTAAATGTACGTGCAAATCTGAGAAGGCTTATTTAGAATGGCGCAGAGAACCTCCAGTTCCCTGTAGATTCATTAGAGGTAAATCTCAGCATGTAGCATACCTTCTGGTGGTCTGAGC
Organism: Puma concolor; assembly: GCF_028749965.1. Taxonomy (NCBI): domain Eukaryota; kingdom Metazoa; phylum Chordata; class Mammalia; order Carnivora; family Felidae; genus Puma; species Puma concolor. The sequence continues at coordinate 19,076,421 of NC_141667.1, read as the reverse complement.
ACCAGAATATACTACTTAATTATACCACAGCCTCTCCTGAGCCCGGCTATCACTGTGATGCTGATGAATCTTCTCAATGTTCTTACTGCTCTTTGGCTAGATCAGTGGGTTTCTGGGAGAAAATGTGGGGAACTTTGAATCCTGTCACCTTCCCATGAATAAGAGTATCTATATTTCAAGAAAGGAAGACTGTTGGAGAGACTGCAGGTAAACCCAACTTTTAATCAATTCTTCTTATGCAAATAATCGTGCTTATCAATAACCAAGTGCACAAAAAATGAAAAACACAGTCAAAGACATGGGTTCTCCATAAAAGTAGTTCACCTTTTAACTGGGCTGAAAGACACATGAGCTTCTTTAAATATTTTAAAATATGAAGTAAGGGTTGACAAAAGTATAAACACATGGGATCAAAAAGAATATCCCCCTACGGTTTCCCAAAATGTATGTAGGGTGGATTAGAATTGAAAGAAACGGAGTCTTGAGGAAATATGAGCTCCTTTGGCTATTGTGAAAAGGAAAATAAAAGGAATTATGATGTCTTCTAATACAACTACAGAAATAAAAAAAAAAAAAACTTAAATCATACAATGGTCCAATAAGAGCATTTTACACAATATGTTAAGATTTAAAACTTTTTTTTAAATAATTTGAAAGCTCACAAAAGTGCCTATAAAATAACAAGGATTACAAACAGTAGGATCACACTACCGACTGCCAATTACTGTGCAGTAATAGCGGCTTGTCTTGATGTGACACAGCATGAACTTTTTCCAGTGGATAACGAAGGTGACTTTTTTCCCTGGTTTATTGTTGTTGTTGGTGGTGTTGGTGGTGGTGGTGGTTATATACACTACTTCCGCAGGATCTGTGTTGTGGAACTGAAAGGCACTTTCTTTGTTTTCAACCTCAATTTCTCTATAAGCTATTTTCATTCCCACTTTGTTTCCAAGATATTTAAACTCATAAACTAAAAATCTAAATTGCTTTCCTTTAATTACTATTCTTTTTTTTTTTTTTTGTAAGTGAAGGTAATATTGATAGTAATTGAACCTGTTTCTTTACCTGAGTGTAATTACATTTATTTTTATGAACCATTAAAAAACTTAGTTTCTGGAATGAGCTAATTATAGAATGATAGAAAAAAAACAAGTATTGCACAATGATTTGGTATGTATTTGAGGAAACTCAAATAACGTTCTCAATTACACGAAAATACAATGATCCTGATAATTGCTTTTGTTCAGGAAAATAAAATCTCATGTTGGGCATAAATCAGTATTAAACTTTTAGATTAACAATCTACAATGAGAATTTAATAATTTGGACTAATGTTATTTCTATCTTAATAGGAAAAAGCAGGTTAGTTTTAAAATAATAAGAAACAATGAGGAAAGTTTTGTGTTAATATGTCAATCCTCTCAAATTTTGGTATTGCATCAGAACCACCTGGAAGCCTTATTGAAAAGAAATTGTTAGGCCCCATCCACACAGTGTTGATTCAGTAGCTCTAGGGTGGCACCCAAGAATTTGCATTTCCCAAAGGTTTCCAGGTGATGCAGTTAACACCCACACTTCCAGAATGACTGGTAGATGGACTACTTAAAAGATTATTTGCAAACAGTAAACAAAACAACAATGAAAACAGTTTAAAATGCTAACCCTTGTTTACATTTCCACCTAAGCAATGGCAATTCTAAACAATATCAACGTTAGATTAACTCTTCCCATGGAGTTTTCAAAGCTCCCATGAAACTCCCAGGGAGTTTTCAAGGCACCTCTACCCCCAACCCCCACCCCGCCTGTTTGAAAAAGAGAGAAGGAAGAGGAAAGAAAAAGCGAGGACCAGACAGGACAGGAAGAGAGACTGACAAAGACAAAGATAAATAGCAGAAACTTGTGCTAGCTTGGTGTACAACCTACTGTTTCCAACACTTTTCTGTTTTCTGAAAAAGATATATATGTACATACATCAAGCATGGCAGCTCTTATTACACCATACATATGGATTAGGACAAAATCCCAGATGTAAAATATATAGTCTTTAAAACCCAGCATGTACCCCAGAGCACTGTGACTTTCATCTGGTGCAAATGTGAGCCACAGTGATTCTTCCTTTACATGGGACTACATGACCCAGACCACTGGCTTTCTAAACATTTCACTGGTATGGCAACCTTAAAACTCAAAGGATTTTACAGCATATTTGTCCTGCAAAGACCTACAATCCACTTGTTTCCTCCTCATCCCACCTTATTTGCAAAATGTCATCAATATAGTGGATCATTTTGATATGCTTTGGAATGTCCACACAGAACAATTCTCTTTAGACAAAGTAGGAGAGTTAGCATTGCTCTGGTGCAAGATTGGATATATACGCCATTTCCCTACCTGCGTAAATTTGAGCTGTTTTGATCCCCCTTTTTGATAGAGATGAAAAAGTTTGCATCTAACAAGCAAAATGTTCGCACACCATGTATCTGAGGTTAAGATACTATTCTGTAGCAAAGATACCATATATTTAGCATAGTAACTGCAATTAGGGATACTAATTAGTTCAATCTTTAGTAATGTACTGTCATTCTCTTGTGTTTGGCTTTTGAAGACACCTCTGATGAACTAAATCAAGGTATGTCAAGGAGAGTTACCTTTGTATCCTTTTCAAATCTTTCAGGGTAGCGCAAATATCTTTTATTTGTGTGTGGTATCTTTTATTTGTTTTTAATTTACAATCTTAACAGGACTGCTGCTTTGATCTTCCTCACCCTTATCCCACCATCCAAGAAACCAATATGCAGGTTGTGCTACCTACTAAAGTTGTCCTTTAGGGGCTGAGAGAAAAAAAAATAAATCCAGTGAACCAAGGATGAGGTAGGGCTAGGCAGATTCTATTTATTATTCAGTTTCCATATATTTCTCTTTCTAACAAAGGATTTTGAGGAAGCTCCATTTTTCTACTATCAGTATCAATTAAAATTGTATAATAGTCCATCAATGTTTCAAATGTCTTCCTTTCCCAGTATATTCCCGCCTGACAAAATGACCCTAACTCCACTGGGGAAGAACTGAGGAAATCATGGTTATATCCACTGACTTTAAAGTTTCAGGGCCATTCTTTTGGAAGGAACTGAATTATTCTTTGTCTCAGATCTGTAAACTAGTTGTTTCAGCAAATACTCGGTGCCCAGGAAGAGACAAGCGACACGCACTCTGGGAATCAGAAAAGACTGTTTATTCTGCACCGGTGTCGGCCCAGCGGATCATCTCCAAAGGCTGAGCTCCGAGCCCTGGCGCTGGCCTACTTTTATGCCTGGCCAGCTTCTGGGTAGGTGGGCAGGATTGCAGGGGTTCAAGGAAAAACAGGGGCGGGGAGCACTTATCGGTTGTGCTACTCTGGTAGTCTGCTGATGCAAGAGGCAAGCAAGATTACAGAAGTACCAAAAGCATGCAAGGGGAGTATCTGGCCTCGGACATCTGGCTTTTTTTTTTTTTTTTTTATCTGCTTTTGCTGGCTTCCCTTACCTTCTCAAGAGATTATGACTTTTTATTAGTATGGCTCAGTGCAAGCTGTCAATCACTAGCAGCTGTTGGTTGTATAGATTGACCAGTTTCCTTGTTGGCTTCCTATCTTCCTTCCAGGGATGCTGGTTTTTTGATTAACTACCTCTACTGTTTCTTGGAGGGTCAGATGCCCTTGGTTGTCACTCCAATCTTGTCACTAGTAATGATTGCGCCCTCCTTGATTTTGTCAGTTAAGAACTACCACCTGGCTTCTGTAATTAATTGCATCTTCCTTACTGCGATCAGTAAGCCAAGTTTTGAAATGGCATCTCTTACTTTGTCTCCATCCAATATGTGCTGGTAGGATCCAAGAGAGCAAATGTAGGTCTGAAAAGGGACAAATGAAACATAAAGTTGATCAAAGGAGATACAGATAGAGACATAGATACAGATATATAAATATTGAATTTACAGAGTATACCACCCACACAAGGAATCCAGTTGCAGATTGATCACTCAACTTCTCAGTGACACTGGGGACCCTCTCACCAGGGCATTCTGTATTAATTTGGTCACTATAATATCTCCTGGGCCACCCTTCAGGACAGAGTCATCTGGTAGGTGGTCCAGTCTTTTGTAACGTAATCATTCTGCTATATCCTATCTCTGAACATTTTGGTCTATACTTCCAATTTTTGCACTGGAATATCTCATACATCTACTTCACTTAGTCTGGGCCATTGCCTGCCTGAGTTTTTACAACACTTAGCAGCATATTTGTACTGTGTCTAAGGTCCTCTCCTGGTGGTATATTTTGTAAATTATGTTTCTATATATCTATATCTATATTTCCTTCAGAGTCCCTTGTGCCCTTAGTAGACCCAGAACTTCACCAGACAGGTTAAGTTTTGGCTTAATCCAATTATGGAGCATATGACTAGGAGGGTAGATCTTGAGGAGAACATTTTGACTCTCAGGAAAGAGGTGTTTGTGTTTTCTTCCAGCAAGGAGAGACTACTGCGCACTCAAAGGAAGGAATGAGCCATTTCTTGAGATTCAGAAGCAAGCTATTCTGGGGATTCAAGAATATCGAATGCATTATCACAGATGTCCCCATTTCTTGTCACAGGGTCTCATTCTTTCCCATTCAAGCCTGGACCTTAGCATAACATGTATGTTTAGGTTGAGAATTTAAACTTCTCTAAAACTCAGCTTTTTCTGTGAGCCTAGTCCTGAACTTTGTTTGCTCTCTAGCTGATGGAGATGAATGTCTCTTCATAAGCTGCCAAATTTATCATTGGCAATTACATAAAGACTTCAAGTAATGATTAAGCATTCTCAGTCTGTTTTTTTTTTTCTTTCTCTTCATTAGCCATCCATTTCCATTGTCCTTATAATTACTACCTCTGCAATATTTCTCAAATCACCAGTACAGTACAATTGTTAGTGCATGTCTTTCCAATGGCATAACATCATATTTTGATACTGGTGAAAATTTTAACAAGTACACTGCTAACATACATCAGGAACAAGCACTGTCCATGTTTAACCACCTAGTGATGTCCTTATTACCAGCCAACAAATAGTGATCCAGTCCCAATATCCTATCATGGTGTATGATTTCTCGGCCCACTTCTGGAACAATCTCACAATCTACCTGTTTCCGTAGGAAGAACAATCTGAGATGAAAATAAGCATCCAGTATATTTATTATCCACATGTATGGGGAAGAAAAAAAACATGATTAGACAGAGGGAGAAACTTGATGTCAATGCAGTAGAGATATTTTAGCTGACTGTGCAGGGATACTGAAAATGGATAGCACTTCAGGGAGACATGTGTTGTGTGGGACAAGAGACTAGATCTTGTCCTTCCATAAAGATCAATCACTGGATGCAGAAATGAGGGGTCAATTGAGCAAATTTCTTTAGCAAATGACAATTCAAAAAGAGGGCTGAAAGCCCAGACATGTCATCCGGTTTCACTCCCAGCAACTGGGAGAAAATTGCTTCCACGCTGAAGTAGAATTTGAATGATATATTACAGTGTCCACTATTTTGGCACACATAGGTATTTCTCTTTTTGTGCTATGGAGAAAATAATCAGGGTCCCAAAAGTCTCTGCTTCGACGTTATAGGATATTTTCTTTTATGATTCTTGCTATGGTTCTGATGCTCCGATTAGATAGTTGGTTTAATTTCTCAAAGTTGCTGTAAGTAAGTCTTTGAAGCTTTTCAAAAGAGCTTTCTCTAACTTTACCCTGCCTTTCTCCATTCCATATCTCAAGTAGACAAAGTCATAGCACCTGCTTTGTCTTCCTTTACTCATTTAATAATAGAAATTGTATTCTTTTTTCTACTCAAAGAAAATATTTCCACCTGAGCAATGGGTGATTCTCTTCTCAGGAAACTTATCCTTTGAGTATCCATTGTTTATATTGGATACTTCAAGTTTTCCATTTCTGCATAACAAATTATTACAGATTTCGAGCTTAAATAAAACCAAAGATTTGCTATTTCTCAATTTCCAGGGTTTAGGAATCCAAGTGGTGAGTAACTGGGTTGAGATCTCACCTGAGGCCTGGGATCCTCTTCCAAGTTCATGCAATTGTTGGCAGAATTCACTTTCTGTGTCTGCATGACTGAAGTCTCATTTTCTTCCTAGATGTCCTCAACTCCTAAAGACTGCAGTGAAGTCTTTGCCATGTGCCCTTTTCCATAGAACCACTCACAATATGATAGTTTACCTTTTCAAGACTGGCAGTGTTGCAATTCTCTCTAGTCTGCTGCTAACTAGTCTTATATACCAAAATGTAATTATAGATCTGATTATCCTTTATTGTTATATAATATAACCTAAGTATGGGAGTGACTACTCCATCATATTTGAAGACCTCATTCACACTTAAAGGGAAGTGATTATACATTAAAGGTACACCTCAGCACTGAACGAAATGTGAGGGGTCATCTTAGAATTCTACCTAGAATATTGTATTAAATTTGTCATTATTTTCTTTAACCATCTTTTTGGGTGGGTGATTTTTTTCATAGCCATCTTTCCTTTACAAAGTTTTAGCTGAGACTACCAATCATATCCATATTGTCAAATCTAATTGCAGTTGCAAATAATTGTAATTAAATGCAGTTACAAACAGTTGTAAGCCATCATCTTCCTGGACCTCTTATCACCTTCTTATCAGAAACCTTTTGATCATTTCTGAAACACAATACTCCCCTAATTCATTAAAAAAGATATGCATCATTATACATTCTAAGGCTAATAGAGGTCAATGGTAGGACTTTACCTAATTATTCTTTGCTGGTCCCAAGCAATGGGTTATGAGTATTTCTTAGCAGTATGCAAAATAGTCTTCATCTAACCACTCATTTGATATTTTTACACTACTAATTAGTTAGGAAATATATGAAACTGATCCTTGTTCTTCCACCTATGTTAGAGTTATGCCAAATTCTATAGCTTCAGTAACTGTCCTGGGGTAGATTACATCCCTAAAATAGGGCCCTCTGGGATCCTGAAGAACAAGTCCTGAGCTGGTGATAATAAATATACTATTAAAATGCAACACAAGGGTGTCTGGATGGCTCAGTCAGGTAAGCATCTGACTCTTGATTACAGCTCAGGTCAGGATCCCAGGGTCTTTGAGATCAGACCCCGCGTCAGGCTCTGCATAGTGTAGAGCTGGCTTAAGATTCTCTCTCTCTTCCTCTGCCCTTTCACCCAGATGTGCTCTCTCGCTTTCAAATTAAAAAATAAATAAGTAAACAAACAAACAAAACATACAACACAAAAAGTAAAACACACTTTTAAAAAAGTTTAGCTTCAAAAACAGAATCGTAAGTGGAAGAAATATATTTATAGATATTGATTAAAAAGAAAAATATAAATGAAAGATCAGGATATCTTTTGTATAAAACATCTGCATTACCAGTGCTGTGTCGGAACAGATTCATAAAACTTACAAATTTGCCTGTTGAGCTTGGAAAAATAATCTCAAGGTATTTCTGTACTAAATTTTTATTAAGGCTTGCTAGAAACAGATCTAAAATATACATGTGTTTCTCATTAACATTAAGATGAATAAATGTAAATATATTGCATTTACAAATACTAGAAGTATTTAATTTCATATTTGTAATAGTATAATGGCATGCAAAAGATTTACTAGAAGTCAATATCTGCAGCAAAAAATATTATTAGGGCAGAATTAAGTATAGTTCCTTGTTGGGTTCTGATTTCTGTTACCCTTCTCTTCTATAACTCATTATGTAACACTGCATTGCATCCTTTAAACTATGTGTATTTACACATTGCATAAATTATAATTACTGGACATAGTACAACTAATATATATGGTATATGTCCTTAATCAGGCTGACCAGGGGAAATATTAGCTAAATTACCAAGTGTGCTAATTATTGTATTGTCACATTAAGCATATATAATTATGAAACCAGGCTAACCAGTAGTAGTCCTTAGAGACAATCCTTCATATACAACACTGACATGCGTTTTACGATTTAATTGCTAGTATGCAAATGATAAACCATATTTGCTTTTATAAGTACATACATGCAGGCAAACTTTAACATAACACAGACACTGTATGAATTTATATCCAGAATATTTTATTGTAATCATCTATAGTTTTATTTATACACAATCTGAATGTATTCATTGTTTATACACTTAGATGAATAATTACAGTTCAAATTGAATAATATTTATCAAGTAAGATTCTATATCGCAAAAGGTAAATGTATAATTTATTATATTTTATTATACTATAGCCGTTTAGTTTCTTTTGGACACAACAGAAACATATTTCTATTCCATTGTGGTAAAATTTGTATTCCTCAGGGATGTGTCTATCCTCTGGAGTTACTACAGACCATCAGAAATTCAGAGGAAGGACTGAGGCTACATCTAAGTCTTCAGTCACAGACTTTAGTCGTAATTATTGGGATGCCCATTGCTCTTTTCAATGCCACTACGTTTTCCTGAATTTTGAGCCTTTAATGTGGGCACAAGATTCTCCAAAATGTGAAAATTAAACTTTTTGTCTATGGTTTTCATTTTGATCCTTAAAAGATTTAATATGATTTCTTGAGATGTAAAATTTCTTTGTAAAGAAACATACAATATTAAGAACTGTATAGACTAGTAAGTGTGAACTTCAAGCGCTGGTAAACATGAATAGTTGGAGCCTACATTTTCAGATCTTTTGTCTGTGAATTAACCAAATTATGGATATTCTGTATAGATACTTTTATGACTTTTGTTCAATAATTCTATCTCCATTTTTCTTAAAATGGTTTTCAGTTTGAATCCATTACAAAAATAATTGTATAACAATATTCAAAGAATATTTTAAGTAAAATATCCTATAAATGTCCTAAGTTGTCCTAAATATCCTAAAATTGTCACTATAATATAATTTTTTGACAGAGTTTTATTTTATTGGACTTTGTGCATATTATTTTTCCAGTAAAATGAAAAGTAAAAAAAAATTAAAATAATATATTATAAGCATGCACAAATAAATTCATGACTGATTGATTTATTCCATTAAGTAATACCATTATTTTTATTTTATTCAAATTCTATCAAAATCTCTTCCCAAAGGTGAATAATAAGTATATTTTTATTTATATATTCAAAAAACGTTTATGCTGTTTAGTTATTTCAATTATCATATGGCATTTTTTTAGAGGAATGAATATTCAGAATATAAAAAATCAAAAACAATACTTTTTTGCTTAAAATTATAAGAATCCACCACTCACTTTTGATCTCATTTTAAATTCATTTTCCCCACAATCACTTTAAAATCACCAACTTCCTTTTCCTGCTATGTGCTTCCATACTTCTAAATTTACTACCATTTCTCGCTTTTCATCACATGTTTACATGTTACATATTGATATTAATATGGAATGAGGTTTAAGATGTATTAAATTCTCGGGACGCCTGGGTGGCTCAGTCTGTTAAGTGTCTGACTTCAGCTCAGCCTGCTTTGGATTTTGTGTCTCCCTCTCTCTCTGCCTCTCACCCATTTGCAGTCTCTCTCTTTCTCTCTCTCTCTCTCTCTCTCTCTCCCTCTCTCTCAAAAAATGAATAAACATTTTTTAAAAAATTTTAAAAGATGTATTAAAGATGTATTGCCTACATGCATGTATTTATTTCATTTTTCTAATTCTTCCCTCCAAAATTATACCTTTTTAATATCAATGTTCAATGTTTTTATTATGTTTTCTGAGTAAATATTTGAATTTTAGACACAGGGAATGCTATGATTACATTGTTCCTATTGATCTATTTTCTTCAATAAAGTTTATAATTGTTTCATTTCTTTCATTTGCTAATTTTATGTACTTATTATGAATCAACTTTAGAACGTGGGTAGATGTGAAAAATCTCATTACTTTCAAAGAAAATGTTTTAAAGCTTTTCTTCTTCCTTCTCTCCTTATATTCCTCCCTCCTTTTCTTTCTTTTTTACTCCCCCTTGCGCTATATCTCCTGGTGTCTTCCTTTGTCATTCTATACAGCTTTCTTCCTGAGCATTTTCATTGTCCATCTCTCTGAAAGTTCATTTGCCTCCACCTTTGCTGGATCACCTGTCCCCAATGACAGTATTCCTTATCTTCCTCTTTCTTAATTTATTCCCTCAAGTGAATCAAACACCATCTCCAGTAACTTCCTGAGAATACTCACACTGGAGGTAGTTAACACTTTCCCATGACTGATGGCTTTACCACATTAGAATTGTAAAGAATATTCTCTCAGAGTTGTATACAGGCTTCTTTTCTTTGGCATTGTATATTTCAGTTGTGCTCTTAAGAAGTTTGAAGCCAGTTAAATTTTCTTGCCTCAATAATTTCAAATTTCACACTGATGTGTCTTGATATGAGGTTGTAAATTCTTTTTTTATCCTTTGTTTATTCAGGATAAGCTATTTATGTTTCAATTGCCATTTCATTTCAATATGGAATCGTTTGTATTATTTAATTTTGGAAAGTTTTCTTATTTATTTTATTTATATTTCCTCTTTCTTTAATTGTATTGTGCAACTCATGAGGATGTTGCAGAATGCTAACATTGTAAGTTTATTCTTACCTTTAAAAGAATCTTTACTTTTCCCTAGTCCATTGAGAACTTCCCGACTTACGTCTTAGCATATTTTGTATGTCTCCTTTCTTATTTTAATTTTCAAAGAGATACTCGTTATCTAAATATTCTTTATTTTAATGCCCAACATGTTTTGTTTTTTTCTATGACTCTAAGATTTCTATTTTGAAATTTCTTTTTCTCAAAGTATATCTGCTTTTTCTGTAAATTATTTCTTTTCCCTTTTATTTGCTTTGATATATGTCTTTCATTAAAGGTTTTCCTCTAATGTCTTTGGGAATTTTCATTGTTATGTCAGTAAGGATAAGTACATTATATTGAAATAAAAAAATGTCTCCACATTCTTAGCAATAAGGTAAAGTTTAATTTAAGTCTCTTACTATCTGTTCATCAAAGTTGGCTTTGGGGATCTGCTCTGTGTTATCATTATGTTCACTCAGTGACCTGGCTGATGGGGTGGCGGTTATAGATCATGGCCAGTGACTATGACAGAAATAAGCTTTTAATGTTTCTGTCCAGAAAGAAAAAAATCTACTCGACTCACAGTCTACTAACCAAAGCAGTCCGCTCCATGCCTAAATTCAATCAGTAGGAAAATACAACCCTGCCTTGTACCAAGCAGGGAAAGAACTAAGAAGTTCATGAAAACATTAAACATTGCATAGTTGTGCCTTCACAGTTAATAATGTAACACAAAGATGCTAATTGGGCATTATGAGAACCCAGCAGGATCGTTTTCTTTTTTATTTATTTATTTTATTTTAGAAAGAGAGAGCGTGCAAGCAGGAGAAGAGGCAGAGAGAGAGAGAGAGAGAGAGAGAGAGAGAGAGAGACTCTCAAGCAGGCTCCAAGCTCAGCAAGGAGCCTGATGCAGCTCAATCCCATGACCCTGGGAAATCAAGAATCTGGCACTCAACCAACTAAGCCATCCAGGTGCCCTGGATTTACTTTTTTAACAGAGGGGCCCAAATGCCATTTTCTGGAGTTATTTCCCATTGGCCAATAAAATTTTACAGAAAAATATCTTCCAATCTCTTGCCTTGGGAAATGTAGCTAGGGCATAGAGCTATTTGCAGACATCCTGGGAACTAGACTAGGGCAAACTGCATTCATTTCTACGTGTACATCCCGTTTTCACGACGGCACCACACCATCAGTTTCAGTGTATCTGTTGCGGGTAAGCCCAGAACATATCTGAATCAACAACTCCATATGATTAAAGTTTTGACTGTGTTGAGTCTATAACCAACAGAACCTGTAACTTTTCATCTACTGCTTGCAGCTTTGATGTTGAGGCAGGAAAGAGCACCTGCCTTCTAAAGGCAGCTTCTAAACTCCTCCTTTAAAATCCTTCAAGCAATCTTATTTTGCAGTTTAGATTACCCAGTAAGTACCCTTTCTATGGAACCCACTAGCATTTCTGTTTTCAGCATTTTCTTCCTCTTCTTTTTTTTTTTTTTTTTTTAATTTTCAATGTTTTATTCATTCTTGAGAGAGAGACAACACGTGAGCAGGGGAGGGAGGGGCAGAAAGAGAGGGAGACATAGAATATGAAGCAGGCTCCAGGCTCCAAAATGTCAGCCCAGAGCCCAACACAGGGCTCGAACCCATAAAGTGTGAGATCATGACCTAAGCCAAAGTTGGACACTTAACCGACTGAGCCACCCAGGCTCCCCTCTTCCTCTTCTTATTTACATACGATTACATGTTTTGATGGTTAATTTTTGTGTTAGTTTGCTCAGGCTGTATTAACAAAGTGCCATAGACCAGATGGACTAAACAACAGAAATTTATTTCTCACAGGTTGGAGGCTGTGAAGTCCAATGTCGAAGAGCTGGCTGACCTAGTTCCTGTTGCAGATGGCTGCCTTCTTGCTGTGTCCACACATGGAAGAGAGAGAGAAAGTTCTCTGGTGTCTCTTCTAATGAGAGCACTAACCCTATCATGAGGTCCCCACTCTCATGATCTCATCTAACTTAATTAACTTCCCAAAGCCACACCTCAAAATGTGGTTACCTTGGAAATTAAGTCTTCAGTATATTAATTTTTAAGGGACACAAACATTCAGTCCATATCATGTGTCAACCTGATTAGGCCACAGGGTGCCCAGGTATTTGGGAAACATCCTCTGTGAAGGTGTTTCTAGATGAAATTAAAATTTGAATTAGACTGAGTAAAGAAAATTGCCCTCAAGGGGTGCCTGGGGGAGGCTTCTGACTCTGGATTTTGGCTCAGGTCATGATCTCGGGATTTATGGAATCAAGCCCCACATGAGGCTCCATGCTGACAGCACAGAGCCTGCTTGGCATTCTCTCTCTCTACCCCTCCTCAGCTAGCATGCTCTCTCTCTGTCAAAATAAATAAATAAACTTAAAAAGAAAGAAAGAAGAAAGAAAGAAAGAAAGAAAGAAAGAAAGAAAGAAAGAAAGAAAGAAAATTGCCTCAATAATGGGGGAAGAGCTCATCCAATCATTTGAAGCCTGAATAGAACAAAAAGGATGGCTCTGCAATAAGAGGAAACTCCTCCTATCTGCTGCATGATCTGGACATTGATCTTTTCTGGCCTTTGGACTTAAACTGAAACATCAGCTCTTAGGTCTAGAGCCTGTTGCCTTTCAGACCAGCATGTATATCACTAGCTCTCCAAGGTCTCTAGCTTGCAGACAGCAGATCTTAGGACTTCTTGGCCTCTATAACTTCATAAGCTGATTCATTATAATAAATCTTTTTCTATATCCTCCTGGTTCTGTTGCTTTAGAGATCTCTGAGTCATATACAGAGATATAATGCTTACCTTGGTTTATCCACTTAGATTTGGGGGGAAATCCAAAATTTGGAAGTGTTTATTTTAGACTACACATAGTAGATAGACTAAAATGACATAATGTCAGGTTGTTAGAGGATGATTAAATGACCTTGTGACAGCAGGAATACCAAATGAAGCCATTTAATGCTCTAATTAAAACATTAATATAATTTTATTGCCTTGAATGATTTAATATTGCATCTTAAAATATATAGTCCCTATGGGCATGTGCTGCTGATATGCTTAAAATGCTGAATATGCAGTAATGCAAAATGTTACAATTTGCTGAGAGTAGTTTAGATGGTACCTCTGGAAATCTCCAGTAAGGGTGGGACAATAATTAGTGATACATGTACTCTTGGAGTAATTTTAAAAACTTGATTTCAAATGTAAATGTTAACACAATTCCATCATCTATTCAAACACGAAATCAAGATAATCAAGGTATATATAAATCTAAATAACATAGAGAGTTAGTTTAGGGAGTGATTGATCTTGAAGAATACCCACTAAACAGCCTGAAAGATATATGACGCATGTAAGTCAATTTGTTAATCAGCAGCTTATATGGAAAATGTAATTATTTTTAGAAGTCATCTTTTGATTTTGTAAATTTTTACAAATACATGGGTTTAATCAAAATGCACTTGGCATTGTCTGCTGTGTTTCTAAGCAAGAATAACATTTCAAATATATATGCAGTATACAATTCAGCATGAATTTCCCTGATATGTTGAAAGCTTGATTAGTGTGCAGGTTCGACAGCAACTTTCTCTAACCTGCAAATCACCTTTTTATACTGTTTTGTGATGGTCAGCCTGGGACTCTCCATTATCGTGTTTGTCCTATGTCAACTGACTGAACCAAAGGTTCTTCCAATAGGAGGCAATACTAGGAACAGAGGGCTCTTTGCTGCTTATTTCTTTCGGCATTACCCAAGCTAATGTTCTTTACCCTGACAGTGGCAGCTGTGTTCAGTACTTGTTCATTCCAATTTCCTCTCTCCCCTGCCATCTCACAGAACAGATCTCATTTCCCTATATTTGAAGATGCTAGAACAGGCTGCCCTGGGCTGAGGGGGAGCCTCATAAGAGGTCTGAGTACCAGCTACCCTGGCCTTTTAATGACACCAACCTCTCCTTCTCCTCCTTCTCATTCTTCCCCTTCTTCTTCCCTCATTCTCTCTCTCTCTTTCTCTCTCTCTCTCTCTCTCTCTGTCTCTCTCTTTCTGCACATGTAGGAATCCTGGCTGCTTCTAAATCTATGGTAACTCCTGGTTCCTTTTTTTTTTTTGCCTTTTCATTCCTCCCGTGCATGTTTAAACACTCCTTTATAGAAAATCCCGTCTAAATAACTGGAATTACTTCTATTTTCAAGGAGGTTAATATGGATGTAAGCAGTCAGATGAGGCTTAATAAAGACATTAAAAATTCAGTGCCCTTTGAAAAGTGATTAGGGTTTGGGTGTCAGAGAAGAGGAGGGGGTGACAAGGGCCAGAAACAGCAGTCACCATGAATAGAGCATTTGGGGCTGAGAAACAATGAGAAAAACAAATTAGAAGAGAAGATATATATTAGAAACTAAATTGGACAGCCGTGACAAATGAAAAGTTTGTTGAGAACTCCTTTTATGGAACATAAATGGTTTTACAATAAAACAAATAAACCAAGTGACATGTATTACATAGATATGGAAGGCCCTGAAAGCTAGTGGGATGCCTTTTAAGTGCTATAATATATTGCTATTATAAATTGATAGGCCAACAGCAAGATTTGTATAAATAGGAAAAAAAAAACACTTTATTTCTGAATTTTGTCATAAATATGGCTGTGGTTAGTACAAAAAAAGTCTGAATATAGAGTATTTGGGGCTGAAACAAAAAGATATTAGAGACATATTATCTATTGAGATTGTGAGAAACCCAACTGTCAAAAGTGGCTTTATTACTTTAGCCTGATATTGGAATTGCGGTACTATTCACAGAAATGAGATATTAAGTTGAAAAGTGATTCCAAGAGGACAGGAAATGGGAGGAATGAGGAGGTTAGGATTTGAATTTACACCGTGTTGCATTAGCAGGCTCTTTAAAAGGAATGTGATCCAAATGGGGAGAAATAATCCTCTTTTATTATAGGAGAGAGAGAAACAGACCTGTACGGATACTAAAATGGAAGGTGTTTATACAATGCTAGTGCAGTACTATGGACAGCACTTTGAGACGAACCATGTTCTAGAGAAACTGAGGAATACAAATTAACATGAAGAAAGTATAAAACATTACAGCAAAACAATGCTTTTGTGGGATACCATTTACATACATGTAAATCCCTTTCTGTTTTATTGAGGTATCTCAACTTACGTGAGTATATATTGGTTTTATATTTCTGAGATTACTAATTTTAACTGTGTTCCTCTCTCTCTCCCTCTCTCTCTCTCTCTCTCTCTGTCCACTGCTGCCAGCTCATGCTGATAAGGTGGGGCTTTGTACATTTTGCTAGAGGTCACTCGAGAGCAGTCCTAACCTGTTGGTCCTCCTCCAGCTCCCTGGCTCCTTCACATGTAGACATCAGAGAAGCCGGGGCCTCTTTTGTGCAGAGAATGGCTGAGAGGTTTGGGTATGTGGGTTTAGTCCCATTTTTCCTCTCAGGTGCTTGTGCACCATGATAACATATATCTCTCCTTCTTAAACCTGCAGACAAGTAATTAGGCACTGGTGTCTTTAATTTAATATATGTCCACAACTCCAGGGACCACATGTCAAGGTCCTTTTAGAAGGCTCATACCATTGTTTCTCCTCACTCAATGCCCTTGCTAGAGAGGGCATGGAGATTCTGAAACACCAGTGGGCTTGGGCCAGTGAGAAATGTGCCAGACTCTGCTTCACACAGGATGGTTGCCCATATTTGCAAATGATTCTCCTCAACAGTCTGTCCTTATTGTGTCATGTGCAATAGTCCACATTGAATCCCTTGTATCATAAGACTAAATAGTTACAAGTTTCAAATTAAGAAAAATGGCTGTAAAATATATTATGTTCTCTTCTCCTACTGTGATAAATATGCCTTCATAAAGACAAAGTAGAATGCTATGTGTAAAGCAACAGACTATATCACATGTTCCCTTAGCCTTTTTCCAATTGCTTGGGAAAATCTTTGGGATAAACACTTACGGCCTTTTACTCTATGGTGGCCTCTTTCCATTTCTTCCTAAGGCCTGACTGTTTTTCCACTTATTATCCTTCTTCCATCCCCACTATTTAGGGACATCCAACATCAAAAACAATCCAAAGATAGGCCATCTCAAAGGCTCTCTTGACTTCAAGTCACAAGCCAGGCAAAATCTATCACGTGCCCTACAGGAAGCCTCCCTTCCTACTTTTGGGTTTTGGTAGGAATCTAGGACTATAAGGCCAAGTTTGAACTTAGAATGTTCCTGCTCCTAGGAGATGGAACATGGCAAGGAGGAGAGAGCCCCATCTATACCAGGCAGTGGCCCATCCTCCTCTGTCACACCCACGCTACCTTCAGCACTTGGAGGGTTCTCTTAGAGAGCACTTAGAATATAAGAAAACAGCTGTGTGGGCACAAGCCTTCCCAAATAGACAAGCTTTGGACACCCAACATACTTCAGATTGTGCACCTGGTTCCCTTGGGAAATCTGTTTCTGCTAAGTAAACTGTAATACAGGTTTGGGGACTCCGTGCTGAAAACTAAGTGGTTTTAGCTTCTTCAAATATGATCAAAAAGGGGTCTTTGAGTGTTTGAAAAATATTAAAACAAAATCTCCTCCGAATCCAGAAATATCTCACAAAGGTATAAGACATAGAAAACAGCTTCAAAACTGAATAATCATTAAACTGAAATCTGATGTGCATCCCAGGCAATCCACTAAGAGATTGCAAACGCATGTTCTCAAGATCAACATAACTGGTTGAAATTTGAAAATATCATTTGTCATTTACAGTTTATCCTAAGATCATTTGGTAGTGGTGACCATCTGGGTTAGCTAATTAGCTTTTGCAAAAGTAGAAACAAACTTTTCATCATCTTTTGATAAGGGGTAGTTTTGCAACTTGGAGCAAGGTGACCACAGAAGTCAGGCTCCTACCCTCTCACAGAAACCAGGAGAAAGGGGTGCTGTATTTCTTCAACGTTTATTTATTTTTGGGACAGAGAGAGACAGAGCACGAATGGGGGAGGGGCAGAGAGAGAGGGAGACACAGAATCGGAAACAGGCTCCAGGCTCTGAGCCATCAGCCCAGAGCCCGACGCGGGGCTCGAACTCACGGACCGCGAGATCGTGACCTGGCTGAAGTCGGACGCTTAACCGACTGCGCCACCCAGGCGCCCCAGGGGTGCTGTATTTCTTGATAACTGTATTTCAGACAGTGGGTCCCAGGTCCTTGAGAAAGACATCCCTTGGTCCTAAAGCTGGGAAGAGGCTTATTTAGCTTTTAAAAAGATTTACACAAGGGTGCCTGGGTGGCTCAGTCTGTTAAGCCTCCAGCTCTTAATTTCAGCTCAGGTCATAATCTCACAGTTCTTGAGATCAATCTCCACGTTAGGCTCCATGCCAACAGTGCAGAGCTTCCTTGGGTTTCTCTCTCTCTCTCTCTCTCTCTCTCTCTCTCTCTCTCTCCCTGTCTCAAAATAAGTAAGTAAATAAATAAATAAATAATATTTTAAAAGAAAGATTTACACATATTTCAAATTTTTTTGATATTTATTTATTTTTGAGAGAGAGAACAAGTGGGGAAGGGGCAGAGAGGGAGACACAGAATCCAAGGGAAGTTCCAGGCTCTGAGCTGTCAGCACAGAGCCCAACGTGGGGCTCAAACTCAAAAACCGTGAGATCATGACCTGAGCCAGAGTCTGACATTCAACTGACTTAGCCACCCAGGGACCTCTACACATATTTCAAAGATACAGACTGAGAAATTAGAGGTTTTGTAAAGTAAATGCTCCAAGAAAAGGAATGGGTGTCTCTTCTCTTATTTTCAACTAGGAAAATTTATCTTTTCTTTTTCAGTTTGTATTTACCTTTGCACAGGCCTCAAGATTTACATGGAGACATATCCTAGGCACAGGATCAGTGTGTGTGTGTGTGTGTGTGTGTGTGTGTGTGTGTCTGCATGTGTAGGTGTTTTAGGCACTGGGGTGGAGTTTGCAAGTTGTCTCAGAGGAGGCCAGAGCATACTCTCTAAAAATGCATGGCCTCCCATACAGGTGGAACCCCTGTTATAGTTTAGGGACAGTACTGCCTTTAAGACTTTCTTTTTTACTTCCTCAACCCCTGTCCCTTATGAAGAGGGGAAGGAGCTGTTAGCAGCTCTCTTGAGAATGTGTGGTACCTAGATCCTGTATTCTCAGTTTGATTTGGCCATGAGCCACAACCCAAGAAGGCAGGTCTCATCCCAAATTCAGTATCATGTCCATAGAAGATAAACTGGAGGATTATCTTCATCCAGATATGACCATGTTCATTTCTGAATACTTGGTTTGTATGTGATCAGTTTCCCTTTTAGCTACTTTTATGTCTTAAGAATTGACTAATATTGTCAATGAATGGAAATGAAGATTGAAAGGCCTTCTAGAATGGCAAAGTTTTTAACTGAATTAAGAACAATTGGGAGTTGATGGCTGATAAATTGACAAGTATGTATGTTGTGTGTATGTATTTAGTGATTTAACCTATTGAAAACCTATGCTTGTGATCAGCAGTCCTTGATGAACAAACAGGACTAAGGAGGGCTAAATTAAGCATAGAGAAGAAAATGAGAACAATTCAGCATATGATAGTGTAGACTCTTAGGTCAGTGGAAGGGAGGATCTGTAGGGACAGATGAAAGGGTGAGAGAGATGGAATGTGTTTGGTAAGAGGGGATAAGGAGAAATTTCTGGGAATAGATGAAGTTACCCAAGACAATTTTACTGGTGTTTCTTATTTCACAGGTTGTTTTTTTTTTTTTTTTTTTTTTTTTCATTGCTCAAGAAATACCCTTGTAATGAACAATTCCACCCTTGCCCTTTTCTCAGCCCCAGGTACTTTAAAGATAATCTAGTGCTCCTTAGTATACTTGGTGTCAGAAATGTTCCTTTAGGATTTGTTTTTACATTAATCTTCTTAAGAATTCATTCTTTAAAGAGTCAGGCTTTATTTTTCCTGCTGCTATTTCTTTTAAACTGGCCTCTTCTTTAGGAGAAAAGCTGAAAATTCACAGCATTGATTTGTGTTATGGAAAAAAAAAATGTATATAAAAATGATAGTCACTTGTAAATATTACAAGTAGGTTATTGCTATTTCTAAAATAATGAAGTATTTAATATGTGTTTTATTACTAAAATATCAGTAATAGAAACATATTTGTTTTAATATATTTCATGTATATGTGTATACATGTTAAAGACCTCAGTTGTAAGTGTATTTCAGACTTTTGTTTTACAACAAATCAAATATTTTATTTCACATTCTGAAATCAAGATCTTTAAGTGACTTATATTGGTCAGAACATCTTCAGGATTCATGATAAAATAATTTTTGAGGAATTTTCTTTACATATGTACATTAAATCTATAATTATTCTTCAATTATATATTGCCTCCATCCTTACCAACCAAGCCACTTTGGGTACAAGAGCCCTCTAAGCTAAGACCAAATTGGTCCTCCGGGTCTCCTGATTATCAATTTTTCAATGATGTTCCTTCAAATTCCTGATCAAAGTTTCACCTTTTTAGCTTTTTAGTTGGTAATAGATCAGTATAGAGCAATATATCAGGCTATGTCTCCTAATTAGGTGGACACTTACTTGTGTCATGTGAACTTGTGAACACTGGGGACTATTTTCCTTCAGCGCTTTCTTTCTGGGTCACCCCTCAGTTAGGATGAAGTACAGAAGTATCCTGTTTCTAGGCAGTGCTTATTTACCACGCAGGTACAT
Source organism: Puma concolor (assembly GCF_028749965.1). Lineage (NCBI taxonomy): Eukaryota > Metazoa > Chordata > Mammalia > Carnivora > Felidae > Puma > Puma concolor. The sequence continues at coordinate 19,056,029 of NC_141667.1, read as the reverse complement.
GCAGGGAGGTGTCAAGATGAACAAGAAGATGACTTTTTCTCACCTCACTTCATGAGTCATAGGAAACTCCCCCCATGAAGCCATAGGGGTGAGACAGGGGAGAGGGGAAGCGGTAAGAAAGAATAGAAAGGCTGAATTGGCTACCCGCTCAAGCCATTGCACTTTTAGTTTCTAGGCCTTTTCATGTTGGTCTATTACCTGGTCAGCTGGATTTTATTCTTTGTTAGAGCAGGCCAATTTGGGTTGTGAATGTTGTTGTAGGGTGTGTTTCTTTGTGCTGTAACAGAGACCTTCCTACACCTCACCTAAATACCTGTAGTACTAGGTTGAATCTCTTCCTGTGGTCAGACTGGAAACCTAACAGCCTCAGTCTGCTCTGTTTTCACTATTCAGCTCTCAAGGTCATTGGTGATTTCTGCTGGGCTTCAAAGTCTTGTCTGTGCCTGCTGATCCTGCCCCCCCCCTCCCCTCCCAGTCAGGGAGCTGAGAACACTGTTTATGCAAACTTCTGGAACAACCCCTTTTCTCCCTCAGCTCCCTGTGAAATTCCATCTTTTAAGTTACTTTGCCCTGCAAATTACACCCCCCCTTCAGTAGCCAGTAACTGGGATCTCTGCCTCCTCAACGAAGTGCTAAGACTACAGCATTGCCTACAATCCTCCAAATATCAGGTAATCCTTCCTGTGCTGTGTGTTGCTGAAAGCTTGTGACCAAAAGGGCCTTAAAATTCCCCTCAGCTGACTAAACTTTAGATAGGATTCTTCCTGACTCCAGGCTCCTGTCCTTTGCTATGGAAATACTTTCTAAAAGGCTCTTGTAGTTTTGCAAAAGCCCAGGAATCCTTCTCAAGGACCTAGGAACCATTTCTTTGAAATGTCATCATCAAGGAAGATAGATCCGTTATTTCCCTGTCTCAGTAGGAGGGTAGGAACCTAATTTCTGGGGGAGAAAGTGGGACACCTGGCTCCAAGTAGTAAAACTACCTCCTGGCACAAGATAGAGAAAGTTTATCTTCCCTTTGGGTAAAGCCAATTAGTGAGCACAGATGGCCTGAAATCTCCCCCTGCCCTCAGCTCTTAAAAACCCTATGGCCTTTTGTCAGTAGAGTTGAGCTCAGATTCTTTTCTAATATTTCTCTCTTACTGCAGTAGTTTTGCATAATAAAGTCTTCCTTGCTTGCTTCTGTCCAGTGTAATATTTGCTTTGACATTACAAAAAAACGCATGTTTATGTTGTTTTCTTTGGGAGGGATTATTCTACCATGCTTGAAGTGAAAATCTAGAAAGAACCTCTGAGGTGTTTTGCTCATCAGGAGGCAATAAAATTTTGATTGATAGCTAAAGGATGTAAGTTCCAGGAAGGTGCTTTTATTTTAAGCTGGATATATAGATATTACCACACCTTTGAATGGTTATGGAAATGATACATAAAAGAAAAAAAATGATCAGTCAAGAGAAAGATAATTGCAGGCTCAAAGGCTTTGAGTAAAAAAGAAGGGTTGAGTTCCATATGAAATTAGAAATCTGGGTCTTTGAGACCAGATGTGTAAGTTCACACGGCATATTGGTACAGGTGCAGGTATATTGGTAGAAAGCTGATGAGGTTCCCTCCAAGTATATGTTTATTTTTTCAGTAAATAGAAGGAAAAGTCTCTTTCTGGGAGCAGAGATGAAGTTGTTGGTATTGGAGAGCTGAAGAGATCTCAGACATGAGATACACTGCGAGTTGGGCTTAAGCAGGTGTAGATTATGACTATGTAAGAGTAATAAAAGCACAAAGATTAATAAATCTATTAATAAATATATTATTAATACATTAATAAATATGTATCAATAAATTAATTCATTAACGGTAAATTAATAAATTTATATTCAGGGAAGATGATAGGAAGTCAGATGGTGGCAAAAAATAAGAGGGGTAGAGGTGGTATAGTCCGATTGCATGTAAATCAAAGGAAGAATAAAAGATAAATCATTTGGAAAGATAAGTAAAGAGAAATAATCTGCCAGTGGAGATGAGCAAGTAGCGTAACATGTCTAGCTGTAGACCTGGCATTATGTGTGGCACAGGAGGAAATATGCGGAAAAATATAGCAAACCAATTAAGAGTATAAGATCATGGGCCTCCTGCCTGGGTTTGTAGCTGGGCTCTGTCATACCGTCTGGTATTGTCCATGTTACATAAACATGAACCTGCTGTGCCTCAGATTTCTCACATGTAAATTGGAGATAATATTAGTACTTGTCCCATTAGGTTTTTGTGAAGAACAAGTTACCTAATACACAGAAAGTGCTTAGAATACTGCCCAATGTATACTATGCATTCATTAATATTTGAGAAAACTAGACAGGGCATGACCAACTGGTCATCTGTGCAAGAGATAAAGGGATACTCAGAGAGAAGTTTGATGTTATAAACGACTGATCTAAATGGTAAACAATGAGATCCAGAAAGTATCTTGAAAGATTTATAGAGAAGAAACTGGGGAGGAATTGAATCTTACCCAAGGAGAGATAGGGGTATGAATTTGGGTGAAGGCGAATGACTTGAGAAGCTGGGACTCTTGGAAATGAAAGATGGTCTGATTAGAACTCTGTGTCAGGGTTGGCAAGCTTTTTCCGTGAAGGGACAGATAATAAATATTTTAGCAGCACTTGGTCTCTGTTCACAGCTTCTTAATTCTCTCATTTAGTGTGGAAGTGTCCATAGATACTATGGAAAGAAATTTCTGTGCCTGTGTTTCAGTAAAGTTTTATTTATAAATGTAGGCAGTGGGTCAGATTTAGCCTGTGGGCTGAAAGTTGCTGCATTAATTTGTATTAGGACTGTCATAACAAAGGGGCACAACGTAGGTGACTTAAACAATAGATATCTCTCATAGTTGCGGAGACTAGAGTTCTGAGATAAAGGTGTCAGTAGGTTTGGTTTCTTCTGATGATTCTGAGGGTAGAAGCTTGTCTGTTCAGGCCTCTCCTCTTGGCTTGGAGATACACTCTTCTCCTTGTGTCTCTTTACACAGCATTTTCCCTCACTGCATTTTTGCCCTGAAATTTTCCTTTTATATAAAACAGCAGTCATACTAAACCAGGTCTATGCTAATGGCCTCATTTTAAGTTGATTAGTAAATGATCAATAAATTTGTAAAGGCCCTGTCTCCCAATAAATTCACATTCCGAGGTACTTTGGGATTAGCATTTGTACACATGAATTTAGGGGGTGAGGGCATGATTCAACCCATAACAGTTCCTGACTCTGGCTCAAAGATAAAGATCTATATTTTTTTCTCACAATCACCTTCTCCCTGTTATTGGTTTCTGAGGCCATATAGGGGACGGTGATGTTACTTCTTTATAAAGTCATTTTTCTAAAGACTTATGATAGGAATAGAAAGTTGATCTCCGTCAGCAGCAGCCATAGCATCCTGATATCTCAGCATTGATGTTGTTGCTTTGCCTAAATGTAAATGAAGCTCTGCCTTATGCTTTCATCTTGACAAACGCTACTAGAAAACTATGCCTAAATTTCAAGAGGTAACTGGATACAGAAATCAGAGTCACTGGCTGGCCACGTCAAGAGGTTCAGGGCTGCAACATGGCCACGAGGACCACGTACTTCATCACATTGACAACTGCTGTCTGAGGAAGACCAACAGAACACCACCAGCTGCTGCACCGAAAGCACTCTGGTGCTCTCCTGAAGACAACCACTTGCCTAACAGTGATTCCCCCTTACTGTGGTATAAGTGCAGAGATTGGCGTGTGCCTCTTACCACCTCTCCACTTCAGCCCTCCTCCCATGACACAACCCCACCCATCTCCCCACCAAGAGACCATTCGCAGGAAGAACAAGTTCTACTTTTTTGGAGAAGTGAACATTAAAAGTGAGCATGAAGGGAATAATGACAGGACAACCTCTGTGTGTGTGTGTGTGTGTATGTGTGTGTGTGTGTGTGTGTGTGTGCATATGCACGTAGCTCAATGCATATTAGCCGTTTCGTGGTTGCAGGTGAACATATGATGTCAACAAGGGTGAGGTCACTTATGGGAGGTGCAGAAGCCACAGGAAGGGAAAGACCAAACTCAAGACTAAAAGAGCTAAATTTGACTGCGATGAAAGCATCTATATTTTTGTCACATTTATGCATGCATTTAAAATTATTCAATTGTGTGGATATATATATATATGCACATATATGTATACATACACACACACACACACATATATAGTACATATATACGTATATTTTAAAAGCTTTTAAAGGTGGTGAGGCGATGGTGAAGGTCTAGAAACTAAAGGAGCAATTTTTCCTACTTTACAGTTTGCATCAGGCTATGTTAAGCATGTGGCTGCTTCGGAGAGTTCCAGGAAACTTGTAAGCAACTAAAATAGTTTTTCTACCTAACGTTTCACTTGTAGTCAGATTCCTTCACAGTGTATTATAAATGATTTAGAGAAGTTATGATCATTTTCTTATGTAAGCGAAAAACTCCCATATCCTGGTTCTCCCGCTGGAATTATTAGGATATAAAAGCGAATGTTGGCACATTTACAACAATCATGTATAATAAGACCCAACCTTTATTTAGCTCTTACTATGTGCCAGTGCTTTTGAAGTCATTTTAATGTGTATTTACTCCTTTAATCCTCTCAGGGAAACTAAGAGGCAAATATACTGTTTTTAACCACAGTTTCAGGGCACAAGAAAATTGCATTTGTTTTCTAGGCTGTGCAACAAACTACCACAAACTTAGCAGCTTAAAATAAGACGAATTTGTAATGTCCTGGTCTCTGAGGGTAAAGGAGTCTGAGCACAACTTGGCTGGATCCGTTGCTCAGAGACTTACATGGCTAAAAGCGCGGTGTCACCATCCTGTGGTTTTCTTCTGGACCTCAGAGTCCTGTTTGAAGCTCACTCAGATGTTAACAGAATTCTGTTCCTTGTGGTTGTAGGGCCGAGGCTCCCAACTCCTCCAGGCTAACCCTCTTTATAGACAGTTTTCAACATGGCTGTTTGCTTCTCCTCTACCGGGCCAAAAGGAAAATATCAGCGGTTGCTTTGAATCGTTCTAAAGCTTCTTTATTTTGACCTCAAGGCTATCTTTAAAATGGTTCACCTGGTGACATTAGCTCCACCCGGGATGATCCTATCTCTCATAAACTTGAACACAACTGATTAATAACTTAATAATGGAAGTCGAATTCCATTATATTCACAAGTCTTTCCTGCAGTCAAGGGGAGAGATTTAAACAGGATGTATATATCAAAGGCAGAAATCTTCGATCCCTGCCTACCACAAAACTTAAGGCAAAGAAGGGAGGTGTAACTTACCTCTCATGACAAAGTTAATAAGTAATTGGAACTCAGGCGACTTGTATTTAAATTCCACGTTGATAACCACTATGTTGCACCATGTAATGAGAAGGAAGAGTTTCAGCTCATACCTTTTAGCCATTACATCTAATGTTAGGAACTGTGAAGGACATGGGATTTTATCCTACTGGTAAGGTAACTAGTTAGCTTTCCACAGTTTCATAGGAGCTAGAAGAAGACACCCGATTCCTGAGTCAGAGACAAAGAACAATCTATTACTCATAGAAATAACAGTAGCCAGAGTATCCTCATTTACACTGGTTTCCTGAGCCTCGGTTCCTACAGGATGAAACAAAAAGGGTCACATGATATCTGCACATGTATTAGAAATTGTGTTATAGGAAGAGAAACTCTCATTTAGGGAACCAGATATCTTATACTGCACAGAAGCCTACTGATGTCTGCCCCAAAGGAAGATATTATCTTTATTATACTAGACAGTAAGCAAACCTACCCTTTTCTCTATAGGGAGATACTATATCTATTTTCCAAGGCAGTTTGCTATACACCCATCCTGGAAAAGATAGTCCTCAACACAACCAGATAAGGCTTTGTTTTGCAAGGTGTTCAAAAACATGAGAAATCTGTGGAGAATTTTGTTACCCAACAGTATACACCTGTTGTATCTACACCATCTTGGTTTCCAGTGATTTTTCCCATAATTACCTTGGCCTCTCTGATTAATCTTACTGATAGAGACTGGAGCAAAATCCACTCAGTTTGTTCCATAAATTCTTTAACAAATTGACTACCAGTAATACTGCAAAGAGCAGCATGAAGCCAATCTGTAGTGTTGGCCTCACACATGTCCCCCAAGACCATAAATCTAACCAACTGAACAAATTTCACAAATCATGAGAGCCTACCTTAACAGAGCAGCTGACTTTCTCAAGTTTTTCTGTTGACCTTCCCACCTGGCCTGAGACATTAATCAAGGAAAAGCATGATGTGCTAGTAATTGTGCAGACTCCAGCTTGCCTAGCAAGAAGAAAGTCTAAGACATTTCTATCATTCATTACAACACCAGTCAGTGAGTGGAGGGTGACTTGAACACCCTCCGAGGCCAAAATGTTGACTTCGATCACTTGAGCTAAAGTCAAGAACAATTTCCATATAATCTTTTCTAGTTGAATGACTCCCTCTGATGGAAAATTGCCATAGCCTGCTCATAGATAATGTGTCAGTTGTCCTCTAGAAGCTTCCCTGAGTAAGTAAAGCTAGTTTGATTCTGGAGAAATGCATGTACTTTATTTTCAAAGCTACATGATCTGCTGGTGGTGTTTAATTAAATACTTGGAGGCATTTTATGATTACCCTTTAAGATGCAAGTTACTGTCTCTTCAGTAGGGAGATAAGTTAATTTCTGCCTACTACTCAAGAGGTAGAGTCCCAGGGATATACACAATGACCTTGTAAAAAAGAAACAAAAATATTGTTTAAAGGTGTTAAAAGTGACTCACACAGTTACTTTTTAAAATAAAAAGTCCAGCTTAATCCAAGACATCTGCTGCCCTATTTTCATAACATCTCTTAAATTTTTGCCTTCTTTCAATTTAAGGGCTAGGAGATTTTTCCAAAGCTGTAGGTCTGGTCCTAAGAATTTAGATAGAATTCTTTGGGCCAGTTGGTCATTCTCCAGTGGCTCATTGGGGCTCTAAGAGTTTGAACACAAATCAATCCCTAGTTTATGATTTCCCACAGGGCTTTTTCTGTCTGGGGGAAATCTGCCCAGGAGGGCCAAATATCCCTTAGAGCAGTGAGGGTCCATGAAAGGATCTAATATGGCGAGATAGATGGCAGGAGGACTGAGCTTTAAAACAACAGCTGTTGTTACTCCTCCTTAAAAAGTAACACGTGCCCCTCCTCTTCATCTTTCGATTAAACCAGCCAGTTATAATGAATTGTGTGGCATGTGTCCACAAAAGTCACGTTTCCCTTCCTTCTTTTTAAAATTAATTTATTTTGAGAGAGAGAGAAATGGGGAAAGGCAGAGAGAGAGGGAGAGGAAAAATCCTGAGCAGGCTCTGCACTGTCAGTGCAGAGCCGGACGTGAGGCTCAAATCCACAAAGCATATCATGACCAGAGCTGAAGTCAGATGCTTAACTGACTGAGCCACCCAGGTGCCCCACCTATTTCCCTGTATTTAATATTCAACATGGGTGCATGTCCCTGAGGCTGACCACCAGGTTGGCCAGATCCTCCCATGCAGACCAGCATTAACAATAACCCGGGGCCCAATAAGTGTCTTTGAACCTGTGGGCTCATCTTGGTTATGGCCTGCAAGAACCTATTCAGTCTCCCTCACGAATAAGCAGGAGTGAAGAACCATTCATTGTGCAATCGTTGATTATAAAATTTAGCTGACATGTTTGCTACAAATTCCCATAGACTCCCCCAAATTCTGATAACTGGCTCCAAGATCCTCATCCCTTCTCTTCCAGCAACCCATGTTTCCACTGATTATTCTGTCAAGAACTCTGAAGGATTGGATCCTTTATCTACTTGAAAGCTGAAAAGTTTGCCTTTATTTTTTCCTGGATTCTGGCAGAAAGCATGAAACTTCTGAGTCAGAGACAAAGGAGAGTTTATTACATATACAAATAGCAGTAGCAGAGAATTAGCATTTGTGCCAATTCTCCAAGCTCTAAAGTGGCAGGGTGCATTACCAGGGAGGGAGACTCCAAATATAAAAAATCCAATTTTTTTTTAATGAACCTACCTGACCTCTGTCCTGGAGAGAATGGTTATATTTGTTATACTAGACAGTAAACAAACTTGCTTTTTGCTCTAGAAGGGGATACTATCTCCATCTTTCAAGGCTACTGGCTACATAAAATCCCTGAAAAATAGTCTGGAATAAAATCAGCCCATGCCTTTGCTTAAAAAACAAGCAGAAAGAGGGAATCGTGGAGAATTGCCTCCAATATTTATTTACCTCTTTAAAATTGCTTCCTTCTTTCAAATAGAAATGTACTAACTTTCCGTCAGAGAACATAAGTTTACACATAACTATATTTTTTTTGTAATCACAAAAGTTGCCAATATTTACTCTTTATTAGGCAGGCGCTGATTTATATATTTTTACATATATTAACTCATTTAATATTTACTACATCCCTATGAGCTAAGCGTTATTAAGGCCTGTAGTATCCTACATGGTTGCAAGTTTATTTTTATGAATAGAAGCAGTTGAAATAATTTTAATATAGAGAGTAAAACCATGTATAAAGGCACAGATGATGTAAAGCATGTTATAATATAATTGATAAGTAAAAAAGAATATAATGGTAAAAGCAGTATAATAAAAATTTGTCATATGAGCAAATGTAACCAATGGGTTCTCTGCACCTATTTGTTGGAAATTTTATTTCTCTTTAATTAGAGTTCAAGGGGAGTTCTCTGTCCCACTATATGACCTGGTCCTTCTCAAGATTTTGCAACTTTCTTTTATTCTACATCTAAAATTGTTGTCTGTCACTTTAGAAAGTTTGGCATAAGGAAGCCCTTAGTTTTCATGCTCTAGCATTGAGAGCGACAACAAATTAAATCATCACAATAATAATCTATAGTAGAAAAGCCTTTGATAATAATTAAGTTATTCGAGAGAAATACAAACGCTTTTAAGTACTCATTGTAACACAGCATAGTGATTAAGTAAGTGATTAAGTAGGTTAGTGATTTTCCTATTATAGCTTACTATTTAGACTTTGTAGCTAGACTAGTTAGAATCCAGATTATAATACTAATTGGTTTGTAATCTTAGGTAATTTAAAGTTCTCTGAGCCTTATTTGTCCCATCTCTTACATTGAAATACCTTGATTATGGGAGGATGCTGTGCAGGTGTGGCTTATCACATCAGGGTCACCAGTTGTGTGTTTGGCTTTCAGCTTTGTCCAGAAAAGCCTAGGCTGGTAGAAAAGATTTCTCAAGACTCCACAAGTCAAGACAGGTGGGAGGGAGGCTGCGGGAAGTCTCCCCGAGCTGCTCTCAAGCTCCCAGATTTGTTAGGTACACATTATAGGGAAATACTGCACAATATGTCCATGGCTATATGTTGGTAACAATGTATAGAAAGCATAGAAAGCTTGCAAAAAAACAAGGCATTCCCAAGACTACCAAAGAGCAGATGTGCAAAACAGGGTGGAGAGCAAGATAAGATATTCCATAGATAACATGGTCTACGGAATTCATGAGCACAGACAGGACCCAACCCCTAAATACACATTAACTAGATACTGGTCAGGCATGGCCAGAAAGCAATGTAATGCTTAACCTATAATCTCCTTAACCAGTACATAGCTATTTGGTTTCCCATAATGCTATATGAATATTGCTTATTTAAACCCCTATTAAAGATACAATAATAAATGGTAGAAAGTATTTAGTGTGGTTCAACTAAATTCATTGAAATCCTATAATACATTGAGTATTGCATTTGATTGGGAATACATAGGTGAATAAAACAGTTTCTGGGGCACCTGGCTGGCTCAGTCAGTAGAGCATACAACTCTTGATCTTGGGGTCGTGATTTTGAGCCCCATGTTGGGGACAGAGATTACTTAAAATGTTTTTAAAATCACAGTTTCTGAACTAGAGGGGCAGATAGTTCACTTGGGACAGCTACAAATAGCAAAAGATGACTATATAATCTACTAGGTACAGAAACATAACAAAATAAATAGATTGGCATGTCAAGTGGTCCATCCTGGAAAGCGGGATCTATTCTACAACTTCTATTGTGAGCATAACTATACTAGTCAAACAGGTGGATTCTGTGATCTGATATTGTGTATGTAGACAGTACTTTTGTGAAAACAGTGTGTTGTATAGGGCATTTGTCCTGGCCTTTTGGTATGTGAAATCTTTCTACTGTGGACACAAATTTGGAAATGTGGGGACAATTTACTCACATTTATCTTCAATTGTGAAATAAAATTTGATTTTTCAAGCTGAAGAAAAGGATGAACAGTGAACATGAAAATGCATAGTATGTATGGAGTACTGCAAACAGTTGTGTAAAGGGACACATGAGAGATGAGTGATAGGTGAGAAAACAGTGGGCATCAAATATCATTCAAAGGAACTTAGAATAAAATCTAAACTTCTGCAGATTGCTGTTGGTCAAAGATTTGTCCAAAAACCACCAAGGATCCACTCTGCCAGACTCAAACCCTTTGGAAGCATGAACTAAAAATCTGCTCCTGTAATTGAATCCCCAGTGGAAATCCCCAACTAAAAAGACAGAATGGCAACTTCTGCTCTGGGTAAGCTGGAGTCATTGACTCAACAATTAGCTTTAAGGTTTCTTTTTCAAGTTTTTATTTTAATTTCAGTTAGTTAATATACAATTTTATATTAATTTCAGGTGTGCATTAGAGTAAATTTTTATAGATGACTTTAGTGTTTACAAGATAAACAATTCAAGAGCGACATATTGGAAGGGAGGTAGACAAACTAGGAGGCCATTTATTCATTTATACAAAAAGAAAAAAAAGACTAGTAAGTGATAGGTGTACACAGCAGAGAAAAACCAGGCAGAGCTCTTTGAACTCTAAATTCTTCCAGAAAATCAAAAGATGACAGATAAGTCCATGTGTATTTTTTTTTTTAAATAAGTTCAAGGTACCATAAGGGCAAATACACACTAACCTAACAGACTGATGAACCAGGGAAACCTTGAAGGGAATGATATTTGAACTTAGACCAAATAAGTAGAAATAATGTGGGGGAAGCCTGAAAGTGGAATTAGAGCAGAGATTTCAAGGTAGAGGAAACATAATCACTGCAAGCCCAAAGGCATAAAAGAACATGGTTCTTTGAAGTAATGCAGTATTTTTTAAAAATCTTTTGCTGGAGGACGTCTTTAATAGTACAATATAATTATATAAATCCTCTTAAGAATTTAAGAATTCTTGTCATTTTAGGTTTTACATTATAAATTATAGAGAAACGTTTCTTAATTAAAGTTTGTATTGTGAATGTTTTGATAAAATAGTTTACAACAATATAAATACAACATACTAACACATATTTCAGATAGGCAAATTTGAGCCATTTAACAACAAGAAAGCATATTGTTTACTTTAAATAATTAAAAAATATGAGAATAATATGGTAATGCACAAGATATTATGCATAGATTATTTGGCGGGAAAGGTCTAGGACTAGATATATAATAAATGTAGACTAAAATATAATTATACTTCAAGATGTCTAACATAGATAAAATGGTTTCATAAGCTGTTGTTTCTGCTTCTTGCATTTCTTTTACTTCTTTGGCTAAAAGAAATGAGTGTTTCATCCTAATTTTATATTTGGTTCCTAAATAATGAGCTAGTAGAGAGGATTTACATTGCTATTTAAAAGCACAAATAACACATTAACACCTCATGGGTGCATATATTTTATCCCCAAGAAATATATAAAATATGTAATTATAATCACTATTTTTTTTCTCTTTTTAGCACTTACTTTGGTTTTGAAAGTTAAGAAATTTTGATGCAAATATTAAATGAATGCAACATATAAATATGACAGTCATCTTGTTTGTTTCCAGAATTATTATTAAACTTGCTATAATTCAAAATTGTCATTATTTATGCTTTCTATCCTCAACCAAGAGTTCAATATGGAAATAAATAAAAACAAATAAAAAAAGAAAGCAAATAAACTAATATCTTTTAAAAAAAGACACAGATAACAGAGCAGTTCATATGAATTATTGGTTATGTCACTAACAAGTTTGTCTGCTGGGTGCCTGGGTGGCTCAGTCAGTTAAGCATCCGACTTCAATTCAGGGCATAATCTCAAGGTTTGTGAGTTCAAGACCCACGTCGTGGTCTGTTCTGACAGCTCAGAGCCTGGCGTCTTCTTCACATTCTGTGTTTCCCTCTCTCTCTCTCTCTGCTCCTCCTCTGCTCATGCTCTGGCTCTGGCTCTCAAAAATAAATAAACATTAAAAACAAATCATCTGAAGTAAAAAAAACTCTTATATAAGTTCACTTAATATCCATTCAGATTTCATACCACTATATTTTAGGTGGAGATATGTACAGCATTTATTTTATTATTGAGAAAAATACATTAAAGTAGAACTAATTATAATCCTTAGAAACATGGACCCAGTGAAACAAGTTTGCAAATTTCTGGGTGTGGGGAAAAATCACAAAGTCAGAAACACTGGAATAAGGAGAAATTCCATGGAATCTAGTAGAGTAAGAAGGAGGTGATAGAAAAAGGGAGAGAGGGGAGGGGATTTTAAAGCTTCCAGTAGAATTTTTTAAGTATTCTAGCCTCTTTCCCTATTACTATCATGAAACAACAGAATACATTAATCTGAAACTGGCATAATTAGCTAAGAATGAACAGAAGAAGCTTTGAAAAATTCAGGGAAAATTTGGTGGAATATAGACATTTTCATTACTGTGGGATGAGGAGAATTAAACAGATTTAAGAAAAATTTAGAGTAAAGCATCTCTGTGATTGTTCACATACGAGGGAAAAGGGGATCCCAAATTTCGGGGTTGATCAAGAAGTTGGATATTAGTGATGTTCTTTGGAAAAGGGAATGTGGAATGAGAATGTATATGATGAATAACATTACTATTGTGTTGGTAGTCATGATTATTGTTATTTTTTATAATGCAACAGACTTGAAAATATATAAATGCTCATGAGAAGGGACGAGTACAGAGGAAGACATTGAAGTGGTAAGAAAAGGAAACAAATGTTATAATAAAATAGAAATTCATTTTATATAAGAATATAACGGTGAGGTTATAATCTATATCAATAGATTATATAATTATATAATCTATATAATTATATAATCTATAATATCAATAAAATTTAAAAAATGGGATGGAGACCTATTAGAAAAAACTATATGCGGCAATAACTTTATGCAAATACTGATACATTAATACTCTCTCCAAATAACTTACGTTTTATATGTGTGAGAGGAGGTAAAGACTGAGAAGAATGTGTTGGAGATTTGAGAAGTATGGAGAGCATTTTAAAAACTCTTGGTGGCAAATAGGAGACTAAAATTGCTTTGTTGAGTGTCTACTTCCGGTTGCAAGACCGATAATTGGTTTTTGTACTACACTACCTAACTGTGTGATTTTCTCAGGCAGCACTCCAAAGGTAAGATGTAGTTGTGGAAAAGGTGAGATACTTAAAATTTGCTAAAATGGTTTGGCCACATAACAAAGAAGCAAAGAGGCCTGAAATTGTTAGCTGGAAATTGACAGAAGCTAAGGATTGAGTGAGTGAGTGTGTGTGTGTGTGTGTGTGTGTGTGTGTGTGTGTGTCTGTGCATGCACGTGTGGGTGTGCATATGCCTGCATATTATGTGAGAGTATTGGTTAATTATGAGGAAGGAAAAGAAATTAAACGGCACTCAAAGCTTATTTCCTGAATGACTAGCAATATGGGAAATAGGAGAGAAGCTCCAACTTTTGGAGGGTGAAATTATTAGTTTAATTTTGTACTTGTGAAGACGGTATAAGTATCTGTGGATGCATCATTTAGGGTCCTACTAGAAGACAGAAACCACACCATGTTTTGAAAAGGAAAAGCTTAATACAAATAACCATTTTTTTTCACTAGGGGTTTAAAGTTCACAAGGGATTTGCTAATAAGAAGAGAGAGAATCTGAAGAGTGCAGCAATAAGAGATTGAGGACACAATCATTAACTCATTACACCCCGGCTGAGATAGAGCACACATGGAAGAATTTCTCTACTACAATCCAGACCTGAAATCCCGATCTCAGTGGAAAGGGCAAGGTTTTGGCCTCTTGGCGTTGAATGCCAGAGGAATCTGAGGAACCGTCCTGGCAGAAATTGCTGGAAATTGGTCCTCTGTGGTTCTGGGGAAAGCTGGCCAACAGGAGGTGCCCTATGTTGGAACTCTTAGCAAAGCCATTTGCAATTTTGCTTGGCTAACCTACTGACTTCCTCACACTGCAGAACTGGTGCTGAAAAAGCCACTTACGAAAGGAGCTGAATGCTGGAGAAGCTTCACTGTAGGACCCTGACCAGAGAAGTACACTGGAAGTTAAATACCTGTTTTTTCCTTCACTGTTCTGCTGGTACCCTCTAACAACGTTCAAAATTGTGCCAGCCAACAAAGTACAAATATTAAAAGGGCCCAGCTATATTTTCAGAGGAGGAAATAAAGGGTACATGTGGAACTGAGGTAATAATTTGACACATGGCAACTGCACAAGTTAATTTGTTGTAGAATCAATCACCATAACTTAGCATTGAAGAAAACGTAAAGTTTGAGAAGGGAGCTTTGTTAACCTACAGGAGTTGGAAACCTGGCAAAAGAAATGGAACGGAGACATTGAAGATGTAGAACCATAACTAGGAAAAAAATTGATGATTTAAAAATCACGGGCATTTCAGAATTAGAGAGTGGTCAGCAGTTTCAGATTTTGAGAAATGCAGTAAAATGGGGAATGTAAAAAATATTCCCATTTCAATTAGAAGACACCATGTTCATAGACATAATAAGAGGAAGCCCTATTTTACAGAAGATGCATGGGATTTGCAGTAAGTGAACTTATGTTTAAATTCCCATCCTTGGGCGCCTGGGTGGCTCAGTCAGTTAAGCATCTGACTTCAGCTCAGGTCATGATCTAGCAGTCCGTGAGTTCGAGCCCCGCGTCAGGTTCTGTGCTGACACCTCAGAGCCTGGAGCCTGTTTCCAGTTCCGTGTCTCCCTCTCTCTCTGACCCTGCCCCATTCATGCTCTGTCTCTCGCTGTCTCAAAAATAAATAAACGTTAAAAAAAATTTAAAAAATCCCCATCCTGCCGTTTATCAATGGTGTCTTTGAAAGATTTTTAAAAAATCTTTCTGAACCTCAGCTTGACCTGGAAGATAGAAATGTGAAAATACCTATCTCAAAGATTATCATTGAGGATCAAAAAATCTATTAGTGTTAAGTGAATGTGAAATTTCTATTTTGTAGCCATCGGTATTGTTTGCGACAGTACCAAAGACTGAGAGCAAGAGTTAGAGCACATGGAGGCTATAAATGTAGAAGCATATTTCAGGAAGTTTGACATTTATAGGGAGGAAAAAATCTATTTAAGTTAAGTGGGGCAGGTTGGAGGTTGGGGTTCCAGTAGTTTTAAGTTACTGTGCAAGGCAAGTATTTAAAGCAGTAGGAAACTTCTTTGCATAAATCACCAAGACCAAGAAGTACTGAATGCCATTTACATTTGTTAATCAGCAGATACTCAGAGTTTAAACTGCCATAGATAATACAGCATGCAAAACAGTTAACATACCCCTACCTAAATACACTACTCTGAGCTTAATCATGCTATTTAATTGCCAAGCTTAATTTGAAAATAATTGTTCACAGCAATTAAGTAAATGCCCCAATTTCATTAACAGACTTTCTAATTAGAACCTACAACATAAAAGTGCTAATGTTGCTTCATTAGCTTTGATTTACTGTTTCTAATACTACCTTTTTTTATTATTCACTTCTTCAAATCTGAAACTATGTTTTAGGGTTAATTATGTTTGGTTCTTGTAAATATCAAGGGATAATTATTCCAGGATTAAAGTATAGAAATATATTAAAATTTCATTTTAACTTTTCACATTAAACACATATTGGGATCAACATTTTAAAAACCTCCTTATTGTAGAATAGTTTAAAGCAATTAGTGAGAATTGCATTTGGCTTGAATCGTAAGCAAACAGGTTTTTCAAAATTGAATATGCTCCTTCACATATGGTATCTGATTGTAAAAGAGAACAGTTAAAAAAAAATTGGATTGTTACATAGCTCACTATTGCAACTTTCTTAAATTGGCAGTTGAAGGAACTGAAAGGTGACTTAGGTTAGTAATATTTCAATCTAAGATAGCACCCTTAAAATCCTCAAATATATTCACTATTGTCTTTTAATGAAAACCAGGGACTTGGTTAATTTTTCTCTTCTGGTTTCTGTCTTTGCCAAATGAAAAGAACTTGGCTATATTTTCAAGCAATACTATTAAAAGCATGATTACATCAAAGCATTAAAAAATGCACTGATTCCTTAACTTGGCACTAAGATGCCAAGGCAAGCATTTAAAGCCAAAGGAAACCTCAAGAATCAATAGGTTCTGATAATAGGGGAAACTTGAACATTATTAGTAGGGTTGTAGTTGTAGAGTGAGAGAAGTGGATCCCAGAGATTCTCTTGTCCAACTCCATTGCATATGGGTGTGTGTGTGTGTGTGTGTGTGTGTGTGTGTGTGTAGTATATCTATCCTCTTCTATATAATAGTCTACAATATGTGGGATACCAGGCTAAGTTACTAATTCCTGAGATACTGCAATAAATTGTCCTGTGTGGTTGTCACACTATCATGTATATTGACATGAAATGAGTGACTACAATAACTGATTCTGATGCTTGTTTAGTTTCTTCAAACTGTGTTTGTTGTCTTTAGTATGCATTGTAATTTTTTGTTGCTAAAAGGCAGACATGATATGCTGGGTAAAAGGAACTGCAGTAAATAGGTTTTTAGTAATTTAGTGATAGGTATGGGGGGAGAGCAAGCATTCTTAAGTCCTATAATTAGAGATCAGTCTTTTGGTGAACCTGGGCCTTAGGCTGTGAGTTTTACCAATGCTTCTCCTTTGGATCATTCTCCTTAATTGGGAGACAGGATGACTGGAAGGGGCTGGATTTGGGTATTTCCCTTTCCACAGTTGGTTAAATTCTGATAAAACCCCAGCAGGTTAGGATCTGATAAAATAGTTTCTCCTCAGGGCAGACCTTTTTAAGCACAGAATCTTCTGGAGTATTTCAAAGTGGTTCCTTTTACCTTCCCTCTGCCAGAAGCAAGAGATTTTTCTCTAGAGCCACACTGAGGACCTTGTAGAGCTCCAGGAGATAAAACTAACAATGTATGGCATCCCCCAATGACTGAGTCTCCCTGGATGTTTCATGGTCAGACTTGTGCACAGTGACCTCCAGTAGTTCATCAATTAGAGTTTAGGGTTTCCTATTCCAGCACTGGTTCCTGTAGAAGCTTCTCCGTGTGAGTTTCTCCTCAGGTCAATTTTGATTTTCTATATCTCCCCATCTGTCTCTCCAGTTTTGGGGACAGCAGTCTGCTATGGTTTTACTTCATGCTAGACCTAAGAATCATCAAAATTGTTTAGTTTGTCCAGTTTCACCTGCCGTTGGGATGGAGTGATGTTGCTAAGCTCCTTACGTGCCAGATTGTAAATTAGGGGTCCATATTCTAAATTTAAAATCTCTGCATAAACTCTAAAAGAGAGCAAGGAGGAAGTCAGGGAGGAATCATGATTTATGTTACATGCTAAGAATGGCTGACAGTGACTCAAAAGAATCGATCATACCCATCTCTTCCAAATTCTAATTTCAGTGATATCATAGAAGTTGCTTGAAATTGATCAAAAGTACTTATTATTTGCATAAAGTGATTTATGCTACATACCCCCCAACTCGCGCGCGCGCGCGCGCGCGCGCGCACACACACACACACACACACACACACACACTTGATGTAATGGAATGCTTGAAGGTTCTCAGTGATCAGCATTCAGGGAAACAAATTGATCTGTTATCATCTGCATTGTAATCTTTCAATTTCAAGTGACATAGAATTCAGTGCAATCAGGTTTAAGCAGAAAATACTATTGGTTCAAAAACGTAAAGATCTGTAGTTGGTTCTAGTTTCAGATACCAGCACATTCGGGACTCAAACTTTGTCATCACAGCATCGTTTCTGTGATTTTGTAAACTTTGGCTCCTATGGTGTATTCTTTCTACAGTGGCCCAGCAGATCAATGTTCCTGCCTCCTGGGTTCAGAGCTGGCATGCAAAGAAAGCTTTTCTTTGTGATAAATAACAGTCCCAGGTATCACTCTGATTGGACCAACTTAGGACAACATTACTTGATTGAACCAGTCATTCGTGTGTGTGTGTGTGTGTGTGTGTGTGTGTGTGTGTGTGTGTGTGTGTTGTGTACGGGCACGCATGTGTGTGCATTTGCAGAGATTGAAATGCGCTGGATAATTGGATGGAATCATACACTTCACACTTGGGGCTAGAGATATCGTCCCACTTATGGCTCAGAACCATACTGTGTACAAAAGAATGGCCCTACAAGAATATTTCAGGTACATCACCAGCAGCAACATGTGATGTGATCATGGAAGGAAAAGACACAACGGATGCTTACTATTTCCTACAATAGAGCAAACAAGAGAAAGTAGACATAAGACATAAGAGAAAAGTCTCCCTTTAAAGCAGAAACAAATTGAGCTGTGCTAACCTCTCCAAGAATTTTGTTGAAGTATCTTTAAGGAGGATAATTACTAGAGCGGCATTTGAATTATTTCCTATTTTGGCCCTAAATAGAACTCTTGCCAAAATTACAGATATGGGAGTTATGGAAGATTGAGACTTTGGTACAAAATAATAATGCTGGAAGTAATAAAACCATGGCTTTCAGGTCCTCATTAGGGAAGTGTGCATCTGGTGGGAGAAGGCTGTCTCCCTCAGCAGACATTACTGCTTGATATCAGTGGGGTACTCTGAGTCACCCCTAGTGCCTCCAGACAGCAACGAACACCAAAGTCGCTACGAAAGCCATCTGGTAGTATCCATATTTCTTGAGGTTGCAGCAGTGGTTGCCAGTGGGGGAGTTGTGGGGTACTGTCGACAGTTCTTGAAAAGAACTCATGTAGGTCTGAGCCTGAAATAGCATCTCAGAAAGGAATGAACTTGAGAGAGGGACACCGGGAGGTGGAGAGCACTGCCTCTGTGCCCCACATCCTGCTTGTCCTTCCCCCCCCCCAGGCTTCCAGAGCAGTTGCAGGTAAAAAGGTAAAATCCAGGCTAGGGATTTTGGCTCCAGTCCAGAACAAAACAGAAAAACAAATAATTTACTAAGTCGGAGTTCCATTTCCAATTAAACATATATAAAATTAAGTAAGTTCCATGTCTTTTAATGTGTAGGTACTATATTTAGTTATTTATGATGTTAAATGAAATCTGTGCTCTACATGAGTGAATTGTGTTAAATATAATTTTTGAGGAATTGTATTAGAAATGAGTTGGACGCACGCCACTTTATCAACACATTATTTTTTTTTTTTTCAACGTTTATTTATTTTTGGGACAGAGAGAGACAGAGCATGAATGGGGGAGGGGCAGAGAGAGAGGGAGACACAGAATCAGAAACAGGCTCCAGGCTCTGAGCCATCAGCCCAGAGCCCGACGCGGGGCTCGAACTCACGGACCGCAAGATCGTGACCTGGCTGAAGTCGGACGCTTAACCGACTGCGCCACCCAGGCGCCCCAACATTATTTTTTTTTTTAATGCTCTGTTTCATTTCTTTCCTTTGGCTGTCTTAACAAGTGGCAATTAAACACTTTCATTTTGTATACTCAATGATTTCTGCATTCCACAAATGTTTGGGAATCAAATTTTAAATTGGTCTCACTAAGAACTTTTAATGCAATTTTTAGAAGTTGATTTCACAATACTTTTTTTTTTCTTATTTCCAAAAGTATGGTTCCTGAAAATCAAACGTTCTGAAGCTGATTTTTTATTTATCTTTTTATTTTATTGTTTGAATTTACATCCAAATTAGCTAGCATATAGTGCAATAATGATTTCAGGAGTAGATTCCTTATTGCCCCTTACCCATTTAGCCCATCCCTCCTCCCACAACCCCTCCAGTAACCCTCTGTTTATTCTCCATATTTAAGAGTCTCTTATGTTTGTCTCTATAGTTCTCAGTGTATAGATTTTTCACCTCTTTGGTTAGATTTATTCCTAGGTGTTTTGTCGTTTTTGGTGCAAGTGTAAGTGGGATCAATTCCTTGATTTCTCTTTCTGTTGCTTCATTTTTGGTGTATAGAAATGCAACTGATTTCTGTGCATTTTTATATCCTGCAACTTTGCTGAATTCATGAATCAATTCTAGCAGTTTTTGGTGGAATCTTTTGGGTTTTCCATGTAGAGGATCTTGTCATCTACAAAAAGTGATGTTTGACCTCTTCCTGGCCGATCTGGATGCTTTTATTTCTTTGTGTTGTCTGATTGCAGAGGCTAAGACTTCCAATTCTATGTTGAATAACAGTGGTGAGAGTGTACATCCCTGTCTTGTTCCTGACCTTAGGGAGAAAACTCTCAGTTTTTCCCAATTGAGGATGATGTTAGCATTGGGCCTTTCATATATGGCTTTTATGATCTCGAGATATGATCCTTCTCTCCCTACTTTCTTGAGGATTTTTTCAAGAAAAGATGTTGTGTTTTGTCACATGCTTTCTCTGCATCTATTGAGAGGATCATATGGTTCTTGTCCTTTCTTTTACTGATGTGATGAATCACGTTGATTTTTTTGTGAATATTGAACCAGTCCTACATCCCAGGTATAAATCCCACTTGGTCATGGTGAATAATTTTTAATGTATTGTTGGATCCAGTTGGCTAATACCTTGTTGAGGAATGAAGGTAATGTTGGTTTCATAGAAAGAGTTTGGAAGTTTTCCTTCCATTTCTATTTTTTGCAACAGCTCAAGATAATAGCTCCTTAAATGTTTGGTAGAATTCCCCTGGAAAGCCATCTGGCCCTAGACTCTTGTTTTTTGGGACATTTTTGACTAATTCAATTTCTTTACTGGTTATGGGTCTGTTCAAATTTTCTATTTCTTCCTGTTTCTGTTTTAGTAGTGTATATGTTTCTAGGGATTTGTCCATTTCTTCCAGATTGCCTATTATATTGGCATATAATTGCTCATAAGATTGTCTTATTATTGTTTTTATTTCTGCTGTGTTGGTTGTGATAACTCCCCTCTCATTCTTGATTTTATTTATTTGGGTCCTTTCCTTTTTCTTTTTGATCAAACTGGCTAGTGGTTTATCAATTTTGTTAATTCTGGTTAACCAGCTTCTGGTTTCCTTGAACTGTTCTACCGTTTTTTTGGTTTTGATAGCATTAACTTCTGCTCTAATCTTTATTATTTCCTATCTTCTACTCGTTTGGGGTTTTATTTGTTGTTCTTTTTCCAGCTCTTTAAGGCGTAAGGTTAGTTTGTGTATCTGAGATCTTTCTTATTCTTTAGGAAAGCCTGGATTGCTATATAGTTTCCTCTTATGAGCAACTTTACTGTGTCCCAGAGGTTTTGGGTTGTGGTGTTATCATTTTCATTGGCTTCCATGAAATTTTTAATTTCCTCTTTCACTTCTTGGTTATCCCATTCATCTTTAGTAGGATGTTCCTTACTCTCCAAGTATTGTTACCTTTCCAAATTTTTTCTTGTGGTTAATTTTGAGTTTCAGAGCATTGTGGTCTGAAAATATGCACTGTATGATCCTGAGTTTTTTGTACTTGTTGAGGGCTGATTTGTGTCCCAGTATGTGGTCTATTCTGGAGAATGTTCCATGTGCACTAGAGAAGAATGTATATTCCACTGCTTTAGCATGAAATGTTCTGACTATATCTGTTAAGTCCACCTGGTCCAGTGTGTCATTCAAAGCCATTGTTTCCTTGTTGATTTTTTGATTAGATGATCTGTGCATTGCTGTGAGTGGGGTGTTGAGATCCCCTACTATTATGGTATTACTATCAATGAGTATCTTTATGTTTGTGATTAACTGATTTATAATCTTGGGTGTTCCCACACTTGGCACATAAATGTTTACAATTGTTAGGTTTTCTTGGTGGATAGACCCCTTCATTATGATATAATGCTCTTCTGCATCTCTTGATACTGTCTTTATTTTAAAGTCTAGATTGTCTGATAATATGGCTACTCCAGCTTTCTTTTGTTGACTATTAGCATGAAAGATGGTTCTCCATCCCATTACTTTCAATATGAAGATGTCTTTAGGTCTAAAGTGGGCCTCTTGTAAACAGCATATAGATGGATCTTGTTTTCTTATCCATTCTGTTACCCTATGTCTTTTGATTGGAGCATTGAGTCCGTTGACATTTAGAGTGAATCCTGAAAGATATGAATGTATTGCCATTATGTTGCTTGTAGAGTTGGAGTTTTTGGTGGTGTTCTCTGGACCTTTCTAATCTTTGTTGCTTTTGGTCTTTATTTTATTTTTTCATCTTTTCTCCCTTCAGGGAGTCCCCCTTAAAATTTCTTGCAGGGCTGGTTTAGTGGTCACAAACTCCTTTAATTTTTGTTTGTCTCAGAAAATTTTTATCTCTCCCAGTTTGAATGACAGCCTTGCTGGATAAAGAATACTTAGCTGCATGGTTTTGTTTTCTTTTTTTTTTTTTTTTTTTTTTTTTTTTTTTTTTTTTTTCTGATTTAGCACGTTGAATATATCCTGCCACTCCTTTCTGGCCTGCCAAGTTTCTGTGGATAGGTCTGCTGCAAACCTGATCTGTCTTCCCTTGTAGGTTAGGGACTTTTTTTCCCTTGCTGCTTTCATGATTCTCTCCTTGCCTGATCATTTTGTGAATTTGACTATGATATGCCTTGTTGATGGTCAGTTTTTGTTGAATCTAATGGGAGTCCTCTGTATTTCCTGAATTTTGATGTCTGTGTCTTTCCCCAGGTTAGGAAAGTTTTCTGCTATGATTTGCTCACATAATCTTCTACCCCTATTTCTCTCTCTTCCTCTTCTGTAACCCCTATGATTCTGATGTTGTTCCTTTTTAATGAGTCACTAATTTCTCTAATTCTTATATCATGCTTTTTTGCCTCAATTCCCTCTTTTTTTTCTGCTTCATTATTCTCCATAAGTTTGTCCTCTATATCACTGATTCTCTGTTCTGCCTCATCCATCCTTGCTGCTGTCGCCTCCACTCGAGATTGCAACTCAGTTATAGCATTTTTTGTTTCATCCTGACTGGCTTTTACTTCTTTTATCTCTGCAGAAAGGGATTGCAATCTATTTTCGACTCCAGCTAGTATTCTTATTATAGTAATTCTAAATTCTGCTTCAGACATCTTGCTTGTATGTGTGTTGGTTGTGTCCCTGGCTGTCATTTTTTGTGCTCTTTCTTTTGGGGTGAATTCCTTCATTTTGTCATTTTTAAGAGAGAAAAGGAATTAATGAGGTAGAAAAAATTAACATTAAAAATATAAAATTTTAAAAATATTACAACTGAAAATTTGAAAACAAATACACACACACACAAAATCGAAAAAAATGATGCTAGATCCTATGTTTTGGTCTGTGTTGCAAGTGGATTGATAGATTAGAGAAAAAAAGGGAAAAAATTAAAAAGGAAATCGTTTGAAAATTTGAAAAAATGAATACACTGAAGTAGACTAAAATGGAATGATGGAAGTAAAATAGAGTATTTTGAGTATTTTGAGTATTTTTGAGTATTTTTGAGTATTTTGCTCTGAGAATAAAATTGGCATTGTCTTATTATGGAATTTCAGTTACACTTACATAATTGCAGTAAATTTACATTTAAGATGTGGTATTACATTTTCTAAGGGTAAGACCAACTAAGACGTGATAGAAGATGACAATAAGGAAAAATATCTGGACAACTTTTCATGAAAATAACTTGAAAATATTATAACTTGTTAGTTTAAAAAAGGAATTAAAATACATAATTTCAACTTCCTTTAATAAAGTGTTTAATGGGCATAAGATAAGGCAATGTAGATCTTCATCAATAAAAAAAGCCTTGCTAGTCCGTGGTCCTTTGGCTCCCAGATGAGTTCCTCACGCTTTCCTGGTCCAGCTCTCTATACTGAGATGGGAGATCCTCACAGCTAAACTTTCCAAACTCTCAGGCCAGCTGGTTGTTTTGGGGTTTAGACAAGGAAGATAGATTACTTGCTGCATGGTTTTGCCACAATTGATCTCTTTCCTTTGATCCTCTAATTTAGTTGCTTCTGATCTTTGTGTTACCTCATTTCCCTCTGTTTGGCTTGGACCTTACATAACCAGAGCAACAAATTCCCTGCATTAAATTCCCACTGTTTCAATTATTTTCTCTGTTCTGCTTTCCTAAGAAGCTTCTGATCCATACACACAAAAAGTGGTAAAATATCTAGTTAGGCATAGTTCCATATTTATATCTGGTTGCATATAACTCAACATAGCAAATAACTTTTTTCATTAGAGCCAAATGAACTATTTAAATTAATTTGTGATTGTGCTAAATAGCTTAATTATCTAGAAATGTTTTAAAACTTTTATATACTTTCCTACCTGGTGGGTTTAGTTAATGCTGACCTGCATTAGAAGCATAGATTTTATATAAACTCTTATTAAGCATTGTAAAATTTACCGTAAAAATAAAGAAATTTACTTGAAGTTTATAAAATTATCCCTATATCCTTTTCCATTTCCAGTTTAATGTGAAAAATCAATTTATTGGGGTGCCTGGGTGGCTCAGTAGGTTAACCATCTAACTCTTGGTTTTGGCTCAGGTCATGATCTCACAGTTTTGTGAGTTTGAGCTCTGCATCAGGCTCTGTGCTGACAGTGCAGAACCTGCTTGGGATCCTCTGTCTCTCTCTCTCCCTTCCTCCCTCCCTCCCTCTATCTCTTTCAAATAAATAAACATACTTTAAAAATAAAAATAAAAAATGAATTTATTACAACACGGAATAATTGTTTTAGTAACCATAATGTACTTTTCTTTGTAAAAACTCTAAATTCAAGACCACACTTTGCCTTGAGTAACTAGCTGTGTTGTAGTAGTAGTTGATCAACTACTTTATAAAATACATACGAGAATATCACACAATTAACTTCTAGTGTTGTATTTCAGGAACAATTGACCCAATTTGATGTTATGGACAGAGTAAGCTCTGTCATAGCCAAGCCGTGTTAGGTTGCATAGCTTAATTGATCTCTCTGTGCATCGTTTAGAGCTTATAGAATGTAATGGGTTATTATGAGAATTAAAAGAGATAATACGTGTCAATCACCTGGCACAAAATTTGGCACTCGGTAGATCTTGATTTCCTTCTTTTAAAACAGATTGCCTTGGTGATGGTCATTTTTAACTATAAGTAATAAAAGTCTGTTGATTTTTTTATTCTGCTAGAACTCACTAAAACCAAGTTTGTCCTTGTTTGTTTTCCTCAAAGCAAAGTTATTAAGGAAATCACATGAATGATTTTTGGATGGAATATACTATCATTTCTGAAATGTGAAAATGGTTACTTTTTGGGTTTTTTAAATTTAAATCATAGAAGGTTTCTCTTATGAGTGCAAAACAAGCCTATAATTTCTGAAAATATTCTCAAAATATTTTTATGTGATTTCATTCTAATTCTTAACCCTAATAAGGTTATTTTCAATCCGGCAGATTAAACCTATATATAAAACCTGTTTTAACGAGGAAAACTCCTCTGGACTTTTTTATTAAACTCTAAAATGAGTGCTCTAGGCAGAATAACAACCTGCTGATGAAGATATTTTTTATCTAAAATTTAATAAGTTTATTAGATGAAAGTCTCTAATGCCTACTTTCATTTCAATTCTGCTATACATAATCAACTCTAGTAATCATATTCCAAATTGGACATTCTAGAATGAATGGCCATGGCAAGTATATTCAATAGTCACATGGCCTATATTAAAATCTTATTCTTAATGCATACTTCTAAAGTTAGCAATGCGTCTAAATACAAATACATTTAATAAATAGGCATTTGAGACTTAAGGGGAAGGTGGAAGGTTAGAACTAGCTTTTAATTCTCTATCTCCTCTAAAATATTCCTGTAATATCTTTATAAGAAGCAAAAATATAAAAGGTATTTTCATCAACAATAAAACTAAGTAATGAAAGCTACATACTATGATATATTTATATAATATTTGGTAGAATTCACTTAGAAATGAAGGAGGATGCCCAGAGACAACCTGTGGCACCCATTCACAAGAAAATGGGTCCTGTTGTAAGAATGAATCATCAGCCATCTAATGAAGTTTGTATTTTTAAATATTCCTCCAAATGTGACTAAAGAAAATTGTGAATTAAGAAGACAGCCTCCCAGTCATAAAACAGTAAGGACAGAGAGAAGACATGGAGAAATGTCACACCAGTGTCCTCTGACCTGGCCTACTCATTGGAGGAATAGATCTGTCTAAATTAGAGTTCTATTCCTAAAGATGAATTAAGCAATGCACGCTAGACTGTAAACTGATTAAGTTTTGAAAAGATAGACTAATTTCCGTTTAATCTCATGTTTCTGCAGTCTTTCTCGCCTCGGTTACTGACCCAACAATTCCCCCAATTGCTCAAAGGACAAAACATGCTGTTAATTTTAATTCTTACGTTTAACTCATTCTGTAGAACTTATTCTGATCAAGTCTTTACTTCCAAAATATGCTTCTTGGCCACTAACTTGTCTCCATCTCCCTTTGTTCCTGCGTCATCATCTGTGCTGGAGTCAAGAAAAAGGGCTTCGATCTGATCTTGCTGATTAAATACTTGCCTCCTCTAACTAAATTATTCACACAACAGCCTATGCCAATTTAATATAAATAGATAAATAAATAAATAAATAATTTTTTTTGTCTGCTTAAAACTCTTCAAACTAGGTTCAGAAGGAATTTTAACTCTTTCTGTAAAGCCAAAATTACCCTGATACGGAAACCAGACAAAGGCACCACAAGAAAGCTATAAAAATTTCTGATGAAGATAGATGCAAAAATCCTCAACAAAATATCAGTAAGTAGAATCCAGCAATGTACAAAATATACACCGTGACCATGTGGGGTGTATCCCAGGTATATAAGCCTGGCTCAACTTTTGAAAATTAAGTAATGTTGATGTAAAACATCAACGGGATGAAGAAAAAAAGTCACACGACCATAGCAATAGATGCAAAACTACAAAAAGGCCAAAGCTATAAAAACAAACAAACAAGCAAACAAAATACGAAATAAAATAACTCAAGGAAACTTTTGGACATGATAGACATGTCTGTTAACTTGATTGTGAAAGTTTCACAAGTATACCCATATGTCCAAACTCATCAAATTAGAGACATTAAAAGTGTACAGTTTCTTTATATCAATTATACCACATGATGTTTCTCTTATTTTTTAAAAAGCACTGCAAGTGACTCTCTCTTCACTTATTATTGCCCTTATCCAAGCTTAACTAAGAATCTTTGATATGGCATGTTGGCATAGTGACTGATGTATTAGAGAATTTCATCAATATTTGTTGAATCAATAATGAATAAAAGACTGAATATTTACAGAACTGTTTTTTAAATTGGGTATGACAATTATATAGCCAGCTAAGTTATTATTATGTGATGAAATTTGGAATATCTTCTAAAATATGGAAGATGTTGCATGTATAACAACATTTAAAGCAAAGTCTACTTGATTCTGTGTTCTATTGATTAACTTGAGCAATTGATCATGGTAAGAATCCACAATAGGGAAGTTTTATTAAAATGGGTTTGAAAATGAGCATGAGAACCATTTAAATACAAAAATAACTATGTTATAAAAATATTAAATATGGCCACAAAATAAATGCTAATTTATGAATCATGAATAGATAAAGCAATGCAAAATAATTATTATAATTATTTTATTATTTTTATTTTACCTTTTGAACTATGGACAAAAATTCAAGATCATGCCAACAAAAGTTGTACCTCATGGGCAGGTATTGAAAGTGTAAGTGTCCAAAATAATTTGGTTCATCAGGGAGACATTGATATTATTTTATTTTTTTAATTATTCACATTAGTAAATTGAGTAATAGGGCTACATTAAAGTATAAAAACAAGTAATGATAAAAGTATGATAAAGTTATGTTTTCTAAGTCACTAGGTGTGTGCAGAGTATATGGTAGTATTAATAATCAAGACAGATGCCATCAACAGTAGAAAGTAAAAATATATAAAGAAAACACTTAAAATAGATATTATAAATCAAGGTGACAGCAATGATGCTATAGGTATTATATTTATGATTTAAATTAAGTTAATCATCAGTAGGAATCACCTTTATAATTATATAACACAATAAAGTTAATATTCTGAAATCATAAGCAGATTTTTGTAGAGAAAAGAAAAGTTGTAATGAAAGCCACTGAGAGGGGCACCTGGTGGCTCACTCAGTTGAGTGTCTGACCCTTGGTTTCGGCTCAGGTAATGATCTCACAGTTCATGGGTTCAAGCCCTGCATCGGGCTCTGTGCTGGCAGCACGGAGCCTGCTTGGATTCTCTCTGTCCCTTTCTCTACGCTCCTCCCCAACTGGTGCTAACTCTGTCTCTCTCAAATAAATTTTTAAAAAAATTTAAAAAGCAATGAGAAAAAAACAGTCTTTCTTCTTCAATTATGGGCAATTTTGTTTAAGAGCAAAATCCATTTCCTTAATTTGGTAGGCTCTATGGGGTCAATGTTAAGTATAGTAAGTATTTGGAAATGATGTTTAGAGGAAAATATATAATAAAGTATCCTGTTTTACATGTGTATTTCACAAAAATAATATGAACTATTAATATAATATAAAATATATTTTACATACACTAGATAAAGTGTATTAATACAATATAGAACATTTTGTCTGCAATGTATATTAAATAGACATAAAATGTGTCAAGTTGGTAGTTTTCAATAAAACCTGTGCCAGTTAGGAAGGTACAGTGAGCAGTAAAGACAAGAACAGGCTGAAGCGATGGTACATTATTGCTACCTCACCACTGAGGTGAACCTGGACAGGGCTGGGTTCCAACCAACTGGCCATAAGCTAGTGAGATCCCCTTTGAACTTGGAATCGTGCCATATAGCTTTCCAGTAGTGAAGGTAGGGCGACCTGTGGTTTAGTTAACTCTGAATCAAGGTCAAATTTGGGAAAAGAATTTGCAAGGAGTATTTAGACCCCACACAGGAGAACAATTGGAAGGACCTGGGCTGTGAATAAAAAGGCCAGAACAGAACCTTCTTGGTTATTGTGGAGTTGCTGCTTAGCTTGCTATCACGGTTCTAACCAGGGAAAGTGAACCGAATGTTGATGATCTCTTTTCCCTTACTTGTTGCCACATCACTACTTAGAAGAAAGTCTTCGCTGGGGGAAGCAGTCCATCTCTTGGCATATTTATAAGGTACCATCGGAAGGTAGACTTCCCACAGACTTGATTGAGTGTTCTCCTTGTCACTCCTGCTAAGTTGGCCTCCTGACTTTGTCTCACGAAAACAGACGAGGGAGTTAACATGAATCACAAAGTTTGTGCTCTTATTAATTGATTTGTTATGAGTGGCAAGTAAAATAAAAGCCTGATGTGTTGATGAAGTGACAGAAGGTGTAGATCTCAGTGTCAGATGTGGAAGAAAGGACCGACACCAAACTGGGTTGAACTCAAAGATTATTGGGATGTGCATGAATGTGGGGAAGAGATCAGACTTTTATCTTCTTATATATCCCTGGGCTTTTAACTGGAAGTAACAAATGTGCAGTAAGTTTAGAGTTTAAAATCCAAAGTAAAAGCGAAGGGAGAATGGTAGCTCTCGCAAACAATAGAATTGAAATAAAATTGTGGCTCATTAAACTTGAAAAATTGGGTAATCTTTATCTTTTTTTTGGCAGCTATTTGGTCCAAAATTGATAAACTATGCATTCAATTAATGATAAAACCATGGTTTAAAATAATATATAAATTGTGTTGGTTTGTGCCTAAGCAGAAATATATAACTAGAAATTTTATAACAACTTTTAGTTTGCTTGCTGAGAGTACACGTTTGCCCTAATAGCATGTGAATCTATTATCCATCTTTCTTATATCCAATTTATGTATGATTTTCAGGAAAGGTATATAAAAATTAATGGACTGCTTATAATCATCAATATGTTCTCCAGGGTAGTATCTGAAAATCAGCAAATTATGGAGTATATTCTTATCATTCCATTTACACTTTTGTCTAGGAATAAGCCTCACAGAAACGATTTATTTTTATCCTCTGCACAAAGTATTAAGCTATTGCACGCCACCATATTTAATGTTTATTTAATTCTTTGTTCATCCTCTCTAAACATTAGGGAGTTTCATTTCACTTAGTCATTTATTATTGCTGAAAAGACTTGACACCTCACTGGACATACCTTCTGATAGATTTGAGCACCCCATATAGAATATATTATGCGAAATTTAAAAACTGAAAAATCTTAAGGAATTCGATGACTAAGTGGGAATCAGATTTATCCATGCATGGTGCTTTTAAACTTCAAAGTGGTGCACACTACCATACCTGTGTGTCTGGAGTTTTTCTGTTCTCCAATGTAAGATGTTTAGTGACGTTTTGGGGTTTTGTTGTTGTTGTTGTTTAAATCAAAAAGAAATGTCAAAGCATGAAATTAAAATTAATCTAAACTGTGGAGTATCACGGTTATCTCTCTCAAAGAGATACTATTCTTTTTCATTTTCTAAATACTTCCAACCAAGGTAAACTTTCATTTGTACTCATTCTCAGCCCGTTTCTCTTTCCCTTCCCCCGCCCCCCTCCCCCCACTGTGTTCAGTAGCTGGATTCCATTCATAAGTCATTGTAAAAGCTTGCTTGACATGGAGGAAACGTGTAGACTTTCTATGTTATGAGAATAGAAGGGATATCTCCTCAAATTAGGAGTAGTACCTGCATGTGCCTGATTAAATTTATAATTATTTGCTTTCTTGGTTTAGGCCAGCCATTATGCCAAACACTCCATATATTACATGATTGAATTTTATCAATAGCCTGATGAGGTGAGGTGGTTCAACTATCATTCCCATTTTTATCCATAAATAAACTGAAATGTATAAGGTTAAATGATTGTGACAAAGTTTATAATGAGACATAAATCCCCAGTGTGATACTTAAAGCAGCCATGGTCAGAAACAGTGACAGAGTGGCTGGTGCATTGGAGCTACAGTTGAGGTGTGTGCTTTGAGTGATGCCCTAGTACCATCATTTTATGTTCTGAGTGGACAGGAGATTTTATCTCTCTTAGGTCCAAATCTCATACAGACCCCTGGTCTGAGTTTGCAATGAAAATATTTTTAGTTTCATATCATTAAAATATGGATGCTAAACATGAAAAATTGCTAACTCGGTGGTTTCCTTGTTTAATTCTGCTTCACAGTTGAGTATGGGAAGAATTATAACCAAATCAAAGGTGAGGATATAGTAGGGATTACAAAAGGAGTCATAAATATATTTGTGAGACAGAAGCACTACCAACTGAGCTAATAAGGCAGAATTTTTAAAAATAATCCTATTGCTAATCTACCCACCATAATGTCTAATTCCAGACATTTTGTAGTCATTACATCCGCATGAAAAAAAAGGAAAAACTCAGCCAAAATAGTTTGATGTGTGAATATATAGCCTTCTTTATAGTAGTAAACAGCATTGATAGTGATTTTGATTTATGTCCAACCTTCAGAGCACCTATTATTTTTATGCTGTAATTAGTTTAACACTTATTTTAGGTAACTTCTTGTGCTCACAATATATTACTAGTTTTGTTTAAAAATACTTTTGAGTTTTATACAATATTTTCTTTTACTCTACCTGCTTATATCTACTTGGTCAGGGTTCAAACCAGAAGATAATAATTGGTACTACTCACTTATATTAAAACATCAGCTTTAAAGCAAATTACACATTGACACGGCTTATGTGAGTTTCAATATTTGCATTCTTTGAGTGAGTCTCTCAATTTTACTCTGCTTTTGTCATCTAAATTCTATGAGCTTAGTATTGTTATAAGGTGACAAAATTGAGGTAAAGAACACGGAACTTACAGCTGCATTGCTGGTAAATAGTAGATCTACTATCTGAATCCAGAGATCCAAACTAGAGCCATGGGGAAATTTTATGAACAGCAACAATGAAAACAAAAACAATTAAGGCAACAAGAAACTCTCTCTATGAGGCTTTTGTACCTCCTCCAGCTTGATCTAAGCTGAATCTCATGTAAAATTCCTTTATTTAGGTGAGAGTTATGCCTGGATGGCCTATAATAAAACAACACTGGGCAACCTGCCTTTGACCCATTTACCTTAGGTCTAAACCCAGATGTCCCTCCTCTTTTTCTTACCTGCTGATAGGGAAGGAGGCATGTGTATAGCAAAACTTTCTATGGAACAGGCAATGCAGAAAGGAAATGCATTAGCACCTTTAATTCATATTCTTTCCTCTTTTGACTCATCCTCTATGAGTATGGGCCAGTCAGAAGAA
This sequence comes from Puma concolor, assembly GCF_028749965.1. NCBI lineage: Eukaryota > Metazoa > Chordata > Mammalia > Carnivora > Felidae > Puma > Puma concolor. The sequence continues at coordinate 19,023,477 of NC_141667.1, read as the reverse complement.
TGAGCAGGGGCGGGAGAAGATTTAGAATAAAAAAGAAAGGAAAGAAGGAAGGAAGGAAAGAAGGGAGGGAGGGAGGGAGGGAGGAAGGGAGGAAGGAAGGAAAAAGAAAGGAAGGAAGGAAGGAAAGGGGGAAGGGACAGAGGGAGGGAAGGAAGGAAGAAAATCATTTTGTTGAACCTGAAATTAAACTTTAAATCCTACAGGGAAGAGGCAGAAAGAGTGAATAGATTGGTGATTCAGGCAAGAGAGATGTTTAATGGAAAGAATACTGAGGAGGAGAGAAGACAGAACTGAGAAAAAAGTAGTGACCAGTATGGGACAGCATTCACACGGTCACAAGGGAATGCAATAAATGGTCAGGACTGAAGCCAGGATGTCAGAAGTTGAAAGGATGTTTTTCTTATTGGCCTTCTCGTAAATAAGCAGCAGCCAGGGAGGCGTTGCACACCATAGTCTTGCAGATGGCCTTTGGGGAACATCTGATTGTGTTCAAATCCTGGCTGTGTAATTTATTAGCTCTGTCTCCTTCAAAATATGACTTAATTCCTCTCTACCTCAAGTTACTCGTATTAGAAATGATAACATGAAATCAAAGAGGAGGCTGGTGGACGTTAAGTGAAGTAGAAGACTTCCTGTCACCCAAATGCCCAATAAACATTACCTATTAGTAATATGTTACTAATCTTGCCTATCCTAAACTCTTCCTCTTTATAAGAGTGAGGCATCTAAATCACATCCAAACCTCTTTGTCCTCTGTTCCATCCACACTCTGTTATGACAAGAATGATTAAAAGCCGATACACAACCTCTTCTGGGTTTTTGGCTGTTTCTTTATTTTCCATCTGAAATATTCTTGGAGCACTAGCTCCTGAAGCACAAACAACTTACAATTCCCTACAAGAACAGTGCTGCTTCTCATATCCTTGCCTTGTCAACCCTGGTCTGCTTGGAGATTTATTCTTCACTGCACATTTACCCCCATCAATAAATCCTACCATTCATTCAACATCTCGACCAATATTATTATTATTAACAATCTGTATATGTTATCTGTTAATGCACAACAAACTGCCAAAAATTTAGCAACCTAAGAGCTCACACACACATTTCATATCTCACAGTTTCTGTGGGTGGACTCAGCTTCAGGAAGTGCGCTGCCTCAGGGCCTCACCGAAGACTGGAATCAAAATGTCATCTGGGTTTGTATTCACCCTAAAGCTCAACTGGGAAAAGATCAATTTTCAAATTCATGTGTTTGATAGCACAATTGAATTTTGGGGGGGGTGTTGGACTGGGGACCTCAGTTTCCAGCTGACTCATGGCAAAAGGCCACTCATAGTTCCTTGTCACATGGACCCACAGCACTGCAATTTGTTTCATTTAAGGCAAGAGTCAGTCTACTGGCAAGATGGAAGTTGGAGGCTTCTTAAGCCCCCTCTTTCAAGAAGGTCCCCTACTTGTCCAAAGTAGACTAAAGCGATTGAAATTACTATGTTATTTTATAGCTATTTGATTTGCATTTCTTACCCTAAGGCTTGCAAGACATCAGAGTCTGTGTCCTTATATCTTTATTTTTGCAACATATGACTAACAATATGTGCTTAATCAATTCAGGAATTAAATCTATAGATGTATTGTCACTCAGTTTTTGATGAATGAAGATATTTTGGGGGGCGCCTGGATGGCTCAGTCGGTTGAGCGTCCGACTTCGGCTCAGGTCATGATCTCACAGATCGTGAGTTCGAGCCCCACGTCGGGCTCTTTGCTGACAGCTCAGAGCCTGGAGCCTGCTTTGGATTCTGTGACTCCCTCTCTCTCTGTCCCTAACCCACTCGCATTCTGTCTCTGTCTCTCCCAAAAATAAATAAACATTAAAAAAATTGGAAAAATATATGTTTCTCTGACACAAAGTAAATTCCCTTCAAGTACACAGAACGAGCAGTTTCAGTGTGTGCAGATGGTAGATGTATATGGCCTTAGACACCAAATAAAAGAGAACAATCATGGCTCTCGTTAAAGAATGGCTTTCAAGTTACAGCTGAGAAAACTTGGAGCAGGATTTCAAGGGCATCTAAACAAATATGCTAGAGTAGAAAGGATAATGTCAACAGATACCATTATTCAGAAATCCACGACTGTTTAGTGTCTACACAGAACATCTACACAGTTAGACTCTTGGAATTAATGAGAACTGCATTAGCACACAAAGCATGTTTATTGAACTCTTGAACAATATCTCATGCAATATTGCTATTGAATAGATAACGAGAACAAGAAGTCAAAATGGGAAGCCACATTATGAGCATATACAGAGAGAAAAGAAGGTGACTTTTTCCCCTCTGTACCGTATTTCTAGAAAATGTCAACAGTTATAAATTGTCTTATAATGGAATTATTAAGTTGGACTACTTTATATAATTTGTCATTGAAATCCTTCAGAGCAATTACCAGCTCCTGTAGGAAAATACAAGTAGCGATCACAATGTATCGGATTTAACAATCAGTATTTAGAACATAAAACTTTAGAGTTCAAGCTGAATGTCACAATTATGGTTTAAAATTATTCATATCTGAATAAGGTATGAGTTTGGTACTGTAGAAGGATAATTATCTAGTTGGTTCAAAGACAGTTTTGAATTCTTACATAATTAAATAAGAAAGGTGGTATTTTCCTGAACTGTCTTGAATTTCTATGTTTTCCTAACATTTTCCCTGACCCTCAAGTAGAAAAGTTCACTTGGCCTTGAATTGAACCGGAGTTACCAGCACGTATCAACCAGTACCTTTCCCAAGTAATGCTGTAGGTGCCGTATTTTCTAACTCACACCATGTGTGTCCCCTGTTGCTTGGATTCCTCTGTCAGCTTTTCTTCTATTACTCCTCAGAGTAGCTCCATACCCTTGAAGGCTTATAATTACCCTTCTGTTTTATACTCTTTAAAGTAGTTTCTGAAGAAACAGCCTTCTTGTTGCATTTTGGACAAAAAAGAAAGCTTTTTATTCTTCCTAAAGTCATGTTTTCATCTGAAAAAAGTTTTATTTCTTTTATCTAAGATTAAAATGTAAAATTCAAGGGCTTTTGCCATCCTAAAATAGAAGAAAATAGAAGAAGGCTATTTGCCTTCTTTTTGGAAGTTAATTTTGAAATACAAATTGATGAAAAGCAAAAAAAAAATCATATTTTTTTGTTACTAATCTGTTTATGATTGAATTTTATACCATTCAATTAGAAAATGCAAGTTATTTTCAAATGTGCTTTCAAAGCCTAAATTCTCCAGTGACATTTCCCCAATGGCATATTTTCCAATGTTCTGCAGCATTGTGTTTTAATTTATTTTCAATCATGTGCTAAAGAAGTGAAATAAATTCCTTCTCATTTTGCACCTGGTTTCATATAGCAAATAATACAACTATCATTGTTACAGTGAAATATAGTAATGCAGTTTATTGTTTCTCTAGAAAACTCATGTCAGTCAACCAAACACAAGGAATGTGAAATGCTTCCTCACCAAATGAATCAGAGTTACAGCTGAGTTTCAATAATGTCTTAGGAATTAAATAAACTTTACAGATATTGACAGCATTCTAAATTTTTTTCAAAAACAATTTTTATTACTTTTCTTTATTTTTTGAGAGGCAGAGAAAGAGCATGAGTGGGGGAAGGGCAGAGAGAGAGGAAGACACAGAATGCAAAGAAGGTTTCTGGCTCTGAGCTGTCGGCACAGAGCCCGATGAGGGGCTCAAACCCACAAACCGTGAGATCATGACCTAAGCTGAAGTCGGACGCTCAACCGACTGAGCCACCCAGGCACCCTTACAGCATTCTAAATATTATTATTTCTCAGCTGTACAATCTAGGTAGACATCATTTTGATGAAATAAGTGTTCATCTAGATTTTAGCATTTTAAAAGGAATACTTTTTTTATCTTTTTATTTTACAGAGAGGGAGAGAGTATGAGCAGGGGAGAGGGGCAAAGGGAGAGAGAATCAAGCATGTTCCATGCTCAGTGCAGACACAGGGCTCAATCCCACAACCCTGGGATCATGAACTGAGCAGAAATCAAGAGTCTCAACTGACTGAGCCACCGATGCACCCCAGAAAGAATAATACTTTTTAAAGTAAGAGAGAATTAGTGTGTTGGTTTGTTGAAGGGAGAAACAAAAGTAGCAGTAACATTTGTTTCCATTAATGAGATAAATAGAAACTCAAAAATTCAAATATGTAAAATATGTATTTAATTTAATTTTGATACCGAAATATGGAGTTAAACAGTAAGATGTATTTAAACTGTATTTTAGGTAAATTCCTAGCAGGCTATTGCTGGGTCATAGGGTAGATCTATTTTTAATTTTTTGAGGAACCTCCACACTGTTTTCCAGAGGCTGCACCAGTTTGCATTCCCACCAACAGTGCAAGAGGGTTCCCATTTTTCCATATCCTCTCTAGCATCTATAGTCTTCTGATTTGTTCATTTTAGCCACTATGACTGACATGAGGTGGTATCTCAGTGTGGTTTTAATTTATATTTCCCTGATGAGGAGTGATGTTGAGCATCTTTTCATGTACCTGTTGGCCATCTGGATATCTTCTTTAGAAAAGTGTCTATTCATGTCTTCTGCCCATTTCTTCACTGGATTATTGTTTTTCAGGTGTGGAGTTTGGTGAGTTCTTCATAGATTTTGGATACTAGCCCTTTGATACATCATTTGCAAATATCTTTTCCCATTTCGTTGGTTGCTTTTTAGTTTTGTTGATTGGTTCCTTTGCAGTGCAGAAGCTTTTTATCTTGATGAAGTCCCAATAGTACATTTTTGCTTTCAATTCCCTTGCCTTTGGAGATGTGTCAAGTAAGAAATTGCTGCGGCTGAGGTCAGAGAGGTTTTTTCCTGCTTTCTCCTCTAGGGTTTTGATGGTTTCCTGTCTCACATTCAGGTCCTTTATCCATGTTGAGTTTATTTTTGGGAATGGTGTAAGAAAGTGGTCTAATTTCATTCTTCTGCATGTTGCTGTCCAGTTCTCCCAGCACCATTTGTTAAAGAGACTGTCTTTTTTCCATTGCATGTTCTTTCCTGCTTTGTCAAAGATTAGTTGGCCATACGTTTGTGGGTCTAGTTCTGGGGTTTCTATTCTATTCCATTAGTCTATGTGTCTGTTTTTGTGCCAATACAATACTGTCTTGATGATTACAGCTTTGTAGTAGAGACTAAAGTCAGGGATTGTGATGCCTCCCACTTTGGTTTTCATCTTCAATATTACTTTGGCTATTCAGGGTCTTTTGTAATGAACAAATTAGGAGACTATAGATGCTGGAGAGGAGAAACGGGATCCTTCTTGCACTGTTGGTGGGAATGCAAACTGGTACAGCTGCTCTGGAAAACAGTGTAGAGATTCCTCAAAAAATTAAAAATAGACCTACCCTATGACCCAGCAATAGCACTGCTAGGAATTTACCCAAGGGGTATAGGAGTGCTGGTACATAGGGGTACTTGTATCCCAAAGTTTATAGCAGCACTTTCAACAATAGCCAAATTATGGAAAGAGCCTAAATGTCCATCAACTGAGGAATGGATAAAGAAATTGTGGTTTATGGACACAATGGAATACTACTTTGCAATGAGAAATAATGAAATCTGGCCATTTGTAGCAATGTGGATGGAACTGGAGAGTGTTATGCTAAGTGAAATAAGTCATACAGAAAAAGATAGATACCATATGTTTTCACTCTTATGTGGATCCTGAGAAACTTAACAAAAAACCCCTTAACAGAGAGGGGAAGGAAAAAAAAAAGTTAGAGAGGGAGGGAGCCAAACCATAAGAGACCTTTAAACACTAAGAATAAACTGAGGGTTGATGGGAGGGGGGGTATGTGGGAGGGAGGGCAAAGTGGGTGATGGGCATTGAGGAGGGCATCTGTTGGGATGAACACTGGGTGTTGTATGGAAACCAATTTGACAATAAATTTCATATTTAAGAAAAGAGAAAGAAATAGAAATCAAGAAGAAATAGAAATCAAGATATTCAAAGCCATGTAGAAAGATCCATACTCTATACTGCAGAAATAAGGAGCCATTAAACACATTAAATAGAAAGGTCTATGCTTTAAGATTAATCTTTAACAGTGTATAGATTGAACTTAATGTAGAGGAATTAATGAAAGATCAGTTTTATTCACCTAGGGAAAAGGTATTGAGGATCAAAACTAGATTAATGGCAATATGAATAAAAAAAGTTGCAAAAATTAAAAAATATTAAATAAATAAATAAATAAACAAACAAACAAACTGTATTTTAGGGTAGAATAATTTTATATGATACTTAAGTCTAATAAATCTAAGATTAATTTTATTAACTCAATCATTAAATGAAAAATAATATTAAATATAGTAAGACAGCTTTAAACAAATTATAATTAAATGTAATAAACAGTTTATATGTTATTATATTATTTAGTGTAGTATTGATCACATTTAACCATTTCCAACCTGGGTTGCTTCTCTCTATCTCTTCCTCTCTCTCTCTCTCTCTCTCTCTCTCTGTCTCTCTCTCTCTCTCACACACACACATACACACACACACACACAAATCTAAGAAGTTGTATTTATCTTTTTAATAGATGCTTGCAGTGTTTTCTTTATTTTTTTTATTTTTTTATTTTTTTTAAATTTTTTTTTCCAAACGTTTATTTATTTTTGGGACAGAGAGAGACAGAGCATGAACGGGGGAGGGGCAGAGAGAGAGGGAGACACAGAATCGGAAACAGGCTCCAGGCTCTGAGCCATCAGCCCAGACCAGAGCCTGACGTGGGGCTCGAACTCACGGACCGCGAGATCGTGACCTGGCTGAAGTCGGACGCTTAACCGACTGCGCCACCCAGGCGCCCCTGCAGTGTTTTCTTTAGTGGCTCTTTTAGCTTAGGTGCTATTGACCTCGAATAAATTTTAGAGTATTTATTCTACATAGTTTGGATATTTATGATGTGATTTTATTAATTGTACTGGCTTCCCAAAAGATCTGCTGTTTTTTATTCTAATGTATTTTGCTCTTCCTTAAAGTATTTACAATTATTAACACAAAAGATTTCATGTTCTTCAGTTTATCTTGTTGCTAATTGATCAATTTTGAGAAGTATTGCAAAATTAAAAAGAACGCAGTAAAACATTCAAAAACTTAACTTTTTATCATCCAATTTAAAAGTTTAACAATTTAAAAAATATACAAATTTCTTAGAAAATATAAACCACTTCATGGTATTATAAATACAGAGGTTTAAATAAAGATGAAATGTAATAAATGTTTTAGTCACATTAATTTTAAATTCTAGAGTTTGGAAGATATTTTGTGATTAACACTTGCATGATGTGTGTTATTTTTCAGTGGTCTGGTTTCAATTTCCACCTGAAATATGATACTGTTCAACAATGTCATTTTAAAGAAGATTAAGTATCCCAGCGTGTGACAAAGTGAACTCAATTTTTAAATTATGAACACTGAAATAACGAAAACAAAATAAAATGGAAACTATTTGTCAGGGACTTGCTACCTAGTATGTAAATCATTCACAATGCACATCTCCCTTTCCCACTACTCATTTTTTTTTTTTTTTTGCACTCACTTGACTATTCAGCCATTTCCTAATTTCTCTGTTTAGATGTTTAGTGAAGGGGCACAGTACAACTACTAAATATCACAGGAAATTCCAGCAAAATTTATTTATATACCTAGTTGGTTCACTTGTCTAAGATACAAAAGAAAAAAAAAAATCCCTGATATGTCACATAGCAAGATTATCAGAATTTATTTAGGTCTTTTGGTGCTTTATTTGAATCTATTTTGTGGCCCTAAACTTAAGTCATGAGTTGTTTCCCTGAGAATCTTCCAAAAAGAGAATTGTTTTGTTATTGGTAGCAGTGGTTATCAGCTATGTTTTATGACCAACAAAGTAAAAGCAATGCCTAATTTTATACTAGAAATTGAGTGATGATACTTATGCTTTTGCCTGGGATATTTCCTTTTATGCCTCATATCCTAGGACATGTAAAAGCAGGGCTACCTTCCTTCTCAAAAGGGTTCTGGCCTGGGTGATCAGTTTTGTGCATACCTTATAGTACTACTAAGCAAAGTCTCATATTTCCATTTCTAAGGTGTCTCTCACAGGAACAATTCTGTTCATAACAAAAGGTCTTCAAAGTGACTGCTGTAATTCTAAATTATCCTTGGTGAAATTGTAACCTTTAGAAAGATATCCCCACAAATTAGAATTATAGTGTAAATACATGTAAGTGGTAGGCGTCTGGCAGAGGGAACTCAGAGTTGGATTCATACAGGTGCGTCATTAGAACTGAGGTGAGGCTTGTCCAACATCATGTCTCTGGAACCTAATCAAGAGACTAGCCATCACCAGTCAAAATCCCAACAAAACTCTTAACTCCTGACAGACACTGAGCAAGCAATTGTCAGGGACACAAAGGCAGGACTTATAAAAGTGTGTCCAGGCATATGTGATTAGACCTTCTTAGCTATTTTAAAGGACAGACTTCTTGGCCCTTTGCTTATCTTCATATAGACTCATAGACTTAAAACACAAAGTAACAAGAAAATACGGGAATAAAACACATTTTCACCAAAGATTAAGTTTTTAAACTTAATCACATAACCACAGGATAAGTGGAAGCAGTTCTATTTCTTGGAGACAAAATTCATTTAGCATTTGGGATCTTGATGAAAATAATGCAAAATTCAGAACCAATGTGAGCATTATCCCACCATCATCATTAGAGAGTTCCGTGAGGTGAAGGTCAAGTTGAGTTTGTGGTTTCAAAATTGAAGACTTTGAGTTATGACAGCAAGTGAGTTTCATTAATTTTAGTAAAACATACATATTATTGAACTTCCAAAATACCACCAGACAAACTATTAGTGAAACTAAATGTAACCAAACATTTTCCATTGAGCGAAAACATTGCTACAGTCTTAGTCATAAACTCTTAAGTCTTCGTATACTCAGAGAGGTGGGGTGTTTATAGGTTTTGAAGGGACTGGAATCAAATAGTTTAAAGGAGTCCTTTCAAATTAAAGAGCTAATTGGGACCAGGCAAATTTCAAGCCATTATAATTTAGGATATGTGTGTATAGTAAGAATCGTTCTTCAAGTGGAACCCAAGGATAAACTATGTTGATTTTATCAGTCCAATAGGGCTGACATAACAAAATATCACAGACAGGTGGCTTAAACAGCAGAAATGATTTTCTCACAATTCTTAAGGCTAGAAGCCCTACATGAAGGTGCCGGCAGGATTGTTTCTTCAGAGGTCTCTCTGATTTGCAAATAGTTGTCTTCTCACTGTGCCTTACTATGTGGTCTTCTGTGTTTGTCTGTGTCCTAATCTCTTCTTATAAAGATGCCAGTCGTATCTAATTAGGGCCCATCCTCATAGCCTCATTTATCCTTAAATAATTAATTATCCTTTATTACTTCCTCTTTAAATACCTCTCTCCAAACACAGCCACATTTGGAGATACTAACAGTCCAGGACTTCAACATATAAATTGGTAGGGGGACACAGGTCAGCCTACAACATAGATAAAGAAGCTGTTAAGTAAGCAGAATGTTTTAGACAAATTGATTTGCTGGAATTTTCTGAAGCAAATAGCTGTGCTTTACAGTCTTACATTTCCTATGAAATGAGTTCATATCACACAGGTGGTCATCTTTCTAATAACCTATTTAATGTTTTTATGTTGATGAGTTGGCTTTGCTGTTACTAGTCCAGACTTTTGTCCTTGCCATCACACGGTATGAATTTGGAGAAGTGATTTAATCCCTATGAATCTCTTCTTTGACGATATTAACAGTATCTACTCCATGGAATTCTTGTGAGATACCAATAAGAAAATTCCTGCAAAACTCTTAGCAGCGGACCCCACATTAAATATAAGGTACAGTGTCCCTGCTGATAGTGATAATGGTGCTACGGTTGCTACCGAATTGTATATCTCAGAGTCAAGTTCAAAAAAGAAAATAACACTGACAGTCTGTAAGATTAAGGCTTCCTTTTTTGGTAAGAGTGATAGATAGCAAACTGAGACTTTCTTTCTTAAAGTTTCATTTTGTGAAATCTGATATGATTTAAGACCCAATAAACAGGCAATTATTATATGGAGACTTCTCATTTTATTTACTTCCTAAATAAGTCAGTAAAATTGATGATTTCTATTTCAACTATGGCAAAAAGGAAGCTCAGAGATGCTATTTAATCTGCTCAAGCTTATTCAAGTAGAGAGTGAGAGAATCAGGAATTGAACCCTGACATGTCTGATTCAAAACCCATGTTCTTAGGTAGTGTTTTATTTAACCACTTATTTAACAAATACTAGAAGACATAATAATGAACTATTTTTAGCCCTTGAACTTATATTTGTTTTTTCATTAAAAGATATTTAGACTTATTTTAACTAGATAAGTAGCCACAAGAGAATCACCCAGATAAAAGTTTGACTGCCTGATTATGCATGCGTGCAAAATGCCATAACACTGGGAATTTGGTCACCATTTCAAATGCAATCTGAAATGTCATAGTAGCTGAGGGAATAAACATCCTTAACACTATGGAATAAACTCCCATCTTTTCATAGGAGCCTGGGGGAGATGCATCTATAATTGATTACTCAAGTTCCAGCTGTTCTCAGAACTGTGTCATTGAAGTCATGAATTATTTGCTGAATCTAATATGTGGATAACAGTTAAATCAGCAGAGTAAGTTTATTTGTCTGTTGCATAATCTCTTCTATAAACATACTTGTCCAAACAGAAGATATCTATTTATCAAAGAAATTAGTCCAGAATTATTGAAAAAATATGGATAGTACAAAACAAATATGCACACGCAGACACACAGGTTAACGATATTGTACGGATGTCAAGATGGCTTCACAAAATTTTCTGAGATGTTTGGAAGATACTTGTAAGCAACTTTGAGATGACTTTTCTTAAGTCGGTTCACTTATTTCTTTACATGTTATCATTTTGAATCCACCTCCCTGAATTACGAATTAATTCTGAAAATGTGAGTAAGGATTTGTGTGCCCAAATGACTACAGCAGTTTTTGCCAACTTTCCCTGATAAGAATTTCCTGAGGGCCTCTTTATATACCTTCTTTTAGAACCATACTTCTCACCTTTAATGTGAATCTTATGCAAGACTCACCCAAGGATCTTTTTAAAATTTAGTAGGCTTGGGGTCAGGGCTGAGATTCTGTAGTTCTCTGGGGCTCCCAGCTGATGCTGATACTGTTGGTCCAAGAACCACTTTTTAAGTGGCAAGTGTGGTCCCTTGCAGTGTCCAATAATGTAGCTACTAGTCACATATGGCTGTTGAGCTCTTGAAATGTAGCTAGTCAGAATAGAGTTGGACTGTAATCTAAAAAGGATTTTGAAAGCATAGTATGAAAAAGGAATGTAAAATATATCAATAAATTTTTTTAAATAATTTTTTTTAAATAATGATTTTAAAATTTTTTAAAAATAATGATTACATGTGTAATGGGCAATGTTTTGGATATGTTGGGTTGAATAACATATATTATTAAAAATAATAAAATTAGTGACTTTTAAATTTGCGTGGCTGATTTTTTTTAAATGAATCTTTGCCTTGGATATGTTTCATTCACATAGCACTGGTCTAAGTAGAAGGTCAAGACTAGAAACTGATTAAGTGGGACTGGGATGGAGTCTTGGTATGATTTAATTTTATTACTCATGCATTTAATGATACTGATGTATCAATATTTCCCACAAGAATGTGTATTTTCTAAACACAAACACTCTTCACTCTTGTATCACAAGCAATTAATAGGGTTGCTGACAAAGAAGAGAGTGTCATGTTGGATAGATGTTTAAAACACACCATTCTGAAAGCACAGCCATGCTGTGATCATTATAACAAGTAACACAATGGAGGAAAATATTTCTGGAACACTAGACTTCCTAAATTTAATATCAGGCGAGCTTAAACTAACTTTATAAAAACTCATAATGCTTCCTTTATTCTTGTGCTATTATGGGAATGCGTGAAGGCATGTCATAACCCCTGCTCAAATATATGATTATCTTACCTGAAACCCAAGGAATGATAAAATGCAGTTCATCGGAGTTTTGTACAGGGAATCTTGAGATGATAAAATGTCTTGTAATTCTCAGTTATGAATGACTCCACTGAAATGGAAAAGTTTACTTTCAACAAAGTAATAGTCTTCAAACAAACAGGAACTTTTTTTTGCTACTATAATCTATCACAAAATATAATGTATTATCAGGATCTATGTAGCATACAATGGTACATGCCTATATGTGTGCACAGGTAAATAATACATTGTAGATTGCCCTGAAATAGTATTATTGTTCCCTTCTCAGATACTAAGAGGACTCAAAACTTAAGTTACAACCTTTAGGAATTAGGTACTGTGGTTTTTCCTATATGTGAAGCTATAAAAAGTACAGAGTAAGAGCAAGGTCCCTAGAGCCAAAATGTCCTATGCAATTTGCCATCGTCTCTGTTTATCATTTTCCCATCTCTAAAATGGGGCTAATGATAGTATTTATCTCATAGGGTTGTTGTGGAGATAAAGTGAGTTAAAACCTCTAGACTATATAGAACAGGTTGGCATGTAATAAATGCCATTACTAGATACCGAAATGTTCCTAATTATGCTTTGAACTAGTAATGACATAAGAGATTTAATGACCGAAAGCAAAATCTACATTATATTTTAAGTACAAGTAATGCACCTTCTTCAGTTTTGTTACATTTTTATTGATAAGAAAGACAAAAAACAAAAACTTGAAGACAACCGATATGGTCTATTGCCTTTAAGCAAATAGCATCACAATGTTTTCAAAATTTATTTGGAAACATTTCTTTTGAATGAAGAGAATTTTAATGTTTATCACAGTTCAAGGTAAAACATAGAATATTATTTTCTCTGATAAAACTGAAAAATATTATTCTGTGTGTAACAACTACTTTATCCGAATTTAGAACTATATTATCTTTGAATTTTGAAAGTATATTATATTCTTTTTTCAGTTGTAGTCTTGATATTGTTCAATATATAGGATTTCCAATGTAATCTTGAAGATGTGGGTCATGAATTATTTATGTGTCTTGATGTATTAGCACTTTTCCAATCCATTTTCCACCTGGGTAACATGCTTATTTTGTTTCAATATTTTAGCAGTCCCAGTGTGCAATGCATTCTGTTATATTCAATATTTTAAAATACGAGGAGTGCCTGGGTGGCTCGGTCAGTTGAGCGTCCAACTTCCACTCAGATAATGATTTCACGTTTCCTGAGTTAGAGCCCTGCGTGGGGCTCTGTGCTGACAGCTCGGAGCCTGGGGACTGCTTCAAATTCTGTGTTTCCCATTATCTCTGCCCCTCCCCGCTCACGCTCTGTCTCTTTCTCAAAATTAAGTAAAAATTAAAAAAATAAAATAAAATAATTTTGAAAATACATTTTGGAAGGAGACACAATAACTAAATGTAATGTGGTGTCTTGGGTGGGATCTCTGATTAGAAAAAGACATTAGGTAAAATCTAAGGAAATCTTAATAACATATGGACTTTAATTAATGTTACTGAATTAATGTTGGTTTATTAATTGTGACAATAATACGATAGTAATGTAACACGTTAATAATGGGAAAAAACTCGGGCATGGTATACTCTAATATTATTGCAACTTTTCTGTCAGTTTAAAAGTAATCTGAACAAGTTTATTAACTGTCAAAAACTACATTTCAAACTTCATGAAATTTCTAATACTAAAATTCTTCTCTCTCCATTCTCCAGCTCCCTTGCCCTCCACCCCACCCTTTTCTGTCCTTCACTTTCTCTATTATCATTCACTGCAGTATTCTTCCTAAGGAATTAGAATTATCAAATCTTTGCAGCCTATATTGGCTCTCTCTACTTCTGAGTTAAGGTTTAAAAGTTTAAAATATAACAATGACATTTATCTGTAAATATGCAAGCAGGTTTCTAACTAAAAATAACATCTGCTTATTTACACTTACTCTCAGATATGGATGATACTTGTAATGTTAAGAAAACAAAATTGTGTAGTCTAACTCTGTACATATCTCCAAATATTTCTAAATCTATGTAAATGATAGAATGACTAATGAAGGCCATTCCTAGAATAGAAAAAATAACATCTAATCACCATTCTCGTCTACCTTCCTGCCTCTCTAGGAAAAATATCTGTTTAAATAAGAACTATAAATAAAGAATTTTTATTTTGAGCTTTATAAAATCTACTTCATAAAATTTAAATAATTATTTCCTTTATCTCATAAATTTAGTTATTTAACTTTTTTCTTTTAAAAATTTATTAATTGAGTCATACTAATTTGAGGTTTTATAGTACTTTGTTGATACCTGAGCAAATTTTGATTCAGAATAAGGGCAAACAAATGTATTTTTGCAAATGTTTTGTTAAGAATACCTGTAGTATGTGTCTCCATATGCGAGTGCTCTAGCACTATAACCATTTCTGATGTGACTCTAAGGGGTGGGGCAAGGTGTGCATTAGTGTATTTTAAGGAAATTATAGCACATCTGTATTACTATAATGTCTCAGTTCTATACTGAAATTTATCCTCCTACTTTTGTACTTTTTCAAAAACATCCAACATATCAAAGATTCTAGCACTTACTAACATTTAATAGCAAAATACCATTCCAATGTGGTATCGTGTGTGTGTGTGTGTGTGTGTGTGTGTGTGTGTGTGTGTGTGTTTGTGTGTGTGTGTGTGTAAGTTATAGAAAACTTTTATGTCTGCTCATTTTCATTTTTCATTATGAAGTTACAGGGTCAGAATGATATGTATCTTCTAAAACTGTGTGTGATTTTAACTTTTTTTTTAACCAACATACACTACAAAATACTCCCTAATGGAATTCAGTAAATGTTAGCCACTTTTCAGACTCATACAAAATGATGGGCTATAGATTTAAATCAAGAAAGTTAGCAGTGATTTGTGGAAGTCAAAATTAGACACTATGTAGAAGGGGTCAGATGAGTGGCAAAAGAGGAACAGGAAGGAGGGAACTGCTCAGTGGGACTAGCAGCTATGAGTAAGAGCAAAAGAAGACAATGGAAAAGGCATGGTATTCAAAATTGTCTCTGACTGGACTGTTTTAGAGCCATTGCATTTATTAGCCTTCAAGCTCCAGTTAAGATGGCTCTCATGAAGGCCGATTGCTACATCAGATCCTACTCATGCATTGACTCTGCCTTATTTTCCCATTGCTTTCATTTTAAAGCAATCTTGCTATCTTGCTCTTTCTTTTCAGAACTTCTGCAGAAGGATGATATCTTGGAGTTACTCCCATCCCCAGAAAGAGTTTCTGTCATTAGAAAGGTCATCCCTACTTTGACACCAGAGTCATAGAGCATACCTCAGGCATATCTCTGAAAGGAGACGGTGGATATAAGGTTCACCACATTTTTAAATGGCACTTTTTTTTTTTTTTTTTTTTTTGTAAATCATGTCTAAGTTACTGTGAAACAAAACAATTGTGTTAGTTACTGACTTGTTCCCTTTTTTTCTTGAGATGTGTGTACAAAACAATGCTTTCACACGGAATGTAGATTAAATGATCACAGCTGAGAGCAGCCCCCCATGAAAACCTTGGACCCTAAGACTCATTTGGGTTTCCCTAGGGAGGATCATTCCACACATTGCTTTGTAGATCCCTGCCAGAAACAAAGTGCTCCTGAGTGACCTCAGATAAAATTCTCCCAAACCCATCCTCTATGGACTCCTTTTGGACTCACATCCTTTTCCTGCTGCTTTTGTGATCTATCCTTTTTGTAATAAATCTCAGCAGTGAGTTTACCTTCTACCCCTCAAAATAACAACTGAAGTGGAAACTTTCCAAAAGATTTAGACCAGAAGTGACTTTTTTTTATTAATTGCTTTGCTACAATATGAGGCAAATAAGCTGTAAGTTACCAAAAAAAAAAAAAAAAAAAAAAAAAAGTGAATGAATTATCAAGAATTCATCTCTACATTTTTCCCCCATAAACTGAACTAAGGTTATCTTCACCTACCACTTTAAACA
This sequence comes from Puma concolor, assembly GCF_028749965.1. Classification (NCBI taxonomy): domain Eukaryota; kingdom Metazoa; phylum Chordata; class Mammalia; order Carnivora; family Felidae; genus Puma; species Puma concolor. The sequence continues at coordinate 19,007,352 of NC_141667.1, read as the reverse complement.
CGGTATAGATGGTACATAATTATCTTGCAGTACAGCATAAAGAAAAGCAAATGTTGTATTGTCATTCATGTACAAATCCCAAATATATCCTCCTATCTTTGGCATGAGATTTAGGGACATTCTTGGATGAAATTAACCAAACTAAAACCTGGTGTTTGTGTATTTATGCTCTCACACATAGAGAATAGAACAAAACAAGAAGACATCTCAAGAAAATTCAGGAACATAAGTATGTTCAAGAATATATTTATGGGCTGCCACAAAGCTATCTCAGAGTAATGCAAAAGTTTTTTTTTGTTGTTTTGCTTTTTTTAAGACATGATATTAAATGTTGAAGTAATTAGTGTATTATCTACTTTGTGTTTGAAACATTTAGACAATTCAAATAATCCTTTTATTTGTCCATGAGTTTTGCAGTATACCAAAAATATACATGTCAAAGTGTGAAATATGCCAAAATATAAGACAATGAGATTTCTCACAGCAATTTTAAATTTTTGGGAGCATTGACTGTTGATCTGCAACTGAGACTAAGGGATCAATCTGTCTATCAAAGCAAAACTGAGTTAATTTAACCTACCATCATAAAAAAAAATACCATTTTGACATTTTCTCAAAAGAAAGAAATTGGGAAAGTTCATTATTAGACTTCAGAGTCTGGTCTCCAGTGTTCCAAGGTGAGTCTTTCAAACTAGCTGGGATTAGGAAAATTTTATAACATCCATGAACAGTAGACACAATGAATGAGGCCAGGATCCTGAAACCAGAATCACCAGGCAAATGGTTGCCAGATAAATGAGTAGTTTTCCCAGAGAAATTTTGTATGAAAATTCTCTGGATTTGTTTATGGGTTAACCATCTTATCTTTCTGAACAAGAATTTTCTGGAACAAACACTTAAGTCAAATTGTCATAGGAAGTTTCAGTTCTCAGTAAAGAGATATAATTCAAATAGTAAAGCTCATCTCTTACAGTAGAAAGTACTGGGAAACTTGAACTCAAATTCAATCACCTGAAGATATTGACCACCCAGTATATATGGCACATGCTGAGTTAGGTGCTATATTCTGTGTGTTAACATTAGAGAGACAGTCCCTCACTTCACAGACCTCGTAGTCTGGTATATGATGCAGGCAAATAAAAAGGCAATTTGGTGTGCAGTGACAAGTATTTGACAGCATTATGTGCAGGGATACAATGGCAGCACATAGGAAGAACACATAACTCAAATTTAGAAGGTTCTCGGAAGGTTTCTTGGGGAAAGTAATGGCTTGAATAAAATTTTGTAATGGAAGCTAAGGGACTTGATGTAAGGAATGAAAATATAAGAAATATGAGGACAGAACTTTGGAGAAGAGCAACTTAACCACAGTTAGAACAGCGATTGCTTTAAAATATAAGGAGAGATAAAGCTCCCCTCTCTGGAAAGTGTATATAATTAAGTACATGTTAAATTATAAATTTACGGGGTACTTGGCTGGCTCAGTGAGTGGAGCATGTGACTCTTGATCTTTGGGGTTGTGAGTTTGAGGCCCACGTTGGATGTAGAGACTGGTTAAAAATAAAGTCTTTAAGGGGTGCCTGGGTGGCTCAGTCGCTTAAGTGTCTGACTTTGGCTCAGGTCAGTATCTCATGATTTCTGGAGCCTGCTTTGGATTCTGTGCCTCCCTCTCTCTCTGTCTCTCCCCCCACTCTCACTCTGTCTCTGTCTCTCTCCATCTCTCTCTCAAAGATAAATAAACATTAATTTTTTTAAAAAAAACTTTAAAATAAATAAATAAAATAAAGTTAAGAAATTTGTTACTCCCACATTACAATATATTCTATATAATATACATAATAATATATTATTTCTTTCCATTCTACTAAGATCCAACTTATGACCTATAGCTATCTAAATAGTACACATAAAAATAAATTTCATTCTGCTTAGACTTAATTTTGAAGTGAAAGCTACTGTTTTTTTTTTAATTTGAGTTGGCATTTCTCAAAGGTCATTCATGTGGCAATGTGTATATCATCTTTTGAACCAAGCATTTCATCTTTCATTTTTGGAGAACACTAAAAATATATAAAATTCAAGACATTCCCTTGCAATCTAGTGGACCAGATTTAAATCAGGAATATCAGGATTTTCTAAGACAGTCTGAGCTAAAAACAAGTTTCATCTCTTTCTTTGTCCTCAATTCATTCAGACTATGTTTAGGTGGGCTGCATTTTTTATGTCTTTGTGACAATGTGGAAACTATTAAAAACATGTTTCTTTATTGTTGAGTTTTTCTAAAAACTCTCAGAAGAGTTTCTTAATTTTTCCTAGGGCTTATAGATTTATTTTTATGAAAAGCAGACAAAGCTTTATGATCCTCAACCTAATTATACAGGGATACTTCTTTTAGCAATAGGAATTGAAATATTCATACATATTTATTATTTTCTTATAATTTGGTAGCTCGTAACAAAGTCTCATTTTAGAAAATATTCCATTCATATTAGTTAGTCCAAGGCCTTTAATTAAACAAAAAGTTACCTTATCCTAATGTCCAAAATTCATGTACCCTTCCCCAGGAAGCCAAGAAATAAATTTCTTTTTTGTCTAATACTGATTTTAAGCTTTAGTATTCTCTTGTACAAAGACGGTTAACTCAAAAAAATCATAATTAATAATTTTACTTGAAGTTCAAAAACTAAAAGAATTATTTCTCTATAATTACATCTCTGTTATACAGAACATGAACTCTAATTCAGTATTTTATTTATTTCTTTAATGTTTTATTTATTTTTGAGAGAGCATAAGTGGGGGAGATGCAGAGAGAGGGACAGAGGATCTTATCCTTGGCTTGAATTTACGAACCTCGGAATTAAGACCTGAGGCGAAATCAGACGCTCAACCAACTAAGCCACCCAGGTGCCCTAATTAAGTATTTTAAAAGTGTTTTAAAATGTTATTTTTCACAAAAATAAATAAATAAATAAAATGCTATTTTTCTGTTATAGATGGAGATTTTTGTAAAAGAAGATGAGATTCTCTGAGATCATTGATGGTTTCTTAGATGTAGGAAGAATGAATTTTGTTTGGAGCTTCTGCCTCCACCAAAAAACTATCATCAAGAGTGTTCTATCTGTGCAGAGATACCAAGATTTCTTTATCATTTTCAACTGAGCCTTTTGTTTTCTTCTTTTTTCTGGCAGAGAAATATGCTACCATATCAAGATACATCTATGACCTTTCAAGTGTTTAAGACGAACTCAAAATTTTGAATGTTTCTCTGATGCTGTCAGCATCTTCACAGTAGATGATGACAAGCCACTGGCTTCCCTGAGAAATATCTACAGAATTCCACCCAAATGCATGCTAGAAATGGCAGCAGTGACGACTGCTAATTCTTAAGAGCCTGCTCAAAATATTAGTAGGAACGTTAAAATTTCTGGACTGGGACCCATCATCTTGATGATGGAAATTGCTCTGTTTTTATTTTTCCTTCTCTTTTTATACCAAAACGACCAATGCATACAGTTTAATCACATCCCTTCAAATTGTGGTCAGTTATTTTGTTTTCACTAATATTAAGTAATTGCCAATCTGTTTCATGAAGAAGATTTTAGCCGGGACTGAAATGAAGTGTCTTTTCCTAGTAAATGTACGCATTGTGTAATATAAAGCATGGATAGAACATGAAGTCAAATATAGAGGAAAGAAACCATCAGACCACAGTTTCAAAAAAATTAAAAGGAGTATTGCTGGCATGCACTACACTTTAAAAGACTCCACTGACCTTCTCTACATGGTAGGCATTGGAGAACTTCTTGTTTTTTTCTTTCAAGGTTTTGTTTAAATTCCAGTTAGTTAACATACCGAGTAATCTTACTTTCAGTTGAGATCTTATAATCAATTCCTGTCATCGAAAGAGAGTAAAGTACAAGGCTTACAGACTGTAGAGTGGATAAGAAGTGAAGAACAGCAGCCATGGGACAGAGAAAATCTCCAAGAAGCCAGGAAAGAGATAAAAGGAGCTTTATTTGGTGAAGGAAACAGGTGACAGATCATGTAAACTTTTAAGATGAGAAAGAGAGGAGCATGTTTATTATAGGGAAGAAACCAGTGAAGAGGGAAATAACTAGAAAGATTAGTTGTTGGAAATTTAAGGTCCCTGCGATGAGGTTACAAATTTGTGGAGTGGAGATGGTTTGAAATAGCCAATAGAACTTGAGAGGAAAAACTAACCACACAAATACACCAAGATAACCAACCATAAAATGTTGGAGATTCCACTGACCAAGAAGAACATATATTTATCACGGCATCAAATTTTGAGGTTATGTGTTTCTCTAATGATTTTTCTTTCATCACATCCAACAGTGTGGATATTGGTAGAGAACATATAGGTATTTACCAATTAGTATATTTGGATTCTAAGAATATACAAGACACTCTATGGAGTAGAAAGAAACAAAAGGTCCTTCCCTTCATAGGATTATAATTCAGTTGAGCATAATTAGCTAAAATTCATTTTTAAAACATGCAGTTCAAAACAGCAATGAATAATTGATCTACATATAAAGATCAGTTGATCTACATTATAAAGATAAAAGGCGATTCTGTGATTCAGTTTAATTTTTGGACAACCTCCTCTCTCCCCACTAAGATTTCAGGGATAATTGTCCATCTTCAATAATGTATTATACAATTGTACCTTCAAGTATTTCAAAAGAAAAAAAATACATTCTTCACGTGTATACAACAGTATTTACTGTTTTGCCAAGAGGTTTTTCTATCCTGCTTTAATTGTGAGTCAGTGCTTCCTTTCTGGCTAAGATCTAGGCATAACCAGGAAAAATCTTGAGAACAAAGGCCTCTGAGGTGTAGTTCTAGGTTATTACCATAAGAGGGTGGTAGTATTAAGTGCAGGGCATTCAACCCCTCACACTAAATTCAACCGGATTTAACCAAACTGATTTTTAAAAACAACTCATAAAATAATTAAAATGGACAGTTATAGTTAAGTTCCTTATCACCTTAAAGGTTTTTTTTTAATTGAAATAAAGTTAAGAGACAGTGTTATATTAGTTTCAGGTTTGCAATACAAGGATTCAACGATTCTGTATGCTGCTTGTGCTCATATTGATCACCCTAAAGTATTAAAGGTGCAATTAATGCTCTTATGCCACTGAGTATTTCTCACTAGTTTTGCTAACTATCATGGGTTGATTTATCCGGCGGTGCAAGCCTGGGCTCCATCATCCCCAGCTGCTCTATCAGTGTTTGTCTACTTCCCCTGACTATTCTTGCCAATTTGGTATTTGACTAAGGTGAGTCAAGTGTCAACGTCTTTCGGCTAACCCAGTGCCCTACTTAAACTGATTTTTTCCTAAATAATGATCAGACCCACTCTGTGTGCCAGGAAGAACCTTGTCTTTTCTAGAGTTCCAGTCAAATAATAGACAATGAGATAGATTTAACACCATGTTTGCTTTCTATAATAACAGTCCAGGAATATTCCTCGCAACTGGACTAAATACTCTTCACAAAAGGAGTGTTTTTTAAGAAATGTAGCTTTTAAATTTTTATAAAAACTTATGTAACTTTATTATAATGATTTAATGTTAATCGTATTAATAAAATGTATTTTATTTATTTTTTTCAACGTTTATTTATTTTTTTGGGGACAGAGAGAGACAGAGCATGAACGGGGGAGGGGCAGAGAGAGAGGGAGACACAGAATCGGAAGCAGGGTCCAGGCTCTGAGCCATCAGCCCAGAGCCCGACACGGGGCTCGAACTCACGGACCGCGAGATCGTGACCTGGCTGAAGTCGGATGCTAATAAAATGTATTTTAAAAGTTAAAATTCACAAATTCACATTTTAGTATTCTTATATATATTATGCATATATATATATATATTTTAAACTTACTATCTTATTATGTAATAGCAATAATATGAGCATTTATTATATGTTTGACAATATAGCAGGTTCATTTAATTATTTAATTAAATGTATCTTATCATTTGATTCTCACTGTAAATGGATGGGGTCATTTTTATAAGTCCCATTTTACAGTTGATAAAACAGATGTTGAGGATGATTTTTTTAAGATTATATAGTCAATAAAGGCTTTTGCTGTGTTTCAAACCCAAGCTAATCTATGTATGCTTCTATTCACGCTATAGGAAAATGTAGCTTCCCCATCCTTCATACCTTTTTTTTTTTCCTTAGTGCAGATCGCAAAGATAAATATTATTTAAAAGAATTTTTTTTTAACATTTATTTATTTCTGAGACAGAGAGAGACAGAGCATGAGTGGGGGAGGGGCAGAGAGAGAGGAAGACACAGAATCCGAGGGAGGCTCCAGACTCTGAGCTGACAGCCCAGAGCCCCGCGGGGCTCAAACTCACAAACCGTGAGATCATGACCTGAGCGGAAGTCGGTCGCTCAACCTACTGAGCCACCCAGGAGTCCCAAAGATAAATATTATTTCAATCCTTATTGATTCCATGTTATTATCACACCACTAAAGATCTCCTTATGATAATCAATGCACCTCACTCAGCACCCACTTCGTGTTCCACGTACAAGCAACTGCTCACTGTGCCGCTCGTTCCAAAATCTTCTCACTTTGAGACCTACTGTTGAAAATAATTCAACTTTCTATACTTCAGTGAATTAATTAATATACTTAGACAATGTGTTTTGGTATGTTATTTTATTTTAATTTATCTATTTATTAATTTTTATTAATTTTTTTTTTTTTTTTTTTTTTTTTTTTTTTTTAGAGAGAGAGTGTGTGAGGTTGGGAGAGTGGCAGAGGGAGAGAGAGAGAATCTTAAGCAAGCTCCATGCTCAGTGTGGAGCCTGATGCAGGACTCAATCCCTGGGATCATGACCTGAGCTGAAATAAGAGTCAGATGATCAACAGACTGAGCCACCCAGGCACCCCTGATTTGATATGTTTAAATGCTTTTTGGTTTGCTTTTAGTTTGATTTAAGTTTCAATTCTCAAAGGACAGGCTATAAAATCTATGCGTACCATTTCTGAATATTGAAAAATACAATAGTGTTGTGCAGTAATCTCTGTTAATCCTACAGATTAATATTTTAAGAGGGTACAGTTTTATTAAAATGTGTTTTGGTTTTCATAGTTTATACACAGGTTGCATTCATTAGGAGAGAAATATTTAACAAAACGTGTTAAGCAGTGTTATATATTATTTTAATTGAGGTATAATTGGCATAACATATAAGTTTCAGGTCCACAGTATGATTCAATATTTGTATATATTGGAAATTTTATAACTAGAAATTGGTACCTTTTGGTCCCCCCCTTTACCCATTTTACCCCACCCTCCAAAAATGTTACTATATTGACGTCAACAGTGTCTTATAATTGTCATTTGCAGATAAAAGTTTAGCTAAACCAGTTTAAATGCCTATTCAGCTTTTATTTTTGTTACTCAAAGCAGATCTAAATTGTGTAATAAGAGTGATTTCCAAGGTTAATATGTTGATTATAAATGTAATGTAATGAATAGGATGTGTTTTTATTTGATTCTTGAGATAAAATTTCCTTGGGGAAGTCTAATTAGGAAAAGATTAATTGTTCAGATATGTAAAAATACCAAAATTAAGCAATGTAAATTGTTTCTAGGGAGGAGGTTTCTAGGGACTTAAGGTTTTGGACATTCTAGGACATCCAAAGAAATTTCAAAAATGCATATAGCTAAGATTAGCATATTATTCTGATTATTATCAAGTTGTAAGGAGCTCAGTTTAGCAGTACCTATGTCTAGATAAATTCTTGAGAAGCCCTTTACTTCTAATTCTAGCGACATAACAGTGTTCAATTTGGGCATTTTGCAGATACAAGTGTACTTCTGGATGATGCTTTTTTTTTTTTTGAATAATGCCTCATGGATGAACAGCATAGCTACATTTTAAGAATAAGATTACACAGAAGAGAGTTATTTGTAATATTGCCATGAGTCTATCTTCTTTTTTAGAAAAAACACATGCTCTAAAACCTAGCCAATAGATTGCTGGGCTAGATAGATTTATTGATTGGTAGATAGATGTAGATAGATACTGATGAGACAGATAGTAGTTTCTCTCTGTCTGGCTCTAGGCCTACCTATGATCAGATGACCAGGTTCCTCTGCTTTTTTCTCTTTCCTCTTAAGAAACTCTACTTTTGAGATCCTGGGTAACACCTTTATGTTAATATTCACCAGGCCTATACCTGGATTTCACTTCTAACATCTGCGTCTGAGTTTAATACATATTTAAGTGTATTTCCTGCAGGCAGTTTCCTTCCTTAGCTCCAACAGAAAGTGCTAAAAACCATTCAACTCTCAAGACTTTGTCCCATGTTTTCTGTCTCTTTCATCTTTCTGCCAATCACTTCAGTTAGAAAGCCATTGGCTATTTCTAACTCAAGCTTTTCTTTCATCCCTGTATTCATTTCCTATTTATGGTGTAAAAAATTAAAACAAAGTTAGTAGCTAAGCACAGCACAAATTTATTGCCTGAAAGTTTGGAGGTCAGGAGTCAGAAATGGGTCTCACCGGGCTTTTTGAAATCAAGGTGTTGGCAGGGCTGAGTTCCTTTCTGGAGACTCTAGAGAAAAATGTTTACTTGCTTTTTTCTGCTTCTAGAGACTACTGTCTTGCATTCCTTGGCCTGTGGCACTCCTGCTCCATTCTGAAAGCCAGGAGGGGTTGGGTGGAAGTTTCACACTTCCATCTTTCTGATTTGCTTTCTTATGCTTCTTTCTTCCACTTTTAAGGACTCTTCATTACATTGGGCCCACCCCAGTAATCTTGGACGATCACTCTATTTTAAAGGGAACTGATTGACAATCTTAATTCCATCTGCTATCTTGATTTCTCCTTTGCCACATACGTAATATAGCATAGTGATAAAATCCAAGGATTCAGCATGTGGAAATTTTTTTTCTTTTTTTTAATTGAAAAAATTTTTAATGTTTATTTATTTTTGAGAAAGAGAGAGAGAGACAGAGTGAGAGCAGGGGAAGGGGCAGAGAGAGAGGGAGACACAGAACCTGAAGCAGGCTCCAGGCTCTGAGCTGTCAGCACAGAGCCTGACGCGGGCCTCGAACTCTTGGACCACGAGATCATGACCTGAGTTGAAGTCTGACCTGAGTCAAAGTCGGACACTTAACCAACTGATCCACACAGGCTCCCCCCTCCTGCCACCTTTTTTGTTTGTTTGTTTCTTTTGAGGCAATGACTGCGCTATTTTGTCTCCTGCAGTCTCCAACCAGTAGGTAACAGTCTTGGAGACTTTCTGTGTTTCACATGAGTTTTTGATTCATCCTCATGTCTCCCACCTACTATCTTTTACATAATTTATATTCAGCTTCCACATCACCTAATTTCATTTCCTCAATTAGAAATTAAGAGACATGTTTCCAGTAGTCTTGTACCATTAATTAACTCTGTCTTAAAAAGTGACTTAAGTTTATTGGCTTTCTTATAGATAAATAAACATTATTGGACTAGGTCATTTATAGGACCCCTTTTATTTTTTTTAATTATAGTATATATCTATGTGTAATATAGATTATAATATAAACAACATAATTACAATTAATTTTGATTATCAACTCTTAAATAATGCCATATTAATAATCAGCTTTAAAAGTATTATGCATCTAATTAAAGCTTGATTTTAATAAAATATCTTTTCTTCAGTCCCTTCCAGGAGTGTTTCTCTTGAGCCAAAGTGATGAAGTAGATGATATTATTTTTACCGTGTTAAAAATAATCCTTGTTGGGGTGCCTGGGTGGCTCAGTCAGTTAAGTATCCGACTTCGGCTCAGGTCATGATCTCACAGTCCGTGAGTTCGAACCCCGCGTCAGGCTCTGTGCTGACACCTCAGAGCCTGGAGCCTGCTTCGGATTCTGTGTCTCGCTCTCTCTCTGCCCCTCCCCTGCTCATGCTCTGTCTCTCTCTGTCTCAAAAATAAATAAAAAACATTTTAAAAAATTTTTAAAAATAATCCTTGAATCTTCTGCTCATAGGAGAGGAAAGATTACTTAGATTCATTTTCCAAACTTTTTCTATGACATTTTTAATAAAAATATCACTATTATATTTGGCAATATTAACTAATATAAGGGACTAGATTACTATATATAGTATTTCTTTGTAGGTTATGTTTAAAATGATAATTTGGTTACTACAAAAGAGAATATTCAATTATATCAAAATGTTATGACTGCTTGGAAGGCAATAATATGATAGAAATTTAAAATTCCACTTAGCAAATTTTTACATTCTGCATTTTCTTAAATACTCACAAGAATCCCCTGTGAAACAATCCCTGACTAGATTCTGCACTAAAACTTTCCATGGATTTTATGAATATCTACAGCTCATTAACAAGCATATGCAAAATAATTATGCTGATCTACTCAATGTGAATTTATTAATTTCTAAACAGTTATAATGCACGTTTGCCATGTGTAAATATTTTTTAATGAAAACCTCCTAAGCTGCCGCATGAATATTACATGCTGGTCAAATATCTCAGAAAAACAAAAGGAATCATGGAATATGTGATTGGAATCAAAATCTTAATAATCCATTCATCTGTCATTGTTAGACATCTGTATGACTCTTCCGTGTAATGTTGGTTATTGGTTAACAAAAACAGAACTGTGATTTTCTTTCTTGAAAAAGTAATGAGTAGACATCTTGGAATACAGACATAATGGTGTCCCAGAGATTGTTCATCACCTTGTATTAAAAGTAACTCAAAGTCCATGAAGACCCAAGCACTAAAGTGTATGACATCTTTGAAGTCCTAAAAATGAAAGCACTGACATGAGACCAAAAATCAGGCAGCTGTAACATATGACCAAGGCCACAGAACACAGATAAACGGAAAGAAAACCTAGTGAAAAGTGAACAGCAAAATTATAGTTCTCAGAAAATGTAGATGCAATGTAAAATGCATGTGAACTGTAATTATGATCTAACCAAAATAGAAATACTCTCTAAATATAAAAATGAGAGACATTTATGTCATAGTTTGTCACATCAAATCAGCAGCTAAAAAAAAAAAAAAGCATAAGGATATTTAAAACTTTTTTTTTGCAATTCCTTGGTTATAAATATAATTTAACACATTTAAAACAAGTATCTTGAAGCCGGCGGAGCCATTACACATGAAAAAATGAGTCATATTAAAATGATTTGTAACGAAATAATACCACACCCATTGTGGAAGAAATGTGTTGCTATTTTAGAGTCCTCAGGCAGGAATGTTGCTATTTCAGGCTCCCCAAAAGCCAAAAGCGAGGTCACAGGGCAGACAGAATTAAAGGACACACTGTATGATACCTGCATTTTCATGGCCATGTGGTGGCAAGGTAGATGGCCCGCAGCTCTAGCAGCGGGACTAATCAAACATGTACATCTGATTAATTTTGATGTGTTAGCGGGCATTTGACCTCCTGAAGAGAGAAGTCATGAATTACATAATGAGACCCAAAGTGGAGCAAATATAGCCACAGCCTGGAGAATATTTATTCCAAAAACACTTTCCTCATAGAAAAGTAGTGTTTCTCTTACCTTTGCCATTTGTTTAAAATCATAGATTTGATAGACCCCACTCCATAAGAGATCTCTCAAGTAATCTAAAGAAAGAGAAGGAAAATTTTATGTCCAAAACGTGATATCGATTGAAAGACTGATATATTATTTGCCCACTATCTTTTAAAGCAATAAGATTGTTAATATATCATCCCTTCATGTCTAGGACAGTAATAGCTCTTGATGAATTATGTGTTTAGGAACTCTTTTCGTCTTTAATTTTTTTTTAGTGTTTATTTTTGAGAGACAGAGAGAGAGAGAGAGACAGACTGAGTGAGGGAGGGATAGACAGAGAGGGAGACAGAATCTGAAGCAGGCTCCAGATTCCTTGCTGTCAGCACAGTCAGACACGGGGCTCAAACTCATGACCCGTGAGATCATGACCTGAGCCGAAATCAGACGCTTAACTGACTGAGCCACCTAGATGCCCCAGGAACTCTTAATCAAATAGCCATATTCTCTATCTTTTCTGTTTCCTAAATTTAGTCATTGAGAGAGGGAAAAAAAAAAAAAGATTCAAATTGGTTATTATGAGAATTGTTAATCCATATAAAAACAAGCATGTAATTGATAAAATTCCAGTAGAGTTATCATACATTATGAAGCAAATCTGAGATGTTTTAAATTAGTCTTGTATTTAGCACAGAAGTTTACTTAATATATTTTCTGGAATAAATGATAACCTCGACTGAAGGTAACTAATTTTCCATTTTTGCTAGGTAATTTTTTTGAAGTTTTGAGATACATTAATTATTTAAACTTTTAGAGAAACAGATTAATAGGACAGATATCTATGGAAATTCTTTCTTTTTAGATAGAGCTAGCTATATAAACTTTGTGTAAAACTATATAATAATAAATAAATTTAGCAATATTATTTTTATCTATTCTCAAATTTCATATAAATATTTTACATAAACTCTTCATGGGGATCTTTGATACTGACTTCTATTTTAACAACTATTTTTTTTAATGTTTATTTATTTTTGAGACACACACACACACACACACACACACACACACACACAGAGCATGAGCGTGGGAGGGGCAGAAAGAAGGGAGACACAGAACCTCAAGCAAGCTCCAGGCTCCGAGCTGTCAGCACAGAGCTGGATGTGGGGCTTGAACTCAAGAATTGTGAGATCATTATCTGGCCCAAAGTCAGACGCTTAACTGACTGAACCACCCAGGTGCCCCTTTACAGCTAATTTTATATCATGAAATATTTTTCCAATGCTTATAATCTTACTGTCATTTAAGTTTCATAAGAAAATATATAAGATATTTCTGGAAATTTTATCCATAATATTACTTACAGGTCATTAAGATATATTATTCTTAAATTTTACCTTGAGGTACATATTCATGATTGCTAAACCTTAATAACTTGCAATTATGAGGTCTTACCCTACATATAAAGTTAACTTTGGCTAAATGTTTTTTTGGGGTTTTTTTTGGTTTTTTGTTTTTCTTTTTTATAATGGTTCTATTGGGTTATGTCTAAAGCCCTAAATTTTTAAGATTTTTAGCCAATGCAGCTTGTTGAAAATAAGACACTGAAAAAATCTAGTGTAAAATGAGAAACATACTAAAATAAGAGTACAAGAAGATGTCCTTGTGTCCTTGGGGCACGTGTGTGGCTCAGTCAGTTAAGTGTCCAACTCTTGACTGTCCAAATCTCACGATTTGTGAGTTTGAGCCCCATGTTGGGCTCCACTCTGGCAGCGCAAACCCTGCTTGGGATTCTCTCCCTCTCATCTCTCTCTGTTCCTTCCCTGTTCTTGCTCTCTCTAACTAAATATATAAACTTAAACAAAAAGTAAAGATTCAATCTCCCTCTCTCTCTGCCCTTCCCAGCTCATGTGCAGTCCCTCTCTCTCTCTCTTTCCCTCTAAATGACAACAACAACAACAACAACAACAACAACAACAAAAACCCAAGATGTCCTTGGTTCTAGGGACAACCCATCTTTATGAGGATAAATGACCCATGGAGGAAGAAGTATAATGTCAGAGATAGGAGAGAAGCTGTGTTGTTTTTTTTTGTTTGTTTGTTTTTATTTTTTAAGGTGGTCAAATGAATTTCTCTTAGATAAAATTAAAATACATTAAACTCTATATATAATTTTTTTCAAATTTTCACAGTAAATATTTTAATATATCCATATACTAGATTCAATAGGACTCTCCCTAAGAATCTATAATTAGAATCTGGGTCCTCTGGGGATAAAATATTATCCAGGATAGTTTTTTTTCATGATGAGTGTTTGAATCAATATCTGTAGGGTAAAAACAATAAAACGTCACAAAGATAAATTTTAACAGTCTTAAATGGATGGAGAGATATCCCATGTTCACATATCAGAAGATTCAATAATATCAAGACTTCCAAGTCTTCTCATATTGTACTACAGATTAAATACAACCCCATTTATAATCAGAGCTAGTTGATCTATAGAAACTGATAAGATAACTAAAACTTACATGGAAATGCAAAGTTACTAGTATAGCCAAAAGAAATTTGGAAAAAAGCAACAATGTTAGAGAATTCATTCTACCAGACTTACTCTAAAAGCTCTACTAATCAAAACTGTGTTATTGGCAAAAGATAAATATATAGATACATGAAACATAATGTAAACTCTAGAAATGGACTCAAATGTATATATTCAATTGATTTTTAACACATGTGTCAAAGCCCTTCAATAGACATAAAAGTGTTTTCAAAGATTATACCATGACAATCAGATATCTATATGAAAACAAAAAAAAGACTCCAACTTCTTCTACACATCACCTACAAGCGTTAAATTGAAAATAGATAATTGGGGCACCTAGCTGGCTCAGTTGGTTAAATATCTGCCTTCAACTCAGCTCATGATCTCATGGTTTGTGAGTCTGAACTCCTCATTGGGCTCCCTGATGTATGTACAGAGCCCACTTTAGATCCTCTGTCCCCTTCTCTCTCTGAACCTTCACCACTCATGCTCTCTCTCTCTCTCTCTCCTTTTCTTTAAAAAAAAAAAAAAAGAAGAAGAAAAGAAAAGAAAAAGAAAGAAAGAAAGAAAGAAAGAAAGAAAGAAAGAAAGAAATAGGTAATTGTCAAAACATAAGAGCTAAAACTATAAAACATTGAGGAATACACAAAACAGGAGAAAAAAACAAAAAACCTTTCCATACTTGAGATAAGCCAAAAGCTGGAAGCAATAAAAGAAAAAAATATATTACATTGAAATCTATCAAAAAAATTTTTTTGCTCTTCAATCACTTAAAAATGAAAAGCAGGCAATATAGAGGGAAAATATTTATGTATTTTTATCTCTATTTAAAGTACTTATGTTCAGAATAAATAAATAAATAAATAAATAAATAATCATTATAATGATAATAAGAAGAAAAACAGTTTTATAATATGCCAATACATATGGACACTTCACCAAGGAAGATTTAGAAAATAAATCTTTATGTGTAAATAAACACATAAAAAGCTCATAATCATTAGGAAAATGCTAAGAAAACAATGAAAATATATCACCATTTTCCCACCTAGAATGGTTAATTTAGAAAACTTGATAATACCAAATATTGACTTTAGGAGGCACCTAAAATTCTAATTTTTCCTCACGGGTGTGCAAAAATGATATAGCCACATTATTAAATATGCAGATGGTTTATCATAAAGTTAAACCTATGTTTATATTGTAATATAGCAGTCCTATGTCTAGATACTTATCCAAGAGAAATTAAAACATGTATCTCTATTATGCACTTATTTGGAAAATATGATAGCATATAAATGATACCTTAATAAATCTGATCTTAAATAATCAAGAGAAATAATGGGAAATAAAAACATGCTGAGAATAAATTTTAAAATGGACTGTAAGGTATGAATGGTAAAGTAGCAATGCTATATGTGTTCAATGAAATAAAATTATAGATAGAGATCTTTACAGAAGCTGGAAATTATGTGAAGTGAAAACAGAGAGATTTGAGTACTAGTAGAAAAGAGTAAATAAAAAGCATGATTGGGGTACCTGGGTGGCTCAATCGTTTGGGTCTGACCTCTGCTCAGGTCATGATCTCATGGTTCATGGGTTTGAGCCCCGTGTTGGGCTCTATGCTGACAGCTCAGAGCCTGGAGCCTGCTTTATATTCTGTGTCTCCCTCTCTCTGCCCCTCCCCTGCTCACACTCTGTCTCTCTCTCTCTCAAAAATAAATAAAAAATAATTTTAAAAAAATCCATGATCAAGGAACATGATGTACAATATAGAAATATGTGGAAATGGAGTAGAAGCTATATTTTTAAAGAGTTAATTGTGGAGAGTTTCCATTACCAATGAATGAAATCAAGCCATTGATTCTAAAAATCTTATAAATTCCAAAGGTATTTATCTACTCATTCCCTAACATCACATTGTAATACAGTTTTTAAAGTCACGTGAAAAATTAAATCTTAAAATCAGTCAGAGAAAAAAAATCATCTTATTTGGCTGACAGCTGATCCTTCAACAGGAACACAGGGATAGAAGACAATAGAATAATACCGTTAAACCATTGACAGAAAATAATTACTGATATGGGATTCCATATTTTGTGTAAATATCCCTCAAGAATGAATGGGAAATGAAGAGATTTTCTAAAAAGAAAATTGAAATATTTTGTCAGCATCAGACTTGCTGGTATACTTCAATATGAAAGGAAAGGACTTCATATAGAAGGTCATCAATTTATAATAATCTTTTATAAATCAAAGGAATATATAGAGTCAAAGGCATTCACTAAAAGGTTAGCTTTGAAAAGTGAAAATTATGTACCAACTTCCAGTTATAAAATAAATAAGTCACAAAGATGAAAAGTAATGCATAGAAAGTATAGTCAATAATATCATAAAAAAACATTATATGGTGACAGATGGTGACCACATGTACCATGGTCAGCATAGCATAATGTACAGAATTGTTGAATCATTTTTTTATACATCTGAAATTAATATAACATTGTCAACTATAATTTTAAAAAGTAGTTGGCAGGGCACCTGGGTCGCTCAGTCGGTTGAGTGTCTGATTCTTGATTTTGGCTCAGGCCATGATACCAGGGTGTTGGGATCAAGCCCCATTTCAGGCTTTGTACTGATCTTGGAGCCTGATTAAGATTCTCTTTCTCTTTCCCTTTTCCGCTCTCCCCCACTCACACCCCCCTCTCTCTCTAAAAAGAAAAAAGAAAAAAAAGGCACTTGGTTATTTGGATAAAAAAGTACAAATTACCAAACTAATAGTAATACAAAGTAATCAAATATACTCTAGAAGAAAGGCAAAATGTTAGAACAAAAACATCTTAATAAAAGAAACAATTAGTAAACATATAGTAGCAAGTTATTTTCAAAGCAAATTATATCATTGATTTCCTTAAATGAATTGGCTAACTGTTCCAAACAAAACAAAACAAAAAAAAGTTTTCAGATCGGACCTAAAACATGAGCCTACTAATATTTTTCCTTATGGGTGAAATATAAAATAGTAGAGTATAAGTTTGCAAGTAAAAGTATGGAAAGAGACATTGCATACTAACATTAATGAGGCACAACTGATGTAAGGAGATTAAATGATATTGATGTTTCTGTTAGAAATATCACGTTATGGGGCGCCTGGGTGGATCAGTCGGATCTGACTTCAGCTCAGGTCACGATCTCACAGTTCATGAGTTCGAGCCCCGTTCAAAGCTAGAGCCTGCTTCGGATTCTGTGTCTCCCTCTCTCTCTGCCCCGCCCCCCCCCAACACTCTGTCTCTCCCTCCTTCAAAAAATAAATAAATAAACATTAAAAAATTTTTTTAAAGAAAAATCATGGGGGCGCCTGGGTGGCGCAGTCGGTTAAGCGTCCGACTTCAGCCAGGTCACGATCTCGCGGTCTGTGAGTTCGAGCCCCGTGTCGGGCTCTGGGCTGATAGCTCAGAGCCTGGAGCCTGTTTCCGATTCTGTGTCTCCCTCTCTCTCTGCACCTCCCCCGTTCATGCTCTGTCTCTCTCTGTCCCAAAAATAAATAAACGTTGAAAAAAAAAAATTAAAAAAAAAAGAAAAATCATGTAATGTTGCAATAACAAATCATTTTAAAGCCAGTGGTTTGCCACAAGTTTATTCCTTGTGCTTGCTACCTGAACCTCATAGGTCCATGGCAAGAGAGAGCCCTGGTATAACTTACGTTGTCAATTTAAAGACTCAGCTCAGAAGTGATCATCTGGTTACAGCTCATTGGCCATGGAAACTGTGAAGCGGTCATCCCAAAAGGCTGGGTCACTAATAACTAACACATAAAGATAAAAAATGCATATTGTACAATTTCCATCAATCTCTTCATAAAGAGGTCAAAAAGAAGCAAAATAAAATTTATAGCTAGAAAATCAGCATAAGGGATACTTTATGCAGAAGAAAGGGTTACATGGGTGTTCACTCAGTAACTGTGGTAAGTTACTGAGTTATACTTTTATATTTTGTTCCTTTCATGTGATGTTAAATTTCAATAAAACTATTAAAAAAGTAAAACCAAAGGAAACAAGCAAAGAAAAACACTAATGAATCAGACTCACTGGGAAGGTAGAATGAAAAAAAAAAAGTAGTTTTAGCAAAGGTAAAAGATGTGGTTTTGAAGAGGAGAGATTTTCTTCTCAACCATTTAATAAAATTTTCTTTGGAATGTAAGTATCTATTTTTAGCAGGAGTCTTTTTAGTTGCATATAAAAGATTGGAACCCCAGCTAGCTGAGTCACAATGTGAATGTTTTGGTTCACTCATTGAAATCTAGAGAGATCGGTCTGCATTTTGACTCTGTTAGATGTCAGGTGCACCAACTCTGCTATTAGCAATGTATTGTTCATTTCTATCTTTCATCCTTCCTTGTGTATATGTTTCTTTAAATCTGCAGTCTCTCCCCTGGTGGTAGGAAAGATGAATTTTGGAGCATTTAGAGATTCGTGGTTCTTATACTACCTAATTCCATGGGAGAAAAGTTAGCCTATTCCTAGAGCCTATGAGGATTCCTTTAAAAGGGTTTTCTCATTGACTTGCTTGGGCTACATTTTCACCATATGACCAATGTACCTGAGCCACATGGCTTGGAGGAAAATGTGACTCTATAATTGAAAGGACAGAAGAAGATGAATATATTCCATTACAATTCCCATATAGCTACCATTGTAACTTGATTTCTGTTTGATCGACCAAGCTTCCTAAAAGATTTCATGGTCCTTCCTATAAATATACCCTTATCTCTCACTCTGTCCTCATTCCGGGTAATCTGGCTGGTGCTCTCATCGTGTCCTAGTAGGCATCTCATTGCCAAAGCAATCAGTGGCTCCCAGTGGATGAATTCAGAGACATTTTATTGTTAATTTGTGGAGTCTTCTACATTTCCCTTGTTTCTGTAAAGAAAAAATTCTCTTTTGATTTCTTCGAGGATATTTGTTCCTATTTTTCCTCATCGTTTGCAGCCACCTCTTAGTTGTGAAACATCCAGTGTTTGGTTAACAGCAGATGTTCACAATCCTCAGGAATCTGTCATACGTGCTCTCCCTGAAACCTAATCGGGCTGACCCTTCTGTCCGGAGTTACTTACCCCTTGGTATCAATCAGTATAATTCAATTTGGCATTAAAATCTAGATCAGGTGTGTTGCCCAATGTTATGACCTCCTTCACTGATGCTCCCTACTCCAAATGGAGAGGACAAGACATATAGCTGGGTTGATCAGAGAGGGATGAGCTGAGGGACTGGTAGGATAAACAACTCAGTGAGGATGTTTCCAAGAGACTCATTCCAATTTAACAATGTAGAGTCGGCTTGCTTAAGAGAGAAGAGAGAGTATAGACTGAAGGGAAAAGAAGGGAAAGACTGGAGATGTTAATGAAGTCAAACCTTGTGTAATAGATGCAAGGCAAAAAGAAGAGACTAGTTTGTTCCCTCCTTTTCATTTACCAATACATTTTTGAAAAATACTATTCTCCACCTACACTGATAAACTTGAATATTGAATTTTGCACTTGCTTTTGTACTGAGATCTCTTGAAGATTACCTGTGACTTCAAGCTGATAAATCCAAATGTCATCCAAATTCTTTATTATTCTTGCTGAAGAAAAAGGACAGTATTACTTTTCCTTTGAAAATTTTCTCTATCTATTCTTCCATGCTTCGTTTGTCTTTCAGAATTGGTTCCACCCCAATGACAGGGAAAGATCACATGACCCCTGAGAGCCAGTCAGCATGATTCTATCTTCTAGGCTTATAGAAGTTACTTCAGGGAAGAGTGTTTTTATCAAGTTAATCCAAGCCTAGGCAATGCTCAGGAGTTATGTAAAAGGACTCCACTTTCTAATGTGAGTGGGATAGATAAGAATTATGTTAGCCTGGAGCTACTGGTGGGGGGTTACTAATTATGATCTGCAAATTAGCCAACCATATTAAAAATACAGCAGAAAGCAGGGTTAGAAACATCATAATGATGTTGTTTGAACCCTAGCACCAAACCCCGCTTGAATTTGGCAATAACTGTGGACCATGTGGTTATGTGAGCCAACAAATCTCATTTGTAATTTAAGCAAGTTTATGTGGGGATTTTGTTACTTGCAGCAGAGAGTAGTAAAGATCCATCCAACACATCCAATATCTTAAATAATTTTACAGATCCTACCTTTCTGAAGTTGTCTATGTTTTTCTTATGTGATGTCGTTTTATATTTTCCTAACACTGTTTGCCCCAATCCTTCCTTCCCACCGTCATCAGATTAATATATCCAAAGCTACACATTTGTTTTTAACATTAATTTGCACAAATCCTCATTGTCTTCCAGTTTTGTACAGAATGTATAATATATCTTCCTTCCTCCCTTTTTCCCTCCTCCCTTCCTCCCTCCCTCTCTCCTACCTTCTCTTCCTCTTTCTTCCTTTCCTCCTTTCTTCCTTCCCTCCCTTCCTTTCTTCCTTCCCTCCCTTTCTTTCTTTCTTTCTTTCTTTCTTTCTTTCTTTCTTTCTTTTTTTCTTTCTTTCTTTCTTTCTTCTCTTTCTTTCTTTCTCTTTCTTTCTTCTCAAAAATTTTCATCTTATCCTTTATAATAATCCTGAATGAATGTTAATAGAATATGTTCCCTGTTTTTCCATATAGTCCATCCTCTGTCTTGGTGTTAATGGCATTCCCTGGAACATAAATGTCCTTTCTAGTTATGCCATGTCTGCATTCATTTATTCAGTAACTATTTAAATCCTTTTAAGACAGTCACATTTTCTTTCCATCAAAATTCTACTCGATCTTTAAATGCTTTCTTTATAGCAGTTTTACTAAGAAGTTAAAAATATGAGTAATTTTGGTGTTGAGAATTCATTGAACTTTGTACACTTTTTTGAAATGTTTATTTTATGTCATAATGTTGGGAATTTTTTCTGTCTTAACTTTCTGGAATATTGCTATTTCCTGAGTACAGTCTTTTTTTTTTTTTTTTTTTATTCTGGTTGTATTCTTTACAGTTTATGAAACTTTGCATTGCATAGTGCAAGTTCTTAATAGTTAAGCTGGATTTTTCTTTTAACTTATTTGGATGGATTTGTTCGATGCCTTAAATTAAGAGGGTTTTGTTAAAATACTTTTCTTTTTTCTTGTAAATATATTATACCATAGCATATTAAGAATTAGCCTATAGGCATATTTTCATTTTTAAAGAGCTTTGGGGAATGCTTTTTATTTTTATTTTTTTAAGTTTATTTATTTATTTGGAGAGAGGGAAAGAGAGCACAAGTAGACAGGGGCAGAAAGATGGATGGAGAGAGAGAATCCCAGGTAGGTTCTTTGCTGTCAGTACAGAGCCTGATGCACAGTTCAATCTTACAAATTGGAAGATTATGACCTGAGCCAAAATCAAGAGTCAGATGCTTAACCGACTGAGCCACCCAGGTGCTCCTTTTGTTTATTTCTTTTTTTTTTAAGTTTATTTATTTATTTTGAGAGAGAGAGCCCTGGGAATGTTTGTTTGTTTGTTTGTTTTAATTACCAACTCCAGAGGTAAAACCAACATTCCTGTATAAAATGAAGAACATTTTATTAGAAAAAGATACAACTTTAACTGCAAATTTAGGATCGCTAATGTTTTTATTGATATATTTAAAATATTACTTTATTTTCACAAATTTGAAGAATATTCATAAATGTTTTAACTTGTTAAATAATTGATGACTCCATTTAAGCTTTATATTAAAATTTTAAAAATTCTAACCTTGTATTGTGAGATTTTAACAATGGCAGTCTGATTAAAGTTCATATAAATTATAGGAAGCAGTTTCATTTGTTCTAGATTATAATTGTACTTCATGAGAAATAGAGAAACAATGTTTTACTACTGCTCAAGTCTTTCTTTGTTTCTTTCTTTCTTTCTTTCTTTCTTTCTTTCTTTAATCTTTAATGTTTATTTATTTTTAAGAGAGAGAGAGAGAGAATGTGTGAGTGAGGGAGGAGCAGAGAGAGAGGGAGACAGAATCCATAGCAGGCTTCAGGCTCTGAGCTGTCAACAAAGAGCCTGACGTGGGGCTTGAACTCACAAACCGTGAAATCCTGACCTGAGCTCAAGTGGGAGACTTAACTGACTAAACTACCCAGGCGCCCCTCAAGTCTTTATTTTTAAATGTTTTGTTTTGTTTTGTTTTGTTTTGTTTTGAATTTAGTTTGGAAGGAGGGAAGCTGAGCAGAGGCAGAGTAGGAGGGGGACAGAGGATCTGAAGTGGGCACCATGCTGACAGCAGCAAGCCCAATGCGGGGCTCGAACTGAGGAATCAAACCACGAGATCATCACCTGAGCTGAAATAATAACTTTCAACCAACTGAGGCACCCAGGTGCCCCTACTACTGCTCAAGTATTTAAAAAGCCATTAAAACTGTAAAATCTTGCTTAAGACATTTTAGAAAATAGGGATTTTACTTCAAAATTCCAGATGCAATTTATGTCTCATTTCATTTATCTATTCATTGAGTATACAAAAATGAATAAGGAAAAACCATGATTGGATGAAAGAAATCATAGTCTATTTGGCTGAGCCAGCCAAACACATAGGCAGCTCCTAGGTATATGAATGTTTTTCTTTGTTTGGGCCCTCACCTATACAATTATCTTAGGGTCTCTTTGATAAGATAAAAATATATCATGATTTAGAGAATTATTATACAGTGTTCATCAATATGACTCAAAGTTCCCTGGAAGTAGGATTTCATTTTATTTTTCTGAACATAATTAAAAGTCTTTGCAATTAGCTTTTACTTTCATCATCCTTAAATCTAATGATTATGACATTCTGTTTCTCCTTTTAAGAAATCCTGTAATTCCTGCCCCCAAATAATTTAAGTCTAGAGTTTTAAATATGTTTTCATCTCAATCCATCATTCTTAATTAGCTTCTTACAAGTAAAATAAAACTACTTGGCCTCAGTCTTATCTTAACCCAAAACCAAAACCAAAACGAAACACACAAACGAAATCACTGAAATTATATGCTAGCAATATCTTACTATATTTAATCAGATGTTCAAAGGCATGCCATTATCATTCTTAATATTATCAAATAAATTCAGAACTTTAAAACATTTTTCTATCAGGTTACCAACCTTGGCTTTGATTGCTTCATATTATAATTTTAACTCTAAGATCTTATGAACCAATTTAATGAGATGGATTTTAATCTTTATGTAATAAGCCTGCTGTGTGTTCTTTAAGTTTTTAAATGAATTTTTGGAAAGATTGTGACTTCAAAGTCTTTTTAAAAAACAAGTTTTGTGTTTTATGCATTTATATAGTTGTTGCTTGGAAATATCAAAACAATGTTTCAGGTTGTCATAGATTCCAACTAACAGAACACTACCGAGCAGATGATATAGCAAAAAAACATTATTATCTCACTTAAAAAGAAGTGTTTCTTTTCAACTTGCTGTTCTTTCATACCATGTGTTGGCTTATTCTCAGGGCTGCTCACTTCACAATTTAAAGATGGCTTCTGTTCTCACCACCACAAGTAGACAAGATAGTCTTGTCTATAAGACAAAATGTCCTTTATGGAATATCTTTTTTTAATTTTAATTTGTCAATAATATTCTAGAATTCATAAGACTCAATATTTAATGAAAGAAACAATCTAACTATGTAAACTTCTTTTGTTTAATTATTTTTTTTAATGTTTATTTTTGAGAGAGAGACAGAGACAGAGCATGAGCAGGGGAGGGGCAGAGAGAGAGGGAAACACAGAACCTGAAACAGGCTCCAGGCTCTGAGCTGTCAGCTCATGAACTTCCAAGTGTTCATGAATAGCAAGATCATGATTTATGCTGAAGTCTGACACTTAAT
Organism: Puma concolor; assembly: GCF_028749965.1. NCBI lineage: Eukaryota > Metazoa > Chordata > Mammalia > Carnivora > Felidae > Puma > Puma concolor. The sequence goes on along the minus strand of NC_141667.1, from coordinate 18,983,379 downwards.
GGACTTAGCCACCCAGGTGCCCCTAACTAGGTAAACTTCTGAACTTACATTGCATACATTTTCAACTTACTACCTTTTTTTTTCAGACCAAGCATTTAGGTATTCTCCTCATATCCAGAAATAATTAAATAAGTATTTAAGTAATTTTGTGATGTATCAAATGGTAGACATAGACATGGAGGGAAAAAGTAATCATCCTTGATTATGGGAGTTCTGAGAATTCTTTCACTTCTTTGAATCTTTAGGCAAATGGTAAATCAGACCTTATGGGTCTAGGTTCATTGAATATAAGGGATAAGTGTGGGAATCAGACCATTGAGTCCATTTCTCTGTAAGTAGAGAAAAACTATTTCTAATAAGTCCGTTAGTGTAATGTCTACTCTGCCATTATTTGCCTCTTGAGAGGAAGTTTCTTTTCTTTCCACGAGGAATCCAGACTCCTTATTCAGTAGTTCTCCCCAACATGGTGTTGGCCTTAATTGCACTCTCCTAAATTTCTTCCCATTATTCCTAATTGCACTTCTTTGATGAACCCTGAGTAACTAGGTTGCTTTTTTCAGTTTTTCTTATAAACTTTTTCATCTATTTATTTGAGCAGGAAATAAAATTACATAACAATTCTAAATTTAGCCTATGTTAAATAATATTTCTTTGAATTCCCTTTAGATTGCAAGTTTCAGCTATCAAATATAAATATTTAATCTTATCAAATACATGTTAAAAACAAACTTGTCTATAAATAAAATGTCACGTTTCAATTATGTTTGTTTAAAACATTGCTTCTATTCTATATTAGCCTTACTTTCCTTCTGTGTTTTTTTTTCTGTTCTATCAACATAAAGATAATGAATATCTGCAATTTAAATTAAGAAATCCAGGGGTGCCTGGGTGGCTCAGTGGGTTGAGCGTCTGAGTTGGGCCCAGCTCATTATCTCATGATTCTTGAGTTCCAGCTCTGCGTTGGGCTCTGTGCTGACAGCTCAGAGCCCAGAGCTTGCTTCAGATTCTGTGTCTCCCTCTCTCTCTGCCCCTCCCCAGGTCTTTCTCTCTCTCTCTCTCTCTGTCAAAAACAAATAAACATTAAAAAAATCTTAAATAAAGGAATCCAAAATTAATTATCAACTTAAATGAATGTATTTGCTTTTTTTCCCATTTCTTACACATTAGGATTTTTTCTTCCTATCACTTGTGTAACAACTTCTACTCTAATGATTTAGAAATTGTATTTTAAATTTAGAATTTTTTTACTTGTATATTATTAGAGAATGTAAAAAAAAAATCTAGAATATTATTCTGATCCTACCACTCTAGCTATAAAAGTCATATTATTCCTTTCATGTGTTTGTATAAATAGTATAAATATAACCAGATCCAAGTTAAATTTGTTTAAGAATTTGTTCTCAATTTTATTTGGCTTAATTTAAGTGTCCAATTAATAGATCGGTTTTGTTTACTGGTATATACACACTTTTATTGGATTGTATTCATGGGTAAGTTTTTTCTTTAATGCTTATTTTTGAGAGAGAGTGACAGAAGGAGTGCAAGTAGGGGAGGAATACAGAGGATCTGAAGCAGGTTCTGTGCTGAGAGTAAAGAGCCCAACGTGGGGCTCGAACCCACAAATCCATGAGATCATGACCTGAGCCAAAGTCAGATGCTTAACCAACTGAGCCACCCAGGTGCCCCCTGGATAAGCTTTAATTCTGCTTTTTTTTTTTTAATGTGGCATTTTTTTATTATGTATTATGCCTAGTAATTCTCACTATGAATTACTGGAAGGAAATGCTTGAAATTGGATCTCAGGTACTCTTCCATTTAATTCTGTCCCATATATGTAGTAATCCAAAAGCATCCCATGCCTGCAACTGTCTATGTGTACTGTTGTTAGGATACTTTTTCATTTCAACTATTGTGTATTGACATAGGTTATGTTATATACAAACTTCATTTTCACATAGTAAAATTGTCATTTCTTTTACCAAAATAAATCATTGTATCTATAGTATTAGTAAGTATACGAATAATCATTGGACCTGATTGCCAAATGTATCAGTCCAAATTTTTAAATGGAATTTGGAGCTTTAACAGCTATTGTATATCAGAATGGTGTCTATAATTCCTTAGTACATCTACCCCAAGGTTGTTACCTTGGAGTCTGGGTAAACATAAGCTTAAATATTTATTTCTGCTTCAAATGCATATTCCCAAGAGAGGAGTCCTAACCAAGACTCTCACTACGTAAAGTTTTAATTTACCCAGATTTTAGCTATAGAATAAATGTAATAGTGTGCCAAAAATTTCCCTTTACAATCTGCTCCCGATTTCTCTTTCCAGATGCCTGACTACTTCCGACACCCACCCTATATTTCAATGACACTGGATGAGTTGACAGTCTTCGAATAGCTAAGCAATTTCAAACTCTACAATTCTGCTGTTTCTTTCTCTTGGAATGTCTTTCACCACTTTCTTCAACTGGAGAAAAACTCTTTTTCAGACAGTTTTTAATGTGTCTGGCTGACATATGAAAATGCAAGTTCCTCTGTGATTTGGAAAATATAAACACATGAAAAATATCCCAAAAATGTGGGTATCTGGAATTGCTTACAAAAAATAGTACACTAAAAGACTCCCAAACTGCTCTCTTATTAGACTTTTCTAAATTCTCAAGTGTTATTATTTACTAAAAATGATTTTTAAAATAAAGAATTTGTTTACATAGATCAAACTTATTTTGAGTCTGTAATAGATACAAAATAATAAAAAAGAAACTGCTGCAAACTTTGAGAAGCCAAAGTTTAGGTGGCACTATATTAAAGGAGATAACAGGGGAGTTACTTGGAGAGACGGGTGCATACTTTATTCCCATCTGTCATAATGATCTCGGTGGCTTTATACGGGCCACTCTGTCTCATGACGATACACCTTTCCTCATGTGTAGAATTGCTTTCTTCAACTCTTATTGCAGAAATAAAAAGTACATATTCTGTAAAGTGCATCTTAATGTCACCTCTTTTGGGGAAGCTTGCGTGGGTTATTTTCTTGGCCAATTTAAGCATTGTTCTTTTCTGTACCTTGCCGCACCTCTTTTTATAGCTTTTATCTGGTTTGGTAGTAAAAAAAAAAAAAAAAAAAAAAAGCATTCATTGTCTTTCCAGTCCTACATTTTGAACTTCAAAAAGAAAGCACTCTTAATTCACTTGAACATTAGCAACTTAACAAGTAAACATTTGTTTAGTGGTGGCTGAACAAGGACAATGCATTCTATGACAGCTCAAATTCAGCTAGAATACGGACTTCAAAAGGACAGGTTTTGTGTGTATGTTGCCAGCTATGGTTCACAGACACACACAGAAATTACTTGGCATTTGCTAATTGCTTTGGATGGATAATATTTTAAGGGATTGAGCAATATGATTTTGTTCTCAAGATTTCTTACTATTATATCTCCATTCTTCTATGCAGTCACAGTGGCATCGTTACATGTATTTCCTCAAGTAGGGCATTGCACAGGAAATAAAATTCAGAAAGAAAAATATAAGAACTGAGTAATTCTTTCTGAAACTTTCATATATCCACATCGTAACCCAAGAAAAGTCAAAGGCTTCACATACCAAAAAAAATTTTAAAAGTTTGTTGAAACACATGTGAAATTTAAGAAAATATTTAAACCATATTACCAAGATGAGAATGATTCCCAACATCAGAGAATCAGAGAATCAGAGAAGAAAAACAATGCAGGTGGATGAGATGTTTTAATTTCATAGATCTTGGGAAGAAGATAGAAGTCTTGGAGAAAGCATGTGGTGAATTTCTGTTTTCACCTCAACATTGCTAAGCAAAGACAGTGTAGCCAGGATCTGGTAGCCATCAGGTCACCAGTGTAGAATCCACAGACTTCCCATTTGAATATTCGAGTGGGCTTGCCTTGAGGAGTTGTCCCTGCCAGCATATTACAAGTCCATTTTCTTGCATAATTAACACCCACTTGTTCCCTAAGACGTTAATATAGTCTTATCCTAATTCCACATGAATGAATTTACTCTCTTTTAACAATGGAAGATACATATCCCCAAATTAGGGCTATAGAGTTGATTTAGAAGAAGGCTTATGATGTGAAAAGGAGATTGTCAAATTACAAATTTACTTGGGAGGAAATCAGTTGAACCAACTCAATATCTTCTTCAGAACCAGAGAAAAAGTAAAACATACCCAACCACATAATTCACTATGCAATAGGCAAGTCAACAAATGATTACCTACGTGGCAGTGCCTTGAAGGAGGTTAAATAAATAAATAAATAAATAAATAAATAAATAAATAAATGTATGGAAGAAGCTAATCAGAAGGACAAAAACAAAAAGAGTCAACCAGTCAGAGCTACTTTTAAATATGAATGCACATTAATTTAGACATAATCTAAAATGAACAGAACAGTGGGGAGTTAACTAACTACTTTCAAAAACTGTTATAGGTAGAGGTAGGAATGTTTCATATTAAGTTCCCCAAAAGTAATCTGTGCAAAACCACATGGGGTTTGTTAGCACTGAAAGATGACCACAACTAAAATATCATCCTGAAGTCTTAGTAGATTGATTAAAAACAAGTTAGCTTAATGACAGTGGATAAAACTGTAAACCCAGAGTTCACTTCTGTGTATCTGTGTGTCTCTTGTGTTACAAGTTATAAATTGACCTAAAAATCTAAATACACAATTAATAATCAGTTGTTAATTAGATTAGATATTTAAGGGTTAAAGAAAACATGTATATAGTGAAAATTATGAGTGATCTTTAAGCGCAGTGGTAATGAAGTCCTTCTTAGAATACTAAAAGCCAAGACACTGATTTGACTGCCAAAAAAATTGAAATTTTTGCTATCTAAAGTCACCATAAAAGTGAGAATTTTACCACAACTATAAATTATTTGCCACATATGTACAAAGCGTGTACATTATCAGTACATAAAATAATTTAATATATCAGCAAGAAAACAAGTATTGTAATAGAAAAAGTCAACAAAAAATCATAAAACTCAGTTTACTAAAAAAGAATTTGGTAGTAGTAATATACAAACAAACAAAGAGACAAAAAATCATATTTACTAGTGACCAAAAAATTAAAACTAACAGATAGTGTGGTGATATTTTTAATCTCCCAAACTGTCAAAAAAATTAAAAGGTAACACCCCATGTTATTGAGGCTTCTGGGAAACATATACTAAAAATCTTAAAAACAGGCATTGAATCACAGCAATGATCAACATGTTAGAAATGTATTTAGAATATTTAGTCATGGATATAATGGAAAACATTAATTCTTAGAATATCCTCAAAATGCTTTTAATAATGGTAAAAAGGTAGAAACAAAAGTACAACATTAAGGTAGAAGTTAAATATATTAAATTGCGGTGAATTATATCACTTGGTCATTCATCATCAATTTATTTGCTATCAGGTGCTTACTATATGTCAAGCTCTGTGCTAGGCATTGGAGATACATCATTGAACAAGAGAGTCACTGCTCATAGTCAACTGAGTAAACATTAGTAAAAAAAAAATAAAAAAGAATAAAATAAGCTGATTGGTGATAAAAATTAAAGTGCTTAAGTGAAGTACTAAAGAATTAGGAAGGATATAACTAAATATTTTCTACAAGGACAAGGGTAAGATGGCTTCTCAGACTTAAGACTATCAAAGGGAAATGATCTTGGGAATTTTAAGCCTGCTAGAATCTTTCTGTGACCTTGTTCATATTTGAAATGAGGAGCCCACAGAGATTTGGCATATATCCAGCAGGTGAACTATTACTCTCTATGTAGTCATTAAAATGATGATAAAGTTCACAAAAGATTAATGCATTTAAAGTTTAATGCAAACCATAACGTAAGGTATTGCTCTGTTCTAGAATAGAAGCTTTCTATTTAGTTTGTGTGCCATTATCTAAAGTGAAGATCATAACCTCTATGCCAACTTGCAAAATACAGGACCAAAACAGATTTTTATCTCTATCTGCTAATCCATCTCCAGTCTAATACTGAGTTTGGAGAGACCAACAAAATAGTGGGATATTATAAGATGTTGTGAGTAGGGGTGTTAAGGGGAAAGGTCTATAATTGGACTATTCAGAGAACAAAATATATTTCCCCTAGAGATTGAGGGGCACAGTGGATAGTGCCTGATTGACATTTGGGGAATCCAAAGGTGCTGCCAGTTGCATTAATTTCATACCATCAAAGAGGTGGCAGACCAAGGGTGGAAAGGAGTCATGGAAATTTCTGCATGAGAAACTGGATTAGAGCTTTGCATGGATCAAATGTTTAACATAATCAGGAGAGGAAAGTGGCTTTGGATTGTTTCAGCTTCTGTTCAAGGAGCCCACCTGAATGGGCAAAATGATGCCAATACATCGAAAGAAACGAGGCACATCTAAATGACTTAAGGTTGGAAAAAGAAGATGTGTAACTTTCGAAGCAGTTAACTCCCTCAAAAGAATTTCACTGAGAGATCTTCCATAATAGGGGTAAATTCCTATTAAAGAGCAATGAAAATGTTGCATAAGTATGCCAGCCTCCTCCATCCCAATGGCCCCATGAAACCTCTGTGGGTGCATGTGGAGTGAGCACTTCCATTAGTTCTCAAAACTCCTTCCTTCTTTGGCTTGCCTTTAGGCAGATGAAATATATTCTCCTTCTTGGAGGAGAGGGGAGGTCCCAGTAATCCTTATTGCATTAACGAAGCTGTAGTAACTATGTCTTTTTTTTATCAATAAAATTTTCATTTTCATTCATATAATCCTTATGGTAAACAGTGACCTATGGTTAAAAAGATTATCTTTTAGCTTTCCTGCTAGATATTTAGTACTTACTATCCTCATCTAATTAAGCTCCTAAAAACAAACTTGAACTGGAAAACTGTTAAAAGGTGCACACACACACACACACACACACACACACACACACACACATACTTCCTTATTAAAATATAAGCCCATGAAACAGGTATTTTTGTTCTCTTTCCCTATATTACCAGTGCCTGGCACATGGTATATTCAATAAATGTTTGTTGAATGAAACTAACCAAGGTTTGCTCTCACAATATCCTCAACTAAATTATGAATAATACAAGAAAACCCACAACTTTTATCGACATTATTGCTAATACTGTTTTGAAATTATCACAAAGGTAATTAAACAAGAGAAAGGCAGATCACATCTCTATTTCTAGTTTCCTGTTTATATATTTTTTAAATTTTTTTTTCAACGTTTTTATTTATTTTTGGGACAGAGAGAGACAGAGCATGAACGGGGGAGGGGCAGAGAGAGAGGGAAACACAGAATCGGAAACAGGCTCCAGGCTCTGAGCCATCAGCCAGAGCCTGACGCGGGGCTCGAACTCACGGACTGCGAGATCGTGACCTGGATGAAGTCGGACGCTTAACCGACTGCGCCACCCAGGCGCCCCTCCTGTTTATATTTTTAAGACAAAGTGGCACACATATTAAATTGTGCCAGTTATATGTTTATATACTTAGCAATTTCAAAGGAGTCAACTGAAATATGAGAATCAATAAGAAAACTCACCAAGGTGATGGATTAAAAAATCAAATGTTTTAAAATACTGTTAGAAATAACATTGGCATTATAAAATAAACTACATAGTTAGCCTTTGTAGTAGTAAACAGTACAAAAAACATGAGATCACTGCGCTCCCCCTGATCTCCACTACTCTATCTCATGACAATCTTCTCATTTTCCTCAGGCTCCTAAAAGTAGTAAATTAATCCCCAGGATCTTTGCAGATACATTACAAAGGTGTTTCATTTTCCTTATGCCTGCTTTCCCATGTGTCACTGACTTAGTGTCTGCTTAATTTTTGCATTTCAAGAAGGAGGCCTTCCCTCGTTCTCTTAGGCCAGATCAGGTCAAACTGTTAGATGGGTTTTTTTCTCAGCATGAGAATTATATTTCATAGTTGGTGGGATTTTGCATTCTCTATAGAAGAGAAATTTGCATTTTCGTGATTATTTGATCAATGTTTATTTTTACAGCAGGAGGTAAACCATAAGACTGGATCTCTCTGTAAGTAAACAAATGATAGCCCAGGGCTCAGCATACCACCTGCCACATGATAGAGATTTAATAAATACTGGTAGAATGAATGGACATGTGAATTGATACAAATTAATTCATAAATGGATTAATAACGAACTGTAGTAGATCGAAGACCAGGAGTGAAAGTCCATCCAAAGCACTGAGAATACTGAGGCAGACAGGGTATGTCAGTGTTCACATTGTAGGATCATTGGTTCCGTACATTGGCTGGGAACATACATGGTTTGAATGGCTTCCAAGTCTGTGACTTTTAAAATTTTAAACATTAAGCCAACTTTCATGTGAAATACTTGCATTAATACAAAATTAAGATTATGCAAAAGACTTACTGTGAAAAGAAAACCAAAAGGAAAACAAGAGTAGTACTTGGATATTTGTGTTTCTGCACTGTGCAAAAACTGAGTATCTCTGACTTCTATAGTAAGTTTATAATTCAATTATTCCATTTTACACTCTTTTATGATTGGACTAATTCAGATAAAATTTAAAACTCGTGCTGTATGTCCAAATTATATGTTATTTGGATGGTAAAAAATAATATGTCTTTTAATGGCAATATTAAATGCAACTTTTATCAGGTTTACAGTAACGATCTAATTTAGAAATTGACAAAAATAAGAAATGAGATTTCTTCATCTGCTTAAGACCCACTTTTTAAAACTTTCACAATTTTTTTCTAAACAATTTCGAAGTTGTTATATTTACTTCACGGGAAAGCTGCATTTATCAGAATAAAAGTTGACTGGTATTAATCATTAGGGATCATCCAATCACTTTAATAATTCTCATTGTGCTTTACTAGAAGTTTATCAACTTAAAAATAATTTATTTTTCAGACAGTTCCTGGAAAGCTGACATTTTCTGCATTTTAATTTGTTATGGTACATCACTTTTATTGACTGTCTTTATATGGGTTACAGGTGAAACAAAAAATAGAATTATATCTTACTTATTTTTTGAATGAGGAAAAATATTGTTTTGTGATTAGGAAAAAAACTACTATTTTGTTAGAATTAAAAGAAAATCTCAGCCTGTCCTTTTTCATCTTCTTACAGCAAGCAGACTCGGATAAATTGACTCAAAGTACAAAAGAATGAGTAATGTGCAGCTGGAATAATCCTCTATAAGATGAATGAAAGCTGACAACTTCAATTACAATTTGAAGTGTCTCTTTGTGTATGAATGTAATTTAATGGAAATCTGATATTCAATAAACCTGACTTTCTTTATGATTTATAATAGCTAGCCTTAGGTTACCCAGATGTATTTTATAGTGTAAAATGGCACAATGCCCTCTTCCAGTGATATGCAAATTTTTCCACCAGCCAAGAATCAAAGTATATTTTTTTCTGATCAAAAAGAAGCATATGTGTGACTCTAATGAACTTCAATTTTACTACACACTCTGACCCCCACCCCAGAACCCTTTATTTTATTTCTTGAAGCAACACAGAGTCTGCTGACATTCTGTCTAATCATTCTTCCACATCCCACTTAATTTCTTCCACCTCAAATGTGTATAAGGCAGAATGAAAAGAAAGTTATCCCAAGAAACATTTTCTTGAAGCCTGATATCTGTATATACGACCCAGCCTGAAGTCATAAGTATTTTTCTAGCCCACTTAAGGAGGTTTATTAAAGATTAACTATTCTTCAAGAGCATAATTAAACTGTAATATAGGTTAAGGATTTATTTGAACTATAACTAGAGGTATATTCGTATCTTTTTCTGAAAAAAAAAACTATTAGAAAATATCACAGCATGTTATGACTTTATCTGGCTTCAAGATAACTACCATACACTGATTCTATATCAAAAAACGCATTATCGTATAATTTAAAAGAATAAAATAGCAGATAAATGATAAATGTTTACCCTCAAAAAGGATAAACAGAGATAAATATGATTTGTCTCATTGACTTTTAACAGCAATGATGTTGGGACTTAATGTAACTACTGTTTTAAAATGAAGATTTTTAGATTTACAGAGGGTGAATAACCTCCTGATTTTATATAATTAGTGAGTGGTAGAACCAGGACACAAACTAAATATAATCCATAATATAAGATGGATCTCCATAATATAAGATGGTTGCATACATATTATAATTGGAGAAAAAAATATAAGTTTGTATAAGATCTTGATTAAATTCAATCTGGTTACTGTATATTTGCCATGTAAGTGTCCAGCTGCCTGTCTATATATTGATCTACCTATGATCAGAGGTTGTTTTATGGAAGCTGACTCTTAGACTCAAACTAACATGCAGAATGTTTAAGGGTGTACTTTTAGGATCCAAACCCATGGAAAGAAAAGAAAGGAATGAAAACTTGGTCGGAGGGGAAGTTTGGAAGAGATTCAATTCCTAGGCAGAACTAGATGAGACTACAGAAAACTCTGAAGCCTCAGTGGCCCATCTTAGATATCCTAAGTGGGGCCAAAAGAATCAAAACTTTATTGTCCTTCATAACCAATCACTGGATGCAGGGGTCCTGAAAAAAGGTATGTGAATTTTTTTTAACCATGTTAATTCAGAAGAGTGCTAACAACTGAGGGCTCTCTGTCAACAGCATTTCCCATCAACCATTAGAAATAGACCTGAAGGAGCGTCTGAGTTATTCATCGTAATGTCCACCATTATGCATGGTGGACCTACATGCATAGTGATAACACTATACAATTATGTAGAGCTATGCATATATAACACAATTTGTATTTTAGATCTAGATAAGTCAACAGCTAGCTTGGACCACATATTGTTATTAAACAAATAAGCCCAAAGCTTTGCATTTTATTCAGATGCAGAATATGCACTTTTTAAAAAAAAATAATACAGGAAAATAAAATAAAATGCATTTTGTATCTTAGGAGGCAATGAAGTATGACTTTATGAATACCTTTAAAGCAGTGGTAAGGCGATTTAGACTTGTCACTAAATCTGTCCACTAGGCTGAATAATAATGTCTGTGGAAAAAATAAAAGCAGTGAATTTAGTTTCAGGGTCTAAGAGGAGAAGGTTGTCTAAGTGCATAAAACCATACCTTCAAGCTTCACAAACACCTGTAGATATGATTTTCTTCTATGTTTTGCTCAAAGAGGGAGGCTCAGAAATAGAAGATACAAGGGAGTCATTCTCAAATGCTCAAGAAAGAAGTGGTTAACATTTAAGAGTACATCTCAGATTAGAAAATGTATGATGACAAAACAAAACAAACAAACAAACAAAAAACCTAAGGAGTTAGACTAAGAAGTGTGACAGAATTCTGAAATCTACAGTGTTGTAGCATTGTATACTGGGTGTGAGTAAGGAGAAAATAACTCAACGTAGTGGTTGAGATTGAGAATGATCGCTGCATTGGCACTGCCTGAATCTAGTGACCGTTAGTCTGAACATCGTGGCAATGACAAGCGTACTTTCATGTCACTGTTCATGACTAAATACGCCGTATGGAAGGGGTGAGTCAGAAATGGCAGAGAAGTTGATCTGATGCTCTATTTGGAAGAACAAATGCACACAAACAGCTTTATGTAATAACTACACTGAATAGACAAGAGTTCTCAGCAACTAAAATGGCGTATAAATACACAGAGGCAGTCTAAAATGTACTTCCAAGTAGATAACAGCACCTCTGTGCTTCCTCCCTTCCCCGCCTCCCCCAAAAAAGCCATATAAAAAGAAATCCTGGGGAAGTCTAACCTTTTTTGCCCGTTCTCCCCATTTGCCTCTGTTCGAGTCATCACCATTACTTCTCGTTCAGTGGTGTAATTTTTTCTTCCATTAACTTTAATAGGCTTTATACCAATGTTAAGCAATGGGATCATTTTACACTGACTGGGTTGATGAGAAATACCTCCACTCAATTAGTTTCTCAATACTGGAATATTTTAAAATGAAGAAGAAATAGGCAATCTGAAAAGTCTAAGCTGAAAATGAGGTACAAGTTTCTCTATTCTTATACTCTATGATGTTTGAAAAACTTGATATATTTCTATGGTAACAATGAGGAAAATGTATTCAGCAACCCCCTGAGAATAGTAGATCATGAACTATCTTTCACACATGAAATATCTATAAAACTATACAAGCAATTTAAAAAAGATTTCACTTTGCCTGGGATAAAGTTTCATATATTAGGGATTTTGTATTTTGTCATAATGGTTTCCCTTATATTCAGGGAGAATATGTTATCTAATGTAAAATTGAGACCAGAATATTATTTAGATGTATTAGTTTATAGGTATTGTGTTCATTCTTGCAAAAATTTAAGCCTCAAATATTTCTTGTAACATATTAAAATATTGTTTGGGGGGTCTAGGTGGCGCAGTCAAACATCTGACTCTTGATCTCGACTCAGGTCATGATCTCACGGTTTGTGAGTTCAAGCCCCGGGTCATGGTCTGCACTGATGGTGCAGAACCTACTTGGGATTCTCTCTCTCTCTGCCTCTCTCTGCTTGCTCTCTCACTCTCTCTCTCTCAAAGTAAATAAATAAACTTAAAAAAATAAAATATTGTTTGGATATGAGATTGTTTGTTAAGATTTCTGAAAGTTAATTACATTGGAAAATATTGAATGAAAAAAGACTATTTTTTTGGCCATAGTAGTCAAAAGCTATATATTAACATTCAACTTCTCAGATGGAAGTTGAGTGGAGGACTTCCATAGATGGAGACCTCCATAGATGGAGGACTGTTATATTGCAAGAAATAAGAATATGTAGTAAATTTTACTGAAGAGACAAAAGTGCTCATTTTACATAAAGTATATTAATTTCTATTTCATCAATTAAAAACACAAATTTATGTTATTCCTATCTATTTATGTACACTGCATACCTATGCTCACAAACACACATGCACACAAACACAATTACAATGTTGGATGTATTCAATACATTTGCCCAAGTTTGATTGAATCACTCTGAGTATCTGTATGCTCCCTCTGATAGAGCATGGAGTTACTTATTCAAGTGAATCAGAATGCCAAAGAATTCTTGAATGCCTGGGGATAAAGGAGATTACTCCATGTTTCATTGACTTCCCTATGAATAGGACAGGAGTATAATTGCCTGCACAGATTTTCTGTAGGTAATAGAAGTGTTAATTTTTTTTTAATTTCCATTTTTGTATGGTATTTCCAGCCTTCTGTGTATAATAAGTAAATGGTAGAAAAACAGAGTCAAACATATTAATGTCTTGTCTTGGTTCTTCAGAAATTATGAAACATATTTTTTTATTCTTGTGCATTACTTCACATGGTTTTAGAGAAATGATGCCAGATCTACAGGGTAGTGAAATCACAGTTTGAAGGAAGACTTCATACCAACTAATTAAAAAGGAAGAAGAAATCCTAAAAGTAAGGTAAAAGAACAAGAAAAATTTAAGAAAATTGTAAAAGGGAATGATGAGTTTCTAAAGGAGGAAACCGTTAAATGCTATTGTCTTGTATGAGAATCGTACCATATATAACCTCACAGCCCCTCCCTCTCTCATTTACCACAAAAGGGTTAGACTACATGATCTCTAAAGATTCTTTAGTATCTAATTATTTTAATATCTCTAAAACTGTATTTTTGTTCCTACCTCAGTAAAAGGCACTTGTTGAATAAAAATTACAATTCTTCTTTACCAAATGCTATGGTTCAATCAAAAGAGACTTTACATGTTTAATTTCGTAGACTTCACAGCCCGTACCTGTATGCCAAAGAAAGCCCAGAGAATCCAATCTGTGATGATGATTTATGATCACAAGATAACACCCACTTGAAGACACTGATCCTTGATACCACATATCATCAGGTACTTTAAAATTTTTAAGATTACAGTTTACTTCTGAAGACTTTGCTGTGGCTGCACACACATGTGTATTGTTTCAAACAGTAGGTTCGCAAACCCTGAGAGGAAATAAAGTAGAAAGCAGTGATTTATTGGGGGCAGTAATCTACTGGGAGACACTGTATCTACATTATATGCTTTGAAAACCATAGTCTCATTTCTCCCCAAATATACTGGTGTCTTTTATCCTAGAAGAATTTAAAATGGAGTTAGAAATCTCTCTGAAATGGCAGAATCTCTTCAGCAAATAAATTTGCACTATGAAGAAGGAAACTACTGTTGTGACTCTTGATAACCACTCAGCACTAAAGTTATAGCCAAAGCACAAATAACTCTCAGTGGGTCAGTCTAGAGTAATTTCCCAGGTTTGAACAGCAATCATTACTGAAAAAGCTAAGCTGAATAAATATTTTAATGAATACTTCGATTATCAAATTTATAGCCTACATTTTCTAGGCTGATCAGAATTAAATTTAGCTGTTAGAAATACTGTATGCCATTTTAAAAATGACACAGGAGAGATAAAAACTAGAGGAGACATTTTTCAATGCACAATATCAATGAGAAGAATTGTAGGGAGAAGTTTCTAAAATAAGTAAATACGTCCTAACAGATACAAAAAAAATACTATTTTCAGTTTTTCAAATATATGCTTAGTAACATCAAATGCTTTAATTGCTGCTAATTCACAAACTAATTTTTAAAAAAATCTTCAGGATTATTTGTTTTCACCTAATATTGCCTTTTGTTTGTTGGGAAAGGGAAATTCCAGATTGAAATGTATAAAAATTATGCTTTATTGGCCAGGTTGCAGAGAAACGAACTGTCTAATCCACCACAAAGATGAATGTAATTTCATATAAATGTTCTGTAAAACAATTTGAAAATATAGTGTGAACGTCTAGGAAAAAAGTCTAAGTCTACGATCAGTTCTAAGGTTTACTCTAAGAATAAAGAGTGATTCAATAACACTATGTAAGTACTCATTGTCATATACTTGGTATTTTTAGTAAAGTTTTATTTATAAAGGCTAGAACCAAAAAAATTATAATAATTAAAATCGAAAAAAAAACCTTAAATAACCTGCAAGAAACAGTCAAATCCATCCATCCACTAAAATCTAAGCATTAGAAGAATATTAATGTTATGAAGCAGAGTTCACAAAATATTAAGCGACATTAAAATCAACAAAAATAGCATGCAAATCACATACATAGTCAAAATGTTATCATGTGTACATCTGTATATGCATAAATGTCTATAAATTCATTGATAACATAAATACAATTGAAAGTGAATTTATACTCAACATACAGATTAAAATTAGACTGCTTGTCACGTGATCTTCTGCCCCATTTTCCTTTCCCGAGCTGCAGCAAATACTCTCTAGTACTCTGTCTCCTTCCTTGTGAGCATTCCCCTGTAAATTAAATCAGCCTGTGTTTCATATGGCGATGGGTCTGAACGGATTTTATGGGGACTGCTGTACTCTCCAACCAGCATTGCACTGGGGAGATTTTTCTGGATTTTCCTGATCCTTCCTGTGAAAGCCTGAGTATTTTTGAAGAAAAAGTATGCAGATGGGTGGTAGGCCCTATTACTGCAGTCTCCAGGAGCTACATACTCTCATATAAACTCACATTTAGCCTCCAACAACTCATCGTGTTCTCTAGTTTAATGTTCCTAGAGACTTCTATAGTGACTGGCAGCTTGTGCCCAAAGTAAGTAAACGTTTTTGTCCTTTGACTTTTGTTCTCTTATGCATTCTTGAAAAGTTATTAATTTGCTGCTTGAACAATATTTTTTCCTTATAGTTAAGTATAGTAGTTTTTTTTTTCAGTTCTTTAGATGTTCAAGATAGATTCAGAATTGGTTAATATACTGTGGAGTAAGCAAACCATTCAATAGTAAGTTGCTTGATCTTATTCTAGAGAAAGACGTCTTTCATGTAAGTTAATTTGAGAAAATTGAAAGTACCAATTTCCAGAGTTAAAAATCATAATGAACTATTTTTAAATAATAATTACTTACATCATTTAAATACATGTGTGCGCAGCTTCTAGTTAATTGACTATATTTTATCTCTCTTATCCCTTTGACCTCATGGAATAATTAAAGTATGAAAATGAATCACATGCAAAGGAAATTGTAATCTAAGGCTGGAATATAATATTATTTCAGACATGAGTGTTCTTTTTGAAATAAAAAAAATAGTAATAGGATCAACTGGAGTAGAGGATACTTTCCCCCTCAGAAAAAATGTTTGGTTTGTGTGTCTAAGAAAATTCCTTGCATAAATTTATTTGTTAAGTCTGGTTAAAAGTATAAAATGGGAAGTGAAGAGAATAATGTTGATAATATTGAAGTTGAAGGTAATGTTAATAATCTTAATTATAGTGATAATGGTGACTTAAATTCCAGTCCTCTGGGAAGATTCCATGAGGTTTTATTTGCTGTGAGTTATTGCAATATGCATTTCTCAAATAAAAATCATCGTCATCATCATCATCGGCTTACTATAACATTTGACTAGAAAATTTACATGCATTCATTTATTTCATGTTCTCCCAAACCATGCAAAATCTCCATAATTATTCCCTATTTGGAGATATCGAACAAGGATTTACAGCTATTAGTGCATTTCTTTCAAGTTACAAATCTAAGAAGCAAACCAAACTTTGGCCTAAAAACTTCAAAATTCTATTATTTTACCCTGCTTTCCTCCTGAAAACTTGTTACAATAGAAACAATATTCTATACTTAATATGTGCCAGACACTGTTTGAAATCCTTAAAATATTTAGTTGACATAAAATAAATATGTATTAGCTAGTGGTATTATCACCTCCATTTTATAAATGAGAAAAACAAAACAGAATAGTTACAGCTAGTATGGGAAAATTGGAACACAGAGTGTCTGGCTTCAGAGGATATGCTATCTTGAGAACCAATATGTGGTTGAGGAGTATATCTAGATTTAGATATAGACACCTGTAACTGTTTATTTTACCTATCTATTGTCTATCTATCATCTATCATCTTAGCTATGGAGATGCTATCGAGATATTTGCAAAAGTTTCAAATGTTCGCAAAGAATGAGATAAATTAAAGTAATTATTTCAGTATTCTAAAACCTCAGCTTTTACCTTGTAAAGACCGAGTAAATATTTTCATGGCATTTTTTTTCTTGGCACATATCAAATGATTTTATAATACTAACACCATACCTTGAGTTGTCTTATAATATCATTGATGTTTATCATATTTTAACTCATAAATGGTATACACCATGCTTATAGTTTTGTTTTGTTTTTTTTTTTTTTCTAAAAATGAAGCATGTGAACCATGAAAAGAACAGTGCTAACAAAATGTAATGTTAAGTCCACCGCACCCTCTCTGGTGGGGCTGAAACTAAGTGGACAAGGAGATGTGTGACTCAGATACTCCTTCAAGAAAGAGCTTGGCTGAGTAGGATTAGCTGGCAGCTTTGAGTGTTAACACTCCTTCGAGTGTGCCTGTTTTTTTGAGCCAAGATCTTGCTCTTTTTGGGGTGGTCCCACACAATGACTCATCATCCTGGGCCCTAGCTACTTTTCCTCAAGTGAGACTCCTCTAATAAGCAGGTTTTAGTCTGTAACTCTGTTGGCTGATAAAATCTTGGTAATTCCTGCCTCATGTTTTGACTGTTCCCATGCTTAATCCTGCTTTCTGTTTTTTAACTTTTCAGGTGTTAATCCTCACAATATTGTTTACCTCTCACTTCATCTCAGAGACTATTTCCCAAAGGAGCTGATTGACAGAATGTTCAATGGGATGATGCCTAAATGAGCAGGTGGTAAGAAGAGGTTTCAGAACTGCTTCACTCACCAGGCAGGAGACATTGAAAACCCCATCTCAGGACACAAATAGTTCTCTGACACAAGATGGATGCCCAATTGCTAATTTTTTTACTGGTGTTACTTGGGAAAATGTTCTGGTAGGGAGAAGCCCTAAACAGTGTGACAATTCAGACATTTGAAAAACACAGGGAACAAAGCTTGCAGGGAAACGGACTTGTTTACTGACTATAAAATTGCACTGTTACTCTTCTGAAGGATGGTGAAAACCTAAGGGCCTAGGACACTAAATGTGAAGGCCAGAGGACCTCTTCAGGAGCTCACAAAGAGGCCCTTATCTCCAATATAAGGAAAAGAGAAAATTGAAAGGTGATTGAATACTCAACTGAGGAACACTTATTCCAGAGTAAGAATGCCATTTGAGAAAACCTGACAACCGGGTATATCTTGTGGAGACATTCCACTATTTAAACACCTGTGAACCCTCAGAGACTGCAGGGTCGCCCATCCAAGCTTATTAAGGGCTAGCACTATCCATCATGAAGGGAGACCTTTTAGAAGAAAGAAGTTTCCCAAGAAGAAGGAGGTACTGGAAAGAGCCAGTATGTGAGAGCCTTGGAGCTGTTTCATAAATGTACCTGGTCAAGGGGGCCAGAAGATAAGATTGATGAAAGGTAAATTTGTCAACTGGGGGGTGCATAGTAAAGAATTTCTTTTTCTCCAAAAGAGGTCTGACCTTTGCCGGGGGGCTACCGTTAGATAATCTGTAGCCCTTGGAATTTCCTGCCTGACAGGAGTCCTTGTTTTCCTGGGAGCTCCAGTTCTAGGACAATCTATCAATGTGATTGGCAGTGGCTTTGAACCACGCCTTATGAGTTCACACCTCCAGAGGAAGTGGTGGCTCACCTCTCAGGGAGGAGAAAAGGAAGGTGGACCTGGGACTACAGTTCAGCTACAGAGATAGTCTGTAGTTAAACCCTAGTTGGTGATATTCTTTGCATATTACCACCTTTAATGCCGAAAGGGTAACATGTCCCTAAACATGATAAAACCTTCAAGTTTGGGTGCTCACAGATTCTACCCTACCTGTCTCTTCATTTGGCTGGTTCTATTGTGTATCTGTTGGCTGTTATAAACGTGAGACTATGAGAATCATGGCCCTCAGAAAGTTTTGTGAATCATTATAGTGGATTATTGAATCTGAGGGAGTCTGTGGGGACCCACAAATTCATGGCCAGCTAGTAATAAGTGAGAAGGCTATAGGGACCCCCAAATTATGGCTAGTGTTTGAAGTGAGAGTAGTCTTGTGGGGACTATTCCCTCATAATATCCAGTTTGCCCAACTCATTTGTAAGGGAATCCTCTTAGTATATAGAACTTAACACAATAGCAAGGATTCCAGTGATGTGTCAAGACTCACTGCCAGATTGGCTCCTAGAAGCTTGGAGAAAACAAGAGCCCAGGATGAGTGAAGCTAAAAAGGTTTAATTGCCATTGCAGATGGTAGAGGTAACAAAAAAAAAAAAATTAGAGGAATATGCATGTTTGGGTGGATATATTATATGAAATGCCAAGGCCCACCTGATAATTTTGTTTCCTGGGAAGGCCCAGAGGACACACCATCTACCGAGGCCATCAGGGATAAAGTGGTAAGAGGGACACCAGCATGATTAGCCAGTGGAAACTGTTGGCAGGCTAAAGCTGAGATTGAGGAAGGTCATAAATCTTTTCTGATTAATAGTAAAAGAGAGGATAGTTTATTTAAGGTCTACCAGAAGCCTCAGGGGGATGCAGTGTTGTATACTGGCAAGATCAGAGTGACAACCAAGAGGAGTTTAAGCTTCAGGGTGTTATGGAAGCTGATAATGAAACATGGCATCTCCAGGCAAAAAAGATATGGGTACTGTGTAATACCATCATAAAATAATATACAATTAAATAAAGCAGTAATGAGAAAATAGGATGCTAAGAGAAGTAACCCAGGAATTGTCATAATACAGTGCCAATAGTTTTTATCTCAGAGACATACACCTGAAAAGATTTCCAGATCCATGGAAGGAGGACCCAACAACATTATGGCAAGAATATGCTTTAATAATTGTGCCAATTCTTTTCCAAACTACCTATAGCTATTTGCTTGGATAGAAGTACAATGTGTAAAGAATATTGCATATCATTTCAAGAGCTTGAACACAGGGTCTGAGTTGACATGGATTCTCAGATACATGAAGTGTTATTCCCCTTCCCCCCCATAATTATCTTGATCCAGGTAAAAAATAGAAATCTTGCCAGTGTCCAGCATATAGTAGGCCCACTGGATTAGAGAATCTACATGGTGATCATTTCATCAATCTCTGAATCTATAACTGGAGTTGGCACACTGTGTAGTTAACATAATCTCTTCATTGGGAACTTGGCTTGGGAAGTAAGTGTAACCAATAGTGCAGAAGGACAAATGGAAGTTTCTAAAACTTCCCCCAACCAAGATAGTAAATAAAAACATATTACGTGGTATAGCAAGACGGTAGAGATTAGTGTAACACTAAAGATCTAAAGAATGCAGGGGAGAGGGTCCCTATGTTATCATTTGATTCATGATTTTAACCCCTGAAGAAACCAGATGAATTTTGAGGACTACCACAGGACCATGAGTAGTAGCTCCAAGGTCTTATGTAGAACATGTCACTGATCAAATATATTGATGTTATTGTGATGAATGGGCAGCATGATGAACAGATAACTAGCATGAGATGATAAAGACCTTAACAAAATATATAAATTTCAGAATGCAGGAAATAAACCCTAAAGATATCAATGACCTGCCATTTCAGTAAAATCTTCAGGAGTCCAAATAGTTAGGTTCTTCTCTTGAAAACAAGAGACAAATTGTTGCATCTTGCATTTCCTATAAAAAAGAAGTATGCATAGCACTTAGTAAACATGAGATTCTGGAGGCAATACATTCCACACTTAAGAATACTTCCTTGGAATATATACCAGTTGATAAGGAAGCCTACTTGCTTTGAGTGAGGCCCAGAGCAGGGAAGGACTCTGCAGTAGGTCCAACAGTAGTATGAGTTGCCCTTCTAGTGGTATCTAAGGTGCTGGAAGGATCAGTGGTAGCAGAAGTTGCACTGTGAAGTTTATGGCAAGTCCTGTCATAGGATCAGAATATAAGCCCATAGGTTTCCAGATGAAGGTCATGCTCTCTGAAACAGAAAGTTAGATGTCTTGAAACAACATCAACAACATCAACAACAACAACAACAACAACAACAACAACAACAAAACAGCTATTGGAATGCACCTACTCCTTAATAAAGTCAGAATGCTGGCACTGTACATCAAAAACTGAGTCCTATAAGACATCCCAAGTCAGGAAGGTCCAATAGAAAATTTGTTGAAAGATAAAGACAATAACTTTAGGACTGAGCACACGCAGGAATAGAAGACATAAGCAATCTAGAGGACATTAGCAAGTCATCAGGACCCTATGTCACCTAGAGCAACTGCACCAGCATTATTCCCTCATATCACACCAATGACTATGTGGGACATCCCAGAAGACCACCTGAATATGGGTAAAAATAACAAACTTGCTTTATAAGTGCATTCTAGCAGAAATGAAGGATATGCACGTACCCCTTCTTATCACAGCTGGTCTAGCTATTGCCACCTCTAAATGTACAACAGAAAACAACAGAGTGGCTGGTATGATACTATGCTTCAAGGAGATAAAATGGCTCTTAACATCTTGGAATGGCTATTGATTTGTTCTCATAGGAACAGATGTTTAATTTCAAGTATGGATTTGCTTTGTCTTCTTACTAAGTCTCAGCCAACACCATTATTCAGGAGCTTACAGATTATGAGCCCATAACCATGAAATCCCATACAACTGGGTATTAAAACAAAGAACCCCATTCATAACAAAGAATATGGAGGATTGGGCCTATGTTACATACTACACCATTCAAAAACAGTTGGACTAGTAGAGTTGGAATGCCTGCTAAAGATTCATTTGAAAGGCCAGTTTGGAGGCAATACTCTGAGGATAGTATTCCATCCACACTAAATCAGAAATGTTACTGCATCCTCAATAGGAAAATGATATGAATCCAGGAAACAAGGTGGAGGCCTCACTCCCAAAGGTCCATTTTAGTTAGTTGTTTCCCATTTCTGGAACTCTGAATTCTGCTGGAATAAAGTCCTGATCCCGAAGAATATACCCCTCATTTAGACCAACAGGCAGGAAGGGGAACTTTTCATGAGGAGCTAACCCTGATTAGCAGGAAAAGATAGGGATATTGATATACTTTCAAGGCAGTGAAAAATATATGCAAAATGCAGGTGATTCACTTGGCTGTCCATTTGTTTTTCTATGTCAATTGTGATTGTCAATAGATAGGGATAAAGTATGTCTGCTTGAGAAAGGTATGATTCTTAAGTGATATGACCCCTAAAATGAAGATTTGTGTTACAGTCCTAGGTCAATAAAAAGACCAGCAGAGGTGATAGCTGGAGGTAAGAGGAATTTAGAATATATAATAGAGGGGGAATACAATGAGTTGTAGTCTCAAAACCAACTGCAGGAATGAGAGCTGTAATTTATCTCACCTCTCTTCTAAATTTACACCTAGGAAGGGGTAACTACTGGAGTGTTGGAAGAGCTACTGTCTGGTCATGAATGGAGAGGTGGAACTACATGGGGCAAATGGAGGACTCCATAGCACCTATAACGTGCTTCCTTTCAAGAAAGAAATGCTTAAGATAAAAACAGAGAGGGAGGCAAACCATAAGAGACTCTTAAATACAGAAAACAAACTGAAGGTTGATGAAAATGGGTGATGGGCATTAAAGAGGGCACTTGTTGGGATGAGCACTGGGCAGTATATGTAAGCGATGAACCACTGATTCTCTTCCTGAAGCCAAGACAACACTGTATGTTAACTAACTTAAGAATAAATACGAAAGAATGAAAGGAGAGAGAGAGAGAAGAGGAAGAAAGGAAGGAAGGAAGGAAGGAAGGAAGGAAGGAAGGAAGGAAGGAAGGAAGGAAGGAAGGAAGGAAGGAAGGAAGAAAAGAAAGAAAGAAAGAAAGAAAGAAAGAAAGAAAGAAAGAAAGAAAGAAAGAAAGAAAGAAAGAAAGAAAGAAAGAAAAAGAAAGAAAGAAAAGAACATGCTTCCATGTGGTTACCTGACAACCCATGAATACTAATTCCACAGCATTTTAGCTGAGGTCATACTTCTCAAGATGGCTCCAGGCATTTAATGGCTCTTGCTCTCCATTTCCAGTTTTCACTCCTTACACAGGCATTTTCCCATTAAATCTCTTATCTTCTATTTATAACTTTGTGTGTGCTTTGCAAAAGCCCAAACTAACACAGAACCCATTCCATTATGATCTTAAATATTTAAAACTTTCTATATTTATGTGAAACCTCTACCCATATTTTCTCTTTATGCACCTATCTTTTTCTGAAATTATGTGATATATACATAATATTTGTCATTCTAGAGTAAAACATTGTTTTTACTTTTTAAATGTTTATTATTTATTTTTGAGAGAGAAACAGTGCAAGCAGAGGAGGGACAGAGAGTGAGGGAGACACAGAATCCAAAGCAGGCTCCAGGAGCTGAGCTATTAGCAGAGTCCCAACAAGGGCTTAAACTCACAAACTGTGAGATCATGACCTGAGCCAAAATGAAGATTCAGATGCTTAACCAACTGAGCCACCCAGATACCTCCTAGGGTAAAACATTGTAAATACTTGTAAAAACTCCCTTGTTTTTATTTTTTTTCATACATTTAGGTATTTATTATGGTAAGGTATTCTCTAAAACTGGCCATTTTCTTCTGAATATATTCTATTTTGGATGACATTTCCTTAAAAATCTAGCATGGAAATTATAATTTTTGTCCCAATGGCATTTGGAGTCTGAGGTTACAATGGGACCATCAAATTCCCTACTCTCTATTCTGTATTTATGTTGATAAGGTCTACAGTCAAATTTGCATTTTCTCACACCATACAATAGAATTATATAAAAGCTGCAGTCACCTAGAAGTCATATATCTTTTTCATATATACTGGTGTAAAGACTTATTTTCTTCAATGAATGTTTCTGCAATTGTTCCTTTGGAACTAAGCATAATACTTTACATTTATTCTCATTATATTTCATTTAATTCGCTTTGGTCCATCTAACTCATCAATATTCTTTCACATCCTGAATCTGTCATCTAATATACTTACTAATATGTCCTAAATTAGTTTCACCTTGAAATCCACTCATCATGCCATTTCTGTTCTAGGAACTGGTATAAATGTAGAATAGGATAAGCTCTGTTAGCTAATGTTTAAACACTTTCCTACAGATTAGTATCAATTTATTTATCAACAGTTTTGCATTTGTTCTTTCAACCAAGTATGGAACAATGTAAATGTACATTTATCATCACTAAATCCATAGTTCACTCTGTTTCCACAAGATTTTTATTAGATATATTATCAAATATGTCTATTTCCTACAAGATTCAATATATATGTTTGATCAAGATTCATCATAAACAATTATAAGTATTTAATAACTGTTGGGAAAATAAGTTATAGGATAAGTGGTATTGTAAAATCCTGCTAATTCTCTTTGAATTTTGTTCTTAAATTTTTTTTTAATGTTTTATTTTATTTTTTGAGAGACAGAGACAAAGCATGTGCAAGGGAGGGGCAGAGATAGGGAGACACAGAATTCAAAGCAGGTTCCAGGATCTGAGCTGTCAGCCCAGAGCCTGAAGCTGGGCTTGAGCCCACGGGTGTGAGATCATGACCTGAGCCGAAGTTGGACACTCAACCAACTGAGCCACCCAGGTGCCCCGACTTGAATATTATTCTTAACTAGTTTCTTATCACTTCAAAAGTTCCTGAGGGAAATATAGGCACAAAAAATAAGAGAATACATAACCACTATTGGCTTAAGTTCAAATGAAAAAGTGAGGCTTTTCCTCCAAACCCAGTTACCAATAGGTAACTAAGATTAAGAAATCCCTTTCACAGGTTAGAAGTAAGCTTAGAAGTAGAACAAATGCAATGTAATTTAATAAATCTGTTCCCTTTCTCACTTAGCTCCATACCCAGTCCCCAACTTCCCACAACTTTTCCATTTAAGAAGAAGAAGTTAGTATAAGAACTTCTCCCAATGACTAGGGCAGAGTGTGTTTGACTGTCCACTCAGGCCTTCTTGAAATGAGAAAAGATAAGAAACTTGACATTTCTTACCCCTGCAACCTTATAGCAAGACATGAGTCAAAGTGCCAGACTCAAACTTTCTCTTCACATACGTCTTCCTACCCTCACACCTTACTTGATCTGTATACTATATGTTATTCTTTGCATTGATCGTGATCCATCGAAAGGACAGGTAAAGAGAAAAGAAAATGGTAAAAAGGATGGAGACATAAAATAAGCCATAGAACCTTCCTGTAAGCCAACACTGCTCATTCTTTAATATACACTTACTTTATGCTTTAGCTCATACATTCAATGAAACATTTTTATCTTGCATGTCTTCTCTGTGCAATTGACTATGATTTTGTCACATTTTTAAGATCCAATATATGGATAACTAAAATCTAAGACTTAAAATCTTTGGGGTATAAATAATGGAATACCTAACTCAGTTTCTTAAAAATGACAGTAGTGTAATCACCCATTTTTTATTATTTTTCTTAAGTAAAACTTAGAAACTATGGTTCCAATTCAACCAGGGAACTTCTATTTGTATAAACTTTTTATTATAATTGAGATCAGTTATTATTAATCAGCATTGATCTTAAAATTTCTGCTCACATAGCTTTGTATAATAACATCCCTTAAAATAGCAATTTAAACAGTAAGGGCATCTTTTCAAGATCAATGAACATGGCATTTCTGTAATTTTTTTAAATTTTTATTTTATTTCTTTTTTGCCAGAGGTCTTAAAATGAAAATACAGAAATATATAAATAACAGCATTTATATGAACAGAACTTACTCTTACATATTTATCAACATTTAACTGTATTGGGGGCATCCAGGGGGAAGTATGCTTTTCTAGAGTTAATTTAGTGATTTAAAGTTTTCTGCTTTATAAAAGTAATTGGTAGTATCTTTGTTCCTTATAGACTTCTCTGTTGTAAAGAAAGAAAATTTTTATTAATATCTGTTAAGAGGGGCACCTGGGTGCCTCAGTCTGTTAAGCCTCCAACTTTTGATTTTGGCTCAGTTCATGATCTCATAATTCATGGGATTGAGCCCTACATTGGGCTCTGTGCTGTCAGTGTAGAATCCTTGCTTGTGATTCTCTCTCTCCTCTCTCTCTTCCCCTTCCCTGTTCTCTCTCTCTCAAAATAAAAAATACATATATATATATGCTAAGAAAAAGTTCATCACAATGTTTAAGAAGAACTTAATCTGACATAGGGTCAGATAAAATGTGGATACATCTATACAGTTTGTAAATATGACCTTTGTTCTGAATGACAGAATAAAGAAGGAATCAATTCAGGAGAAAGTCTAGTTAAGGACTGATTGAAAATACGAAGACTTAGTCAAATTGAAATTTAAGCATACTAAAGCTTAAATGAAAAGCAATTTTCACAACTCAGTAGCAATTTTCCCTATCACTTTCAAATTAAGTCAAAATCTCTATTTTCATGTCTTTTACAAGCTTACCAATATTCTATCTTATTTATGAGCCTAGATAATACTCAATAAACTTCTGCACTCCCCATTATGTTTACTATTCTAATGGAATGATTTATTGTTTTATTGAATGTTTAATATTAATACCTGGTTTACTTGACTATACATAAATTAGTGCGAATGTAGCATTTATTACACAAGCATTAATAATACATGTTACTAGTGTTTCAAGAATGGAAACGATACACTGGAAAATAAAACTAATTGTTGAGATGGTAGGAATATCAATGAAAATTAAAGTAAAATGCTATAATGCAATTTTTTCCTAGTATATTTTTTGAATTAAGGAGAACAGTATGTATTTTCAAAGATTCTGTATATTATCCATAAGCCAAATCGGAATTTGGTAAAGAAATGATGTTTCTTAGTATCATTAGAAGAATGACCTCAGAATAGTGTGGATATAATTGGTTTAAAAGGTAAAAAAAAAAAGAAAAAAAAGCTGAATAAAACTCTCTTACCAATAGCCCAATAGCAGGACTATTATCAAGGTTCATTTACTAATTCTATTAAAGTCTCATTTACAATTAAATTTTTATTGTTTTAACAAAAAAGACCATCTAAAACAAAACATCTAAACCATTCTCAATTTTAGCACTGTTTCTATTTTGGACCAGAGAATTCTTAGTTGTGGGGCTGCCCTCTGCATTCTAGCATGCTTAGCAGCCCTTATATCTACAGGCTAGATTCCAGCAGCATCCACCCTGTTTGTGGTAGTTTGAAACATCTCCAGATATTGCAAGATGTCCTCTGGCATGTTTCCGTGTGGCTGTGTGTGGGTGTGTGAATGTGTGTGTGCACACACAGGTAGGTGTTGCCTTGGCTTGAGAATACTGATCTAAAGTTGTAAATTATAAAATACAAAATATAAAAAACAACTGCATTTTATGATTTTCATAAGTCACATTTCCAAATATTCAGCAAATGTTTACACTCTATTCTCAATGTAAAGAAGTCTACATTCATAATTGAATCCATTTTGCTATATTTTACAAAGGGAATAATAGCTTGTAGTGAGTGCAATGTGTACTAAGGATCAAGTTTCAGGACAGGGAAGTAGCCAGAACCATAAAAATGTTGGGCATGATAACATGGTAATATTATGTCAAATGTAGTAGAAAGAAAAATAATTGTAGATGGCATCTATAAGGCTATTGTTTCATAGATGCCTTCCATAATTTATTATTTGGAGAGCTGACAAAGATCAAACAAGCGTAAACAGAAAAGCTATGGTTTTTATATCAGCATGATTATAGGGGATATAATATACAAATTACAAACAATAGGTATCAATACCAAAAAAAAAAAACATTTTCAAGGCAGATATAATTTTCTTCTAAAGAGATAAAGATTACATAAAAGTACAAAGAATAATAAACTATCCCTTATAACATGGCTGAGCAGTCATAATTATACTATCTCACTTCAAATTAAAAATCCAAAATTTTCTTGTTTCTTTCTTGTTTGTCTGTTCAGTTACCAACCTGCTTGAGAAAGACATATGGCAGAAATTTTTAAAAAGGTCAACAGAGTGGGTGGAGAACACAGTTTTCCATAACAGCAGAAATGTATAATTCCTGATACCACCTGGTACACACTTAAGTTTTCTTTTTTAAAAATGTGTTTTTCGGGGCGCCTGGGTGGCGCAGTCGGTTAAGCGTCCGACTTCAGCCAGGTCACGATCTCGCGGTCCCTGAGTTCGAGCCCCGCGTCAGGCTCTGGGCTGATGGCTCAGAGCCTGGAGCCTGTTTCTGATTCTGTGTCTCCCTCTCTCTCTGCCCCTCCCCCATTCATGCTCTGTCTCTCTCTGTCCCAAAAATAAATAAACACTGGAAAAAAAAAAATTAAAAAAAAAAATGTGTTTTTCTACAAAAGAACAAAAACAAAAACAAGGAAGAGTTACTCTTATCAATATAAGTTATATATAGGTTACTCATTATCAATTCTTCACCTTTCACCTGCCTTTCTTACTACCTGACACATAGAAAAGTCTCAGTAACTACTGTAAATCCCCTCCCTTCTCTTTGACCCAACACCTTTAGCTGTTGTTTATTTTTATCTCTATTTGATGGTTTAGGAATCCAAATAAAATTTATTTATTTATTTATTTATTTATTTATTTATCTATTTAAAATAAATCCTATTCCTTCTAGATTCTGTGTCTACGTTCCAGGGTCGTACTGGCATTGATATCAGGACTCTGGTCCCATGTGCTAAGCACTTTATTGTTATAGCATATGCTTTCAGTGTTAAGCAGTAATTCCCTCTTAGAGGTTGGCACATTCATCACTCAATTTCTTGGAAGAATTGCTGTTAATGGCTTACAGCCGCAGTCCTCACAAGTAATCACTTTCCTCCAAAGTGACACCTTCTCTCCAGGGTTACTCACACCCACTGACAGCTTTGTGTGGGAATACAAAGTTCCAGCCCTATAATTCAATCTGTAGCAGGCTCTGAGGGGCTACTCCAACTCTAGAGCTCCTTGTATTGACTGAGGCCTCAATTACAACTGCAAATGAGCTTCTTCCTCTGCCCAATCCTACGTGTCAGGCTCATCACCCAAGAAAAGTCCTTCTTAAATCTTCTATATACAGTTTCCTGTTGGATAGATGAGGTAGAGAAATAGGTTTGTGACTTAATCTTAAGAGAAACAAAGATTTAAAGAAAAATGAAGTGTTAGCCCAGTAGGATACCTCTGCCAGCCTAGGGCTGTATTAATGTTAAGAGTGTGACCCTAAGACTTGTGAAGAAAATATCTGTACAGATGCAAGAAATAAATTAAGCTCTCATATTTCTCTAAACCAAGTTTTCTCAACCTTAGCACTACTGATGTTTTAGACTTTTTGATACTTAGTTGTGGAAGGGCTGAACTGTACCATGTAGGATATTTAGCAACATCCCTGGTCTCTACCTACTAGAGGCCAACAGCATCTCCTCTCCCCAGGCATGATAATTAAAAATGTCTCCAGGCATACCCAAGTGTGCCCTCCTGGGGTATGGCAAATTGCTCCTGGTTGAGAACCACCTTTTTATACCTTTTGGACCCTAGCTGTGAGTTATGGTATTCTATTTGTGTTTATTAAATGATACTGCCTACTTTCTGCAAGACCCTGCAGAAATTTCAAGAGGAGGAAATTCCTTACAAACCACTGTTCATCTTCAGGAGTTATACCAATTTCCTCTCTGGCAACCAAACCAACATACCTTGACTGTGGAGGTGTGGGGAAGAAAGAAGAAAATAGAAAAGAAAAAAAAGAAAAGAAAAGAAAGGAAAGGAAAGGAAAGGAAAGAAAAGAAAAGAAAAGAAAAGAAAAGAAAAGAAAAGAAAAGAAAAGAAAAGAAAAGAAAAGAAAAGAAAAGAAAAAAGGTCTATATGTGGAGAAGCTGAAGGATCTGGCTAACATGTATCACCAAAGGCCAAGGGAGATTTTATGGGATGATTTATTGAAGGTGATGTATAAAGGGGAGAAACATAAAGTCAGATATGTAGAAGGTAAATATTATAAACATTCAGGACCCTGCCATAATAGTGTAGTTTTTCAGGGTTAAGTGAAATGAGACATTAGTGGGCATTCTTTCCCACAAGTGAGAATGAAATAGGCACTGCATGGTATACCTTTTCAGGTTCAGGAAATACAATATTTCACTCTTGGGATCATGGGATCAAACAGAAAGCTACATTTTTGCATATGGCCTAGAGAAGGAAAGGGCTCAAAGTCTGCCCAATCCATCACTCTACACCTTAGGCTATCTGGTCCACCAGACACTGTGATATAAGAAATATCTTTGGATTTAATGTGCAGTTAGCATCAATCACCAATAAGAGAATAATAATGTAGTACCTTGGGATATTAGAGCAAAGTCATGTAAAGTGAAGCATAGAACTATACACATCAGAAAAGTAGTTCATGGCATGCTGCTGAAATGGAGCTTCTAATCATGGAAACTAAGTGACCATGTAGCTAGAGTTGTTATTTATATTTGATCCGTGAAATAAAATGGACCAATCAAATAGCCATCTATGACAAGACAAAAGTATATCCAGGATCATGAGAGAAGTCAAAATATTCAAGTATGAGCCAAAAGTAGACAAGTGTCTCACTAGAGTTCCCTCACCCCTCCTTCTTCTTCAGGAGACTAGGAAGAGAAAGTCTCTCTAATGAAGAGCTTTGGAAAATGCACTTGGACATTCACTTTGTGCAGAAAGAAATGTGATGTAAGAAAAGAATATATCTGGGCTCACAGGAAGTGGCAGATGGCCTATCATATTGAACACAGACATGAAAGGAGAAAAGTTGGAAGATTACTGATACCATTTCTGAGAAAGAGACAGGTATATGGAGTGGACATACAATATGAAGATCTGTGAATCATGTTTGACACTATTAGGAAGTATCTGCAAATAACAGTCAAGGAGATACAAGACTCACCCCACTGACTACAGTCACTGCTGTCACTGGCCACCTCAAGTGCTGAAACAATGGGCACATGAATGGACAAACTATGGTGGCAGAGACAGATGGTATGCAAAGGCATAATGTATGGGTTGCCAATTGTCTAATCAGCAACAGGGACCAACATCAAGCTTCCACTATGAAACCATCCTTCAAGGAAAATGTACAGTCATTTAAATGTACATGACTTCTATTCTAAAGCAACATCAATTCGCCTCGACTGGAATTAACATATATACCTAGAATAGGTTTCTTTCTTACCCACAGGGCCATGGCCAGAATAACCATAAGACTACTTAAAGTCTTTAATCCACTGGCACAAGATCCCATATAACATTGCCTAGAATAAGAGATCCAGTTTATATTAAAGGATCAGTGGCAACTGGCCATGACCATGGGATCCATGAGTTTTACCCTACCAATCCACCCAGAAATTGCCAGCCTTATGGAATAGAGGAAACAAACTCTTATAGATACAGTTGAGACATGAGATAGACACTGATTGCTGGTATTGGGGGTACCATCCTCCAGGATATAGAATATACCTTAAATCAGCAAATAGTATATGTCTCAGTACATACAAGCAGTACAATATAGAGGTATGGGAAACAAGAAATGCAAGAAATATAGGCTATGCTTTATAGGTTTTGGGCTCAAGT
Source organism: Puma concolor (assembly GCF_028749965.1). Classification (NCBI taxonomy): domain Eukaryota; kingdom Metazoa; phylum Chordata; class Mammalia; order Carnivora; family Felidae; genus Puma; species Puma concolor. The sequence goes on along the minus strand of NC_141667.1, from coordinate 18,951,744 downwards.
GATGTCCCAAACCAATGAATCTCAATGAATTAGGTGATACAAATTTTTAAGGATAAATGGATGTGACAGGAGATACTCTTTGAGAAAGGCATGAGATCAAGTAATTTGTGACCCTTAGGGATAAATTCTGGGTTTTCTCCACCAAGCAAACTTCCTAGACAAGCAGAAATGCTAGCAGAGTTTGAGAATTCTTGAGAAAGAAGTGAGGAGGAGTTGGTCCATCTCAGTTACATTCCAGAGTTCACCTGCAGAAGTAGAGACTGTAGTTCCCCCCGCCCCCGCCCGCCCACTAACCTGTCTCTTATTAGTGCTCCAGGAAACAAGAATAACCAGAATTCGGAAATGCTCTTTCCAGATGGAGTACAATTGATTAAAAAAATCATGTGGATCTTAGTGGCACAGGTATTCATTCACACTATTGGACACAATGGTTTTCCATCTGTATCCCCTCTTCGAATGTAACTCATGTCCTTGAACCTGGAGTCATGGGCTGCAAATGGCTCAAAGCTGCCTTTTCACTGGGAATTGTCCTCTGACAGAAGAAATTGCCTTATAAAAGCATAAACTCTCCTCATGTTGGTGGTCCTCAGAACCACACCCAAGTTTGAGGATTCATTAAGAAGACTCATAGGACTCAGCATGGAGTCCTACCCACAGAGATAACTTATTATAAGAAAAGAATTCAAGGCAAAATCAGCAAAGGGAAAAGGCACATAGGGCAAAGTCCAGAGGAAACCAGACATTCTAAAAGTCCTTGTCCAGAGGTCACCGAGAAAGTGCTCACTTAATTCCCCCAGCAAGAAGTTATGACAACATGTATAAAATGTTGTCCACCCAGGAGGCACATAAGAAATCAAGGGCCCAGGGTTTTTACTGGGGATTGATCACGTAGGCACCCTCTGCTTGGCCCATACCAAAATTCCAAACTCCCCAAAGAACAGCTGGGATTCAGCATAAATCATATTGCCTACATAGTTTAGGCTCAGTGAACTACTTGTATCAGAATGGTGGAAGCTGCCCTGAAATCCAGGTTCCTAGATGTCAAAGGCTGACAGTTCAGTCAAAGGCAGGCCATTAAGAAAAACAATCAAGCCTCTGTTACGTTAATGCTTTTCTGCAGGGGGTAGGGGAGCTTGCTGCTGGGATGAACTGATGCAGAGATACAAAGGGCTAGCCTCCTTGCCCCAATTTAGGACATCTTAGAAAAGGCACCTTAGCACAGGATCAGCCAGGTGACCTTCTGGCTATGTCACCCACATTTCACACCTTCCCCATTTTTTCACAGAGCTACTCAGACCTCTTCCCAATAAAACTGCGCATGCAGGTCCTCTATTTTAGAGTCAATTTTGAGGCATCCTGATCTAAAGTAACCATCCTATTACTAGTCATGACCCAAGACAGCAGTGTCTGAATAGTAGATAGAGTCTGGTGACTCTCAAATATTAAGGTCTTATGATGTAGTAAATTATGCCTTTTATTACTAAAAAAAGCAACCCAGAAGGTCCAATTTTAAGCACAAAGTTATGCTTTAAATATAAAATGAAAATAGCTACAACCTCAATAGATGTTAAGAGTAAATAAGAAACTTAATTTGTTCTAGACTCAGGAGTCATAATAGCAGAGAAATGGAAGGAGGACTTAGCAGACTGTTAGTAAAATACAAGCACGAGCACATACACACATGCATTCACACACACGTGCACATACACACACAACACACATTCCTGTTATATTCTATGTACTTTCCTTGATGTTGAATAGATTAAATGGACATGCATAGCTGCCATATAAAATTCTAGTTGATTCTGATTCTAAATGACTGTCTCTACTTTGTGCAGAGCACTAATAATAATACATCTCTGTGTGAGTAAGAAATATTTAGGCTATTTTACTAGGTAGGGCCAGTGAAAGAATTTGAGATCTTCAACTATTTGATAAAGGAATCATCAACATAATCGTTTTAAATGTTCCTAATTTTCTCGCTCTAAAAATGTCTGTTGTTGAATACAAATTGAGCCTGTGCTGTCTTCCAAGTCCTGCAGAGTTTAGTATATGATCACTTGATAACTTTAGTACTAATCAGGATAATGATTTGTCCCTTCGCTGTACCGTAGGTACAGGTCCATTATCAAGCTGAATATAATGGAACTAAGTTTTCCTTGGCAAAATCAGCCTCATTATCTGAATAATATTTGAAATACCACTCATTTGGTGGTACATTACACATGGCCACTTGCATGCTCTCCTGGAGCCCTCTATGACATTTACTGTATTATTCATAAGACTTGAAACATACGTTCTTTTCACCCATCTAGAGCATCTGAAGTCACTGTATCATTCCCAATGCTTGTGATGTGTTCTGCCAACGACTAAGGGTTTGTTTTGAACTCATGAAATGACTATTAATTCCTCAAATACCAATTTAAATGAGCATTTCACATAATTTGGGGAAAATCTAAGGTTGCATTTCATTGCTTTGAAGGCTCAGGAAAGGGTTTTTATATCTTCACTTCTATAAACATTCCTCTTCTAGTTCTCATAGAAAGTTCCTGAATGTATCCTTATCGATTCTGCATGTTTTACATTCATTCCTTTATCTTAGTGGAGAAGCTTGGATCTAAATTTCCCAGAATCCCTAACTCGTAAGGTTCCAGTTTTGATTCTTCTGTTGAGAACGTGTCCTGTAAGATTTGGAAGTTGGAAGAGAATCCTAAGCAATCATTCAACAGCAGAAGCTGAGAACAGGCCCAAGAATATTGTTGACAGCCAATTTGGGGCATTACCAAAATTCCCTGCTGTCCTCAGGACTCATTTCAATGTGTCAGGAAGCTGAAATCCTTAAAGACAGGTTGTCCTTACCTCTTGTATTTGCTCAGAGCCTCTCACACCTTCAATACTTCGGGTCTTCCAATGATTGTGGAAGCCACTAGTTACCATATCTGTGATTTGTGTGAGACTACTGGACAATGAGGAGGAAGCTAATCATTATAATTATGGTTTATGAGAATCAGTATTTAGTTATAGAGAGATACATTTACTCTTAGAGAAGAAAAATATATTGAAGTTTTAAAAGTGAAATTGAAATATATGTGCTGTATTTTACAGGTTAAAAATGCAAACATTATATTCTACCATAAAGTGAAACAAAAGAGATCAAGAATTTACTTTTAAAACTTGGAAATTGAGATCAGACACTAAAAGTTATCAAGTTAACATATACTATATATATATATATATACACATTATATACACATTATATATATACACATAATATATATATACATACACATTACACACACACACACACACATACACACACATATATATATACATATATATATATACACACACACACAAACACACCAATTTATGTCCATGAAAACTGGCATTTTGTAATTCTTATTTCATCAATAACAACCAAAGATTCAAAAAACTTTGAAATTATATATACTGAATTTTATTTTAAAATTTTATATGTGTCTTGGCAGGAATTCACCTTGAAGTAGAAACCATCTGCAGAAAGAATGAGTCATTTTGTACATTTTAATTGAAATTTTTGGATTAATTTTTTCTATAATTAATATTTATGTATGAAACTTAAATTGTAAGGTGTTATGTTATTTCTGATCATATCTGTATAATCACTACTTTGACGGTAGTGAAATAGTCTTTCCAAAAAATATATTTTTTCAGCTACTTTATCATAATGGTAGAACTAGATTGTTAAGACTATTAAAACTTACAGTGTGAATGGATATTCTTATAAAAATTTTAAATATTTCTCTTATCTCCTTGCCACACAAATAGGTTAAATAGGTCAAAGAACTTTTTTATTTACTAATTTTTTTTAAATATCCAGTCCAGTTTTGAAGTTGGATGGCAGTGATGGTTGTAGAACATTGTGAATGTACTTTTTTTTTTTTAACGTTTATTTATTTTTGAGACAGAGAGAGACAGAGCATGAATAGGGGAGGGTCAGAGAGAGGGAGACACAGAATCTAAAACAGGCTCCAGGCTCTGAGCTGTCAGCACAGAGCCCGACGTGGGGCTCGAACTCACGGACGGCAAGATCATGACCTGAGCCGAAGTTGGCTGCTTAACCGACTGAGCCACCCAGGCGCCCCATGAATGTACTTAATACCACAGAACTTACACTGAAAATGGTTAAAATAGTAAATTTTGTTTTATGCTTATTTTGCTACAATAAAAACAGAAGATGAAAAAGTATTCTAGCATGCATTGTTACTTAATGTTTCAGGCCTCATCCTTCGTTTGCTTTTCTTCAGCAGTGGTCATATTATATTTGCTTTCAGATAGGCAGGGTTGAAGCACAAAAGTAAATACATAGTTTTTAGTAGGTAAAATGAAAAATTAGAGAGAAGTCACCATAAATATTTATGTACAATAAAAGTCAACTGAATCATGACAGACCACTTTATATTTTAATGTAGGTAATGAATGAGCTGGATTTAGACATAAGCTATGACAAAAATGGGTGACTTAATCATTTAAATAGGAAGAAAGGGAATTATAAGAATTTATAATATGGAATCAGTCCTGTCCGGACGAGTAGATGGGAAAAATAGGACAGGAGCTCAGTTTAGTAGTGGCAATCGTATGTTCTACTTCCAGAGAAAATCTTTTCTTGGTTTAGTGGTTTTGGGGCATCCAAGCCAGATATATCTATTGCCAGTCTGTTTCCTAAGGAAAAGCATTTCTATACGCTTCACTTCACTCTTCAGTTTTCACAGAGGTTCCAGTCAGTCTTCCAACAGATATTAGGGAAGCCAAAGGAGTAGTCTGACATACACGAAGGCCAACAACTGCTGACCCCAGGATCCCATAAACTTCCCATAAACTTGGTACTGTACCACATACTCCACCAACTGGGACTTGTTATCTTAATGTATTTTCTAAAGAGTGAATAATCTTGTCCAAGTAGCTAACTTATATAAGGACATTTCCTTCTGTGGGCATTGACCTCATCCCACCTGATTTCCAAGAAAAAGGTAGGTTTCTTTCTGAGAACAGCTGAAATCAATGACTGTAGCATCCAAACCAATCTAAAAAACTTTTGGTGTGTGTTTTTATAAATTTTGAAGTATACTTTCTCTGAAACTACGAGGTCTCTAGAACTGTTAATTGTGAAAGGAACTTGCTTGCAGCTTTAACAATTAGAAACTCTTCTCAAATAAAATGTGTATTGTCTTAAAAAAGAGAGGCAGAACACTTGGAAATTACCCACAATCCACCTGGCCCTTTACTAAAATCAGTAAGCATTTAAAGATCAAGAACATAGAGAAGTTATGTTAACTTCTTAAAAAGGGAGATTGGTGAAAAAGACAGGAAGCTTTTCTCCCTTTCTGTTTGGAAACATTTAAATTAGCACTAGAAATATTTATATCTTGAAGGTTTGATAGAGGCACTTGTGAAAAATCAGTCTTGTTTTATTTTGGAGAGGAACTGTTTGACAGCTTTCTCAAATCCTACCATGATAATTGGTTTGTTTACATTTTATGTTCTCCTGGTAATTTATATTTTCTGAGAATTTGAAGTCAATTTTCAGATTTATTTGAATAGAGTTGAGTAAAATATTGTCCTATAATTAGTTCCCTCATATGGTTATGTGATTATTCTCTTGTTTGATTAGATTAGCTAGAAGTTTGTCTATTTAATTGGTTTCTTACAAAGCACCAGCTATTGAATTTATTTATCAATGCTAGCATTTTTATTTTCCAATTGTTAATATACATTTATCTTAATTAATTATAAATTAGTATCTTTTAGTGTCTTATTTTGCTCTTTTCCCAAATTCTTTAGTTAGGCACATCATTTACTTCTTTAAAGTCTTCATTCTTTAATTTACATGAGTACTTGAGAATGGAAATTAATTTTCAGTGTTAAATATATCTCCAAGGACTTTTTTATATTTTTAATGAAATGTATTGAGGAATAATTTATGTATAATAAAATGCAAATATTTAAAATGTCATTCAATGAATGATACTGATGTATGCGCTGCAAAACTAACAATGTAAATAATATACAGACTATTTTCACCTGCAAATATTCAATGTGTCTCTTCACAGTATATCCATCCCTTTGTCCTAAGCCCCAGACATCCAATAATCGGCCTTCTGTCATTATAATTTGCTTATTCTAGAATTTTATATGAATGAAGTCATATAATTTGTATTCTTTTTCATCTGAGATATCTCATTTGGCCTAACAATTTTCAGTTTCATCCATGTTGTTGTATGTATCAGCATTTTTTTGAAGCTGAGTATTATTCCACTATATGTTTATTCATTCACCTGTTGAGGGGTTTTAGGGTTGTTTCCAATTTGGGCTTTTACAAATAAGTCTGCTATGACATACTTGCACATGTCTTTTTTTACAGATATATGCTTTTATTTCTCTTAGGTGAATACTGAGATGTGAAATGGCTGCATATTGTCATAGCTTTGCTTAACTCTTTTAGAAACTGCTAACTGTTTTTCAAAGTAGTTGTATCATTTTACATTCCCACCAGCAGTTTGTGAGATATCCAGTTTAGGGAGCTGTTCTAACCATATTTGGCATTCTAAGTTTTATGAATTTATATTTTTTATGGATATGTAGTGCTGTTTCATTTGTGGTTTTAATATACATTTTCCTAATGACTGTCTCAAATGTCCTGCCAGGTGACTGGAGATTATTTGACATTTGTACATCTTTTATGCTGAAGTATCTTTTCAAACCTCTTGTGTGTGTGTGTGTGTGTGTGTGTGTGTGTGTGTTTTAACGTGGGTTAATGTTGATCTTATTGACTGATGACTGTTCTTTACACGTTCTAAAACAAGTCCTTTGCCAAATATGCATATTGTAACTATTTCTTCCAATTTTGTTTATATTTTAATCTTATTCATAGCTTACCTTGAAGAACAAAAGTTTTGATTTTGATGAACTTTATCATTTTTTTTCTTTATGACCCATGATTTTTGCATCCTACCTATGCAATGTTCACTTACGTCAAGCCCCTAAGTAATGTTTCATATGCTTATTTTTCTAGAAATTTTATAATTTTAGTATTTATACTTAGGTCTATGATCCATTTGAGTTAACTTTTGTCTATGGTGTGAGGTAAGAGAGGTCTTTATTTCCATCCAGATATTCAGTTGATCCTGCAAAATGCATTTAATTTTTTTCCCCTTTGAATTGTCTTGGCACTTTTGTTGTAAATCTATTCATCATAAATATAAAAGTTTATTTCTGGACTCTCCATTCTGCTCCATGGACCTATTTATCAATCTTGATGGCAGTTGTGCCCTTATGCTTACTTTTCATTCATCTAAAAATATCTTTGCTCTTCATGCTTGAATGATACTCTTGCTCTATATAGTATTCTCAGTTGATTTTTTTTTTCCTTACAGCTATTTAAAAATTCTATTTCATTGTTTTCTTCCGTCTGTTAACTCCAATGAGAAATCCATGGTCATTCAAATTATTGTTCATCTGTGTACTTCCTTGGCTGCTCTCAATATTTCCTCTTTTTCTTTGTTTTTCAGCCATTTGACTATGATGTGCTTAGGATTTTGCTCTCTTTTTTTATTTAAAATGTTTATGGTTCGTTAAGTTTCTTAAACCTATAACCTTATATATTTCACTTAATTTGATGTGATTTCAGACATTCTATTTTTATATTTATCCCCTCCTCTTTTCTCTCCTTCTGAGATTCTACTTTTCTGTATGTTAGACATAACTTGCAGTATTGCCCCATATGTCTCTGAGGTTCTGTTTTTGTTTTCCAAGTTTTTCTTTTTCTTCTTAGTATTGCCTAATCTATCTTTGAGTTCTTTGACTCACTCCCCTTCCAACTTCATTTTACTTTTATATCATCTAGGGATTTTTTTTTATTTTTTTTTCAACGTTTATTTATTTTTGGGACAGAGAGAGGCAGAGCATGAACGGGGGAGGGGCAGAGAGAGAGGGGCACACAGAATCGGAAACAGGCTCCAGGCTCAGAGCCATCAGCCCAGAGCCTGACGCGGGGCTCGAACTCACGGACCGCGAGATCGTGACCTGGCTGAAGTCGGACGCTTAACCGACTGCGCCACCCAGGCGCCCCAAGGGATTATTATTATTATTATTAAGATGGTGTTTTGGGAGCTCCTGGGTAGCTCAGTAGGTTATGCATCCAACTCTTGATTTCGGCTCAGGTCGTGATCACATGGGTTCATAAGTTCAAGCTCTGCATTGGGTTCTGCTGACAGTGCAGAGCCTGCATGGGATTCTCTCTCTTCCTCTCTCTCTGCTTCTCCCTGCTTGTGATCACACATGCTCTCTCTCTCTCTCTCTCAAAATAAATAAATAAACTTTAAAAAACAGATGGTGTTTTTTCCAACAACTTTAGAATTATTTGGTTCTTTTCTATAATTTCTCCTCTGGAAATGTCATTTTTTCTTTTATCATAAATATGTTTTCCTTTAATTCATTGAGGATAGTTACAGTTGATGCTTTACAATCCTTGTCTCACAAATTTAACACCAGAATCGTTTTGGAGTAGTCATATAGTCATTTGTTGAGTGTTCCATTGATAATGAGTGACATTGTCTTATGTCAAGAAACTTTGGATTATGTCCTGGACATTGTTAGTATCTGTGGAAATACTAGATTCTGTTATATCTTTTCCAAGAGTGTTGATATATTTTTTTTTATTGTAGAATCCAGTTAACTTGCTTATATTTAACATTTCAAACACTGACACATCTACATTGGGCTGAAGCTTACATCTCAACTCAAACAACTTTTAGTCTGCCTTATTCATGTGTGGTCAATGGGTCAGCCTAATTTGGGCATAGTTTTTAGACAAACTTTAGGTTTCTTCCTCTTTTTCCCACCTGGTTTACTGCATTACTCTTCAGTGGTTCTTGAAATTATTCTGATTCCTTCACTAGGAAAGATGGAGCCTTTCCATCACAGTTCTGGGAGCATTATAATACCATAACAACTGTGGCTTTCCTCAGGGTATACTTCCAAAAAACCAGAAAACTAACTTTGTGCTGGTCACCTCCTCAAGATTTTAAAGTCTATTCAAAATCTGCCTTCAATCTACGGCTCTCAAGTAATTATTTATTATATTCTCACCAGAGTTTTTAGTTATTTGTGAGACAAGCAGTTTGCTAGGAACTTGCTCCTTTATACAAGTAGTGGAACTCCTATATAAACACAGTTTTGACTATTTTTTTCAAGATTTATTGCTGAATATGTTGTAATTTATGTTTTCATTTTCTTTTCTGATATTGGAGAGAATGTACAAAATATCAGACTAATGAGAAACATGAGAATCAGAGATCTGACCCAGTATTAAATTCTACTAATAATTTTCAAGATACCAGTGAAGCAAAAGAGACCAGGACCATCAATGCAGTTTCCCAGGTCCCTTCTTACAACATCTGAATGCACTACAGACGATATTAACATATGAGGTGTCTATAGGGTGAATGAGTTCATATCACATAGAAGAGGTCATCATAGTCATGAAATGTTCTCATTGTATAATCAGATACTTACATACCATATGGGGTATTCCCCTAGGAGTCAGATACTAGGTTTACTTACTATAAGCAGTTTTGGACATACTAGATATATCCTACTGAAAGCAATATATAAATGCTGTCCAAAATACTATTAGTTGGTCTCCTAGGGTTTATTTCATTAGCATGCTGTTTTATAAGATTTAATTATTCTTTTGATGGTGACACACCATACACTAACAGTGGGATAGATGTTATTTACAATTCCAAAGGAAAGAAGGCTGCCTGGTAGGGCCATGCATCAGGTTGTCCCCAGAAAACAGGGTAACAGCAAGCTGGAGTTGTAGTGGGCAGCTTATGTATGGCAGGTAGAGTGGAATTAGCTATATTTCATGGGGTTCACAATAGATTGGTTGATTTGAATAATGTCCTTGGCTCTGGAGTATAGGGGCTGTCCAGTACCTGGCCCTGGGGCAATTAAGCCAGGAAAATAATGGTCCTTGCTTATGAAAGCCCAATAAGAGAAGTGGTTAAGTATAGGCTTATCAGCTGTCTTAGAAGGGGAACTGACCAGGGGCACCTGGGTAGCTCAGTCGATTAAGTAACCAACTCTTGATTTCTCTCAGGTCATGATCTCACAGCTTCTGAGTTTGAGCCCCACACTGGGCTTTGTGCTGTCAGTGTGGTGCCTGCTTACAATTCTCCCTCTGCCCTTCCCCCAACTCTCTCTCTAAATAAATAAATAAATTTTAAAAACAAAAGGAGAACTAACCAGTTTCTAGTCAGACCCTCAAAATTAGGTCAAGATGGCATTGATTTTAAAGATTTTTTTAAAGATTTATATTATAATTGCCTAGAAGGAAATTTTATCAGGGACATCTTTATTTCCTGAGAGTGTCCACTCAGTAAAGAGAGAATGGCAGATCTGTTGTATTTCCACAACAATTAAGTTTCCACTAGCCATTGAAAAGTTGGTTGAGGGGAATTTCAAAAGTGAACGTGATGTCCATTTCCCCTCCCCACTCATGATATTTGGAGAATACAACTCCCAGGGGCTCCTGAATCAATATGAAGCACCTATGGGAGGTTGTTATCATTCTTAGCTGGAGAAAGAAGGCCAGATCTGGAACACTCTCTACATCTCTATTTCCCTTTACCTATTCCTGGCATGCAGAAGACCCTGAATCTTTTGAATGCCCCCAATGAACGTGAAATCCAGAGAGTTGAGAACAGGTCAAACATCTTAGTGAGTGGCACAGTCATTCAATCCTGAGGCCATAGACACAGTGGACCATTTGTTCCAGGGACTGTAAAATACTTCAACTTGTGGTTTAAACTCAAAAATAATGCCATTAGGAGTCTAGTGAGATTGAGTCAGTAGGTTCTATTAACACTCAAAACTTGACTGGGCCAGGAGACAAATTGCAAGCTTGGTCTTGCAATTTGCAAGGTGAAAGTCTTACATCACTGCAATGGGAGTTTTTGCCTCTTCTGTTAGGAATCACCATTTGTTCCCCAAACTGACCCTGTCAACTAAAGGCGTTCAGCTGTGAGAACAGGTAAACCTAATGTTGAATGAGAGTAAGCATTAGGTGGTTCTTAACATTTGGAGAAGAGTTGGTGTGGGGTAGGGGAGGAGACTAATGCCAATTTTTCTTTCTTTTAAATAAAGCAGGAAAATGAAGACCAGTATTTTAATCCCAATCTCCCTATGGGCTTGTATTAATCAGGATTCTCTAGAATAATAGAACCAATAAGATATGTTACATATAAATAGATATCTATATCTGTATCTAGATCTATATCTGTATCTAGATCTAGATCTAGATATCTAGATATCTATATCTATATCTACATCTACATCTATGTCTATCTACATCTATCTATACACACATGGAGAGAGAGGAAGAAAGAGAGAGAGAGAGAGAGAGAGATTGATTTTAAGGAACTGACTCATGCAGTTGTGGGGGCTGGCCAGTCTTAAATGTGCAGAACAGGCTATGTACCCAGGGGAGAGTTTATATTTCTATCTCAAGTCCAAAGGCAGGCTGGAAGAAGAATTTCTACTTCTTCTGGATGACCTTGTATTTTTCTCTTAAAAAAAAAAACAAAAAACAAAAAAACAAACTGATTGAATGAGGCCTATCCACATTTTGCAGGTAATCTACTTTACCCAACATCTGATGATTTAAAAGTTAATCCTTTCTAGAAAACACCTTCCCAGCAACATCTAGACTGGTATTTGACCAAAACATCTAGGCACCACAGCCTAGCCAAGATGACACACAAAATCAAGTTTCACAAAACCCTTCTCCAACCCAGTTATTTACCAGTCTTTGGCCTCTACTCACCACCTCAGGGGAGATATGTGAGTCAGCTAAGCCTAATGTAGAAGAAGCCAGCGTGGCTCCACTATGGTTTCCCAGTATGTTTCAATCTAATCTTAGCACTGCCATACTAGCAGAGGTTCTTTCTGAGACCACAGTCTTCTTCCAAATAGTCCCTCTGTTTCTGAGCCACATCATTGCCCTGATGGCCTGGGGTCTAACTGCTAGAATTAGCCTTAGTTCTCAAAGGAGTTTTCCTTTGAAATTTCAAAGGCATTTGAAATCTCCAATTATTATTTATTCCAACATTATAAATATTATTTTACTCTTAAATCCCAGATGATGTTTAGATTTTGATTTGCTTTTATATACAGAGGGTGTGGGTGTTGTTTGCTGGTGATGATGGTGATGACTTATGAGCATGTAAAGAGAGTTACTACAAGATTCATTTTGTGTCTGCACATCCAAATTGTGAAGTTGTAGGCCTGTAGCAGCTTGAGGTCATGGTCTAGCTCCATGAAGGAAGCTCTTTATAAGAAAAAAGCCAAAACTACCTATATGTGAATTGAACTGCCAATGACAGTTTACATATTTAGCCTATTTGTTGGGGAAACCCATATTTTTAGAAAATACTGAGACACCTTATTTTATTTTTTAGTAGCTGTCTATGTTATTAAGATTTTGAGCACAGGATGAATCCAGTTTTTTATGAATATACATATGCATAATAGTGGTTATTAAATGTTTGCCACCTTAATTTGGCCACAAGAGCATAATAACTTTCCTCCCTACTAGAAAGATGTATGTTCCAATGATATGCCTGGAGTACAGTTTGGAGCTTTGAACATATTTATTGACCCATCTAGGAAATAATATTCAGAAACACCAATTTTGCATTGTGGGGAATTTTATCTAGATTTCCCACAGTATCTGTTAAAGAGATACTTTCATTCTATGGATCATTTTTCTCCTCTATGTGACCATTCCACAGTGTTTATATTATTAAATTTATCTCTTTCCAGATAGAAAAAAAAAACTTGCTGCTATACATATACAGATTCTTTGACACCACAGACATTATACAAAGCTTAATAAAATTCGACAAGAAAGGTCATCTCATCTCTAAATTTATGCATATCTGTCAAAAGCAAAGGATATTAGAACTAGAAAAGGACAAATAGGTTAGTTAGACCAGGGTCAGCAAAGTTTTCTCTAAAGTGCCAAACTGTAAATGTAACAGGCTTTGTGAGTTACATGTGGTCTCTATTACATACACTTCATTTTATTTTCAAGCAACCCTTTAAAATATCAAAACAAAAAACAAAAAACAAAAACAGTTCTTAGCTCAAGTCATTAAAGAAAGGCAGCCATTTGTTCATCCCTGAATCTTAATTTTACATTTAGAAAACTGAGGCTTAGAAATTATTTTCTTCTAGAAAACATGCAACCCTTTAGAATGAAGTAGAAGCTGAGCTGCTACAATTCCCAGAGTTGGTGCTGTGTGTGGTTCCCCTGAGAACACCACCACTCATTTTTTAAGAAGGAGCTCCTTCTGGAAAGCTGTGTTTTCACAACTGAGCAAACCCACTAGGCTGGACAGTCTCTGAGCAACAGCTCAGCCTTAATACTCTTTGTTTGTCGTTTCCCAGAATATCCAGCGGGCAATTTGTTTCATCTATTGTAGCCTAAAATCAGTATTGTGTGTGTGTGTGTGTGTGTGTGTGTGTGTGTGTGTGTTGTTTAGCTTGTGAGACATAGCTGTGCAAGTACTTACTGCATATTCACTGAGGTCCTACTTCCTGTCACTGTTCTGGATGGAGCCACACTGGGGGAGGACGGATCAGTGCTAGAGGGGTTGGAGAGGGGGAGGTAATTTTAAAAGAGACAAAATTCCCTCCTGTTCCAGTCTTATATTCTAGAAGACTCAAGGGTGTTTGCAATTAAAACAACAAACACAATAAAAAGTAAATCAGGTATATGTTAAACTGTGAAAAATGCTACAGTGAAAAGAAAAAAAGCAATGTAAGGGGCAGCAGAAATTTGTAAGCAGTGTTAAAAAATAAACTGAGGCATATTAAAAATGTAAAGCGTTTATGTGAGCAAAACTTAATTCTATTGGGGCTTAAGTGGTTAGGGGTGCTCCAATGACAGGAGTTCAAGGGAGAGACTTGTATAGAGAAGCAGCAGAAGCAAAGGAAATTATTGATTGGCTATAGCGTAAAGCCTGACCCGTTGTGATTGGTTGTTCTTAGATTTCAATTTAGAGGTTTAGGGTTTGGTTTGCTTAGGCAGGCTGCCACCGCAACACAGCCACCTCAGTCTAACGGACTCCTTATTTAATTAATTCAACAGCACGCATGTGCATTTCTTTCCAGGACCTCTTAAGTATCTAAATTGGATATTTAAGAAGAAATCATAAATGCTTTGCATAATGAAATAGTATCTACAATTTGATAACTTATTTGTATATAAACTACATTTTCTCTAGATCAATTATTGTTGTATTTAACTCAGTGCCTGGTTTGATATGCAGAAGCAAAACCATTGTTAATAATTAGTTAAACTTAAATTCAGAAATCTAGTTATTACTCACTAAACTTGGTTCTGAGTTGTATAACTTTCAAGACAGTGCAATCTTCTTTAGCAGATAATGACAAACACGCTTATCACAACTTAGAATTTTACTCAATACCTAAAATGTTTCGTACTCAAAGGTAAAGAAGATTATATGCATCTCTGCTTTTTAAAATTGATCTAAAACTAAGTTTTTCTTGGATTCTCTTCTTAAACCTTGGTCATAGAAAATAAAGGAAAAAAGAAAAAAAAAAAGAAAAGAAAGCAAATGGAGCGTTCTTCATTTTAAATGCTTACAAACCTTAAAAGACAATATGATGAGGAGAATAACATTTTGGTGTTTGAAAACATACTACTTATTCAACATCCTTACTTGATTAATATTGGGGCAGGAATCATGTCCTGTAAAAGGCTTTTGTCTTAGTCATCTTGGGTTGCTATAACAAAATACCATTAACTGGATGGCTTACACGGGGATTTATTTCCCACAGTTCTGGAAACTAGGAAGTCCAAGATCAAGGCGTGGCTCTGATTCTTGCTATGTAGACACTGCCTTCTCATGATGTGATCACATGGCTTTTCCTCCATGATTTAACCTCTATGATCTAGATGAGGATCTAACCTTTCTTACTTCCCAAAGGCTCTACTTTCTAATGCCATGACCTTGTGGGTTGGGGTTTCAATATATAAATTTGGGGGAGGGAAACACAATTAGTGTATAAAAATGAGTCATCATTTTTAATATGACATGTTCCTTTTTCCTGAAGTTTACATTTATTTCAGTTTTATCTGTGGATGATATTAAATTAGTAAACCTGGGGGGCGCCTGGGTGGCGCAGTCGGTTAAGCGTCCGACTTCAGCCAGGTCACGATCTCGCAGTCCGTGAGTTCGAGCCCCGTGTCGGGCTCTGGGCTGATGGCTCAGAGCCTGGAGCCTGTTTCTGATTCTGTGTCTCCCTCTCTCTCTGCCCCTCCCCCGTTCATGCTCTGTCTCTCTCTGTCCCAAAAATAAAAAAAAAAAAAAAAAAAAAAAAAAAAAAAAAATAAATTAGTAAACCTGGGCCTCGCTTAGCTTTTCTAAATTTCATTAGAAGCTTTGGGTACATGATTTGTTTGTTTGTTTGTTTGTTTGTTTTTCATAAGGAAATTTGCTTTTGGTTCACTCATAATGAGGTCAAATATTTGTGAGAAATAAAAAAATAAAAATTTCCACTAAATACTGAATATGACATTTCTTTATTATTTGTGAACAGAATAAATAGTAATATCTTAAGGAACTGAAAGTTCAAATAAACTTCACTTCAGTTTTCTTTCCACAGGTAATCTCATAGCTTTCTTAAAATTGCTATCATTTCATCTGACTGTGTGGTATAGCTTACAGAAGAGAAAACTAAAAGTGAGGGAGGTGAAGTGTTTGACTAAAGATACAGTGTGGATTTGTGGGGCAACAAATAAAACTGACTTTCTCAGTGGCTGAACCTAACACAACTTTTACTTGTGCAAAACATTCTGGAGATCTGGAGGGCATCCTTTGACAATTTTTAATTATCAGTATTAGTTCATCTTAGTCTTCCTCTTCCATCTTGCAACAGAGAAAGATAGGAGACTCCACAAGCAATGAAGTCACTTATTCTGGAAGTGACACGCATTCTTTTTGTTTTTTTCTTTTGATATTTATTCTTGAGAGAGAGAGACAGAGCATGAACGGAGGAGGGGCAGAACAAAAGAGAGACACGCAATCCGAAAGAGGCTCCGGACACTCAGCTATCAGCACAGAGCCCAATGCGGGGCTTGAACCCACAAGCCATGATATCATGACCTGAGCCGAAGTTGAAAGCTTCAGGGACTGAGTCACCTAGGAGCCCCTGGAAGTGACACGCATTCTTTTCTTAGTTCATCCTCACATGGCCCTACTCAAAAGCAAGGAAACTAGGAATCTGAATCTACCGCGTACTTGGAAGAAGGAAGAGGTAATAAGGGTGTGAGCAAGCACAGAGTTTAAATACATAGATAGTATGAGATAAAATCCAGTTTGAACTCAAACCTGCTAACTCTAGAGCTTACTACATTGTTATACTATGTCCAAAGAGCAAAATGGAAGAGTTAGAAGCCAAATTTCTCACCCACACTGATCTCAATTGGTTAATACAGAGCAAACATTCATCATTAAAGCACAAGATGCTTATATCATACTCTATGTTTGGAACTCATAATCATTTACAAATTATTTGTTCTACATAAATAAACTAGCCTATTAATCAAAATTATTCCCACCATTTCTGCTTTTTTTGTTTGTTTCCTGCACACGCTTTTATTCTTGATAAGTTATTGACATTTAATGAGCATCTTCCAAAAGAGAGTCCCATATTTTGTTTGCTTGAAAGAATGTAAGTTTAGTCGACAATATGTTGGTTGCATATTCATATTATGATGTGGGATTTCATGTTCCCCTAAGACTGAGGATAGTAAATTGAAATAGAATCTTCTCATGACATTATTTCAAGAGAAAAATATTCACCATCATAGTAAAACTCTTTATTATAGCAATTATCTTCCTGGCAACAACAGTAATGATGCCAATTGACAGTAATCTATATACCTAGGGAATAAAAGTTCTTATGTTGTGTGTAAGGGTTAGAATCTTAACTATGTTGATAAAATGAAAATTATGTCATGTTTTATTATTTATATTTTCCTATAATAATAGAAACTCAAATATTGACTTAGAAGTATTTTTTAAAATTCATTGTATTATTGATTTATTTTATTATCACATTATTCTTATATATGTCAAATAATTTTTATGTCAAAATTTTTGAGGATTTTAAATAGGGATATGTAAACTTAACTAACTCAGCTAACAAATTAAAAAAATAATAATACATTTCCCTTTTCATATCCTGACAAAATCAAACATTCAATTCATTTATTTTTCAAGTAAAGAATAAAGTGTGTCATCTTGTAAACCCACCTTATTCACTTTTGCCTCATACCTGAAACTGATAGTGTTAAAGGACCACACAGTGACACATTCATTTTCATTGCCAAAGCCATCCATAATGTCATGCGTGAGTGCATTCTGGTCGAATCTCTTTCGTTGTCTGATTTCTGTTACTCTCCACTACTGGGTCTCTTCTTTCATAGATTACTGTGTAATCTAACTGCTATCACAGTTAGAATATTTATTTGAGATGACATTTTAGAGCTTCAGTGAAAATGAGAATATAATTCCTTTGTCAGCAGCCAGTTCTATTCCTGAGGCTTCAAAAATCAAACAGGCTACTGCCTCATCATTTGGCAGTTGTGAGGTCTTTCACAAACCCAAGGCAGAGAGGCTGGGCTGAAACAAATTACATGGTTGTACTGATCTCCAAAACTTGAAGAACTAATAAAATTATGGTAGGATTTATAGGCTTATTGTATTTAGTCCTAGTTTATTTTAATCTATCTATCATCTATCCCCCCTTCTCTCTATCCTCTCTTACAATCCGTTTTCTGACGTTTTTATTTATTTAAAAATCCATTTTATTGTATTTTAAAATTTCATTTCTCTCTTCTATGGTCAAACTGAAAAAGGACAGCTTTGAAAATCAAGAATAAACTCTGGTAAAAACAAGACTTTCTAATTCTCACCATTTAGCTTTCTTTATTAATTATTTGACACCAAATGGAACCACAATCTATTGATCCTGTGACATCTTTATCATGCCTCACCCACATCATAGCCTCACTTCTGTCCGTTCCAAGCTTACCTTCCATGATCAACAATTATAATCTCCTCATTTCTTCAACTTTTGCCCTTATATTGGTTCACTGTGCATTTTTGTTGAAATCTCAGCCCTGACTAAATCCAAGTGTCTACCACTAAGAGCCTGCTCTGCATAGATAAACCTCGCCTGCACAAGATCTTTTTGTCATGCTAGCTTATCTCTGTTGTCACTTGTCTCAGAGCCCTCATACTGCTCAACAGTTTTGCTATGTTGCTTTAGTGCATCTACTCTGCCACTCTTGTAGACCATCTCACATGTCATCCTATCATCAAACAGGACAGCTCTAATCGTGCTCCTTAATTCATTGAAAAATATGAAGAGAATGGATAAGATCTTTCACAAGCTTTGTTTACCATATGAAACTTGTTAGCTAGGATTCCTGCATCTGTCTATACATTCTACCTTTTCTCTGGTTACTTTACATGAATCAGTCACACTTAGACTAAAAACTGCCTTGAAATACAAATTAACAAGGTATCAAACTAAGTTCATTGTATATGGAACAATCTTAATAACAATAACTAGGTGGATTCATACCCAAATGTGCACTTCATCCCATCTCTTCCTGCTACTCGGAAATTTTCCCTGGCTCTTTTCATGACTGATACCCTCTCTTCTCAAGCTTTTCCTTTCATGTGTTATTTTTCTCATCTAAGCAAAACAAAACAAAGCAAAACAACTCAACTCGCCTAACATCTCTTCATCTTTCTTTTACCACTCCCTTCTCTCTCCTTCACTTTATAACTCTGATTAATGAAAAAAATTACAGTCATTTTAATAACATTGCTAGACAGATATATATTTAATTTTTTCAATCGCATAACACTTAGATTCATTTATTTTAGGTCAACACCATCATCCTAAAAATAGGATTTTTTTAGCAATTTTTTTCATATACAGTTTCAATACTCTAACCAATGCACACAATTTAATAAAAATTACTTTCTTCAAAATGTGCATATTTTTAAATCATTATATATGTGGAGGATGTTCATTCAGCATTCTATGAAAAAGAAAATGAACACTTATAACATTTTGCAACTTTGGTAATACAATACTCTTAACATATTTTACCTGATTTTATTTTATATATTTATTGATTAAGTATAATTGAACTATAATTATTTTACTTGAACTGATGATTGTATTAGCCTGAGTGTTGATAAAGAACCAGTGCACAAGGATCCAGTTAAGCCCTGTGTACCATGGCAATAACTTTTTCTTCATTCTACATATATGTCTTTGTGGTATATTTGAACATTAGCTGTGGCTATAAATTGTTTTTAAAGTCTTGCATCTGGACCCAAATTCGGCATTTTTTTTTTCATCACAGAAATGGGGAACATTGAAATACAGTAGGCAGTCATAAAGTTCTCAATAGGAAAAACAAAAAAACATAGGTTCCCAAACAATATTGACATAAAAAAACTCATTAAAAAAATATCCTAAACAAAAGCCAATAAAAAAATTAAATACAAATTGTATTTGTGCCACCTCACTCTTTGCTTTCATTTTTAAATTTTAAATGTATTTCTGAAAGAAATTGAATAGGTAAAATAATTTGTGGAAGAATATATAAAATACTATGAGTTCTTTAATAATTATTTTCTTGTTATTTTAATTAATTATATATGAAGTATAGGGCATATTTTTTATTGCTATAATACAAATGTAGAAGAAAGAGACATTAATATTGCTGGGAAATATTTGGTTTCATTAAATTAAAAAGGTAAACATGAATATATTATGAGTTAACAAAGAAAATTGTCAAAAAATGTGTCCTTTTGAGAAGTTATTCCTTTAGTAAACACCAAAACTATCTTGAAAGAATATCAGTATCCTAAAACTCTATGGAATCATTTGCTAACTACATATTTTCTCAATCATAACACTACAGAGAACTTGTTAGGAAGTGATTTGTTTTGGGGCTTAAGGTTTCATTTTATCAGTCAGGTCAAAATAATCCATACCCAAAGTTGGTCAACAAGGATACTTAGCTTAAAAAAATTTTTTTTCATTCATACTAGTGAAATGTTAAAAATGTTTTATTATGTTTCATGACTTAAAATAATTATGTTTATAAAATCAACACATGAACTTCCAAGATACATGATAGAATAGGTTAATTAGGGGGGCGCCTGGGTGGCGCAGTTGGTTAAGCGTCCGACTTCAGCCAGGTCACGATCTCGCGGTCCGTGAGTTCGAGCCCCGCGTCAGGCTCTGGGCTGATGGCTCGGAGCCTGGAGCCTGTTTCCGATTCTGTGTCTCCCTCTCTCTCTGCCCCTCCCCTGTTCATGCTCTGTCTCTCTCTGTCCCAAAAATAAATAAAAAACGTTGAAAAAAAAAAAATTTAAAGAATAGGTTAATTAAAAATATTGGATTCTCAATAAGGATTGAGGAATCCTAGGTTCTGAACCCATTTAATACCAATTAGATTTGTAATATAAACAAATTTTAGAAGTTGTATTACTAGTATTATGGATTAATTTTCTTAATTTGTTTTAAGTCTCAGTTTTTTCATCTGTTAAATAAATAAATAAATAAATAAATAAATAAATAAATAAATAATAAATAAATAGATGTTAAATAAACTAGAGCCCATGGGGCAAATCCAGCTCTCCTTTTGTTTGTTAACAACAACAACAAACATTTTATTGGAGCCAGCCACACTGATTCTTATATGCATGGTCAATGGCTGTGTTCACCCTACCACTGTAGGAGTTGGGTACTTGTGATAGAAATCATAAGGCCCATTAAGCTCGAATGTTTAGTTTCTGGCCCTTTATGGAAAAAAGCTTGCTGATCCCTTGACTAAATGTTTTTTTAGGTTCTTTAGGCTATTACATTCCATAATAAATATATAATCTGACCAGATACACAAGTTGGAAAAGAAAAACTCTTACATTTCCTAAGAATTCATTGCTTCATTCTGCTAATCACAGATTATGGTGAATATATTCTTTTCAAATACTTAAAATCACTACTTAAAATGTTGTAATTGCATGTGTGAATACACATAATATTTTCCAATTTTATCTAATAACAAAAGAATAATTAAGTAACCAAATAAATTCAAGATAATTAGAGAAGCTGATTCATAACAGGGTTGCCATAATTAGAGTTTTATAATAAAGGGAAGAGAGTACATTTCCTGGGAAAGCATCAGTATGCTTTAATCAATTTGTGCACAATAATTTTGTTTGTATTTATTTATCAGGGCCTCAATCAAGATTAGGTGTTAATATATTAAACTATACACAAGAAGAAGAACTTGTCCTTGATTATACTGCATATTACCCAATGGAAATTATTTACAAATTTAGCAATGTTTATTCCAAAATGGAAAATGCATTCTTGGGCAGTTATAGAAAAGAGACGTGCCTTATAAATAACTTGCTGTGGAAAAACAATAATTGTAATAAAATTGAAGTTATGAACAACAATAAGTCTATAATTGGAAATTCACTTTTCGAAACTAATAAAATAGTAATACATTAAGACTAAGAGGAAGAATAGGCATAATCTTATACATGTACATGATAGTAAAACTTAGTTCTGTCTTTAGCTGATTCGACAAATGTTAGCTGAATATCTTATATGTTCCTTGTTTCTTTACTGTCAGTGTAGTGCTTTGGTTCTATCTGGCCGTGATTGATTGCGTTATTGCTCAGTATATAATCACTCTACCCATCACCACTTCTGTCTCTTTGGTGTTGGATTCAGTCTGGTGACACGCTTTGGCCAATAGAACATGAAGAGATGCAATGCGCCCTCCATCTGAGCAGTGGCTTTTAACATGCTTGAATGTTCACATAACCTCTTACATTCAACAAAAGAAGAATGATGCCTTATACCCACTGTTTATTTACTTGTGTACCAGAAGTGAAAGAAATGTGGAGCACGTCTGAATCTTGCCCTCAGGTTAGAGTGGAGCCACTGTAGTGAGCTCTCAGACTTGTAGGCAAAAATAAAAGTCGTTTGTTTTAGTCACTGAGATTTGGGAGTTGCTTGTTATACAGCACATTAATGCAAAAATTGGCTAATAGAGCAGTCATGGAAAAATTCACAGTATCATTACAGAGTTTGGAATGTTTCATCATATGTAGATTGGTAAAGTGCTCACCATAATATGGAGCTACATTTTATTACATTTCTGGAAGTTTAGACTGTTTAGTTGACCCATGATGGTAATTCAAAGTGTAAAGGAAACATCATTCAGTTTTTATACCACAAGCTATATTTAGAAAATCAACATTTAGATGCTTAACTGACTGAGCCATCGAAGCCCCCAAATTCTTTTTTATTAAAGTTTAGATGAGGGTTGCCTGGGTGGCTCAGTCGGTTAAGCAGCTGACTTCGGCTCAGGTCATGATCTCGCAGCCCGTGAGTTCGAGTCCCGCGTCGGGCTCTGTGCTGACAGCTCAGAGCCTGGAGCCTGTTTCAGATTCTGTGTCTCCCTCTCTCTGACCCTCCCCTGTTCATGCTCTGTCTCTCCCTGTCTCAAAAATAAATAAAACGTTCAAAAATAAAATTAAAAAAATAGAATAAAATAAAAAAAGTTTAGATGAGATATGCGATATTAGTTTGTTATGCAATATAGTGACTCAACAATTCTATACATTAAGCTATGCTAACCCAACAAACGCAATCACTACAAAACATATTTAATCTCCATTCTTGCACATTCATTTTTTCCAAAATATATATGTAGGTACCATTTTCAGTTCCAGTTCAGACTGTAAGTTTTACAACTCTGCCATGATCCAGAAATTTATATACCCATTTTTGTATGCTTACCATGTCTTCACTTCAAAGGAAACATGCCTAAAACCAAAATAATAATATATTCCTCTATCTTGATATGCCTTACCACTATTTATAGAATTATCACTTCCAAAGTAATCTTGAGACATATTTTAATAATGTATTTTTCACTTGTTATGCAATATGCTATGCAACTTACACTACTTGGTTATAAAAGAGTCTTTATATTCTTCTGTTATTCTCCATACCCGCTAAGAGTCCTATGTGGCTGAACGTATAAACAAGACCCAACTATATACTGTCTACAAGAAACTCTAATTTGCTCTAAGGGTACACATAATCTCACAGTAAATGGATGAAAAAAGATATTACACACAAGTGGAAACCAGAAGGGAGTGGGGGTAAGAATGCTTATATAAGACAAAATAGACTTTAGGTGAAAAACTGTGATAAGACACACAAATAAAGGTCATTTATAAGGAGAAATGGGTCAATTTCTTAAGAGGATATAACTATTATAAATACATATGTGACCCAATACTGGAGACCCTATTAATACTAATAGGACTGAAGAGAAATATAGGCAACAATAATACTGAGGCACTTCGGTGCTCTACTTCTAGTGGCATAGATCATCCATACAGGAATTAATAAGAAAACATTAGACTTGAACTGTACCTTAAACCAAATGGACCTAAGAGACATACTCAGACAATTCCATCAAATAGCAGCAGAATACATATTCTTATCAAGCGCACATAGAACATTCTCCAAGATTGCCTATTTGTTAGGCTACCAAGTAAGTCTTAGCAAACTTTAAAATATTTAAATTTTTTAACATCTTTTCTGAACACATGGTATGAAACTAGAAATCAATCACCAAAGAAAAGCTGAAAAATTC
This sequence comes from Puma concolor, assembly GCF_028749965.1. Taxonomy (NCBI): domain Eukaryota; kingdom Metazoa; phylum Chordata; class Mammalia; order Carnivora; family Felidae; genus Puma; species Puma concolor. The sequence continues at coordinate 18,927,893 of NC_141667.1, read as the reverse complement.
CTAAATATGTGGACATTAAAGAACACACTCCTGGGGGCGCCTGGGTGGCGCAGTCGGTTAAGCGTCCGACTTCAGCCAGGTCACGATCTCGCGGTCCGTGAGTTCGAGCCCCGCGTCAGGCTCTGGGCTGATGGCTCGGAGCCTGGAGCCTGTTTCCGATTCTGTGTCTCCCTCTCTCTCTGCCCCTCCCCCGTTCATGCTCTCTCTCTGTCCCAAAAATAAATAAATGTTGAAAAAAAAAAATTAAAAAAAAAAAAAAAAAAAGAACACACTCCTGGGAGTGCCTGGGTAGTTTAGTTGGTTAAGCCTCTGACCCGTGATTTCGGCTCACGTCATCATTTCACTATTCCTGGGTTCGAGTGCAGAGTCAGGCTCCATGCTGACAGTGCAGACCCTGCTTGGGATTCTCTCTCCCTAGCTCTCTGCCCCTCCCCCACTTGCTCTGTCTCTCAAAATAAATAAATAAACTTAAAACATTTTTTAACACATTTCTGAAAAACAATGGGTCAAAAATAAAAATCAAAAGAGAAATGGAAACATATCTTGAACCAAGTGAAAATGGACACAATGTAAAAATGTATGGGTTGTTACAAAAGCAGTTCTAAGAGGGAAGTTTATAGCAATAAATGCTGACATTAAGAAGATAGATCACAAATAAACAACCTAATTTTACATTTCAAGGAACTAGAAAAAGAACAAACAATGCTAAAGAAAAGAAAAAGGCAATAACAAAGATCTGAGGAGAAATAAATGAAATAGAGATTTAGAAGACAAAAGGACAATAGGAAATAATCAACAGAGCTAAGAGCTGTTTCTCGTTTTTTGGTTAAACAAATAAAATAAACAAAGCTTAGACTTACTAAATTAGACTTACCAAGAAAAAAGAGGATTAAAATTACAAAAGCTATAGTTGAAAGAGAAACATTTCAACTGATACCCCTGAAAGGATCATAAGACCTCCTATAAACAACTATATGCCAAGATATTGGACAACCTAGAAGTGGTAAGTTATTAGAAACAATCTACCAAGCTGAATCCTGAAGGGACAGAAAATCTGAATGGACCAATTACTAGTAAGGAGATTGAATTAGTAATCAAAAACCATGCAATACAAAAAATCTCACGATCAAATGGCTTCATAGGTGAATTCTACCAAACATTTAAGAATTCACATCAATCCTTTTCAAGTCCTTTCCAAAAATTAAAAAGAAGGAAACAGTCCCAAACTCATTTTATGAGGCCAGCATTACTTTGATACCAAACCCAGATAAAAACACTAGAAGAAAAGAAAATTACAGGCCAATATCCCTGATGAATATAGATGTAAAAACTCTCAACAAAATACTGTCAAACCAAATTCAAGAGCACATTAAAAGGACCATAGATCATGATCAAATGGGATGTATCTCTGGGATGCAAGGAAGTTTCAGCATATGCAATTCAATGAGTGTGATACACCATGTTAACGTAATGAAAGACAAAAACCATATAATCATCTCAATAGATGTAGAAAGCATTTGGGACAGTTCAACATACTTTCACAATAAAAATTCTCAACAAAGTGGGCATAGAAGAAACATACCTCAGCTTAATAAAGGCCATATATGGACAAACCCATAACTAACATCATATCAATGGTGAAAGGTTGAAAGCTTTTTTTATAAGATTAGAAATAAGACAAGGCTACCCTATTTTACCAGTCCTATTCAGCACAGTACTGGAAGTCCTTGGCAGAGCAATTAGGTAAGAAAAAGAAATAAAAGATAGCCAAATCAGAAAGGAAGAAGTGAAACTGTCTCTGAAGATGACTTGATTTTATATTCTGGATACTATACCAACAAACTGTTTGAACTAATAAATGAATTCAGCCGAGTTTCAGGATGTAAAATCAGCATGCAAACATCTGTTGTATCTCTATACACTAACAGTACAATATGCTACTTCTGGAAAAAAAAAAAAAGTAAAGAAGACAAATCCCTTTTACAATAGTACCAAAAAGAATAAAATACTTAGTAGTAAAGGAGGTGAAAGATGTGTACACTGAAAACTGTTAAGACATTGACAAAAGATATTGAAGAAGACACACATGTTCATGGATCCAAAGAGTTAATATTGTTAAATTTTCCATAGTCTAATCTAGAGATTATTGCAATTCCTATTAAAATTCTAAAGATACTTTTCACAGAAATAGATTAAAAAATACTAAAATTCATTTGGAACCACAAATGACCCTGAACAGACAAAGCAATCTTGATTAAAATAAATAAATAAATAAATAAAATAAAGAGAGATGAAGGCATTATACTTCCTGATTTCAAACTATTACAAAACTATTGCAATCAAACAATACAATGGTTGCATAAAAACAGACACATAGAACAACATAGACCAACGTAACAGAACAGAATAGAAAGCCAAATACACCCATGCATATATGGTCAACTAATCTTTAGTAAAAGAGCCATAAATAGTCAACAGGGAAATGATAGTCTGTTCAATAAATGGTGTTGGAAAAATTGGTTATTCATGTACAAAAGAGTGAAAATGGACCTAAGTTACACCACTCGCAAATATTTACTCGAAATGGATTAAGGTCTTAACCAGAAACCATAAAATATCTGGAAAAGAAACATTGGGAAAAGATATTTGACATTTGTCTTAGCAATGATTTTTTTTTTTTTTTTTTTTGGATATGACACCAAAAGCACATGCAACAAAAGCAAAAATTAGCGAGTGAGACTACATGAAACCAATAAGACTCTACACAGCAAAGGAAACAATCGACAAAATTAAGAGGAAACCTATGAAATGGGGTAAAATATTGGCAAACCATATCACCTGAGAAAGGATTAATGTGCAAAGTGTATAAGAAGCTTATACAACAGCATAGCAAAAATAAAAAATAAAAAAAATCAGGTTACGAAATGGGCGAAGGACCTGGATAGATAGTTTTCCAAAGAAAACATACAAGTAGCTAACAAGTACATGAAAAGGTGCTCAACATCACTAATCATCTAACCACAATGCAGTCACCTCACACCTGTGACCAGTATCTCAAAGACAAATAATAGCAATTACCAGTGAGGCTGTGCAGAAAAAGGGGACCATTGTGCTCTGTTAGTGGGAATGTAAATTTGTAGAGCCATTAAGAAAACAGGGTGGGAGTTCCTCAAAAACTAAAAATAGAACTACCATATGATCCAGCAATCCACTTCTGAGTGCACATCCAAAGGCAATGAAATCACCAAATAGAAGAGATATCTATAGCCACATGTTTACTGCAACTTTTTACAAAAGCTAAGATGTGGAAACAACCTAAATATCTGTCAACAGATGAATGAATAAAGAAAATGCCATGTATATGTATGATGGACTATTTTTCAGCCATAAAAACAAACAAACAAACAAACAACAAACAAACAAACAAAAAAGGAATTCTGTAAGATTCTACAGTATGGATGAACTTTGAGGACATTATGCTAGGTGAAAGAAACCTGGCACAAAAAGACAAAGACTATCTGGTTCTATACTATGCTATGCTATGCTATGCTATGCTATGCTATACTATACTATACTATACTATACTATACTATACTATACTATACTATACTATACTATGCTATACGGGACTTAGAGCAGTCAAAATCAGGAAGTCAGAAAGTATAGTGGTGGTGGCCAGTGGTGGGGGAAAGGGGACATGGGAGTTATTGCATTGTGTGATAGTCATAGAGTTTCAGTTTTACAAGATGAAAAGAGTTATGGGGATGGATGGTGGTGATGGTCACACAACAATGTGAATGTACTTAATACCACTAAATTGTACACTTAAAAATGGCTAAGGTGGTAAATGTTATGTTACGTGTATTTTATCTCAATAAAGAAACAAAAGCCAGTTAATTTCTCCATGATTTGTAAAATCATTAAAATGGTAAAAAAAAAAAATTATGTTTATGTTAGAGTTGATATGAGAATGAAAAGAATTATATTTGCAAGGTAAAAGCAAAGTGCCTGACACATTATAAATAATAAATTATGGCCACTATACTTATTGACAGTTACGTTTATGATTGTCTTCACCTTACAATAACAGAAACAATTTTACTTTGAACAATAGGGCAAAAATGGTGAAACTTACACTGATATTCTTTTAGTAAATATCTAGGAACTACATTATATCTCACATGTAGAAATTAGTTCCTAACATGATTTCACATTTATTATCTGATCCTCTGTGCCTGTAGTTTAAGGCACAGAAATGACAGTATTATTTAAATTTTAAGAATGTAAAACCAAACACCAAGAGATTAAAAATAAGTGAGAAGTGTAGCACCCACTTTTGGATCCCCAGTTTTATTTCATTGTTTCATGTAATCTTTATGACTTCATGTAATAATTCATGTAATAATTATAGATTATACCATTATACGTGGTTATAAATTACAGATATTACCATTACATTAAATTTTCCCCATCTAGGGGCGCCTGGGTGGCGCAGTCGGTTAAGCGTCCGACTTCAGCCAGGTCACGATCTCGCGGTCCGTGAGTTCGAGCCCCGCGTCGGGCTCTGGGCTGATGGCTCAGAGCCTGGAGCCTGTTTCCGATTCTGTGTCTCCCTCTCTCTCTGCCCCTCCCCCATTCATGCTCCGTCTCTCTCTGTCCCAAAAATAGATAAACGTTGAAAAAAAAAAAAAAATTTAAAAAAAAAAAAAAAAATTTTCCCCATCTAATGTATATAACCATCAATGCAAAATTTTAGTCATAATTTTAGTCATAATCATAGAAAAGTAAACCAAGTGCTAGGAGTATTTTCTTTTATATTATACATTTAGAGAAATGTACAAGTGATGATATTTAATGCTTAATATAAAAGCTTTCAGGAAAAATGTCAAGGTTTTACTTTTACTTAACTTTATTTTATTCTGTGCTTTCATATTTTTAAGTCATAAATTTGAATTAGTCAAAACAAATGCAAACTTAAGACTTCGAATATAAAATAATTTCAAACCCAAATATATTGTGTTTTATGAGTTTTTAGAAAAAAAGCAAATTGCGAAGATTTTAATTTTTTTTTTTTGAGTCTTAAAGATCACTTAACTACAGCTATTTTCTAACCTGTGGTTGTACCTGTGTACATGAATTGATCACGATTACTAAATAGATCATTATAAATATAACATATTGCATTGAGTTCCAGCTTTAATGAAGTGAAGACTGAAGACGTATAGCTTCATGTCTTACTAATAAAGATATATCAGGAAATATAAACTCAGGGAGCTGGTAATAACTCTAAATTAATTTATCTCATCAGATTTTCCTAACAAATGTAAGCTATGGCAAAAGAAAAGATCACACACAAACACACATGCACACACTTAACACTTTTAACCTAAGTCCTAGTAATTAAAGTTTGCAAAGAAATTAACTGTATTTCATATGCTTTTTCCTTTTTTTTTATATAGTCTAAAAGGAAAGAGAGAGAGAGTGAGAGAGTTTTATACAACTTAATGTGCAAAGCATCTCAGTAATAATTATGGTCAAAGTTCGAATGACATATGAGTATGTTATATAAATAAATACTAGAGACTTTGGGATCACACAGCTCATATTTTGCTCATTCAATCCCAGTTGTACAAGTACATAATAATAAAAATGTTTAAAAACTAATACTGATAATATATTAATGAAATATTAATCACAGTACATAGAAAAAATCTTTAAAACTACTTATTTAATTGAGGTCATACAACCTCCATGGTTAAAATACAGCTGCTTTTCTTAGAAGCATTGTAAAAACACAAGCTGTTGATTATATTTTACCATACTTCAAGCTATTAAAATTAATTCCATTTTAATTGTTAATGAGAACAGTCAACCATTATCTTTGAGGCAATGCAGATATGAATGTTGTATTTATAGATATGAAAATAAATATTGGTAATGGGAAACAATTTGTTGAATCTTTTTCCATATTCCTACCTGTACAGGTTTAGACATTGTATTTCTACTACTCTATGAAAGTTGAATTTTTAGAATACACATCATTTTAACCTGATGAATTTTTATATAGTGTCTGATTAGCACTTAGGATCATGGAATGATTGGTTTCATATTTCACTTGCATATGAAAAATATTACTATCATATTTCTACATTGATGTGTGTTTGTTACATATGGTCATGCAAATAAGGGCAATAAATACACTCTCATTGACTCATAACAGAATATATAATATTTTCACTTAAGTGTTTTTAATGAGGCAGATACTATATTAAACAAACATTTTTTTTTAATTTTTTTTTTTTTAATGTTTATTTATTTTTGAGAGACAGAGAGACAGAGTGTGAGCGGGGGAGGGGCAGAGAGAGAGGGAGACACAGAATCGGAAACAGGCTCCAGGCTCTGAGCCATCAGCCCAGAGCCTGACGCGGGGCTCGAACTCACGGACCGCGAGATCGTGACCTGGCTGAAGTCGGACGCTTAACCGACTGCGCCACCCAGGCGCCCCTAAACAAACATTTTTAAGAGTCTCTGTAATTTCCCTTTAGTAATTTACATGCAGAACAGGTTATTAAGGTTTGGGGTGTTGACTGGCTCAAACTCCCCCATATGGTATCTTCCCTAATTGTGAGCATTTTATTGTCCCTTTGTGATACAGTCTCCCTTTCATAAAATTGAATAATTATAATTTTTATAGGATAAAATAAGTCAACATATTCTCTTGGTCATTTTTCTTCACTGGCAAAAACAATACTTTTAACCAGGTGAGAAGAAAATTACTTATTAAGTACAGATAGAACATTGAGTCTGAGTTTCCAGAAATGACACCCAAAATGAAAAGGTGGGAGGAGATTGCTAAAGGCAACGAATGCCCTGCACCTTAGCTGTTGCACTTGTTTATAAGTTTTAGAAAAAAAAGTGGTCTCGGTGTTACTGATTGAAGTTACACAAATCAGGTCTGTGATGTACTGGAACTGTGCTTTGTACATATTACCCCCACAATAAATGGCATCTATTAATATTTTTATTATCAAATAATTACATCCTATGTGCTCCAGCTGTAAATTTTTGCAGCTAACATATTTCAAAACTGAACTCTTAAAATCTCTTTCTATCCACTTTCCTTTTATTCAACATGAGATGCTGAGTTCCGTGTTTTTCTGTTTTTTGATATATACCTAGACTGATTTTTTGTTAATTTATTGAGATAGAATTGAAGTAAAAATTAACTACAAATATTTAAACTGTACAATCTGATCATATTTGGCGTATCTGTATACCTCTAACACTATTATCACAAACAAGATAAGGAACATTTCGATTATCCACAAAAGAGATCCCTCATGCTTCCTAGAAATCCTCCTTCCCCACCCCCCACCCCCATCCCCTTGCCTGGGCAACCATTGACTTGAATTCTATCATTGCGATTAAGTTTGCATGATCTCAGTTCGACTATAAAAGGAAACACAGAATATACTCTTTGGCCTGACTTATTTCACTGAGGATAATGATTTTGCAATTGATCCATGTTGTGCCTATCAATAGTTCATTTTTTTAATTGCTAAGAAGCATTCTATTTTATGAATACACCATAGTTTTGCTTATCCATTTATCTGTTGATGGGCATTTGGGTTCTTTACAGTTTTTGGATATTACAGAAAATGCTGATATGAACATTCATGTACAATTCTTTTTGTGAATATATGTTTTAACTTCTTTTGGATAAATAACTAAGAGTGAACTGACTGGATTTTATGATATGTTTACCCTAAAAAGACTGCCAAACTGCTTCTGCAAACTGGTTGTGCCATTTTACATTCCCATCAGCAGTAAAGATGAATTCTAGGTTCTTCATATCCTTGCCAACACTGATATCATATCGTCAGACTTTTCCATTTTTGCAACTCTAATGAGTGTATAAAGGTTGCACCTAATGGTATTAATTTTTATTTCCATGATGATTATTATAGGTTAGCAATTTTTCATGTGTTTTCTATTTTGGGAAGTTCTTTCAAATTTTCTGCCCATATAGCATTTGTTTATTTGCCTTCTTATTATTGAAATGTAAGAAGTTTTCATATATCTTGTACACAAGATATATAAATGTCTTCTCCCAGTTTATCATTTGCATTTTGGATTTCTTAACAATGTCTTTGAAACTGAAAACTGTCCAATTTTGATGAATTCTAACTTATCATTTTCTATGTTGCATACATTTGTGATTAAAAAAAAAAAAACACTTTTCCCCAGATGGTAAATATTTTGTCAATTATCTCATTGCAGTTTCTTTTGCTTTTCATTTTACACTTATATCCATCATCCATTTGGAGTTAATTTTGTATTTGATGTGAAGAAAAATTTTATGTTTTGTGTTTTCCATACATGGATATATTCAATCCAACCCAATCTCCTAAAAAAGATTTCAACACTGAATTTCCTTAGCACATTTGTTAAAAGTTAACTGGCCATATATCTGGGTATCTACCTTTGTAATCATTCCATTCCATTGATCTATATGTGAAGCTTTTTTTTGCAACCAAAAATATTATGCTTTTATTATTAATAAATGCTTTTATTAATAGTACTTTATAGTTAGTCTTAAAATGAGACAGGTGAAATCCATCGACTTTGTTTTAAAAAATTTGTTTCGACTATTCTAGATCTTTTGCTTTTCTATTTTTAGAAATAGTCACCAAATTTTAGAAGCAACTTGTCAATTAGCATAAAAATGCCTACTGGAATTTGGATTGAGATCATGATCACATTGAATATATAGATCAGTTTGGAAAGAAATGACATCTTGACATGTTGAGTTCTACAATCTTTACATATGACACTTTTCTCTATTTAAGTGTTCTTTAAGATTTTCCAGTAATGTTTTATAATGTTCAAAATAGCTTTCTTTAATTACATTTATTCTCAGATATTTGGGAGGGTGACCTTATCATAAATTGAACTGATAATATCACTAACATATAGAAGTATCAGTTTTTTCCTCTTTGTCTGGAAGAATATAATTTAATTTTTACATTATTTTATTTTTATCTTGCTAAATTAGTTATGATAGTTACTATGAAGATTCACGTTTTTATATAAATTATCATATCATCTGTAAAGACCCTATTCCCAAATAAATTAACATTCTGAGACACTGGAGGTTAATACTTCAATGTATGAATTTGGGGGTAACATAATTCAACCCATAACTTAAACTTAGTACTACTTGAAGTCTAGTTATTCTAAGAAATTAATATTAAATCTGTTACTGAATTAGGATCAATGCTTTTCCAGATGAAATTACATATTATATAATGTTCAATAAAACACACTTAACTCACCCAAAAGAACTATAATACTTGCATATGTTCACTTCTTTCTGAGTTTTCTTAAGTTCTTTAGCTTCTGGAAACTTAATCAGGACCAGTGAAAACTGGAGAATGATATATTTTTAAAATTTAGTTTATATGGAATAATTTTATGCTTTGATAGGCCTAAGGCATTTGATGTTTTTTTATTCAGAAACCCAATATTAACCAATCAAAAACCTTGACTAATGAGATTATAAAGCATTCCTTCTCAGTTTCTGACATAAATTGTCTCTCTGAATTTGTGGATCTCTATTATCTGGTAAAGCCCTCTAAGGGGAGAGAGCCTGAGGATAAAGCAAATAATAACACTTATTTTTGGGGCTGTATGTTATTTAATATATCAAATTATTTCTCTAAGGGAATACAGTTGGCATTAATACACCATTAAGGTTTCAAATTTCATATCAGTAAATTTTGTGACTAGAATGCTCTTTCTTCTTGAACATATTCCTATCAGAGATCATGGTTTTCACATCTAACCTTCTAATTTAGTGAAGATGAGGTTTTACTGGAGTAGAGTGTGTCCTTAATCCATTTTGACTGGTGTCCTTATAACAACAGGAATTTGGAGACTCACCCACAGTGAGAATACTATCTGAAGATTGGAGATATGCAGCCACTATTAAAAGAACTGGGAGAGAGGCTTGGAACAGACTCTTCCATAGTGACTTCAGAGGCAGTACATCCCTGCCTACACCTTGATTTAGGATTTGGGGTTCCTAGAACAGTGAGAGAATACAATTTTGTTGTTTAAGCTACTTGGTTTGTGGTATTTTGTTGCAGCAGCCCTAATAAAATAATAATACAATGCTCAAACATTAATTTTTAATTAAAACGTTGTGCAAGGAAGGTAAACATATCTCATTTGTTATCTAAAAATCTCCCTATTTCCGTCACTTCATTGTTAAGTTGGATAAATATGAATTAAATGTCCAAATTCATTTGTTTGTCTCAGCCATCATCTCCCTTGAATGTAGTTTTGCAGATCAGAAGTATAAACCATTATAAAAAAAAAAAAAAAAGAGGTTAGAGTGGGAGAGAGCCAAAGCATAAGAGACTGTTAAAAACTGAGAACAAACTGAGGGTTGATGGGGGGTGGGGGGGTGGGGTGGGTGATGGGTATTGAGGAGGGCACCTTTTGGGATGAGCACCGGGTGTTGGATGGAAACCAATTTGACAATAAATTTCATATATTAAAAAAAAAAAAGAAGAAGTATAAACCATTATAAGCCCGTTCCTTTCTCATAGCCTATTTTCTTCCCTTTTCAACTCTCCATTTTTTTTGTGATTGGCTCACGCCTTTGAAGTTCTAGACATTTTTTTCAGAACCTTGATTTAGTCTCTTGGTGCTTTGATGATTCTTGTTTTGCAATCTTCTCTGTTGCTTTATTCTAGATTTTTTTTAATGTTTATTTATTATTTTTGAGAGAGAGACACACACACAGAGCGTGAGTGAGGGACGGGCAGATACAGCAGGAGTCCCAGAATCTGAGGCAGGCTCCAGGCCCCAAGCTGTCAGCACAGAGTCCTACGTGGGGCTCAAACCCACAAACCTTGAGATCATGATCTGAACCAAAGTTGGATGCTTAACCAACTGAGCCCTGCTTCATTCTAGAATTCTAATTTGATATATATCACCCTTGCTGGATTCGTTTTCTGGGTTTTCAATTTTCTCTCATGGTTTCCATGACCTTTCCTGTCTCTTCTATATTCCATGAAATTCGCACACTTTGACTCCTACAACATCAATTCGGCCTGCAGAGTCATCTCCATTTTTTCATTCATTGCTAATTGCTTCAACAAATACACACTTGAACATGTGCCTGTGCCTGTAAACACACACACATTCAAGGAATCCATCTTCTTAGTGGCACCTTTATAATACATACGTATTTTTTTCCAATATGCCTGAATATAACAATGAGGGTTTTCAATTCTCTCTAACATTTCTTTTTTGCCTATGATTATTTGTTTTCTCTAGGTAAAATAATCTATTTTTCATCTTGACCTTTTCCTTTTATGCAGTTTATGGTATTCAAATGTTTTCTATTTATATATAAAAGAATAAATAGAATGGTTAACTTAAATAATTGAGGTGGCTGTTCCCTGTAGTTTTAAAATTCTTTAAGCCCAAGAACTTATTCTGAACGTGGAGCCTTGTAGAATACCCTGGTTAAGTTGTCAGCTTATTTATACTGGCAGGATTTTTTGTTTTGTTTTGTTTTGTTTTGTTTTGTTTTGTTTTGTTTTGTTTTGATGGGTATAGGATAAGGCAGGCATCTGGATTCCAACCAGATGTTGCTGTAAGGATTCATGTTGTGTGTGAAGCATTTGCTTCCTAGAGGTATTAATATTTGCCTTTTCTATTTTAGAATTATCAATCCAGGGTGGATGCTTAGAATCCTCTCCTTTGTCACTCTTGTCTATTGGGTTCCAACTGATCATAAAGTCCATTCTTCACCTATTGGCCAAACAGTTTATAAAGGTTAATAATTTTATTCTGATATAAATGTTACTATATGGAAAATGGTTTTAAACAAATCCAAGTCTAATAGATGGAGAGTGAAAGGTAAAGCATTCCGGGTAGGATATCTGTTGATATGAAGATCTCACTTTCTCTCTCTCTGTCCCCACCACCGACACGGTTGCTTGTTGGGGCAACAGTGCAGAAGACTCTGTGTATAAGGTGACTATACAGACACAGCAGCAGCAGAAGATGCTTATCTATGTGTGACCTCTGCATTTACCTTGGGCTTTCTACTGGACATACACCTGTGTTTATGATTCCACACAGCTGTGGTTCTGCCAGATTTGAGAGAAATCTGAATTCAGCGTTTTTCTATTCATGAGGTTTCCATCGTTACTATGGGAGAACTTATACTAATGATTTTTGTGTTTCTAAACAGGAATAACATTTTAAACCATGGGAATTACAGGTCCTTGAACTAAAGTCACTCTTGTAAAATCACATGCCAGCCATGATCCTCACCTTTCAATCACTTTTTGGAATGTTCTCTACCTTTCAGCACTCAGAAATCAGGTTTTCTCTATACTGTCTCCCTGCCTACAGCTTCCCTAGGGGGTAATTAAATTTATATATTAATATTGCTAAATAACATTTAAATGACTAAAATTCATGGTTATTTGGGAAAGAGAAACTTGAACCAATGGGAAAAAGCAAGAGTTAGCACCAGTCTGCAACATAAACCAGGTTGCATGCATAAGATAATCCGTGCAGCTAAGACATCATTTTTTAAAGTTTGTTTATTTATTTTGAGAGAGGTAGCTCACATGAACGGGGGAGGGGCAGAGAAAGAGGGAGAGAGAGAATCCCAGCAGATTCTGTGCTGTCAGTGCAGAGGCTGCTCGATCTCATGAAATGTGAGATCATGACCTAAGCCAGACTCAAGAGTTGGACACTTAACTCACTGAACCACCCAGGCACCCCTAACACACCATTTTTATTTGTGTTAATGCCATTTCATTTAGGTGTACAGAGCCACCCTAAACAGTTTGCTTCTATATTTACTTTTATAATTAAAAACAAATATTAAAGCAGTTACATCTATGTTTTAAATGTTTACTTGAACATCTTGTCATGTTTTGCAATGTACATCCCAACCTCTTAATTTACTTCTTCATTAAATTCATTTGTTCTCTCAATGAGTAGTCAATCTAAGCGCAAAGATTTATGCAACTAACACGTACCAAGATCCTTTCAAAATGCTTACCTACAGATTTATCCCCAAGTGTCTATGTTTATTGCTAGTTTCTGAATTATATATCTTTATCTAAGAAGAATGCTCCCATTAGGGCACATCAAATTTTCAAGTGTATTAATAGAAAACAAAAGGCTATGATTTACCCACACCAAGTTTACTTCTCTTAATATCAAGTAGCTGTAACTTTTGAATAATCTTCAATCACTGGAGGTAATATTTGTTGACAAATAACTGCAAATATTTGAGAAAACAAAATAATTGAAATTCTCAGAGTTCATAATTTTCTTGATTAACATGGTTCTCATTTTCTGGGTACAATTAACTTTTCTACATGTAAGATACACATATTTCAATGCACAAAGAAAAAGCAGATAGCAAGTTACTCAATAAAATTTGCCTTGTAGTTGAGCAATGAGGACACAATGTACCTCATGTTGATACAGTTAGTCATTTTGCTTTTCATGTGGCACCTGGATCTTCATCTGTTTTATTCCATTTTTATTTTTGGGAACAAACTATAACCGTGAGTACACTTTCAATACTAGCTGCCACAGAGTTGTAGAATTTTAAAGCTGGAAGAAACCTAAGAGATTAGCTCATTTAGCACATTAGGAATTTCTAGCTGCGATTTTGGAGGGCCCAAAGTAAAGTAGCTCCACAAAGGAAAAATATGTAATATACAAAGATTTGTGGTTTTCCCGAAAATGTGTTAGCACAGAACTTACATCCTAAAATGTGTATTCCTAACAAGAACATTTATAGGTCCTGAAGCCCCCCACCCACCCCGCCCCCTCCGTGTTGCTCCTGAGTTTCCAGCCACCTCTCCTAACAGATCCACGTCCGTTACCATCACTGCTGCTCTGGAGCCCTCTGACCACTCTTCTGAAAACAATCCTCTGGAACTTAATGCTGGGTCCCTTTGTGTGGGAGCATAAATATAGCACTAGTCCTGTGCTCGCACAGAGTTGCTCTCTTCAGTAGCAGGGGTAGCCGCAGCCAGCCTTAAGTGGAAACTCGGAAAGTGTAGCGCAGGTATTCCATTTGGGTAGATATTTCCAGAAACGGAATTTGGAATCATATATTTTTACATGCTTTCGTGCTCAGAAATGATATCAATCAAACCGTTGCTGCTGTGCAACCACGGTGCTAAGTAGACTTTAGGATTTAACAGTTAGTTCTAAGAAGAGTTAATGGATAGATCAGATAAGCGGTTTGTAAGGGGACTGAAAAAACCAGACTCATTTTCCTTGTCTCTTATCAAATTGTGCGCTAGGCAGCTCAGGGCCATTTCTTAGCATCAGACCAATTGAATTTTAAAGCTAAGCTTATGATATTCTCTAACTCAAAAATCAAACTGCAGATGACACTTTTTTGAATGCTTGGTCCCTTCCAGTGTAGGATGAATATATTTCCAAATAATTAAGGCTGTTAATGAAGGATTAAAATAAAGAACTGGACTTTTGCACATTTGCACAGAGTCTGTTCACCTCATGACACGGAGTTATCTGAACTTTTAAAAACTCCTAGAAATTGCTGAGAACTGTGCCCAGTTTGCTACCTACATAAATGGTATCATGCCGTGATAATGACCGATCTTCAGGAAGAATTTTCAATCGCTTGTAACCAATGAAAGGGAAACTTCCAGAATTCCATTAATCAGAGGATATTTCTCCTTCTGCCTTACATTTTGCCCTTAGATTACAAATTCAGGGAGACATAATCATCTCATTCTGAAGTGGCATACTCTCTTGCCTGGAAAATTAAAATAATTCAGCCTTGAGATGGATTAATTGTGTAGTCTTTGTTTATTCTTTAATACATATCAATGGAATTTGTTTGTTGGCATAATTAAAATAAATTGGTAAATATCAGTCTGACTTTGTAAATTTTTTGCAACTTAAATAGGCAGATGATATCTATGCCCATGAAACTTAGGATAATTCAAATCACAAGTGGAATAAAAAGGGACATACAGTAGATTGATTATTTACTATCACATAATCTTACACAGGCTCCAGCTCTCACCTTACTCTGTCAATTCCTCAAGAAATAGCCCTGATATTTCAAAGTCTTTTTCTAGTTCAACATAATCACACACCTAAACCAATAAATAACAAAAAAAATTACACATTTATTTTTGTTTAATTTTCATTTATTTGTTAGCATTTGTTCTATGTTAGTTACTTCTTGGTGATGCTTTTGTTACAGTAATTCACAGAGTTTGGTGGCTTCTGATAGGGTTGTGATCTTTTGTGAATGAGTACATTTAAGATTCAAAGCAAATTTGAACTTTAGGAACAGTGATCATCTTCGGAAAACATCCCCATATACATTGATTATTACCCTAAATATTTTTAAATTTTATTTATTTATTTTGAAAGAGAGAGGGGTGGGGGAGAGGCAGAGAGAGACAGAGAGAGAATTCCAAGTAGGCTCAACACTGTCAGCACAGAGCCCGTCAAGAGCTTGAACCAAGAGATCATGATCTGAGCTGAAATCAAGAGTCAGACACCTAACTGACTGAGCCACCCAGGTGCCCCTGCCCTAAATCTTAACTTTAGTCTAATGAATGCCATGAGGCAAGACTCTTGTTTTTATAATTTGTTTTTCCTCAAAAGTCAATCAGGTGTGGCTATATAATTTATACTTAAATTATTTATACTACATAAAATTTTAAATTCTATTTCTTAGTGACACTAACATTATTCCAAGTGCTCAATAGCTACATGTGTAGCTCTGTGGTTACCTACTTAGCACAGAATATCTCCACACACTGCAGAAATTTCTATTGCTAGAACAGCTCTAATGGAGATTTTCTACTATAGGCATTTTGATAATCAGTGATCAACAGTGGCATGATGCAACTTATTTTGTATATTATTATTAAAAATATAACCTAATTGAAATTTATTTCTCACTTTATGTGTATATATTTCTCTTTAGCTCCTGGTTACCATTGGTTATGTTTTATTCTTAATAACACCCTTCCTATGATTGCCTATGATGTTAACCTCTGTATCAATGACAACATTCAGTGCAAGTCTTCCCTATTATTTCTTAGTCACTCATTTCTTACAGAGAAAATATAAAGCCTAGGGTACTACTGAGTTTGGCAGAATGAACTTTCTGTGAAGAAGATGAGATGATTTCTTTTAACAAATTAAATGATAAGGGCATTAACACGGGTTCTTAGTCTCTATTTTCAAGCAAAAGCAAATCAAAATGTCACTTAAGTTTGAAGTGGGTATATTTTTGTTTCCTACTCTGATTTTCTCTATAAATCTTTTTTTATTCACTTGCATTTTTCATTTACTTAATTCAGAAATGACAGAAGTAAAGCATATGTTGCTAATTTTGGTTTTGCATTTCAGGATATCCGATTTTCACTAACATTTTAAGATATTTAGAGGTAGCAATAGTGGTTCATTTTATAAATAAATCCTTATTAAGTGGTACAATGAGCCAGCCACTCTTCTGAACAATAAAAACAACAACAAAACTGAAGGAAAAGGTGATGCAACCATCCGAAGAAGGAATATTCTAAGCAGTGGAAAGTCTTAGTCTCAACACCTTGAGTAGGAACAAGCCTAGTGATCTGAAAGAACAATAAAGCCAGTGTAACCAGAGCAGTGAGTGGGTAAACACAGAGCAGAAGATGAGTCTGGGATCACAGTGGCCTAACTCATGTAGAAGACTGATGGGCTAAATGTTGCCACTGACATTTTCTAGCAGAGGATTTGTAAGAACTGGCTTATTTTATAAATGGGTTTTCCAATACTTTGTGGAGAAAAGACAGCTTGAAAAGGGATGGAGGCATAAAAAAAAAGACCCATGTGTTTTTTCAGATAAGGTCTATTAGTAGCTTGACCTGAAAACTCATGATAAAGACATTGAGAAGGAGACAGATTCTGGACACACTTTGAAAATGGAATCATCAGAATTTTCTCATGAATAGGAAGTTCAAAGTGAGAGAAGACAAAGGTAAAAAGTATTGCTCTAAGTATTGATTGGAACAACTATATTGATGGACCAAGCATTTAATAAAATGGGAAAGAATAAGCAGAGTAGCGGTCTCCAAACCCTCCCCACCCCTTAACGAGAGACTGAATCAGAAGTAGATAGAGTGTCATCAATAGAAAAATGCATAAGAAACATGTGGGGTGTGTGTATGTGTATACTTGTACATATACACATGGCACACACAGTGGAATATTACTCAGTCATAAAAAGGATGATATTGTGCCACTTGCAACAACATGGATGGACCTAGATAGTATTATGCTAAATGAAATAAGTCAGACAGAGAAAGGCAAATACCACATGATTCCACTCATATATGGAATCTAAAAACAAAATAAATAAACAAAAAAGCAATATAGAATCAGACCTATAAATACAGAGAAAAAACTGATGGTTGCCAGTGGGGTACGGATGGGCAATAAGCCAAGTGAGTGAAGGGGTGTGGGAGATACAGACTTCCAGTTAAGGAATGAAAAATTCACAGGAACAAAAGGGACAACATAGAAATATGGGCGGTGATACTGTAATAGTGTTGTATGGTGACAGATAGTAGCTACACTTGTGGTGAGCATAGCATAATGTATAGAGAAGTTGAATCACTATGTTGTTCACTTGAAATGAAGTCACATTGTGTCACCTGTACTCAAAAAAAATTAAATAAAAATAAAAATAATATACTATTTTTCTAAAACAAAAAGCAAAAAAATAAATTAGAAGTAAGCTTGCCAATTTCATCAGCTAGAAGGCGTTTAATACTATGGGATTAGGTGGGATCACCAAAAGAGAAAATAGTCTTTTATTTATTTTTTTTTAATGCTTATTTATTTTTGAGAGAGAGTAAGCAGAGGAGGAGCAGAAAGAAAGGGAGACAAAGAATCCCAAGCAGGCTCAAGCAGGGTTTGAACTCATGAACCATGAAATAATGGCCTGAGTCAAAATCAAGAGTCAGAAGATTAAGGGACTGAGTTGACCAGGTGACCCAAGAGAAAATATAAAGAAAAATGTCTCCCAAATAGAATCTGAGACCTTAGGTATGAGGAAGAACTAGTAAAGGAGGCTGAGAAGACATGAAGGAGGAGAGACAGTGGAAACCTGGAAACTGGAGAAAATATTTCAAGGAAGAAAGAATAAATAAATTGAGCCAAAGAGTTGGGGCGCCTGGGTGGCTCAGTCGGTTAAGCCTCCGACTTCACCCGGGTCACGATCTCGCGGTCCGTGAGTTCGAGCCCCGCGTCAGGTTCTGGGCTGATGGCTCAGAGCCTGGAGCCTGCTTCCGATTCTGTGTCTCCCTCTTTCCCTGCCCTTCCACCATTCATGCTCTGTCTCTCTCTGTCTCAAAAATAAATAAACGTTAAAAAAAATTAAAAAAAAAAAAATTGAGCCAAAGAGTTGCTGAACTGTCCAGTAAGATGATATTGGATTTATCAGCTGCTATAGGAAGTGTTGATAAAAGGATGAGAACAAAAGGCTGCTCAAAGAACAAATGATGGAAGAGATAGATTGCTAGAAAGCAACGGAATTATTACTATTTTTTTAATGGGAGAAATAATATCATGTTAGTATGCTCTTAGGAATGAGAAGTGAGCCAGTAGAAAGAAACATTGATAATGCAGGAAAGAGATGTGAGAGTGGAGAAGTTGATTTAAAAAAAAATGTGGGGGGGGGGGTGGATCTGGCTTCAGAGACAAAAAAGGAGAGTCAATCTACTATAACAGGAAGACAAAAATAACATGGTGCACTTGTTGGTAGATGGGCCCATGTGACAGGAATGCCTAGAACCTCTCTTCCAGATACTTCTCTCTTCTGAGACATATAGAAAACTAAACCTTTGGCTGAGACTCAACAGATCTTATTGAAGTTATGAGGAGCAAGGAAAAACATAGGGATGTATTTTTCTAGAAAAGAAGGAAATGAAATTGCTAAGCAGCAGTAGATGTCCATGTGAGAGTGAAGATCATTATACTCATAATATGATTGAAAATTACTACTAAGAATATTTTTCCCTCCAACATTTCAGCTGTAGGAATTCAGGCTTTGATTAGCTAAATAATTGGATTTAAATATTTTTGTTGTTGTTGTTTTTGTTTTCCTGTTTTAAAGTTTATTTCTTTTGAGAGAGAGAGAAACAGTGAGGGAGGGGAAGAGAGAAAAGGGGCACAGAAGATCTGAAGTGGTCTCTATGCTGACAGCAGAGAGCAGAGATGTGGGGCTCCAAACTCAGGAGCCTTGAGATCATGACCTGTCACACGCTTAACCGACTGAGTCGCCTAGGCGTTCGGGTTCATGTTTTTGTTTGTTTGCTTGTTTGTTTGTTTGTTTTTATGTTAAAAGTGAGAGGGCAATGGAGTTAGAGTGTATCTGGAAAGTGGTTATCAAATTGAAGCCAAATAAGAAGGCGGGGTGGGGGTGGGGTGCCTGGGTTGTTCAATGGGTTAAGCTTCGATTTCAGCGCAGGTCATGATCTCTCAGTTCATGGGTTTGAGTCCCACCACAGGCTCTCTGCTGACAGCTCAGAGCCTGGAGCCTGCTTCAGATTCTATGTCTCACCCTTTCCCTGCCCCTCCCCTGCTTGTGTTCTCTCTCTTTCTCTCTTGAAAATAAATAAATTTTAAAAAATAAAATAAAATTTAAATAAGAAGGGAAGTGAGGACATGAAGTTTGTTGGACAGCAAAGGAGAAAATGGATTGCACATGGTGATGGTGTTTAATGATTGGTAAAGACAGAGTAAGAGGGAGCAGATGAGAAAGGGAGGGAATTGGCACTAGACTGAGATGCTTGATGCACATTAGAAGGGGAACATCGCTGTTCGGCCATAGCAGCCAGAACGCGTCCGACCGCGTCTTCTCTGGGAAGGGGAACATCGGTTTGGGGGTTCAAGACTCTCTTGCAGGAATAAATGGTTGGGGCAGCCCAGAAAATGGCATTGGAGGGTGAAAGCATAAGGAATTGGTATCCAGGTGTGGGAAGATGGGTATTGTGCATAATAATATTAAAGAGCACTGTGAGAGGAGTAGGGCTGGAGCCAATGATAATGAACTGGGGTAAAATATGCAAGACCTGAGGAATCTGACCAACAGCCAGCCTATGTGTGCAACATGAAGGACTAGCCAGCACAGGCGGATGCCATGACATCCAGAAAGGGGGCTTTTTAACTAGGAGGGGAACATGGCATTGAAGAACAGACAGGCATCTATATTGTGAATGCAAATGTGTGGATCATGGGTGTGAAAATGCACAAGAGGATATTTTAAAATCATAAAACAAGTGGTGTTTAGCAGAATGGAAGGATGTGTCTTTCCCCTTTCTTTCCTTTGCTAATCTTCTTGCCTTAACTGCTTCCATTTCTAAGAACTCATTCCACCTGCAGCGTGAAATTGTTTGGGACTAGTATATGCTCTCCCATTGCATACTTGATAGCTTGACCTTGGTCTCAGGCTACTTTCTGAACCGCCTGTGTTGTTTCTCCGTTAGCCTTTTACCCCCCAAGTAGAAGTTAAAGGCACACTTGATAGGTCTCAATATGTATGTCTTTTGTGCAGCTTCGTGGTGGGAAAGTCCATTGCTCTTAATAGTTTTACTTCCCAGGGTAGTTCTACTTTTTCTCCTTCAAATCCATTGACCCCTAATCTTTTGAGCATAAAGAGCAAAAGATAATATACTGGCTATAAATATATTCAGTCGTACCAGGCTGCTTACTTTCAGACTGAACATGCTGTTCTATTCCTACTACCTCCTATTAGGGGGGAAAAATGTGATGTAGGTCACTGTTCATTCACAACTAAATTTGAAAGATTATAAATCTTTCACAGTAAACTTTAGGGGGTTGTTTTTAAAAATCCAAACTGAAAAATACCATACTGAATTCGAGATTATTTACATATTTGAGCTGGTTTATTAAAAATAAACCAAGTGATATAATTAATCTCAGCTTAGACCCACTGAGAAACATACTTAATTTGATTAAACATTACCTATTATGAGCAGTATGGTTTGGGTCACTAGAATGGAAGCAGAGACAACTGATTAAATTCCAGTGAGTATCCTCAACTATTTTACACAACTCAATGTTTCATGTTCAGGTAACTCTATGACTCTGTTGAACCATTTCAGACACTTTCAGCTTTACCTGTCCCAGGTTTAAAGCGACCAATTTTGTGTGTGCTTTTCCCAGACTCCTCCATAGTGACCAATTCTATACTAACATGAACCAACTTCTTGTCTCAAGTTTGCAGTACACTAAGTAGTGTTGCCCTGTTGCTGCTAAGGCATGAGACACCGAGAAACACACAGGGCACCCACACATGCCTAACTCCAAGGTGTAGGGAGCTAAAACTCATGGAGACAATTATAGACAGAAAATGGTTATTTTCTTTCTTCTTTCTATTAGACATTCCTGTCCTGAGATATAATACTTTTTAAGGCTCTAGAAGACAGGCCAGGAAAATGTGCCCCTAAGGGTGCCCAGGTGGCTCAGTCGGTTAAGCATCCATTCTTGATTTGGGCTCAGTGCATGATCTTGCCATCATGATACTGAGACTCCTGTTGTGCTCTGTGCTGGGAATGGAGTCTGCTTAAGATTTTGTCTCTCCCTTTGCCCCTCCCCGGGTCGAACGCACACACACCTGCTCTCTCAAAAAAACAAAAACAAAACCAAAAAACAAAAAACAATAAACAAAACAAAACAAAAACAGAAAGAAAGAATGTGCCACTCCTTTCTTGTGCTGTAGGACGCATAATTGATGGATGGACCCAGCTACTATGCTCTGCATCTACCATTCAGGCCACACCTTCCATAGGATGCTTTCAGCCAAAGGCAGAGAACAGCAGGGATACCAAGACAGGCCCATTCCTGCAAGATGCAGGACTCCTCTGATAGATGACATTGAATCAAGGCCGAATCCTCCTGTGAAATGCATCACAATCGGAGACTCTGCCTGACCTCATTTCTTTCCTACACAGGACTGAGGCCTGCATCCTGGTCTGATGACCCTGCCACCTCTTCCAGCTCCCTCTCCTTTTCAGTCCATAGTCTTCTTCCCCAGTAAGTTTCCTGTACCTCCATTTCCATCTTGGTGTCTGCCTGACAGAGGACCTGAACAAAGTGGTACTGAGAATAGCCCAAGAACACAGACAGTAAGAAGGATCTTGGACTGGCTCACTTCCCACTCATCAGGCCAAGACAGCACTAGCCTGAATGGTAGTTGGGGCACAGATAATCCCTAGCACAAGGTGGTGACTAAATAGGTAAAAGTTCACTATCCATGATTTAGTAAAACACCTACATGGAGAAGAATATCTCAGGTGCAATGATCCAGGTATTTGAAATATATAGAAGGAATAATGCCTACAAAGACAGAGGAGTTAGCTGGTTTCTGAAAAGTTATTTTGACATCTTTCAGAGAGATAATGAGAAAATAAAAGTGATTAAGAAGCTGCTAATGGCCAAGTGTGACAGCTAGAGGGTCTCTACTAGCTTAAAAAGAAACACTCATCTCTTATAGTGGAAAAGTAGACACCACTAAAAAGAGACTAAGAATTGATACTTAGAGGTATAGAACTCCAGAGATGTCAGAGCTCTCAGCCAAGGCAGATCAGCTACACCAGGGTCAGGGTTCTGGTTGGAAAAACCCCATACACTGAAACATAAAGAAGATATGAGGGATCCTCTTGAGGATGATGATTCTTCACGTACCCATTAACTGTCAGAACCTGCAGAGCTGGTCCATCCTTTCCTGTTAAGAGATATTAGATGATCCACTGTGTTAAAAGATGCTGCAGAGGTCTTTCCTTCACAAGGCAAAAATAGATCCTCGGAAGCTGCTCTAAGCTCCTCACCTGTATGCCTGGCCAATCATCAGTGTTAGGTCACGGTATATGCCACCTGTTGACATCCTGGGCTGGATAAGTTTAGAAACAGGCCATGCACTGAAGGAATTCCAAGAATTGATTTGTAGGTATTGGTAAAAGCCAGAGGATTATCCCTGAAATTGAGTTCCAAGGATACCTGGTGAAGCAGACTGCTGAATACAAGACAAAAAGTGTAAGAATTTTCTTAAGACATGAGATAAAACACTCTGGACAGGTTCCCAGGAGATGGACTAACTGACTTCTAGGTTGGCATATAGAAGCCTGGAAAAAATGATGGCCAATGTTCAGTGGAGTGGAAATACCTGAGTTAGCTCTGAAAGATGGTCAAGAAAGGGATAAAGTGGCTAGGGAAGTAGTCACGATTAAAAGATCTATTACGCAAGGCCAGAATACCCACCAGAGGTTAATATTTCACAGAACAGCCTACAAGACATACCATTAGGAATGTACTGATGAGAGGGGCACCTGCCTCATGAAGTTCAGTGGTGGCTGTCCTCTGCTGGGCATGGCTGATGATAGGGGAGACAATTACAAAAGCACACATTGGGGCTCATTAATATCTTGTGACAGATAACCCCCAAAGAACTAAAGGCCAGATGGCAGTGCTTAACCAGAAGGAACTGGGAAGCTTCAATTAGCATAATGTCTAGCAAGACTGAAGGACAGCTGAGGAGCTTTGATCCACATGGAGTTGGGTGATAGTTAAAAGAGCATGATGTTCCTAAGCATAAAGTAGGCAACCAACATGGCTGATGTTAGACATCTGTGTAAACCAAAAAAGAAAAATTGGTGAGCAGAAGAACATGGTTGTTTTGATACAAAGTTGTGTTCCTTTATTATTTTCCAGACATAAGCCAATTTATTTGTCCAAACACCTTTGCATAAAGAATTCTTTCTACAACAGATTCCTAAAAAGGACCCCACAACATTGTGGCAAATATGTAATATAATGATTATCTCAGTCTTCCCCAAAGAGATTTATAAACCATTTATTCAGGTGACTTTTTCATTTTTTTTTAAGTTTGTTTATTTTGATAGAGAAAGAAAGAGAGAGAGCATGGGAGAGGGAATTCCAAACAGGCTTTGTGCTGTCAGTGTGGAGCCCATTGTGGGGCTCAATCCCATGGTCGTGAATCAAGTGTTGGACACTTAACTGACAGAGCCATCCAGGCACCCCTACTCAGGTAATTTTTTTTTTTTTAATTTTTTTTTTCAACGTTTATTTATTTTTGGGACAGAGAGAGACAGAGCATGAACGGGGGAGGGGCAGAGAGAGAGGGAGACACAGAATCGGAAACAGGCTCCAGGCCCTGAGCCATCAGCCCAGAGCCCGACGCGGGGCTTGAACTCACGGACCGCGAGATTGTGACCTGGCTGAAGTCGGACGCTCAACCGACTGCGCCACCCAGGCGCCCCTCAGGTAATTTTATATAGGCTTTAAGTTGGTAGTAATATCTGGAGACCCAAACATCACATCGCCCTGGCCCCCTTTTCAGAGAAGGAGTCCAGGTAATAAATAGAATCTTGGCTAAAGTACAGATCACAGTGGGCCCATTGAGTGAGGATTAAAATCCACAGGTCATTTCCCATGTCCCTGAATGTTTATTTGAATTTATATTCTCAGCAGTTGGGAACACACACACACACACACACACACACACACACACACACACACACGTTGGGTCCTTGTCCTTTTGGTGCTATTATAATGAAGAAGGATAAATGCAAACCTCTGAAACTGCCCCCCATTGAAGCCAAAATAATAAATCCAAAACTAGAGATATGTATCCCAGAGAAATGGCAAAGATTAGTATCACCATTAAAGACACAGTAAACCCTGGTGGTCGTTCCTATCATATCTGCATTTAATTCACAAGATTAACCTACACAGAGACTGAATAAATTATGGAAAATGACTGTAGATTATGGCAGACTTAACCAGTAGTATTTCTGATCACAGCTATTGTGCCTAGGGTGGTACCAGTGCTGAAGCATATTCATAAATTCTTGGGTATATACCATGCAGCCATTCATGTAGTGAATGAATTATTTCCTATTCCCATCAGAAAAGTGGATCAGAAATGGATCACCTTTACATGGGATGACAAAAATACTCATTTATAGTTTTGTCGTAGGAGTGTATAATATCTCCTGTCATCTGCCATGACATAATTCAAAATTGTTTGTACTGTCTACATATCTCCTAGAACATCACACTGTTCCATTACATTGATGGCATCATGCATTGGATAGAATGAACTGAAAGTTGCAAGTGCATTGGAGGGTTTGTCAAGATAGCTGGGTTTCAGAGGGTGCAAAATAAATGCTCTGAAAATTCAGAAGCTACATCTTCACTGAAATTTTAAGAAAGCAGTGATGGAGTGCTTGCCAGAATATCTGTCGGATGACTTCTTTCCATGGATCTTCCATGTTTCAACAATGGTTTCAGCAGCAGTAAGGATATAGAGCCACGCTTCATTTCTATACACTGTGGCTTCTGGAAATTTTTCTCTGGAATGCAACTCTTAATTGTATATTCTGATTAATTTGGCTGTTGGGTTAGGAACAAAGGCATTCATGTTGTCTCATAATACATGTAATTAAGGCTGTATCAACTGGACTTCAAATAGAGAGATGATCTCATTGCAGTATTGACCTCCACCATGCTCTCTGGTTACTAAATCCAACCAGTGAAACTAACCCTATAAACCATTAGGGTCTGTTTTCAGCTGCCCAGTGATGATCTACTCAATATCTATATTTACTTTTCCATTTGACTCAAGACATTAACCCGGGATATAGCAGGATATATAGTGATTTCACAGACTTCTCATTGAACTACAAAAAGCAGGTGATGGGCAATTCCATTATTCATGACAAACCTGACCAGTGAGTTGAATCTGGACTGAAAGGCTTCCATAACTATGCTTATATCATTGATTAATTAAAATCAGGGACAGTATTCATGCCACTTTTTCTAATTGGATGACACCCTGAGTAGAGAAAACTTTCCATTAATAACAAGTTATTTATTCCTCTAGGAATTTTCACCTAGTTGCCAAGGACAGCCGAATTCTGGAAAGACCTCCACAATCCACTCCATAAATGTATAAGTTTCTTGTAAAAAGGGATTTCTCCATTGATGTATTCAAGCATCCAGAAATTATCTCATAAATATAAGTCTGTAATATATATTTGTTGAATGGATTAATTAATTGTAAAAAAGTATTTATGATAAGTATTAGAAGGATATTGTATTATTTGAGAATGATGAAAAAAAAAAAAAACAGGCTGGCCCCAAATTTCACCCAGTTGTATAAAAAAAATTAGATCCACAGGCTTTACTTGAATGAACAGTAGAGAAAAAGAATAAAGTCCTTTGCTAATTATGCTCCATGAGTCAGGCTTTTTGCATGGACAGGTTATGATGGTCATCATAAACCTCAAACATTTACAATCTAGAACATTTAATCACTTGACTGATGACTGGAAAACAAATAAATGCCATAGCTGATAGTAACTGCAAAACTTCAATGAAGGAAAATAGCACTGAGGACTAGATTGAGGAAAATATCACTTAAAAAGAAGTATTATGACAGTTGAATGGAACATAATGGAGATAAAAAATATTTCACAAGAGTTACAGTATGAGAAACTTTCATTTCAAGAATGACAATGTTAAGAAAATGATGTTCCCATGTTAAACTGAAAAATAAAAAAATAAGATAAAATAAGATAAAATAAATAAAATAAAATAAATAAAATAAAATAAAATAAAATAAATAAAATAAAATAAAATAAAATAAAATAAAATAAAATAAAATAAAATAAAATAAAATAAAATAAAAATGACCTAATTTATATTTGAAAGGACTTAAGAAATGCAGTTTTTCCTGAACTGTTAGTTTACTACAGTCTCTAAACTTCACTGATCTGAGTCCATGTCAGGGGTCAGGAATAGCACATAATGTAGTGTTTCCCACTCTTCACAAATGGATAGTCCCATGGTAAATATTTCTTTAAGTATGATGGATTGTTTATTAGTTTGCTAGGGCTGCTATAACAAAGTACCACAACCTGGGTGACTAAAACAACTGAAAGTTATTATCTCACACCTGGACTCTAGAAGTCTGAAATCAAGGAGTTGGCAGACAGAATTGCTTCCCTCTGAGGACTTATGACGGAAGAATCTGCTGAAGGACTCTCCCCTCAGCTTGTCAATGACTGCCATCTTCCCGTGTCTTTCCCATCCTTTCCTCTCTCTCTCTCTCTCTCTCTCTCTCTCTCTCTCCATATATATATACATATATATATATATATATATATATATATATATATATATAGTTACAAAAAGGGGGAATTTGGACATAGATATATATATATATATATATATATATATATATATATATATATATATATATATTTGTCCAAATTCCCCCTTTTTGTAACAATACCAGTCAAATTGAATTAGGGCCTACCCTAAAAATCTCATCTTACTAACTGCATTTACAATAATTCTGTACCCAGATAAAGTCACATTCTGAGGCATTAGAGCTTCAACTTATGATATTTTTGAGGAACATAATTCAACCCATAACAGAGTGAATTCTGGAGTTCAAAATAAAATTCTAAATGGATATATTTGCAAGGTAGTATTTGGAAATAGAAATGTCCACTAACTTTGGAATTAATATAACCTGGTTTTGAACTAAACTTGTGAGATTCTTTTTTTAATTGAAATAGAATTGGCACACAAAGTTACACTAGTTTCAGATGTATGACATAGAGATTGGACAAGTTTATATATTATGCTACGCTCACCACAAGTGTACTACCATTTGCCATCACACAACACTATTACAAAAGCACTGATTATATTTCTTCATAAGATATTTCCAAACTGATACCACAATAATTACTCTAGTGGTTAAGAGTATGAATTTTCAGTCAAACAGACAAGATTTTAAATCCGTGTCCTGCTAATAAAATGCTATTTGACCTTAGATAATTAATTTTATTTTTGAAATATATTTTCCTTACCAATAAATACAGCAGTCATAACAAAGACTTTGCAAATAAGGTTACTGTAAAAATTAAGTGACTTGATATTTGTAAAGCTATTATTGCAAATATTATATTTGGTGCAGTGTTGAAGCTACTGCTAATTACTGCTCTGCTCCCCAAATCGAAAATGTGGATCACAATTCGCTTTCCCAAGTACTCATAACATTTATAAACAATCTTGTACATAATCACTCGGATGATGACTTTCACATTTATATTTTGCCTTTGTTGTTGCTGTTACAAAGTAGCCCAATATGGGTGGCTAAAACAAGATAAACATACTATCTCACAATTCTGGAAGCCAGAAGTCCAAAATCAATGTGCCAGCTTCCTCCAGAGCCTACAGAGGAGAATCCTTCCCTGCTTCTTCCAGCCTCTGTTATCTTTTAGCATTCCATGGTTTCTGGCACAGTAGCTCTACCTCCGTCTTCACATGCTACTCTCTCTGTGTGTCCTCATCTCTTCTTATAAAGATAAGAGTTTGGAATCAGGGCTCATCCTCACCCAATATTACCTCAACTTAACTAATTGCATCACCAAAAACTATTTCCAAATAAGGTTACATTCTGAGGTTCTAGATGGATGTGAAATTTGAGGGAACACCATATAATTCACTTCAGTCTGACATCTGGTCTCCCCAAATTCATGCAAAATACATTCACTCTATTCCCATATCCTCAAAGTCTTAGTCCATGCCAGCAGTAGCTCTGAATCCAAAACCTCTTCTACAGATCATCAACTCAAAAAGTCCCTAATTTCATCATCTCAATCAGGTATGGACAAGACTTTGGATATGATCTATCAAGAAGGAAATTCAAATCCGTCACCCATGAAACTAGAAAAAAAAGTGGCCTGCATCTCAAATACAATGGCAGAACAGGCATAAAATAGACATGTCTATTGCAAAAGGGGGAAAATTGAATGAATAAAGAGCTTATTGGTCCAAAGAAAATCCAAAACCCAGCAGGGCAAGTTCCATTAGGTTTCAATGTCTGAAAATAACCCTTTCTGGCTTGATGTTCTGCCCTTTGGGCTGCTGGAGGCAGCCCCACCTTCTTGCCTGTGAATGCAGCAGACTCTGCTCTTCTGGCCCATGGTATCAATGGCAGCCCCTCCTGTTCCCTTCCCTGTCCTTTCTGAGCAGCCTTTGAAGTCATGCATCCTTCTTGAAGGATAACACATTTGCGGTTTACAGCTGAGTACTTCCTTCAGCATGTTTCCTGCCTATAGACTTTTGGCAAAAATACTTTAAAATAGGTACTGTGTACTCCATTAGATACACAAACATCCAAGTGTCTTTCTTTGATTATTGCAGCTAGTGATGCTCATTATCTAAATTTATTAATTAATTAGTCATATCAAAATAGTGCTCTGATTTGTCATTCTTTATTGGCCAGGATATTTCCCATGGTAAACTATTTTTGTAGAGCTATCTGGCCACTCTGGAAAACAGTATAGAGGTGCCTCAAAAAACTAAAAATAGAACTACTCTATGACCCAGCAATTGCACTACTAGGCATTTATCCACAGGATACAGGTGTGTTGTTTCAAAGGGACCCAGCAATTGCACTACTAGGCATTTATCCACGGGATACAGGTGTGCTGTTTCAAAGGGACACATGCACCCTCATGCTTATAGTAACACTATCAATAGCCAAAGTATGGAAAGAGCCCAAATGTCCATCTGTGGATGAATGGGTAAAGAAGATGTGGTATATATATATATATATATATATATATATATATATATACACACACACACACACACACACACACACACACACACACACAAACAATGGAGTATTACTCAGCAATCAAAAAGAATGAAAGCTTGCCATTTGCAACTACGTGGATGGAACTAGAGGGTATTATGCTAAGGGAAATTAGTCAGAGAAAGACAAATATCATATGACTTCACTCATATGAGGACTTTAAGATACAAAACAGATGAACATATGGGAAGGGAAACAAAAATAATGTAAAAACAGGGAGGAGGACAAAACATAAGAGACTCTTAAATATGGGAATAGAGGGTTACTGGAGGGGTTTTTGGAGGGGGATGGGCTAAATGGGTAAGGGGCATTAAGGAATCTACTCCTGAAAGCATTATTCACTATATACTAATTTGGATGTAAATTTTAATTTTTTTAAAAAAATTTAAAAAATGAAATAACTAACTTCTATGAGACTAGGTTTATACATTCCTGGCTCTGCTTACATATGAGTAGGTCTCTTGTTGTTTTCAATTAGCTACCACACAATGTCAATTAATGCACTGTAACAGACTGTACCCATCTGTATAAATGTAAATGGACCTACCAAAATATCAGAGGCACAACTCAGAAATATTAAACTTCAGATAACCAGTGAAATAAACTGGGAAAGAGGATTCCAAATAAATTACTTGGGTTATTAACTATTGACAGGACTCTTACCCCACTTTTTTTCCCTTAAATTAAAAATTCACCCTTTGGGCAATATTCTAAATATTCTTATTGTGAAATGCCTTCTCAATACTTAGTTTTTTTTTAAATAATGTTCTACAAAATATATCATTTTAATTCATGATGAAATTACTGAAAAAAATGACATAAAATACATAAAATTAGGAAGGCAAGCCAACATCTTACAAATAATGGGAATGAATAAAACTAGTATAACACAAGGAAGTAGATTGCTCTCATTTTGATCCATACTGTTAACATAGTAAGGTATTGTTACTACTATTAAATAGAGTCAATAGGCTACTTTTTGTACATAAGAGAAAAAAGTAATGTGTCATGAATGAAATAAATGCCATTTTTATTATGTGTATTTGGGGTGCTTATAAAATAAAAAGATTAGAGTAGACTAGAATACATTCTCCTTTTTCATCTGAATCACCAGACTAAAGGGATAAATCTGAGAATACTTTGTGGTTGGTATTTACTTTAGATTACCTCCAAGGAGAGAAAAATAAAATATACTACTCTATGCCTTTCCAGCATTGAATATAAGACAGATACATAATCTTGTCCATGAGAAGAATCTAATGGTAAGAAAAACAGAGAAGATATGGCTGGGGTAGAAAGGAAGTGGTTCAACTGCATGGAGAAACAGAAATAAGAATGGGGAATATTCCAGTGTAAAGAAAAATAGAGCAGTAAAGATTTTCAACAGGAACATGCTACTTTTAAAACAAATTGATAAACATTGTTTTAAATATGGCTTATGAGTAAATTCATAAACAGAGATGAAGATATAGAAAAAGACCTATAAAAAAGAAACTTCCTAGCTAACTGGCACACACAAAACCATATGAGTCACACAGAAAAAGAAAAATACAGATCAAAGCACAAAGAAAACAATCTTTAAGATATTCAGAGCTATTCTCCACAGTTCCTTAATGAGACTAAAAGGGAAAGAGCTGAAGTCCTCTGAACAAGTACCTGGGGTAATTTGTGATTTATTTTTTTTTACATAAGTAGATTTCATTATAAAAAGCTTCATTCCACCATATGAATTTGTGATGTCAAAAAGTTATTTTACTGGGTTCATAAGGAAATAAATTAAAGGGAGCTTCCGTGTACCTCATGTATTGTTTTAGACTGATTTTCTTGACTAAATGAATCCTAGCTAATGAAATGCATTCAAGATACTCATGATCAAGGGGGAATTAGGAAGATGGTGAATCAGCATGGAGACCCTGAGTGTCTAGATCAGCACCAACTAGATCAGCACCAAACCATTTTGAACACTTAGGAAATTGATTTTAGGATTAATACAATAATCTGCATAACTTGAGCCACATAACTCAGCAGGTATGTGGTACAGAGAGGTGAACTAGGGGAGAGAAAAGCCATAGAGGATAGGGAAATCTTTTTGTGGTGAGAGGACAAAGAGATAGGGGGAGAGTGCAGCACGTCAGGATCAGTTGTACAAAAATGTACTCCCCCAAGCGCAGCTGGAGAAACAGAGATAAAGAGTAAAAACACTCTCAGGGGACTGAACAAAAAATCTGTTCGCCAAAACCATTGACTGGAAGCAAAGAGATGGTTTCAATACCACCAATATTCTATAAAGAGTGGAGTACAGAGTCTGAAGTTCTGGAACTCAGTGCCTGGTGGTGCTCTGGTGAGGAAGTAGGGCGAATACCCAGGAGCAGGCAGCGGTGAGTGGGGTCTGAGGCGTCCAGGTGCCACACAGGGAGAAGTGGTTCCTCTGCTTGGAGTGCATTTGGTAGAGGTCATATGGACCCTGGAGGCAAAGGACCCAGCGGACCCTGTTGAGCAGCCACATTTGCTGGTATTGGAACAAAGATGCCAGAGTGTGGTGAAACCTGATGCTGGCTGCATGTTGTCATTTGCCACAATCTCTGAACCTCTGCCACTGCACTATCACACGAACGTTTTCAGGGGCAAGCTGTCACCCGGTCATTCCTCAGCAAGAACCTCCCCCAGAGCGTTGGCACGGGTCTAAGCTGTGAGGGTCTCTGAAGTGTGGGGTTTTGAAACATGATGGCATCTGAGATAAACTTCTGGAGGTAGGTGCCACCTGGCAGACAGACAGCTTGGATGCAGACAGATTAGAGATGGGGAGTAGATGGAGGCCTGAGACAAAGGAGGGGTGTTTGATCGGGTCAGTGAACTTCCTGTTCCAGAGACAAGGGAAATGAGTGAATCCATTTCCACCTCTCTCATGCATGCTCATGTGTACCACACTGATCTACCCCAGGAAGTTAAGAAAACAGTAACCTAGTGGAAAACAGGAGCCATTACACCAAGCCCTGCCCAACTGTGCCTTGAAAGCACATCCCCTAGAAGATCAGCACGTGTCACTATACCTGCTTAGTACACACTTGATCTTAGCCAAAAGGCCAAGAAGCAATGTATACCTGCTTAGTACACAGAATATAGAGTGCTTCATAGTTTCAGTTCTAGTGGAAAGTGAATATAACTTCATTTGGGTTTCATTCTGTTTGCTGGTTTATTTATTTGTTCATTTTCTTCTGTTTTTGCTTTTTAAATTTTAATTTTTTTCTTACTTTTTTTTCTTTTCTTTCCTTTTTTCCCTCTATTTTATCAAGTTTCTTTTAACAAGCAGACCAAAACACACCTAGGATCTAGCTTCCTTTACTTGATTTTTTGTTTTGTTTTCAGTTTTTAATTTTTAATTTTACTATTTTTTCTTCCTTCAAAATGATAAAATGAAGGAATTCACCACAAAAGAAAGAACAGGAAGAAATGACAGCAAGGGGGTTAATCAACACAGATATAAGCGAGATGTCTGAACTAGAATTTAAAACCACTATAATAAGAACACTGGCTGAGGTTGAAAAAAGCATAGAATCCCTTTCTATGGAGATATAACAAGTAAAATCTGGCCAGGATGAAATTAAAAATACTATAACTGAGATGCAATCTTGAATGGATGCCACGATGGCAAAGATGGATGAAGTATAGCAGCAAATCAGTGATACAGAAGACAAAATTATGGAGAATAATGAAGCAGAAATAAAAGAGGGAAACATAGGCAAAAAAGCACTATACAAGACTTAGAGAACTCAGTGACTTATTAAAAAGGAATAACATCTGAATCATAGGAATGTGAAGACAGAGAAAAAGGAACAGAAGGTTTATGTGAGCAAATTATAGCAGAAAACTTTCCTAATCTGAGGAAGGGCAAAGACATCCAAGAAGCAGAGATCTCCCATTACAGTCAACAAAAATTGACCATCACCAAAGCATACCATAGTCAAATTCACAGAATACACAGACAAAAAAAAAAAAAAAAAGAAGAATTATGAAAGAAGCCCAAGAGAAAAAGTCCTTAACCTATAAGGGAAAACAGATCAAGTTCACAGCAGACCTATACATAGAAACTTGGCAGGCCAGAAAGGAGTAGCAGGATACATTCAATGTTCTGAATTATAAAAAAAAGTGAAGCCAAAAATTCTTTATCCAGCAAGGCTGTCATTCAGAATAGGATAGATAGAGTTTTCCAGACAAACAAAATCTAAAAGAGTTTATTCTATTTTAGTATTTAATTTTTTTTTTAATTTTTAAATTTTTTCTTACCATTTTTTTTCTTTCTTTTCTTTCCCTTTTTTCTCTATTTCATCAAATTTCTTTCAACAAGCAGACCAAAACACACATAGGATCTAGCTTCCTTTATTTGATTTTTTGTTTAATTTTTAATTTTATTAATTTTTTTCAGCTTTAACCCAGCCCTGCAAGAACTTTTAAAGGGGACTATTTGTGTGGAGAAAAGATGAAGCAAAACAAATAAGACCAAAGCAACAACAAATGGAAAGGACCAGAGAATATCACCAGAAACACCAACTCCACAGGCAAAACAATGGCGCTAAATTTATATCTTTTAGTACTCACTCTAAATGTCAATGGACTAAATGCTCCAATCAAAAATACATAGAGTATTAGAATGGATAAGAAAACAAGACCCATCTATATGCTGTTTACAAGAGACCCATTTTAGACCTAAAGACACCTTCAGATTGAAAGAAAGGGGATAGCAAACACTTTGTCATGCTAATGGTTGTCAAAAGAAAGTCAGAGTAGCCATACTTACATCAGACAATCTAGATTTTAAAATAAAGACTATAACAAGAGATGAAGAAGGGCATTATATCATAATTAAGGGGTCTATTACCAAGAAGATCTAACAGTTGAAAACATTTATGCCCCCAACGTGGCGCATTAATCCTAGAGGAGAAAATAGGCAACAGCCTCTCTGACCTTAGTCGTAGCAACTTCTTACTTGATGTGTCTCCGGAGGCAAGGGAAACAAAAGCAAAAATGAACTATTGGGGCCTCATCAAGACTAAAAGCTTCTGCTCGGAGAAGGAAGCAATCAGCAAAACTAAAAGGCAACCAGTGGAATAGGAGAAGATATTTGCAAATAGCATATAAGATAAAGTGTTAGTATCCAAAATCTATAAAGAACTTATCAAACTCAACACCCAAAAAACAAATAATCCAGTGAAGAAATGGGCAAAAGACAAGAATAGACACTTCTCCAAAGAAGATATCCAGATGGCCACAGACTCATGAAAATATTCTCAATATCATTCATCGTCAGGGAAATACATCAAAATTACAATGAGATACCACCTCACACCTGTCAGAATGGCTAAAATTTACAACTCAGGCAAAACAGATGTTGGCCAGGATATGCAGAAAGAGGAATTCTTTTGCATTGTTGGTGGGAATACAAACTGGTGCAGCCACTCTGAAAAATAGTACGGAGGTTCCTCAAAAAATTAAAAACAGAACTACCATACAACCCAGCAATCACACTTCTAGGTATTTATCAAAAGGATACACGGGTACTGTTTTGAAGGGGCACATGCACGCCAATATTTATAGCAGTGCTATCAACAATAGCCAAAGTAGGGAAAGAGCTCAAATGTCCATCAGCTGATGAATGGAGAAAGAAGATGTGAGATATATATATATATATATATATATATATATATATATATATATATATATATATAAATAATACTACCTGGCATCAAAAAGGATGAAATCTTGCAATTTGCACAACATGGATGAAACTAGGGTGTATTATGCTGAGTGAAATAAGTCAGTCATAGAAAGACACATATCACATGATTTCACTCATATGTGGAATTTAAGATATAAAACAAGTGAACATAAGGGAAGGGAAGCAAAAATAATATAAAAACTGAGAGGGAGACAAACTATAAGAGACTCTTAAATACATAGAATAAAGTCAGGGTTGCTGGTGGAGTTTCAGGTGGAGGGATGGGCTAAATGGGTGAGGGTCATTAAGGAGGACACTTAATGGGTGTTGGGATGAGCACTGGGTGTTATATGTAAGTGATGAATCACTAAATTCTATTTCTGAAATCATTATTATACAATGTTAACTGCCTTGGTTTTAAATTAAAAAAAAAAAGATACAATCAGAGTTGGTAAAACTGGGGAACCTGTACGTTTTAGAGAATATTGCCTCAACCATGCTGATTTCAGCGGTGGAGAGAGGAGGTACTGCATTTCTAATAGTATAAACCAGATACTTAAATCACATTCACAAATGCTGTGTTAAACCTGCAACATCTGTAATGGAAAAAAAGAACAATAGTTTGTTTTTTAAATGCCATGTCATGCATTTTATTTTATCATACCTGTAATCATCAAGATATCCTTATGTGATAAATGTTTTAATAACCCATTTTAATGATGAGGAAACTGACACAGACAGTTTAAGGAACTTGGCCAATATTGTAAATGTAAGAAGTGGAAGAGTTGGGTCTCAACTTTAGTTTATCTGCCTCTAGTGCCTCTAGTCTCTATCTTGCGTTATAAGAGCATCAACAATACAATAGTTACCAATGGTAGAACATTTTTGAAAAAGCAAAACATAATTTCTACCCCTCCTTTGAAAATAAATAAATAAGAATTTTGAATGGAACATATTCATATATATATATATATATATATATATATATACACACACACACACATATATACATATATACACATATATATTTATATGTATATATATACATACACATACTCTGCATACATGTATATACACACACACATATATATTATGTAATATATATAATGATGTATATATGTATACACATATACACATCATTTTTTATTGTACAAATGCCCATCATTTTATTGTATAAATCCAGAATTGGATGTCATTAACAGTATGTTATTGATAACCAAACTTAAAGTCAAATGCCTTATACATGGCCACAGCATTGGGAAATCCTGACTATAGAAGCTTCTTATAAGGATTTGGCTTTCAGGGCCCATCCCTGGAAAGGAACACTATTTTTTTAAGATTTTGTTTTATTTTTGAGAGAGCAGAGCAGGGGAGGGGCAGAGGAGAGAGAGAGAGAGAGAGAGAGAGAGAGAGAGAGAGAATCCCAAGCAGGCTCTATTCTTAGTGTGGAGCCAAACACAGGGCTCGATCTCACAACTGTGAGATCCTGACTTAAGCTGAAATCAAGAGTCAGATGCTCAACCTATGAGCCACTCAGGTGACCCGAGAAAGAAATGTTTTTAAAAATTAAGTCCAAATCTAATGAGATACAATCAGTACACTTAATAAGAAAATGCCTTTCTCTTTTTCTGCTTGTGTTATGATAAGCGACTTACATATATTACATATATTTAGAACTCTTGCATATAATTGTAAAGACAAATACCTGGAGTTTTTAGGTGGTAGTATCGTATCAAAATTATCAGATAGCATTCATTCATTCATTCATTCATTCCTTGTTAAACACCACCACCACCCCCACACCTTTTTTTAGGAGAGAAAAATCTTTGTTAAGTGTTAGGAATTCATAAAGGAAAAAGGAGAATTCCTTGTCCTGATGAAAGGCAAGGGAAGTCTGCAGTTGGTTCTAACAAGTGTGCCCTGTGTGAGGGAGCTCAACATAAACCAGCGCTCAAAGGAACAACTGACTCTGGGTGCACCATAGGAATATGATAAGGATTTTGCATTTTTAGAAAAGAGTTTATTGTGAAATTCACATACCATAAAATTCACCATTTTAAGGTAAATAATTCAGTGGCATTTAGTACACCCTATAATGTGCAACCACCACCTCTACCTATTTTCAAAGAATTTCTGTCACTACAAAAGTAAAATTCCTTGCCCATTAAGCAATTTCTGTCCATTCACTCCTCCCTACAATATCTGGAAACCAGCATTCTGTCTTCATCGTAATGATTTTGCGTTTTGACTGCAGATGTGTCATGATATTTAAGTATTTCCTGAGAGGATTTTATCAGAACAGGCAAAATATTTTAGCACATCTGGTAGAATGTCAGAACTGCCTACTTTGTAGACCAATAAATAGATGCTTAAGTTAGAGTATACTAGTGATTTTTTGAAACATTAGGCTATCAATTGGATATTTAATAAATTTGGGGGTTGACTAATTGTTTTCATTGCATTTGCTTTTTTATGAAATATTTTTCCAATAACTGAGTTACCATCTGCAATTTTAAATTAAATCTGAAGGTTTTTTAGATACTAGTAAGTTGCTAACACTATCTTTATGTACTTAGGAAAAAAAAATAGCTAAAGTATCACTACTACTTCCTACTCTCAGGGTGCTGAAAATCTCTAGCATAAATTCTAAGTCCCTTCTGGTATATAACGAATATCTGGCAATTTCCATCAATCTCCCTCATCAAAAGATCCTAGCCTAAACTGATGAACCCAAATACTAAAATCAGAATAGCTTCTTTTCTTCTGATAATCATCCGCCATGTCTCATAATTATGGTTGTAAAGTAGTGTCTTTACTCGGTATATGAGTGTCCTTAAACCTACTGGAAATAAAATAAGTTTAGCTGTACTAGGCATATACTATTTCTTTTCTTTCTTTTCCTGTTTGTGTGTATGTGTATGCAAGAGTGATTAGTTTTCTCTCAAAATAATTTATAAAATTCCCTCTGTGTGTGAGTTGAGCATATCATCCTTCAAATTTTATTTATAGGTTTGTTTTTCCTTGATATTTTAGTCCTTACAACCATTTTTTATAAAAACATTTTGCATGTCACTTGTCAAAATAATTCAGCAGTTAATCACAAATATTGCACTGTCCAATATATTGATAAATAATGTAACATAAATGAAGTCACATAAAGAGGAAAGATAGGCTGACCAGAAACCTAATCTTTTCATAAGAGAATTTTATAATAATAAAATTAGCAGACACAATGGACAAAACATAGTTTAATTCCCATAAAATAATTTTTCCTAGGATATATCTGTGTAATTCATGCATACTGAACGGGTAGTTGGAATGTATATGGTACTGATCAAAGCTTTACATTTTTGTTTTATAAAATTTTGGGATTGATAGCCTAACACGGAATTGAAGATCAACTTCATTTAATTCTTTGTTTTACTTGATAAAAGCTCTCACTACAAACTATTTTTATTCTCTACATACAAACTTAATCACAGAAAACATTACAATAAGAGACATTTAATTAACTAACCAACATGAAAAATATTGTAAACTATTGAATGAGAGAGGATGAATGCTTAGCATTTATATATCAGAAATGTGCCTCCCAGACCTTGACAAGTGATTTTAGGCACATATGATTGTTCTGGGTCAATTCCTGCTAGAAAACATCGATGAATCCTTGAGTTTATTGGGTAGATTTTTAGGCTTATTGGAGAAGATTAATTTGTAATCCATTTTAATGTGGGCACTTTATTTAGCAGACAGAAAATCTCATCATTGAAAGAAAGTTAGACACAGCAAGAAGGGTGTCATTGGAAAGGTGTAACTCAAGGAGGCAAGGGTTAGTAAAGGGTCATACTTTGAGGATAACAGGAATCTACATACGTTAGATTAGCAGTCCAGTAGAAACCTCTCAAGAAGTAAGACTCTTAAATGTGAGTTGGAATCAAGTTACTGATAAGATCAAGGTCTTCTTTCTTCAGAAAGCTTCCAACCTACAAAATTAAATAAGCTTTAAACTTGATAATTGTACCATGATATGAATGTGATGAAATGAGGAAGTATGATAATTAAACATCAAGGACAAATGGAAGGTGACAGTCATTTTGGAAACTAGAAAAGAGAGCTAAGAGTGATATTATGCATCTGTGCCTCCAGCAGACCTGTTAAAGGAAATAAGACGTTTTATCTGGGTGGATAAGAGTATTCTAGTTGCTGGAGAATGGCTAATCTATATTGAAGAAAGGAGTTCATTAGATAGAATTATGGAATATTATTTAGACTTGTCAAATATATTTCTCTTTTTTCTATTTACTACATTTCCCTATAACCTCAGTGACATAGAAAAAAATGGGAAAATATTCTCAATTTATTGTACCACTCAAGTGTGTACCTACAAAAATTATTAGGGGCCCTAGGTGGCTCAATCGGTTAAATCTCCAACTTCAGCTCAGGTCATGATTTCATAGTTCATGAGTTCGAGCCCCATGTCAGGCTTTGTGCTGACAGCTCGGAGCCTGGAGCCTGCTTCAGATTCTGTGTCTCCCTCTCTTTCTGCTCCCCAACCCTCTCTCTTTCTCTCTATCTCTCAAAAATAAATAGAAAACATTAAAATTTTTTTTAGTTATTAAAAAGTTTATCTCTGGCTAGAAATGCTCTAAAATGCTATATTATGCATGAAAATTATAAGAAGGAATGTCATTTACCAAAATACGAGCATTGCATGTAACATTAGACAGTCAAATATAACATGCAATAATAATTTATACATATATGCATTATTTTATGCAAGTTGCTTGAAATGATAAAAGGGGTATTAGCAATAAAGGTTAAGCAAAAACTGAATACTGAAACATGGCTAAGAGTAAAATGTATCTGGAACATAAAATCTCTTCTAAACGCAGGGGACCCAGACTAGAGAAAGATGAGAGAGGAGGCATCTAAACTGATAGGGGGAAATCTTACATGGAGGTAAAATCTGGTATCTGCCATGGGTGGATTTTTTGTGACACCTAAGCTTTTGTAGCCTTCTTTAAGAAAAATGTTACAGGCGCGCCTGGGTGGCGCAGTCGGTTAAGCATCCGACTTCAGCCAGGTCACGATCTCGCGGTCCGTGAGTTCGAGCCCCGTGTCAGGCTCTGGGCTGATGGCTCAGAGCCTGGAGCCTGTTTCTGATTCTGTGTCTCCCTCTCTCTCTGCCCCTCCCCCGTTCATGCTCTGTCTCTCTCTGTCCCAAAAATAAATAAATGTTGAAAAAAAAATTAAAAAAAAAGAAAAATGTTACAAAATTAAAAATATAAAATTCATTTACAAAAGTAAATAGACTGAGAAAAAGAAATCATAATAAATTATGAATTTTAAAAGTTAGCTAATACCAAAATTATCACAAAATATAAAATAATGGTATGAGGTTTTTATTATGCAAGGATTTGACATATCTCCTATAATTTCTCTATATTTTTGGCTGCATGATTCTAATTTCTTCAAGTGAAAATATTTTGCAAGATGGTGTAAAATATAAAGAAAATAAAGATACTTCATTTTTTTGTTTTAGTATTATTAATTATTTGATTACCTAGAAATTTATTGTGGCTTCCTAACTAGTTATGAATAATGTTGTGCTAAAATATACTTAATACCTTGACATGCTTAAAAATTTCCACTCATATAGATATGCTTCCTGCTTGCTACAATTTGTGCCATACAAACACAGGAATTCTGCTCAATCTATTTTTTTTTTTAATGTTTATTTATTTTTGACAGGGGGGCGGGGGTACAGAGCATGAGCGGGGGAGGGGCAGAGAGAGTGGGAGACACAGAATCCGAAGCAGACTCCAGGCTCTGGGATATCAGCACAGAGCCCCAGGCGGGGCTCGAACTCACAGAGGGCAAGATCATGACCTGAGCCGAAGTCCGAGGCTCAACGGACTGAGCCACCCAGGCGCCCCTGCTCAATCTATTTTTGACGGCTGTCTCAATTAAAAAGAGAGAGAGAGAGAGAGAGACAGAGAGAAACTAACAGGGAAGACCTTTTTTAGTGGTACTCATGAAAATACCATTGTAGGCTTACAATTCTATATAACTAGTGATTAGAAGACTTTTCCCCAGGGACACCTGGGTGGCTCAGTTGGTTAAGCATCCAACTTCGGCTCAGGTCATGATCTTACAGTTTGTGGGTTCAAAACCTGTCTCAGTCTCTGTGCTGACAGCTCGGAGCCTGGAGCCTGCTTCGGATTCTGTGTCTCCCTCTCTCTGCCCCTCCCCCACTCACACTTTCCCTCTCTCTCTCTCTCTCTCACTCAAAAATAAATAAACATTAAAAAAAATTTTAAGAATTTTTCACAGACATAGTTACTGATCTAGTACATTTAAAAATATATTTCTTCTCTACTACCCAGCTGCTTTCAATGTGTTTACAACCAATTATTTTAGTTTGGTATCACAATATGAGGTCAGGTGAGTTGGTAGTGTGGAGTCAGAAATATTCCTAGGATGGAATGGATAACAGTAATTTAAATACACATGCAAATGATTGTGAGATACATAATTATATCCAACAAAACCCAAACTAAATTAAAAATAGTCTCCTAAATGCAACTTTCTCTTAATGAAATCCCCTAAAGAGGCTTGGCTACCCTGACATCAACCAAACTGAGGGCAT
This sequence comes from Puma concolor, assembly GCF_028749965.1. Taxonomy (NCBI): domain Eukaryota; kingdom Metazoa; phylum Chordata; class Mammalia; order Carnivora; family Felidae; genus Puma; species Puma concolor. Next base: position 18,885,719 of record NC_141667.1, on the reverse strand, counting down.
ATACAGTAGAAGAGAAGCCATGTGGAAAGATACATTGGTATAAAGCTTTTTGTAGATGCAATGTGTTACATTTACAGATTTTATGTTTTTAAGAAATTATGACATTATGAGTACATAACAAGGCCCATTCCAAGGGCCTTGTTCCCTTGTGCTGGGATCACAGTGAACAACTACATGGAATACATCCATGTAGCTCCATGAGAAATTCCACTCTCCACTTAGCTCAGGCTTGTCATAATATCTATGGACATCACAGCAATTAGAAGTACATTCTTTCCTTTCCCCATAATCTCATCTCTCCCTCTCTCTCCCACCCTCTCTCTCCTCTCTTTCTCCAAAATGGAAATAGAAATGGGAAGATTGACAAAAACATTTTTAATGAAGAATAAACTCTATCTTTTCATCGTATTTCCTAATCTACACCAATTTATTACATGGGAAATGAGAATGGTTCATATGTGATTGAATTACCCAATCAAAGGGATCATGTATAGTACCTACAAATTCTTCCATTTCTTAAATAAAGTGAAGCTCCTGGATATGGATAGTGTGAATAAATTTTCAAAAATCAGATAATAATGGCTGAGCGATGCTGAGTGATAAATGTTACAAAGTTCATACTTATGTCATTACAGTATCAGATTTTGGAAATGATCCCAGGGTCAAATTTAAAAAAAACTCTTACCCAACACTGATATAAGAACAACTCTGGGGGCGCCTGGGTGGCACAGTCGGTTGAGCGTCCGACTTCAGCCAGGTCACGATCTCGCGGTCCGTGAGTTCGAGCCCCGCGTCAGGCTCTGGGCTGATGGCTCAGAGCCTGGAGCCTGTTTCTGATTCTGTGTCTCCCTCTCTCTCTGCCCCTCCCCGTTCATGCTCTGTCTCTCTCTGTCCCAAAAATAAATAAACGTTGAAAAAAAAAAATTTAAAAAAAAAAGAACAACTCTGAGTGGAGGTATTTCTACAAATAAATATAACTATGATAAAATTACTGCTTAAGATCTATGAACTATTGTTCAAAAAAAATAAACTTGGGTGACTCATTTCTTATTCATTTCTTATTATTTTGAGAACCAAAGAGAATGAAAATGCATCTCTGTCTCTAAAATTTTCACAAGGTTGAAAAAAAATGAAATCTGTACTTTTAAAAGAACCAAACTGCTAAGGCCATTGATTGGTAGGATGATAGATGTACCTTCTATCCTACAAAATAATAAAATAAGGAATACTCTCTGCTATTGCAGTGATTCAATTCCAACCTCTTTTGTTTTAGGCGCACTGAGTAGACAACGGTTCTACTTAAAACTTTAGGTATATGTGTAACCACTGATACCCATACTATCTGTCATACCTGTTGTATATGCATATGCTTATACATATAAACATGTATACAGATGTATACATCTGTATTAATTCAAAGGGCTTTATAATAGAAATAGTGTCATGAATTCATTTCCGAGTCGAAGATTCAACACAAACACAAAAAAAAAATGTCTTTTTTCTTTTTTTTTAAATTTTTTTTTTTTAACGTTTATTTATTTTTGAGACAGAGAGAGACAGAGCATGAATGGGGGAGGGTCAGAGAGAGGGAGACACAGAATCTGAAACAGGGTCCAGGCTCTGAGCTGTCAGCACAGAGCCCGACGCGGGGCTCGAACTCACGGAGTGTGAGATCGTGACCTGAGCTGAAGTCGGCCGCTTAACCGACTGAGCCACCCAGGCGCCCCAAAAAATGTCTTTTTTCAATTGAAAAGTATTTCTGATGCAAATGTATACCATTGTAATAGTCACTGCAGTTTGATTTTATCCCTTTATTGGGTGGAAGTCTGATTACATAGACAAATTTTCCAAGGCCACATGTCAAGTAAACAGCAGAGCTGAGGTCCAAAATCAGACTTAAATTGCTTAACTTATATTTCACTGCATAATAGCCCACTTTCAGATGTGTTTTTTGTTTTTTTTTTTTTTTTCCTGGAATTGGTATACTCCATGAACCATCCATGGGCCTATGCTTTTATATGAATCCTGATATACCCTTGTCTTTGGAAGAGTCAACATCCCAGAAACATTGATTGGCACAAGGCTTACACTATGATTTGTTTTGGTCAATTAAATGTAGGGAAAGTAACATACACCAATTCCCAGCAGAAGTTTTAAGCTTCAGTTTTAGATTCTCTGGGTATCTCCTCTCTCTCTGCCTGAAGACTGAATATATTCCAGATAGGATTCTTCCACCTGAATTCGAGAGTAATGACACATGGAGGAGAGCCACAGCCGACCTACCATGAACAGGTAATTAATAGAGAAATGAACCTTGATTACTTTAAGCCATTTTTTGGCATTATCTCTTACTGTACCATAACTTGGCATGAATTTATGATATGGAATTGTAAAATGTTACAATAGATTATTATATTTTGGGGAATAATTTAAGTAGAAAAGAAGAATGACTAAAGTTGATAAGGCATTTCTTTAATATCACAGACTTTTAAACTCAAACTTCTCTTTGATTTAACTGAGCTACTATCTTATAAATTGTCTACAAATGTGTGCATTTTCACCATAATAAATCCTGCATGCTTTTCAAAGAATGAAACTCAAATAATCACCATTTCATCGCCTAAGATGCCCTTGCCATATGGTAAGTGCAAATGTTTCCAGAGCAGCAAATGTTCTGTCAGGGAGTCTCAATGATGTTTTGATTGGATTGCTCTATTATCTGAACACGTCTGCCAAAAGAAAACACCTGCACAGTAAAGAGTATACAGAGGCTGCCAGGCGGCAACAGCGGAAGGAAAGTCAAGTGTATGCTGATAAGTTACCTGTCATCCTCAGATCTACCGAGTAGGTTATGATGGATGCCTTTGCGTGAACAATGTCGTACAATAACTTCTATACACGAATAAGAGCCTTATGACCTTGGAAATCCAATAGAAAATTGGACTCCAGATAAAGAACAATGAACATCCAGGGTTTTTGCTACGAAGTCTCTTCTTAGAAGATATTAAAACATAACTGGCAAAAAAAGAGCAATGAATGTTCTTTCTTTCACAGTTTCTCTTTCGCCTTCCAAGATTCTTCAAACAGATTATAGGATTTTAACGTAATTTATTCAAAAAATATCATTTTCGGGTTTTCTAAATGCAATAGAAGTAGGAATTAGAATTTGGAGAAAAGCATTTTGCAAGATATGCTTGGTCACTATTACTTGGCTTTCTCGAGTTATAAAGGTTTTTTGAACAAAACTATAGAAAAAAGTATATTAAGGCAAATCATGAGTAAATGATTATCAATACGATATCACCTTATTTGTATTATTAGTCCAGATTTTTCCTATCAAGAATTACAGTAAAAGTAGACACCCCAGGGATTTTAAGGACCTCCCCCAACGTACATACACATAGCTAATTTTATTACTACAAGTAGTTAACTTTTAACTTAAATTTCTGTTCCCTGTCTTTACAGCAGAAGCTGGAAAATAAAGATTTACTTTTACTTGCTCGTGAAAAATTCAAGCTGCTTTACTATTTAATATAAAAATACAATAAGAAATTCAAATTCTACCATAACATCAACTAAGACCTTTCTCAATGCCAGAAACCTGGTTGACTCAAAAACAGCACAGTAACAGCTGTATACACTGTCTTCATATCTTCTCCGAATTAAACTTTTAAAAAAACCACTTTTTAAATTATATGCCTGATGTTAAGTATTTGCAGAGCCTACATACTATGAAAATAATTCCACAAATAGTCTGATACTTTTTCCATGGTAAGTATAAAATAACAAGAGAAAGATATTCGCTCTGATTTTCTAATTCAATTATATCATAAAAACTCATTGTGTACTTCAAAAATAAATTAACTCAAGATGTTACTCAACACTCCATCTGCTATATTGCCTTAAATGCATTCCATGGAACCTGGATAAGTTTAAGTGATTTTCCATCAAAAGCCAAGGGCTGTTTTTTAATGTTCGACTTTGTTTCAGAAACGACCTCATAAACTCTTTGATGTTTTTTTTTTTTCTTTCCTTCTTTCTTTCTCTTCCTGTATGAAGGAAAAATATACTGCAAAATGTTCTTACCTGCTGTCTTTTATGTAAATTACTTCTGATTGTAGTTTGGAACTTTTAAAGAAAATGAAGCTCACACCACATTCTCACAATGCAAGAAGATACTTTTAGAAGGAATAGTAGAAATATACAAAATTGATTTCCTCTATTATTTTCTTGTACTTTCTATTATTCATAGGCATGAACTACTGTATATAAAAGTCATATTGTTCAAAAAACAGTTTTAAATATGTTGTTCAATGTGTTTTCTTCTAAATAAAGATCATGACCTTATTCAAAAGATTATGTGGGGTGGGGATGCCTGAGTGGCTCAGTTGGTTAAGCCTCCACTCTTGATTTCCACTCAGGTCATGATGTTATGGTTCTTGAGATCAAGGCCCATATTGGGCTCTGAGCTGACAGCATGGAGCCTGCTTGGGATTTTCACTCTCCCTCTCTCTGCCCACTTGCACCTTCTTTCTGCCTCTCTCTCAAGATAAACAAACATAGAGAAAGAAAAGATTGGGACGCCTGGGTGGCTCAGTCGGTTAAGTGCCCGACTTTGGCTCAGGTCATGATCTCATGGTTCACTAGTTCAAGCCCCGTGTCGGGCTCTGTGCTGACAGCTCGGAGCCTGGAGCCTGCTTCCGATTCTCTGTCTCCCTCTCTCTCTGACCCTCCTCCCATTCATGCTCTCTGTCTCAAAAGCAAATAAACGTTAAAAAAAAATTAAAAAAAAAAGAAAAAGAAAAGATTATGGGAACTCCCTTACCTAAGATTATTTTATCTGAAGTCAGTCCTATACCTAGTAGAATCTAGAATCTCTATTATTGTGTATAAAATAGTACAAATCTATCCCTCCAGAACTCAGATTAAGTGATTACTTGAATGTCCTTTTCACTGCTAAACTAGAATACATCTTTCTTGCTCTACCAGAGGCACGAGCATGGCGTATAGTGCAGGTACATTCTATATTAGCAAGGAAAAGGTGGAAGGAGGGAATGAAGGAAGGAAGGAAGGCAGGAAGGTCGCAAGATGAAAAGTAAATGTATTAGGGGTGCCTGGGTGGCTCTGTCTTGAGATTTGTCTCTCTCTCTCTCTCTCTCTCTCAAAAATAAATAAACATCTTTTAAACATAAATTAAAGGGGTGCCTTGTGGCTTAGTAGGTTGAGTGTCCATCATTGACTCAGGGTCATCTTAATCTCATCTTAATCTCATGGTTCATGAGTTCAAGTCCCAGGTCTGGCCTACTGGGGTCAGAGCAAAGCCTGCTCTGGATCCTGTCCCCTCTCCTTCTGCCCATCCCCCACTCACGCTGTCTCAAAAAAAAAAAATTAGAATAAACATTTTTTAAAAATCAATTAAATATACATTATCAACAATTGGAAAATATATTTCAAAAATTCAACTTACAAAAACACTGAAACATAAAATACTTAAAAATAAATGTGACAAGAGAATGCAAGATCTCAGTTAAAACTGCATGACAGTTATGAACAAAATTATAGGATAAACCTAAATAAATGGGGAGGTATAGTATCATGTTCTTGAAATGGAATATTCAATTTTGTTAAGATACCCATCTTTTTTTTAAATTGTTTATTTTTGAGAAGGACATAGAGCATGTGTGTGCAAACAGGGAAGGAGCAGAGAGAGAGGGAGACAGGATCCAAAGCTGGCTCTGCACTCACAGCAGAGAACCCCACCCAGGGCTTGAACTCATGAGATCATGAGATCATGACCTGAGCCAAAGTCAGATGTTTAAAGACTAAGCCACCTAGGCACCCTCTGCCCCATTAAGATACCAATTCTTAATAAATTGTTTACACATTAAATAAACTCTCAATCACATTCCTGGAGTCATCTCCTCCTCCTCCTCCTCCTCCTCCTCCTCCTCCTTCTTCTTCTTCTTCCTGAAATTGAATAAATGGCTGAAATACATTTAAAAACTGAGAATAAATTTTGAGGATGTACAGTAATTGATTTCAATACTAATTATGAAGCTGTAGAAATCAAGCAGTGTCATTGCTGACATTCTGATCCATGGAAGAAAACATAGTTCAGAAACAGATCGCCAGCTATACGGTTCATTGATTTTTGGCAAAGGGACCAAAATAGTATCATGATGTAAGAAAAGGCATTTCAGCACAAAGTGTTGGAAAACTTCACACACTTATAGAAGAAAAACAACAAACTTAAAAATAAGCTTGGAGATGTTTGTGATCATATGCTAAGATCCCTACCTCACACCATACCTGAGAGTTAACTCAAACTGGACAATGGAATTAAATTTAAATCTTAAATATATAAAACTAATAGAAGAGGAAGAAATAGGAGAAAATCTTAGCCAACTTAGTATGGAAGATGTCTCTGTTGTAGGTCCACATCAGGCTGTGGTTATCTCAGCCAGAAATAAACTGTGTTCTTAAGTCCTTTGAAGGTGAGCCAGATATTCAGAACTATTCATGTAATCTACAGTCCTACGGCCCTACAGTCTCTTTACACAGCTGCTAAAAAGATATCACTTTTAAATCTACCAAAACTATTTGTATAGTTCACATAGAAAAAGAAAATTTTAAATGCAAAGGCATAAAAAGCTTATCATCATTGGCCATTTACTGTTTATTTTCATCTTTGATAATCCCTCCTTTCCTCTCAATAAAACCTTTCCAGAAGGAAATGTCAGGAGTTCCTGAATACTTTCTCTCCTAACCAAGTCTCTCTGTGATCTCCTCCTCCATTTCATCCCCACTTATGCTGATTCCTTCCTGAAAGTAGCTCAATTGTCATAATCTGAAATGTCTTCCCTTATGCTCTTTCAGATATGTGTGCTCTTTCCCATAGGCTCAGATTTTCTTATATAAATGTGTGTCATTTAGTGAATGCCACAATTTATTTTGTTTTCTGTCTCTTTTTAGGTTTACCACAAAGCTCCACATTCTTTGATGGTAGAAACTAAAATTTCTCACCTGTGAATACCATCGCATATCATGTTGAATTAGGAAGTACATGTAAAAAAAGGACTTAGTAGTGTATTATATTGATTACATCAGCCATTTCATAAACATTGTGTATATTTTAAAACTTTAAATGACAAATTCAGGAGATGAAGAGAATATTTCAAAATTTGAACCACTAGTAACTGTAACTCATACAATAGATAATAGAAAGTGCTGAATATCATTCTCTTGATCTCTTCAACAGCTGCAAAAAAACAGTCCTTAGTACTCTTTTAAAGTGAAAAAGAAAAAAGGTGAAAAAATATACTAGTTCCTATTTGATTTATAGCAATTAGAAAATTTTGGAAATGAAGGATTTGTTTCCAGGAAAGAATATACTCCTTGGAGCACTGAGAAGAAAGATTCTACTTCCTTAAAAAAATTAATACTAATGGAATTTCTTTGGAGCAATCAATACTCCATACCAATGGACTAACAGGAAAAACCTGGAAAAAATAAGAGCAATGAAAAAGAGTACATAGAGAGGGTAAACCATAGTAGAGGAAATGTAGGTAGAAAAAGAGAAGAGCAGAACGTAAAAAGCAACAGACAGGTATACAGATCAACACCTAAGCAGTCACTTTAGACTCCTGAACCTGAATCATTAGAGTGTGACAGTGGGTACAGTTTGGCACCTGCAATGTATCAGATGTTCATTGTCTCTTGCTCTGTAATAATCTCCAGGATAACCACTCACCTCTATAACTATGATACCATCTTGGTCAGTGTCTCCTGTTCAACTCTTCCCTACTGTAATGTAGTCTCCATACAACAGTCAGAGCAATACTTTAATATTTGTTAGAATTTTTTTATTAAGATATAAATGTAACATAACATTGTGTAAGTTTAAAATGTTTTTTTGATATATTTATATATTGCCAGGATGATTACCACAGTAGCATTAGCAAAAGTCACATACTTCCTTTTCATGGAAATAACATTTAAGATCTAGTCTCTTGGCAACTTTGAAGCTAATAATACCATATTTTTGACTTTGATCAGTATGCTGTAGATTAGATCTCCAGGATTTATTTATCTATCAGTTGCAATTTGTACCCTTAAGTGACATCTCCTCAATTATCCCAACACTAAACCCTGGTAATCACTATTCTACTCCCTATTGCTACGAGTTCAGCTTTTTAAGATTCCACATGAGTAATATTATACTGTATTTGTCTTTGTCTGTCTGACTTCTTGATCCAAAGACTTCCAGTGGCTTCTTTCCATATTTATTTAAAAAAGCAAATGCCCTGCAAGTCTCAAATGATGTGGTTTCTTGCCACCTCTCAAGCACTAACAACTTCCTCTCCTCTCCTTTTTCTGTTCCAGGCATAAAGCCATCTGTGTCAGGCACAGTGTTGCCTCAGGACCTTGGTTTTTGGGGTTCCCTCTGCTTAAAGTGCTTTTTCACATAAAGGCTCATAGAGTTCTCTTCCTTAAGTCCCTGACTTTCACAGGTTAAAAAATCCTCCCAGATTGATATTTCATATCTTTTACTCTGCTTCTTTCTATTTTATATCTTTAATATTATCTGAAATTGCAATAAATTTTACTATTATTATTATTATTACTGTTATTATTAATTATCTATCTATCCCTTATGCTATGAGCTTCATGAAGTCAGGAACTTTATATGCTTCATTGATTTCTATGTTTCCAATGTCAAAAAAGTACTGGACACAGGAGGGAGCCAAAAATATTTGAAGAATAAATAGATAAAAGAATCTTATGAAGTAGATATTATAATTATAATTGTAGAGTTGAATGGAGTAAAATTCACAAAGTTAGCAATGTTTCCAAGATTCTATAATCAGCATTCAATCTCAGATATGTATTATCTCCAAAATGAAGTATGGTCTTTTTTTTTTTTTTTTTTTTTTTTAATTTTTTTTTCAACGTTTATTTATTTTTGGGACAGAGAGAGACAGAGCATGAACGGGGGAGGGGCAGAGAGAGAGGGAGACACAGAATCGGAAACAGGCTCCAGGCTCTGAGCCATCAGCCCAGAGCCTGACGCGGGGCTCGAACTCACGGACGGTGAGATCGTGACCTGGCTGAAGTCGGACGCTTAACCGACTGCGCCACCCAGGCGCCCCTGAAGTATGGTCTTAATCACTACACTACTTTGCCCTATCTTTGAACAGTCTAAGGGGAGAAATTGCAGTGCTTTAAGACTGACAAACAGCTTAGCAGAAATTCTAAGTGGGAACATCATGTGTGGGACAAAATAAAGAGAGACTTGCTGTAGAAACACGTTGGGTTTGTGGTCAGACAAGATCTGCACGCTTTCCTTCTTTCCATCTGTGCGACCCGTGACAAGTAATGTTTTGAGTTTGATTTCCAAAACAATAAAATTCAAACCTACTTCTACATGTGCTTGAACAGACTCAAAGTTAACGTTTGCAAAATGTACGTTTCCTAGTACACGTTCAGTGATTAAAATGTGAACTCGTTTTGATTAAATACAGAATGAAATTCAAGTACAAATCAGTGTTATCGTTTGTTCTTATATTTAAAAATAAATTATAGTATGTTTGAGGTTCAGCATCTGAGTATTGGCACCACATGTTTTCCATTTTTGTCCCTCGACATCTAGCACAGTGTGTGGTACACCTAGTAAGTGTTTAGTGAATAAATATATGACTTGATTTTTCTAGTCAGGCCCAATGATGAGAAATGATAGATCTAGGAACAAACGTTTTGTGATGAGAGGTATAGCCTTCCATTTCGTACTCCAAATGTTTTACACTCATAAGATCATAAAAGTGAAGCTCCAGTTAGGTGTTGGGAAAAAGAAAGAGTAAATTAAGTGGACAAGCTTTCATGATTTCTTAGCTCCAAGGACGATATGCTAGTTTATCCCAGGTTCCCCCCAGAAAATGGACCCTGAGATTAAGAATCAGCCGTAACACTGCATAAATGAAGAATAATCTTGGAGCAGTAGAAAGAAGGGGAAAGGACACCGGACAGGCTGGATTGGGAAGAGAATAAATATAAGGAGATGTGCTATGGCACTAGATGCCTTTTTGTATTTGAGGCTTAAAGAAACAGACAATTTCTTGCCACCTTCATCTGGTGACGAATGAGCCATGAGAATATCATAAGACAGGCTGTTTGGAGAAACCAGGCCTTGAAATGGTCTTACATAGATAAGGAAGAAAGGAAGGCATTGTTCATTTGCTTGTACCACGCCGCCCCCAACAGGGTTCTCCACGTCAGGTTATTCAAAATGTCTCTTGAGGGAAATAGCATGCTACTTCTCTGGGATTGCATCAGCTGGCCCATTCGGCAGTAGCCTGGAAACCAAAACTCCTGTTGTACTGTAGGAGACCTTTCAACTGAGTGTGGAAGCAGAATAGGGACTTCGGCTCCTCATGAGGGCGCCACAGCAGCTGAAATGGAGAAAGGAGCTGAGAGAGTTAAGACAATAGGCAAAACTAAAGGAATCCGAGGAGCTCTGTGAAAGGTGTCCAATAGATTTTCCCAGCAAAGATTCTAGCAGAGAAATAACAACTTCACATTCCAACATTTCAAAGCCAATTTGCCTGAAATATATAATTTAATGGAAAAATTGTTTTCCTAGAACTAGAGAATGCGCAATAATTTCCATTCTGCTAGTCAGCATATTTCTTCATTTGTCAACCTCCAACCTTCAAAAGAAAAAAAAAAAAAAGAAAAAAAAAAACGACAACATGTATTCGAATGAATGAGTCCCTAGCATATAATTTTGTCTTCTGATATGTAAATTCTCACGGTACAGCTATAGCACACTGAAAGCATCGAGTGTTTCGGGTTTATTTATATTTTACCTGTCTCTATGCATTATTTCTTCTAAGTTCTTCTGTGTTTGTAAGTACTAGAAGCAATTTACAATTTTTTTTTTATCTTTCAATATAGCATAATAATGTAGGTTTATGCTTCCAATATTGCTTAGAAGGAATTTAATTAGTTTATAATTTATTAATTTAAGGAATTTAAAAAAATATGAAGTTATTGAAATTCTTTGTTAAAGAAATAAATATAGGGCATGGGGGGGCACTTGGGATGAGCACTGGTGTTGTATGGAAGCGATGAATCACGGGAATCTAACCCCAAAACCAAGAGCATACTGTATACGCCATATGTTAGCCAACTTGACAATAAATTATATTTTAAAAAAAGAAAGATATATAAGTGTAAGTTCAATATCAAAAAGAAAGATTGAAACATTTTACATGGAGTTTAGCTTTAGTCATAGACATATTAGGGTTCTCAGAGGAACAGGACTGATATGGAGAACAAAGGCAAAAGGAATATAGAAAAAAAAATTAAACTTTCTTACAACTTGAAGTCCATTGACAGATACTTGGGACAGGCAATGTGACCTTCCTCCAGGAGATCTACGGCCTCAACATTAATACGTTGCTAGAGGCAAAAGACAACCTTCACTTGACATTAACTGGACCTCCAGGATCCTGTAAAAATCCTTTTGGAAATTTCCTTTATCTCTACCTCTCCCCACCCCAAGATACATGTTAGCAATCATCCTCCAAACATATGGCCAATTTATATACATCTGAAAGGTCTCATTACCAATGTTTTACTAGACAGTAGAAAATGACCCAGCCCTTCAAGGTCCTGGTACCTTGCTTCCAAATTCTTTAGAGACTTACACTATCCCTAACTCCCTCCCAACTTGAAAGTATATAATCAGTCACTCCTCACAACCCCAGTGAAGTTCTTTCTGCCCACGGGTCCTGTCTCCATGCGTCAGTAAAACCACTCTTTTTGCACCAAGGACATCTCAAGAATTCTTTCATGACCATTCGCTCCCATACCCCAACATTTCACATCAGAAACAGTAGGACATACATGTACATGTACATGTACATGTATATGTATATTTATTATGTGACTATGGAGGCTGAGAAATTCTATGATTCTGTCTGAAAGCTGGAGACCCAGAAAGGCCTTTGATGTAAGCCAGTTCAAGTTTGAAGGCCTAAGAAGTAGGAGAACTGATGGTGTAAATCTTAAGGGCAGGAGAAGGTGAAAGGAGAAGTCCCAGCACACACAGTGAGGTATGCAAACAGAGGTGAATTCCACCTTCATCTGCCTTGTATTCTATTCAGGTTCTAGAGGACTGGATGTTGCCCACCCATATCCTCACAGCAGGAAAGGCAATCTGCTTTACTGAGTATACCAATTCAAATGCTAATTTCATCCAAAAACACCATCACAGATACCTCCAGAATTAATGCTTAATCTGGGCAAATAGATACATAAAGTTAACAGCCACACAGATTAAAGGAATTTAGCATATGAAAGTCAGTTTCCTATTTTATCACAACACACTCACAATGCCATTAATTCACACTATTTTCAGGTATGCAAACTATTTTGACAATAATTTATTATAAAATATTGGCATTACTTGGATTTTAATTGTGAATGAGCCAAATGCTTTATCTTTAAAGAAATGACTTAAGATTTCTTCTTGGGAGAAGGTAAAATGGCTAGAAATGTAAACCTTTTTTCTTTTCCTGGTGGAAGAGAGTTAGATGTCTTTGCATATCAAGTGAACTACAGGAAATAATTTAACATTGTATAGCTTAGTTGCCCAACTGATAAAAAGAATATATTACTCGCTACCAAATGACATTACATATATAACCTGAAGGTCTGTCCATAAAATAAATCCAGGCTAAACTGCATTTTGAATAATGCCTCTGAAATTTCCAATGGTCCTGATTCTTTGAATTTGAATCATAGATAAACACATAGATGATTCTGACTTTCTTTAACTGCAATTAATGAGTCATAATTTTCATTTTTCATCTAGTGAGTTGAAGGATAGTTTGGTTTTCCAGTTTCTTTAGTTTTAAGTGATTACATTGAAATGCAGGTTGTCATCTTACAAACAAGCACAGATCAAGGCTCCATTGGCCAATACCAAATGTAAAATTGATTATTATCTTTCCAAGACAAAATAAATCAGAGCCCTATGATGTTGGGTTTTGTTTTTTCAGGATGTGTTTTCTAAGATCTCTGATTAAATGGGGAATTAGGGACTCTTCTGGTCATGCAACAGTGAATGAGCATGTGATAAGAGTGAAAACAAAAGAATTTATATTTCATTTCTAGTTTTTCTTAGGTTATTGAATTAGAACATTCTTCAGTGCACACATTACTATTTTATTAATAAACCTATTTCAGCTTATGATTTTTTTTAGGTATGTCGCAATCAAGTGTAATTATATGCTAAAAAATGTTCAGGAATACAGTACACTTTATGAAAAGGTGCCATTAGAGACATGTGATTCAAAGTAATTTGTCAAATGTAGAAAATTTAAACTTATACTACTGGGTAATGTTGGTCATTGCAAATGAATAGAATTGTTCCTAGAGGCATTTGCAATGTCTTATCTCTACTCTCTCCATATGGACTAAATGCCTTGGTCTAAATTAATTTTATTGAATGCAATTTGAACATGTGTCTAACTCAGCAATGTTCAATCTTCCTTCCCTATATTTTTCATTAAATTTCAGACATTAGTAGTTTGTAGCAATGCTATGCATGTATTAACATTGAGTCCTTTACTTCACAGTTTTGGGCCTTTTTCTACGATTCATAAATTTGATGCTATTGAAATGTAGTTTACTTCCTTAGTAATCAACTTTATGTATTTTTCTTTTAGTGTTTCCATCTGAGATATGGAAATATATGTCTTGGTGAAGTGACCCTAAGGTAAAATATAAAAGATAAAAAAGTAAAATGACTCTAATATAGTTATAAAAATGAACACCTGTCAAAGGTTTTATTCAACTCATTTATTAATGAAAGAACATGATGTTAATAAATATAAAGGGCCTCTGAAAAAGTCTTTCTTCCCATTAAGGAAGGCATTTTGTGTGAAAAGATAGACAGTGTTTATCATCTTTCTGCCTAAATGGCCAAAGCACAGTTTATTGAAAATAATCTGTACAAATTCATATGTTAAGTATAGATATGTGGAATGATTTTTCAAATCATTTTTTGTTTATATATGTCTTACTTACTTTTTTACATCTTCTTCTCCTGACATATGTAATGACTCTGAGGGGAGAGAGTAATCCTATTCAAAAATACTATTACACAATCTAATAAGTGATTATTGTCTATGCTATGTCAGTCACTTTACCATGTAATAGAGAAGGAACAACACTCAACAGTGTCTGCTTTTAAAGAACTTAAGCTTACCTTCACATTTAAATATCAAAACAAATAGCCTGTCATTTAATTGAAACCCCCTTTTATATCTAGTTAGCTAGCTAGCTAGCTAGCTAGCTATACATGCAGACAAATGAGGTTAGATCCCAAACACTAAGTAAAATTTTAAAATTAAGTTATTGTCTTTCTAACCAAACAAACCAGGTCAAAATATCTCAATCACAGAAATCTATTTTCCTGGTGATAACTTTTAAGGTGTCTTTGGACATTCAGAGATCTTAACAAAAATGTGTATTTGAAAATAGTGAAAAAGTATTTTGCTATGTGGGATGGGTTATATCAGGAAACTGAGATTGAAATCAATATGGTAACTGGCATATTGCAAAGATTTAAAAGATAACTCTTAATGTGTCCTTGGTAAATGCATTTCTCTTTCTTGATTCAATGAAAAAAGTTTGCTTGTTTTTCATAATTTAGGAAGTTTATTTACCTTTTTAATCGGAACATTTTTTCTTCCAGAAACACATACAAATATTAATATTTCAAAATCCCAAAGTGTAAGATTCTGTGCAGTCTGTCTGATACACACACAAAAGAGAAGTCAAATTTTAAGATCAAACAAAACTAGTGTGGATATACTAATTTGAAAGGATTTCCTCTTGTGGCAGAATCCATACAATCTCTCTTTATCAAAATGCATAAACAGGCGTTGAATTTACAGCCCATTTTCTGACATTCACACACAAAAATTAACTAAAGCATCATATCTTTTGACTGACTTCCAACTTACTCATTTAATCTAATCTAGAGGACGTGGATAAATTGGTGTTCGTGATATCAGGATTTGATCTGGAATTTTGAATGCCTGGTGAAATATATAAGACCAGGCCCTTGGCTTAAAAAAAGTTATTAAATGTCCTTGAGCAGCAGAACCATGAGTAATATTGTTTTTATTGTAGCGTTTTTATTGTAGCCTAGCTATCAACAGATATTTAAACTAATTAACACATATTTTTGGAGCTTATCAGTGACAGTCACTCACTTCTGGTGGGTGAAACAGTTGCAGTAGACTGTGATAATAAAATGATATAAAAGAAAACTACAGACAATTCTGTTTTGAACACTCTAAACAAAAATCATATCTTTTCAGAAAATTAATTATGTCCTTTCAAGCTTATCTAGCTCTTTTCTACCAAGATTTTATATAATTATAGATAATGCATCTATAAAAGTCTTAAATTTTGTTTCACATAATCACTTTTTATTTGTATTCTGATTATATTGACATTTTTGTAGACTCATGAATATGAAAAATGAATATAAAAGTTCCCTAGAGTTTCACTCTGTATTCCAAACTCTGAAAATTAAAATAATAAAAATATAAGTATAACATGCAAAATGTTATCTTTCTGAGAAAGTAACTTGAACATTTGTTACAGTTTGAAATACTAGGTCCTTTTCTCAAGGGGTTCCTATTTATAACTTTTCAACAAAAGAAAATACATTCCTTATTTAAAATTTACCAGTTATATTTGCAAAGAGAAAAGAAAAAAGTGCCTGGAAGCCAGATTTAACAACTGAAAATTGTATTCTATGAAAAATATTCACATTTATTTTAATTAATACACATTTTCTTCTTTTTTAAATTTGCTAGACATGTTCATAAGGGTATTGTCAGGTGGTTTGGCAATTTTAAGGAATTCCTAAAAAAGGTGAGTATATTATTTTATCATGGCACTTTTCAAACTAGATAGCACAGCTGTAAAAGTGAAATTACCAGAACTACCTAAAAAATGATATATAAAGTACAAAAATAGCCTCTAACTCTCAATAGATTTTATGCTCAATTAATTCCTGAAGTTTACCAATAAAAATTGCTCTTTGTAAAATTGCTACAAATATGGGAAAATAAATTAGACTGTGTTTACTAGACCAGTAAGACTTGAGGAAATAATAGTTGTGATCCTAAAATTAAGATATATGTTGTAGGTGAACTATTAATTACAAATTTGCTAAAGGAGAAAAACCACATTTCATCATGGAAGCACATATCTTCAGGCAGGACAGAGGTTCTAATTTTTTTCTCTAAATGTGTTGTATAAAAAGTGATATGAAAAATTGAATGGCTATGAATTATCACCATTTGTTTGCATCTTGGCTGAATAACAACTTTAAACGCTTGATCATTTTGAGGAACTGTGTGAGCTCTCTGTCTATTCATAAAAGAGAGCCAGCTCCCTTGGAAATCCCCCAACCCTATTAATTATCTGGCCCAATTTATAAAAATAGCATGCTGTGATAGTATCAAAGACATTGAAGACATTCAACTTTAGAAAGAATCTTGAGGGAATCAGATATATTAATAAGAAGGATGTAATTTGTTAAATATGAATATATAGAAATGTATGTTTGTGACTTTATTAAATATACATAAATAGAAAAATATGTTTTGTGAAAAGTAAATTTATATATATGATATATGCTTTCAAAATTCTCTAGGAAAGTAAAAGTATTGTCATTTCCTCAATTTCAACTCTATGAATTTTGTTTTGTTTTTTTTTTTTTTTCAACGTTTATTTATTTTTGGGACAGAGAGAGACAGAGCATGAACGGGGAAGGGGCAGAGAGAGAGGGAGACACAGAATCAGAAACAGGCTCCAGGCTCTGAGCCATCAGCCCAGAGCCCGACGCGGGGCTCGAACTCACGGACCGCGAGATCGTGACCTGGCTGAAGTTGGACACTTAACCAACTGAGCCACCCAGGCGCCCCTCTATGAATTTTATTTGTAAAAAAATGATCTGAATATTGATAAGAGAAGCTATCTTAAATCTCCAGCCAACATCCATTCTTTTCATCTTCCTTATATTTATTTATTTGTTTGTTTTTGTTTGTTTTAGAGAGAGAGAGAAAGCATGAGAAAGGGAGCAGGGTACCGAGAGAGGAAGAGAAAGAATCTTAAGTAGGCTTTACATTCAGTTTGTTGCCCAACACAGGGCTCAATTTCACGACCCTGGGATCACGACCTCAGCTGAAATCAAGTGTTAGATGCTCAGCCAACTGAGTTATCCAGGCCAGCTTCTTCATCTTCCCTATAAAGAGAAGTCTGATTTATTTGTGTTGGTTCTAGGCATATTCATTAGTAATCACATCTTCAAATTCTCTTACAGTAGAGGAGATAAGAAAATGAGATTCAATTATTCTAAATAGGTTGAAAGTGCAAGTCTATGACACCTGCCTACATCCACATTCTGTCTGAATTGCTGACACAATACACAGAAGTGGGGCTGTTATGAGCTCAAAAGGACAAAAGTCCAAACCAAGGTTGTTAGAACAGGAAGCTACAGAAAAAGAGGATGTGACTCTAATGAGTACAGTAAAATCTTGGATTGAGAGTAACTTGTTCTGCGAGTGTTCCACAAGACAAGCAAACATTTCTAATAAATTGTAACTTGATAAACAAGTGATGTCTTGCAGTACGAGTAGTATGTAACACTAAACATCACATGATCACAACTGAGCCAATGGTTCTTCTCTCTCTCTCTCTCTCTCTCTCTCTCTCTCTCTCTCTCTCTCTCGCACACACGTGCGTGTGCACATATTGTGGGATTGTGGTTGATCATTAATGCAATGTCACATTTCCGTGAAATCCTCAAAAGAAGGCAAAAGCAAATGCCATTGGATAGCTTCCTTGTTAAAGTTGCACAAAAAGAAAAAGATTCCATTGAACCAATAGATAGCAGTGATTCGCTTAGTGATAGTGAAAGTCGTCCTACACAATAACCCTCCCCTCTCCTGTCTCCCTCACACCAGCCACGAAGGTAGGTGCAGGTTAATCTGTTTATTTTTCTTTATATTTTGTATTATTATTTGGTATTATGTTGCAGTATTGTAATCATTTTTATACGAATATTTTGGGGTTGTGGAATGAATTATCTAATTTTCCATTATTTCTAATGGGGAAATTCACTTTGATATATATTCACATTGGATCACAATCTTGTTTCCAGAATGAATTATGCTCTCAAACTAAGGTTTTACTGTATTATTCAGCATCTGCAGTGCAATGCATAAATAAATGCAATACAATTCCACCCAGGTTCACCCCACCTCCAATAACTTAGGACCTTCTTCCCCAGCTGCTGGAAGTGATAACACTGACAGCCCTCATCTGAGTCCTGTTTGTAGATTTTCCCTCAACCAACGTGAGCTGTACTGCCCAAGGCAGTCCCCCAAGAACAGCTGGGATCCAATAACCAGCTGATGTGGAGATGTGATGTGAAGCCCTATGCCCCTACCCCAGGTTGAAAGAAAGTTTAAGTGCTGTCCTAGCTCTATTGCTCCTGTAGAAAAGACCGAAATCCTGGATGCAACGGCATCATAGTAAAATTTTTCTCCTTCTGCCCAATCCTGCGTCCTTCTGCCATCTCCAGTGTTGATCATGAAAACATTCTGAAATAATGCTGCCTACATGCAAACCTACAAGTCTCAAAGTCTGAAACTACTTAGGGTTTACGATACGATTGCAATAGTGGAAGGAAAGCATGCATGTAATAAGCCTCTGCTATGCTTTTACCTTTTCAGTGAAACAACATAAATACAATGCACTTTTTCTAAGTTACTACTATGCATATACGTTTTGATTATTTTAACATTCTTAACTGGATTATATTTAGTGATAATCATTTAAAGATTGTAACATAAGATGTAATGCATGTTTTGAAAATGAATTAATATAATGTAAGGAATAATAAATGCAAAATCATTTTGAAACATTTGTCTGAAATATTAAAAATAAACATTAGAGTGATATTAATATTGCTACTGTTTTATGTCAGAAATATTTTAGTGTGATAAAATAAATCTTGCTTAAGCTCTTATTTATTGTATGAAAATGCTCACAAACTCTGCCAATGCCTGAAATGCATGTTTAGAGTATTCTGGGTTTTATTTTAAATATAAAAAATTAAAGCAACCTGTAATATATATATTTTTTAAATTTTACAAAGCAAGCTACATATAAATAATTAATGATCTGTGCCAGAGGTGGGGGGGTGGGAGGGTAAGTGAAAACAGAAAAGAAAACCTACCTGAGCTTTGACATAAAATGTGTATCAATTTAGCCAAAATTAAAGAGGGCTATGAAGTCAATTAGAAGCATGCACAGTGCTTCTAACCCTTCTTTCAAAGCAAGCAAATCTCCTTTTAATATAAAGTTATCCTATATTTTATTGACAAACATCTATACTGGATATTGTTCCAACGACCCCCCTGGTAAATTACATCTGTTAACTTTATATGATTATGGAATTTAAATAGATTCTCTGCTTTTTTGTTGTTTTGTTTTGACATAGAAAAAAAACTAATCCTCAATAATGTTTTTCCATTAACGCTATCAGTATGAATTCATCAGTTGATATGTATTTCTAAAAAAAAAAAACAAAAAAAAAACACAAAAAACCCACTTTGACAAATAGACCCTCCTGCCTCCCACACAAGTGCTAATAAAAGCATTAAAGTTTTCTGCAAATGATAGCATGGCTTCCAGTTTTAATGCAATAAAGATCTAAATTGAAATAAAAAGTTAGGAAGAACTATTATTTCTTTTATCATATATCCGGAAAAAAATTATTAGCATTAGTGGTCTCTTGTTTTCCTATGCACCTCAAAAACATAACTGAGCATTTATTGGCTGTGAAACTAAATGGATGGTAAAGCAGAGAATCACAGAGCTTCTAAGAGGCTGATGAATAGAAAAAGCACATTGTTAAAAGAAGGAAAAATAAACTCTCTTTTCTTACCAAAAGATTGTAAAGAATGGCATGGAGGCAAATGCAATCCTTATTACGATAATCAAGTAAAGCAATAATGGCCAGGTAAATATTTGTATTGTAATTTATTGAACCAATGGCTATTTATTAAATTACACCAAGGGACAATTTATCTCACAGTCAATTTTAATTAAAACACCTGTTCACACTCCAAGGTAGGCTATGAATTATTATTTGCTTGCTTGGCTCTTGTTTCTGTGTATTTTTATTTCGAATAAAATCAAAGATATTCATTAGGTATGATGGAATATTAATTTGTTAGAATTAATTGATCTGCATTATCAAATAATCAGATGAAGGGCTAAATATGAACCATAACACATAAAGAACAAATCACTGTAGAATCCAGGAAGACCTCCTTAGGGATAATCCGGACAGTCTGCTCATCACATCAGCATCTTCCATTGCAGGACAAAAGCCCTACCTCTCCTTGTTTATTTCTCATGAGGGAGCATGGTAGTTTTATTCCGGCCAGAAATAAGTCAACACAAATAAAATTAAAATACCCTGACATGTAGTTTGGAAGACATAAATACATGGCTAAGTGCATGAACAAGGGTATTTTCATTGCAAGTACTCTTAATTATTTCAATATTTTATATAAATTAGATTGTTCTTGCAACTGGGTCATGTTAGTCTGAAGATTCTTAACCAATTCTGAAAATAATGTATTATGAGTTGTATTGACAGGTAATAATAATAATAATAATAATAATAATAATAAATACATACATACTTCATCTTAGGAAATAGCCTGAAAATAAGGAATTTATTGATTTATGATTTAAATATGTTTATACAGGTCATATTTCATATACTTTCTAATGTATCAATTGCAAGAAATAAGCCCACTGATCCAATCAAAGGGGGGGCACGGCATCTCAGAGGATAGTGAAACGAGGCTTTAATCAACGTTCTTGCAAGAGCAGGTATCTGATGGACAGGCACACTCAGGGGGTGGTTACAGCAGGAAATTATCTCCTAGTATGCAAGTCCCTCCTCTGATTCCTCATTGGCTGAGTACTACAGAGGTTACAGTGGTACCCAGAAGTCATCTATGCCCATGTAAGGCCAAAAAGTAGTCTGATTGGAACAAATGTACATTCCTTGAGTAGACAGAGACTTTGGCTCCTTGGCACCTGCTCATTGCAAAGCCCGGTAAAAATAAGCCCTCCAAATGAAGAGGGGAAGAATAACCGGGAAGTGAAGTGCCTAAGGATTTGCGACTCCACTGTGCGGGTGGGGGTGAGGGGTTGTACATATTTCCAATAGGTTCTAAACCTATTTACAATAGGCTGTTAACTAGACAGCACAGCTTTTATTTGGTATTTCTGAAAATGAATCATCTCACTTCTCACATCAATTAAATCAGGCTTGTTGAAATAAATACATATTTTGGATTAAACTTAAATAATAAAATAATGTTTATTCTACAAACTAAAATTTGTTAATACAATTATACAGAAAATGAGCAACAATAAGATAAAGTTTGTTTTTTTATTTTTTTTTAATGTTTTTACTTATTTTTGAAGGAGAGAGACAGCGCATAAGCAGGGAGAAGCAGAGAGAGAGGGAGACACAGAATTTGAAGCAGGCTCCAGGCTCTGAGCAGTCAGCACAGAGCCCGATGCGGGGCTCAAACCCACAAACTGTGAGATCATGACCTGAGCTGAAGCCGAATGCTCAACTGACTGAGCCACACAGGTGGCCCTTTTTAAAAAATTTTTTTTAACATTTATTCATTTTTGAAAGCCAGAGGGAGACAGAGCACAAGTAGTGAGGGGCAGAGAGAGAGAGAGAGGGAGACACAGAATCTAAAGCAGGCTCCAAGCTCGGAGCTGTCAGTACAGAGCTTGATGTAGGACTCGAACTCACAAACCGTGAGATCATGACCTGAGCTGAAGTCAGACTCCTAAACAACTGAGCCACTCAGGCGCCCCAAGATAAAGTTTCTTTTAACAAAGGCCTACATGTAACGTACATATTAATACATATTAATGTAATTAAATTATTTATTATATGTGCTAATATTGGTTCAATTTGCACAGCTATAATTTTAGCAATAATATATAATTATTTTCATTTTTATTCATGTTTTTTCTTTATTTTGAGAGAGAGAGAGAGAGAGAGAGAGAACATACCCTCATGTGTGCAAGCCAGGAAGAGGCAGAGAGAGGGAAAGAGAGAGAATCCCAAGCAGGATCCACACTGTCAATGCAGAGCCAAACACAGGGCTTGATCTCACAAATTGTGAAATCATGATTTGAGCTGAAATCAAGAGTCAGACATTCAACAGACTGAGCCACCAGGCACCCCATGACACATAATAATTTTAACATGTTTTGATTTAGTGGCTTTTTCCCCACAATTGGTAAATGTTTGTGGTTTAACTTTTTCACCCTACACACTTTCCCTGTTATCATTTGTAATTAGAGTTGTCAGCAGCAACCTGAAAAAAAAAAAAATGCAGTGATCTTTAATAAGGGCCCAGCTGAATTTGTGAACTTGACTATGCAAAGCTGACTTAACCAAATGCCTCCAAAATTAGAATAAGTGCATTACCTATTTTAAAATCTGAATGAGTTTTAATGTAAACACAAAAATTGGCATGTATATTTCTCATTTTCTATTTACACTTTTCAAGCGGAGACCAGCTAATAAGATCTTGCCCCTCTATATAGTAACAGGAGAATCTATCAGCAGTTTATCATCTAATTAGCTCATTTATATATTTATTACATGGTAACAGTTTTCCTGACAGTACAGAAGTCACAAGGTAAAAACAGTTGGCAAAGTAACTGTCATTTCCTGTCCTTTCTCTGCTCCAGGCAATGCAAAGCTGGGTAGTAAGGAGA
This sequence comes from Puma concolor, assembly GCF_028749965.1. Lineage (NCBI taxonomy): Eukaryota > Metazoa > Chordata > Mammalia > Carnivora > Felidae > Puma > Puma concolor. The sequence continues at coordinate 18,862,793 of NC_141667.1, read as the reverse complement.
AAAGCACAAACGGACCCCTCAAGAGAAAGAAAATTATCTTAGACATCTGGTGAAATCCACAGTGTTGATCTGTATTGAATTACTTTCATTTTATTCAGTACTGGTACAACAGAACCTGACTTTATTTTTCTTTATTCTCTATGTTTCTGAATGGATTTACTACTCTGATATTATTTAAATTACCAGATGATGTTCCAAACTTAAAGTCCTAATGGATGTAATACCTTTCACAAAAATAAGGAGATTTCAAATGGGAAAATACAACATATAGTTAAAATATTAATCTTTGACAATGATAAACGGGCCATCACCAGGTTGAGTGAGACCTATCTAAGGAAGATTTAAGAACATGTTAATGAGTTGGATTATCATTGGTAAACTCAAGCAACTTTTACAGCCTGGAACAGATGGAAATGTTATTTAAGTAAATGGCTGTAGCCCAGATATAAAATTAATCCTAGGACTCAGCTTTGTTTTTATTGAGTGGTTTTTAAGTTATACGAGCACAAAGGGTTTCTACTGAAGTTTTAAGTTATTATATGAAGTATTCCACTACATTGCTTTGGTGTTTTTTTGTTTTGTTTTGTTTTGTTTTACAAAATGAGATGTTTCAATTCAATTAAATGAATGTTAAAACTCTTAACACAAGTATAAAGAACTCTAAGTTGCAAGGCTAGGTATAATATGATATAAAAGGATGTACAATTGTTTTGTTATACTGTTTTTTTTTTTTCTTTTGATGCTTCATAGCTATACATTTGGATGGTTTCATCCAGTGTTGGAGGTGTCTTGTTTCTCCAAATACTCATACTTATGTAATCTAATGAATCCTCTTCTGTAAACTCAGCCATGACTATTACAAATTTCATTTTTCAAATAGGCACTTAAATTTGCTTTGAAGAATTGAATGGTAACTACCTGGGTCTTACGATCCATACACTAGCCCCCTATTAAAAAAAAAAAAAAAAAAGAAAATCTTGAACCTTGAAGAAAATACGAAGTCTATGATTATCTATGGTTGCTGGCTGGACTTAACCAAAAACCAAAATTAAGTCTTTTTTTTTTTTTTTAAACTTTTTTCACCTAGGAAAAAGAATTTAAGGGCATTTAATAGTATCTTTTCAATATTGGAAATTGTTGAGACATTTAATTTTTCCTGCTTATATTTCAGAAGCAAAATTAACATATCAGGTATTCCTTCTTGCATCATGTATTGTGCAGTTATGTTTGGAGTATTTAACAAATGCCTCTCAGTACTACTTATATAAAGTTTCCAGCTCTATTGATATTTTCATTAATATAGATAACCTTTTATATTCTGAGAATATAATCTATACGGTTTTCAGTCATATAACAAAACAATGTTGAAATATGGGGATGTTCTTATTATAGCTACTCCTGCCAAAATTGATGGCAGTTTTCAGTGGTGAAGAATGAATATAATTCCAATTCTAGACATGCTATCATGCATACATGCGTAGGTGTTTTTTCTATTGATCGTGTTTCTGTGCAGATTTCCAGTAGCTAGATTTATACACAGTACAGCAAAGAGAGGAAATTAAGGAAAAACTGCAGAGGGGCAACTGGGTGGCTCAGTCAGTTAAGCGCCCGACTCTGGGTTTAGGCCTCGATCATGATCTCACAGTTTCATGGGTTCGAGCCCCAAGTCAGGTGCCGCACTGACAGTGTGGAGCCTGCTTGGGTGTCTCACTCTCCCTCTCTCTCTGCCCGTCCCCTGCTCACACTGTCTCTGTCTCTCTCAAAATAAATAAATAAACTTAAAAAAAAAAGTAAAAAAAAAGTAAAAACTGCAGAACTTTTACAAGTCCAATGCATGTTGAAAGCAGGTTTAGAGCAAAACGTAGCATTATGTTCTATGGTGCCCATGAAGATATTTTAACACAGAAACTGCTTCAATCCGTGCCTTTGGAGAATGAGTAATGGCTGTGTTCTGGAGCACTTAGACCTTAATACATCACATATTTTGAAGAAACTGCTATTTTTCTTTTTTAAGAAGTTGTCTCCCACACTTCAAAGAGATAACCTCAAGTTTTGGCTCAATACATGAGCCTAACATAAAGGTTTTCTGCAAGTGAGTTTGTTCATCTCAGCAAAATTCGTATCGGGCAATAATGAACATCTGAGAAAGTGCAGCACATCATTTAACACAATTCAATGTTTCAGCCTAGCTTGAAATGGAAGATAAAAAATCTTTTATTTTTACAGTAGTATCCCAGTTAATGTTTAATGTCAATAAAATACAGACACAACACCATGATTTATATATCCTTACTGTTAAATTTTTATTTAAAATATTTCAAACAAAAACATTTCTAAAAATAAAATAACCATCCAAATGTATGCTACTACATAGATATGACTTTAGCTTGAGTGGAGACTGTTTGAAATAATGGATATCAGAGCTTTAGATATTCACTTAAAATATGATAGTTCAGGAGTAGGTAAGTCAGTAATGTTGGAATCTGAACCAAATCTGCTTCTCATCTTAAGTTTTTAATGTGACATGAAAGAGGAATCTTATATACTCTTCCCCACTTACATTTCCTGAAAATCATCTTAGAGATTCAGTTTATAATATGTAGTCTGGGATTACAAAAACTGAGGGCACAGCTGCAGATCCAGAGAGAAAAACCACACATTATTGTCAGCGTCTGAAGTCAGCTGGCAGTTTTACAATTTTATTGTAATTTCTTCTGTTTGACCCCAACTTTATGACCTTGCCTTCATGAGAAATTAAACTTCTTTAATGTATTTAAGTTTAATTGTGTGCTTTAATTTTCTAAGAGTGGAAAACTGTATCAATTTTATCTTAAAACTTATCTTAAAAGTCAAAACTAACTGATATTGATCGAATAAACTTTTTCATATATTATGAATATTAGGTTTAATGACATTAAGATTAATGGCATAATCAAATGCCATCTACAAATTTAGTAACAACTTCTATAAATTAAAACCACAAATCCAAATCCTTTAACTTGGAAATATAAGACTAATCTATTAGATTTTTACTTGATTTGTCAAGTTGCCCTAAACATTGCAAGTATTAAATATGTAAATTTACCTTGACTTAATACAAAAATGATAACAATGTTTATTTAACAAACCTCATCATGTTTCTATATAGTAACATTGTAGGTGTTGATGGCATTTAACAAATAAAAAAAAAACTGTTCTAAGCAATTCAGAGTTATCTTTGCAAGATAGTTAAGTTTGGTTTTATTAAGGAATTTGAGATAATTTTGACTGAAGTGAAAAAAGACTTGCAGATATTCTAGAATGATTTTTCTCTCTGTGTGAAGCACCAAGCCAATCCACTTCTATAAGTTTGTGCCAGTATTGACTCAAGACATCTGATTCTGACAGCAAGGTAATGCACATGCCCTAGAAAACTTTCTTTTTTGGAAATGTGCAAAAATGCTTATGAAAAAGTATAAAACACATTTAAAGCTACTGTTGAGCACAGGAAATAAATGAGGAAATCTTTCTCAGAGGACCAAAAGAAACATATCTCTGGAGATATAGACTACTATCTCAGCCAGAGACTGCCCTGAGGAGTATAAAGATTTCTGTTAATTTAGAAAATTCTTGGAATAGTTTTGTGGGGGTAACAGGCAGAGTTTGGTACCTGCGCAAGAGAAGAAGTTGACTAGAAGCCTTGTACTAGTCCATATCATTATAAGACTATAAAATTGTGAACCTGAAAGAGGTGGAAATAATCCTCATAAAACAGACAGAAAAAACTTATCTCAACCCCACTCAGGATGGAAGGGGAAATGGCCCTTAAATACTCTACAGTAAGTTTGGGTGCCATAGGTACCCAAAGGCTGAATTTATCCCATATCTGTAGTACCTTTAAGAGAGACAGAGACAGAGAGTGAAAAGGAGAGAGGGAGAGAGATAGGGAGAGAACAGGAAGAGTAACTACAAACAAAACTAATTACTTCAAGTGATTGACAGTTGTAATATTCCCTAGATTCTGACAAAAGCAACATGCATAAATTTGTTGTAGAACAAAATATGCACCCAAGGATTTTAGAGGTTTTGACAAATGGAATTTATACAACTATAATCTTGAAGTTTTTTCAATGTTTGATTTATGTATTTTACATTAATAATATCTGGTGAATATAGCTTTTGGGTTGTATGTGTTTTGCATGTTGTTAAAGGATTTGTTTTGGCATCAATGTTTCTGAAAAAGCCATAATGTACCATATCCTTTCTCCCTAGAAGAACTTACAAGACAAAATGTAGATTTTGTTAAAAATATAAAGGTCTGCGTCACACAGCACAGAAACATTAAAAGAAGTGTTCATCTTAAAGTCCTATAAAAAAAAGAGTGATTAATTTTAAGCTAAGATTGTAGAAAATAGACTGACCCTCTCTGAAAATATCAGGAGTACAGGAAAAGAAATGACAAAACAAAGATGAAGCAGATGGGAATATTACTCAAACCTAGTGCTTTCATAACTAGTGTAAAGATAAGGTTTGTAGAAAAAGCCAAGAGCAGAATTACAGATGGTCAACAGGGTCTCAGCATATAAGCTGCACCACGTGCAAAACATCATCAAATCATGAAATGTTCTGCCTTCCCTGAAGTCTCACATCATTGAACACTATTTAGTCACACACTTGATTCATTTTCTATATTGCAAGCTTCCTAGGTCACATCCCAAGTGTTGACATTTTAAGGGGGCCACGTGACAGTTTACTCTTCTTCACCCAACTTTAAAATAAGTAAGATTTAGACGCAGTGTAAATAATCAAGACCAAATTATCAGTTTTTATTGTGATTAAAATTAACTGATGAAGTTGCTTTATATATGGAGGATTTAATCATTCTTCACCATTAACTTAACCAGATTCTTCACTCAGTCACAGGCATAGCTGGAAAACCATAGGCCTTGCCTGCAAAAGCAGGTTGATTTTATTACTTTCTAGAAAGCATGCCCAAACACCTGCTTTATGTAGGAAGGCCTATTCTACAAGGAGAAAGAGACTAAGTTCAGCATGGCTGGTTTATTCTTTAAAATGCTACAGATAATTTATTCCTTCTTCCATGAAAAGAATTGATCTGGGATATTACATAAGTAAACTACATTGTACCTCTCTCTCAACTAAACCACTCAGGGAAAAATTCCTCTATGTGAGTCACTAGTACCAGTCTAGAAAATACACCAAAAACAAGCAAAGAAACAAAACCAGAACTTCCTGGTGAACATTAATTTCATAAAGTAGGAGCATCTGTTTGAAAATCACTGATCTGTTAATAACTGAACCAGTCACAGAACAGAGAAAATAGAGGATAATGCCACATCACTACCAAGGAAGTAGATTACCAGAAATGAGCTGCAATGGAGTTGGGGTAATGTACATCAGAAAAACAAGATCAGAGACACATATATAGGACTTGAGCAATCAATGCTCAACTCTCATTTTTTGTCAAAATTATTTAGGTTAGGGAATTGGAGTACTGAAGACAAGATGAGTAGCTAACATTATGGCTGATCATGAATTAGGCAGCAATTTTGGAGATATGAGATCAGTTGTTGCAGAACAGAATTTTTTTTTCCCTAGAAATTAAGGCAAATAGGAGTTGAGTGAAGTCATTGAGAGGTTTTGAGTGTCTGATGACCTGTGAGCTGGACCACAGCAAACAGAGGCTCCTTACCCCCTGACCTGTCCTTGGAATGTGGGTTCTACTTGCCTTCCTAGTCCCAGAAGCTGCCTCAAGGACATAGTGTTGAAATAGTGATGTGGTATTGAGACATCTGGACAGTGTACATGACTGACACCAATTAAGGCTTCTATATAAACCTTTAAGATTTGGTGGGTGGATGCAGAGATCAACCTATTTTTGCAGCCATCAGTGACAAGGCTCATACGTAAGTTATCTTGCTTATAAACCTGCTGCTTACCAACCTGGAGTGGCCAACCTTTTTCTTCAATCTCTCCTTGCCCTTTGTGTCCAGGAGCTAGTTTCAGATTACACCCAAGAAGCTCCAAAGGAGCTTGTGAACCAGCAGTAGGACTTCTGTTTTGCATAATTGGCAGCTATATAATTTAGAACAAACCTCCCACTGAGGTTACAGTGATAACTTTGGGTATTTTTTACCCCATTTGAAGTTATGCTGACAAAGCAACAAAGAACTATGGAGCTCAAAGAAAGAAGACACAGACTAAGAAAAATCTTTCATTTGGCCTTCTTTTTCTATAATTGATTCTGCCTGATGGGGATAAAGATGGAAATTTGAAGTCCAAGGCCATCAACAAGGGGCCTGGCAAATACCCTTTGCTTGGAAAGAAAGAAAGAAAGAAAGAAAGAAAGAAAGAAAGAAAGAAAGAAAGAAAGAAAGAAAGAAAGAAAGGAAGGAAGGAAGGAAGGAAGGAAGGAAGGAAGGAAGGAAGAGAAAGAAAGAAAAGGAAAGGGATTGGGGGAACAAGAGGGGTGAGAGAGAGAGACAGAGAGAGAGAGAGACAGAGAGAGAGAGAGAGAGACAATATTATTAAAACCCAAAAGAAACAACATGTAATTAAATGCAGTTATCAGACAGGGCACCTGGTTGGCTTAGTTGATTAAGCATCTGACTTCGGCTCAGGTCATATTACGGTTTGTGGGTTCCAGCCCCACATCAGACTCTGTGCTGACAGCTCGGAGACTGGAGCCTGCTTCAGATTCTGTGTCTGTCTCTCTCTCTGCCCCTCCCCTGCTCATGGTCTATCTCTCTCTGTCTCAAAAATAAATAAGCATTAAAAATTTTTTTTAATAAAAATTTTAAAAAATCAGTTATCAGAAACAGATTTTAAATGACCTATTCTTAATGTATGAAAAGAAATAAAAGATTGAAAATTCCAGCAGAGAATTAGAGACTACTTTAAAAAACAATAGAAATTGTAATTATAGAGGACAATCTTCCAGTTTTTAACCATTGAGTATGATGTTAGCTATGGGCTTTTCATATAGAACCTTTATTATGTTGATATACTTTTCTTTTATTCCTAGTTTTTTGAGAACTTTTATCATAAATCCCACTCTTTCACTGTTATTCAACATATTACTGGAAGATCCAGCCATAGCATTTAGACAAGAAAAATAAATAAAAGCTATCAAAATTAGAAAGGAAGAAGTAAAATTGTATGCAGACAACATAACGTATATAGAAAATCCTAAAGATTCCATTAAAAAAGCTGTTTGAAGTAAACAAATTCAGTAAAGTTACTCTTACAATAGGAACATACAAAAATCAGATATGTTTCTTTTTTTTAATTGTATTTATTTTTTTATGTATTTAAATTCAAGTTAGTTAACATACAGAGTAATATTGTTTTCAGGAGTAGAACCCAATGATTCATCTCTTACATATGACACCCAGTACTCATCCCAAAAAGTGCCCTCCTTAACGTGCATCACCCATTTACCACACTTACCTCCTCTCCAGCAACCCTCATTTTGTTCTCTGTATTTAAAAGTTCTTATGGTTTGCCTCCCTCTCTTTTTATTTTATTTTCCTTCCCTTCCCCTATGTTCATCTGTTATGTTTCTTAAATTCCACATATGAGTGAAATCATATGATATGTGTCTTTCCCTGACTGACTTATTTTGCTTAGCAGAATACACCCTAGTTTTATCCATGTTGTTGCAAATGGCAATATTTCATTCTTTTTTTGCTGAGTAATATCCCATTATATATTTCACGTCATCTTTATCTATTCATCAGTCAATGGACAGTCGGTCTCTTTCCATAATTTGGCTGATGTTGATAACACTGCTATAAACATTGGAGTGCATATGTCCCTTTGAATCAACATTTTTGAATTCTTTGGATAAATACCTAGTAGTGCAATTGCTGGGTCATAGGGTAGTTCTATTTTTAATTTTGTGTGGAACGTCTATATTTTCCAGAGTGGTTTCACCAGTTGGCATTCCCATCAACAGTGCAAAAGTGTCTCCATTTCTCTGTATCCTCATCAACATCTGATGTTTTGAGTTGCTCATTTTAGCCATTCTAGCAGGTGTGAGTTTGTATCTCATTGTGCTTTTGATTTGTATTTGATTTGTATGGGCAGAAGACATGAATAGACATTTTTCCAAAGAAGACAATCAGATTACTAACAGACATAAGTATGTTTCTATACACTAACAACAAAGTCTCTGAAAGATTAATTATAAAAAAAAAAATCCATTAAAAGCTGTGCCCAAAGAGTAAAATATTTAGGAATAAAATTCTCTAAGGAGGTTAAAGAATAATACACTGAAAACATGCAAAACAACAATGAGAGCAATTAAAGACACAAACAAATGGAAAGGTGTTTTGTATTTATGGATTAGAAGACTTATGGATTGTTAAATATGTCCATACAACCCAAAGCAATGTATAGATTCATGCAACCTCTTTCAAAATCCAAATGCCTTTTTATAGGAATTTTTTTTTAATTCTAAAATTTATATGGAATCACAAATGACTATAAATAGCCAAATCAATCTTGAGAAAGAAGAACAAAGTTGGAGACATTATATTTTCTGATTGCAAATATATTACCAAATTGCAGTAATAAAATTAGTATGGTAATGGCATAAAGATAGGTATCTCGACCAGAAGAATGGAATAGAGAAACCCAAAATAAATGCAAGCATGCAATCAACTGATCTTTAACAAGAGAGCCAAGGGTGAAGAATGGGGTAAGGATAGTCTCTTCAACAAATGGTGGTGAAATAATTGGATATCCACAGGCAAAGAATAAAATTGGACTCTTATCTTAGGCCCTACACTAAAATCAACTAAAAAAAAAAATGAAGACATAAACATAAGGCCTGTAACTGTAAGACTTCTAGAAAAATACATAGAAGAAAAGCTTCATGACATTGGTTTTTGACAATGATTTCTTGGATATGACACCAAAAACACAGGCAAAAAAAAAAAAAAAAATAGAAATGGGCAAGTGAGACTATATCAAACTAAAAACAAACAAAAATACACAATGAAGGAAACAACGAACAAGTGAAAGACACACCTACAGAATGGGAGAAAATATTTGCAAACCATATATATGAAAATGGACTAATCTCAAAAGAGAAATTCCTACAGCTCAATATCAAAAATAATAATACTAATAATAGCTTGATTATAAAATGACCAAAGACATGAACAGACATTTCTCCAAAGAACACATGCAAATGGCCAACAGGTATGTGAAAAGATGTTCGGTGTCACTACTCATTAGAGAAATGCAAATTAAAACTACAATGAACTGTCATCTCACACCTGTTAGAATGTCTATTATCAAAAAGACGAGACATAACAAATGGAAATGGTGCAGCAGCTACATAAAACAGTGTGGAGATTCCACACACACAAAATTAAAAACATATCTCTCATATGGTTTAGCAATCTTACTTCTGGGTATGTTTCCAAAAGAATTAAAATCAGGATCTCAAGAGATAATAGCACATGCTTGTTCACTGCAGCATTATTCACAATAGCCAAGATGTGGAAACAACCTAAATGTGCATCAATTGATGAGTATATAAACAAAATGCGGTATATATTTATAATGAACTATTATTCAGCCTTTAAGAAGGGGGCAGTTCTGTAATATGCAATAGTATGGAGGGACCTTGAGGACATTATTCTAAATGAATTAAGCTTCTCTCGGACAGAAAAATACTACATGATTCCACTTACATAAGGTATCTAAAATAGTCAAATTCGTAGAAGCAAGAGTGGAATATTAATTGTTTGGGGCTTGGGGATAGGGAAATGGGAGTTACTAATCAATAGGCATAAAGTTTATGTAATACAAGATGAGTAGGTTCTAGAGATCTACTGCATGACATCACACCTGTGACTTCAGTACTGCATTCTGCATTTACAAATCTGTTAAAAGGATTGATCTCATGTTTATTCTTACCATAAAATTTTAAAAATTAAAAATTAAAAAAAATAGAATGAAAGCATATATGAATGAAGCATTCAAAGTTTAATATGTATCCACTGAGATTTAAAAGGCTGAAAGGCAAAGTAGTGGACGATAGCTTAGACAAAGACTTATAGTTGTATGGAGAGTTGTATTGTATATGTCGGTGGTCTTAAAACTTGGGATGAAAACATTCTCACATAAGTGTAGACACACATACTTTTAAAGGAACCGATATTTAGACCTTTTCATTCACATGTACTTTTATAATATTGATTTGTATGTGAAATCATGACTCCCAGAAGAAAATAACCAGTGCTTTACCAGAGTGCAAATAACTGATGTCAGTAAGACTTATTTTAATAGAAGTACAAAGTCCCCACATCCATTATACTAAGAATTACAGTAATATAGTTTCACATTTACTAATTATTTGCCAATATTTATAATGTTAATTTTTTTTTAATTTATTTATTTTGAAAGAGAGAGAGGAGGGGCAGAGAAAGAGGGAGAGAGAAAAATCCCAAGTGGCTCTGCGCTGTCATGCAAAGCCCAACACAGGGCTCAAACTCATAAACTGTGAGACCAGACCTGAGCCGAAAACAAGAGTATAGACACTTAACCGACTGACCCACCCAGACGTCCCTATAATGTTAAACATTTTTTTAATTAATTATGTACTATTCATAATAGTAATGAAAATTTAATGAATAAACATTTTAAATACTTAAATATTTCTAGAAATAAAAATACGAAACTCGAAACTAAGATCTCAGTGGAATAAATAGAGATAAGAGAGGATTAGTGAACTGGAAAGAAATGAGAAGGAAATAATGGACAGAACTATATAAGAGAGGACAAAAACCATAGGGGATATAATGAAAAATTTAAGATTTCTAATGAAAACTGAAGGATGAAAGATAATGAGGGAGAATCAATGTTTAAGAATTTTCTAAAATTGACGAAAGATATCATAATACAGATACAAGACCTATCATGAACCCCAGACAGGGTTAAATGAAAGAAACCACAGCAGTTCAAAACCAGAATCCAGAAGGCAGAAGATTACAATAAAACAACAACAACAACAACAACAACAACAACAACAACAAAAAACATACTTAATCCTATTTTAAGAACTTTAGTTTTATTTCACTAATTCTAGCCTCGTATCTCTTTATTTTTATTTATGTAAGAGGTAATCTGAATCAGAGAAAGCACAATCTGGAGATTGTCTAAAGTCCACAGAAAAACACTTACAGTTCAAGAATTAGGGAACAAGATATAGTTCTTAGATGTATGTTATCGACTTAATATCTCAAACATTTTTTCTTTCATGTAATAGATTTTTTAAAAAAATATTTCTTGACGGGCGCCTGGGTGGCTTGGTCGGTTGAGCGATGGACTTTGGCTCAGGTCATGATCTCGCGGTTTGTGAGTTCGAGCCCTGCGTCAGGCTCTGTGCTGACAGCTCAGAGCCTGGAGCCTGCTTCAGATTCTGTCCCCCTCTCTGTCCACCCCACCCCTGCTTGTGCTCTCTCTCTCTGTCTTTCAAAAATGAATAAACATAAAAAAAAAATTTTTAATATTTCTTGAAAAGAGTTTCAATTATTGATTTTGAGGTAAAATTAGAATGTTTAAATTTATTTTTTAACACTGCAGTTATAATAGTCTCAATCCTCTTCAATGTAGTAGAAGTCTGAAAAAAGGAAAGTTCTGTGAAAGTGGGAAGAAAAATATTAATATAGTACCAAATAAATCTTATCGTATTCAAAATTCAATGGTATGAAATTTCATTTCATTTTGTATACAGTTTCTTTGACTTCCAATGTCTAATTTTTATCTACATAGAAGCAATCTGCTTTATATGCACAGACACAACACCACTCATTTTCTGAAGAAATATGGCAATTCACTATTTTAAATTTCTATCTTTCTACCTATTTTTCTCCTTTGTGATCTATATCTTTCTTTTTATATTACTAATGATAGGTTTAGTGACAATAGAAGTCACACACATATCTAAGATCCCTATCCCCTACTATAAGAAAAATAACTAGGAGGATCCCAGGTTCCTATATGGTTTTCAGCTGGTACCAAAGACTGAAGAAGTCAATTAGAAGTGAACTTCTACAGGGACACCGGGGTGACTCAATCAGTTAAGTGTCAGACTCTTGATCTTGGCTCAGGTCCTGGTGTCATGGATGTGAGATGGAGTCCCGTATCTGGCTCTGCACTGGGAGAGTCTGCTTGGGATTGTCTCTCTCCTTCTCTCTCTGTCCCTTCTCCCCCTCCCCCTTTCTCTCTCAGAATAAATAAGTTATGTATATATATATAAAACATCTACAGTTATGTGTATAAACATTATATGACTACCATGTAAGTGTTATACTTTATTTATATATTACCTATTATGAATATCAAAAAATGAAGCACATTTATAACCTGGTATTATAATACCTAGGGTGGAGTGAATATTAATGCCATCACATATAAAATTGACAGCAATCTCCTTGGCACTCTATAAGTCTTCAAGATGTCAGCTACAATTCCATGTTTGTGTCAATTTAATGGAACTGACCGGGCTTTGGAGTGGTGGAAGTATGGAGCTGATGACCTGGAAAGAATTCTTGAGACATCTTTGGTGCAAAAAGGTGATTTTATTAAAGCAGGGAGACAGGACCTGTGGGCAGAAAGAGCTGTACTGGGATTGTGAAGAGTGACTGGTTATATACTATGGAGTTGGGGGAGTTAAGGGAAAAGGGAAGCCTCCAGAAGGACTTTCATATGCTAAAGAGGACTCAAAAGATATAGGAGTCCTTGCTATTGTTAAGCTAAGGTTGGTTTCCCTCTAGTAAGGCACTACGATTAAGACAGTAGGGAGTTCTTGGAGAAATGTTATACTCTGCCTATCGCAAGTATTTGTCAATGGGCTACAGGTTATAAGGAAATTTAATTTTACCTACCATTTCCTTCTTGCCTTTGTTCCCCATATCACTATGGAGGGAAGGGTGATGTTGGGGCTCCAGGGAATTCAGTCTATAGGTTTTTGGAGTTCAGTCTATTGATAAGATTGCCTTTTTCTTATAGTTTACTGAGACATTTGTGAACTGACAGGGACTCATGTCCTGAGGGGCTGTGATCTTATCAGTTAACCAGGTGTTTTATCCTTCTCTTGTCTTTAGGGCAGACAAGAGTGCCTGAGGAATGTCACACATACCCCACCTGGGCAGGGGAGGTGTCTGCTAACTTGTGCTTTGCCTTCATTGTGCCTTAGGCTCCCTCATTAGAACTATAATGGAGAAGATACTCTTACTGTTTTTGAACATTTTATTCTTTCTATTTTGGACAGGAAACAAGAATATTTGATATCAGAGGGACAACAGGTAAATTTCAATCATACTTATTCAGAAAAATGGAATTTTTAAATATAATAAGATGTTGATCATCAGCTGACACCAAAACAATGCCACATTGTTTTAATATAGAGACTGTCTGTTGGAGTAGTGAATAACTCAAAGACCATTCATCCTACGGGAGAAAATGATTGCAAAGTAAGAAAGGATAGAATTTGTCTGGAATCCTATGGACCAATAACCAGGGTTGAGTTTTGTGGCTGTTTGTAGCTCAATCTGTCTGTCCATAGTGTCTAGATTCAAATATCATCTGTTATGAACTCAATTGTGTCCCTCCATAAATTCACATATTAAAACCCTATCTCCCAATCTGACTGACTATATTTGGAGATAGGGCTTTTATGAAGAAGGTAATTAAGGTTAAGTGAGGTCGTAAGGGTCGGGGCCTAATCCCATAATATTGAGTCCTTATTGGAAGAACAGAAAGCATCTCTTAGACATTCACAAAGAAAAGGTCAGGTGAGAACACAGAGAGAAAGCAGCTCTATTTTTCAGGAGCGGTCTCCCTAGACATCAACCCCAACTATACCTTGATCTTGTATTTCTAGCTTCCAAAACTATAAGAAAATAAAATTTTATTGCTTAAACCATCCAAGTTGTGATATTTTGTCACAGTTGTGGTGATGTTTTGATATAATAAATACATATTCAAACATATGTTAATACATATCAATATATATGTCTTTAACCCCAGGTCCTGGCACAGAGCTCCTGCAACCATTGTGATACGGGTGGTAGGAGCATCTTATATTATTATATTTAAATTTTTATCATTTCGTGACAAAGGATTTCTAAAACCTTGGAACTTCCCAGGTGATAGAGGTGATGGGAGTGTTTTATTATTCATAATGTGCCTTTTTTGATCCTACCTAAATGTATGGTAATGAGGCAACTTGAGGGTGAGGCCCCTAAATAGCCTCAGATATATTTAAGCTTTTAAAACTATTGTCATTTGAAATATTTATGCCTTTCTTGGATGCATGTTGTATACTCTCTTGCATAGTGCATATGACACTTGACAAAATTAAAATTTGTGTATGAAGCACACTGATTTAACTTTTGAGAAATGGTTTCATATTTACTGCCTCATTTTTCTTACCAGCTTTCCTTTGTAAGAAACCACCACCCCAAATTTCTTAGGCCATTGAAATTGTAGTCCCAGAGTAATACACATCAGAATTCCCACGGGTATATCTTAAAACAAATCCAATTTCTGGCTTGTTATCCTCCTCAGATATATTGAATCAATTTTTCGGAAGGATGGTATAATTTATCACATTTTAAATAAGCATGGCCCTAAAACAATAATCAATCAATCAAATCAATCAATCAGCATTGCCTGTGATACTTTTTCTCAATGAAATTTGAGAACCACTTATATAGACGTCTCCCTGGAGCAGGAGGAACAATTTTTTTAATAGCTCAAAAGTGTCTTATTCCATTCAGGCTCCTGTGACAACAGACATGCATTCCTCAGTTCTAACAGCTGTTAAGTATAAGATCCATGTACCAACATGGTTGCATCTGCCAAGGGCCCTCTTCCTGGTTCATAGCTGGCACTTTCCTCACATGGTGAAAGGGGCAATGGATCTCTCTGGAGCTTCTTCATGAGGGCATTAATCCCATTCATGAGGCATTTATGACCTAGTCACCTCCCAAAAGGCCCCACTTCCTAAAACCATCAACTCTGGAGGTTAGGATTTCAACATATGCATTTGGGAAGGACAGAAACATTCAGACTATACAGCAAAATTAAACCTTTTCAATATAGTATTGAACTCATAATTTTTGTCCTACTTACTGCTTTTCCGGAACATTTAAAAACTGTATAATCACTGGCATTAAGGTTGCAATTAATGACACATTTAAACTTTTTTTAATATGGGAGATTTCAAATACAGTGAGTTGAGTTAACAAAAATATTAAATTGAAAATAAACTTAGTAGCATTTTTTATATAATATTCACATACTGAGCTTATTCACATTTCCCTCAGAGTTCACCTGACATCAAGCGTCCCAGCACTTTTAATCAGGGTTCGATTGTGCTTGGGAAAGGTAAGTGGCTGAGATACTTCTGCCTTTACCAAAGAAGGCTTAATATTTTAAACAAAAGAGTATCATGAGAGTTAGGGTCAAGAGCAGGAAGCACAGAAGCCAAGCAGAAAGCAGAAACATAAGCAGTATTTTTCACAGCTCTCTGTTTGTGTTGCTGGGGAAGCAAACATGTGGTCCAATTCTATAAAAGCGAAGTGGTCCTGGTAGATAAACTAAATAGACTCTGAAAGAAATGATTCAAGTTTGATTATATATCCTAATGGGAGAACAAATAAATAATTAATAACTAAATACTGATCTCTCCTTAAAGCCAAAAAAAAAAAAAAAAAAAAGGCAGATTTTAGACCTAAGTGCAAAAGCTAAACCAATAAAGCTTCTATCATATAACATAGACTATTTTTATAAACTTGGAGCAGAGTAGACAAAGACTTATTATAAAATGGCACATAATATGCATAGAGGAATAAAGAATAGATTAATAAATTAGACTTATTATATACAGAATGTACATAGATCTCCTCAAACATGTAAGAAAAAGGTAGATGATGCCATTGGAAATAAGCCAAAGAATTGAACATACCTTTCATCAAATAAGAGATGCAAATATCCAGGGCGTTTTAGTGGCTCAGTTGATTGAGGAAAGTACATGACTTTGCCTCAGGTCATGATCCCACGGTCATGGGATTGAGCCCTGAGTTGGGCTCTGTGCCTCTGAGCATGGAGCCTGCTTAAGATTCTTTCTCTTCCTCTCTCCCTCTATACCTCTTCCCCACTCACACACGCTCTCTCTCCAAAATAAAAATAAATAAATAATATTTTTAAAAAGAAAGGTCCAAATGGCCAATGTGAATTGCTCAAAAGCATTAGGCATCAGGGAAATGCAAATTCAAACTCAAACAAAATATGACTGCACAACCACTAGAATGATAAAAATTGAAAAAAATAGCCAGTGAGGAGAAATCTGAACTCTCATAGATTGCTGGTGGAAGTAAATATTGTTACAATTTTGTAAAATATGTTGGCAGTATTTTGTGCACTTCTTAGTATCCATTTCATGTTTTGATGATAAACAAATACTTTGAGAAAAAGGAATAAGTAATATTTCCTAACTTTTAAAGCAATCTTGTCTCAACTAACCACTTCTTAAACCACTGAGGAATTTCATTTTCCTCCTAATGATACTTGTTCCCAGATTTTTCAGGTTGAAATTATGTGATACCACTCCCCCAGTTCTGCTTGACTTTTCTAAGATCTTTTTATTTCTAATTCTCATCACAGATATCTAGTAAGTGTGCTCCTCTAACTAGATAAAATTAGACTCTGAACATTCTTGATCTTTGAATTACATCTTATTACTTTACCTCATGTATCGAGTGTACTATGATCTGGACTTTTCCACACTGTCTACATTCAAACCTCAAACCAGTCAAGAACAGTCTTCTCTCTTTGTCATGGTGAAGGGACTCTGAGTTTTTCCATTTAAACTTCCCCCAAAGTGATAATATGGTATATTAGAAGGAATATCAACAGACCAGCATATAGTGATATGAAATTCCTCTGATAAATTTAATAGAATATAATCCTAAAGTCAAGTGTAACCAGTCTAATGAAAAGGTCCAGGCAAAAATATTTCATGTCTGTGAACAAATTATAAAGTATGTCGATCCAAAGATCTCTTGGATATGAGCAGGTATGTTAACATTTAAAGCTTCAAGACAACCAACTAGCTTAATCTCTTCTTCATTCAAATGGAAAGATAACTTGCTCTTTCTGCCTTGAGTATGTTTATGGAGGGTAAATTCTTTTTCAATTACATCATTATCAAGACAGTTTTTCTATTGGAGAAAGAGGGGTGGGGAGAGAGTATCATTGTGTCATGGTAGAAACTGAGAAAGTGAAGGGCCTTTATCAAAAAGGGTGGGAAATTGGGTGTATCTCGCATCCATGAAATAGAGCCAGACCAACACTAAACCGTCCTACACACCTAGAAAACCGATTGGAAGATTAACACTACAATCTGCACAACCTGAACCACAGAATTCAGCAGGTACGCGACGCGAAGAGCTGAACATGGGGAGCAAGAAGCTCCTAAAGGTAGGGAACCCCTTTTGTGGGTGGAGAGAGGACAGAAACTGGGGGCGGGGGGAGCATACAGGAAAAGCACCTCTCCCCAAAAGCAGCTGGAGAGAGTGGAAAATTGGAAACAGCCACAGGGACTAAACTAAAAAGGGAGAAAGGAGAATGGAGAGGGTTTAAATTCCATTAAGACTGTAAACAAGGGGAGCACAAAGGCTGCATCTCCGCAGCTCCATACCTGGCGGCGCTCTGGTGGGAAGGGCGAATCCCCAGGAACAGAGTGGGGTCCGGGAGGTTCTTGGACCACACGGGGAAAAGCAGTTCCACTGCTGGAAGGACATGTGGCAGAGACTGTTGAAGCCACCTGGTCCCAGCAGACCCCAGAAAACGGCCACATTCACTGGAGCTGCAACAAGGTCCTTAAGGTTGAAGGCTGGTGCCAGATTTGTGTTGTGATTTTCCATACTCACTGAAAAGCTGCTTCTACGAACTGCTGCTATCTCGCAAACTTTTTCTGGGGCAGGCTGGCACCTGGCCACAGTCTCGGGGCACCGGCAACAGCAGGGTCCAGCTGCTGTTGGGGGGCACTTCTGGGTGCAGCTGACATTCGGCCACTGCTCATTCGGCCTTTGCTCAGTGAGACCCTCCCGCAGAGGGGTGGAACGGGTCAAAGCCGCAGTCCTTCGGAAGTAAGGGGCCGGGGAAAACAGACGCATCTGAGACAAAACTTGGGAGAGAGGTACTGCCTGGGGCCTGCTCACAGAGAGAGGAAAAGCGGGCAGTGGATGAGAGCTGAAGACAGAGGACCAGTGCGCGATTGCCAATCCAGGAGAACAGATTGGGTGGCTGGATGGCGCCATTTTTCACTGCTCCCGCGCATGCGCACCCGAGCACCACAACAATCCACCTCAGTAGGCTAGCAGCGCCATCTAGTGGAGAGCGGAGCTGTTACACCGAGGCCTGCCCAACTGGGCCAACTTTCCTCTTCAAGAACACAAACCTCACTGCCGGCTTAATTTATGGACTATAAAGCGCTACATGGACTGACCTCTAGGGGAAAACGAAGCAATTTCAGTCCTACTTCAATCTGTTAGCAGGTTCATCTATTCAATTTTTTTTCCTCTCTCTTTTTCCTTTTTCCCTTTTATAATTCTTTTCTTTTTCTTGAATACAGAAAGAGAAAAAACTCATTTTTATTTTCAATTTCTATTAAAAATATGTCTTTAATTTTATTACTATATTTTTTACTTTTGTGTAATTTTTTTCAAATTCTACTTTACTTCCATTATTTTATTTTAGTCTGCTTCAGTGTACTCACCTTGTCAAATTTGCAAACAATTATCTTTTTTTTCTTTCTTTTTCTTTTTTTCTTTTTGATTTCTTTTCTTTTTCTTGAATTCAGAAAGAGAAAAACGTCATTTTTACTTTCAATTTCTTTAAAAAATATTTTTATTTAATTTTTATTACTATATTTTTTGCTTTTATGTAATTTTTTATAAATTCTTTCTCCCATCATTTTATTTCAGTCTACTACAGTGTATTCACTTTTTCAAATTTTCAAATGATTTCTTTTTTTGTCTTTTCTTTTTTCTTTTTTAATCTTTTTTCTCTTTTTCATTTATTTTCTTTTTTCTTAAGTACAGAAAATGAAAATCCATATTTCTTTTTAATTTTTATTAAAAATATTTTTCTATAATTTTTTCTACTATATTCTCTAATTTTGTGTATTTTAGTCTACTTTAGTGTATTCATTTTTTCAGATTCTAAAAAATGATTTGCTTTTTTTTCTCTCCCCCCCTTTTTTTTGTTTTTTTTGGGGGGGGGCTTTTTTGTTTGTTTGTTTCCCTAATCTGTCAAACCACTTTCTACACCCAGACCAAAACACACCTAGGATCTAGCATCATCTATTTGATTTGTGTGTGTGTGTGTGTGTGTGTGTGTGTGTGTTTTTAATTTTTAATATTTTTTTAATTTTAATGTTTTTAATTTCAATTTTTCTACCTCATTAATTCCTTTTCTCCCTTCAAAATGACAAAACAAAGGAATTCACCCCAAAAGAAAGAGCACGACAAAACAACAGCCAGCGATTTAACCAACCCAGACACAAGCAAGATGTCTGAACCAGAATTTAGAATCACGATAATAAGAATACTAGCTGGAGTCGAAAATAGATTAGAATTCCTTTCTGCAGAGATAAAAGTGTTAAAAAATAGTCAAAATGAAATTAAAAATGCTATAACTGAGCTGCAATCATGGATGGATGCAGTGGCGGCAAGGATGGATGAGGCAGAACAGAGATTCCATGATATAGAAGACAAACTTAGAATAAGGAAGCAGAAAAGAAGAGGGAGATTAAGGCAAAAGAGCACAATTTAAGAATTAGAGAAATCAGTGACTCATTAAAAAGGAACAACATCAGAATCATAGGGTCCCTGAGAAGAAAGAGAGAGAAATAGGGATAGAAGGGTTATGTGAGCAAATCATAGTGGAAAACTTTCCTAACCTGGGGAAAGACACAGACATCAAAATCCAGGAAGCACAGAGGACCCCCCACCAGATTCAACAAAAACTGACCATCAACAAGGCATATCCTAGTCAAATTCACAAAATACTCAGGCAAGGAGGGAATCATGAAAGCAGCAAGGGAAAAAAAGTCCCTAACCTAGAAGGGAAGACAGATCAGGTTTGCAGCAGACCTATCCACAGAAACTTGGCAGGCCATAAAAGAGTGGTGGGATATATTCAGTGTGCTGAATCAGAAAAATATGCAGCCAAGAATTCTTTAACCAGCAAGGCTGTCATTCAAAATAGTGATGTACTTCCATACATCACTCTCTGTAGCTTCTAAGATTCCCTAAAATCACCTTTTAATTCTTGAATTATCTTTGCATGATGCACATGAACTCTTAGAAATTATTAAAATGGATTCACATGAACTCATAAATTATTGAAATGATTTTCTAACAATTTTCTTTAATTCCACTTCCATCCCTATAGTTTATTATTCATAAAGCAACTAAAGTGAACTTTGAAAAACTATAGCATAGATGATGATGCTTTCTAGTCTAAGTCCTATAATGACCTCCATTATACATCAAATAAAGTGCAAGTCCTTGGTCTTGGCCTACAAATCCCTTCTTTTTTTTTTTTTTTTTTTTTTTTTTTTATTCAAAGGGTTATATGTACCCTTGTGTTTCTAGCAGCATTATTTACAATAGTCAAGATATGGAAGCAGCCCAAGTGTCCATCAATAGATGAATGGATAAAGGAGATGTGTTATATATACATATATATGTATATATAAATAATGGAATATTACTCAACCATAAAAAGAATGAAATCTTGCCATTTGTAATGACATGGATGTAACTAGAGAGTATAATCCTAAGTGAAATAGGTCAGCCAGAAACAGACAAACACCATATGATTTCACTCATATGTAGCATTTAAGAAACAAAACAAACAAGCAAAGAGGAAAAAATAGCGAGGAGAGAGAGAGAGAGAGAGAGGGAGAGAGGGAAGTCAAGAAACAGACTCTAAGCTATAGAGAACAAACTGATGGTTACCAGAGGGGAGATGCTTGAAGGGGGATGGGTGAAACAGGTGATGGGATTAAGGAGGGCACTTGTGATGAACACAGAGTGATGTATGGAAGTGTTGTTGTATATATCTGAAACTAAGATAACACTATATGTTACTAAGTGGAATTCAAATTCAAACTTAAAACAAAAAAATCCCTTCTTGATGTTACCCGTGGCCACAGCACAACATCATCAGCACTACACTCAGTCCCTATTTCAAAACCTGTGGTTCCATCCCTCCTCCTCCAAAAGCTATCAGCTCAGTCTCCCCCTGGTCTTTGTGTTTACAGCTTCTCCATGTAGAATACTCTTCCTCTGGCATCTTCATCTATCTCACTTCATTCAAACTTTCCTTCAAATATGCCCTCATCATAGAGGGTTTTTATTATGACTCTACGTAAGATGTTTGCCCTCACATTTTGTCCACCCCATTCCATGCTTTATTTTGTTTCATCAAAACTAATATTATTGTTACAAATTGTGTTTCCCCCAAATTTGTATGTTGAAGCCCTAATGTAACTATATTGGGTAATAGGGTCTTTAAGGGGTACTAAAGGTTAAATGAGGTTGTAAGGCTGGGACTCCAATCCAAGAGGACCGGTGCTCTCACAAGAGGAAAAGGAGACACTAGGGTTGTGCACGCAGAGGCAGGCCATGAGAGGACACAATGAGAAGGCAGCCATCTGCAAGCCAAGAAAAAGGCACTAGAAAACAACTGTGCCAGCAACTTGATCTTCATATTCTAGCCTTCGGAGCTCTGAGATCATAAATTTCTGTTGTTTAAGCTCCACTGTATTCTGTTATGGCAGCCTTAGCAGATTAATACAATTATACTTTTGTTTACAGCATTTTCCTATTCATATAATCATTAATATGCAGTTACTTTCCCCTTTTATTCACTACTTTATAGCCAATGTATGATATAATGATGGAGGAACAAATTAATCAATAAGTGAATAAAATAAAAAAAAAAGCTTAGGGTACTTTTATAATTCAGAAATTTGCCAAGCTTTCTCAAGATGCAGTATTTTGTCTCCCTTTCTATATCATTTTCTGATATCTCCTGCTAGGCAGTAGGTGAGCGCCTACAATTTCCAGTCATGTGTCTCACCTCTGGGAAATGTGCTTTTATCATTTTGTTGATAAGTTTCTCCTTTCCATTTCCTCCATTGTCCTTTTCAGCAATTCTTTTTAGATGAATGCTAAGCCTTTTAAATTAATGATTCATGTCTCTCAACGTTCCCTTCATATTGCTTATCTCTGTTTCATTTTTTGCTCTACATCTGGGAGTTTTCCCCAATTTTTTTCTTCTAGCCTTTCTATTAAATATTTTATTTAAGCAATCATATTTTTAATATCTAAGAACTCACTCACCAGCTGTCATTTCTCCTTTTTATAAGCCTATTCCAATTTTATGTATCCAATATCTTCCTGAGCCTCTCTGAAGCTACTAATTAGAATTCCTTTAAATTATTTTCTATTTGCTAACTTTGTTCTGCATCATGGAAGTTATTTTGTATGTTTCATTGGAGTTGTTTTGTTTCTGAATTTGTGCTTTTATTATCCTGAAATGTCTTATAATTATTGCTTGCCCATCCGTATTTATGAATTAAGATTTAAAGCGTTTAACATCAAGTGGAACTTGGGTGGCTTAGTTGGCTGGGATGAGCTTCTGACTCTAGATTTCAGCTCAGGTCATGGTCTCAGGGTCGTGGGATCAAGCCCTGTGTCGGGCTCTGTGCTGAGCATAGAGCCTGCTTAAGATTGTCTCTCTCTTTCTCTCTCTCTGTCTCTCACTCTCTCTCTCCCCAATGCCTCTCTCCCTCGCTTGCGCCCTCTCTCTCTAAAATAAATAAATAAATAAATTGATAAATAAATAATAAAGTGTTTAACATCAGGCACCATGTGGATTTCTTCACCGGTTGTGCTAATATATTTAGCAGAAGGTCTCTGCCCAGTGGGGAGTTTTTTTGTTTTGTTTAATGTTTTTACTTAGTTTTGTGAGAGAGAGACAGAGAGAGGCAGAAAGAGAGACAGAGAGAGAGATAATATGGGCGGGGGAGGGGCAGAGAGAGATGAGACACAGAATCCAAAGCAGGCTGTCAGCACAGAACCTGATGCAGGGCTGGAACACAAAAACCATGAGATCGTGACCTGAGCCAAAGTTGGATGCTTAACTGACTGAACAGCCCAGGCTCCCTAGTCGGGGAATTTGACAAAGGTTTATGTGTTTGTAAGCAAGGTGTGGAGATTGGCAGGGTTTATGTATGGCATAGGGACAAAGCAAAAAGGCTGGGCACCTCAGTTCAAGTTTTTTCTTTCCCTATTCCTGTATGTTTTACAAACATCTCCTATGAATGTTCTGGGCTGAAGCATCTTTGACTGCCTCTGCTTTGAGTGCCAGTTACTTCATCTCCTCAAATTCCTAAAACATATCAAAATATCTGGTCTGATAATGTTCCTCCTGTTTTTGATATTTAACTTATCTTCAGGAAAGATTGAAGCTTATTTTGATTGCAATGTGACCAAATGTGTTCCTCTTGAAAAAAAAAAAAAAAAAGGTGCTAATTTCTGAGGTGAAATTCATGTACAAACCTACCTTCAAGAAAATGATGCATGATGGCTTTCTCTCTGGCTTCACCTCTCCTAACTAAGCAACTTCACTGAAATCAGAAACATGGATGCTCTTTACATTTGGGAACCCAAACACCTTTCTCTATTCCTTTGAGAAATAAAAGAGCATCAGTAAAGGGGCAGAAATTAGGGAAGGCAGAAGAATGAACATCATTTGTGCTACGTGATTCGTTGTTTATCCTTTTCTTTCTCTAGCCTACATATTATTTGAGAGCAGTGCCTGAACAGTGTGAAATTCACCAACAACACAGTCTTGGGTAAAAGCAAACCCAGTGTGTCCTTTTCTTGCTCTGTCATTTATGGGTGAATCAACTTGGGTGAATGTTACATGTCTCTTGTAGAAAAAATAAATAATATCAACTCCAAAAGTGGGATATGATGATTAAATACTTATGAGTAAATTGCTTTACTTAGTGCCATCTACAAATAAGTGGTAAATAAATACTAATATTGCAAGTCATCAGATATAGTGCTGTGCTATAAGCAGACCAGTTACTTCATAAATGTCTACTGAATGGGGAAAGAAACCACACTCTACATTCTACATAACTAATCGGGAAGTGGCTCAAAATCCCTGATGAATGAGCAAAAAAATATAATGCCATGTTAAATTGATGACAATGCCAATATGGCAGTTGTACTAAACAATTAAATCCTTAAGCTGTAACAGGTTCTGTAATACATTGAAAATTAAGAGATTGCATTGACTTCCATTTCTGTACAGCGAATATCCATGATGCTTTTATTTTGTCTTCCTTCTAAGAACTTATTTAAATGAAAAAAATAACTAACTGGATTAATATCACAGAAATAAAAGAAAACAAGAGCAGGCAAAAGATAACATCAAACTTATGGAAGATATCCTGAGAATGGAGGGTGATAACCACTGAGTCAGAGGGAATGAATTCAGGGTCTAAAGTAAATGAAGCCAAGAGAAGAAAACTCATTGGCCATATAGAATGCCAGGGAAACTTTGAACACAACGTAAGTAGCGAGGGCAGGAAGAAAAAGGAAGACTAGAAATAGTGGGTTTGCTAAATGCTGGTTATGCAAAAACTGGGCCAACTCTACCCCTAAACATGTATTTACAGCTTGAGCATTTTTCATGGATCATAGTAGCCCCAGGTAAACCCTGTCCATAAGTTTCTCTCTCCCTTTTACCAACCCTGTAGTGCAAAATACTAACTGGCATTACCAATATACAATAAAGAGTTTTCAATTATTTTATTTTCCTACTTGAGGGTAACAATTTGTGGGTAATAATATATATAAAGAATATATAAAGAAAATATAATAGCAAATACATAACAAAGAAAATTCAATCATCTATTCAGGAACAATTAAGCAAGTCATTTTAAAGATACATGGACAATCAAAATCACAATACTCTGGGGAAAGAAAACAAAAACTTAGTATAAAATATCAAGAAATATTTAACAAAATATTTTATAGGATAAGTCAGAGAGCAAAACATAATAATTTCCTTAAAATGCATTATAGCATCCTCAAATTCAATAATACTTTATCTACAAAGCAAAGCAAGATCCTAGGGAAAAATGAACATTTAGAAAAATTGAACAATAGAAAAAGCTCATAAAAAATTAGGAAAAATATGGTAATACAGCAGCTCTTGGAAAAATATCAAGACTATTGCTCTGGGCGTCAGACAAAAAGCCAAGTAAATAAAAATATTGAGGAACAAATGAATATATAGAACAAAATTGAAGAGGTAAACATTAGATGAAGGGGGAGCATTATAGCATAATACAATTGTTTCTGAAAAGAAAAATATAAATATCAATGTAAGTGTTAAAACAAATGAACAAACAGATTTTTAAAAAGACAAGATAAGGAGAAGAAAACTTGCACTGAATGCATCTTGGTAATATTTGAAAACTACAAGTTTCCGAAAATGGCCTAAGGACTTCAAGAGAATCAATCAGTTCATCTACACAAGGAAAAGAATAATAACATTAGACTTTTCATCAGAAACTTGGAAGTTGAAAGATCTTTCATCTTTGAAAGATCACTTTGAATTCAAAGGAAAAAAATATACAAAGCAATATCATATATGAATCCAAATTATCACATAAGAATGAAAACAAAATAAAAATGCATTTATATTTTTAAGGACTACCCTGAGTTTATCTAAAAAATGATGGTACAGGGGCGCATGGGTGGCTCAGTCGGTTGAGCATCTCACTTCGGCTCAGGTCATGATCTCAGGGTCTGTGAATTTGAGCCCCGCGTCAGGCTCTGTGCTGATGGCTCGGAGCCTGGAGCCTGCTTCAGATTCTATGTCTCCTTCTCTCTCTCTGCCCCTCCCCCGCTCATGCTTTGTCTCTCTCTGTCTCTCAAAAATAAATAAATGTTAAAGCCCTTCTTTAAAAAAAATTAAAATAAATTAGAAAAATTAAAAAATGACGGTGCAAAACAAGAGAAACAGACATGGAGGATACAAGATAGTGTGAAACTGGTCCATGAGTTCTTTCATGACAGCACACCTAGAAAATAATAAGTCCAAATTACATGAAATATCAGCAGACTCTAAAGTCAGTGCTATCAAGAAGAATAGAGTGGATTAGGTGATAGATTGCAATCATGACATCATTTCCTTACCCTTTCCTGGATTCATTGTCTTTACAATACAACATTGCTGTGCCCTTCCTCCCTGGAAAGGCTATCCTGCCCAGCATTAGACTCTGGGCTCAGCCATGAACATCATTTTGACAAATGGGATGTAAGTAAATGTGACACAAGCAGAGACTTGAAAAACAACTTCACATAGAGACTTGATCTCTCCAAGAATTATAGGTCAATTTCAAAACCTTTTACATCAGCGTAATTGGTGTTCCAGAAGGGGAAGAGACAACAGAGGAAGAATTTAGAAGTAATATTTGAAGTATAATGGCCAAAAATGTCTCAAAATTAATGATATTACTCATCAGCAACCCACACAAATAAGACAGTGGAATGAAATATTTGAAGTTCTGGGGAGAAAAGCTTAGCATTCCACATCCAGAAAAAGATAGCCTTCAAAAGAAGAGAACTGATAAGTTTCTAGAGAAACAGAAACAGAGAAAATGATTGCTTATGGATCACACCTGCCCCACAAGAAATATTAAAAAATCAAAACAAAACAAAACCAAACACCATTTCTTTAGGAGAAGGAAAATGATATAGATGAGAAATTCGCATCCGTATAAAGAAAGGTAGAGCATTAGAGAAGGAATAAATGAAGGTAAAATAAAATCTTCTATTTTTCTTATTTTTAAATGAGTAAAGGATAACTTTTGCTTAAAATAACAGTAACAATATGTTGGATGATTATATCATACGGAGTAATGGAAAGAATGACAACAATGTCGTAAAGGGTAGGAAGGAAGAATTAAGACTAATCTGGTGTCAGTTACCTGCACTACACATGAAGCACATAGTATTATTTGGAAAGGCTTAGATTAGTTAAGAATATGTATTAGGAGGGCGCCTGGGTGGCTCAGTCAGTTAAGTGTCCAACTCTTGATTTCAGCCCAGGTCATGATCTGTTGGTTGTGAGATCGAGCCCCACATTAGGCTCTGCTCTGGGTGTGGAGTCAGCTTGGGAGTCTCTCTCTCTCTCTCTCTCTCTCTCCCTCTGCCTCTTTCTGTCTCTAAAAAAAAAACCCCAAAAACAAAAAAAAAAAAACAAAACAAAAACAAAAAAAAAACATAAAACCAAGAAAATAAAACAAAACAAAAATGAATTGAGAACTGAATGGCAACCACTAAAAGCAATTTAAAAGAGGTATTACTGACATGCTAAGAGAGAGGATAAAATGGAATCAAATCACTGCATGAAAAAGTAAAAGCAACATTTCTTTGTCTTGAACATTGCTGTTACCCTACAATCTGTATAAATCCTATCTTATAGAATACAGTAATATATATGCATGTAGTGAATAAATCTGTGAGTAACAGACAAGGGTTATGTAAAATTTTGTCAGCTTGAACTTACGAATACAGTTGTCAGATTTATAGAAAGTTTAAAATGACTAAAAATTATTTAAAAGAAATATTAGTTACGGGTGTTTCAGAAGAAGAAACTTATTTTTTTTAATAAAGAAATTACTCCAATGCCCTGTACACACGCACACACACATACACTAACCAAAGTGATTTGCTTAAAGCAAGAAACACAAGAATTTTTTTTCAGCTATTTTTTTCTCATTTTAAGAGGTCAATATTTGTAGAGAAAACAACTGTCTCTGTTTCATAAATATTCATCAAATTAAATTTCTCAAAATAACATTGTAGTTTTAATCATAAAACTACAGCCAGGACGCCTGGGTGGCTTAGTTGGTTGAGCGACTGACTTCGGCTCAGGTCATGATCACACGGCTTGTGAGTTCGAGCCCCATGTCTGGCTCTGTGCTGACAGCTCAGAGCCTGAAGCCTGCTTCTGATTCTGTGTCTTCCCTCTCTCTCTGCCCCTCCCCACTCGCATTCTGTCTCCCTCTGTTTCACAAATAAACATTAAACAAAAAACTTTTTTAAATAATAAAACTACAGTCATATTTCACACTTTATCTTGAATTTTATCTAAACAATTAACAGCAGGAAACTGTTTTCCTTTGACAGCATCATTTAAATCTTCTTATTTACATGTCTACTATTGTTATTCTTAAATGATGAAATTAGTTTTCAAAGCTGGAATGAGATAATTATATTGTTTGTGCTGGACTCCTTTTGTAAAATGTAAATCTCTAAAATTATCCTAATAAAAATTTGAAAATAATAGGAGATAAGTTCATTACAAATATTTTCTATGACATGCTAAATAGTTTCACTTTGATTTAATTTTAGTAAAATATGTATCCCTCTTTAAAACAATACAGTTATGGTTCTATATACAAAGTAAATTGTTAAAGAGTTTCTTTTGTCTTCTGATCCTAAATTTTTTTTTCTGTACCCCATTGTCTATTAAAAGCACCTTACATGTCCAATTTTTCCAAGACAGAAACAAGGCTTATTTCCTTTCCTTAAACTCTAGCCACTTGGCCTCAGTGGCCAAAATCCATAACAAGTTCCACCATTCCACCATCGAGTTCCATAAGACCCAGCTTCCTCAGCACATAGAGACTCCTGTAATTTGACATCTGCTTTCTCTCTAGACTTATCTTGTGCATTGTATCAACTCATGCCCTGCTTTCCAAACATATATTGTATTTGTCCTCTACTGTTAGGTCTGTCCTGCCTTCATTTGAAATAGCAACTTTGTGTTCTGAAAGTTCCTTCTTCCCACTCCAAGTGTTTGGTTGTAATACAGCAGCAAAAGTCTTTGTCCTGCCTGGTAACTTTTGGGGTAAGCCAGATTCAAACTAGGCTGATTAAATTTCTTCCCTTGGGGGAACATATAGATATTTAAATATGTAAAAACTGATTATACAAGCATGTATAAACACATTTTATATACAATTACACACACACACACACACACACACACCAACATAGAATAGAGAGAAAAAAGGAAATTCCTCTTTAGTAGAGAGAAATGCATATGAGTGTCAGAAGTTTAAAGCTTATTTGATATGGGGGGCTCGATTTAAGAAAATCACACAATTTTAATAACAAGATCCTATAAGGGTCCAATGTCCATGTGGATTACTGAAGACTAAGCTTTTTAGCTGGACTTCAGAGATTCTAAGTTAAGTCATTCCTATTTTAAAATTCTAAAAGTCCACGATGTTATATCTGAAATGGATATGTAATGAAAGAATTGGCCTCAATTTACAAAATTAATACCAAATTGTGAAGATCTTTCCATCATATACATAAAAAGTTAAATTTAATCAGTTGACAATAAGTTATGTTCATGACTAAACAGTTTCAAATACATCTGATAGTATTTGGTTACAAATTTTAACTTATTTTATAGAAGTATTTTGTGAATTAATGTACAAATGATTAGAAGACATCCTTTACAATTAATAGCATTTAATATTAAATTTAAATATATAATATTTATTAATAGTGCACAGCTTAAGAACCAACTTAGTTATCATATTTAAATTTTCAATATTAACCCATTTAATATTTGATTTATTCCAGGTCAAATCACTAATAATTTGGTAAGAATGTGCAGAAGAAATGGTTTCTGATTCTTTGCCTAGTATTATTCTTTTACTGTACTTCACAGAGAATCTTAAATGTATTTGTCAGCACTGCAATGCAATTGTTTTTTAACGCCTTTCTTAAAAGATCTAAACTTATTAATATTTTAAAAACATATAACATTATAAGCAAGATATGCATTGGTAAAGATCAATTTTGGAATAACGTGATTGCCATTAACACATGTTTATTACTGGTGGCTGTCTAAATTCTAAGTATCATCATATTTATTGATTAAGAAGTTAAAACTCTCCAAAAAACAACCAAGTTTTAATAATATGTTAATAAAAGATATTTCCATATTTGAACCATTTCACTCTATTGGGTTGATAGGCTTTTCTCAAGAGTCTTCCGTTTTTTCAATATGCATCAAGCTTCCCAATTTCAAAATTTAGGAGGGCTTTTTTTTCATTGTTGTTGTCGTTGTTTAATTTTTTAATGTTTATTTATTTTGAGAGAGAGACAAAGCCTGAGCAGAGAAGGGGCAGAGAAAGAGGGAGACACAAAATCTGAAGTGGGCCGCAGGCTCTGAGCTGTCAGCACAGAGCCTAACGCGGGGCTCAAACCTGCAAACTGTGACATCATGACCTGAGCCAAAGTCGGATGCTCAACTGGGTGTTATTACACCCTGGGTGTTATTAAATCAGAAAATTTTGATAGTGTAAAAGTGATAAATGAATACTTCCATAAATACATTCAAGAATTGGATGTTTCAAAAGTTACTTGACTTATACCATGAAAAAATGCAAATATCAAGCCTTTTATTATATAATAATTTTGGTAATAAAGTCATATTTCTTCATGGTACTCTTAGTCCCATGATACTGCTAAAAATTAACTCATATCATATCATTTTGCAAAATACATTGAAATGTTCAGAGCTTTGTTCTGTATAAGGGAAAAAAGAGGATAGATGAGCTAGTAAGAAAACAATATGTACTTTAACCACATTTTTTTTTAATTTTATTTTTTATTTTTTAAAAGTTGCATTCCCTCTCTCTCTCTGCACCTCCCCCGCTCATGCTCTGTCTCTCTCTGTGTCAAAAATTAATAAACATTAAAAAAAATTAAAAAAAAATAAAAAAGGGGAGCGCCTGGGTGGCTCAGTCGGTTGAGCGTCCGACTTCGGCTCAGGTCATGATCTCACGGTCTGTGACCTCGAGCCCTGTGTCGGGCTCTGTGCTGACAGCTCAGAGCCTGGAGCCTGCTTTGGATTCTGTGTCTCCCTCTCTCTCTGCCCCTCCCCCGCTCATGCTCTGTCTCTCTCTCTCTGTGTCAAAAATAAATAAACATTTAAAAAATTTTTAAAAAATTACATCCTAATTAGTAAGCATATAGTGCAACACTGACTTCAGGAGTAGATTCCTTAGTGCCCCTTACCCATGTAGCCCATCCCCCCTCTCACAACCCCTCCAGTAACCCTCAGTTTGTTCTCCATATTTATGAATGTCTTCTGTTTTGTCCCCCTCCCAGTTTTTATATTATTTTTGTTTCCCTTCCCTTATGTTCATCTGTTTTGTCTCTTAACATCCTCATATGAGTGAAATCATATGATTTTTGTCTTTCTCCGACTAATTTCACTTAGCATAATACCCTCCAGTTCCATCCACGTAGTTGCAAATGGCAAGATTTCATTATTTTTGATTGCTGAGTAATACTCCATTGTATATATATACCATATTTTCTTTATCCATTCACCATCGATGGACATTTGGGCTCTTTCCACACTTTGGCTATTGTTGATAGTGCTGCTATAAACATGGGGGTGCATGTGTCCCTTCAAAACAGCACACCTGTATCCTATGGATAAATGTTTAGTAGTGCAATTGCTGGGTTGGAGGGTAGTTCTATTTTTAGTTTTTTGAGGAACATCCATACTGTTTTCCAGAGTGCCTGCACCAGCTTGCATTCCCACCAAAATGCAAAAAAAGATCCTCTTTCTCCACATCCTCGCCTTGCCAACATCTGTTGTTGCCTGAGTTGTTAATGTTAGCCATTCTGACAGATGTGAGGTGGTATCTCATTGTGGTTTTGATTTGTATTTCCCTGATGATGAGTGATGTTGAGCAGTTTTTCATGTGTCGGTTGGCCATCTGGATGTCTTCTTTGGAAAAGTGTCTATTCATGTCTTTTGCCCATTTCTTCACTGGACTATTTGGTTTTTGGGTGTTGAGTTTGATAAGTTCTTTATTGATTTTGGATACTAAGCCTTTATCTGATATGTCATTTGCAAATATCTTCTCCCATTCTGTCGGGTGCCTTTTAGTTTTGCTGATTGTTTCCTTCGCTGTGAGGAAGATTTTTATTTTGATGAGGTGCCAGAAGTTCATTTTTGCTTTTGTTTCCCTTGCCTCTGGAGATGTGTTGAGTAAGAAGTTGCTGCGGCTAAGATCAAAGAGATTTTTGCCTGCTTTATCTTCAAAGATTTTGATGGCTTTCTGTGTTACATTTAGGTCTTCCATCCATTTTGAGTTTATTTTTGTGTATGGTATAAGAAAGTGGTCCAGGTTCATTCTTCTGTATGTCGCTGTCCAGTTTTCCCAATACCACTTGCTGAAGAGACTGTCTTTATTCCATTGGATATTCTTTCCTGCTTTGTCAAAGATTAGTTGGCCATACGTTTGTGGGTCCATTTCTGCATTCTTCATTCTGTTCCATTGATCTGAGTGTCTCTTCTTGTGCCAGTACCATACTGTCTTGATGATTACAGCTTTGTAGTATAGCTTGAAGTATGGGATTTTGATGCCTCCTGCTTTGGTTTTCTTTTTCAAGATTGCTTTGGCTATTCGGGGTCTTTTCTGGTTCCATAAAAATTTTAGGATTATTTGTTCTAGCTCTGTGAAGAATGCTGGTGTTAATTTGATAGAGATTGCATTGAATATGTAGATTACTTTGGGTAGTATCGACATTTTAACAATATTTGTTCTTCCTATCAGGAGCATGGAATCTTTTTCCATTTCTTTATGTCTTCTTCAATTTATTTCATAAGCTTTGTATAGTTTTCAGTGCATAGATTTTTCACCTCTTTGGTTAGATTTGTTCCTAGGTATTTTATGGGTTTTGGTGCAGTTGTAAATGGGATTGATTCCTTGATTTCTTTTTCTGTTACTTCATTTTTGTTGTATAGAAATGCAACTGATTTCTGTACATTGATTTTATATCCTGCAACTTTGCTGAATTCATGAATCAATTCTGGCAGTTTTTTGGTTGAATCTTTTGGGTTTTCCATGTAGAGTATCATGTCGTCTGTAAAGAGTGAAAGTTTGACCTCCTCCTGGCCAATTTGGATGACTTTTATTTCTTTGTTTTGTCTGATTGCAGAGGCTAAGACTTCCAATACTATGTTGAATAACAGTGGTGAGAATGGACATCCCTGTCTTGTTCCTGACCTTAGGGGGAAGCTCTCAGTTTTTCCCCATTGAGGATGATATTAACATTGGGTCGTTCATGTATGGCTTTTATGATCTTGTGGTATTATCCTTCTATCCCTACTTTCTTGAGGGTTTTTATCAAGAAAGTATACTGTATTTTGTCAAATGCTTTCTCTGCATCTATTTAGAGGATCATATGGTTCTTGTCCTTTCTTTTATTGATGTGATGAATCACATTAATTGTTTTGTGGATATTGGACCAGCCCTGCATCCCATGTATAAATCCCACTTGGTCCTGGCAAATAATTTTTTTAATGTATTGTTGGATCTGGTTGGTTAATATCTTGTTGAGGATTTTTGCATCCATGTTCATCAGGGAAATTGGTTTATAGTTCTCCTTTTTAGTGGGGTCTCTGTCTGGTTTTGGAATCAGCGTAATGTTGACTTCATAGAAAGAGTTTGGAAGTTTTCCTTCCATTTCTATTTTTTGGAACAGTTTCAAGAGAATAGGTGTTAACTCTTCCTTAAATGTTTGGTAGAATTCCCCTGGAAAGCCATCTGGCCCTGGACTCTTGTTGTTTTGGTAGAGTTTTGATTACTAATTCGATTTCTTTACTGGTTATGGATCTGTTCAAATTTTCTATTTTCTTCCTGTTTCAGTTTTGGTACTGTAGATGTTTCTAGGAATTTGTCCATTTCTTCCGGACTGCCCATTTTGTTGGCATATAATTGCTCATAATATTCTTTTATTATTGTTTCTATTTCTGTTGTGTTGGTTGTGATCTCTCCTCTTTCATTCTTGATTTTATTTATTTGGAACCTTTCCTTTTTCTTTTTGATCAAACTGGCTAGTGGTTTATCAATTTGTTAATTCTGTCAAAGAACCAGCTTCTGGTTTCATTGATCTGTTCTACTGTTTTTTTGGTTTCAATAGCATTAATTTCTGCTCTAATCTTATTATTTCCTGTCTTCCTCTGGTTTGGGGTTTTATTTGCTGTTCTTTTTCCAGCTCCTTAAGGGGTAAGGTTAGGTTGTGTACCTGAGATCTTTCTTCCTTCTTTTTTTTTTTTTTTAATGTTTTATTTATTTTTGAGACAGAGAGAGATAGAGCATGAGCAGGGAAGGGGAAGAGAGAGAGGGAGACACAGAATACGAAGCAGGCTCCAGGCTATAAGCTGTCAGCACAGAGCCCAACGCAGGGCTCGAACTCACAAACCTCAAGATCATGACCTGAGCCGAAGTCAGATGCTCAACCAACTGAGCCACCCAGGTGCCCCTAAGATCTTTCCTCCTTCTTTAGGAAGGCCTGGATTGCTATATACTTTCCTCTTATGACCTCCTTGCTGTGCCCCAGAAGTTTGGGGTTGTGGTGTTATCATTTTCATTGACTTCTGTATACTTTTTAATTTCCTCTTTAACTTCTTCGTTAGCCCATTCATTCTTTAGTAGGATGTTTTTCAGTCTCCAAGTGTTTGCTACCTTTCCAAATATTTTCTTGTGGTTGATTTCGAGTTTCATAGCATTGTGGTCTGAAAATATGCATGGTATGATCTCAATCTTTTTGTACTTACTTAGGGTTGATTTTTGTCCCAGTATGTGATCTATTCTTGATAACGTTCCATGTGCACTGGAGAAGAATGTATATTTTGCTGCTTTAGGATGAAATGTTCTGAATATATCTGTTAAGTCCATCTGGTCCAGTGTGTCATTCAAAGCCATTGTTTCCTTGTTGATTTTTTGATTAGATGATCTGTCCATTGCTGTGAGTAGGGTGTTGAAGTCTCTTACTATTATGGTATTACTATTGATGAGTTTCTTTATGTTTGTGATTAGTTGATTGATATATTTGGGTGCCTCCACATTTGGCACACAAGTGTTTACAATTGTTAGGTCTTCTTGGTGGATGGACCCCTTGATTACAATATAATGCCTTCTGCATCTCTTGATATTGTCTTTATTTTAAAGTCCAGATTGTCTGATATAAGTATGGCTACTCTGGTTTTCTTTTGTTGACCATTAGCATGATAGATGGTTCTCCATTCCCTTATTTTCAATCTGAAGGTGTCTTTAGGTCTAAAGTTGGTCTCTTGTAAACAGCATATAGATGGATCTTGTTTTCTTATGCATTCTGTTACCCTATGTCTTTTTATTGGAGCATTGAGTCCATTGACATTTAGAGTGAGTACTGAAAGACATGAATTTATTGCCATTATGATTCTTGTACAGTTGGATTTTCTGGTGGTGTTCTCTGGTCCTTTCTATGTTGCTTTTGGTGTATATATATATATATATATATATATATATATTCATCTTTTCTCCCCTCAGAGAGTCCCCCTTAAAATTTCTTGCAGGGCTGGTTTAATGGTCACAAATTCCTTTAATTTTTGTTTTTCTGGGAAACTTTTTATCTCTCCTTCTATTTTGAATGACAGCCTTGCCGGATAAAGAATTCTTGGCTGCATGTTTTTTTTCTGATTTATCGCATTGAATATATCCTGCCACTCTTTTCTGGCCTGCCAAATTTCTGTAGATAGGTCTGCTGCAAACCTGATCTGTCTTCCCTTGTAGGTTAGGGACTTTTTTTTTCCCTTGCTGCTTTCATGATTCTCTCCTTGCTTGAGTATTTTGTGAATTTGACTGATATGCCTTGTTGATGGTCGGTTTTTGTTGAATCTAATGGGGGTCCTCTGTGCTTCCTGGATTTTGATGTTTGTGTCTTCCCCCAGGTTAGGATAGTTTTCTGCTATGATTTGCTCATATAACCCTTCTACCACTTTTTCTCTCTCTTTCCTCTCTTTCCCTCTTTCTCTCTCTTCCTCTTCTAAATTCTTAAATCATGCTCTTTTGCCTTCATCTCCCTCTTTTTTCCTGCTTCATTACTCTCTATAAGTTTGTCCTCTATATCGCTGATTCTGTGTTTTGCCTCATCCATCCTTGCTGCCGCTGCATCCATCCGTGATTGCAGCTCAGTTATATGATTTTTAATTTCATTCTGACTATTTTTTACTTATTTTGCCTCTGCAGAAAGGGATTATAATCTATTTTCAACTCCATCTAGTATTATTGTCATGATTCTAAATTCTGGTTCAGACATCTTGCTTGTATGTGTGTTGGTTGTATCCCTGGCTGTCATTTCTTCATGCTCTTTCTTTTGGGGTGAATTCCTTTGTTTTGTCATTTTTAAAATTTTTTTAGTGTTTATTTATTTCTGAGACAGAGAGAGACAGAGCATGAGCAGGGGAGGGGCAGAGAGAGAGGAGAGGGAGACACAGAATCGGAAGTAGGCTCCAGGCTCTGAGCTGTCAGTACAGAGCCTGACGCAGGGCTCAAACTCACGAACCGTGAGATCATGACCTGAGCCGAAGTCAGTCGCTCAACCGACTGAGCCACCCAGGCGCCCCTGTTTTGTCATTTTGAATGGAGAAAAGGAATTAATGAAGTAGGAAATTTAAAATTAAAAAATGAAAATTAAAAAAATATTAAAATTAAAAATACACACACACAAAACTCAAATAAATGATTCTAGATCCTAGGTGTGTTTTGGTCAGGGTTTGAAATTGGTTTGACAGATTAGAGAAAAAAAGGGGGAAAAAAAGAAAAATTGAGAATTTGAAAAAATGAATACACTGAAGTAGACTAAAATGAGATTATGGGAGTAAAACAGAATTTGAAAAAATTTACACAAAAGTAAAGAATATAGTAGAAAAATTTAAAGCGAAATATTTTTAATAAAAATTAAAAATAAAAATGAATTTTTTTTCTCTTTCTGTATTCAACTAAAAGAAAATTGAAAAAGAGAAAAAAGAATTAGGGAAAAAAGGCAATCGTTTGAAAATTTGAAATAGTGAACACACTGAAGTAGACTAAAATAAAATGAAGGAAGTAAAGTAGAATTTGAAAAAAATTACACAAAAGTAAAAAATATAGTAAAAAAATTAAAAATATTTTTAATAAAAATTGAAAATAAAAATGATTTTTTTCTTTCTGTATTTAAGAGAAAGAAAAGAAGTAAAAAAGAAAGAAGAAAAAGA
The DNA here is from genome assembly GCF_028749965.1 of Puma concolor. NCBI lineage: Eukaryota > Metazoa > Chordata > Mammalia > Carnivora > Felidae > Puma > Puma concolor. The sequence goes on along the minus strand of NC_141667.1, from coordinate 18,825,542 downwards.
AGAAGGAAAATTGAATAGATGGACCTACTAACAGATTGAAATAGGACTGAAATTACTTTGTTTTCCCCTAGAAGTCAGACTATGAAGTGCTTTATAGTCCATAAACTAAGTAGGCGGTGAGACTTGTGTTCTTGAAGAGCGAGGTTGGCCCAGTTGGGCGGAGCTCAGTGTAATGGCTCCGTTCTCCACTAGATGGCCCTGATAGCCTATTGGGGTGGAGTTTTGTGCCACTCGTAGGTGCACATTTTCATACCCAGAAGTGGTGAAAACGGGGTCACCCAGCTACCCAGTCTCTAGTATTGGAACTCTGTTCTGCCTGATCAGCAATCATCTACCCATCCTCTGTCTTCAGCTTTCATCCACTCCCCATGTTTTCACTGTCCATGACCAGGCCCCAGGCAGTACCTCTCTCCTGAGCTTGGCTCAGATGCGGCTGTTTTCCCCAGCCCTTTACTTCTGAAGGACTGCAGCTTTGACCTGTTCTGCCCCTCAGCAGGATGGTCTCAATGAGCAATGGCTGAATGAGCAATGGCCGAATGTCAGCTGCACCCAGGAACACTTGCTGGACCCTGTTGCTGCTGGTGCCCTGAGACTGTGGCCACGTGCCAGCCCGCCTCAGAAAAAGTTCAGGAGATAGTGTAGAAGCAGCTTTTCAATGAATATGGAAAATCACAACACACATCTGGTGCCAGGCTTCACTCTTAAGGACCTTGTTCCAGCACCAGCGAATGTGGAGTCTGCTGGGACCAGGTGGCTTCAACAGTCTCTACCAAATGTCCTTCCAGCAGTGGAACTGCTTTTCCCGTTGTGACCCAAGAACATCCCAGACCCCACTCTGCTCCTGGGGATTTGCCCTTCCCACCAGAGCACTGCCAGGTATTGAGCTGTGGAGTTTCAGACTCTGCACTTCCCCTGTTTACAGTCTTAATGGAATTTAAACCCTCTCCTTCCTCCTTTCTCCTTTCTCTTTTCTCCTTTCTCCTTTCTCTTTTCTCCCTTTTTAGTTTAGTCCCTGTGGCTGTTTCCAATTTTCCACTTTCTCTCCACCTGCTTTTGGGGAGTGGTGCTTTTCCTGTATTCTCCACCCCCTACCCCATCTCTGTCCTCTCTCCACCCACAAAACACCTCCCTTCTTGCGGCTTCTCTCTCCCCAAGTTCACCTCTCTGTACAACGTACCTGCTGAATTCCGTGGTTCAGGTTGCACAGATTTTTGTGTTAATTCTCAGATCAGTTTTCTATGTGTGCAGGATGGTTTAGGGTTGGTCTGGCTCTATTGGTCATGGATGTGAGACACACAAAAACTTCGATGCTATTGTGCCATCTTGGCTCCTCCTCCAATCTAACCACATGTTTTAAAGGAAAGTTAATGTTCAATATTTTAGCACTGAAATAAATATATCACTATTTTATTAAAAATCAATTTACACTATCATATAAACTACTATAAACCATTTCTACTTTTGTACCAAGAAACAGCATTCTCAAGCTTTCTCAATTCTAGGAATTGTAATTGTTTTTTCACTACCAAGTATAATGTAAATATATGCTCATTAAAAGTTCATTAGACTATTTTCTATAAAAATGTATTATTGACTTTGGCATAATAATGCATGCTAAAAATTTCTTGATTACTGATTTTTCACTAAATAACTATTATCAGGGTTTAAGGATGAATAGTTTTAAAGATCATATGTCATTTTACTAATAAAAAATTGACAGGTCCTTTCAACAAGGACCAAGACATAAATATCAAAATTCTTTTTATAAACCTGAGTTCTAATTAACAGAAATAGAATCAGGGTTTCTTTTTGAAATTATGGAAACATAATTAACAATCTGACACTATGTTCACAGTTAATTTAAAAAAAAGATTGTTTTCTGCATTTTAGCATTTCAAAAAGCAAGTGAATCAAGAGTATTATTTTTAACACATAATATATAAAATAAAATTATGAAATTTCAGTTCTACATGACAGGTCAATGATCCTTTTAATTGTTGGCATATATGCCTTACTCTGACACTTTCATTTCTATAATTTAATTGTCTTCTGACTTTAAACAATGTATATGAACTCAGTGTTGTCACCTACTTTTGATTTTCTAATTTGCACAGTGAAGCAACCGCTTTATGTGAAAACAGATTTTTTTTTAATGTAAAAAGAAAGCCATGCTTTTCCAGAAATTGTTGTCAAACGTTTGTGTGACTGAACATCACCTGAGGAGTCTGTATAATATGCATATTCTGAAGACCCACTCTGAGAAATCTGAAACCGTTGTATCTGAGTTAGGGTCCATAAATCTGCAGTTTTAAATGAGTTCCTCAGGTGATTGTGATGTCAAACACTGCACATCACAATGCCTCTTGTAATAGAAGAACCAAAATATTTTATTTAACTTATACCAAAGCAAATTTACAGTAGTGATTTGAAATTTTTGTAATTCACAATCCTGACATAGAATGAAGACAAGTGTAGCTACCATGGTTCATTCTTATTTTACAAACAAAATCTAATATGGATCATAATTTGTTCATTACTTCATTAGGTTGACCAATCAGTCATGGTCATTCTACAACTATACATTAGGTGTCTTGTGTATTCTGGTATTGGAGATGTCAGAGAAGAAACTCCTTCATGGGGTCAGCAGTTTAGTGTGAAAAAAGAGATATAAGATAAAAAAAGTAAGTGACACAGAGAAAGATAAATACTATGTGATCTCACTTATATGTAGAACCTAAAAAAATAAAAAACAAACTCATAAAACAGAGGTCACATTTATGGTTGCCAGTGATGAGGGTAGAGGATGAAGACATTAGATGAGGGTTGTCAAAAAGTACAATCTTTTGGGGCGCCTGGGTGGCTCACTCGGTTAAGCGTCCAACTTTGGCTCAAGTCATGATCTCACAGTTCGTGGGTTCGAGCCCCGCGTCAGGCTCTGTGCTGACAGCTCAGAGCCTGGAGCCTGTATCAGATTCTGTGTCTCCCTCTCTCTCTGCCCCTCCCCTGTTCACACTCTGTCTCTGTCTCAAGAATAAATAAACATTAATTTTTTTTTTTTTACAAGTACAATCTTCTATTTAGAAGATAAATAAGTTCTGGTGTTGTGATATAACAACATCATGACAGTAGTTAACAATACTGGTTTGTAAATTCAAAAGTTGCTAAGGACGCCTGAGTGGCTTAGTCGGTTAAACGTCTGACTCTAGATTTCAGCTTAGGTCATGCTCTCACAGTTCATGAGTTTGAGCCCCGTACCAGACTCTGCACTGACAGTAAGGAGCCTGTTGGGATTCTCTCGTTCTCTCTCTCTGCCCTTCCCCACTCTCTCTAAAAATAAATACACTTTTAAAAAAAGTTGCCAAGAAGACATATCTTAACGTTCTTATTCCAAGAAAATAAAACGTAACTCTGTGAGGAGACATATGTCAGCTAATCTTCTGTGGTAACATTTTGCAATATATATATATATATATATAGCCAAATATATATCAAATCATTATGCTGTGCACTATACACTGTATGTTTTATGTCAATTATATCTAAATAAAAATTAGGGAAGATACTAAAAAAGTCCAGTTGTAGTATGTACTATGAAGTGTGACTCAATCGTGCTTCAGTTAGGAACACAGAATCATTATGAGTATTATGGGGTACATTAGTTTCTAGTCGTATAATAACAAATTGCCACAGAATCATCAGTTTATAACAACACATATTCATTATCTCATAATTTCTGTGAGTGAAGAGTCTCCATACTGTTTAGCTGGTTTCTCTGTGCAGGGTCTCACAAAGCTGTAGTCAAGGTGTCAGCCAGCCGGCGTTCATTTCTAGAACGTGTGTTTTCTTCCAAGCGCATGTGGTTATTGGCAGGATTCAATCCCTTGCAGCTGTAAAAATGAGTCCTCAGCTTCTAGAGGCAATCCAAAGTTTGCTTCCAAGTTGTTCCCTCCTTAGGCAATTCATGTCATAACATCTTGCTTCTTCAATACCAGAGGGAGAGGGTCTCTCTACACTATGGTAAGAGAGCCTTATACAATGTAATATAGCCAAGAGAATGATAGCACAGCTACTTTGCCACATTCTATTGATTAGAAGCAAATCACAGTTCCACCCACACTCAAGGAGAGGGAATGACACTAAAGTATGATGATCAGGGGGCAGATTATTGACAGTCAACCGAGTGTCTGTCTGCCAAATGGGCTAAGGATTTTTTAGAGGAGTTACAGGTTATAAAATTTTGGGAGAAGCTTGGGAAGTGACGATTTGGATGGAAGAGTAGAAGATACAGAGAAAATATTTATAATAAATTCTTCAAAGCACAAGGGCAGAAGAAGAAGTTGGGGCAGAAAATTCTGAAAAACTAAACACATCGGTTTCTGTAGTGGAAACAATAGGTTTCCCTATGGACCAACTCTATCCCTCAGCCATACAGGGAATACGTTTTGAATACCATAATACCCGGGGCGCCTGGGTGGCGCAGTCGGTTAAGCGTCCGACTTCGGCCAGGTCACGATCTCACGGTCCGTGAGTTCGAGCCCCGCGTCGGGGTCTGGGCTGATGGCTCAGAGCCTGCAGCCTGTTTCCGATTCTGTGTCTCCCTCTCTCTCTGACCCTTCCCCGTTCATGCTCTGTCTCTCTGTCCCAAAAATAAGTAAACGTTGAAAAAAAATTAAAAAGAAAAAAAAAAAATGAATACCATAATACCCAGCTTAGCCAAGATGATGGTAGTACATTTTGACATTCATAACACCTATCATAACTATATTCACTTCAAAATACAGAAAATAGCAATTATCTGCTTCCACACAACATGAGGCAACCATACCTCATATAGCTGAAAATTCACTAATCATTCTAAAAGACCCTTAAGGTATCCTATAAATATGATGTCCTAAAATTCAAATACTGAGATATAGGTTGACTATGATCATTATATCTTATGTTAGGTACTAGGTCTATGGTAGTGGAAAAGAAAAATAATTGCTTAGTAAAGATAAGAATTGACTCACACTAAAGCAAGGAACAAATATCCCTAATTAGTAAAATCCCCAATTCTACAACAGGTCATGTGGCCATCACTGGTATTTATCACTTTCTTATATTTCCAATTCCTTATTCCCTTTGACCTCAGAAACCATCTCAGCTAGCCAATGGTTCTTTGCCTAGTGGAGTGAAATCCTTCTTCTTATAGTGTCTGAGCAACTCACAGTCATGCATGTACTGAGTTGTTAAAGTGTTCCTTTAGTTTTTATTTTAGCACAAAGGATTTCTAAGAGGGGTGCTAGAGGACTCATGAATCAGACATTATCTGCGCTTCTTCCATTACAAACCCATATTCCTCCAGAATTTCAGAATAAGTTACTCCAAACAGTATGCTCTCTTCTTTGTTAGTTGAATGTCATGAAAATCCCAATATGGTCAATGTCGTCTTGACCGCCAGTTTAAGGAAGACTTTACTTTTCCATTAATCTTTCCTCCATTGGGAAATAGTATCTCTAAAACAGAAGCCAACATTTCATGATAGGAAACAAACCTTTTACTGATGGATTGCTAAGGGTAATAGCAATCACTTATTCCTCACTAAGGGTGAGGAATCACTCCCATTTCATTCCCTTGACTTTAATATTCATGAAAATTGATTATGAAAGAAATAGGATCATATCCTGTGTACTGATTCAAAGTATATTCTGCGCCCTGGAAAGCATTACCCAAAACTTACAAGGTATTATCTAGGGCCTTCCGTCATTTCTTCAGGCCAGAGATAGTTGAATACAGATGGTTAAGATCAAAGGTTAGGAACAGTAAATTCCACAAGCATAAGGCAATTTCTACCCTTCTTTTACTGTAAACTAAATATCCTAATCAGTAGTAATGCTGTCGAGAGTACCATGCTGCTGAATAAGGCATATTGTATGTCCCTAGATGATGGGTTTGACAGACTTTCTAGAGAATTTGGAAAAAGATGAACATTTGGAAATATCATAAGCAAAATTTTCTTAAAGGGAAATAATGATGCCTCTAAACTGTAAGTAGATTCAAGTCTTGGCAGGCTTGCTTAGTTTCAAAATGTGACCCATAAGGAGGTGGCATACACACTAAACAAATTGCAACATTTACCAAATTACATTGAAAGGAACTAGCCAGATAAGATCATTGGTACTTTCATTGTCCATAATTATCTGAATTTAGTCAGAGATAAAGAACCACGATGAGTACTGTGAAAGTCATAGATATTATAGGAATTAGTTCTTCCATAATTGAGGAGCTTGGAAGTTATGATCGGTTGGATGAGCAGACACAAAGATAGATTAACAAACCTTGGTGGAGTGTAACACAGATGGGCAAATTGGGGCTTTTGCAGGGAGAGCTGAGAATCTAAGCATGCCAGTTCCTGGAGAGGTCGATGGAGGCTCTTGTCACAATCAAGCCCCTGGAGCCACTATTGTTCATGCAAGACCAGCAGTCAAGAGGCAGTTAGGAAGCTGAACTGAGGAAAGTGAAACTCAGCTGAAACCCAACAGACACTGTCAATTACCATCTCTGACCACAAAGACCTACAGAGTAATGGTGGACACTTCATTTTCATCATTTAAATGAGATTCAAAGTCCAACTCTTTTTAGATCAATTCTATACACAGTGAAAGAGACTCTGGGAAACTTTGGTTCAAGCTTAACCAAAATAGCAAAGGCTAAGGTTACTGGGTGTAACAAATAAAAGTATAGGACACCTAACTAAATTTGAATTTTCAATAAACAATTGATTATTTTTGGTATAAACATATCCCAAGCATTGCATGGGATTAATATCATAGTATCTTCTACTTCACTCCATTCAACTCTATTCTACTTATTATGCATATATTTTATATGTAATATATATTAACGTTTATTTATTTTTGTGACAGAGACAGAGCACGAACCAGGAGGGGGTGTGTGGAACAGAGAGACAGAGAGGCAGACACACAACACGAAGGAGGCTTCAGGCTCTGAGCTGTTAGTGCAGAGCCCAATGGGAGGCTCAGACTCACAAACTGAGATCATGACCTGAGCCGAAGTCAGACGCTTAACCGACTGAGCCACCCAGTGCCCCTACTCTACTTAATATATTAAAAAACATTTTTTTTAATGTTTATTTTTGAGAGACAGAGAGTGAGCGGGAGATCTGAAGCAGGCTCCAGGCTCTGAGCTGTCAGCACAAAGCCCGACATGGGATTCTAACTCACGAACCATGAGATCACGACCTGAGCTGAAGTCAGACACTTAACTGACTGAGGTGCCCCATTAACATCTTTAATATAGGCATGACCCATACAATATTTGGGATTACTTTATACTGAAAGAAGTATTCATCGTTTATTTGAAATTCAAATGTAACAGAGTTTCCTATATTTAATTGGACAACATTAAGGACACAACCTAGAACAAATTACCTTAAGGAGAATGGTAAATATAACTGCAGGGATAGATAGGTTGAGATCAGGCTATAAGGGTCTGAAAAGCCAGTATTCAAGATTCCCTCATTTATGTGTACTCATTTGTCCTTCATAACAACCTCACAATTTTTGTATAAATAATTTAAATATATTTAGAGATAATGAATTAGATGACAAAGAAGTTAGGACATAGAGTCCTCATGCCAAATGATTTCCTTTACATTAGACTGACTATAAAATATTTAATACCATCTAGAAGAAGCATTCACAGGAAACCTTCAATATTTTCATACCATAAGTCCTGTATCTGCCACTGAAATTTAAAAAAATTGTCAGTTTTTACATCAAGGAAAAAATAATAGGTAACATTTATTTAATTATCTCTTAACAAGATATGTATTTACCATATATGTATTGTAAAACACATAAAAATAAAAATTAAAAAATGTATATGTCCAAAGAAAACCACAATGAAGGTTTGTACTGTTTCCTTCCTCATGATTGAGAATGTACTGAATAATCCATCTTAATCCTATTATTTTATTTTTAGATTATAAAATGTTATATAATATAGATTTTATAGGGTGCCTGGGTGGTTCAGTTGGTTAAGTGTTCAACTTCGGCTCAGGTCATGATCTCACGGTTGTGAGTTTGAGTCCACGTCGGTCTCTGGGCTGACAGCTCAGAGCCTAGAGCCTGCTTCAGATTCCGTGTCTCCCCCTCTCTCTGTCCCTCCTCTGCTCATGCTCTGTTTCTCTCTGTCTCTCAATAATTATAAACGTTAAAAAAATTGTAGATTTTATAACATTTATGAGACATTTTAAATAATTGTCTAACTCTTGAAAGTGTAGTGATTCTTTCCTTACTGTCTTCCAAACCTCATATTTAAAATTTTTCCCCAAAATCATGATTTATCACATTATTTGTAAAAGTTTAATAGTGATACAGTATCTTCTTTTTCTATGGTATAAACATATTAGTTCAAAATTTATAGATTTTTATGTACTTATAAATCATATTTAAGTTTTGTTTTATATGAAAAACCTATGGAATACCATAGAATAAAATATCCTTGTACTTTCTGTTTATTTTTATGCCATATTTCTAAAAATACAGACTATGTGCAATTAAATTTATTCTTTAAAATAATGGATTTTGCAATCTCTCTGTTTATAGTTCTACTACGCTCAAACATAAAATTCTTGCAGAAAATCAGATTTGCATACCAGAACCATTGGAGGCAGCCTTTTGATTTGAGTGGCTGGTGGCATGCAATTTAGCCACAGTCAGATAACTTCTTTTAGCCCTCTTACTTCTGAAAACAACCCACTTACTTCTGAAAACATGTCCTTTTGTTCTGTTGAAAAAAAGATATCCAATGCATGTATTATTTGAAACTAATAGCTTGAACCTGCCGTCATAAAAGGAGAAGCAGTGGATGTCCTTTCAATATTTGGCCCTAGATGTCCATCACAGTACGCCATTAATTTAGTTGCATTGTTACTATATTCAATTCTTGCTCTTTCTGCAGACGCAGCTAGACAAAGATTTTAATTAATGCCAGTCAAAATGGTGATTTTGTGGTATGAACATTTTGAGGACTAAAACATATTTAAATATAAGTTTATACTGCATCAGTTTCAAAAATATCTAGCAGATGGCAACTTGAATTGAATATCCAATTGACCTAGACTTGGGCCTCATGCCAAAGACAAAAATTTTCAACATGTATTAACAGTTTAGACAAATTCAGCCCTTTTTCCCAATAGTTTTTAAGATTCTCTGTATTTCCAGGTTATACTGATGTTATTTTGAAGGAGTTTACTTTACAACTTATCTTCCTTTTATAAATAATATTAGATTGTTTATTGAGAGCCTTTGTTTCTATATAGGAATCACTGAAACTAACTGGGGCTACTTGAAATGTTGATGCTACATCCATAACAGACTAGTGCATCAGAAATGTTTATATACGTGGACCCATTGAAGTAGTGATAAAACGTTTTCTTAAAAAAATCCATTGTTTATTTCTATTATCTTCACATCTCTATAATGTTCATAATAATAGTTTATAGGTCTTCAATATTACATGAGTTTGTTTTTAATTTCACAGAGCAGTGGCTTCAAGGGGGAATCAATCTGTAGAATATTAAGCATAGCCTTCAGGTAAGTATGCACTATATGAATTTTGATGCTAAGTGCTAGGTATAATTTTGAGGCACTTTTCATCAAGGATCATCTTAGGCAGAGAGACTAAATTCCAAACCGAAACCATATTTGTATAGTTTCAGTAGGAATGGTGTCCTATGCAAGAGAAAATGCTACCCAAATAAGAGAAATAATTGCAAAGTTGATGGTTTTGAGACAGAGAGGGAGGCTGGGAAGGAAAGATGGAGAAAAAGAAAGGGGGAGAGGGAGAAGGAAGAGGAAGAGAGAGGCAGAGAGTGAGAGAGACGGAGAGAGAGAGAGACAGAGAGACAGAGAGGGAGAGAGAAGATTTTTAGTGAGTTTAAATGGTGCTTAAAGAGATGGCCTAGAATGAAGGGAACCTATGTAATAGCCTTCTCTGACCTATGAGCTTGGAGCCTGTGGTAGACAGAAAAATGCCTCCCTCAAGATGTTAATAAGCTTATCCCAGAGAAAGACTCCACCAACCATTTGCTAGTTTTGAAGGAACGGGAGTCTGTACTTCCAGTTTCTGGCTTGACCTCTAAATAGGGTGAAAGTTCTCACTCCCTTCTCAAAACAAAGAAAAAGCTGAAGAAACAGCAAACCAATAAGCTTTTCTTAGATATATAAGGAAACTGAGGTCAAGGATAAACCACTGTCCTGGACGTTATAGAGAGAGAAGTGGATATCAAAAAATGACACTTTCAGAAACCAGAACCAGGAGTACAAACCCAGTGCCAGATCCAGAGCCCATAGGAACACTTAAACTGCTATTAGCAAACTGTGGACGGTCCAATGTAGACCAACTTGAGATTTAAAAAAACCAGGGGCCAAGTTTCGGAGACAGGGCACACAGTCATGAGTTATAACACAAGAAGTCCCACCAGGTTCTCAAGGTGAAGAACAGGGAAAGAGCACTTTGTGCTTATTTCAGGGAGAGAGGAAAAGTAATCATTTGGAAACACTCCAGAACATTCTCTTCTCTTTATAAAAGACTACTCTCAAAAGAAACTATCTTACCAGAATTCACCAACTTTAGGAAAGGGAAATTTCCCTCTGTCTAGCCTTCCTGTCTCACCTACAGGTGAAAAAAATGCTGAGCACCACTGGTGAATGTCGCAGCCCTGAAACACTGGGTCACTAGAAGACTGACAGCTAATCGTAGGATTATGAAATGCACCCCCTCCCTATATCTGATCTATAGGCTAGAAATGGCTAAGGATCAATGGTCTAGAAAGAGTGAGCTAGATGATATGTCAAAAGAAACTTATTAAACTGAAAGGCAAGAAAAAAATGAATGAAAATAACCACAGTACATCCAAGAACTGTAGGACAATAATTAACAGTGTAACATATGTGTAATGGGAATAACAAAAAAGAGGAATGAATAGAAAGAATATTGAGATAATTAATGGCTGAGATTTTTCCAAAATTAATGAGTGACAAGAAGCCACAGATTCAGGAAGTGCAGAGAGCATCAAGCAGAATAAATAACACTATATCCAGACCAAGACATACGTTTTCAAAATGCAAATAAAACAAAGACAAAGGAAAATCTTGGAAGAAGCCAGAAGGGAAAACGCACACCTTACCTATGTATGAACAAGGAATAGAATTACACTGGAGTTGTTTTAAGAAAACATGCAAGCGAGATATCAAATTATTGAAAGGAAAAAAAAAAAGCACACACACTGATTTATATTTCTGTTGTCAGTGAAATAATGTTCAGAGAAAAGAAAAAGAAATAAAAAATTTCTCTGACAAATACTGAGGAAATTTGTTGCCACTAGATCTATCTTGCAAACAATATTAAAGAAACTTCTTCAGACTTAAAGAGAAGATTACAGGTGAGAAAATTGGGTCTCGATAGAGGAAAAAAAATGGTAGATACAATTTTAAAAACTAAACTCTAAATATTTTTAATCTAACAGACAATTTATTTGAAAAATAATAGCAAAATGTATTTGGTTATTATAGATTAAATTAGGTTAGATAGATAGAGTAAAAGGAATGACAATATTATAAGGGACTGAAGGGAAAAATTGGGAATACTCTATAACTTGGTACATGCACTGCTTGTGAAGTGCAATGGTGTTATTTTGGACTTCAGTTAGTTATAAATGTATGTTGCAAACTCCAGGGCAACCACAACAAATAAATAAATAAATCAACCAACCAACCAACCAACCAACCAACCAACAAACCAACTAACCAACCGACAAATAAATAGGATGGAAGGTGTCTAACAACCGGTAGATTCTAGAAAGTTCAATGAAACGGATTCTGCCCTACGAGTCAAAAGGAAATCGCCAAAACCTTGATTTTAGCCCATCAGGACCCATGTCGGTCTTCTGACCTGTAGAGCTATAAGACAATAGATTTGTGTTATTTTAAATCTCTAAGATTGAGGTAATTTGTTGTAGAAGTAATAAGAAACTAATATATGACCTTTGCCAAAGTACTTAGCATCTCTAATACAGATCTCTTCTTTTGCAAAATAGGTAGTTATACACATTCATATTGAAATTTCTATAATTTTTACAGATTATTATTATATCCCAAAGACTTTTTCTTAAAAAAAAAGTTGTTTTTTATTTGTTTCCCTCTCATTGTCTTTTCCTTTCTGTTCTCCCTCATGTATTTCCTTCCAAAACTAATTTACCATTCCTAAGTAAGATATTGTGTTTGAGATATAAAAAGAATCATGCTTGAGAATATTAAGTTATAATAAAACTCAGACAAAAATAAGTACATATAACATTATAGTTACATTATAAAAGTGCTGTCAAAAGATATGGTAGGAACAGAGGGGAAAAAAAACCTAAGTCAGCACTCCAAAATTATATCATATCCCAAAAAAAGCATTTCTGAATTAAAAAACAAAACAGGGTTAGAATAATATGACAGGTTAGAATGAATAGACCATCTTTCCAATCTGCTTTAGCTTTTACCAAGCAAAACTGGGAATAAAGATTTTATTATTTTTAAACCTTAATGGCAAAGGGGGGAAAATTGACAGAAGAAATGTCATAATTATTAGTCAACTCAGAAGATGAATAGAAAAGAGACAAGACTCTGTACAAGTGCCGTGCAATAGAACTTTCTGCAGTAATGGGAATATTTCATGTTTGTGCCACTGAATATAGTATCTACCAGTCACATGAGGCTATATAGCCCTTGAAATGTGGCTTGTATAACTGAGGAACTAAATTCTTAAATTTGTCCATCTTTATTTAAAACTTAAGTAGCTACATATGACAAGTGGCTACAGCAATAGTTCAATTCAAAACTAAAAATAATGGTTAACTTGATCAAAAATAAAATCTCAAACTATGACTCTTCAGATGAATATAATCTCAAAGAATTTTCTAAAACTGAATTAAATATTGATTTAGCTATATACTTCTAAGTAGAAAATGACATATGATGTTCTTAGTTAGTCACTCAGTAGGAGAACCTGAAACACCCAATTTTGCTAAGAGACCCTGACAGTATTCTTTCAACTTTTGTGATGTGTCAATGCCAGGATTTACCTGATGTAAAGTTTTCCCCATTTCTTTATGAAAATTTTTAATCGTTTTCATTATGTTTATCATTATATTTTTCATTATGTTTCATTACACTTATCATTATTTCTAAAAATGTATTCACAATATGACTTAGATATTCAAAAAATTATAAGGGTCCATTGGCCGAGGATGGAAAATGGTAATGGCCACTTTTATTGGTATATTGTGGGTTAATACTCTGTTTTTTCAGGTATTTCAGCAGACTATCTAATGAGGAGGTAGCAATTTATACTTTTATTATAGTTTATAATTTTCATACAAGCGTTAAATATCCACTAAAGTATAAAATGACACATTATTCTTTACAATAAATATTTAAAATTCATGATATTGCTTCCATAAATGTCCTTTCTTATGTGTTATCAGGTTCTCTCATTATAGTATCGAAGGAATATTTCTTTAGGCTCTTAGCCATAAATACTTAATGAGAAATAATGGCATATAATTTATGCTAAAAGAAAAAAATACCTACCAAATTTCCCCACATTTATGCTAATTTATGATTGTCAACCAAATGAGTGAAAATAATTTCAAATGATCAACCAAAAGTCTACTGAGTGATGAAATTGGAATTCGTTATTGGGATACTATGCGTGACAAAGGAGAGGACATTTAATCCAGCAATTCCCAAGTTTGACCTTAAAGTTTATTCTACAAAAAAAGTGAAATTGTGTTCAATGAACTAAATTTTAGGAAGTGTGATTATAATTTTTATACACTTGCAAGAAGTCAATATTTAATTTTTTTTAAAGTTTATTCATTTATTTTGAGAGAGAGAGCAGGGGAGGAGCACAGAGAGAGGAGAGAGAGAATCCAAGCAGGTTCCACACTGCCAGTGCAGAGACTGATGTGAGACTCAAACCCATGAACTGTGAGATCATGACCTGAGCCAAAATCAGAGTCAGAGGCTTAACCGACTGAGCCACCCAGGGCGCCCTGAGAAGGCAGTATTTAAAGCAGCACCCAGAATATGTCTCCACCACACTAAAACAACCAATCTCGTCAAACTGAAGCAATGGAGTAATAATGTTCTCCTAATTATCGGTTTATTCATCTATATGTTCATTTATTATGCACCCAGTATGTGCATGTGGTAAGTAGAGACGCACAGATAAAGTTGGGTGAGTTCTCTTGATACACTTTGAGAAGTGAAGACTCTACGTCTTTTAAATAACTAAAAAAAATAATTATGACAAATTAAAAATGATTCCTTGGGCCACTTTTGAAATGTTTGTCTGGCGTTCCTTTTGTATCCAGACTTATAATATATGGAAAGATAATCATTTTCCTTCTTCTAAACATCATATAAGCCAGTGAATATCCTTCTGCCAGTCTATTATTCTGTGTACTTTATAAGGGAGGATTATTAATCTTCATGGGTGGGATACTTTGGTTAAAAATGATGGTATGACAGATAGCGTGTAGGTAATCAGTGGATATGTCCCTTATGACAGTCATCATTATATACGCTACCGAAATGATGAATTTTGTAGATTTTTCTTTGAAGAGGATATTAAAATGGAGAAGAATAAAAATAAATAAATAAAAATGGAGACAAACTTCCCTAATTAAATTAGTAGAAGCCACACCTCCAAAACATTAACAATCTTCCAAATGCATTAAAGTCAGATAGCAAAAGGTAAGGGATGTGAGAGAGTCATAAGTGGAAAAAATTGCTCTGTCAGTATCCCTTTCTTAGGCACAGAGGAGATAGCACAAAGATGTCATCTTTATTATCTGAATCTTAAGAGAGACATAGAAATAAACATATATATATATATATATATATATATAGAGAGAGAGAGAGAGAGAGAGAGAGAGAGAGAGTTGAGGGGGAGAGGTAGAATGTGCCTTGGGATCAACATCCAGGACAAGGACAAAAGAGGGAAAAGAAAAAGAAATAGTGTGCCTCCCCATGGCTGCACACAGAGGGGGCTCAGAGGAGACAAATATATATTAAAGCACCATAAAATCTTTGAGAAAATATACAAACCAGTCTGTTCTCCTCCCCCTGTAGGGGCAAAAAAGAAGAGGGGAGAAGGGATGTATACCCAAGGCACAGACTTCAACACATTTAGACAGAAATTCATTCATAGTTAATGTATTATCATTTAACTAATTCACAGTTGCTGAGAAAACAAGTATATATTATCTTCTTTCAATGCATGCTGGGCATTTTAAGTTATATTTTTATTAAATCGATTCAGTTTTCTTATTTCTGAATGTACGTAGGTATAGATATATAGTTTTATTTTATAAATGTGGAAGACTTAAAACAGTTTTTTATACTCATAATTACATATTTAATATATATATATATTCTCTATGGATTTTGAATGAGATGATTATATAATCATCTAATATAAAGATAAATCTCTGTACAATCATATAGAGAGATAAATCTCTGTACAGTTGTATAGAGAGATAAATCTATATATAATCATATATATAAAATCTTGATCTACCAACTTTGGATAACAACAGAAGATAAATAAATAAATTAAGGTAATAAAGAAATGTTGGAAGTTAAGTGATGAACAATGGCAAAGTGGGCCAATTTAAAAAGAGTGAGCTACTTTTGAAATGAATAGCTGATAAAAGCAACCCAAGGTTGAAACCAGTAAGTAGGGAAAGAAATGGTCTTATGCTACAGAGAAAATGCACAAGGAAAAT
This sequence comes from Puma concolor, assembly GCF_028749965.1. Classification (NCBI taxonomy): domain Eukaryota; kingdom Metazoa; phylum Chordata; class Mammalia; order Carnivora; family Felidae; genus Puma; species Puma concolor. The sequence goes on along the minus strand of NC_141667.1, from coordinate 18,809,698 downwards.
CTGCAAAGGACCACAATGCTACTAATAATATTATATTGGTAGTGTATCAAATTTATCAAACTATGTGAAGCAAAGTCTCACAAAATGTAATAATGTATTAAAATAAACACAATATAGTAGTATATATAAGTGTATATACCTTTTTAAGCTTTTTAAAAAATGTTTATTTATTTTTGAGAGAGAGAGAGGGAGCATGAGCAGGGAGGGGCAGAGAGAGGGAGACACAGAATCAGAAGCAGGCTCCAGGCTCTGAACTGTCAGCACAGAGCCCGACCCGGGGCTCGAATTTACAAAGTTGAGGTCATGACCTGAGCTGAAGTCAGACAATTAGCCAACGGAGCCACCCAGGTGGCCCGTAAGTGTATCTATCTTAACTTAGAAAGGATTTAGTTTTGTTTTTTTAAAGAACAAGTTATAAAAGACAATGACATAAACCTCAATATGCATACACTCGTGTTCTCACACACACTCCACAGTTACGTGTTATTTTTAAGTAGAATAACTCACAAGGGCCCTAATGTAGTAATAGTACAAACCAAATTCCTTGATCAGGAAGAAATAAATAAAATAAGAGGTATTAAAAACAAGATGCATCATTTAAATCTTTACATTCTAAAAGAAGAAAGGAAGGAAGGAAGAAGGAAGGAAGGAAGAAGGAAGGAAGGGGAATCAGATAATGAACAGAAGAAGAAGAAAGAAAAATGAGAGAGAAGGAAGGAAGGAAAGAAGGGGAAAAAAGTGGAATGACATTATCGATGCAGCAATTAAAAAATAAACAGAATTAGGGGCACCTGGGTGGCCCAGTGAGTTAGGCGGCTGACTCTTGGTTTCGGCTCAGGTCATGATCTCACCGTTAGTGTGATCGAGCCCAGTGTCAGACTCTGTGCTGACAGCTCAGAACCTGGAGCCTGCTTCGGGGTCTGTGTCTCCCTCTCTCTCTATGCCCCTCCGCTGCTCGCTCTCTCTCTCCAAATTAATACATAAACTTAAAAAAATAAAACAAAAACAGAATAGCATAAAGAAAATAAAAAGAAAAACAAAAAGAAAAGAAAAACCAAAATAAAAATTTGGTTAATAAAGCCAAATTTGAATTAAAATATTAGAAAATAATATTAAAAATCATGATCTTCTGACAAATAGGAGCACCGATGAATAAATAGGAGCTGATTCTTTGTAAAACATACCAGAAGCCAATATATTCAAGAAACATGAGGCAAGTGAAAAAACCAATTATACAAATTTATAAATGCAAAATACATCCAAAAATAGAGAGAAAATTTAACTAATTATAAATCACTTTACTGAATTACATGTACATAATATTGACCTAAGGATTATACTACTGTATCAAGTTTTTAAAATAAACAAAAAAAACAAAAAAAAAAAACAAAAAACTAAACCTAATTTAAATTATTATGTGGTGGAAAAAAATGAAGTTGTCAAAGAACTTACACTGCAGAGACACCAATATCTCAAGCATGAAACAATAATGTTAAGGCTGTTTAAACCATGGATATATACTTCCTGCACAGTAGAAATAATTCTACACCTTTGGTGATCACTCTTACCATGAGCCAGACTATAAACCACAGCCACCAAAGCAACACTGACACTTTCAGAATTTCTCTTAAGGGGTTCCTGGGTGGCTTAGTCAGTTAAGTGTTCAGCTCAGGCTCAGGTCTATGATCTCATGGTTCGTGAGTTCAAGCCTGGAGTCAGGCTCTGTGCTGACAGCTCAGATCCTGGAGCCTACTTCGGATTCTGTGTCTCCCTCTCTCTCTGTCCCTTTCCCTGCTCGTTCTCTCTCTCTTCTCTCTCTCTCTCTCTCTCTCTCTCTCTCTCTCTCTCTCTCAAAAATAAATAAACAAGAAAAAGAAAAAGAATTTCTTCTTAATTTCCTGTTCTCACATCACAGGTTATAAAACATAGCCAAATTATTATTTCTTCAGGATGGCAAAAATGCAAAGTAGCCATTGTTTTCCCAGTATCACAGAAAGTAATGTGAAACTAATTGTTAGGAGATTGTTGACAATACAATCAATCACTTACAGGGAAGATTATGCCCTCTGCAGGCTGTGAGTCTGCCCCCACCCTATAGTTGAAAAGAGGCAGAGGAGAGATTCACACCGTGGTCTCTTCAACCCCACAAAGTCTGTTCCATGCTAGTGTTGGTGCCACACTGAAGAAAATGGGTTTGGAGGGGCCTGGCTGGCTCAGTCAGCAGAGCGCGTGACTCTTGCCATGCTGGGTGTGGAGCCTACTTAAAAATTTAAAAATATAAAGAAAATAATTAACGATAATGTGTTTATTATTTAAATAAGTCGTAGAACAATATTTTCTCCTCTCCCTCCATTCCCATTGCCCCAAGGTAATAAATGAGTTTGCTGGAAAAATTCTGTAGGCTTGATTCGTCTTCTTTTTGTGTATTTCATAAAAATAAGTGCATGGCATCTGTGGGGAAAAGAAGGGAGGCCTGCTAGAACATTTCACTAATGCTAATGTGTCAAAAAAAGAGTCGGTTATTCTTTTCTGAGTACCTAAAGTATACATGTATACATCAAAAGACAGTGGGACAGGAGGATATGGAGAGAAAAACACTCATATTTCCAAAATGCATTTTTTAAAACTAAGTTTTAATTACTTTCATGATGTCGAGGGTTATGATTGTGCATATCAAATGACAAATGCTCTGATTTCTTTTTTTTTTAAGAAAGGATTGGAAAACAACACTCCTCATTTAATCATCAATGTAAGTGATGATAATGTCAATAATCCCATAATAATTACAATTGTTTTCCTTTACTTGATGTGAAAACCCTTTATAATGGCATATACCTACTCAATATTTATGTATTTGAAAATCTAAAAAGCGTTAGGGCTTCATTCATCAATATTTTTCTCCTATTCACTCCTTTTTTTTTTATGTTTGACTGATTGACTATGAATATGAATGCCCTTTTCCACCAAAATTATTGTTATTAGCCTCGGGGATAAGTTGTTTCTTTCCTTGAATTAGACACACAGTGCAGTCTAGATATTCCAACAATTGTGGTGTCTTAACTTCATATTTACTGCAGTATTCAAGGTTGTTTTTTCCATTCTTCTACTGTCAGTGTTTATAGAGAGTTTGTTCCAAACGTGAAGACATTCCTTGTATTTTAAATGTGTTACATTGCACGAAGCAGTATCATTTAAATGCCATTTCCTTTCCTTGTTGATTATATTTCCTTTTAAATGACTTTTCTATGATAGGTTCACATACTGAAGCGATTTTGCTTCTTTTTGTTGACAATTTGCATGAAAAACCCTATGCAACATTGATGTTAATTGGCTAACTCTAGTGACTGTAACTGGCTCACTCCCATCCTGTAGTTTATTACACAGCAAGTACTCTCTCCTTTTATGAAGCAGTGTGGGGTTATTTGTCTTAAGATGAAAAATGCAAACTTATAAGTAGGCTTAGATGGTTCTGTGGTAATATTGATATCAATGTTACCTATATGCTACCTATACTTTTAATTTCATGGAATGATCCAAAGTATTTCCAGGAACAATGAACCCAGCCAGTGCTGGTCACATTCATTTGACAACTAAAAGCGAGTTACTCTTTAGGTACTTCTAAAACTGCCAAGTTTATCATTTATTAATTTCATGACCCAGTTAATTAATTTTCATGCCTCATTGAGATGCAACCTCAGGCCATGTATTCAAGACATTTTTCTCTTGATAACTGTTGGTTAATATCTCAGCTGCCCAGTCATTTCAGTCACGTTGGAGTTAATATGAGTTTAGCTCAGACTTGCTACATTGGTTACCCATGTACATTAGTCAGGTTGGACTAAAATTCAGTAAAAATCTTTGCTTGACTAGACAGTAGCAACCTTGTGAGGACGAAGACATGAATCGATGTGTATGGAATATTTCAAGTCATTCCATTAGTTCTACAGAATTTGCTATGTAAAGTTTATGGTTTAAACTTCTTTCTTTTTTTGTAAGTAAAGCTTGTTTTTTTATGTTTATTTCTTTATTTTGAGTGAGAGAGAGAGCATATGTGCATGCAAGCAAGGGAGGGGCAGAAAGAGAGAGAGAGAAAGAATCCCAAGCAGACTCCCATTTCAGCACACAGAGCCCAGTGCAGAGCTTGATCTCACAAAGTGAGATCACGACCTGAGCTGAAATCAAGAGTTGGATACTCAACCAACTGCGCCACCCACATGTTCCTCAACTTATTTCAAATAAAATTTTCTATTCAATATAATATGTTTTGAATTTGTAATATTAGCATATGAATTCCATTTATTACTGTCCCTAATATATAAGATATTAATTGATGAAAAAAAATACCTCAAACAATTTGAAATAGTACTCCTTGAAGGTTCCCTGAAGGTTCACCGGAAATAGCCTACAGCAAGTCTCTAAAGACTTTCCTGGGGAAATAAATGATAGTTATCTCTCACAGGTTTGTAATCAGAATGTTTCCAAAGTAAGTATAATCAATAATCATGTAGTCCTCCTAGGAACAAAATGCATTGTTAAATACCCTCTGATTCCAGAAAGTCTCCTTCTATTATTTCTATAATGCCACATTCTTGCATGGCTAAGTAAATGTTATTTTACTTCAAATGTATGACTTTTTTCCTGACCATATGTGATTGCTATGGGCAATAGTCAGTGTTGAATGTTGAAAAGAGAATGACAATTGGAATCAGATAAACCTAGGATGAAATCCTAGCTCCACTAATGTCTCATTGTATAAATCATCATTGAGTTCTGTAGTTTTTGAATTACCTAATATGCGTGGATTATTTCAAGGATTAAATAATCGAAGTTTTAAGGCTTATAAAACCAATGCAGTACATATTTAAACTCGATATATTTTTTCACTTTTATTTATTTATTTTTGTTTATTTATTTATTTTGAGAGAGAGAGTAAGAGAGAGTGAGTGCTAGTGGGGGGAGGGGCAGAGGGCGACAGAGAGAGAGAATCTCAACCAGGCTTCACACTGTCATCACGGATCCCAACACAGGTTTGAACCCATGAGCCATGAGATCGTGACCTGAGCAGAAAACAGGAGTCAGATGTTTAACTGACTGAGCCACCCAGGCATCTCAGAACTCAATATGTTTTTTTTAATCCTATGATAGTTCCCTTGTTCTCCTATAATTGGTATGACTCGACCTCCCCTAAAAATTTCATATGGTCCAGTTCTTGAATTATATGCTTTCAATGTCCACTTTCTGAGATCTTGCTGCCTCTATTCTTACTGCATGGGTCAATCTTTCTAAGTGACCAGATGATTATCATAGGCAAGTTGGCCTAAGTGGCTCAATACAAAAAGTAAACATTATATCAAGTCCTCAAGAGAAAAAAAAAATAAAAAAAAACAGCATTAAAATAAGCAAATACATTCCATGGAGGTATGGATGGGACAATACTCCAGGAAATCTCAAATATTGTCATCTCTCCAGAGACTATTTTACGTTCCAGAAAATGGCTACCATACCTTAACGTCATCACTTTAATAATACTGTCTAATTTGGCCATCATCCCTATTTCTGCAATTCTGATCCTTGGCCAGAGAGGCTAGGTGTTATTTTTCTCTTAGGAGATTCCTTTTCCAACATTGCCAAAAAAGCTTGCCACTAACTTTAGGCCTCAGATACACTCACTAATTTTTCTACTGACACAAAAGTTAGCTTTCTCTTAGCATGCATATACGGCCTCTCTTATAGGTATTTTCTATGTAAGTTCACATTCCACGATAAGGTTTTGTCTATATTTAAATATTAACTGTGTTTATGGCCACATCATTAAGTAAGTAAACGAAAATCTTGCACCCCATTCTTCAAATTAGTCTAAAGTTATGGAAATGCTCAATTATGCAAGTTTTTGAAAATGTATTTCGTAACAATCTTGTGAACTACACTGGGTGGGAATCAGGCTGTAAAAACTGTGATTTTTTTCTCCTATGAATTCAAATTACTTTCAGAGCAGGTGATGAACAGACATAAAGAGGAAAGTCCTTCTCCATCAGCAAATGTCTTTAGATAGTCAAACATAATGAGAAATCATGTAAGTACAGCAATTAAGGCAAGTGAGTGGTTTTAATGCTTAATGACTGGTTTTATTTCTAATTGAAGCCAAGGCAGAGTTATTGCTGTAGTATATGCTCCTGGATGACTTTTGACAGATAGATGGTGCTATCTTCTTTTTCTGATAAAATCTGTAGAACATCTTAAATATTTGTTAGATATAAAGATAAGAGAAACAATTTGGTTGGTGATATAGGTAAGAACAAAGCATTCACTTTCCATGACAACTCAATTATCATCATCATCATTGAACTATTCCATTAAAATTTTTTTAACGGTTTATTTATTTTTGAGACAGAGAGAGACAGAGCATGAGCGGAGGAGGGGAAGAGAGAGAGGGAGATACAGAATCCGAAGCAGCTCCAGGCTCTAAGCTATCAGCACATAGCCCGATGCGGGGTTCGACCTTACAGACGGTGAGATCATGACCTGAGCCGAAGTCGGACGCTCAACCTACTGAGCCACCCAGGCGCCCCTTTTAAAAAATTTTTGATACAGAAAATCACATAACTATGTAGGGTCAGATAGTTTAACATCCTTTTGGTTGTGGCAAGTGCTCATTTCTATCTGTCTAAAATGCATGTTCAAGGGAAACTTTATGTTTCTTCATTGAGAGTGGCAAAGTGGCCTCCCATTAGATCATTGGTCTTCGTGCTTTGCTAGAGTTCTCTCTGGTTTCTTCATTGGTATCTTTGGTTTGCCTGAAGCCATGGTACACATTGTTTACTTTATACCTTCTTTTAGAGGATCATTTTTATCCTTACAATGGAAATCGTTTGGCGATAGCCAGAGACTCTCAACGTTCAGCTGCCAGCCATGTTTGCTCTCTGCGAATAAAGACATTTTGAATTTTACCACACCATATAGTTGTTTTTGGAAATATATTATCTCTGTATCTCTTCTTTCTCTAGCATAGGCTATTCAATTGTTTCACAAATATTTATGGAATGCCTCCTGTGGGTCAGCAATTGTTATAGACATTTGGCCAATATAAACGAAGACTATGCTATAATATCTTTCTCTGAAGCTCATGCCTCAAGTTTGACTGGGGCAGCACTGATGCTTTGGTTTTCGTATAAAATATACATTTTTATTCTGCAATGAATTTTGTGGTTCTTTGGTGCTGGGGATATAGCAGTGAAATAATACAGACATGAGTTTTATTGTAATAGGGTTAACTTTCTAGTTTTTCTTAAATGAAGTATTGGTGGAAGATAATTGGCAAATAAAAATATAGTAGAAAAGGACAATTTCAGTTAATTATAAATAATACGTTGAAGATAAAACAATGGGCAAATTATTGGTAAAACAGAGAATGACCATGTACAAAAAAGAAAAAAATAACTGACAGAACATTTTCGGCCTTACTCAAGAAGTAAGCAAACACCTCATTCACGAGAAAGAGATATTCAGGAAAATGACTTAGGCAAAGAATTAGAGCCCAAGAAACAGCCAGGGACATGGTATGGCCTGTCCACATTAAATAAGAGAGAATGTGGTATAAGAAAAGCAACACATTTTTATTTCTTTTTATTTTTTTAGTTTTTAAATGCTTATTCTATTTTTTTTTTTTGAGAGAGAGAGACAGACAGACAGACAGACAGAGTGCAAGTAGGGGAGGGGCAGAGAGAGAGGGAGACACAGAAGCTGAAGAAGGCTCCAGGTTCTGAACTGTCAGCGCAGAGCCCGACATAGGGCTTGAACTCATGAACCACAAGATCATGACCTGATCTCAATGTCCAAAGGTGGACATTAATCGACTGAGCCACCCAGGCACCCCTGCAACACATTTCTAAAAGGTCCCTTTTGGCTTTGGTGTGAAGAACTGATTAGAGGAAACGAAGTGTGAAAGCAGGGAGGCCAGTGAAAAGGCTCTTCCACTTTTCCAGAAGACAGGGTGGTCATGGGGATAAGTGTGTAAGAGTGGAAATAAAGTAGAGAAGAGATCATGATGATTTTAATGGTGAAATCAGGACCTGTTGGTAGACTGGAAGGTGTATAAGGTGTTGGAGAAAGAAAGCAACTGAAGACAGTTCCTTTGAGTGTGTGTGTGTGTGTGTGTGTGTGTGTGTGTGTGTGTGTATGTGTGCATGTTTGTGTGTTGGTGGTGGTAGTTTCTTGAAATGGGGAATATCAGTGATAAAATATTTTAGGGATAAAGTCAATGAGTTAGTTTTGAACATATTTATTTTAAGATTCCTCCTAGACTTCTCTGGAAGTCTACATGATATGTATCGTGTCTATCTATCTTTCAGGAAAAAAATATTGCAGTGGTAATGTACATTTCACAGTTACCCACACATAGACAGTCACTATGTAATCATCACCCCAGGAGAATTTTAGATCAGAAAAGGAAACAAAGAAATGTCCTGAGAACTTCTTGAGAAATCTAAAAGTGAGACGTTAAGTATAGAAGGAGATGTCTGTCCATAATTTGCAGATGGCTTCTTCATTAATTACCCAGTGAACTTCAAATATGTAATTGTAAAATACAATAGCCATGACAACAGAACCCAATTGATATTTCTAGGTTTTTCACACCATATTTCACCATACTGGATAATGCCTTAATTATGGTATTCTTTTTTCCTGTTGCATATATTATGTCCATGATATTATGTTACCTGGAATTCTCTTCTCAAAAACCTTCACTTAAAACTACCTTCTTATTTTTCAAGATCCAGGTCAAATTCAATCTTATCATGAATTTTGCATGATCATCACCAGTTATTATAATGTTATAGTTTTGTTTTAATATATGTGTAATACAGAAATTATAAAATGTATTTATAACTATTTATTTTTATTTATTTCCCTAATAGATTATGACCTGCTAAAATTAAGTGATTCTATGTTATTCATCTTTGATCTGCAGAATGCAGATTAGTACTGGTACAGTCCAGGTACCTTGTGTGAGAAATTATTGCGCAGATAGAAGTAACATTTTTGGAGGTTTGTGTTCTTTACAATAGTCTTTAATATTGAATATATGTTCTTATTATACACCAAATAATTTTATGTGTGTCAAAACTTGATTTATCACAAAGCTATTACTGTCATGTGGTTTTGCATCTCTTAAATCATAGGATTCAATTGAAATTATTAAGCTTTGATGATTTAAAATAATTATAGCACAGCTCTGTGCAAACAGTTTTCCTTATTGAACAGAATTGAATTTAAATATAACTTGCATTGATAATATGCTTTAAAACAATGAGAATGAAGATGAAGTTCACTATATACTGAGCAAATGAAACATAAGAATTCTGGGAAAGACTGATCTGAGTTAATAAGCATTTCAAGTTATATCATACTTTATACCTTATAATTGTATTATCTTCTGGAATAAATTTTTAATTGATATCAACTAATTCTGGATATTTGATGAGTAGAAAAAAATGATCAGACCAACTAGTTTCATAAAGATACGGTTTTCCAATGTGCTTTAACATCTTTGCGATTAAGTGTTTTGAAAATTGCTTTGAATTTCCATACTTGAAAAAATACTTTTGGTATCAACCATTTGATATGATTCATCATTATAGTAAGCTTAAATTAAGGAAAGAAAAATATCATAATACTTCACCAAGTCATTATAAAATGTACATGATGTAAATGCTGATCAATGTTATTCAATTAAATGGCACGTAAACAACCACAGAAGCACTATACATCCCTCACAATTATTTTATTTGCTTATTTTGCATTCCAAAGTGTCAAATAAATGTATCAGTCATGGAAATCTTTATTCATTGGAAAGAATTAATATTTTCTTATCATAATGTGGGAAACATGGAAATAAACGCCAAATAATCCTGATTAGAATGAGGATGGTGACAATGATGATGACAATGAAGATGATGACTACCATGATAATAAGATACAACTCTCTAGTTTGAGTCTACTGGGACCTAGAACAAGTATTGGATACAGGTAGATGAGTCAAGAAAAAGTAAGAGTAAGGAAGCAGAAACAGGGTATAAAGAGAAATGATGAGATAAAGAAGGAGGAAAGATGAGAGCCGATGTTATTACTGACCTGTGGCCAGCTGAGGCTCAATCCCACTGTAGGCCCTGTGAGGAATTGTGTAGAATATGCCACACAACTGGACTTCCAAAGTAGGAAAGATGGAGTTGCACCTGGGCTAATCTCTCTACTCTTATGTTCACCCCATCCCCATTCTTTGGGTCTTCCCTGAGGGTAGTACACCTGAGCAAGCTTCCTTTCATAGGGAACACAGAGATAGGAAAGTTGAAAGTCTCAGCAGGCCTATGATGTGAGACACTAGTGGAAAGATTAGGAACTCTCGACTACAAATGGAGCTGAAATATGTTGTAGGTCAAAGGTACAAGCATTATGTGCTATAATTACCTATTAAGATGATGATGATGATGATGATGATGATGATGATGACAATGACATATAAGATTTGTGGAAACTAAATTTATGGAAAGCTTAGTAACTTGGTTAAGTTTACAGAACTAGAAAACAGTGGAACAGGGATTCAAACTCTGGCCTCAGTTTCTAAAGCCAGTGTTTCTAGCTACGACACTATACTTTTGCTTTGTCTTGATTGTTTTGTTTTGTTCTGTTTTGTTTTGTTTTAATGTCTAATGAGGACAAAGGCAGATGAAAATGGCAATGGCTGAATCAACATGGCACTAACTTCTGCAGTCTTAAGACTATGTAATTAATCACTTAAAACTACAGGGGATATATCTCAGTAATTATTCACCATGTTATTGGCTATGTATTTTCTGGATTCTAGTATTTCCCAAGTTTAGAAAATTACATGTGATCATCATTATTTCCCCCAGGAATATTACCTGCAGAGGATTTATTTGATGTCCTAAATTAAAGCGCAAGCCATAGAGAGATAATTTATAAGATAGACTTTACAGAGTAGTGTATTACCATTTCTCCATTGCAAATCATAATTCCAGTATGTGGGCTAATGAGCCATTCAGAGGTTAAGTATGTCTTGGTTAAATTGACAAAACTTTTTTGCAATCATATGCCTTGATACTGCCTCATTAAATGCTGAAATTCTAATTCCTCCATGTATTCTAATCTTTGTTTATATAAAACTAGTTTCAATAAAATATGGTATTAATAAAGGCACAAATAACTATAAGAATTGAAATTAGATACAGAATTATATTGCAGTAGCGGGAAAGAAATATGTTTTAAGAAGCTTTATTACAACTAAGCTGATTTATTAAACCCTTGAAATTAGGATGGTTAACCTAAAAGGAAGCATAAAATTCCTCTTTTGCACCTTCAAGTTAAAGCCAGTGCAAATCCCTTGACAATTTTAACATTCAACTCTTTTCTTTCTCTGAAGGCAATAAGGTTCCTTCCTTTCTTCCTTCCTTCCTTCCTTCCTTCCTTCCTTCCTTCCTTCCTTCCTTCCTTCCTCTCTCCCTCCCTTCTTCCCTCACTCTCTCCCTTTCTTCCTTTCTCCTTTCTTTCTTTTTATTTCTCTTCCTTTTTTTTTTTTTTTATCATTCTTAAACACATAGTCAAGTATTAGAAACACATAGTCAAGATATAGAAAGTCTGGCATGAAAAAAGTTAAAATAAATAAATGAAAGTGGATATACTCTTCACCATCACCAAAACGCTCACTGGTAAAAACAAAACTAGAAATAGAAACAAAAACAATTTTTTCTCTCCAAAAGCTCTAACATTTTATTTTTTATTCTCCTCGTCACAGGCTCATGATTGTAAAATTGAGAGAAGAGTGGAAGAGGAAAGGGGATGTCTGTTTTTGTTTCTTTCTCAGGATAAATTCTAATATTGTGCACCTCTAATCCTTTCCCACTTCTTTGAGGCTACAGCATTCATTGTTAAATTTTATATATATTTTTTAACCAACTGGTTGTTTCTTTCTTCATCTTTCTCCATTATTATTACCTTATCCACTCATGGGTTCACATGAGTGATTAAAAGCCCCACTTTTATGCCGAGAAAGTACTTTAGGCAAACTGAACATGAAATGTCAGAATTTGTGATTGAGCTGGCAACTGCTATACCCCAAGCAGCATGCTATTTATCTTTTTAAAAAATTTTTTAGATGAGTCAAATTTAGATACTGTGATACATGGAAAGAGTAAGAATGTGTCTAACACACACACACACACACACACACACACACACACACACACATACACACACATACATACACAATCTAACTTACCTTCTAATAATTATTTGTTTTCTGTGTGTGTTAGACCAGCATAAAAAATGAATAACTGAGCAGAAGAAAACATTTATTTGATCTTACTCATTAAGATGCTCCCTGGAGTTTCATCAAAGGCAGTGAAGACAATCTCTGCCAGTGTGATAGAATTAAGGCAGGGGAATCAAATGTATCTTTTCTTGATCTTGTGATGTCCAATAAGGGCAAGACAGAGTGCTTTGCTCGTGGTGAGTGCTGAGCACCAACTGGATTTTAATCTATTTAAATCATTTCAGATTATATGATATTCATTCACTGACTACTTGTCTTATCCCTTTACATGCCAGGGTGAAAATATTTCAACAAATATTGAACAGAGTTTAGTAATATCTTCTTCACATCGAATGACATGGATAGGCTAAGAATTTTCTTCTGATAATTAATGAAAAAATGTTACTATACTCTTGAATCATATTAAAGGCAAATGGAAAAGTCAAATTGCCTTTGACGAGATATTTGTCAGAAAGTTTTTTGTATATACCTTATACCAAAAGTTTTTTTCCCTATTTTTAGAATGAAAATTCTGTTATCTCCATATTACTTATTTTCTATATGGCAATCACTACATACAGAAATAATACAATACATACAGAAATAAGACAGTGCCTATATCCAATGGGCAGCAAGTCTTTTGGGGAGATATCTGCAATATTGTGCCACAAAGTTTATGCAACAAACAGACCATTATGAGGACACAGGAGGGGGCTTATGTTGTTTTGCCTCCTTGTTGTTGTCACAAGAATTTCATCAGTCTTTCAGTAAACATTTACTGAAAACCCACAGTATTTTCAGGCATTTTACTAAATATTTTGTGTAAACTTTGTAAGAACAACTTTCATTACAGAAACATACATTCTAGCTAGGAAAACAAGTAAACATCATAATAGTGATCTGTTCTGTAGGATAATAAGTGACATATAACATGGTCCTGAGGAAATACAGATTACTTTCATATTTTGGGTAAGGTCTTGGAGAATAATACTGAAGTCAGATACTGAGGGAAAAATTGTACTCAATAGAAGGAGAAATTAAGTGCCAGATTGAAGGAATGTGAACTAAAACAAAGATCCTTATCATCTTGGTTGGAGATGGATCCCAAAATAGTTTTTTTATGAACTTTAACCAGGTAGTGATGAATCTACAAAGTTGGGTTTTTTTCCTCATGGAAATAAGCTAACCAGCCAATTTCTTTTTAAAAAAAAATGTTTATTTTTGAGAGAGAGTGAGAGACAGAGTGTGAGCAGGGTAGGGGCAAAGAGAGAGGGAGACACAGAATCTGAAGCAGGCTCCAGGCTCTGAGCTGTCAGCACAGAGTCCGACGCAGGGCTTGAACTCATGAGCCATGAGATCATGACCTGAGCTGAAGTCGGCTACTCAACTGGCTGAGCCACCCAGGCGCCCCCTAATTTGGGTGAAATACAGGACTTGCATCTTAGGACTGTTTGTCACAGGAAACACTGACAATTCTTCATCCCAAACGCTGACAAGGTGGAATCACAGCAACATCCCAAGTAGGAGTCCAGGGAGAATGCCATGAATGGGATCATGGACGGAGTCAAACAGGAAGGAGCGAGTCCTCAACAGGGACTAACAGGTTTTGGGCAGTGGAATTAAGGCTCTAGCAAAAATGTCTCCGTTTTAAACATCAGAACCAGAATAAAAATGGCTCCAGGATAATAATAAAAAAAACATAAGAATTGAGGACTCTTTAGCCAAGAGCTTTTGAAATAATAAAAACTTAATAAAGCAAAACACTGCAGTAAATCGTCTATTAATAAAAGCCCAGCTGAACCAAAGACAATGGGTGTGCATCTAGATATAAAGACATATTTATATGACAGCATAAGTCATAAATTGATACGGTAAATTTGTCAATATCACCCCCTTGCATTTCTTTATACGTTATAGACTTAGATATAGATCTGCTGCCATGGATTGAGTATTTGTGTTTCCTCAAATCTCATATGTCGAAACCTTAATCCCCAGTGTGATGGTGCTGGGAGGTAGGCCCTTTGGGTGACAATTATGTTCAGATGAGGTCACGAGGATGGGATCCCTCTGCGGGATTAATATCCTTACAAGAAGAAGAGACCAGAGCTGTCTGTTTCTCCCACGCACTCCCAGAGGAAAGGTCGGATGAGGACAGAAAACAAATGTCGTCAAACCAAGAATCTACTTTGATCTTGGACTTTCCAGCCTTCAAAACTGTGAGAAATGAATGTTTGTTGTTTATGCCACCCAGTCTATGGTATTTTGAAATAACAGCCCAAACTGACAAATAGAGAAGTTGGCACTGAGAAGTGGGGTGCTGTAACAAATACCTAAAAATGTGAAAATGGCTTCAAAGCTGAATAATGAGCAGAGGCTTAAAGAGTCTCGTGGTGCATGCTAGAAAAAACTGAGGTTGCCATGAACATGGGACTGCCAGTTCCGGTCAGAGTTCAGAAAGAAAAGAGGAGAGCTATAGAGAAAACGTCCATCTTCCTGTAGAGAACCTGTAAATAGCCATGTACAGAACATTGGTAGAAATAGAGACCTTGTGGGTGATTCTGCTGAGATCTCAGATGGACCTGAGGAACATGTTATTAGACAATGAATGAAAGTCAATCCTCACCATAGAGTGGCAAAGAGTTTGACTTAATTGTGTTTTAGTGTTTTATGGAAGAGAGAAATTGCAAGCGATAGAAGTGATCTTTCACTGAGAAGAATTCTAAAAAAAAGTTTTGAAGGAGGTGCTAGGCCCCCTGATTGATTGCTTAGTATAAAATGCCAGAAGAGAGAAATGAGTTGAAGAAGGACTTTTTCAGCAAAAAGGAATCAGCACTTAAAGATTTGGAAAAATTTCAGTCTATCCTACCACACACACACACACACACACACACATGCACAGAGAGAGAGAGACACAGAGAGACAGAGAGAAAGTGTGCTCTTAGGAGAACACATAGGTGTGGCCTAGTAACCATCTGATAAGCAGGTTATTATGGGTGTGTACCAGGGACTGAGTCAGACACTTCATCAGGAGCCTGCCAGTTTTTGAATTGAAGGGGGCAGACATTCTATGGACCGAAAGAAGGCTATGGGACTCAGACTCAGCAGGACCTGAAGCTAAACTATTCCATTCTGCTGTGACTTGTACCGTTCTTCAAGAAAAGGGAGCAATGGGCCCCCAAGGTGGCTCCAAGGTGATCAGGGCCACTGCCTCTGTTAAAAGGCCAAGTGGACTTTGACCAAAGACTTGGGGGTTGGGCTAACCTCACTATGAATCACCCAGATTTGGTTTAGATGACATTCAGCTGAGATTTGGAATTGGGACTTTAGAGTTCATGCTGGAACAAGTTAAGATGTGTGGGGGCTATTGGGGTGGAATGAATGTATATTGCAGGCAAAAAGTTTGTGCCTTGTTGGGGGGAGAGGCAGGGGTAGAATGCTATGGACTGAATGTGAACCCCCATAGGGCTTCATATGCTGAAGCTCTAATCTCTATTGTGATGTATTTGGAGGGAGAGCCTTTGGGAAATAATTTGGTTTAGATGCCATGAGAAAATTGAGCCCCCCCCCCCATGAGATAGTGTCCTTCTAAGAAGAGGAAGAGACCAGAGTCCCCCCCCCCCCTTCCTCTCTGCCACATGAGAATACAGCAAAAAGGCATCCATAACCTGGAAGAGGGTTTTCATCAGAATCTACAGATGTCTTGATCTTAGACTTCAGAAGTGAGAAATAAATGTCTGTCATTTAAGCCACTGGGTTTATGGTATTTTGTTACAATAGCCCAGCCTAAGCTAAGGAATATACCTAAAATATACAGTTTGATTTGCATGTCTCAAATTTTATGTAAGTGGTATAACACTCTATCTCAGTACTGCTCAATAGAAATTTTTGTAATAATAAAAATGTTCTATATTTGTGCTGTCTCATACAGTAGCTACTAGTCACATGTGCTTATTGAGAATTTTGAAATGTGGCTAGGGAAACTGATGGGCTGAATTTTAAATTGTATTTTCTTCAGGTTACTTATATATATTTAAATAACCAAATGCAGCTAGTGGCCAACCACAGTGAACAATACAGTTTGCATAATCTTATGTAACTTTTTAAAAAAATTTTAATCTTGGGAGAAGACATGTGTCTTATTTTTCATTACTGCAATGTCTTCCAGCTTGTTATTGGGTCCA
Organism: Puma concolor; assembly: GCF_028749965.1. NCBI lineage: Eukaryota > Metazoa > Chordata > Mammalia > Carnivora > Felidae > Puma > Puma concolor. The sequence continues at coordinate 18,793,192 of NC_141667.1, read as the reverse complement.
TGCATTGAATAACATCAATATTATTATACCTCTTAGTAGTATGCTTATTTCATATACTAATTTGGACCAAGTTCTTCATATTTGGACCATACCTGTTTTTATCTTACTATGTCCTAGAGACAACTTAATATTCCTATATTCTATGCATAGTAGTTCATAGCCTCAAGTGAGCAAAGTCTCAGGAACACTCTTTTTTTTTTTTAATTTTTTAACGTTTATTTATTTATTTATTTATTTATTTATTTATTTATTTATTTTTTTTATTTTTGGGACAGAGAGAGACAGAGCATGAACGGGGGAGGGGCAGAGAGAGAGGGAGACACAGAATCTGAAACAGGCTCCAGGCTCTGAGCTGTCAGCACAGAGCCTGACGCGGGGCTCGAACTCACGGACCGCGAAATCATGACCTGAGGCGAAGTCGGTCGCTTAACCGACTGAGCCACCCAGGCGCCCCTCAGGAACACTCTTTAAGAACCTCATTGACATCTGGCAATCTGCTTACTTAAATATATACCCTCCTGCTCAAGGCCTTCAGGGGAGTTGTTATTCTGGGCTGTTCTTTAACTGGCTTGCTGGGTTTTTTATACTGTTATACTGATTGTTATACTGGTTATTATACTGATACTAGGTCATCTTCCTGGTTTACTTACTTTATTTATTTATTGATTTATTGATTTATTACATGTGTCTTAGTACTTTACTCTCTTAGTAAACTGTGGGTAAATTTTCTGAATCTGTCAAGTGAAAAAAAAAGTCTCTTTTCCTTTCCCATGTTTGGTTAATATCTTGACTAATTGTGAGTCATGTCCTTCATTCCGTGGAAGGTGTTGCTTCATTGTTTTCGCCCATCAAGCAGGTTTAATCTCTCTGATGTCAGTCTGATGCATATTAGTTTGCTAGTAAACTTGTTTACTTTCTAGAAGCGTTTTGGATTTTTATGTATCTCATTTTCTGAAATTTCACCTGGGGTTTACCTATCTATACACTTTCTCATTGCATCTAACCAGGTAGATGCAGGTACTTACCTTACCAGCTACTTTCAATTTGAAGCTTTGTGTTTTTCTTCAACTCAGGAAATTTTCTTATACTAACATGTAACATCTGCTTTTTAAAAAGTATTTGTATGTACTCTTTTGCAGATTGCTTCAAAGACATTTCTCCTTTGTTTATCTTGTATTTTATTTTAATTTTATATTTCAGAATTTCTCAAATATTCGGCAATTATCATAAATTCATTTACTTTTAAGAACAAAGAGAGATGACTATATTCCACATATGTCATCATATTTTGTCAACTTTCAGATTTCCTTTAGGATGATAGTCTAGGATGCTGACCACTATGCTTGGATACAGAATGACAGTCAGGTTGTTTATAGGTAAGCCCAAATTAGTTTTCCAGTCTCTCGCAGAAAATTATTTGAATTTTTTTTTTTTTAGATAAGCAACCTGAACTTTCCTTCAGAGTTAAGTGTTAAATTATCAAACTGTTCTGTTTGGGGACCTCTATTGGAAGTAGGGACAGAGGTGGTCACAACTCAGTATGTAGTCTTTCTACTAAATCTCCCTGTGTCTTACCATGTGTTGTGTGAAGCACCAAAAGAATGAGAACAGGCATGGGGTTTTGGGCTTCAGCAAAGGAACAGAGATACATGACTCTCTATACTGAGAGATCCTTCTTTAATTGAAGAAGGTACCAACATAGGTCAAGTTCAACATCCAGAGCAATGTAATTTATGGTAAACAAGAGAGTAAGCAAAAGCTAATCAGATTATCCCATTTGAAGATTATCCCATTTCCAGAGTGGTAGAGGTTGTGGGGGTAATTATTTTGAACAGGGAAGTCATTTCTTATTCACCACTCTGGCAAGAATTCAAATAGAATCAGACCCTCAAAGGCAGTATAAAACTAGAGTGAGGCATCGTGGAGTGCTGTGGATAGAGTGTATATGACCAAGAGTTAAGTAAAGAATATTACTCTAAGAAAAATGGCAGAGTGAGCACACACATTTTCTTTCCTCCCTTCCTCAAAAGCAAAGACTTACACAAGGCACTGACTGCAGGAAGGAGGTTCGATATCGGCAGAGGAAGATTTAGATGGATTACTGAAGGTCGAATGGCAGATACAGCAACTCAGAGTTTACAGAAGAAAATGTTGAAGTGGTTATGTGAGTTGTTCATTTTTCATATGGAAGCATTATTTTTATGTTATGTATCCCTCAATTCCTCCCTTCTTCATATTGACCTAGTCAGTATAAACTAAGAGCAAGTGTGAGGAAAGTAGGCTGATAGACTAGATGATTAATCTTGCAGCAGTTGAGTGGGTTGGCCAGCTTTACTCAATTTTCCCATAATTCTATGTTCAGTAGAGGATTTGATCCAAAATAAAGTTTTAAAAAAATGTATATTTAATTTGTCCAACTCTGGGGCCCCCAAAATATGAGTTATATTCCCAAAGTAAAATTGTTATCATTTTGGCAGGGAAAGGGTTATTAGCCTTCTCACTTATGCTCTTCTGATACATCCTAATCTGAATTCCACTCGGCACGTTCTGACCAGAAGTTAGACAGTAGTAAGGTCAGAGAATAATTGTAAGAACAAAATTGGTATGCCTTGTATATACTTATAAACATAAATAATACAAAGCAAAATATCAAGAGTCTACAAATAGGACAAATAACACAGAGGAAAAACAACTTATCCAGGACTCCCAGGAAAGTAGAAAATCAATGATTATTTTCAATGAGATTCTATTTGCTTTTATAATATAACCTGGGCTAAAAATAAATAGGGGAAAAGCAGAAATTAAATGATGATTGATGAAAGAAAATATTCCATACAAAGGATAAAAGAAACATTCCAGAAGAGGGCAAAGGGGGGGAGGAGAAGAAAAAATTCCAAAAAAATAAAACTAAATGGATATTGCAGAATTGCAAATTGATCCAGCAGAGCCAAAACAAACAAAATAAAGAAAATTTTCATATGCTTTCTAGTAGTACAAAATACTTTTTAATGGAGAGAAAAACACATTATTTGTTTTTAAAAATGAGGAGAAAGTAAACTTATTTAGAGGGCAAAAGCTTACCCAAGACCAACTTCAATGAAAAATAATAATGATAAAAAAAATACAAACCCAAACAAATACTCATGGTATTCCCTGACATCTAAGATAAAGAGAAGATTACAAAAAGCCCCTAGAAATCATAAATATAGCTAAATTAAGTCAATTGATGGCCAGAATTACCTTAAACTATTTATTTAAAAAAAGAATATTAAAACATGAGATATCAAGGCATTATCTTAATACTTATCAGAACATTATTTAAAATATAGATTTATATATTCATCCAACATAGCAATATAGTATGATGATAAAAAGACTTTATTTTATCATGGGAAAACTCAGTAAATCTTTCTTATAATTTTGTGAAAAATTGCCTGAGAATGCACTTAGTAAAAAAACAAAACAAAACAAAAAAAACAAAACAAAAAACAATTCAAGAAGGAAGAAGCTTGGACTTCAAGAAGAATGGAACTAACCCTAATGTGCAATGAAAATAAACTCTAGAATGAAATTAGAACTTAAAAACATTTAGAAATGTTTTAAAATGTCATGATTATAAAGAAATGTAATGAAAATAATAGAGAAAGATATTGAGCATAGAGGAGTTACTGAATTTAGAGATGATTCTTCATAAGAAGCAACCACCCAAACCTCAGTGTTATCACACACAAATATTTATTTTTACTCACAAACCTAGAGCCCACTGGATCATTTTTCTGGTAATGACTAGGCTCCTTTGGACAACTGTGGCTCATGTAGTCATTTTTTCTGATCTTGGTTCAGCCCACTTAAATATCGGGGGTTGACCATAAGCTGGTCAGATATAGTGCCAGCTGGACAACTGAGCTCTTCTCCACAAGGTCCTTCCTATCTAGCCTGTTTGCCAGACTTATTCTCATGATGAATTTCTTGTCCAAAAGAAAGATCAGGGGTGCACAAGAACTTGAGATCTAGATTCCCACCAGCACACCACAAATTCTACCACATTCTATTGACCATAGCAAGTCCAGACCAGATTCAAGATTGGGGGGGGGGGGTGTATATACCATCTCCTGACAAGAGTAACCACAAATTCACATTACTAAGGGCACTGATACAGGTTGGGGTGAAGAACTGGGAACATCTCCTATATGTATCAAGCCAAAAAAAATTGGTAAATCTGAAAATACATATATATCAATTGAGAATAATATGGAAACATTTATGTATAGATGCAGACATGTGCGTATGAGTATCTTATGTAAGAAACTGTATTTTGGGTACTAAAAATTGGGGTAAGTTATGGGTAATGGAAGTATGCTAAATTTCCTACCTTTCATATAAGTCAATATGTTTTGTGCAAATTTGCCATATTAAGGAATAGGGTTATAAGGAGATTATTTAGAACTACCTAGACAAATATATAATAAATTTTAAACTGGAGAAAGTTTCCTCTGAGTTTAAAAGGAGGGAAAGTGGGAAGCTTAGATTTTGTGCTTGATACAGTACTATGTTATTTGAATAATTATTCTTTGTGTATGGACCTGTAAAATAAAGACTTTTGTAAAACGACTTTTTAAACATAGATAGTGAGCGTATACCACGTATTTGCAAATATGAAATTCTATCACATATGTAGAGAAGAAATAGAACCAGGGCTTGAGGGGAAGCAGGATCAAGCCAAAGCTGTTTCCAGCTGAGTAACCCTTTCCACCTTCCCAAATGGCATATTCATGAGATTACATACGTATTGTCTGTTCCTACTCATTATATTTCACTTAAGTGTGCTACAAGACATGGCATTTTTATAGATATTCGTAGGTGGCATATTGTGTCATTTCCCTTCTCCTTGCTTTTGGCATTCTATTTATCTATTCCTAGTATGAGACGAACGTGAGATTAATGCTTTGTTCTCGACTTTGGTGTATTCCTATCATATTCAAAGGAGAATACAACAGCTGGCAACTGGGATAGAGTATATTAGATTCTAAAATATAAAACCTTTTACTTATCTTCTAACAGTCTTAGGTTTTATCTTTTTTGGAACACACCCTTGTGACTTTCTTGCCTGATTGGAATTCCTGATATAAACATTGTAGGCTTGATTTAATAATGACATCTCAGCCTTTCTAATAATACTTTTCAAGTAATTGATTTTCATTTCTTAGATGATTTATGTGTGCTGTTTTCCTTAAAAGCCTGGGGACATTAGAAGTATTGGGCGTTGTGTACCTTACTCTCTTATTAGATGTCTAATTACATTGTTTGAAAAAAGTTTTAATCATTGAAAACACCATATAACAAAATTAAGTCAAGGAGACAGTATAAAATATCTCAAAATGTCATGTGACACAAATCCCATTCTTTCTAATATACGTCACCTGATTCATGATATCTAAAATGATAAAGATACTCTTTCTCCTCCACTTACCAGTTTTAGGGTGTTCTCCAAATTGTTATTTTAGTTTTCTTACTTTGGTCTTCATAATCCTGGAGACCGTCTGTAGCTCATGGCCCAAAGCGTACAATTTTGTGTTTATAAAAAGATATTACATGTAATGATTAACCAGGTATCTCTTGCTTAAATATGGTAGCTCACTGTCACAGGCTGAACTGTGTCCCTATAAAATTCTACGTTTTGAGGCCCTAACCCCCCACTATCTCGGAATGTGACTTCATTGGAGATAGAGCCTTTAAAGAGATGATTAAATTAAAATGAAATCTTTGGCGTGGGCCCTAATCCAACTGACTGGTGTCCCAGAGACCAGTGGGACTGATGTGGATCCCCAGGCACGGAAAAGAGATGAGTATACAGAGGAAAGACCATGTGAGACACAGTGGGAATGTGGGCATCTGCCGGCAAGGGAGAGAGACCTCAGCAAGAGATCAAACTTGTTGACATCTTGATCTTAGAATTTAGTCTTCAGACTTGTTAGAAAAAAAAATCTGTTGTTTAACATACCCAGTCTGTGGTATTTTGTTATGGCAGCCCTAGGAAATAATATACTTACCAATGGGAAATCTACCTGCTTCGATTTCCTTAAGGGCCCTGTGCAGGAATATGTACAGTCCAACCTGGCCAGCATTTGACTACTAGAGATTTGCTTAGCTAAAAAGTGAGAAGGAATGTGGGAAGAGAAAAATGCCAAAAACAATATTTCTCATTTGCGTAGGAAATAGGTGTTAAGAATACAAAAATGAGCTTAGTTACTTTTTGCAACTTTATCTTGGTTTCTGGAATAGGAGGTTTTACTTGCATTTTTGTACTGACTCTAAATAAATTCCCACATCTCATCGGGAGTTTAAGAACATTGAGTAATGATCAAATATTTATTTTAAGCTACATTTCACATGAGAGGTTTATTTTACTCTCTCCTAATATAGCTTTATGCTTCAATTATAATGTAAGCTGTTTTTGTTTTGAATTTTTAACTTTAAAAAATGAAGCAATGAAAAAAAAGGACAATGTTCATGATCACTGAAATATTTTATTTCGCTAAAAATATACCTGTGGTGCTTCAGCCAAATACATTGTCCTGAGGGTGCTAAAGATTCAGCAAATGTCCAAGCTCAAAATTCTATTGTGATGGTAACTGAATATTATGGAAAACTTCCTGCATTCAGCAACAGCTCAGCAGGAGGGACAGCTAAATTATTTGACGGTTTATGAAAGCAGGAAAAAAATGACTACTAATAATAATCAGGAGGTGTTAGCATGCACACACACACACATCATCAGAAGCACAATGCAGCCAAATAAAAATTAGCAAAGAATAAGTAATAAGCACTATCCTGCTTTCAGATATTTGTTCTGTAATTCCATACATCCACTGTTGGCTTGGTTTTGAGTTAAATTCCCTCCTTTCTTGATAATCTTTGAAATTTCCCTCATTGTTTTTCAGAGTAAATTAATTTCTGTAGCCTGCAGCTCTTTTCAGTACCTGAAGAATTAATGATGGTATTGGCATAGGTCAGCCTAAATTTTACCAGTTGTATGACACAAAATACTTTTGCTATTCAAGTATGCACTGTTTGTAGGTCTGACTCTATTTCCTTATGTTTGTTAATAATATTGATATAACAAATTATATCTGTTAAAGAGACAGCACAGATTATGTATCAATTCAGCTCAATTCAAGTGACGTTTCTTGAGCACTGATTAAGAGCATGGGTACCAAAAATACAAAAAAAAAAAAAAATAGAGATATGTTCCTGTTTTTAAAAATTCTCTACTAAAAGGGATAACTAAATATATTAATGCAATGCCAAATTATTCAGTGTTTCTATAGTTTTAGAGGAGGGCTGAACTAGTTTTTATCTTTGCTTACTGTATTTTTCTGCAGAAAAATTATAAATCTCAATTAAATCAAATTGACCATGTGAATTTTAGAATACATAAAGATGAAGCACTATTTTCAAGCTTCAAGGTGGTTGCAAACATTTCTTTATATGTAACGTATTAATCAAAGACATGAAAATAACCTTTTATAGTCTACCATATACTCCCTGTACTTCTTAGAACACAGTCTTCAATGAATGATTAGATTAATTAGTTCCCTCTGGCCATTTTCATGCAACGTGTTAACCTTTGAGTCACTGTGAGTAGTCAGAATAAACAGAAATGAATCTCAAAGACCATTAGCTAAAACTCCAATCCACCATGAGTCTCTTCTAAATTTCCCTATCAAATTGTCATCTAGCCTATGCCTGAGAATCTCCCACATCAGGACTCTTCAAGCATATCATTAAATTAATGAACAACTCTAACATTGGAAAGGTCCTCCCTAATTGACTTGACAACGGCCTGCTCTTCATTTCCAACCTCTGTTCCCAATGCTGCCTTATGAAGATACCATATGGTTTCACTCTTATGTGGATCCTGAGAAACTTAACAGAAACCCATGGGGGAGGGGAAGGGAAAAAAAAGAGGTTAGAGTGGAAGAGAGCCAAAGCATAAGAGACTCTTTAAAACTGAGAACAAACTGAGGGTTGATGGGGGGTGGGAGGGAGGAGAGGGTCGGGGATGGGTATTGAGGAGGGCACCTTTTGGGATGAGCACTGGGTGTTGTATGGAAACCAATTTGACAATAAACTTCATATATTGAAAAAAAATAAAAAATAAGGCAGTTGTTTCCTGCAAATGCCAGCCTTTTCCTTCAAAAGCTATCATCCCCCTATTTTGCCTCCTCTAATTCACATTAGACAATCCATGCATCCTTTTTGTTTTCTTTCCTTAGTCATTCCACCACCCTCCTTCCTAGTCTGGATACAGTCTTGATTTTCCCTACTTGACAGGCAAAAAGCATGATGACGTACCGGTAGCAATAAGGTTTACTGTGAATACCTCAGTAGTGGGGAAACATTGAAAAGCACATCATCACCCAAGCTCTCAATGACCCACAAAAATGAAACCCTGGGTCAAGCACATAATAGATAGTGTTCCAACAGAGCACAGTTTTATGTGGAAGTTGGCATTAATTCAGAGGATCACCCATCAACTCTGTAAAAAGGGGCTTAGATATTAGCTAAAGAGCTTCACATTATCAGTGTTGCTGGACTCAGCTGAGAGACCTTGCCACCCTCTGTGGGGCTGGCTCAGTCTTATGACCCAGCTTTTCTACTAAATGCCACCCAGCCACCAATATCATTTAAGAGACCAAGGCTTGCAGTTCTAGGTTCCCCTAGACTTGAACAAATATTCCAAATTAAGTCCAAATAAGTAGATCAATTTCCTGTGATCTGGAAGTCATTTTTTACCACTAATTCTGCATTGACTAATTTTTAGCCTCTGTGTCATTCTGCTCTCTCAAATTGAGGTTTGCATACCCTTAAGTACCCTTAAGTTTACACCACTTCCATTTTACATATATTATTTTAGTATAACTGCAATTACCTAAAGTTAAATGTTTTTTAAATATGCATGACCTGGATTTCAGAAATTTACCAATTTAACTGTTTCACAAGCTAAGTACCTATTTGTGGGTTTTACTCTTCCTGATATCTGTTCCATTCCTTCCACCAGCTTTTATCAGGAACCTGCTATTTTCCTGGCATTGAGAAATATTGCAGCCCTTGACCTACAGTGGAACTTCTATCTATACTATTATCTATTATCTATTCTATTCTATTATGAGCCGAATTATGTGCCCCCCCCCCAATACTCACATGTTGAAGCTTAACCACCATGTGACTGTAAGCAGAGATAAGGCCTCCCAGGAGGTGATCACAGTTAAGTGAGGTCATAAGGGTAGGTCTCTAATGCAATAGCACTAGTGTCTTTAAAAGAAGAGAAAAGGATATCAGAGCTCCCTCTTCCCCCACACTCCCTCTGAGAGGGCACAGAAACGAGGCCATGTGAAGACACTGTGAAAAGGAGTCTATTGCAAGCTAGGAAGAGAGGCCTCAAAAGAAACCAACCTGGCTGCTACCTTGATCTTGGACTTCCAGCTTTCAGAACTGTGAGAAGATAAATTTATATCATTTAAACCACCCATCCAGTCAGTGTTATTCTGTTATGTCAGCCCGAAGAGACTAACATACCTACTGACCCACACATAGTATTTCTTATGGAAATTCTTGGAGAGATAACCTTACAAGGAAACAATGAGATAAAGAAAGAAGAATGTAGGGGAAATATTGCACGCCCTAAGAAAAGAGCAGATTGTCATAAAGATAACAAATAATGCACCAAATTTAGCAAGCTGATTGCATTTCACTGGCATTCCAAGTGAGCTCAAGTGACTCTCTTTTAGAGAGATCATGATCAGATAACACTCCTTGTGTTGCTTAGATCTTATGTTTGCCTCATTTGGAAGAGGATTATGGAATCCAAATTAGAATTAGCATATAATTAAAATTAGAATTAGCAAATACATTTAAATATACTTAAATAATTTTTTTGATGAAAACTGAAGAGATATTACATGTCAAACCTTCTTTTTCTCACCACATTCAGCTAGAATCGCCAAAGTTTTCTACCTGCAAGCTTATTCACCCAATTGCTCCATAGGTACTGGCTTGGACTTAGATTATACTTAAAGTCTTAGGCTGGGTTAATTGCATCTACCAAAGACTAGGATTCAATGTGCCTGAAATCATGGAGACCAGATGAACTTTTTCCCATGAACTTTTGCACAGGAATACAAGAGAGAGAGAGAGAGAGAGGGAGAGAGAGAGAGATGGAAGGAAGGAAGGAAGGAAGGAAGGAAGGAAGGAAGGAAGGAAGGAAGGTTGGAAGGAAAAATGGAAGGAAGAAAAAAATTTTAAGAAAAAAAAAGAAATAGATCTGCTTTCAAAGTCTAATGCAACTTCTCTGCAACCATTCTGCACCCTCCCTTCCCCCATACCAACAGCCTTGTTAATTTTGGGTATATTAGTTTACAGCCAGACCTATGGTTTCCTTATGGAAATGGCTATATTACTCCAGGGAATCCAGGAGCCTGGGCTCAATACAGTACATGTGTAAAGTAAGAAGGCTATGGATTTAGTAATATTGGTGGTCTAGAATGAACTTCTTCTGGGTGATGAGTTATCATAATAGTACATACCAGCATTTACTATTTTGATAGGGAATATCATGTGCTTGTAATTAAATTTTAAAGTAATGGCATACAATTATCCAGGGGTTATTGATATTTAGTACCCAAGGTCCAGAACATCCAATATGATCCCTAATTCATATGAATACACCAAATTGCTACGCCAAAAGACAAGGAAATCAATATTGAAATCACCTTGTTACCTCATAAAAAGTGATCCATGTCTTGCTAAAGGCCAGAAGATCTGTTTCCTGCTAGTCAAGAAAGTCTGCTCCTTTCTACTAGGCTTTGAAAGGTTAACTCCATTTGTTATATGGTTATAAAACATTCCACATAGAAATAGAAATCTTTGGCCAGCGGGTCTCTGTATTATCAGGAATCAATGACTAAGCTTCCCACTCCAGTCAAATCAGGCGGTGGGAATTTCTAGTGGTTCCACCATTCAGTTGTTAGATGGGTTTCACAGGCAAAAAAAAAAAAAAAAAAAAAAAGTCTCCAGAAAAACCATTTAAGTGACCTGCTTTTCTAGTCAGAAGAATAACTATTATCTGCAATAATTACATCATATCATCCTTCCCAGCAGAAACAGATTAGTATCATCAAAAACCATGATTACATCTGAGATTCATAGAAGTCTTATCTGGAAAGTCTTTCAAATGTCCAATAACCTTTCTCTTCCTCTCATTACATATTTTTCTGGAATTTAATTAAATCATTATTCTTACTTCTGTCCCTTCTGTGTTTAAAAGAAAAAACTTTTGATTTTGGTCTTTGTTGCTTCATGTACAATGGCCTACCACAGTTTTCTCAAGCACTCGTAAAAAAATTCTCCAGGATAAGTGATAAAACAAGCCATTATCAATTCATGCAAAGGTCTCTGGCCATAATGGAATGAAATTAGAAGTAATAACAAAGAGAAATTTGAGAATTTCACAAATATGTAGAAGTTAAACAATGCACTTCTAAAAAAAGTAACTGAAAAAAGAAATCATAAGAGAAATTAGAAAATAGTTTGCAATGGGTGAAAATGAAAACACAAAATACCAAAACTTAGAGAATGTAGGTAAAGTAGCATTTAAGGAGAAATTCATAGTTGTGACCATTTATAGTAAAGAAAAATTCTTAGATCAATACCCCAAACTTCCACTTTATGCAAGTAGGAAAAAATGAGCAAACTTCTTTAAGACTAGCTTGCTGCCTTAACGTGCAACACCATGCATGCGGAAGCAATGCAATTATTGAGCAGATGAGTAATTAGTGAAACAGAGAATAGGAAAACAATAGAGAAAATTGATTAAGACCAAAAATTGGGTTTTTGAAAGGGTCAACAAAGTTTATAAGTCTTTAGATAGAATGAAATGAAGGGCATTACCACTGATGATATGCAAATAAAAATCATAATCACAGAATCAGACAACTATGCCAATCGTATGCCAACAAATTAGATAACTTAAATGACATGAACTCAATTACAGATATACATACGACTGAAGCTGATTCAAGAAGAATTAGAAAATATGAGCAGAACAGAGAAAATCTGAACTGGCCTCAAACACATAAACAGATTCAGTTAGTAATTATTTTTAGAAATCCCCATAAAAGACAGTCTAAGCCCAGATGGTTCCTTTGGTGAATTTAACCAAACCTTTGATCAAGAATTAATAATATTTCCCAAAATATGTAAAAAAAATATATATATATACGTATATATACATATATACACACACACACATATATATACATATATATATATACCTATATGTGTATATATATATATATATATATATATATATATATATATGAAGAGGTAACCCTTCTAACTCATTCTATGTACCCAGTATGACCCATACCAAACCAGACAAATGAACATGATACAAATGTACAGGCAGATGTGTCTTATGAAAATGGCACAAAAATACTCAACAAAATGCCGCCAAATGAAATCCAGAGCAACATATGAAAAGGATTATATACCAAATGGGATTTATCTGAGGAATGAAAGGTTGTTTTAGTACTGAAAATCAATAATGTAATATGCACTCTCAATAAAATTAAGGGAGAAGGAAAGCATTTGACAAAATATATCAGCTCTTCATGATTGAAATGCAATTGTAAATAGAAGAAAAATTCCTCAACTTAACAAAGGACATTTATGAAAAACCTGCTAATACTACATTCAGTAGGAAAGCTTAAATGCTTTCCCTCTGAATACAGCAATAAGGCAAAGATGGCCACTCTCACCACTTCTAATCAACATTGTATTGGAGGTCATAGCTAGGACAACCAGACATGACAAAGTAGTAAAGGCATCCAAATTAGAAAGGAGGATGTAAATGTATCTCTATTTTCAAATGACATGATCTTGCATATAGAAAATCCTAAGGAATCTACTATAAAACTATTTCAACTAATAAATGAGTTCAGTCATATTGCAGGGTACAAGCTGAATACATAAAAATCATTTTTGGTTTTTAACCTTAGCAATGAATACTCCAAAAATGAAACTAATGGAAAAATTTGATTTAAATTTTTTTTTTCAATGTTTATTTATTTTTGGGACAGAGAGAGACAGAGCATGAACGGGCGAGGGGCAGAGAGAGAGGGAGACACAGAATCGGAAACAGGCTCCAGGCTCTGAGCCATCAGGCCAGAGACCTACGCGGGGCTCGAACTCACGGACTGTGAGATCGTGACCTGGCTGAAGTCGGATGCTTAACCAACTGCACCACCCAGGCGCCCCAAAAAATTTGATTTAAAACAGCATTAAAAAGAATTACATAGCTAGAAGAAATTTAATCAAAAAACATACAAAACTTGGATTCTGAAAATGATTTAAAATCACTGTTGAAATAAATCCAAAATTTCCTAAATTAATGGAAAGGCATGCCATGTTCATGAATTAAAAGCTAATATCGTAGGGTGCCTGGGTTGCTCAGTTGGTTGAGCATCTGACTTCAGCTCGGGTCATGATCTCACACTCTGTGAGTTCAAGCCCCGCGTTGGGCTCTGTGCTAACAGCTCAGAGCCTGGAGCCTGCTTCAGATTCTGTATCTCCCCCTCTCTCTGCCACTCCCTTGCTCATGCTCTGTCTCTCTCTGTCTCAAAAATAAATAAAAACATTAAAAAAAATTTGTTAAAAGATAATATCATTAAGATAGTAATACTCTTCAAACTGATCTACAGATGAAATGCACAGCCCATCAAAATTATTGCTTGCATTTTTTGTAGGATTCAACAAGTAAATCCTAATAATGATAGGGACATGGAAGAGGCCCCAAATAGCCAAAACAGTTTAGAAAAAGAACAAAGTTGAAAAACACGCACTTTGCTGACTGCAAACTTCATGACAACACAACAGTATTTAAGACAGTATCATGCTGATATGAGGATAGACATAGAGATCAAACTGTGGAATTGAGAGTCTAGAAATAAGCCTTATATGTATTGTCAATTGATTGTTGACAAGGATGCTCCACAATGGGATAAGAATAGTCTCCAACCAGTGATGCTGGGATGTCCAGATATCCAAATGCAAAAGAATGTTGATGGGCATCCCAGAAGTTATCTCACAACATACACAAAAATAAAGTTAAAATAGATACATGTCCCAAAGCAAAATGCAAAACAATAAAGCTCTTAGAAGAAAACATAGGAATAATTTTTTGGGGGCCTCTGGTCAAGAAAAGCCTTATTACAGATGACACCAAAATTACCTATAAAATAAAGGGGGAAAAAGACAAATAAACTGTCAAAATTAAAATTTTTGTACTTGAAAGGGTACCATCAAGAAAGCCAAAGGACAACACATGGTATGGGAAAAAATATTTCTCCAAAGTTGAAAAACAAATAGCCAATAGTCTGACATCATTAGCCATCCAGAAAATGCAAACCAAAGCCCAATGAGATAATATTTTACACCCACTAGGATAGCTATAATCAAAAGACAGGTAACGAGTAAGGGTGAGGATGCAGAGAAATTTCACACTTCACACGTAAGTGGAGGGAATATAAAGTGCTTCATCTGCTTTGTAACATAATTTGATTGTTCCTCAGAACATTCTTAATAAAGTTGACATATGCCTCAGAAATGCTCAAGGGAAATTGAAAACATCCATCATCACAAAATGCATCATCACATAAATATGCATAGTAGCATCAATGATACTAACCAAAAAGTCAAAACAACCCAATTTCTATCAACTGATGAATGGACAATTAAAACGTAGTATATTCCTAACAATGGAATAGTATGTAGCATTACAAAGGAACGGAATACTTCTACATCTGATCCATAAAACATTATGCTAAAGGAAAGAAGGCAATTACAAAAGACACCACATTGTATGATTCAATTTACATGAAATGTCCAAAATAGGTAAATCTGTGAAAACAGAAAGTAGATTTATAATTGCTGGTTGCCTAGGCATTGGAGACGGGGAAACAATGGCTAAAGGCTGCTAATTGGCACGAGGATATTTTGGGGCTGATGACATATCTTAAAGTTGATCATGGTAATGGTTGCAGAACAATGTAAGCATATTAAAAACCACTGAATTCTACAGTTTAAATGGGTCAGTGGTATATATAAAAATTATGTTTCTCAACAAAAGTGTTTTAGAACATAACACAGAGGAAAATTTATTTATAAAATAATGAATAATATTTATGATGTTAATTGTTTCAATGAAATGTGTGGTTATGACACACATAAGTATTAATAAGTAGAGTTACCAAAGAGTAATGGAAAGTATTATCAGAGCAGCAGCAGGTGAGTCATTTTGAATGCTATCTAGTAAAGATAATCATTTATGTGGTTTTGAAGATGATGACTGTCTAGGTTTTTATGGTGAAAAGCAAAACTTCCATGGTATATTTTGACATGTTTGCTTTTTGATTTATTGTTTTAATAATCATTGGATACATGGTACTGTTGGTATTAATTTAGTTTTTTGGAGACTAGTCCTAATATTCAGAATACACATGATTTATTACATGTATGAAATGACATTGGAATTTCTTTTAAAAATTAATGGTTTAGAATAATTTTTCTCAAGTATATATTTGATTTATTGTACAGAAAACATTTAACATAGCTGGCTTGATTGTTCTTCTTTGATTGACCTACTGACAAGTTTGGTCCTTGGCTGGCTTCTGGGGACTTGAATTTCTGAGGGTTCTTACCATTCATTCCCATTCCCATAGTGACTCACTTTGGCTAACCTGTTTATACAAACATTGTGGATGATACCGAACATTTGCTTTCCTCCTGGGAGTTTGGAATGTTGGTCCATACGTGGTACATGTGAGCAACCCCAAGTGAAAACCCTGGGCACTGAGCCTTGGTGCCCTTCCCTGTTAGCGACATTTTACACCTTGTCACTATTCCTTTTCATTGTTCCGTGCTGGGGAAATTAAGACTGTCCTGTGTGACTCCACTGGGAGATGATCTTTGGAAGCTTATGACTGATTTCTTTTGGACTTTACCCCACGTGCTTTTCCACTTTACTCTTTTTGCTTTTTATTATTTTACTGTATAAATCAGAGCTTTGAGTACAATAATACTCAGTTGTGTACTGAATCTTCTTATCAAATCATCAAACCTAGGAGCGATCTTTATGACCCCTCAGTACAACTACGTAACAATTACACTACTTTGGTACAATGATATGTACCAGTTTAAATGATATTTTTGTTGAGCCTAAATGTACTAAATGAAAATATGTTAAATATATATATATATTCTTTTATTGGGGATGGTTGTTGAGTTACCAGTATTGACCAATGTATAGTTCTTGTATTTTCTCATACCACAAATATGGCATAGGACTTATTTACTAGCACATGCGTTGTATTGTTGCTGGCTGTATACCAGCCATTTACTGATCTGATATTTATTTTTGGAATTTAGGTTTTGGCAGGGACAGTATATTATGGCTGTACATTCAGAACTTATAATTACAGACTAGAGTCTGGTCTATGATGCACTATATTTACATGAAAAAGTTTCCCTTAGGAAAAAAAATGCAGAGTTGTGTTCATCCCCCCCCCAAAAAAAATCCTGGAAAAATAGAAAAAATGCCATAGTGCACTTGTTTATCTTATGTACAAGATAATATAGCACAATATTCTTTTCTTTTTTTTTTCACTTTGTATTTATATAGAAAAAGCCTCTAGCTGATTATTAAAATTCATAAGTAAGAAGATACTAATGGTATCTTCTCTACTCTCATCTGAGGTCAGGATAAACCAAGTGTTACATTTTTTTTAACGATTATTTATTTTTTGAGAGAGAAAGAGCATGAGCAGGGGAGGGGCAGAGAGAGGGAGACACAGAATCAGAAGTATGCTCCAGGCTCCTAGCTGTCAGCGCAGAGCTGGACGCGGGGCTCGAACTCATGAGCTACAAGATCATGACCTGAGCCAAAGTTGGACACTTAACCGACTGAGCCACCCAGGCACCCCGTTTTGGGGGGCTTTATTTCACCATTCAGTGTGGCCGAAAAGAAAATTAGTCAGACCCAACCAAGTTAACAGATGCTGCTTCTCACAGCAGAAGGTATGGGTGAAAATTTATCCAGGAAACATTATCAAGATTGCCTGTTAGTGATCATAAGCTCAAAAAATAGCTTGGGTATTTTGGTCTTCCGGAAAGTTTTCTCTTTACTACTAGGAAATGCTTTGTGATAAGTACCGGCAAAGGATAACTAAAACTAAGGGTTAAATTACAAATTAGGTATGGGGCACTTGGGTGGCTCAGTCGTTGAGCATCAGACTGGGGTCCTGGGATCCAGCCCCGCAGAGGCTCTGCACTGAGTATGGAATCTACTTCAGATTCCCTCTCTTTCTTCCTCTGCCCCTCTCCCCCACTTGCTCATGCACTCTCTCTCTCTCAAGAAACACACACACACACACGCACAAAACACATTTGGTCTGGACCATGGCTACATGGTTAGAATCTCCAAGATAGGCCTCTGCTGTCTCCTTTTCTACCCGTGACCTTGTGAGAACTAAACGTATGAAGTTAACATTTAATTTATTAATATCCTGAGTCTCCTGGAAATTATATACAACGATGATTTAATACTTGTTACTTGTTCCTAACTGCCTTCTATTCTTTATCCATTTCTCTACCCTTGGGGTTTATTGCTTAAGAACAATAATCCTGGAACTAGAACGATTTAAAAGCCAAGTATGTTTGTGCTGGCTTAAAAAGATTGCATTCCAGCATAAAGCTTGTGTTCAAACCCTCTCTCCAAATGATACATCATTTAGTTATGTCTACTAACGCACACACACAATCACATTATTCAGTACAACAGACCCTACATCATTTACTAATACAAATTAGAGAAAATGTAAAAACATTCTGGAGCTTTCCTTGGTGACTCTGATTTGTCTGTTGCTTCTGTTCTACAGTGAGTTATTTGTGAAAATAAAATGCTACCAACCAATGAAGGAATTTCAATAAATAAAATTAACTTAGGAAACACAAAAAGAAAAGCAATGAAGGCGAAGTTAACTCTTAAAACAACTTGACTGTGTATAATAAGCACTGAAAGTCTTTCATTCTGTATATCCAATCTTACCTCATTTTTAATTCCTAGAAGTTTATTCTTGACACACTAATGACATAACTTATTTTTGTTTTACATACACTGTAATTTTGCATATTATGATTCAATATTTGACAGAGATGACTACTAGCAAAGCACATTGTTTATATATGCAATGTTGTGATTTATGAAAAATATGTATACATATATATTTGATCATATATGTACATATATTCACATATATATTTGGTCTTCTTCCAAGATTCCTCGCTTACAACTCCCAAACAACCTTAGAATTTCTTAAGGACAGAGAGTGTTAAAAATATCCTTTTGTTATATTAATCAGGTGACCTTTGGAAAGCACCTAAAGGTGGGGGCTGTTTACCAGTGGAGCAAACCATGGGACTTCCTTGATCTCTCTCTGGTGGAGGGAAGAAAGGCTGGAGGTTGAATCAATCACCAATTGCCAATGATTTAATCAACTATGCCTAAGTAATGAAGCCTCCACACAATTCAAAAGGACCAGGTGTGGAGAGCTTTTGTGAGGAACATGAGGGGTCTGGGGGACACTGTCATGACTGGAGGGGACAAGGAAACTTCTTATCCTTTTCCCATATTTCGCCATATGCGTGTCTTCCATCCGGCTGCTCCTGAGTTATATCCTTTTATAGTAAACAGGCCATCTGGTAAACTGGTAATCTAGTAAACAAAATGGGTCTCTGAGTTCCCAGAGCTGCTGTAGCAAATGAATTGAACCCAGGGATGAGGTAGGGGGAACCTCAGATTTACAGCGAGTCAGTCAGGAGGTCAGGGAACAATCTGGGCTTATGACTGGCAAATGAAGGTAGGGTGGGCCATCTTGTAAGACAGAAAGCTTCACCTGGGGAATCTACGCTATCTTCAGGTAGATAATGTCAGAATTGTTACCCTACGGGTATCTGAGAATAGCTTGGTGCTGCATGGAAAGCCCCCTGACACACCCACTGGATGGGGCACAGGAACCCAAAACAATATTATATAAAGTTGTTATACCTATGCTAAAGATGGCCATTATCTTTTATCCTCAGATAAATGTTTTCATCTAAAGTTCATTTTGTTTTAGTTTCTAACTAAAGACTCTAGGAGTTGGGAATGCTTATAATAGCAAAGTACTGAAAATCTACGTAATGGGCTTCAATTAGTAAAAGGTGATTTTTGTCACTTTAAAAGAAATCTACAGATCATGGTTGCTGTCCACGGTGTAGCAGCTAAGAGTGTTATCAGGGCACAAAGACTTTTTTTCTAGCTACAGACCCTTCCACGTTGTGGTTTGATCTAATTCATGTGACCTCATGGTCAAAATATAGGCCCTGCAGCTCCAAGTATCATGATCAGGTTCCAGGCAGAAAAAAAAGAGGAGAAGGAATATCACCAATTATCATCTCTCCCTTTTTACTAGAAATATATATTTTTTAAGATGTTCCCAACAGGATTCCCCCTGATACCTCATACACGATATCTGGGTTACCCTGCATATCAAGCTACCAAGGAGCTGGGTAAATTAAAGAACTGGCAGGTGATTGACAGATCTGGCATTATTGATGGAGACACAACATGATACCATAATCATCATATGTGGCTTAGGCACACAGTCAACCCAGACAGAATCAAGGATCTGTAAGCAAGAACAGTGGGGAATAAATGTCAGGTGGCAATCATGCTTCCAATATATGGTATCCATTATTACAATCAAATTAAAATTAATCCACACTTTGACGGAGGCAAGTGGATACTGCACAGCAAATAGCATGGAACTGAATCAGTGTCTACTCTCCTTACACAGAGAAAAACCTTCCATCATATCCTGATTGTTCGTCTAACCCCATTTTTAAATTCTCTGGAAAAATTTATGAGGGAAATTAATGATAAAAACACAACTGTTTGAGGCTATCCATCATAACAGGGGAGTGAAGAGTGTTCAATGCCATTTATTCTACATGGATTCTTTCCTAGGATTCTTGGAATAAGAAGAAATCTCTTATTTTGAAACGTAATGAGAGTATAATATTAATATGCCTAATTGGAAATCGATGATGGTCTTCAACAACATTATAAGTGCATGTTGTTTTTCTTTTTAACAGAATAATCCCTTCTGGACAATTCCTGGCATGGGGTATTAAGTAAATCATTCAGTTATAATAAAATTTGTGCCTTTTAAGATCCACATTTTAATATTCACTGAATACAATGCTTATGTTTCACTGGGGAAAAAATGGATATCTTTGATTTTTATAGATGATTTAAAAAGACAGGACCACGGGGATGATAGAATTATTGCCACTGGAGTTTAGAAAAACTATTTGATTTTAAGTTATAAACATAAGTAGAACTTTGATTATTCTTTGAGGGCAAAAAATGTCTCTTGGAGGCAATATTTCATATGCATCTTTGATGCCTGCAAAAATTCCAAAATATTTAGGTTGAAAGATTTCATAGTCCACAGAGAAAGGAGGATTGTATTGCTGCCATCCTTAATGAAATTTGGTATCTTTACATAAGTTACCTTCAGCAATCAGTGTTCACAAAGCATGATGATATGCCATGGTCTTGGCAATATTTGTACAGATTTGAGGGGGAGACATTTATATTATCTGTGCTATATGCTGTCCATATCTTCTCCACCTCCCCTCAAAAATTTAATGCGCCCATCCACAATTGATCACATGGAATGACACTCGGTCAGATGACTAGAACAACTTAATCATTTTCAAG
Source organism: Puma concolor (assembly GCF_028749965.1). Lineage (NCBI taxonomy): Eukaryota > Metazoa > Chordata > Mammalia > Carnivora > Felidae > Puma > Puma concolor. The sequence continues at coordinate 18,772,311 of NC_141667.1, read as the reverse complement.
TGATACATGACATTCTTAACCTTCTCTTCAAGGCACAGTCAACATCAACAGTGGGATATTTAAAGTATGTGTGGGTCCCCATCAATCTTTAATGCATAGTTCTTCTATATACATCTCCCCTTGCCTGTGCTGGAGCTGATCATTTGTTTTATTTGTCTCAGGGATTTGCTTGATTTAGAAGTTGGGAATATACATCTGTAGTATTGGAAAGAGCCTATTCATAAAACATGGAGATTTTGCCATACATTCCAGAGGAAAGTCAATGTGGCAAAGCGAAGTGCAGAATTATTTCTGTCTTGGTGTTATTTTTGAGTCATATATCTCTGCCTTTTTATGAACAGCAGGCATATTTGGAAGAATTATGTCTGAGTCATAAATCCCAATTTGCCTGGGACATGACTAATAGGTGTCTTTAACGTAGTAAGATGGTATTACTGTCTTATCCTGCAAAAATTTTTAAACTCTCTATCACAAACAGGGCAGGTTAAGATTTAAATGACAGACATTAATGCTTGCCTCATCAGGAAGTAAGTTACCATTGCATATCCTAGACCATTTTGTGTAAACACACATACAAACCCCAACACACACACACACACACACACACACACACACACACACACACACACACAATTTCATCTTATTGTTATTTAGTAAGCAAAACTGCTCTGCTTGATCTAAGTAAATAGATGTTTTCAGAAGGAAATGCAACGAACATATTTAGCAGATGAGTTAAAAAACGAAGATGATTGGTTGATTCCTGTTTCAAACATGCAGAAATATAATTCTATTTAATTAATAATAGTGCAAAGTGCTTCCATATCACCATAAATTTTCAATGATATGAAGTATTTAAAATTCTTCCTTTCTATCAGCTGGTTTTCTGGAATAGGTTATAAATAATAGTACAATATAGAGGAGAAACCTGAAAATATTGAAAAGGTATGCGATCATAGGGAAGGATTCATGTTAATGAATGAAACAGATGATAGCCTTATAACTATAGTCTGTTGAATATAAAATCTAAGCATGTAGTCACAGAATTGAGATTGTGATTGTGGGGTCCATTGGGACCTTAAAATTCAGTCATGTTGTAGAAAAATGTTTGGAATCAGAGTGTGAATTCATAGAATATTCTGAGTGGAATGTCTTTGACTAGAGACCACTAAGGGGAAAGAGATTTAAAAAAAATTCAGAGATTTTGCTGGCTGAGTAAAAGTCTACTGAAATGGAGCACAGAAGGAGAGAAAATTCTGCGACTTAATTTAGGATCCCATGCTTGAGGAACAGAATTTGGAGTTTTACCTTTAAATACACATTTTTCTAACAAAGAAAGTCACCAGGTGGTTTTTGATTTTTGTTTTGTTTTGTTTGTTTGGTTGGTTGGTTGGTTTTTGTTGTTGTTATTTAGAGTCAATAAAAATATGTTTTCAAATGTGTGTTCTGCAATAGATACCTTGTGTGAGTTTCAGTGAAGAAGAAGGTTCAATCTTAAAGCCACTCATAGAATATCTGTGGAACAAAATTAAAGTGACAGATACAAACTCTGAGATTATGCTACTAGAATCTGAAAAATCATTTATTTTCTCCATTATCTTTAGAATTTTTTCCTACTTCTCCCTTTACCCCCAAATATCCCACGCCTTACCTCCACCCCCCTGCCATACACACACCTCTTTTGGAAGCAACAATAGGGACTGGGATACTTCTTGAATAAAAACCATTAATTCAGGGTCCCCTGGGTGGCTCAGTCAGTTAAGTGTCTGACTTCAGCTCAGGTCATGATCTCACGGTTTATGAGTTCAAGCCCCGTGTTCAAGCTCTGTGCTGACAGCTCGGAGTCTGGAGCCTGCTTAGGATTCTGTGTTTCCCTCTGTCCTCTCTGCCCCTCCTCTCTCTCTCTCTCTCTCTCTCTCTCTCTCTCTCTCTCAAGAATAAATAAACATTAATAAAAAATAAAAACCACTAATTCAAATATGTAACACATCTGGCAAGCTGGAAGAATGTTTTTGTCAAGAAAAGCTTGCTGAGAATCAAGTCATTTCTTTAAATAATTGAAACCCAAAGGACTTAGAAAATAATTTTAGGGAAATTGGTGGCTCATAAGCCAATTGTTTTCTTGTGAAATAAAGCCATTTAGTAAACATCAATCTTGACATATTCTAAACAACGCTTCTTCATGTGCTTCCTGTCAATTGTCCCTTGTTTTCCACATAGTCCTCTGTCATTTCTGCCTTTTGAAATATCTTTAAAACCTTGTCAATTCTTTCATTTGCCAGTTCAGACATGAAGCCAAAAAAACTTACCCCAAACTTCTTCATAGGGAAAAAATGTTAAAATTGCACTTATTCTGCATGTCTTGGCATTATTTCTTATGACCTATGCAAATACAGTCACTTTTACCAGCCATGTCACATGTTAACCTTACATTATCAATATGGACATCACTGTCCCTTGCCTCTGCCGTGAAAATAGCTGTGAATGGATTGCCACTGTTTCCAACTGAATATATGCAAATAAGGAATAAACAAGATGTGCCTCTAAATTACATTGGATTGATTTTAAGCTGAAACTTCTCTTTAAAGATTCAGTAGTAATCAGTCTTTATCTTTCCATGGTGGACTTGATTTTTGAAATTGGACAAATTCATTCTAGCCAATTTTGGATAATGAGATGTGTCATTAAGCTGGGTAATAGTATTTTCTGCCCCAAATGTAGCTTTACTATAAAGTAGTGAAATGGATTTTCTTGAGTGGTTCACAAATTGATTCTATTTTGAATTCCAAATTAGGAGTCCCAAATTTGTTCTGAGCTATGGCTATTGTGAAAATAGACATATATACATACGTATCTTACTCAAATGACTAATGCCAAGAACAAAAAAGATTTCTAAGTTCTAATTGCCTTTCATATATCCATTATTTTATATTCTTGCCTTGCACAGTAATACAAATCCTTTAGTAGAGGGATTGATTAATTGATCATTCATTGCCAATCAGGATTCATTTTTCAGGCATCTGTTTTTACAAATAAAGTTTTATTGGAACACATTCATTTCCTTTCATTCATATATTGTGTATGGGGGGCTTTTGTCCTTCAATAGCAGAGCTGAGTAGTTGAGACATAAGTAGTCTGTGGAACAAAATCTAAAATATTCACTATCTAAAGTTTTACAGAAAAAAAGTTTGCTGATCCTTGCTTTAAAAAATACTAGATTAGTAATAATATATTTTAGGATGACACATAAGCTAAATATTACTTTGTTACACAATAATGCTTTCCTGAGAATAGAATAAGATTCAAGGGCCTCACTAGTGAGCTAGATGGCTCTTATGGGAATTCTAGGGAAGGCTGCTCCATTGAGTGTACTTAGTCAATAAAGTTACAAAAAAAAGTACCTTTCCTAGATGGGGGAGAAGGGGTGTAAGTCTCAAGTTTCTTTCACTCATATCTATTTATTGTGAACAAATTGATGACCTGATTAAAAGAAAATACATTGACTATTTTTTTTTTTTTTGTCATTCAAGCCGTGGACTATTTGGGTACTGATCAACACCAGAGCACAGATTTACATTTACCTCAGATTCATTAGGATCTTTCATATGGACTTACTTGATTTGTACCTTTGAAAAATTAAGTTATTTGTCCTGTTTCCGATTCTGTGTCTCCCTCTCTCTCTGCCCCTCACCCGTTCATGCTCTGTCTCTCTCTGTCCCAAAAAAATAAATAAATTTAAAAAAAAAAAAAAAAGGGGGGGGCGCCTGGGTGGCGCAGTCGGTTAAGCGTCCGACTTCAGCCAGGTCACGATCTCGCGGTCCGTGAGTTCGAGCCCCGCGTCGGGCTCTGGGCTGATGGCTCAGAGCCTGGAGCCTGTTTCCGATTCTGTGTCTCCCTCTCTCTCTGCCCCTCACCCGTTCATGATCTGTCTCTCTCTGTCCCAAAAAAAAATAAATAAATGTTAAAAAAAAAAAAAGAAAAATTAAGTTATTTGAAATATGGTAAAGAAAAAATTTGGAGGAGAGAGGCAGTCTAATATAGATATAGATGTACATATAGATATAGATATATGTCTTAAAATGAAAAAAAGTATAAAAGGTATATTAATCAATATTTTTTTCAATTGTCTCATTCTGAGGAGCTTTAAAGAAAGCTTTTATACAAACATATAATAAATATAACAAAATATCAAGTTAATGTGGAGATGATATAAAAATAAGAAAAGGCTTATGGTGAAATTAGTACATAGAAATGTATTATTTAAAATTACGGCACAGTTCTAAGAACTAAGTGATGAATTCAGGTATGAGCTTCATAGCTATCAGTTCAAAGAAACACAATGATGATTTATATGATTTATAGTGTCTTCATTGTGGCATGCCTATCCTGTATTACCTTAGCAATTAGAAAAAATGTTTTTGAAAAAAAGAAAAAGAAAGAAACAATGTTTTTGAATTGGAATCTAATATTACACCCATGAAGACTGGTCAAACAATTTGTGGGGCACAATGCAAAATGAAACTTCAGGGTCAAAATTATGGGTACAAATTATTAATTTCGAGACAGTGATAGCAGTACATTATACCAATGATGACCATTCTAAGTGCAGACCTCTGTATAATTCAACAGGTAGCACATCCACGAAGTTATAGAGCTATGGAGCAATCACACCTTTTCAAATCTCATACCAAGCTACCTCATTGGACATAAGAATGGTGAGATTCCAAGGTGAAAAGCTTTTGATGCAAAAGGAAAGACTTAAAAACAAACAAAACTCTTCTGAAAATGTTTCAGAAAATGTCATATGGAACAATGGCTTTGACTGTGTGAAATCTGGGTACAGGAAGGTATTCAGAGTGGTGAGGGAAAATATTCTGAACAGAGTAATTAATGTGAATTGGGAAACAAAACAAGACATTTCCAGGCGTTTGTATTGGTGATCTTTTTGAGGAGAACCTTGAGTAAGAGGAAATTGAATTTCATTTTGGCAGTGAGTTATAGATTGTGGTATCATACAATCTGGAGGTGTCCATAAATTGGTCCTTTTGGATTCTACCGCAGTAGTAAACTCTTCTAAGATGCCCTCATTGGATTCAGTTCTAAGTATGAGTGCCCTCTAGTGTTCAGTTTAATTATGTCTCATAAAAATAGGACATTTTAAATTTGGGCCTTGATATCCTCCATACCTTAACTGATCTTAACAGAGAGTGTGTAAAACCAGTATTTATATGGTAAATATATATTGAGTTTGATTTAAATTAATTGCATTGTAATAGAAAATAGGTTCAATTTTTTTAAATGAGTAAAAATGACAACAAAAAAAATCACATTACTTAGGAAATAGTCCAAGTGGTCATTAGTCGATTCTCACGCATTTTTTTTCACCCAATTTGATCTTTGTATGGAATAGAATGGCGACATATCCACTCTTGCATGCACATACATTAATGTGGAAATACAGAAATCACCGCTGTCTTCATTAAATCTTAAAAATCAGAAGTCTCACTCTTTCCTGCTGACTTAGTTCCGAGTGTTTAGAAGAATTATCTAAGTGATAGATTGATTTGATATTTTTGGTCAAAAATGTAATCAGGGTAAACTGGATTAGTCCAGTAGGGTAATTTAATTGAACCAATATTTGTAGTTTATATCAACTCATTAGGTATTCATTGTAGAGGCCCTGGATTCCTAACTTTGGAGAGTTCACCGAGCCCAGGTTCTCTGAGCACATATATGCAAAAGCTAATGTAGTCCGTAGTCCTCCACACAAACAGAAGAGACACGGAAAGACAACAAACTTTACACTGGTAAGGGACCAACTCTACACTAATATCTTCCTACTTTATTTTGTCCTCACAAAAACCCTACGTGAAAAATCTCATTATCCTTATTACACAGAGGGGGAAATTAAGGCAGAGAATGATTAAATAGCCTGTCTTTCATATTACTAGTAGGTAAAAGAGCTCAGATTCAGTTTCCTTGCTGGTAAATACCATACTGAAACAACAAAACACAACAACAATTATCTAGAGAACCAGATAACAGTGCAGAAGAAGGTTTTTGCTTTTATAGAAAACAACTGTATATAACAAATAAAATGTGCAATATTAATGTTCTAGATAAAGGATTGACTTGAGATAATCATTCTGAAAAAAAGCTAGAGAGCCTAAACAAGAGAGGATTAGAATAACAAAAAGTTATCCACAGATAAAAGAATTTGAGATAGAAATTACAGTGGCTCATCAAAGAGGACTCACACCGGATTTTATTCCCATCACCTTTCTCTCTCACATGCAGAATTAAATATATGGGGGGAGTTCTTAGTGGTGGCTAGGGAAGCTCAGATGAAATTATTTACTGCGTGGATCACATGACACTTTAGAGAATGGACACTGGGAGTATGTAACATGTCCACTGGGAAACTTGAGTCTAGACAGCTGAATGATGATTCTATCCTAGCCTCACACTGAAATAGAAAAGGCAGTAGAGGGACGCCTGGGCGGCTCAGTCGGTTAAACGTCAGACTTTTGCTCAGGTCATGATCTCACGTTGGGCTCTCTGCTGTCAATGCAGAGTCTGCTTCGGATCTTCTCTCTCCCTCTCTATTTGCCCCTCCCGCCCCTCAAAAACAAATAAACATACAATATAAAAAAAAAAGGCAGTAGATTTCAGGATGTACGAGATTAACTGTGCATGCTGAGGTGTTCAGTATCACCTTTCACTATTCTATCTTGAAAGTACCTTCATGGCGCCTGGGTGGCGCAGTCGGTTAAGCGTTCGACTTCAGCCAGGTCACGATCTCGCGGTCCGTGAGTTCCAGCCCCTCGTCAGGCTCTGGGCTGATGGCTCGGAGCCTGGAGCCTGTTTCCGATTCTGTGTCTCCCTCTCTCTCTGCCCCTCCCCCGTTCATGCTCTGTCTCTCTCTGTCCCAAAAATAAATAAACGTTGAAAAAAAAAAAAAATTAAAAAAAAAAAAAAAAAGAAAGTACCTTCATATTTATTAGGATTCCTCCAGAGCAAAGCATCTGTGGATTTTAAAAGGCATTTAGTATCTTTAGGAAGCATCTCAGATAGATAGATGTTAGAGCCGTTTTAAATTATATCATTTTGTTTCTTTATAAATATACACTTAAGATTCTCTGTTAATGAAATGCAGCTTGATATACATAGTTTTCTTGCAAGTGTCTAAATGTAAAGAACAAGGTGCATTATTATTATCTGTAACATGTCCTCTTGAATTAGGAGCCCGATGTAAGAGACATTCCAGGATGTTTCAGGAAATGTGCTATAGGTGTATAGTTGATGATTCACATAAAAAATTTAGTGATCTCATTTCCTAAAAATGTATCAAAACTATCTTTTTTTTTTTTTTTTTTAAAAGAGATTATTGGGGTGCCTGGGTGGCTCAGTTGGTTAAGCATCAGACTTCAGCTCAGGTCATGATCTCGCAGTTCACGAGTTCAAGCCCCTCTTTGGGCTCTGTGCTGACAGCTCAGGGCCTGGAGCCTGCTTCAGATTCCGTCTCCCTCTCTCTCTCCGCCCCTCCCCCACTCACACTCTGTCTCTCTTTCTCAAAAATAAACAATAAAAAAATTTAAGAGGATTATCAACATATTTTCTGAATAATCCTAGCAAAGAAAAAAAATTCATAAACATGAGAAAACTGAAAATAAATAAATTGGCATGTGGTGATTTGAGTATAAAGGTAATAATATTCAACAGGGAAATGAAATATGAGAAATGATTTTTTTATATTGTTAATTCTTTTGATTATCTTGATTTTTTTACCAGTGGCTTGTATTACTTCACAAGGGAGTGCGGCTGTATTGTTCCTTCTGTAAATTGTAGTATATTTCAGGATTTATTTTAGGGTATTTTAGATCACGAGGTTTTTAACACTATAACTAAGGAACACGGAGCTTAAGCCTCTTTCTCACTCAGAGGAACACATGTTCTGTGGGTGGAATGGAGAGTTGCCTCTGATTCCAGTTTTTCCTAACAGAGAAATGAGAAACAGTAGACTTCTCTAAAGAATCCACGTCCCGCCAGCATATCTCTCAGTATGTTTCTTTCTCAATGTTGAAAAAGTCAAGATCCAGAATCTACAAATTAATCTTTGTACCCCCAAATGCTCCCCAGGGTACAGGCTGTTCTTATCTACCCCTTCCTGATTTTCTACATGTCTGTCAAGTGCTGCCAAGGCATGGGGGTAGAGTCAATGTCCCGCCACTCAAGAGTGCCCACAGACCAGAGGGACAGCCATCTCCTGGGAGTGTTTTAGGAATTCAGACTCTCAGTGCCCAACTCTTACCTACAGAATCAGAATCTGAATTTCAAGGTGATCCCCAGGGGATTCATATTCAAAATAAAATTTGAGAAGCACTGGTGATATCCCCATGGAACAAATACATGTAGATGTGAACTCTAATGTCAAAAAACCCACTGGGAGAACCCCGCTTGCCACTTTATACGCTGACCTTTTGCCGAACCTCTAATCTGCCCTCTAACCTCTTCCTCAAAGTTGCTCTAGTCCTGGCTTCTAGCCATTTCTTGATATATAGTTCCTTTGGGCATATTAATCCCTTAAGCTGGGTCCATCTGTTGGTTCCTAAAATTTTACTTCATTAGTTCTTGTTTATTTTCCCCTTATTCATCCTCTCTTGCTGGACTCATCTTTGGTAACTGCCTCTCACCTCCGGATTTTTCCTGGATGTGATTATCTCCTATTCCCAGTGATTATAATGTGTGTTTTAATTCCCTTTTCCAGCAATGATCCTGTAACATAGGAATGATTCACTTCAGGGACAAAACTTTTAACTTCTGTCCTGTCAATGTTTAGCAATTCATCAGCCATCGAAAGCCAACTCCAGTCCAGAGTTTGACACCTAAAGACAGCTGCTTCCACAAAGGATATTCTTTTCTGATGTGCTAAATCCATTTTTGCAACAGCCTTTAACAATCTTGTGATAGTAACAGGAAACATAATTAAGAATACATAGTGTTTATATTTTGCTGAAATTAATATATGTGTATTTAGACACCAAACAAGGTATGAAACCTTAATTTACAGACTCAAAACAAAAACAAAAACAAAAACAAAAACAAAAACAAAAACACCATTCATATAACTTGGCCATGCTTTAGGTTGTCATTAAATCTTAAAAAAAAAAATCAATCAAGCATTCCCCTGTGATTTGTATTAGCTGATCAATGTAATGAAATAAGATATTAAGAAAAAGTTATATTTTTAAAAAATCTGGGTGTCAGGAAAAACCTACTGAGAAATGTATATCTTAAAAAGGAAATCAAGATTGGGGCACCTGGCTGGCTCAGTCGGTTGAAATGTCTGACTCTGGATTTTGGCTCAGGTCAAGATCTCATGGTTCATGAGTTTGAGCCCCACACTGCCCTGTGCTGGCATTGTATAGTCTGCTTGGGATTCTCTCTCCACCCCCCCCCGACCCCCTCTCTTTCTTTCCTGCCCCTCCCAGCTCTCTCTGTCTCTCTCTAAGTAAGTAAATAAACTTTAAATAAATAAGTAATTAACTAATCATTAAAAATAGGAACTGAAAGTAGAATATGTTTAGGGTGAATATGCAATGAGTTTCAGCCTGCCACAATACAAAAGGGAAATTCTTAAATGGTACTCTAAGAAAACATATGTACAAGCAAATTAATTAAAAAAAACAAGGATGAGGGGCGCCTGGGTGGCGCAGTCGGTTAAGCGTCCGACTTCAGCCAGGTCACGATCTCGCGGTCCGTGAGTTCGAGCCCTGCGTCGGGCTCTGGGCTGATGGCTCAGAGCCTAGAGCCTGTTTCCGATTCTGTGTCTCCCTCTCTCTCTGCCCCTCCCCCGTTCATGCTCTGTCTCTCTCTGTCCCAAAAATGAATAAACGTTGGGAAAAAAAAAATTAAAAAAAAAAAAAAAACAAGGATGAGCTATACTAATAAATTAAACTCTCAATTAAAATAGGAAGATATCAACAATAAATTTGAAAGCAGAAGCAAAGAAGAAATGAATTAAAGGATAAAACAGATACCAATGCAATAAACAAGCAAGCAAGAAAAGAACACTAAAATTGTTCAGTGGTACAATCAGTTATAGTTCTTTGAAATATTAATGAATGACAAAATATTAAATAATAATCATGGCAAAAAGTCCAAGAAGGGGCAAAAATAAACACATATTAATAATATTGGCAATGATAATGAGAGTGCAGAGAACAGAGTGGGGCGTAGTAATGATGCTGAGGGATTTAAAAATAAAATTTGATTTTATTTATAATTTGATTTCAATAAATATACAACAAAGAAAGTAAGGAGGATAATGTGTAAAAATTGCAAAATTGAATAGAAGCAAAGGTCTCAGCTTCCCCAAGGGAAGCTATCTCCAGAGTTATGGGAACATTCTCTATAAGATTGAAGGATAATTCTGATCTCTATTAGTCAGTCGGAACTCTCATCATGTAGTACATAATTTAGTACAACAGACTAGATGGCTTAAACAACAGAAATTTACTTTCTCACAGTTCTGAAGACTAGAGGTCTGAGATCAAGGTGCATGAAGGTCAGTTTTTGGTGAGCACTCTCTTCCCAGCTTGCCTTCTTACTGGACTTCCACATGACATTTTATGGATGCATGTGCATGGAGAGAAAGGAAACAAGGTATCTTGTGTCTCTTCTTATAAAACCACCCTTATGACCTCATGTAACCTTTATTACCTTCTTAAAGATCCTATCTCTAAACACAGTCACATTGGTGTTAGGGCTTCAACATGTGAACTTGCCGGGGACACAATCCAGTCCATTGCACTCATTCCTGCCCCCTAAATTCATATCCTCACATGCAAAATATATTCATTCCTCCCAACAGCCCCGAAGTATGGAGTTTACATACCTTCTAAATCACACATGGATGAGAACTGAGGTCTGATACCTTCTGAGGCAAAATTTCTTTCCTGTTGTGAACCCCTGAAACTGGACAAGTTATGTGTTTACAAAAAACCAATGATGAGCAGACATAGGATAGACATTCCCCTTACAAAAGGGAGAGACTGGAAGGAAAAAAAGGGGATAATGGATCCCAAACATGTCCAAATCCTAGCAGGCAAATTCCATTAGATCTTAAGGTCAGAGAATAATCCTGTTTGGTTCAATATTTTGCCTTCCAGATCCAATATGGTGTCTCTGGGTTGCTGCCTCCCCACCTTGGGGTGTGTAGTGTGGTTCTGCTTCTGGGGCTTACTGCAAGGGCCGCCTGGCTCAAGGTCCACCTGGCTCACTGAAACAGAGGATGTGAAAGTCTAGTCCCCAGGGACTGTGCTGTGATTGGCAGTCTTGACGGTCTCTGCATCACCTTTGGGGTCAGTCTTCCCCTTTCTTGAAGGATGAAGCATATTTGCTGTCAAATAGCTCTACCATTTCATCCTGTTCCCTTTGGTCCAAATTGGCAGAGTGTTGCTGAGGTCGAGAGTGGCAGTGTTTCTGCTGGTATAATCCCATCTCTGTTCCTGGCTTCTGGTGAAGTAACTGATTAAATTCATAGTTGATACTCACACTAATCTCCTTACCAAATGATTGTCCAACCACACCTTTCGTTCACACACCTCTTCAGAACAAGTTTTTTCAGTAATTTGCAACATGAGTAGGCTGAGGGTTTTCTAGCTCTTCAAGTTCTTGTTACTTCTTGCTTAACAATGCCTTTTCAATTCATCTTTCTCCTCTGATATTTTACCAATAGCAGTCAGGAAGACCCAGGCTAAGCCTTCAATATCTTGCTTAGTAATCTTCTCAGGTAAATATACCATCTCCTGGTTCATAAATTCTATCATCCACAAAACACAACAACACGAATTAAACAAGTTTTTTGCCACTTATAACAGGGATCATCTTTTCTCCATTTTCCAATATCCTGTCCTTATTTTCATCTGAGGCTTCACCACAAAGGTCTATAACTTCCATATTTCTACCAATATTAGGTACATAATTATTTATGAAGTCTTTAAGAAAATGGAGTCTTTCTCAACACCTCCATCCCCCACTACCCCTTTATTTTCTGAGCTCTCATTAGAACACGGACCTTTAACATCTATATTCTACCCGCAATAATTTTGCAACAAACCAGAGTTGTTTTTTTTACTGGCATGTGTCTCGAAACTGCTACAGCCTCTATACCTTACTCAGCTGCAAAGCCACTTCTACATTGTTAGGTATTTGTCATAGCACTTCTATGTACCAAAATCCGTATTAGTCAGCTCAAACTGCCATAACACAATTCCAAAGACTATGTGGCTTAAACAATAGAAATGTATTTTCTCACAGTTCTGTAGGCTGAAATTCTGAGAACAGGGTGCCAGCCAGTTTCCAGTGAGAGCCCCTATCCTGGCTTGCAGATGGCCACCTTCTTATTCTGTTATCACATGGCCTTTCCTCAGCGTGCATACATACATGCACACACACACACACACACACATCCTTACACACAACTCTCTGGTGTCTCTTCTTATAGGGAGATTAATCCTATTGAACCAAGGCCCCACCTTAATAACCTCCTTTAACTTTAATTATATTCTCATAGGCTCTATCTCCGTATATAATCACATTGGGGGTTAGACCTTCAACTTACGGATAATGAGGAGACACAATTCAGTCTATGTCATTATCTTACACAAACACTTTTAAAGTACAGAAAAAAAGAGAAATTACCCACTTCATTTCACAAAGATACAATACTCATAATAACAAAACAGGAGAAGATGACTAGAAGTATATATGTTTTTAAAGGGTGTGACAATGTTGATAATTTTGATACTAGATAATGGGCATATGGTAGTTAATTACTCTATTTAGTTTCTTTTTTATATGCTTCACATTTTCTGCAATAAAACTATTAAATATGCAGAAAAGGAAACTGGAGTTGAACAACAAAGGAAAATAAATATAGATCATTATCTTTGTGGTTAATTGGATTCTTCAGGAAGTGACTCTGAAATGGTGTTTGGCAAGGAGGAGGTTTATTAGAGAATATGATCTTGGGATCAATATCTATGGGAGGGGAGGTTTTAGCAGAGAAAGAGGATGAGCTATGATGTACATGTGAACTACAAACTCAGGTGAATTGATGGGGTGCTCTGGAGCTAAATATTCTATCTCAGCTACCTTGTATTGGACTGAAATGTCCTGGTCTTTGGATACCTGCCTCAATTAGTCATTGCATTTGGGCTGTTCAGGAAAGGCATGACCTTGGGTGAAGTGGATTTGTAGTTGAGGCCATACCTGAAGGGGCTGACAGCCAAAGGTTATCTCCTAGCATCACTCCCAGATAAGTTTTTCCTTGAAGGAGGATTTGAGGAGGATTGGGTGGTACATCTTCATTCCTACCACAGTCCTCCCCTATGATTCTTTTTTTTTTTTAATATTTATTTATTTTTGAGAGAGAGAGAGAGAGAGAGAGAGAGCAAGCAAGGGAGGGGCAGAGAGAGGGAGACAGAGGATCCAGAGGCTCTTTGCTGACAGCAGGGAGCCCAATACGGGACTCTAATTCATAAACAGTGAGATCATGACCTGATCTCACTTAACCAATTAAGCCCCCAGGCACCTCTCTCCTCTGATTCTTGACTCCACTTTTCAACATACTTTGGAGGAGCAGCTCCTGCAAGATTCAAGTGGGCCTCCCTTTCCAGGCCACAGGTAGTGGATGGAACTTTCCGGGGCACAGGCGGTAGTAGATGGAAAACATTCCCACTGCTACAACTGATGTTGGCACTGCAACAGGTGTTCACCATCTCCTTCCTCCACTCTCTAATCTAGATGGCTCTTGTGCTTAGATAACATCTCTTCTCATTTCTGTGTCCTACCTTCCAGACTGACACAGACCTTTAGTTCTGAAGGATTGAGCTTCAGGTCATTACCATGTCCTTCTCAAGGTAAAGTTCCTGCACAAGCCTGTTTAGCATGACAACAAGACAAGGAAGGAGTAAAAGACCCCCAGTGGACTGTCTGTTTTAAATGTATTATCCCTGTCACCATTTTTGAACAGCAGTTCATTCTCTTTGTGATGATCAGGATCAACGCCATATTTGAAGACAATATTTTCTTCTCCTTAAATGTAAGGTGCCCAAAACACCCTTGAGGCAGTTGAAAGTTAATTGGGTCTCATGTCTCCTGGTGGAAGTGTTTTCTCTTCTGTGGCCCACAAGCTCTAAATCTGTAGCAACCAGAATTCTGGGACAGAGAACAAACATTCTCCAAGTGGATGATGGACAGGGATACTTCAGAAGGCACACTCCTTCCATTTCTTGGTTCATGGAATTATATATTCTTCCTATGGAAGACACCATACCTTATAAAGGTTTTTTATTTGATGTGTATACTGACTTCTGGAGGATGGCTCATCATTGTTTTATCACTTCTGATACATCTGAGATACTGTGTCAAATGTGCTTTCAATAAGATGTTTCAGCCATCTATTAGACTGGCATCTCCTTAGCAGTTGCTATGGGTTACAGCTAATGGAACCAGTGGTATTGGACTTGCTTCTCTTCTTCCTTTTCTGAAAAATGTGTTCTCTGATGTTATGTGGTATAAGATCTTGTTCCAAAGGAATAAACATTAGCAAATCCTCAAATAGTAGCATCCTGAAAAGAAAATCCATACATGGAAAGGCTGTTAATTCCTCTCAGCGTAAACCCTTGACCCTTCCAAGGTGTAAAGGACTCATCTTGCCCACCCTACGGTCAAATAGATTTCACAAAGAATATTATTTCAGGACTCAGTATTTGTCTCTGTTGTTGTAAATTGATTGGCAGGGACTCAACATCGATATATCCATCTCTCAACAGGTTGTTGACTTTGCCATAATCAACTTGCTTTGGCCTTTTATACTTTAACTCAAAAATAAGTTTTGAACCTAGTCCTCAATTTGCCGCTCTTCTCACTAGAGAAGAGATGAGAGCCCCTTTATGCCATAGAGACTTCTTGACTTTCATATTTGGTATTAAGTTGCTTGCTAATTACTGTAGCCTTTCATATTTTTTTCTAGTATTGGTTCATTGTATTCATGTCCATCCAATGCCATTGTCTTTATCGTTTTCTTTTTTGAGAGAGCGAGAGAGAGTAAGAGAGAGTGGGAGAGGGGCAGAGAGGGAGAGAGAGAGAGAGAGAGAGAGAGAGAGAGAGAGAGAGAATCTTAAGCAGGCTCCATGCCCCTTTCAGAGCATATATCCCAGTGACAGTGTATATTTATAAGCCATATTGGAGAGCTACTTGACTGCATTTATTCATACATGAATTGTACTTGATTAAAAGACCACTTTCTAGTTTATACCTTTGAGAAATATTTATATAGTCTACTGGTATTGCCAAGTTGAGGCCCAAATATATTTTACAAGTGAGAAAGTACAATGCAGAATAATATGTATATTATGACACCATTTAAAAGAAACTAATGAAGTCAGAAGTGTATTTTTATAAGGCTATATTGAAAAACGATCAGCAATAAAATTATTAGAAAAATAATAGTTTCTGAGGAGTCGCATAAATGGGATTTGAGAAGTTCTACAGAAGTTCTATACTTCTGACATATGGAAATAAATGACCTTTGGACAATGTGACAGAATTAAACAGAAATAAACATACAACTATATATGTAAGGGAGTTTTAGCCATGAAATATACATGCAAAAATCATGGACAGCAAATTATATCATCGTTTCTTTGTTTCTTTTTTAGTTAAACATTTTTTAATGTTTATTTTTGAGAGAAAGAGCACAAGCAAGGGTGGTGTAGAAAGAGCGGGAGACACAGAATCCAAAGTAGGCTCCAGGCTCTGAGCAGGCAGCACAGAACCTGCTGCAGGGCTCGAACTCACAAACCTCAAGATCATGACCCAAGCCAAATTTGGACACTTAACTGACTGAGCCACCCAGGTGCCTCTATCCTCATTTCCTTTTGATGAACATGTATCAGCACCTTAAATTAATTTATTAAGTACTATATAGATTTTGTGCTAAGTGCTGACAGGAAAAAAAATAGAAGCATCCTTCCCATCATACGTACTATAAGTAAGTCACAATATGAGCATCAATCAATGGCTTTTCAATCGCTTCCGTATCCCTCTACTTATATCGTGACGACAAGACTACACTAGGAAAATAGTTTGCAATGACTGATATCACACATCACAGAAAAAATGAGAAACTCATTACTTTAGTCCTATTGAGCAGTATGTTATCGTAACAAGTTTTTAGAAGAAAAGGTAATAACCTTGTTCTTCAAATATAGGAATTGAATTTATCTTTCTTTTTATCTGAGACTGCAAGGGGCAGGATTCTCAATAAAGGGCACTTCATTAAGCAGAAATATCAATAGGGCTGTTTGGCTGTGATGTATTAAAATTCCAGGTATGCTACCAACCCCGCATGGATGTAGAGAAACCTTCCTGTCAGCCAAGGGAGTACTGTTCAAACATTAGCCATTCTTATTTTATCTTCCTAAAATGAATGCGGAGAATTTTTGTCATTGTGATTTATTCTTTTATGCTTTCCCACATGGATCTTTCCCTTCTCAGGACACAAAAGACATATATAGATAGTCTTTTCCATTCCACACAATTTAACACATATTATTCATTACCTTGTATACAGATGTTTGTTCGTGCCTAACTGTGCACTAACTCTTTAGGGTCAGAGATTATAAACCTTTGCATCCACCTAGAACCTATGATTCTGTGCTCGGGTAGTGTGCAGAGTAAGTATGAAGATCCACAAATTTCTTGACCTGGAAAGGATTATGAAATAAAACTGTCCAACTTCCCTCGTCTTCCCCATGAAAACCTGAGACCAGTAATTTAAGGTATTCACTAAAGACTAATGAGTTTTTTTTTCTGACTGATTATACTCTTACCAAAATAAAATTCAAATGAATTTGTACTTTTCCTTAAGAGCTTACCTAGATACTTTAAAACCAATGTCCAAAATCATGATGTGTCAATGAAACAATGCACGAATGATGCAATGAAATGATCTTCATTTATCTCACGAAATATTTACTGAAATATCCAGAATTTTCAAGAATTAAAGATTTGAAACAAAATTCTCCAAGTAGTCCTCATTAAACAACTATTGCTGGGGCACCTGGGTGGCTCAGTTGGTTAAGCGTCTGACTCTTGATCTTGGCTCAGGTCATGATTTCATGGTTTGTGAGTTCAAGACCCACACTGGGTTCTGCATTGACAGCGTGGAGACTGCTTGGAATTCTCTCTCTCCCCATCTCTTTCTACGCCTCCCCCACTCGTGCTGTCTCTGTCTCTCTCAAAATAAATAAACTAAAAAAAAATTAAAAAGGAAACAAAACTATTGCTCAAGAACATTTATTTTTGGCATTAATCTGTATATTATTATTATTATTATTATCACCATCATTTTATTATAGGAGAATATAGTAAAACCTTGGTTTGTGAGCATAATTCGTTCTGGAAACACACTTGTAATCCAAAGCACTTGTATATCAAAGCACATTTCCCCATAATAAATAATGGAAACTCAAATGACTCATTCCACAACCCAAAAATATTCATATTAAATTATTACAATACTGTAATATAATACAAAATAAGAAATAAAATAAAAATATTAATTTTTTTTTTAAAAATTAACCTGCACTTATCTTTGAAAACCTTCATGGCTGGTGTGAGGGAGACAAGAGAGGGGAGGGTTCTTGTGTAGGACAACTTTCACTATCACTAATGGAATCACTGCTATCTATTGGCTCAATGGAATCTTTTTCTTTTTGTGCAACTTTAACAAGGAACCTATCTGATGACCTAGAATAAAGCATAAGAATAAGCTTACTCTTGTAGAGAAAAGCACCACAGGTGCTTTGAAGTGACAAAAAATACACTAGTGCCAGTTTTGGGCATCTTCCAACAGTCTGAAAAATCACTGATTTCTGCCAAAACCACATAAGACACAGCATCCAAACATGGGAGAAAATTACCCACAATCCTGTAGCAAGAGAGAGGAAGAGAGACAGAGAGACAGAGAGAGAGAGAGGAACCATTAGCTCAGTTGTGATCATGTGATGTTTGGCATCATCGTACTATGTGTATTGCAAGACATCACTCATTTATCAAGTTAAAATTTATTAGAAATGTTTGCTCATCTTGCAGAACCCTTGCAGAAAAAGTTACTCTCATTTAAAAGTTTTACAGCAGTTAACATACCACGTTACATTAGTTTCAGGCATACAACATTATGGTTCAATGTCTCTATACATTATGCTGTTCTCACCACAAGAGTCACTACCATTTGTCACCATACAACACTATTACAGTATCATTGACTATATCCCCTATGCTGTGCTTTTCATCCCCATGACTCATTAATTCCATGACTAGGAAGAAGCCTGTACTTCCCAGTCCCCTTTACCCATCTTACCCATCCCCTCATTCCCCTTCCCTCTGGCAACCACCGATTTGTTCTCCATATTTATGGCTCTAATTCTACATTTTTTGTTTGTTTGTTCATCTATTTTTTAGATTTTATATATAAGTGAAATCATGTGGTATTTGTCTTTCTCTGTTTGACTCAATTCACTTAGCATAATACTTTCTAGGTCGATTTATGTTGGCACCAATGGCAAGATCTTATCTTTTTTTAAGGCTGCAAAATACATATAAGCATATAAATATTGGAAATATTTATTATATAAATATAATGGAATATAATGGAATGGAATACATACATATATACATTACATATACTATATATATATATAATGTGTGTGTATATATATATATACATATATATATATGTGTGTATATATAATGGTGTTACTTAGCTATCTATATATTAATGTAACAGTAATAAGTATTCTTTGTAATACCATCTGGTAAATAAATCCCCAATATCATTTTTTTAAATTCCATTTTGATCATATCCTCATCAATACATCAGATGTCTATGTCAGTGAGCTACTGCTGAGTAACAAAGCCACCAAAACTCAATGGCATGTAACAAATATTTTTTTTTCTTTTTTACACTCATAGATCTCTGGGTAAGGTGGGTCATTTCAGCTTCAGATGGTAGGTCTGCAGATCAGTTGGGGGCTTGGTTTCAAGCATGAATCCCAATCTATGTGTTACTTGTGATTAGTGGCTACTATAAAAGAAAAATCACATCAGACTATTTAGACAGGCAAGGAAGACTTTCTTCAAGACCATAGCAATAGAGGAGAGAGAGTGAACTCAATTCCAAATTCAACAGGGACATTTGGGGATTTATATCCACAGGTATGGTGAGGTGTCAGTTGATGAAAAATTACTACAAGAAACTTGGTGATGTATCAGCGATGAGGGAGAGAGAAACTTGATTAGATATCAAGGGTGGGTGGAGGAAGAAGGGCTTAATTTTATATCAAGGGTTAAGGAATTCTTGATTAACTGCCAAAATAATAGATCCTAAGAGCTCTGTTTTGTCTTTCTTTCTTTTTTTTTTTTTTGTACCTATCTATCTATCTATGCATATATGAGATGATGGATGTTAACTAAACTTACTGTGGTAATCACTTCACAATATATGTAAGGTAAGTCATTATACTGCACACCTTAAAGGCAAAAAGTGATCTATGCCAGTTATATCTCAATAAAAATGGAAAAAATAATAGGCATATTACACAATATTTCCTTTTGGATAGTTTGTAGTTTAGAAAATTAACTTTTAGCTACACAATTCATTGATGATACCTTATGTAAAATGTTATAATTTGTGTTAAAATTGGTCAAAAAATAAGAAATATCATTTATCAGCTGTAAGCTGTGGGGCTTTATTTAATATGTTTCTAACAGAAGGAAGCTTCCATTTTCATCAGGCATCTGTGATAATTAAGCCCTCATGTGGGAATGTTCTATGACTAATGATTGGGCAAATATTCTATAGACTAGCTTTTGGTTTCATACATAGGACCTTTGTCTCCGTTCTCTGTGTCATGGCACTCGTTGAATCCACAGAGCAGATTTTTAGAATATTTCTAAAATCCACTCAAACTCTGGATACAAAATAATAACTTCAAGGTACAAGGTGCCAAAGAAGAAAATGTTCTCCCACATTCTTTCCAAAAAAAAAAACCCTACAAATGGAATATCTCATTCAAATTTATGGATCCTGAGTTTGGAGGCATAACAACGATTCTGAGGAAGAAGAGGATATGAATGGAGACTAGAGCTGAGAAAGTAGCTCACAAGATAACTAAAATGCAATTGCCTTTGAACCTAAGAGTGCTATTCACACACTTGTCCTTCCAATGGGAATGCAGAATAACTGAACAAAGGCAATAGTCTTGGGGTGGATTAGTCTACCCCAGCGACTCAATAACCTGAAAGAGAAGATGTAAAAGTCACTGGCCCTTAGAAAACACATGGAGATTTTCACAAAGAGCAATAGGTACAACCTCAAGTGTGAGAGTTACTGATTTAAAACAGACACAGGATTTCCTAGAGTAAACACTGGAGCTCCATCTTCCCTGAAGTGAAATTGGCGAGAGCGCTGGTACATGGGTGGCCAGCCCTAATGTCTCCTATCACATCCGCAAGTGTACATTCTTGTCTCTTCCTCTGATTCTCCCTGTAGTTAAGAGACTAAGTCTAGTAGATCAGTGAGTTTTAATTTCACCTGTGACAAGGGCAGCTCCAATTTCCCATTTCTTTATAATTTCCTTAGACCTGTTCCCTGTTCTCTATCTTCCTTATACATAGTTTAAAATTTTCTGATTATGTATTTTCTTTTTGGATAAAGTCAGCCAGAAAATGTCTATTCCACAAACAATTTTTTGAACTATAATAAACCAGTCACATAAAGACAAATATAATACAATATACCCTCTTTTATGAGGTATCTGGAATAGTCAAAATCATTTAAGCAGAAAGTAGAATGGTGGTTGCTAGGGACTGGGGAGTGGGGGAAATGGAGATTTGTTGTTTAATGGTTTAGAGTTTCAATTTTGCAACATGAAAAAGTTTGGGAGATTGGTTGCATAATAATGTGAATATACTTAACATTACTGAACTGTACATTTAGAAATGGTGAAGATAGTAAATTTTATTTTATGTGATTTTACCATAAAAAATATATATCTTGCTCCTCCAAACTCTTGACAGCACTGTGTAAAATGTTCACCTTCTTTTCCGTTTCAGTGTAAAATCAAGTCTCCTATACAACTTGATAACAAATCTGCTGAATCACTCAGCCATCTCACAAAGGTAGGTCAATGTATGTGCCCTTTCAGTATACACATTTTATAAACTCCAGAGAAAAGTACTTCCACACTCTCCCAGGCTTTCTTGCACTCTATAATCAACAGAAACGGTCATTATAATTGTAAATTGCCTGGAATTGTAATATTACCTATTTGTTTTAATGGTAAATTGAAAGAAGATGGACAGTAATATTTAAAGGACCTAGTCTATTTAAGAACAGGCTTAAAGTTACCCCTTGATAAATGCTCATATATGCCAAGAAACAGAAATATATTAGCATGTAGTATTCTGGCATTGTGATAACAGACATTGAAAATACATTGGTTCTCATTTGACACTTTTCTCATTTGAAATATTCTTTGTGTTTACTACCCAAGGTGTTTTTATATTGGTAACTCATTAACAAATTTAATGTTCTCAGGTAGAGTTGTATGATGTAAATAGTAGTTGTCCCCCAAGAACTGTTCTCCCCTTTCTCCTGGACACAGCCCCAGCCTTCCTTGCAATTAGGCATGCCCATGTAACTGAATTTTATCCAATGCCATATAAGTAGAGGTTAATCGTAGCCTAATTGCAAGCCCAGTGCATGGAAAACTCCCAGCACTCTCTGCAATGTCTCTTCACCCATCTAACTGATTGGTATGTAATGCCTTTAGAGTAATTGGAAGCCACATGTTGAAGATTGCAAAGAAGAAAAAAACCTTTTATGCTTGCAACATTATATGTTTGGGTTTCTATTTCACAGTATGTTAACTTACCTTAAATAATTCAAGGTTGAAGTAAACAAGCGAAGTGAAGAAAGTTCATAAAACAACAGCCATTTAAGTATAATTTTCCCTCCAATCCTAGTTATGTTAGATCATTGAGAAGAGGCCCATAAAACTGTGGCCCTGGGAGAATGTCTGGTCTGAACCTAAAGGCTATAGGGTCATCTAACTGATAGGGGTTAGGAATGGTAGCATATACAAATTAGGAGGGAGAAAGTAGGTCAATATTTTCTACCTGCTCAACTCTGTCAACTCTGTCAGTTCTGAGAATGGCAACTGCACACCCCCTTCACCTCATAAATAAATTTCCTTGCCTGAAGAAATTTATTGAAAAGTACTCTCAAGCTTAACATCATTGGGGTGGTAGGCAGTAGGATTGAGCAGTGGGAAAAGTGAATTCACACAAGGACTTAAGTCAGAGTTGAGCACCTGAAGAACTCTGGAGCTGGAATCATTCTTCAAAAGTAAACCAAGTGAGGCAAGTAGGTCAGGCTTTTCTACACCTCCATGACCAGTCATGGGATGTGGGCTGCCAAATGCACTAGATGGCTCACTTCTGCTCAGGATATCTCCTAAAGAAAAGACTCAGTTGAGATCTGTTGAGTGCCCATCCTTGCAGTCATTGAATAAGACTTTCAACCCAACGAAGGAGACATGAGTATCTTGATGCCATACAGGATCCATTAGACAGAGGGTCACTGACACAGCTAAGAAGTACGTGCAAGGGTTGTGCTAACTGCTACTAACCCACTTACTTATGCTTATTCCTGCCAAATATATGCCATAAGCCTTATGAGTAGCTCCACTATTTAATTGTAATTTCAGTATTGAATCTAGAAAGGGCCTCAGCCAGAAGAAATAGAAATCACATCCACAAGCTGCATTAATAGGTTGTTCATACAATTTCCTAGAATGGAATACAATTGGTGAGCATGAGCCCAAGGGAAAAATGGTCATGAAGTGAGACTGTCTCGTGAGACATTGTCTATCTTAAGTCAAGTAGGATGCAAAATAGTTTTCAAGTTATTCAGTAAGTACTTATTGACTGAAAAGAAAATCAGTTTGAGCTATGTGAAGGAACCGTGTTCACTTCTCTATTCTTCGAGTTTATCACAATTCCTGACATAAAGCAGGCATTCAAAATAGTTATCGTGATCAAGATTCACATTTTAGAGTATCAATTCAGATGTAGCTAAATGTGTTTTTATTTTTTTCAGTAAATTCGACTAATTCAGGAACCCACTTCTCTGTTTCTGAAGTAGGTTGGTGTGGCTAAGGGATAACAGATGAGAGTATGGGTATGATTTAATCTTGCATGCACAGGATACAAGATGCATCTGTTTTATTTTATTTTTTAAATTCTTTATATTTTTAAAATATTTTATTGTTAAGTAATCTCTGCATTCAATGGGGGGTTCAAACCCACAACCCTGAGATCAAGAGTTGCACGCCCTACTGACTGAGCCAGCCAGGCACCCCTATACACATCTATTTCAAGACAATTTAAAATCAGTCAAGTTCAAACTTCACATCATAATCACATATTTTCTTTTAAGCCTTCCTTGGGTCCTCCTCTCCAGACAGATTTCTGAGCGTAGCAGGAGGAAGAAAGAACAGGGCATCAGTGGTCTATCCATGGTTAATCTATTCTCCCTGACATCCATGCAGACACCCAGTTTTTGGATATTGTTATTAGTATTACTTATGTGTTGGTCTTGATAGGCACTTGGGGATACATCTCCAACTGAATTAGTCTGTGATCCAATCCTTGGCCTGTAAAAGCAAGAGCCACATTCTCAGAACCCTTTTTTCTCCAAACTGTTTCAAATCCTCTCAGCTGATCTCCATTTCTGCCCTACTCTTGAATATCTTTTCTAACGAATAATGGAAATAAACTCCAAAATACCTGTCCAGACACTATTGTCAAACTTAGCTGATTGTCCACTTAGTGCTTTGTTGGAGGTACAGTGAATTGACAAGGTCCTGGCCTTTCTGCTACATGTTCCATCATTCCAGTCTCCACATAGTTTGAATATTCATTACCTGCCACACTTGTCCCTCACTCGCAACACCTAGTTTAGAGACACCCAAATATATCTCAGTATCTCTAAACTTTTCATAGCTGTACCAACACAGGCACAGACATATAGTAAGTATTTATTGAAAAATATTGATAAATACTCAAATTGTACTTATTTAGTTAATAAACTCCATTTGAAATGATTATTTAACTACAAATATAGTTAACAAATACAGTTAAATAACCTCAGCTCTTATTTCTCAATAAAATTTACAATGATATAACAAGACTGACAATTTCCTGAATATAATCAACATACATGATTTTTATGGTATTTCCTTCAAAATGGATAGGAAACACTAAGGTAGATCACTGGGGGAATATTGGTTTGAATGACTCATATATACCCCTAATGTCACCATTTTATTTCTCAGAGGCTATATGTTTATTTCACTGCTTTTGAATTTTTCTTAAGTGTCAATGCATAACTTATGAGATTTCATTTTGGAAGAGAGGCCCATGCAAATGTTAAGTGTAAGCCATGATGTAGACAACCTAATACTGTGTGTCAAACTAGGTTTACAGTCAACAATGACCTTTAACATTCCTATTCATATTCCAAAATGAGAGTAATAAATTTTTTAAGTGTAGTTGTAAATATATATAGTAACATTGTTTTTTCTTGGTTAGGATGTGATTGACAACAGATACACTTTTAGATTGCCTTTATCATATCATTTGTCCCCATTTAAAGAGTGTTTCCTAATTTATTTTAGATACATTACATATTGTATGCAATCTCTACATAATAAAACACAGGGGTATGCACACGTTTTTCTTTGTGTAGCTGGTTAAGTGAGGTTAAATAAGGTGAAGTAAATTCCATAATTTTGTTTTTATTGAAAAGAATGATTTTTATTAAAAATATTAATTGATACATATTGACCCATAAAATCAGTATCATTTAAAATATGCAAAACCAATTTTCTAGAAGTTGCATTTTTATATTATTTTTCATCAGTTACAGCTTTTGCTACATTGTGTTGTGCTTATAAGCATTCCCCACATTTCAGTGTCTTACTTGTGAAGTGTCATTGTTACCTCCAAATCAGTTTTAACTCTGTTCTGTGTCTACAAATCAGAAACCAGACTGAACTAACAGGCTCTATATGGATCATGTAATGTGATTTTCATAAGGAGAGGGAAAAACCACGGACCAAAACATTGTGCTGCTCCTTTAAACTCCTACTTGTATGCAGCACACACAATTTCGACTCGTATCCTATTGGCCAGAAAGAGTCACATGAGCAAGCTTGATATCAATGGCATGACAAGATAGCTTCTTCCCAATGGGAGCACCGCATGTCATATGGCAGTGGGAAGAGATGTACAATCCTCTGACATCTGAGGAAAGCACGATTTGGAACAGTTTGTTTATAAATAAATATTTTAAAAAGTACACCTTCATGAATTTCTATAAAAGCCACATAAAAATGGCTTCACTATAAGAAAACATGTATGGAATATTTCATTTTCAATGTTTGTTCTTCAAAACCTAAAGAAACTATTAAGGTATTCATATGAAACCAAAGGTCTTAAAATTGACTTCATGGGGAAGCTTATTTTGAAAGCTTCTAGGTTTCTTTTAGTTCTTGAGGTCAAAAATTGAATGACCTGAGAGATATAGATTCCTTGTAGGGCTCTGGAACCCTTGCTAGATGGATTTTATAAACATCAAAGATGTTAGAGAAGTTCATTTTTTCTATTTTCTATTAGATCAAAAACATAGAACTCCTATGATTTTTGTTCCATCAAAATCCTACTGAAAAAACATAAGTTTGCCTTCTTTGCACAAAAAGCTATCCTTTGGATAGATAAGGAGAAAATCTGAACTATGAGAACTCAGACATCTCTATAAAAAATAATATCAAAGATAGTGACACTGCTTGCTTTTTGGGAGACAAATCTGAATATTAGGATTCAGAGTTGAAGGGAATGTCCTTTCCTGCATACCATTCTGTGCCTTTTCAGTAATTACCTGTCTACCTGCATTACCTGTTCAAAACACAGAAAAACAAGTTAACACCTACATTGAATTATGTACTTCCAGAAGCTCTTTTCTTTATATCTCCCAGCTTTCTATTCATTTTAATTTTTTGCTTTGATAGCAGAGAAATGATAGTTGTTAGTAATCAGTTGTATTTCTTATTAAAGTTCCACAAAAATGTTTTTTTTTTTAATTTTTAATTTCTGTTCTTTTCCTGTTCTCTTTCCTTATGTCTCTTTTACTATTTTTCTGAAATTATTCTATTCCACAAGTATTTTCTAATAGAAAATAACTAATTAGTAGAGTCTATCCTAAAATTCAAGAGATTGGAAATGATTTTCAAGGAGGCACTTCCGAGTGAATGTAAGTAGTGTGGGAAAATGAAAAGAAAAGGTACACTCTAAAGAAGGTGATTTATTGCCAAAGTACAAGTGTAAACTGAACGTGATCAGACTTGAGAAAAACGTGCTGCCATTTCATAATACACAAAGAGATTATTTGTTTTGATGCCATTCTACACATCTAAAATAGCTGGTGTACCAAATACATACTGCTATGCTTTCCCACTCCCTCTACTTTTGTAAATACACAATTTTTTCCCATTCCATATAATTCCAGTTGGCTGGAAAAATTCAAGTAATAATTTTCTTTTCAAATACATGCATCAATATGTGATTAAATAAAAATGATGATGATGTACTTTCAGGCTGAATATAATTGAGTTGATATTTGAAACACATAAAAGGAACAATGTGGTATGTAGTTATCACCATTATTGTTTTGATCATGTATTTAAAGCCTGCCAATGGGAATTCTCCTGCAAGCCAATTGTGCTTGGGCATGAAATCCTATGATTGCTTAGTTAGTATTATTAAATTATCATTTTATTTATATAGGAGCTGCAAATATTCTAAATTAAAAGTGCTATCTTTTGCTCTTAGTATATCGTTACTATGCAGTCAATATTAAAGTCATCAATCGAGTTGTCAAATACATAGATAATATCAAAAACGATAATTTCTCAAAATATGCATATAAGCTACTAAACATCTGCTTTAACAATACCTACGATATCCTAACATATTTACCTAAAGTAAGAAAACCATGTTAGCATGTGCTACATAAAAAATCATGGTGGCTTAATTATTACAGTGGCTTAAAGCAACAACCATTTACCTAGGTCATAATTCTGTAGGTCAGAAATTTGTTCTGGGGTAAGTTAGGGTGTTCTTGGTTCCTCTAGTCTGGGATAGGCTCTGCTGATTGTGGTCAAGGTTGCTCATAAGTTTATGGTATACTGGTGAATCAGTCATGGCTGGCTTGTCTAACATGACTTAGCTGAGATGGCACATGTCTTCTTCATGTGGTTTCTGTTCACCAGAAAACTAAATGTATATATTTTATGTGGAAGAGTTGTCAGAGTCCCCAAAAGCCGAAGTGAACAAGCTCCAGTGTGCAATGCTTTTCAAACAATTACCTGTGTCATATTTAGTACTGACCATTGGACATATCATGTCACTATTATCTCAGAACTTTCCACCTAACTTGCAGCAACAAAGATTTTTCCTAGATTTTCTTCTAATCTTTTTACTGTTTTAGATATCACACTTTAAAGTATGATCCGTTTTGAATTAAAAAAGAATTTTGTCATATGAAGTAAATGGTAAATTCATCTTTTTGTGTGAGGATATTCAATCTCCCCAACACCACTTGTTGAAAGAAGCTATCCTTTTCTCATTGAACCGGCTTGGCAACTTTGTGGAAAATCCGCTGAAGCAGAAGATGCCAAATTCTACACACTATGAATATCTTAGCATTATTTTCCCTTGTAAATATAAGCTCTATCTTTCAGGAACAAATGAAGAAAATTAATGAATCAGCAGTATTCCTTCTCATATATCCACGGTTCCTTGTATGGCACAGAAGCCTAGGATATATATAAAAGCCAGCATAATAAAAATTTAATGCTTAGTTTTTTGGCATTAATTGTTTGGTGTTGAAATCAGAAAAATAAATTTCTGGTAGGTCATGATTTTTTTTTTTAAGTAAATTCTACTGTACACATGGGGCTGGAACATGAGACTCCAAGATCAAGTGTCACAAGCTCTACCAACTGAGCCAGCCAGGCACTAAAGTCATGATCTTTTGAATGTCCCTTTTAGTCTGAAGTTTCTCTTCGTTCTTTTTCTTTTTCTGCTTCAGTGTTTTAGAAATACAGTATACTTTTATTAAAATGCCTGAGTTTTTACTATATTTCACTGTTTCCTTCCTGCCCTTACCATTCAGTAGGTTAATTATGTGTTGACACATTTTGCAATAAGAGCTGTGGTCCACGTGGTAATAGGAGGACACGGTATTTTGGAGAGTGCCTTTTAAAATATTTTTGCTAAGAGCTGCTACTTATGGCTGCCAAGTGAGAGATAGTACCCATCTTAAGACATTCCTCTGGGAATGGAGGGTGATCCTTAATATTACAGGCGAGAAAGCTGACTCTGAACTACTGTTATAGCAGCTTAATGGTTCCCAGTGGGAGATAGTTACAGGATTTATTTCTCACATGCTGATTTGGGAAAAGTCATGCTTGCACCCATGTCATGTGTAAAGAACTTGTTCAGAATCAGTCATTCACTGATACAGAGAATAAATTGAATGCTATACATAAAAATCAACTAAAGAGAGAAATAAAAATAAGCTGATTTCATTAGCTGAAATCTTAGCATTCAAAACACAAGAGAAATAAAAATTTACATGTGAAATCAAATGCAAGGGTTAGACCAGTAAAGAAGCCAAATAAAGCTAGGTGAAATGAGAAAATAAAAGTAAAGAAAGAAAAAGGGAAGAAAATTCAGAAAGAAAAAAGAAGAAATGAAAATAAACCAGCCACAATAATTGGCAATTGTATGAATTCTACAACTGTGGTAGATTGAGGTTGTCTGATTTCCAGTTTGTTCGCTTCTTTCTGTCTTCATTCCTTCAATAGTCCCCATCTACTCTACCTGCCATGTGACATGGTATGTCCAATGTTCAGATAATAGTACCAGTAGCACAACCCATATTAAAAAAAAATAGATAAATTTGAATTCTTCATTTCCTTTTTTCCTTTTGAGAGAGGGGGGATGGGCAGAGGGAGAGACAGAGGGGAAGGAAGGGCAGGGAGAGAGAGAGAGACAGAGAGAGGATTCTTTTTTTTTTTTTTTTTATTTATATATGAAATTTATTGTCAAATTGGTTTCCATACAACACCCAGTGCTCATCCCAAAAGGTGCCCTCCTCAGTACCCATCACCCACCCTCTCCTCCCTCCCACCCCCCATCAACCCTTAGTTTGTTCTCAGTTCTCAACAGTCTCTTATGCTTTGGCTCTCTCCCACTCTAACCTCTTTTTTTTTTTTTTTTTCCTTCCCCTCCCCCATGGGTTCCTGTTAAGTTTCTCAGGATCCACATAAGAGTGAAACCATATGGTATCTGTCTTTCTCTGCATGGCTTATTTCACTTAGCATCACACTCTCCAGTTCCATCCATGTTGCTACAAAAGGCCATATTTCATTTTTTCTCATTGCCACGTAGTACTCCATTGTGTATATAAACCACAATTTCTTTATCCATTCATCAGTTGCTGGACATTTAGGCTCTTTCCATAATTTGGCTATTGTTGAGAGTGCTGCTATGAACATTGGGGTACAAGTGCCCCTATGCATCAGTACTCCTGTGTCCCTTGGATAAATTCCTAGCAGTGCTATTGCTGGGTCATAGGGTAGGTCTATTTTTAATTTTCTGAGGAACCTCCACACTGCTTTCCAGAGCGGCTGCACCAATTTGCATTCCCACCAACAGTGCAAGAGGGTTCCCGTTTCTCCACATCCTCTCCAGCATCTATAGTCTCCTGATTTGTTCATTTTGGCCACTCTGACTGGCGTGAGGTGATACCTGAGTGTGGTTTTGATTTGTATTTCCCTGATAAGGAGCGACGCTGAACATCTTTTCATGTGCCTGTTGGCCATCCGGATGTCTTCTTTAGAGAAGTGTCTATTCATGTTTTCTGCCCATTTCTTCACTGGGTTATTTGCTTTTCGGGTGTGGAGTTTGGTGAGCTCTTTATAGATTTTGGATACTAGCCCTTTGTCCGATATGTCATTTGCAAATATCTTTTCCCATTCCGTTGGTTGCCTTTTAGTTTTGGTGGTTGTTTCCTTTGCTGTGCAGAAGCTTTTTATCTTCATAAGGTCCCAGTAATTCACTTTTGCTTTTAATTCCCTTGCCTTTGGGGATGTGTCGAGTAAGAGATTGCTACGGCTGAGGTCAGAGAGGTCTTTTCCTGCTTTCTCCTCTAAGGTTTTGATGGTTTCCTGTCTCACATTCAGGTCCTTTATCCATTTTGAGTTTATTTTTGTGAATGGTGTGAGAAAGTGGTCTAGTTTCAACCTTCTGCATGTTGCTGTCCAGTTCTCCCAGCACCATTTGTTAAAGAGACTGTCTTTTTTCCATTGGATGTTCTTTCCTGCTTTGTCAAAGATGAGTTGGCCATACGTTTGTGGGTCTAGTTCTGGGGTTTCTATTCTATTCCATTGGTCTATGTGTCTGTTTTTGTGCCAAGAGAGAGAGATTCTTAAGCAGCCTCCATGACCAGTGTGGAGCACAATGCAGGGCTTGATCTCACAACCTTGAGATCATGACCGGAGCCAAAATCCAGAGTCAGACGTCTAACCAACTGAGCCACCCAGGTGCCCCTAAATTGGAATTCTTCAAAATTAAAAAGAAAACAAATTTTCCATTTCAAAAGACACCATTAAAAATTAAAGTACTGGAATAAAATATTTGCAAATTGTATTTCTCTCAACTTTCTGAAAATGTGGAGAAATCTAACAATTGTAAGAAAACAAACTCCAATTAAAATGAGGCAAAAATTGGAACAGCCATTTCACCAAAAAATATTTATGAATGGCTAATAGTTACATGAAAAGATGCTCACATTCAACCACAATGAAATGAAAATTAAAACCACAATAAGATACCACTTCTTCCTGCTAGAATAATTATAATAAAAAAACACAGACAACATGAATGGTTGACAAATACATGTGGAAAACTGGAGACCTCTTATACTGCTGGC
Organism: Puma concolor; assembly: GCF_028749965.1. Lineage (NCBI taxonomy): Eukaryota > Metazoa > Chordata > Mammalia > Carnivora > Felidae > Puma > Puma concolor. The sequence goes on along the minus strand of NC_141667.1, from coordinate 18,741,122 downwards.
ACGAATGTGGCAGTTTCTTTCAAAAAAGTAATAAGTGTAACATATGAAAAAGTGATTGCATTCCTAGGGATATTTCTAAGATAATGAAAACATATGTCCACGCAAAGACCTGTATTCGACAGCATTATTTCTAATAGTCAAAAAGTGAAAAAAAAATCCAAATGTTTATCAACTGGTGAATGGATAAGCAGAATATGATACATGCAAACAATAAAATTCTATTTAGCAACATATATAGAATGGATTGCGGATTCTACAACAATTATGAAGCTCAAAAATATGCTAATTACAAGAAACCAAATCAAAAGATCACATATTATAGGAGTTCATTTATACTAAATGTACAGAAATTGACAAATCTACAGAGGTAAATAAGTGGTTGCTTGGGATTGGGTTAAAATTAAAGACTGAATAACTGTAAACTGATTTGAGGAATCATATTAAGTGACTTGAATATTTTAGTAAATATTTTATTTCTAAGTAATCTCTACACCAAATGTGGGGCTCGAACTTAACAACCCTGAGATCAAGAGTAGCACGCTGTACTGACTGAGCTAGCCAGATGCCTCTGATTTGAATATTTTAAAATTGGATTGAGGTGATGGTGCCATAACCATACAAATATATTACAACTCATTGAATTGTACATCTAAAATGAGTGGGGGGTGTCTAGGTGGCTCAGTTGGTTAAGCGTCGACTTGGGTTCAGGTCATGATCTCATGATTTGTGCGTTTGAGCCCCACATGGGGCTCTCTGCTGACAGCTTGGAGCCTGCTTCAGATTCTCAGTCTCCCTCTCTCTCTCTCTTTATCCCTCCCAGGCTCATGTGTGCTCTCTCTGTCTGTCTCTCTCTCTCTCTCAAATAAAAATAAAAATAAAACACATTAAAATGAGTGGATTTTATGGTTTGTAAATTGTAATTCAATGAAGGTAATAAAAATAAAGAATATTGGGAATTGTGAGGATTTTTTCAAAATGGAACTGTCAATGAAATGAGAACTGGCATTGGCATGTTATTAATCTGGTATTAGTAGAAAAACAAATCTTTTCTCCTCTAAAACCATCCATGGTTCATACCATCTATAATAGCAGTAAGAGAGAATAAGATAATATTTTTCTTTCTTTCATAATGTCAATTTGGCATGAGTATTTTAACCTTCCCTGTCAGTCTACTCTTCTATAAGCATAAAAATGTTCAGTTAAATATACATTGATTAGGTACTTCTAGTTTTAGGCAACTTCTGTGTTTTCACACAAATGACCATACCTTTCAACTATTCCAAGTGTTGGAAGGTTGACTTTAAGCTATAACTTCTGCCACTTGTTACCATTTTGCCCTTGAAACGAAGCAGGCCTAGTTGGATGTGTCTTCAACATAAAGACACATAAATTTATAGTGTTTATTGTCTCAAGTGAGTTTTCCCCAACTTTTCCATTATAGTCTTGGAACTTTCTAAACATGCAGTATTTCTCTTTATAATTTTGAATATTTTAAATATTCAATATTTCAAATATGTTTGAATATTTTATCTCTTTGAATATTTCTATTCATTTAACTTTAGATTGTCTGTATTTTTGGCAGCCATATTTTTCTTTAGTCATACAGAGCTTATAGCGAAATAAACTTTTGCTTATACTCATGCATGAAACTATTTAGACAGGTCTTCTTTACCCAGGACTTGTAGATCTTAGTTAAGCAATAGTCAAAAAATTCAGTATCCTAAAATTTGTTATTTTGCAAGGTAATGATATTCAGTGTCCCTTAAAACTTTGCTCTAATCACCACTTTATTGCAAATGGAATGAAATTTGCTTGGCCATTTATCAGAAATTATGCCTATATTTGAGTACCCTTGATAATTATGCTAGTTCTAAATGGACTATTTATCATGTACAGCACCCAGAGATCTCAGAGAAGAGTAGCTTTATATATTGTCTTATTCAGCTAAAAGTCCAGTATGTCCACTCTAGGATTGAGTAGAATGATGCTGTATCTTTGTATTGTTTTGGTTTACTTTTATGCCTTTATTTTGTTGTTGTTTCATGATGAGGCACAATTATCCATCTTTCCCTACTTCAAGATTTTATTATTTACAAGAGGAGTGGATAACATTATTATAATATTACATATAATAATATTATAGTAATATATTACTATAATATTATTATACCAACATGAGTGGATGATATTACTAAACAAGGAAAATGACCTTTACTTGCCCACTGCCTTCATGTTCTTTTTATTTATAAATTTAACCTTATCCAAGATTAGTTGTTTTAGGGTCACAACATCAGGAGTTTCCCAGGTAAAATTTGAAACTGACCCCATACATGGAGAACAAGGAGAGACCTAAGAAAGAGGCAGGCCATTCCCGATTGCAAGCTTGCAGGTTTAAAAAGCAAGGTAACCTACAGAAGAGGCCAGTCTCCCTTGGCTATAAGAGTCGATCTTAACACTCCCAGGGCTCACCAGAATCTTAAAAGTGTGTATAGAGGCCTTACCTGGATTCAGTCACATGTATCCTCAGATGGTTGCAACAACACATGGCTTTCTCAAGACCGTGCTCTCAAAAATAGATGAACTATGTTCTTGAAAAATTGTGGGAACTGTAGGCAGACCACAAGATCCAAGGACAGGAAGTTGGTGAGGAGCCTCTGACTGTCCAATCCAGCTCCCACAACTAGAAGTTACGTTCTTTCTGAACTCCTCCAACAGCTCTTTGTGGGTTTCTGCAGACTGGAATCACTTTATAATTGTTTATAATTCTGAATCAGACTGAGTTGCAGGAGCAAATAAGTAACATATGTAGGAAAGGCCAAGTTGATGCAGGTTCCTCCTTTGAGCTCATAGACCGATATACACCGATATAGCCTCTTTTCATTTCTTTTTGCTTTTTGTTCTTCTCTACTTGTGTGTGGTTTTGTAAAAACCTGATTTCCTCCATTATGATTATTCTATTTCAATGGCAGACATTTGACCATAAAACCTAACATCACAGCAAACTCTAAAATAAGTTGCTTTGGGGCAGCTGGGTGGCTCAGTCAGTTAAACATTGGGAGCTTGATCTTAGCTCAGGTCTTGATCTCATGGTCATGAATTCAAGCCCTGCGTTGGGCTCCATGCTGGGCGTGAAGCCTACTTACAAAAAAGAAAAAAAAAAGAAAGTTGTTTTATTTAGGTATACATTTTTTAAAAATTTTTTTAACGTTTATTTATTTTTGAGACAGAGAGAGACAAAGCATGAACGGGGGAGGGTCAGAGAGAGAGGGAGACACAGAATCGGAAGCAGGCTCCAGGCTCTGAGCCATCAGCCCAGAGCCCGATGAGGGGCTCAAACTCACAAACCGTGAGATCGTGACCTGAGCCGAAGTCGGCCGCCCAACCGACTGAGCCACCCAGGCGCCCCTAGGTATATTTTTAAAGAGGGAAATAGTAAAGATGAATGATAATGCTGCCAACCCAATTACAAAATAAATGGACTATACAAATACACATAGAAGAAATTAAAACTATTAAAACTGGAAAACAGGTTTTTGATATAAAATACATTTTAGTATGTATTTATACATTAAATATGATTATATTAGTATACCCAATTTTGAGTGTTTATACTTCTAGAGGATCTGATACCAGACACAGATATATTGTAAAAGACACTAATTAGGAAATAAGTAGATTTTGTTTTGAAAAAGTAGATTTTGTTTTAAAATGAATTTAATATCTGTAAGGGAGCAATGTTTGTTAAACTAAGAAACTTTTCAGAACCAAGGATGTACTTATTCAATAAAAATTACCTCTCTATACATTTATAAAATATATTTTATTTAAAAATATTACAAATGTTTACATGAGATCAGTTTACAAAATTTGAATCTTTTAAATTTATGATAAGTGTAACTTACAGGCAACCAGAAATATAAAGGTGTCAGATATAGACAAAACTCAGATTTGGGGATATATGATGTACTCCTAAGCTATTAACATAGCTTGAATTTTTCGAGTGCATATTCTCTGGTGGTAGTGAAGTTTAATGTATTTATATGCTTATTTTATGATTTGTTTACACTTAATTTGTTGTTGTTAATGTTATTATTTTTACCGTGAAATTGACACCCAGGTATGTAATTTATATCACAGAGTGTCAAAAAATTTTTGTCACTTAAATTTTCTTTGTAAAAATGAATATTAAATTGAACTCTTCTTCCCAGTAAATTAAAAAGAAATAAATAACCTTTTTTTTAAGATTTTATTTTTAAGCAATCCTTACCCTCAAGGTGGGTCTCAAACTCACAACCCTGAGATCAAGAGTCGCCTGCTCTAATGACCAAGCCAACCAGACACCCCAGAAATAAACAATTCTTAATTTTATAGTTGATCTAATATATATTGACTTCATAAATTTATCAATTTTCCATAACACAAGTCCTAGACCCTGACTAGTCTAGCTTTACAGAAGCTTCAAGCTTGAATATGTAAATGTTTCTACATATCCAAATTATACTGATCTTGTAGCAACCAGTTTAAAACAAGCTATATTTTGTGGTCTTTTCAAACAACCTCAGGACATATTACTATTGCTCATATTTCTTGTGGTTTTAATTTTCACGTATTCACTAGTACCCATGGCTGTTCCCAAAATATGCCTCACCAGAATTTTTCCTATTACGGGGAGTAGAAGTTTGTAGGAAGGTGAGAATTGAGATTCTACTGATTGATGGCAGCCCACAGGCTAAGGAGAAACTATTGCAAGTAAATAGATAATTCAGTATGGGTAGGTGTCATTTTGAGGGGGAAAAAAAAAAAAGAATGACATTAGAGTGAGATCTACTGAGTGTGAATCATGGTCCTGAATCCTGATACTGATTATCACTTTGACCTTGAGCAGAGGATATTCTCTGAGCCTCAGTTATATTATCCATAAAATGGCAATGAAAATATCTTCTTACATTACTGCTGTGACATTTAAGTGAGATAATGTTTAATGTCAAACGCACACATGGTCTTTAGAAATTAGTTCTTTCCATATAAGGCTAAGTCCCATGTGCATTTCTAATCAAGACAGTGAGAAAATTAGTGAAGTGGATATGATCTCTGTTTGCAACTCTGCTGAAACTGAGGTTCACGGTTTTGTGACAAAGCTTTTTGCTAGTTGCATCTTTTCCTTTTCAAATGTTATGCTTATTTCTTATTTTTGATGTTTATTTTTGAGAGAGACAGAGAGACACAGACAGAGGCAGAGAAAGAGAGAGAGAGAGGGCACAAGCAGAGGAGGGGCAGAGAGATAGGAAGACACAGATTCTGAAGTAGGCTTCAGGCTCTGTGCTGTCAGTGCAGAGCCCCATGCAGGGCTCGAACCCACAAACCGTGAGATCATGACCTGAGCTCCAGTTGGACACTCAACCGACTCAGCCACCCAAGTGCCCCTCAAATGTTAACATTTATTTCTGTTCTTAATGGAGATGTATTTATAATCTCCATAAGTCAAAACAATATTTCATTGTAAGAATACTTAGTTAATATATAGTTGGTGATAAAATACGTAGGTGCTATAAATTCATGAGGGCCAAAGACTGTTTTTTGTCTCTAGAGATTATAATGTTTATTATTTTGCATTTATGATTCACCCCAACACAAAGCAATGCATATTGTAGAATTCAACAATTATTTGTCCAATGGATTATTAAAATACCAGTCAATTCATGTGGTAAAAAAACGTTATTTTTTAATAATCAAGATTTTTTCCATCATGGATATCAATAACTATAGAACTGCTATATTCAGATTTTGTATTTATATGACAGTAAAGAAATATTAAAGGCAAGCATTGGAGTTTGGTGACTATCAAAATGGTCTCTGGAGTTCAGCTGCCTTGGTTCAAATCCTGACTCCACTGATTACTATGTTTATGACCACTATATGTTATTTAACTTCCCTGTGACTTTGTTTTCTCATTTCTGAACTGAAGAAAATAATGTTACCACCTTCGTACTATGGAAATAGAAGTGAAATATTTAGCCCTATGTCTGACATCTAGTATATACTCAGTAAATATTAATCCACTTATTAGTACTAATAGTTGTAGTGTTTTTATTGCTATTGCATGAGTGCCCAAATCTCTTATTTCCTACTCTGTGTCAGTAGTTTCTGTCCAGCTATTTTCAAATCATCAGCTCACCCGAGGCCATCTGGGCATTCCGCCTTAATCTGTATCCCAAAATATTTGACATCACAGTTTTGTAAATTTGTCTTCTTATCCTACTCCTTGTCATTGACCTAACTGCTGTTGTTGGATATCAGGTGACAAGCTTACGTTTTCTCAGACCCTCTGATTTCAGCCGCAGCCGAGAGGACCAGATCCACGTGGATGTGATCCACTTCCTTGTTCACGGTGAATCCCTCAAGTGCCCATGTCTTGTCTTTGCTTACAGCTCTCGGGCTTCCTTTACACTGCAAAGAATAGTAGGAGTCACTGTGCCTACATGTGTATACATCTCAAAAGAGTGACAATCTAGAGCAATAAGGGAAACAAGCTTGTAGCCTTTTAATTGAAAAACTCTTGGAGGTATTCTGTATACTTCTCTAGAAATCCCGGTGGAAGCAAGCCATGTTGCTCACAGGGGCCACTTTGATCAGGCCCCGTTACACTGGTTTTGGTTGATCAACCGGTACATATGCTATGTGCACATGGTCCTTTCATTCCTCCTCTGGTTTAAATAAAATACAAGCGGGGCTCCTGGGTGGCTCAGTCAGTTAAGCGTCTGACTTCGGCTCAGGTCATGATTTCACAGTCCGTGAGTTCGAGCCCCGCGTCGGGCTCTGTGCTGACAGCTCAGAGCCTGAAGCCTGCTTCAGATTCTGTGTCTCCCTCTCTCTGACCCTCCCCCATTCATGCTCTGTCTCTCTCTGTCTCAAAAATAAATAAACATTAAAAAAACTAAAAATAAATAAAATACAAGCAAGGATAAACACTCTACAAGATTTAAAACACTGAACACTCTGAATTTTCTTCTCTCTGCCACCTACATCTATAGCCTAATAGAGTCCTCTACATTAGGCTTAAGCGATTTCTTACATTGTTTTTCTTTAGGTTTGAAATCATGTCAATTTAATAATAAGCATTACATATGAAATGACAAAACAAAGATAAAGGAAGGTAAAGGATCTTTACCCTAGATATGCAAACCTCCTGGCAGGTAACCTCAGATTTTGTTGTTTTAGCGTTAGAGAAGAATGAGGTAGACCACACTATTCTTCAAAATAATCACTGGCCCTCCCTATGCTTCTTTTCCACTAGGAAGACTATGCATTTTGGTTACATTGACATCACACTTAGTGTTGTGTCCTTGACATTCCTTGACCAAAGAAATACAAACAGAAGTGATGTTCATCACTTCTGAGCAACATTTATTGTTGTTTTTGTTATTTGAATGAGATTCTCCTGTATCTCCTTTCCCTCTTCCATGAGATTGGGAATGTCCCATCAGCCTAGGTGAATCCTGAATTAAAGATGTGAAGCAAAGTCGACCAATTATTGTAGACTAATAACAGATTTATCAAAGAGACAGAGATACTGATTAAGAATTGGCCACAAATGTCTAGGGAGGAAGGGTAAAAGCCTGAACCGAAACGATAATAGTTGTGGACCAAATAAACAATAAATGATGATTTAAGTGATATTTAGGAAGTCAGGTTGATGAAACTTGTTAACTCATGAATACAGGTGTAAGGGTGACAATACTTCTGTCCCTGGCCCATATTACATCGTGTTTTGATTTTTCACATCCTTGTGGTGAATTTTCCTTTGTCTTTCTGTTTCTTTCTTGCCAACAGAGTAATCATCTTATCGCACAATTTTGATGATGCCATTCCTCTTCTAAACAGTCTCCATGGCTCCCCATTGCTAAAGAACTTCGCCTTAATCGCTGTCATAACTCTTTTTAATATTTATTTCCCACTTTTCAGGCCATTCTTTCCTTAAAGAAACTCTACTAGTTTTGTTGTTCTTTCCTCAAAAATGATTTTTGAGTTTCCAGTTAAATGCCTTGTCCCAGTCATTACTTTTGCTTTAGCACTTCTTCACTTCAAATTACTTTGAATTCTACTTACTTATTTTTAGTCAGGATAGATCAGGTTCCCATGTGGTGACGTATGACCTTAAAAAATCCCAGTGGCTTACAAATACAAGCTTTATTAACCTCTCAAACCACATGTCCATCCTAGGACAGCTAAGACTCCATTGTTCTCTTCATTTAACAGCCCAGAGTGAAGGAAAAGCTTCTGCATGAAATGAGCACAAACTGTACTTGTTCTTCAGTATTCTGCTTGAGCATGATAATGTTCTCTCTATCCATATTTTGAAGCAAGTCATATAACCAAGGCTAGAATGGAGAAGTGTATCTGTCCACCAGGGTGGAGTAGGAAAAATCTATAGAAGACATAGAATAATGTAAGTTACCATATCATCATTTCCAATCGATTCCAAATCCCATTGATTTCATTAATCGAATCTTGTCCACCCCATCTTCAAATGTTACTGTTTTCTCAACTCTTGGCACCAATATGAATTATATAGCACATCTTGTAATGCCCAATGCCCTCAGCAGTGGGTAACAGAATTTTCTTTCTTTCTTTCTTTCTTTCTTTCTTTCTTTCTTTCTTTCTTTCTTTCTTTCTTTCTTCCTTCCTTCCTTCCTTCCTTCCTTCCTTCCTTCCTTCCTTCCTTTCTGTTTATTTATTTTGAGAGAGACAGAGACAGCCCAAGTAGGGGAGGGGCAGAGAGAGAGGGAGAGGGAGAGAGAGAATCCCAAGCAGGCCTCATGCTGACAGTGCAGAGCCCAATGCTGGGCTCAAACTCAGAAAACGATTTATTGATTTATTGATTTATCGATTTATTGATAAATAAATAATTTATCGATTTATTGATACAAAAATAGGTGCTGGTCTTCTGCAGTAGTTTGCACATACCTTCCTTCGAGCAACAACCCCCAGAGTTGAGTGTGCTTTGGAATCATCTGAAGGGATGTTGAAACATAGATTTCTGGATACCACTTTTAGAGTTTCCAATTCAATAGGAATAGTAAAGGGCTTGAGAATTTGCCGTCTCATCAAGTTCCCAGGTGATACCTTTGCTAGTGGTCTGGGAATAACACACTGAAAACCATTGAGCTGCAGAACAAAGAGAATAATCTATATTCAGTCACTTGTTATTTGTGATCAACAAATGAATTCAAATACATGAATACATGTTATTATATATATTTTTTAATGTTTATGTATTTTTGAGAGAGAGACAGAACACGAGCGGGGAAGGGGGGAGAGAGGGAGACAGAATCTGAAACAGGCTCCAGGATCTGAGCTTTCGGCACAGAGCCAGATGTGGGGCTTGAACTCATGAACAGCGAGCTCATGACCTGAATCTACTGAGCCACCCAGGTCCCCCTTTGTTATTATGCAATTAAGAAATAAAACAGGGGTGCCTGGGTGGCTCAGTCAGTTACGAGTCAGACTTTGGCTCAGGTCATGACCTCACTGTTTGTGATTTCCTGTATCAAGCCCCGTGGCAGGGCTCTGTGCTGACAGCTTACCCGGAGCCTTGGAGCCTGGAGCCTGCTCCGGATTCCCCTTCCCTTTCTCTCTGCCCCTCCCCTGCTCACACTCTGTCTCTGTCTCTCTCAAAAATAAATCAACATTAAAAATTAAAAAAAAAAAGAAATAAAACAAATGTTTATAATGATCATTTCTTTAGTGCATTCCTTTCTTCACAAAAGCCAGGTGACTACTGTTAACCAGAGAATGTCCTGAATAAAATTTTACTGGTTACATGAGTGAGTTACAATAAAGTTAGCTTTCACCTTTTTATAGCAACACAGCATACAGTGCTGTAAATATCGCACTTTTCCATGGCTCCTTCACATGATGGACAGGTAACAAAATTGTTTTTTTGTAAAGTCTCCCCAAGCTATTTCAACTTGTCACGACACACAAAGCTTGGCTACACCAAATGCATCAACCCATTTGTATTACTTCAGTGGAACAAAGAGATTTCAGAAAGACACATTAATTTTATTCTCATTCAACAATTACATTGAAGAGACATTCCTATTTGTGCAGCTGTTTGAGCTACCAAGGCTCCTTGTATTTATACATATGTTTAAAACAGCAGAGATACTGTGCTCTTGAGGGTTTTGATATACTTAGATTGAATGATTATCCCAAATATTGCTGCACCCTTGACTCATAAATGATGAAGTGACAGATTCTTGGAGAGAAAATAAATGATTCCCATGAACTTAATGTCAGTACTTAGTACTTCGATAGTGAAATTGTTGGAAAAGGTCAATAGGAGGACGTGACCTCCAGTTGACCAGGAAGCCAGACGCAGGCAATCAGAGGCTCCTCACTGCCTCCCCCGTCCTTGGAATGTACATTAGGTGCACTGTTCCCATACTAGGAGCCACTTCAAGAGCTTGAGACAGTTATGTGTTACTGAGAGCATCTGGGCTGTATACATAGGTGAACCCCATCAACACCTTCACATAAACGTTTAAGATTCTAGGAGAGCAGGTGCTGAGATCTACTAGTCTGTGGCCACCTAAGGCAAGCCTTGTATTTAAGTTCTCTTATTAACACTGCCGCCTATCAATCCAGAGCAGCCAGACTCTTGCTTTGGTCTCTCCTTGCCCTCAGTGTATACGGTTTGTTTCAAATTTCATCCACAGGAACTCCTGAAGTTGTGAATCAACAAAAATGTAAAGAACGATTATCATGGAATTTGGACGGATGTAGTATTGTTTCCAATAGCGCTCCTTTTCATTATAAGATTTTGAAAATCCTTGTAATATCCTCTATCGTTGCAAGTAATCACTAAGAGATTTCCTAACACAAATTAATATTAATTAAAGTAATCTTACAAGACATAAACATGCAAAATTAAAGACACAAGCCCAACATATAACCTGAACAGATTTTAGCTCCTCATAAAAACCGGACCAGGTTCAGCCAGCACAGAAGCAGGTAAATGGATTAGTAGAAATTTCTTGGCTAAGGTTATCACCAACTAGCAACTGATTCTTGTTCAGACCACGTTCCGAGAAGGAGATGGCTTCCAGGTGAAATGGACTTTATCCTCGGGTTCCACAAGATAAAAACAAGCTACTTAGCGGAGTGAGAAGCAGGACTCCAGCCTTTGCCTCCCAATTCCCTGATTTTCAACAGTCCTCAAAGCCTTTTAATAGCAAAGCTCCAGGTGCAAAGGAAACCAGGTGCTGTCACTTTGCCCGCGCCCACGCTTCCCCCTCCACTAAGCTCCTCTAATGAGTGTCCTGAGAACTATGGAGTCCTTCCATTCATTCACAGCACTGTACAATGAACGCTAGGGGGGAAAAAGAACAAACACGATACGTTTCGAATACAAGATTCAATTACTTTTCACAACTCGGTGATGTGTCAAAGGCACGCTGTGTTTTGTTTTGAGGGCGGGGAGATGACTGGGAGGGAATCCTGGGCCCCCATTGGCTGGCCGCTCGCCGCTGCAGTTGAGCTCCAGCCGCTCCGCGAGCATTATTGATCCGAAGGGTAAACGTGGAGGGAGCCACAGAGAGGGGTCCAGGCGTTTCTGAGAAGAGAGGCAGACCGCTTCCAGGAAGAAAGTGGTGTCTGCTGGCTGCCCGGCTTGGAGGATCTTCTGTGAATGAGAGAGGACGAAATGCAAGGCAGTTTGTTGCTACAGTGATTTTAGAAGAAAAAAAGAGAGAGAGAGAGAGAGAGGAAGGAGAGGGAGAGGAGAAAAGGGTCTCACCTTCGGTGCAAGGCTGGTTTATTGCATCCTGCTACTGCTGCTTCTGATTCTGTTCCTGCAGCTGCCTTTTCTGCCATCAGGTAAGGCTCCTTTTTTTCTTTTTCTTTTTTATTGGGATTGCATCGTGTGTGATCGCTTCAGGATATACGCACAGAAATTCATACATGATTAATAAAGTGTTGCCTGGCGTCGTCAGAAGCTGAACGAGGCTGCACACAGACCTGGCATCTGAATTAGGAACTGGTGCGTGGTTTTGCTTTGGGAAACTTCAGTAAGTTCTAAACAAGTCTCTAGTCTTGAGAGCGAGAGGTTGAATTAAAAGGGGAGGGAAAGAAATGTTTTAACCACTCCTGTACCTTGCTTAGCGTGGTTGAATTTTCAAATGGAAATAATTATGTTTAGGGAGGTGTTCAACTGGTTATTTTATAAATGGCTTTATTGATCTGTTTTTTTACTATAAAGTAATTAATGCTTTATTTTCAAAAAATTCTGAAAATGCCCATCTCTCCTGATTTTTGTTAAAATACATTAACATCTCTACATCCTTCTTCACTGACACTTACTAAGACACATATATTTAAAAACTTCATTCTTCACTAAAGAAAACTGTAAAGCAATGCAATGCTTTAATAGCCAGTCTCTCAGTATACAGCTGAGTTTCCTACAACAAAACTAATTTGGGACAAGTGGAGGAGATATTACCAGATCTGTGGGTTATATAATATGCATTTCAAAAATTATCTTAAAGGTATTAAACATTTGGTGGTACATTCAAAAAGAAAGAACTATTTGCAGTAGAAGGTCATGCTAGCAAATCATTTTTCCAAAGAGACATTCTGCAGTTTATAAATATTTTCTCCCTCTTAAACGTCATTCTTTGCACATGGAAATCATAGTGGCTTCAGCACCTCTATAGTTCACAGTACATGATGTCTCTTATAGACATTTCTCTGCACTCTTTGGAGAGAGAACTGACATACTTTTGGGTGATTCTGTGACCATTTCATGATTCTCAATTTCTCATCCGGTATTTTGAAGCTCATTCTCAAACTGCTTAGCTAGAAAATCACCTTACATACTGAGGGGGAAAAATGTAATAGAGCAGGTTATGAAAATGTGTTTACAGTTTTAAATTACACTCTACATGACCAAAACGTGGAAATCCAACCATGCCAAGCAGGTATTAGTTTGCTTGGTCTTTTCAGCATACCTGACTGGTTTCAAGATTTCTAAAACCCAGGTGCATGGCTGTCCAGAAATATTGAACCTCCTCATTCAGTGGCATCATTTATTCATTCAATTATCAAAATCAATTTGAGAATCCCTTTAATTTATACATCTTCATTATTATTTCTAGAAAGGCAATTACCTGAGTAGGTTTTTCTTACAAATATTTCCATTATTCCAGCAGAAGGTCTCTTCAGAATTGAAAGGCAAATGTTTACTCTTCCCAAGCCATAAGCAGTTAATTGACAAATTGTTTTGGAATGCTGCGAGCTTAGCCACACACAAAGTAGAAGCTTCCACTTAAGTAATTTAACTAAGGGGCACATCCGCTCGTTCAGTGACGAGATCTGGGGACATTGCCTCCACCTGCTATAGAAACTGCTGTATCAAAAAGAGGTCTTCCATGTACTTGAAAATCAATTCCAGAATATATTTTCTCCTTTATTAATGGCTTGTATCAAATGAAGACTAACTTCTAGGTTTAACTCTGCTGTTATTAACCGCCTTCTCATTAAAAAAAAAAAATCACATCTTCTTTTCCGTTATGTTCAGCAAATCTCCAGTTTCTGGATTCTTAACTTCGACTGCTGTGTACCGTTTTCTAGCACTAGGGGGGAGTTTTCAAGCCAAGAATGCTTTTTTTCCCTACTGGACCTGATTCTTTCCACTGATCTGCTTAGTGATGCGATCATTTTAGATAATTCCCATAAAGAGAGAGCCGAATTATAATGGGAGGGAAGCATCCTCTGTTTTACATGTGGGATAATACATATTAAGATCTTATCACAGCAAAAGCCGTGCTTAGTTTATGGGAAAAGATCCCAGCTAATGCTTCACGTGACATTTTTTACCTCAGTATGACTGCATCCTTTGAGGATGGAGCACACACTGATCTTGGATTTAGAATCTTTTGCATCTGGTATTTTGGCAGAACGTATTTCATGTACTAGGCTGTGATATTGATTGAAATCAATCTTTTATCATTTTGTGGTTAATAAGAATGTCTGTCACTCTTACCTCTTCGAATGATTGTGATGAACATCAAATCACTCTCGCTGATGAAATAGTACTGCAAATAGTCTGCTGAAACTGTTCTTACATGAGATGTGCAATATTACTGTGTTTTCACACCTGTGCCATTTAGATGTCAGATCATTAAATCTAACAATTGTGATAGGAAAATACATACAGTGATGGTTCTCTTCAGAAGTGAGCCATGTTTTCACGTAAAAAAAAATCAAATCTAAGGCCTGTGTAATATGATGACTTACTAATAGACTTTTACAAACGTCTTCATACTTTCAAAGAGGAAGTGTGATTACGGAAGTCTCATTTAAGGTAAGATATAATTTCTTTAGTCTCTTAACAAAGCTATTTCTAAAGTAATTATGTCCTGCACCACCCTGTCAGTATTACCACATCAATAGATAGCATTTTGCACCAATTCATGATTCCATTTATATCTAACGACAGGTGGAAATTATTTGCTCTTTCCTGTTTAACAGATATGGAGTTTTACTTTTACAAAGTGGGTCAATTCATATCAAGACAAATAAAATTAATTAAGGAATGAAGATTTATGATTTTCATGGGAACTTTCCCTTCACTAACACTTGATAATTGAGCAATTTACACTCTTACAGCTTTTGAAAGCATTTTAACTTTTGACTTTAAGGTAATTGCATTTTTCCCCCCTGAATTACTAGGCTGAAAGGGTGATCTGTCATTACAAAACTTTAAAAAGAAGTGTGTGTGTGTGTGTGTGTGTGTGTGTGTGTACTCATTTGTGTGTGAATGTGAATATTGCTGCCCGTGTTGAATGTCCATAGTGGTTAGTCAAAGTTATTTTAAAGCATCACATGATAAGATGACTAATAATATGTGGTAAGTAACATTTTTAGAAAAGACTAAGAGAAAGTTATGACTCTTGTAAAATTGAATAACAGATCAACTTCTCATAGTAGTTTTCTATTTTTTGTGAGCTGCTGGTTAATGTTTTAAGAACTTATTTATTCAACTATTAATTATCACTTAATTTAATAAGCATTTGTTAAACTGCTGAAAACAGGCCCTGTATTTACTGTTTTTTGTAAATTTAGTTTCATTCAGGATTGTATCACTTTATCATATTATAGCTCTGATATTAAGGGATAACTTAAATCTTCAGTATGTTCCAGGTTTTGTTTTTTTTCTTTTTTCCACTTAAGGGTTATGTTTTTTTTTTTTTTTTTTCCCATACTCCTTGCTCTGTGAACATTTAAGTCATTACTCCATAAAAGGATCTACCTTACCTTGCATATAAGGGATGTGCTATTTGAACAATGTGAAATTCTTAAAATATGTACATCTCATGTACGTGGTATGGCTAGTCTGCTGAGAGAAAGCGAGGCCCCAGTTTGTGCACAGATACCCAATAGAGAAATACAGGACTTGTGTATCAACTCCTGAACCAGTGCATACTTAGTGCAAAGTACAAAGAAATCAACATTAGGACATAGCTTGGGACTGTGGAATTATCCACAAAGTAGGATGCTAGTTACAAGCATGATTGATTACACCTGTAGTATACCATATACTCAGTAAGTTCTGTAACTTCTGCTTTTTTTGATCCTTGGTTTCTTCTCTTGGTTAGTATAATATTACCACATGGACAACACTCACTAATAGATCTTTCTCTTTGGAAATTTCCATGACCATAGTACTAGATTGGTAGAGATTAACTATAGCCAGAGCTGGCCCTCTGGGTTAGATGAAAACATGTGGTGGCCAGCATTTGCCATATGCTAAAATATACTTGCCATGTTGGAATGTCTGTGGTTTTCAGGTCACTTACCTAAAAATAATTCCACTTATTTTTGGCAAGAATGCTTTTAATGAATAGGCATGGGTATTTCTGGTAGTGTAAATAATCAATGAAGTTTAGATTATGATGAAACCATATTTTAAGAGGTTTACAAGTCCAGCAACAAGGAGAATAAATCACCAAATAGAAAGCACAGAGCCAAGGGAAGTTTGTGGGATTATTATTATTATTTTTTTATATAGAGATTTGAGCATGTGCGTAGATGAGATGGGAATCATTAGAAAGAGAAAAGAAAATGAATGGATGGAGAACTTAAAGTGTTGGAGGAGTTTATCAAAAGGCTGTGACCCCCTATTGACCCCTGAGCTGGACCCTGGCAATCAGAAGTTCCTCATCCTCTTTCCTGTCCTTGGAGTGTGCATTCTGCCCACCATTCTCACACTAGGAGTTGTTTCAAGGACAAAACCTTGAGAAAGTAAAGTGTTGTTGAGACCATTAGACAGAGTATGTGACTGAACACTGTTAAGGCCTCTACACAAACTTTTAAGATTCTGTCAGTCAGATGCAGAGATTAACTCATCTTGTGGGCACCCATAACAAGTCTCATGCAGAAATTTCTTTACTTGCGAAATCTGCCACATACCAATCTCTCTCCTTGCCCTCCATGTCCAGGGCCAATTTCAACTTAACCCAGAAAGCTCCTGAGTTTTTGAAGCCATATAGAGAAGATTAAAATTTATAATATCCAGGGCACAGGTGGAATATACAATTAGAAGATGTCATTAATTTTAATAACACAAGTGAAATAGTATTCAAAAGCCAAATATCAAATAATTTTAGCTCACATTTCAGCAATTATTAATGTCTTGAATGTCAAAAAGGATTGTTAGGAAGTAATCAACCAAAATGTGATGTTAATTTAATTTATCTAAAGTAATACTTTTAAATTTAATTGAAAGAGATCCAGATGTTTGGTAAATGTTGAGAAGTAGGGGAAATTAACTTGAAAAGACTGCCCCTAGGAAAAAATGTTGGGGTGTTATCATTAGCACTGAATAGTATGATGTTTTTAAAACTATTTCTGAAGAGAGAATGTGGAATACTTGAAGTAACAAGGAAGTAATCAACATTGTATCCGAAAGGAAATGTCCTCCTAGGACTTTGTGGGTCAATGTTTATTTCCAGGAAGGGTAGCCTACTCCAAGTGTGATTTCAGACTATTTTAAAAGCAAAATGGTTCCTGAAACTCTACTTTTCCCTAATTATTAGCAACAGGATCATGGGCATGGGTAAAAAGTGAAAACATAAGCTCTTGGCAAGGTTTTTATGTTATATGTTTACTTGGACAAGAATGGGAAGCCAAGAATACTTTTCTGAAACAGAAGGGTGTTTCACAGTGAGATACCTCATTATCTAAATCATTATCTGATATTTGTACTAAACTGCCTACTAGAAGGTCACCACTATAAGATCGTTACATGGAAGGAAGTCCAGTGTTAGAATCATAGCTATTACAACCAAAATTAGAGTTGTGTCAAGTAATCTGGCACACACAGCAGATTCATGTGTATACTAAATATAAATAATATAAATTTTAAATGAGGAATTAAAAAGACAGTTATGCTGGGGTGCCTGAGTGGCTCAGTCGGTTAAGCGTCCAACTCTTGATTTGTGCTCAGGTCATGATCTCACGGTTTGTGGGATTGAGCCCTGCATTGGGTTTCACACTGAGCATAGAGTCTGCTTGGGATTCTCTCTCTCTCTCTCTCTCTCTCTCTCTCTCTCTCTCTCTCTCTCTCTGCCCCTTCCCTGCTCTCATGCACGCATTCTCTCCCTTCTCTCTCTCTCAAAGTAAATAAACATTAAAAAACAATTATTTCATAATACATTCAAATCTCAGTATTTCATGTGTTTATTTAACAAGGAATTTTATATGCTTGTGATTATATAACTGGTGATGAAAGAAATGGTATAAATGAAAATACATGGGATGTGATCTGCCCTAGACACAGCAGTGGTGTCATGTAGGTATTACTTTTGAAAAACAAAAATGTCAGGCATATTCAGAATACACAATCATACCACAAAAACATAGGTCCACCACCTAGGGTTTTGTCTAATTATAAACCGTGGGATCTTTTTGCAGGGAAATTAGGCAGCATCCATCAAAATTAAAAACCTAGCAGTTCTCATACTTGGATTATTTTCTGCAGAAATATTTCCATGTGCTTGTCATTGTCTTCTGATTTTATTCTTTTCTCACGGGCTCCTTTTTCTCATTCTCCTCTGCCGAGTTCTCTGTCTTTACACCTATAAATAGAAACTGTCAAGAGTATCCCTGGGCCCAGTCTTAGGTCCTGCTCACATACCTAGAAACTTACTGAACAGGTAATGCCATCCCATAGTACAGGTTCTAATGCCATTTGAAAGCCCATTTCCAAATGTATGTCTTTGTCTCCAATCTTTGTTCTGATAATTCAGACTTTAATCTCCAGATGCCTACCCAGTGTTTCCACTTGCACATCTGTATTGGGCTGGCTGGGCTGCCAGAAATAAATACCACAGCCTGGGTGGCTTAAGCAGCAGAAACTTATTTTCTCACCACTCAGGAGGCTAGAAGTCCAAAATTGAGGTGCTGGCTGATTGGGTTCCTGGTGAAAGTGTAGATGGATTCTCTCATAGAGTCGTGACCCTGAGGCTTTTCTTTCCAGGAAGCAATTTATTCCTGCTGGCACTGCTCAGTTGGGTTCCTACCGGAAGAACTGATCCCCGAATGCCATGTGGTGTAGTTTTTTAAAATATATTTTCCATTTCTTTGTCTCCCATATATGATAACATACAAACATGGAATCTGATGAAGAGGTTTCATGTTACAAGGTCCTGAGGGATGTTGTCACATATGTGTATAACCTGGTTGCCTTCAGGTTTTTTTGTTTTTGTTTGTTTGTTTTGTTTTTTTTTCCTTCCCTTAGGAAGGGGACCCTACCACAACAGCTTTCTTCCTGGCTTGTAGATGGCTTTCTTTTCACTGTGTCTTCATATGACTTCTTGATGTTGCTACAGAGCATGGGAGCAGGCTCTGTGTTCTCCCTTCTTATAAGGGCAGTTATCCCATCATGAGGATCCCACCTTTATGGCCTCATCTCACCCTAATTACTTCCCATTGGCCCCACCTCCAAATACCATCATATTGGGAGTTAGCAATTCAGCCTGTATGCCCCGCCCTTCAGGGAAACACATGCAGTCCGTAGCAACATGTATCAGTCCTGTTAAACATAACTTGTTTGAAACCAAGCTTTTCATTTCTGCTCCTTATCACCACAACTAAATATTTTCATTTTCCTAATCTACTTCATCTCAGTAAATTATATAATTATTCATTTAATTTCTTAAGAATTAGAGTCAACCCCGAGACCTTGCTTTCCTCTCTTCTCGCCCTGAACAGTGCCAGTATTAGATCTGCTGGCTTCATGGCCTTATTGCCTAAGTACATCTTTAATCCAGTGACCGCCACCTCTACCAGTCGCCTTCGATACAACCACTATCGTCGCAGCCTCCTAACTAGTCTTTCTGCTTCTACTTTTATCTCCTCCCCTGACCCCAATTCAATGTACAGACAGCCAATATCACTAAGTACTTCCTGTGTTTTAAAGGCAATATCTGGTGTAACCCCTCCGTTTTCTTTCTCATTATGCTGAGTTCATCCCTGCCACAGGGACTTTGCAGTCACCCAATTCATCCTTTACTTTATGTAGATCTCGGTTTAAATATTCTTACTTCAGAACTACATTTTCTAATTACGGTCTATAAATAGCATTTCCTTTCTCAGAATTATCTTTACCTTTATCCATATTTAATTTTCTTTAAATAGGACCTGTTTCAGCTTACATGATACTGTGTTACATCGTCTGTCTTCCTAAGGAAATGGAGACCACAGGAGGGAAGCCATACAGTAGTGCTTAGCACGTAGGAGCCCTCCATTAGTGTTTTGGTGAATGAATGAATGAATGAATGAATGAATGAAAGAATGGATATGGGTACATAAATTTACTTAAGCATACACATGCATCTAGGAGAAGTTTGACGATTTACATGATGATAAGAGTGGTAATCTTTAGGGAGGAGAGGGAGACATACTTGTGAATTATGTGAATTTTTATAGTAATGTATTATGCATATAACTTGGCTTGTAAGTGTAATAATTGCTAGGCTTGCCGTTTGTTCGTATTCAGTACGGAAACCGTGTTCTGTTAAGATTATTAAGGGAATAAAAGAATAGAATTTGAGTGTCAGCCGACCAAAAAAAATGATTTTAAAGTTAATACAGAATAATTTGGACAAGTACTAGTTATCTTTTCAACTCAAGATTCAATACTGTATCACTACGTATAATGTCCCTGATTCCCCATGGTGTCCACAATTAAAATAAACCTCCCAGAATTCACTAAAAATGGGGGAAAGGCCTTTAAGGATTTGTCTTAATTGGCTCTGAGATGCAGTTTTGTTATCTGGAGAGAACAGAGGAGAATCAGCATTAACACCTGGACTCCTGTCTATGCAGAGTCCAGAGCTCCTAAAGTAACAATTAAATGGCTTAATCTTAAAACCCTCCAAGGTTTAATTCGGTAGCTCCCTTCAGAAGGGCATTGCTAATTCTTCCTCAATTGCTGCTGCTTCTAACTGCACTGCCTTAATTTGAACAGTATTCAAAATTCCATTCTCCCTAATGGAGTTAATTGCATTATGAAAGTCGGTTTAGAGTGGAAACTTATTTCCTCTTGTGGAGTATCTCTCTACAAAGTCCTTTCTTTTCCTTTTCAACTTGACACATATCCACATTTGTGCAGGATAATGTCTCAAATGCAGCGTGCCCTGTTTAAACCAAGTTTCAAAGAATATTCTTTAAAATATTTATATATACGCTAAAGCATGTTACCAAAGCACCTATAATTTTGTACGTGCTCAGGCCGTCTGATCTAATAGACTCTAAGTCCTTGGAACATTAACAAATCTCTGAGCTTTTATATAGGCTGTGACCTATTCATTTAGAGGGCTACTTCAATAAACGAAGGCTCACTTAGGTTAATGATGGATCATGGAGCTGTTTGATTTGCAGTGAGCTAAGTTGCCCATTATCCCCTAACATTCATGTGGGTCATGTTATCACAACCAAATAATGGGTTAGACCCCTTCCCTTGTTCCTGTGGATTTCCAAGTCATTACAGGAAATCTTAATGTGCAAGTCCATGAGGCATTATGACTTACAACTGCAGATGAATTATTTTCGCCAAGAGTATGAAATTTCAGCTAAGAGTCAGTTTCATCATGACAATATCAGCTGCTTATTCAAGAGTTCATCTTGGTATTTTCTTGAAAAGAAACGTGGACTTTCTCTATGTTTCTCCCCATCCTCAATTAAGCATCCCTAAAATTACATTCATGTCTACCATCTACTTGCTCCCTTTTACACATACACATAGGTATGCAGACAGACATACAGAGAGACAAAAGTGGGACATTGAATCAGTCTTTAACTGATTCAATTTAACTGTAAAAAAAAAAAAAAGTTACATCAATTATAAATGTTGTATCAAGGAGCCAAAGATCTGTTTTATAATGCCAGCCATGGTGATTGCTTCCTTTTTACAGGCACATGTCCATGCTAAGAAATCTTGAAAGTTAAGGGAAATTCACTGGAAATATATTTTAAATGTATTTTAAAGTGTTTTTGTGATGCCCTCACATTGCATGTTTATCACCGTGTATGCATGTGTGCACACAGACACAAATGTTAAAAGCAACTTCGTCAGTAACATCTCTAAAGCTAGCTAAATGTTTCTGATAGAAGGCAATAAACCCTTTGGCATTAATCCTTCCTAAAAATGAAATACTTCTACACTATAGAGAAAGCTATATGAAATATGAATGACAGGAGAAAAACAACTTCATTTATTCTTGCTCTGTGATTTACGGTGCAGAGATGACAACCATGGGGGAGGTGAAGAATGGTGACTTCTTCTGTGTTTGATGCTAATTTTACAGTACTACAGAAAAAGAGAGCATTGTGCCATATTCTGGATCTCTAAGTGAATTTATTTAAAGATGGTCCATTAGTTCATGTCACCATGGAGAACTAGTAAATTATGAGTGTTTTTACAAATAGACTTGGGAAAACTTCCCCAGCATTGTGGATTCACAGAGAACTACCCTGAAAAATTATTATATTCTGCTTTCTAGTCACAAAGCTATGACTAATAACTTAAACACAGAAGCCAAGATATTTTCATTAATGGTTACTTAACCAATTTTTGTAAATGCATTTACTCTTACATTTTTTAATGCCAGGGTAAGTTTTTTAAACTCCATGAAAGTAAGAGAATAAGTTTAGCCTGTAGAGATAGTGCCAAAATTCTCTTTACAAAAACAAACAAAAAAAAATACCTGCCTGTCTCTGAGAGAACTTAAAGGAATGTAAAAACATTACAAAATGTATGAAGACATTTTTTTTTTACTTTACCTTTGGTTTATTACTCATTATTTAAAATTCATTTTATTAAACTGTATCAGAAGATTTTATCTTGACAAGTCAATTTGAGTGTTTTGATGACTAATTACAAAAATATAGAGACCTCTCATAGTCTCTATTCCCCATCATTTAGTTCTCAAGATATTTTCAACCAGATTTATCTGGTCCCATACTAAAAAATGCTGGTAGTTTAGCACTTTCCATTTTTATTTTTTAAACATTTTTAAAATGTTTATTTACCAGTTTGCATTCCCACCAACAGTGCAAGAGGGCTCCCGTTTCTCCACATCCTCTCCAGCATCTATAGTCTCCTGATTTGTTCATTTTAGCCACTCTGGAAAACAGTGTGGAGGTTCCTCAAAAAATTAAAAATAGACCTACCCTATGACCCAGCAATAGCACTGCTAGGAATTTACCCAAGGGATACAAGAGTACTGATGCATAGGGGCACTTGTACCCCAATGTTTATAGCAGCACTCTCAACAATAGCCAAATTATGGAAAGAGCCTAAATGTCCATCAACTGATGAATGGATAAAGAAATTCTGGTTTATATACACAATGGAGTACTACGTGGCAATGAGAAAGAATGAAATATGGCCCTTTGTAGCAAAGTGGATGGAACTGGAGAGTGTTATGCTAAGTGAAATAAGCCATACAATGAAAGACAGATACCATATGTTTTCACTCTTATGTGGATCCTGAGAAACTTAACAGGAACCCATGGGGGAGGGGAAGAAAAAAAAAAGAGGTTAGAGTGGGAGAGAGCCAAAGCATAAGAGACTCTTAAAAACTGAGAACAAACTGAGGGTTGATGGGGGGTGGGAGGGAGGGGAGGGTGGGTGATGGGTATTGAGGAGGGCACCTTTTGGGATGAGCACTGGGTGTTGTATGGAAACCAATTTGATGATAAATTTCATATATTGAAAAAAAATGTTTATTTAGTTGAGAGAGAGAGAGAGAATGAATGTGTGGGGGGGGGGGGGCGAGAGAAAGGGAGACCCAGAATCTGAAGCAGGCACCAAGCTGTCAGCAGAGAGTTTGATGTGGGGCTCGAACTCACTAACCGAGAGATCATGACCTGAGCCGAAGTCTTGATGCTTAACTGACTGAGCCACCCAGGCACCCCAGCACTTCTGGTTTTATTCTGAGATTTCATCTACAGTTTTAGGGCAACCACTGACCTTGTAACTCACCACTCTAGAGATCTCTTGCCTTATATCTGATTTACAATGTACCTTTGGCCTGGAGAGGCAATGGATCCTGGGTTCATACTTGATTCCAGGTTATTTACTTGACCTGGCTCTGGTCTCTAACTAGTATAAGTCTCCACAGTGGTCAGTGGCATTACAGTACTTTTTGGGAAAAACTCTTGTGGGGTGTGTCCTTCATTGACAGCCTGTGTTGGATTGGAGAGCCCTCCTCTTGACTCTACAACCAATCTTCCCCATTCACAGAGTTACAGAGTAGTTATTTCTCTTACGTTCCATACAGCTTTTTCTTAGCTATCTATGTATGTTTAATAATTTGAGCCATCTGCCACTTAAAATACTTTTGAGATTACCTATTACACATTGTCCATCTGAGGTGACATGTTTACATTTTGAAAGAAGTCATCTGGAGGTAATGTTCAATCCAAGCAATGATTGACCAGAGTTTGAGATTCCGTTATGGTTCCATGGATGCTCTTTTGAGGATTTGTATTTTTCTTTTTTCTTTTTTTTTTTTTTTTTTACTTTTCAAGTTTAACCTGTTTGATATTTTCATCAGTTGTTATCTAATTTATTTTGTCACCTAGATGGTTATTATTTTTCTAGTTTAGGCATATTTTCATATTTCATTATAAGTGTGATCCACACCCATGGGGAAGAAAGTCAATTATTGCTGAGTATGTTGAACTGAAATCTTCCTCTCCCTTCCTATTCACCTGTTATCTCACTTCCCAGGGATAACAGCTCACACTAGCGGTTTCCTATGTATTCTTCAGACTCATGCCAATTCATAGAAACCTGAACACATAGAAGGTTATTCTCTGTCCTTAATTTATTCAATGATTATTTGACCCAGTTAATTTCTCTTTCCTAAACAACCTTTGAAACTTGAGTTCTCAGATGCCCACACACCTTTGGTTTTATCCTTGATCTCTAGCCGTCTCTTCTCAGTTTTATTTGCTGGTATCTTCTCTTCTCCCCTTAATACTGAGGCAGCTTTCATTTTCTCCTATCTATCTACACCCACACAGAGAGTGATCTAATCCAAGTTCATAGTTTTAAACACCATATGTTGACAACTCCCAGATATACATCTATAGCTCAGATCTCCCAAAATCTAATCTCCTCTCCCCAACTGCTTTCTTGGCACATGGTATACTTGGGTTCCCAAAGGACCTCTCAAATTCACATGTCCAAAATGAACTCTCAGTCTTCACTGACAAATATATATTCCAGTCTGAGATTTTACCATGTCTGTTGATAAACTCCATGCTTTCTTTCATTCAAGTTAAAATTTCTCAGACGCTCTCACATCCTCTATTTCTTTCACATTGAACATCTCATCTGCCAGGAAATCCTCTCTACTTCCAAAGCATATGTAGAGTCTTACCAATCCCAGCAGATTCACTGTTATCACCATGATTCTAGTGGTGAAAATTCTTCTAGCCCTCCAAAGATGAGCCTCAAAAGCAAGGGCTTTCCTTTGAAAATATGTTCAATCATGTTACAACTGTGTTCAAAATCAACTGATGGCTGTCCATTTACCTCAAGAGGAAATGCCAAGGGTCTGTGTGATCTGTGCTGCCTCATTTTATTTCTGATCCGTTCTCCCTACCTTCTTCCCTTGTCTCATTCTGCTCACACAGCTCTTTCCTGGCCTTTCCTGAAATTGACCAGGCTAAGTCACACCTTCGCTAGCCATTCTCTCTGGCTGGAATATTCTGGAATATTCTGGCTAGCCATTCTCTCTGGCTGCCCACAAGTGTCTTTGTGCAAGTTGCCCTTCTCTACGAGGTCTGTCCTCGTAGAGGACTCTTTCAATAGTAGTCACAAAACCCTCAGACAACAAAACCGGCTTTATCCTCTTTTACATTGTTCATTTTCCACATCGTGATTATTATTTATTGCTACTTTCTCTTTCTTAAAGCACTTGGAGAACAGGGATCTTTACATCTTATGTGCTGATCTATATCTCAGGAGATAAGACTAGTGTCTGGCAGACTAGCACATAGTAAATGCTTGCCATATGCATAAATAGATTTTGTGTATATAAATAAATGAATGACCAAATCACTCCAGATTGGTTACGTGACTTTTGTGTGTTATATGACCATACATTCACTCATGAGTGAGCACACATACTCACTTTAAGGAAAAAGAATATTATAAATAATCTTACATATTCATTTATAATGAGAGAAATGTTGCTGGATCTTAGAACTTGGAAATGAAACCTGAATGGCATTTTCTGTGTTCTGGCTTGTGTGTAACTTTCATTTTGTGGTCTCAGTTGCACTTGATGAACTGAAATCAGAGTTTTAACCTGTTTTTTTTCTGAAGCCTCCTTTTCAAGGAGGATAAACAAGATAAAAATGACCTTGGTTTGCTGTTTTTTTCCATCTGATATTCATGTACTTCATGTACTTTACTCTTTACACTTTTGAGTGTTCAGCCACTTACAAACCAAGGTCAATGTGTGGGTGTGCAAACAAGTGTCTACTTATATGTCCACGTGGTTGTTACTAAGTGGAGTTTGTGAATTCCTTGTGGAATAAGTTGTTTCAAATGTAAACTAGACATAGAAACATTTACATATATACACACATACATCCAGAGAGAGAGAGCAATGGGTGGGGAGGGAGGGAGAGACAGAAGTAAAATTTAAATGATGTTTATGAAGCATAAGAATTATATGCATTTATATGAATTGTAAATATTTTCCATTTACAAATATATCAATATAATATTTACTGATGTAATTTTTCGTTAAATTAAAAAAAAATGTTTATTTATTTTTGAGAACAAGAGTGAGAGAGAACATGAGTGGAGGAGGGGCAGAGAGAGAGGGAGACACAGAATCTGAAGCAGGCTCCAGGCTCTGAGTTGTCAGCATAAAACCTGACGTGGGGCTCAAACACACAAACCGCGACATCGTGACCTGAGCCGAAGTCAGATGTTTAACCAACTGAGTCACCCAGGCACCCCTCTACTTATTTTTCTAATTTGTTACAAACAGTCTAGGACACACCAAGAAAATAAAATAAAGAATAAAGAAATCTTGCCATTTGCAACAACGTGGATGGAACTAGAGTAAATTATGCCAAGCAAAATAAGCCAGAGACAGATAAATATCATATGATTTTACTCATGGGGAATTTAAAAAACAAAACAGATGAATATAGGGGAAGGGAAGGAAAAATAAGATAAAAACAGAGAGGGAGGCAAACCATAAGAGACTTCTAAAATATAGAGAACAAACTTGAGGGTTGCTGGAGGGGTGTTGGGGGGGGGGGGATGGGGTAAATGGATTATGGGCAGTGAGGAGGACTCTTGTTGGGATGAGCACTGGGTGTTATATGTAAGTGATGAATCACTAAATTCTACTCCTGAAATCATTATGTTAACTAACTTGGAATTAGAATAAAGAATTAGAAAAAATAAAACCAATAAAAAACCACCAAATACATTTGGTGAACAGCATTATGTTATGTTAACATAAAAACAACCACCACAACCCCCTAAACTTTAAATAGAAAAATTCCATAAAAGGCTAAAATATACATTTAATGAAATGACTATTGACCTCGAAGCAAATTCTCCTTGACATGCCTGTCTTAGTCTGTTTGGGCTACCATAAGATAATTCCATTAATTAGGTGGCTTAATCCCAAACATTTATTTTTCACAATTCCAGAGGCGAGGATGTCCAAGTCCAGGTGCTGGAAGGTTCAGTGTTTGGTAAAGGCCATACTTCCTGATTCATGGACAGTGGTCTTCTTGCTGTCCTCACATGGTGTAAGAGGGGAGAGAGCTCTCTGGGATCTTCATTAGAAGGGCACTAATCCCGTTCATGAGGGCTCCACCCTTAGGACCCGATCATCCCTCAAAGGCCCCACCTCCTTTTTTTTTTTTTTTTTTTTAATGTTTATTTATTTTTGAGACAGAGAGAGACAGAGCATGAATGGGGGAGGGGCAGAGAGAGAGGGAGACACAGAATCGGAAACAGGCTCCAGGCTCTGAGCCATCAGCCCAGAGCCTGACGCGGGGCTCGAACTCACGGACCGCAAGATCGTGACCTGGCTGAAGTCGGACGCTTAACCGACTGCGCCACCCAGGCGCCCCGGCCCCACCTCTTAATACCAACACATAGAGGGTTAGGATTTTAACATAGGAATCTGAAGGACACACGTATTCATTCTATATAGCACTGCCTTTAATGGAAGGTATTGTTACTATTGTTTCCATATTGATACACTGTTGAGTCAGTGTACTAAATCAGGCTTTAGTCATGAAAGCAGAGTTGACTCTAAATTTCATGGGAACAAGGGATTAATTTTTAGCATGAATTTACACAGTTGATGGTGAGCTGGGGAATTGAGAGTCTGGAAGGGGAATATTGAGGTTCAGAGAGAAGACACCTCTACCCCTTCGGACTGAAGCACTAGTGGGGGTGGATCAGTCACAGTTGGCAAGGAAATTGGGGAATCCAAGCAGTAGGACCACTGAGGAGGTGGGTCATGATGAGGTGCTCCCGTAGGGGTCTTTGGGGAGCTGTAGTCCCAGCGAACAACTGCCTCTGTGGGTCTGTAGCTAAGAAAATAGGCGTGGGTGGGCTTGAGGCCGCTGTCCATCCTTGTGGCCAGCCATCAAGAATAAGAGCTAATGGAGGAATTCAGCATGGTGAGGACCAGCTGGGCCCCCTTGTTCGCCTCTGGGTCTGCTCATCGAATATCTGTCCACAATGGGCTTTGACAATAATGGTTGCTTCTTCACCCGTGTCTTCCAAATTGTGCTTCTAGTCGGTTCTCATCAGTACCATATGGAAGGGGAATCTGAGAAACCTCTTCCCAGCTTCACCAAGCTGATTGAGCACAGCATAGCCGGTGATTCCTCACGTTGGCATCCAAGCACACCTTTATGTTTAGATTCCCCATAGAGCAGTTAGGAAAATGTGGCTTCTACCTAACTTGATAAGGCTATGGTTCCACATCTAAATGCAGTTTCCATGTAAGTTATATTTTAATGCTTAGTAGCTTATTATATTTAATCAGTCTGTTTTTACTCTGTTCTAGTGTATAGGAATAATAAAAGAGCAATATGGATTAAAATGTCTATCACTAGAGCTTATCCAGAATGTACATGTAAAAAGATGTGATCTTTCACTTCCCTCTTCATGATAATAACATGTTTTAACATGAGTAAAATGTCAGCAAACTATTGGTATTCTCACTTATATTTCTGGGTAATATGTTTATCTGACATGTGGCAGCAGGCTCGGAGGCCTAATAATCCCTGAAATGTCAAAATTTTATCCTTAGGTATTTGGGATTCTTTTATATTGAAGCTGATTAACTGAGGTCTTATTTTCATTCAAGTTTTTCTTAGTAAACATTTATTTAGTGATCTAATATATGCCAGACCCTGTTCTAAGCAGTATATATATAGCTACAGACACAACAAAACCCTGTCTACAAAGGACTTTATATGATAGTATTCTTTACAATATTTTTTCTTGATACAACATTCTTCTCTAATCCACGTATCCCATTAAATGATAACTCCATTGGAGCTGAAGAAGTTCAGATAAGAAATTTAAGAAAATTTGCTAGTGTAGTATTCTGTATTAGTCGCAATTTTGAAGTTCCCACGAAAGCAGTTGGGATAGTAATAGTGACCTTTGTGGGGGTAACTTCATCAGTTATTTGGTTACTTATAGTTTCCAGAACTTCCTACAACACAATTGTGGCAGTTTTGTTGCAGAGAAACAAAATTTGTGTTTACTATGTTTTTGAATAACCACTGAAGCCTAAAATAAATTTCCATTATTGCTTTTGTTCATATTGCTTTAACATTTTTTAAAATTGAAATATATTTGACATGTAATGTTTTATTAGTTTTAGAAGAACAGTATAGTGATATGACATATGCATATTGTTAACTCAAAAATGAAAACTGCCAATTATTTTACCAGCAAAAGATGGGTTAATTTGGGAATATCAGAGATTGCAATTGAGGACGAGCAAGCTATGCAAAACCATAGGCAAGTCCAACAAACAAAAGAGGGGAACATTTTTTTATGGAGAAGAAGGGGGAAGTTGGGAGGAGTTGTTCTGAACAAAAATCCTTTGGAGAAAATCAAGAGTTCAGGCTGATGACCTTTTCTCATTGGCTGAGTTGGTGAGGTGGTCAGTTTCTTATAGAAGATACAGTGTACATCTTTTCCTGTTGGGTCCTATAATTGATGATTCTTTCCCCTTGATTCTTTTGTTGGGTCTGTAATGGACAATTCTTCTGTAATTAGTTTTTTTTTTTAATGTTTACTTATTTTGAGAGAGAGAGAGTGGGGAAGGGGTAGAGAGAGAGGGGGAGACACAGAATCTGAAACAGGCTTCAGGCCCTGAGCTGTCAGCACAGAGCCTGACATGGGGCTCAAACTCACAAACCATGAGATCATGACCTGAGCTGAGGTCAGAGGCTTAACCTACTGAGCCGCCTAGGTGCCCCTCTTGTGTAATTAAATTGAGTAGTAGATCTTCCCCTTCAACCTCCCCTTTAGCATCCCAAGACCACTTTAATGGAGTTTCCCTTTACTAAATTTTACAATGTATTTGCAAAATGATTCACCATATTAAGTGTAGTTACATCATCACACACTTAGAATTTTTTGTATGTGTGATAAGAACCTTTAAGATTTATTCTCAGCAACTTTCAAGCATACGATATTGTCATCTGTAGTCCCCATGGTGTACTTTATATCCTCAGGACTCATTTGTGTTATAACTGAGATTTGTACCTTTTGACCCCCTCCTCCATTTGGCCAACCCTCTCCCCCACCTACCTATGGCAACCACTGATCTGTTCTCTGTATCTATGAGTTCATGTTTGTTTGTTTACTTGCTGGTTTAAGACTGCACATAAGTCACATCATGTAGCATTTGTCTTTTTCTGTCTCAGTTATTTTGCTTAGCATAATACCCTCAAGGTTTATCTATGTTGTCATAATTGGCAGGATTTCTTTCTTTTTCATGGCTGAATAATACTCCAGTGACGGCATGTGCATGAATGTAGCACATTTTGTTTGTTCTTGGGCGGATGGACACTTTGGTTACTTCTAGCTTTTGTTTGTTGTAAATAATGCTGCAGTGAACATGGGGTGCGTATATCTTTTGGAATTAGCATTTCTGAGGTTTTTTTTTTTTCCTTTTTTTCAAATAAATATGCAGAAGTGGAATTGCTGGATCATATGGTGGTTCTATTTTTTACTTTTTGAGGAACTTCCTTACTGTTTTCTATAGGGGCTGTACCAATTTGCATTCCCACCAATGGTGCACAAGAGTTTCCTTTCCTCCACATCTTTGCCAACACTCATGATTTCATGTGAGTGTGTGTGTGTGTGTGTGCATTTTCACACTAGCCATTCTGTCTGGTGTGAGGTCATATCTCATTGTGATTTTGATTTGTATTTCTCTGATCTCGCTTTTCTCTGCCTAGTTCATGCAGTGGTTTCTCTTTAGGCATCTTTTTTCCTGTCTAATTCTTCTTGTTCTGTTTGAAGTTTTGGTTACACAGGGCACCTTGTATGTAATTTCTTTTGAAGGAAAGAATCACACAATTCTTTTGAGGACATTGTTGCAATTGACTAACAACTATCACCCCCCCCCCTTCCTAGGAACAAAGGAAGATTGTAGTTTCAACAACACTGACATTAGCTGGCCCCTGACTTTATTTACCAAATGGAATTTGACCCATGGGGGACAATCACTTCTATGTGGAAGGAGTTAATTACTGGGCTTTTACGCTCCAGTTTTTCTTCAGCTGTCATCTCAACTAGCAATTAGGGAAGCAAGAGCTAAGTTGGAACTTTGCATTGAGAGAGCTGCCCTACAGACTTGCCTGCATCCACAGTTGACTTTGTATAAGTGAGAAGTAGAGAGAAGGAAGGTGAGATTCATGGTTTGCTAGTGAAGTTCCTATAGTGAGTGTAAATACAGCCCCCTTGACAGAAAGAGGTACTTGTGAAATATCGCTATTGAAAATTGTTACATTTGCAGAGAGATGACAACTGAAAAATGATCACTGAATAAACACATCTCCTTATTAGTAAGATTATTCTCCTTGATCTAGTTCTTGTCCTTCTAGGACATTCTAGTTTTCAGTAATTTATAAATCTATTAATAATGTGATTGTTTTCCATTTCCAGAATATTTTCCCCATTCAAGAACTAGAAGATATAACAGGCCTAAGAATTTTGGTCCTGAAAAAGCAAAAATTAAATATGTGTGAATAGAATATGGGTAAGAATAGTAATAAGATGATAATTAGATACACACTGAGTGTTCCTCTAAAAAAGTTGTGCATTTTAACAGAGAACTAACAAATTCTTACAGGAAAAATCTTTAGAATCCCTTCTCATTGCAGTACTTTGCTAAATATAAATGCAAATTTTATTACAAGATTGTGTGGCTTTATATTATGAGCACATTCACTACTTTTTCATTTGTTGAAATACTAAGCTTTATTCTGTAGTGACTTTCTTTTCCTTTCTTCCTTCCCTCCTTTCTTTTCTCTTTACCTTCCTTCTTCTAGATCATCTTTTGAAATAAAGTATTCTAAGCCCTCCATAATCAGGATTCATTTTTTCTCTTTTTTAAAAATAATTAACATTTATTTATTATTAAGAGACAGAGCATGAGCATGGGAGGGCAGAGAGGAGGAGACACAGAATCTGAATAAAACAGGTTATGTTGATTTTATAGAAATCACATTCAGTAGATAAAAGATCCTTGAAGCCAATTAATTTATTGTTGCTATTTTAGGGACACTAAGAAACAACAATTATTTTCAACTATGTTTCCTATCAAATTGTACTATCGTATCAGGTTTTACTAGAGTACTAGCAAATATTCTAAATGACCATATTTTCATATAGTATGTCTACAAAGAATGAGTCATTCACCATATATTGGAAAGGGAAGAAAAGGGGGTTATGGCAGATGAAATATGTCCATGTTTTTCATCATTTTTTTTCAGTGTAGAATGAGTGACTGGAATCTGAAGCAGGCTCCAGGCTCTGGGCTGTCCGCACAGAGCCTGATGCAGGGCTTGAACTCATAAACTGGGAGATCATGACCTGAGCCAAAGTTGGACGCTTAACTGACTGAGCCACCCGGGCGCCCCTCATTTTTTTTCCCTGATAAATATTTGTCGTGTCCTTACATTGTCAATTCAATTTAACTTGGTTCCTGAACACACCTCTCCACACAATGAATAATACTATTTTTAAAGGAGTCTGAAATTCTAATTTCTTATTTAAAACCCCAATTCTTATATTTAAAAAAAAATTTTAAGTTTATTTATTTTGAGAGAGAGACCAAGTGAGAATGTGAGGAGCAGAGAAAGAGGGAGAGAGAGAGTCCCAAGCAGGTTCTGCATTGTCAGCACAGAGTCCGATGTGGGGCTCGAACTCACCAACCGTGGTATCATGACCTGAGGCGAAACCAAGAGTCAGATGCTTAACCAACTGAACACCCAGCAGCCCCCAAAACTCTATCTAATTTTTAAATTTTCGATGGAAGTGTCCCCATTTATCTCCATTCTTTCGGCATACTTATTTGTATTTGTAGATCTGTACAGTTGTTCTCACAAGACTTAATATATTGTGTCTTAATCTTTTTCTTATACAATCATTGCATACTTATTAAGCACCCACTATTTTCCAGTCATTCATTCTACACTGAAAATAAATGATGAAAAACATGGACATATTTCATCTGCCATAACTCCCGTTTCTTTCTTCCCCAATATATGGTGAATGTCTCATTCTTTGTAGACATATAAAAATATCATTTAGAATATTTACTAGTATTCTAGTAAAATCTGATATGATAGTAAAATTTGATAGGAAACATAGTTGAAAATAATTGTTGTTTCTTACACTGTCCCTAAAATAGCAACAATAAATTAATTGGCTTCAAGGATCTTTGATCTACTGAGTGTGTGATTTCTATAAAATGAATATAACCTGTTTTATTCGCGGCCATGGTGAACTTTTTCTAGGTTTTGTGCTGAAAGGGAATACAGTTAGAAAGTGGAGCTTTTAGGGGCGCCTGGGTGGCACAGTCGGTTAAGCGTCCGACTTCAGCCAGGTCACGATCTCGTGGTCCGTGAGTTCGAGCCCCGCGTCGGGCTCTGGGCTGATGGCTCGGAGCCTGGAGCTTGTTTCTGATTCTGTGTCTCCCTCTCTCTCTGCCCCTACCCCGTTCATGCTCTGTCTCTCTCTGTCCCAAAAATAAATAAAAAACGTTGAAAAAAAAATTAAAAAAAAAAAAAAAAAAAAAAAAAGAAAGTGGAGCTTTTAAACTACACCTTTTTAAAAATCATGGTGAAATAGTACATTATTTTTTAATAGATGCTCTCATTACAATTAACATTCTTTAATTACTACATACCTGGGAGAGCTGTACTTGGAAATATTTCTGTTAGTGTTGAGGTCAAATTAATTAACTACTTGAATTTTCTCAGTAAGTATCTTGTCATTCTTTGTCTTGTCTATAATTATTATAAATTAGTTATTTTATTTTCCCATTGTGCTCTCTGTAAGTTACCACTCTGGCTTTCAAGCATAGGACCTGGAAACAAACACTTAACTGTTTCCTTCTTCCCTAACTAGCACAGCTGAAATGGTACTGATGCTGACCATTCTGTTCCAAAACATGAGGAAAGTTCATTAATGCACAAAGAATTTTGCAATTATTAAGTGCAATTGACATAGCAAAAATATTTTGTGTTCAGTAGCTGAAGGTCAAAGATTATTAACTACAACAGCTGATAGTCATGCTGTCCAGCATATCTCGTGGGGAAACAGTGAGTGCAGAGTTAATGGAGGGTCACGTCCTTTGGTTCAAACAAAACTAGAGGATGGTTGCATGTTTTTATATGGAGTAGTTTTATTTAGTGGAAGCTAATTTCCTGATGCCTTTCCTTGATTTATGAGAATAGTCACATATTACAGCATTGACTGGTCAGTGAGAAAGTGATTTTGTAAACATGACAATGGGATTTTGGTACCTCGTAATGTGCCTTGATTTAATCAAATGACCCAACTGAAATGTTATACATTATGACCATTGCCAAAGAAAACCCCAAAATATGTCCGTGAAAGGATAACTCATTTAAACTGAGTATTTAAACTGTTTAAAAGTTCTGAATAAATTAGAGATACTGTCACCTACAGTTCCTGTGTTTTCTGAAATAAGAATATTTCCACATTTGTACAGACTCTGACTTTGCAAATTCTTGATAATTAAGTGAAAATATTTTGTTACTCAATTTGTAATGAGGTGCTCAGTGATCAATGCTTTAACAATAACAGGGTTGGTTGGTCATTGTTAATTGTACTAAGACTTTCACAGCACCAATTCTGTATAGTTCTGAACTGGGAATGGGATTTCACAAAATTTATAGAATACAGGGCATTTTCACCGGGTCTCAGGTCTGTCGCAAGAGCTATGCTCCGGTCTGAAGAGATTGCCATGAAGGCAGTTAATCTGTTTTTTTGAGGGGGTTTGGTTTTTGTTGTTTGTTCTGGTGCTGTTTTGTTTTGTGGTTTGTTTTTTTCTTTTTCTTTTTTCCTTTTTGTTTTGTTTTGTTTTGCACTACTCTCCAGTCAGTGTCCTGACAGCAAAGTGGATTGTGACACTGTCAGGAATATAGAAAATGTTCTGAATCTTGTAACAGTGATTCTATTGTCTATATTCCTTGGTTTTGTGAAGTATTCCATGTAGATTCCGACTAAAGTTAAAAACACAATCCAAACCACCAGATATCTAGCATGGGGAATGGTTAAAAAGTGGTTCATCCAGACTAAGACAAAAAATTGTCATGCACAACTAAATTCATTGTTGGATAGAGAGAAATTGCATGGGAGCTACATTTTCAGGATTAAACTTTGAATTTTGCAAATAAAGTATTTGCTGATTTAAAAAAAGATAATCTTGATAATTAAATTAAAAAAAAAACCCAAATGCTACTAAAGATGTTCATCAAATATGAAAGAATAATTGTAGATTTAATAAGGATATTATTGGCTCTGAAGTCCCAGACCAAAAATAATATTTATATAAAAAATACTTGTTAGTAACTGAGATATGGCTCCTCTTATCTTTAAAGTTGTCCCTCGGTCTCCTGCAAAACCACATACTTGTCAAATGTTGAAATGAATTACAGAATAAATGAAGGAAATTTAATATTTTAAATTGTGTCTTTATAACAAATATACTTAGAATAGTTTGTTGTCATTATACTTTACATAATTAAAATTTATAATTCCACACCCTTCTATACCCATTTCTTTGTTTTCCTTCATGCGTGTTTCCCATTGAGACCTTAACAATCCCCCCAATTCCCACACCTCTTTGCTTATCTTACCCCATACATTCTTTCTGAGAAATATCACCAGTCTAATAATTTTAGTGAACACGTGTATGCTACATATTCCCAAATGGATATCTAAATCCCTGTCCAATCCCTCGAACTTCATTCAGACTTCGCCAAGACCTAAGAATGAGCCTGTGGCTCCTATACTCCTGTATTTACTCTCAATATTTTCCCAAATATTGACTAATGTTTTTAAATGTTTCCCAAATGTTTCCCAAATATTGACTAATGTTTTTAAATATTTATTTAATCTCAGGTACTATACTACATACTTTACATACATTATCACAGTTAATGCTTCAATAATCCATGGAGCTATTATATTTTCCATTTTACATATGAATATGCCAAATCTCTGAGAGAGCTAAAGTTAATGGCAAGGTCACAAAACTATTAAGTGGAATAGCTGAGGCTGGAAGCCAGTTGTGTCTGATGCCAAAGTCCATCTTCTTAGTTATGACTGATACCTCCTCTGTTTTTCACCACAGGCAGTAATAACATCTTTCATCCAGTCATGCAAATCTCTGACGTGGGAGTCTCCCCAGTCTTCTCCTCCAGTCCCTCACCTAATCAGTCACCAAGACTAGATAAATGAAATTCTCAGTGTCTTTCAAAGATACTTCCATTATTGTTCTCGTATGGGCTCTGATTATTTTTTCCTGCAAAATTAACTAGTATCTTAAGTGGTCTTCTTTTCTGTTTTTATAACTCACCCTTAGTTTGAGTTCCTTAGTTTTTACTTTTTATCAGCCTTACAGTGAAGTTTGGGGGCCGAAACATGCTATCCGTTACTTTTTCAGGCTCATTTGAAGCACACACACACATATACACATGCATTCCTTTTCCTCTTCTATTTCAGTTTTCAGGATGACTCCCATTTTTCTTTGATGATACACACTCGTGTTTGAATACACAACTTAATTATTTTCTAAGGAAGCCTCCTTTCAGTTCTTTCCAATTTCAGAAAGAGGTGGGGGAGCATCTCTTCCTTTATGGAAATCTATGGTATCTCTCTCCTTCATTTTATAACATATTTGATTTATTGATTTGTCTTTTAACTTAGATTATAAACCCTTAAAGGAATCAATGGGATGGATTCATCTTTGCAATGCAGAATATGGTATGTAATAGACATTCAGTTATGCCTGAACTGAACAAAATATACTACACCAATTATGTAATATAGATGATTTAAGGAAAAGTCTGTTGCTATGGTTAATATTGATTTCATTTTTGCTTTTGGCATGTTTTGGATATTAATATTTAATGTTAATCATATATATTACATAGCACTGGTTGAGTAAGATGTAGGACATACACATTTAGACAGGAGTAGAGAATATATAAGGTTTTAAAAAATTCTCTAATGGAATCCATTAAAACTAAACTCATACAAAATGAAATAATTGGACTTGGATTTTAAAATCAAATTTAAATGTTTCACATTAAATCCAGTTCTAAGAACTATTTGGAAAATCACTCAAATTCTCTGCTTTTTTGGCTCATAGAAAATAACTAGGAAGTTGAAATATAAGAAGGGTGTATATAAACGGCTTAAAAGTTATAGAAGAAAGAGTTGACTGACAGATTTGAACATGAAGGAAAATATTAAAAATAGATACTGCCTCTTTATTCTTTGCAATTGGCTATTATTTTAGTGTTAATAGAGAAGCAGAAATAATCATCATAATTGAAACTTTATAAGTAAATACCTCAAATCAAAGTTCTCATTAGGTCCCATTTATACTGTGGGATAATATTTATGTGCTAGGCTTAGCCAGTCATTATTGTATGTAAAAAGATGTCTGTCATATATATGTTTTATATAAATTGCTAGTTTTAGAGTTTTTTAAACTACGTAACTAATAATTATGCTATTTTCACATTCCTACTAGAAATAATTTTTTTCTCTTTTAATTGTCTAATACAATATTTAGAATAGATGAAAATTTATTTTTCAGATTCACATGACAGAAAGTCATGTTTTATTGGAAATCAATTTCTTTTGAAAAATAAGGCTTTGATTTAACATTAAAAAAAACCCCATTAGTTGTGATGTAATGACCACATTATATATCCTAATTTACACATTGTTCTATGCAAATGTAAATATTAAAAAAAAACACCTAAAGTTGTAAACTCTTTGATTTTTTTTAGATTCACCCATGTGAGTCATCTACTGTCATATTACTGTAAAAGAGTCCATCCATAGCAAGCATTTATGCTCCTACTCCTGTGGCTACCAGTTGACTATGATTTGGTTGATCAAGACTGTCCTTGGCTAGGTAACTCTTTCAGGTTCTAGTTTGCTAGGTTAGGTCATTACGAATGTTTTCATCCTGGGAACTTGTAAATGACAGTGAGTGCTTGGGTCAGAATCTTCACGTTGTGAGAATATAAACAGAAGAGGGCCAGATCAAATAAAAAAAAAGAACATTTAGCATTTCTGTTCTCTTCACAGTAGCCAATATCCCATTGGCCAAGCAAGACACATGGCCAACCCTCAGTCAAGGTGTAGAGAATGTTCCTCCTCCCATGAAGCCAAGACAAAGCTGTGGTTGTATAATTTGTGACAAGGGAGTAAATTACTTGGACCACTGATTCAATCTAGTGAGTCATTTCAGTATTTTGTGTAGGAAATTTAAAATAGAGCCACTTCAGGTTTCTCTTTTAAAACTTTTTTAAAATGTTTTTATTTATTTTTGAGAGACAGAGATAGAGAATAAGCGGGGGGAGGGGGGGCAGGAGAGGGTGACACAGAATCTGAAGCAGGTTCCGGGCTCTGAGCTGTCAGCACAGAGCCTGATGCAGGGCTCAAACCCACAAATCATAAGATCATGACCTGAGCCTAAGTTGGACACTTAACCGACTGAGCCACCCAGGCGCCCCTGGGTTTCTCGTATTTAAATGTTGCATATCTTGAAGGTGATACAAAAACTTGTGAGATATTGTGAATTATATGAAAGAGTTTTTATAATGTGCGAAATAGTTCTGAGTTTACCTGACCCTGAAAATAATGGTTAAGATTGTAGGTGGTAAATTAACTTCCCCAATTCTTCCAGCTAATAAAGATAGAATTTAAAATCTACTTATGTTTGCATTAAAAATAATCTGTGCTTTTCCTCACTATAGCATGCCCCATCTTTTCCAATAACTTATCTATTATTAAAATTCCTCTTACTGTAAACACATTCTGAAATTGACCAAACTTCCTTCAATTCCTTCAATAATGAGAACCAGATTCTTCTTGAGGCTGTGCTTTGACCTTCAGAGGAGTTGCAAATGATCTTCATCTAAGCTTCTTTTTGATAATGCTTGTTTGAGCCCTAGGAAAATAAAGAATAAAGCTCCACCTTCCTCCCCCATCAGAATATTTTGGTAATCAATAAAATATTTGTTCAATGAGTGTATACATACATACATACATACATACATACATACATACGTACATACAGACACCTACCAAATTCACTGTTTCCAACTTCTGGTTTTCTAGCATGGAATACAGTGAAAATTACGACTTCAATCCACTTAAAATATTATAATCTAATAATTTGTCCTTGGATCATAATAGTTTATCTGGTAACCATAAATGTGTATTTCATTACCTTCCACTCCCAAACAGCCTTGAGTCTGTTTTTACCCCATGCTGTTATTGTTCAGTCATTGAGATCAGCTTTTCAGTTTACTTCA
The DNA here is from genome assembly GCF_028749965.1 of Puma concolor. Classification (NCBI taxonomy): domain Eukaryota; kingdom Metazoa; phylum Chordata; class Mammalia; order Carnivora; family Felidae; genus Puma; species Puma concolor. The sequence goes on along the minus strand of NC_141667.1, from coordinate 18,701,432 downwards.
GATTTGCCGACTATTCCTTCCTACTTCATGTCAACCAGAGGCATGTCTATAACCTCTAACCTTGATACGTAGAGTAACATTTAAATCACACAGGATTGATGGCAGATCCCAGTGACATTTCAGTGGAAACACCTAACAAGGTTCTTTTTAACAAAAAATCTGCGTCATTTTGATAAGGCCATTTATTCAGCTGAAAATTATCTAACTTAAAAGTATGTTTTCCCAGTATCTTTAAATTTGTCCACTAATCTATAAACTATAAGCATAATATTTGTAGACCATTTGTTCTTTGCAGACCCTCTGGCACATAAGCCTGGTAATATTTTTAAAGTAAAGATTTACCCTTATTTATGTCCACTGAAATGAAATTTTTCTATGTTTCCAATCAAATTTTTTGCCTATAGTTTTAGGTGCTGTAGTTTCTTTTCTGTATTTGACTTCTACATATAATTCATATGTGGTGGCCTCCCTCAGAATTTAGGGTTTATGGGTTTTATAAATGTGGAATGTCAGAATTCATACCCCTGCAATTTTACCTAAAAAAAAAAAAAAAAAATTATTTTGAGAGCGAGGAGGGAGTGTGAGCAGGGGAGGGGCAGAGAGGGAAAGAGAGTCCCAACCAGGCTCTGCACTGTCATCACAGAGTCCTGGGTGGGGTTCGATCTCATAAACCGAGATCATGACCTGAGCTGATATCAAGAGTTGGACACTCAACTGACTGAACCACCCAGGTGCTCTGCAATTTTACTTTTAAAATAAGTTTCTATTAAAGATTGAGTAGACCCAATTGAATATTTATAAACTGTAGTTAAGCTCAATATATAAGGACCCAGAGAATACTGTTGTAAAGAATAAAATTGGTATGATTAACTCTGAATTACCCAAGGCACGCTTTTCAGGTTCCTTTCCTCATTCTCCTTTTAAAGGCAATTACTACTCAGAACTATGAGTTTATCATTGTCTTGCTTTCTTGATGGGTTTAACAAATATCTAAACTTTAAATCATATATTATTTTTAGTTTTTTTTTTTCTTTTGGTTTACAGTAATGATTGATGTTGTGTGTACCCTTCTGACGAGTGTGTGTATAATTCAGAAAGGCAGGACGTTGTAAAGAACATGGAGTCAGTAAAACAAACAAACAAACAAACAAACAAACCAACCAACCAACCTGCCAAGTTGCACTCCTGGCGTCCCTACTCATTAGCAAATTACTTAACATTTCTGCACCTTAATATCCTAATTTGTAAAATACGGAGAATTAATGAACCACCTCATAATGTTGAGAGGATTAAAGAAGTTTTAATCCTTAATAAGTATAGAGTAATGGCTGGCAGAGTGAACACTATGTAAGAGATTCCTACGAGCTTCAATTTTGAGATTAATTCTGTGTTCTTGAGTTTCATCATGTTGATCGATGTGGCAGTAATATATATGACTATATATATGTCATATATAGTCATATATATAGTCATATATATTACGACTATATATGAATATATATGATTCTTGATATCTGATAAGTCAAGTCCCAACTTTGTGCTATGTCTTTAATAGGAGTCTAACAGCTATTCTGGAACTTGGCTGTTCATAAATTTTAGTCTCCCAGTTTGTCAAGTTCTAGACAGTAGAAAAACAAAAACAAAAAAGTCTCAAGTCTGTTGATTTATAGACACAGTTAAAGAACATTTATATATTTTTACCTGAGTCTCAATCAAAAACAACTTGTACTTATGTAAGATCTCATTAATTTATTATAATTAAGTATATGATTTGCTATTGTACCTATTTTATTAAATTCATTACTAAATATTTTCTTTTATATTTTATACTCTAAATGACATCAAAATGTGTACTATATTTATGAACTGTTGCTGGTATGTAGAAACAAAATTATTATTATTTTTCTCTTTTTAAAAATTCTTTCTTTTTTAGCGTTTATTTTTGAGAGAGAGAAGGAGAGAGAGAGAGCAAGGGAGGGGCAGAGTAAAAAGAAGACAGAGAATCCCAAGCAAGCTCCACGTTGTCAGCACAGAGCCCGATGTGCTGAACTCACTAACTGTGAGATCATGACCTGAGCCAAAATCAAGAGTCAAACACTCAACCTGATGAGCCATCCAGGCATCCCATAGAAACAAAATTATTATTTCTTTTTTAATTTTTTTAATGTGTATTTATTTTTGAGAAAGAGAATGCGGGCGAGGGAGGGCAGAAAGAGAGAGGGAGCCGAAGTAGGCTCTAGGCTCTGAGCTGTCAGCACAGAGCCTGACACGGGGCTCGAACCCACAAACCATAAGATCATGACCTGGGCCAAAGTTGGACACTCAACCAACTGAGTCACCCAAGCGCCCCAAATAATTATTAAATATTAATTTAGTACCAGCAAACTTGCTAAATTCTCCCATCTCCATTATATATTTAGAATTGTTCATATTTTCTAAAAATGAATTATATTATTTGTGAATAATGAGTTTTTTTCTTCCAATGATTATTCATTTTACTTTCTGAGTTGACTAGGACTTTTAGTATACAGGTCAGTAAAATGGTAATCATGGGCTTCTTTGCCTCGTACCAGAATTGATATGCTTACTGGTTATTTATTACGGTCAGTGAATGAGCTGTGTCCTACAATCTATATCCAGACCAACCAATTGTTAGCACCTACAGATCAAGTCACCACCATCCTTATCCCGAATTTTTGGAGTATTCTTCCTTCTTCTGCCCGTTGTTACCCTATAATCTATCTTCAACACAGCTGGTATATTGATCCTTCATAATGTGAGAGGCCATGTTCTGATACCAGCCTGCTCAGAGTTCTCCAGTGAATTAACATCTTATACATAGTCCAACCAGTTGTCTAAGAGGACTTACAATGGTTTAGTAGACTCTACGTGATCCGCCCCTGACCACTTTCCTTTTTGCCCTAATCTCCAACTACCCTTCCCCTCAATTAATTATGGACTCCCTGACTCTCCCTTTTAACTCACCTCTAGCCGTATTGGCCTCTGCTATTTCTTAATCAAACCACACAGATTCCCAGCTCAGTGTGTTTATATTGCTGCACCCTGTGCTAAGAACATATTTTCATCAGGTATTTGCTTGACTTACCCTTTAACCTTCTTCAGATCTCTATTCAAATATTATCTTCTTGCTTGGGAAGGCTTACCTGATTACCCTATCCAATAAAAGGGCAACCCTAACCCAGTCACTAAATCTTTCCCAGGTGTTACCTAATATAGCCTTCAAAAAAAAAAATGCCTATGTCTATCTATCTATCTTATACATCCCTGTCTGGTACATGTAACACATGCCATAAAGACAGGATCTTTTTTTCTATTTTATTTCTTTTTATATCATCAATATCTAGAACTGAATATGGCTCCTGGTGAACATCAAAAAAAGCTATTGAATGAATGGATGAATGTGTAATAGTAGATATATCTCTGTCTCTCCGTAGCTGCTTGTTGTATGGATAGCTACGCACATGAGTAGAGTTCCGAACCTCCTAGGAGAAGTAAAACTTTTATCTTTTTACTGTCACCCTCTTTATCTTTAGTAATGCTAGTTCTTCACAGTGCCTTTATTAATGTCCCCACAAAATATTTTCCCTTGTATTTTCACGCTGCCTATTTTTCTATCCTTTAACTGTTTGTTTTGTTGTATACTTTACTTTGGAGATGCATACTGTAAACCTTATGGACCAATGTTGTTGCTATCTTGCTATTTTATTTTATTTATTTTATTTTTTTATTTATTTTTTTTTCAACGTTTTTTATTTATTTTTGGGACAGAGAGAGACAGAGCATGAACGGGGGAGGGGCAGAGAGAGAGAGGGAGACACAGAATCGGAAACAGGCTCCAGGCTCTGAGCCATCAGCCCAGAGCCCGACGCGGGGCTCAAACTCACGGACCGCGAGATCGTGACCTGGCTGAAGTCGGACGCTTAACCGACTGCGCCACCCAGGCGCCCCTATCTTGCTATTTTAAAATCCAGTTTGAAAGCCTTAGATTGTAATTGCTGACATATTTGCATTTATTTTTCTGTCTTATGCTGTGATTTTTATTTACTCAACCTTTCAAAAGTTTATTTATCTCTACTTCTTGCCATACTTTGCATTGATTCCTTTTAAAATTCATTGTTCTCTAGCACTTTCACATTTTTAAAACTTCTCTGTAGTTGTTTAATGATTAATGGCAGGACTTTATCACATATACATAACTTAAAATGTCTGAAATTATCCTATATGTTTATCCGCCTGAAAAATACAGGTCTTTCGAACACTTTACTGATCATATTGATTTTTAACTTACATTTGTTACTGCTTTTTAAAACTGATCTATTGTCCTTACTAGAAATTATTATTTTTAAATGTTTTTATTTTATTTATTTAGCATGCAGGGGAGTGGCAGAGGGAGACGGAGAATCTTAAACAGGCTTTATACCCAGTGTGGACCGCAACACGGGGCTCAGTCTCATGACCATGAGATCATGACTTGAGCTGAAATTAGGATGCTTAACCAGCTGAGCCACCCAGGCACCCCTAGAAATTATTATTATTATTGTGTTACACAGTCAAATTTTGTTTAAATTAACCACCGTATTTGCAAATTTCTTAGCTATCATTCTTTCTTGTATGACAGGTATTCCCTCTGGATATCTTTCTTTCATCTTAAATATATCCTTGAGAAATCCATTTGAGAAGATTGACAGGTTTTACAATCCATTCTCATTTGCTTTAAAAATGTCTTTAATATCACTATTGAAAAAAATGTTTTGCTGGATATACAGTCATGAATTGACAATTCTCTCTTAATGCATTGAAGATATTACTCCAGTGGTTTGTATTTTTTTTTTTTTATTGGTGCTATGATTAGTCAGCTGTAATTACAATCCTTTTGAAAAGGATTACTTTTGTCTGCTGGAGTTACTATAATTGTCTCTATCTCTTGTTTTCTGAAATGATAGCATTGTATGAATTTATTTGCGCTGGTCTTAATTCATTTCACTTGGGATTTGTTTCACTTCGGGATATTTGGATCGTTAACTTTTATCATTTCTGGAAAAATATCTACTTTTCAAATGTTTCTAACTGTGATTTCTCTCCAATATGTTTTTTTTAAATTTTTTAAAATCATTATTTCTGAGAGAAGGGGAGAGAGAGAGAGAGAGAGAGAGAGAGAGAGAGAGAGAGAGAGAGAGAAATGAGAATGAGCAGGGAAGGGGCAGAGAGAGAGGGAGACACAGAATCTGAAGCAGGCTCTGAGCTGTCAGCACAGGGTCCGACACGGGGCTCGAACTTGTGAACTGGGAGATCATGGCCTGAGCTGAAGTCAGACTCTTAACTGACTGAGTCACCCAGGTGCTCCACATTGCATATGACTTTAGTTATATTTTCTTGTTTGTTAAATATCTGTTCACTTATGTCTGAAATTACTATGAAATAAACCTATTTACTGTAAGTTTCAAATGCATATATTTTTTATATCTGGATATCTTATTTGCCCTTTGGTTTCCTGAGTTATATTTTCTGTTTTTCATTAGTCTTATTTCTTCTCTCTTTTTATATTTTTAAAACATTGGGCATATATTTTATAGTGTATTTGATAATTTTACATTTTTTATGTTTGATTCTCCTTTGTGCTGGCTTATACTCATGGTGGTCTCTTTCCTTGTAGAGTGCCTGTGAGTGTGTGCTGTTATATTTGTGATTTAGTATTAAATATAGGCATTTTCTGGGGTCTGTGTTGGGGTAACTTTGCTCCAGAGAGAATTTACATTTCCTTCTTCCAGGTACCTAATGGAACTCAGCCTAGACTATATGATAACAAATTCTCAATTGCAGACCCTTTGAGCCACACAGTTTATTATGGCTGCAAACCTATATAAAGGATGCCTTTGGATACGTATTTTTAAAAGATTTATTTCCTTTCTTTTCCTTTTCCCTTTTCCTTTTCTTTCCTATCTATGCTTATTACCACCAGGTCTCAAGACAGGATTCATTGCTGAGTCTGAAGTGTTGGGTTAATTTCCAGTTCAATTTGTATGTAAAAAGTAACATTCCTGTCAGACTTGTCATCTGAGGCAGGAGCACTTTGTCATCTGTACCTTTAACCCTCTGAGCATCAAGAAGACTCAAGATCACCTGGTGGCAATACCACCAGGGTATATGCCTGATTCGATTTTCTACTTGCATACTACTTAGTTCTTAATCTTTGATTATTTCTTGTTGTTCTGTTTCCAACTCACTGATTCATTTTTGAAATATTTTTAGTAAAAATTTTAAAAAATTTTATCAAGTGGGCCAATCATGGTTTCTAGACTATCCTACTTCTAGAAACATATGGTAAATAATTGCCTTGAAACCAATCTCTTTTCTCACTAAAGACCTATTATTTCCCTCCAGTTGACAAACTATATGAATATGGTACTATATGAATATGAATATGAAAGCAAATTATTAGCAATATGTTAGCTCTTTAAAGTAACCAGTGGATTGTATTTTCTAGGCATATTTATTAATGTTCATTTTTCAGTAATCTCTACACCCATTGTGGGGCTGGAACTCATGTCCCCCAAGAGCAAGTCGCATGCTCCTCCATGTGTACCAGCCAGGTGCTTCTGTAGGCATATTTCTGAAACAATGTCAAAGTACAGTAAAACCTTGGATTGCGAGTAATTTATTCTGCGAGTGTTGCACAAGACGAGCAAACATTTTCTTTTAATTTTTTTTAACATTTATTTATTTTTGAAAAACAGAGTGAGAGAAAGCATGAGCGGGGGAGGGGCAGAGAGAGACGGGAGACACGGAATCTGAAGCAGGCTCTAGGCTCTGAGCAAGCGGTCAGCACAGCCTGATGTGGGGCTCGAACGCACAAACTGTGAGATCATGACCTGAGCCGAAGTTGGATGCTCAACCGACTGAGCCACCCAGGTGCCCCACGAGCAAACATTTCTAATAAATTTGAGCTTGATAAACGAGTGATGTCTTGCAATACAAGTAGTATGTGATGGCAAATGTCATGTGATCGCAAATGAGCCGATGATTCTTCTCTTTCTCTCTCTTTTTTTCTCTGAGATTGTGGGTGATTGTCTCCCATGCTCTGTCTCAGGCTGTGGTGTTTGACAGAAATCAGTGATTTTTTACATCATTGGAAGGTGCCCACAGCTGGCACTAGGGTATTTTTTGTCACTTCAAAGCACCTATGGACAGTCCTTTGCTTTTCCACACAGGAGTGACCTAGCAATGCTTTGCTTCATTCTAGGTCAGGCTGCCTGCAAATACAGACCCTTTCCTCCACTGTCTTATTGCCAGTTACACTAAATACAGTATATGACAAGAGTTTATCAATAATGTACTGTAGTCAACAGCCGTGTGAGTGTACACAATGGTCCCCATGCAGGAAAAGATCCCATTGAGCTAATAGATAGCAGTGATTCTGTTGGTCGTAGTGAAAGTCATCGTACACAGTAACCCTCCTCTCTCTCGTCTCCTTTACAACAGCCATGAAAGCTTTCACAGGTAAGTGCAGGTTACTTTGTTTATTGTATTTTCTATTTTGTATTTTCTTTATTATGTCGTATTAGAGTATGGTAATCATTTTTACATGAATATTTTTGGATTGTGGAACGAATCCTCTGAGTTTCCATTATGTCTTAGGGGGAAATTCGCTATGATATACAAGTGCTTTGGATTACAAGAATGTTTTCAGAATGAATTATGCTTGCAAACCAAGGTTTTACTGTACTTTAAAACCACACTTAGCTGTTGCTTCTGTTCAAGTCTCTGACCGTAAAGGGAACTTATCCTTTATTTCAAAGGATGCTATTTCTTGCTTCTGTTCACGCCACAAACCTAAGCAACGAGCAAATAGACTGCTAACATAGGCATCTTCCTCCAGCTTCAGCACCGCTCTCCATCTACCATCCACGCCAAGATACACACATTCAGACACTCACATGCACACACATAGTCATATGAGTCTTAGAGATATTAAGCAGAGCTGTTTCAATAAAGAACACTTCTTGTAGGGAGAGAAAAGGATAGAAAGAGGTTGAGAATGAATGCATGGCCATGATATTGGGTTGCAGGGAAACTCTGAAGTATAGTAGACCATGTGAAGTAAATGGAACGATTTGCTCATAAAACTGATAGAATCAAATCTTACAGTCTATAGAGCTGGCTGGGACTGTGAGAGAGTGAGAAAAAGACACCGAGTCTGGACTTTGCAGGGAGTTTGAATGGCTGCCCCTACAGTGTATTCCTACAGCTTCACTGGGACAGCGGTGTCTGTCTGAATTGAAAATGCGACTTCGGAGGGGCTACTGCTATTTACAGAAGGTCTTTGATTCTGGTCTAGTTTCCTGATATTTAAAAGGCATTGTTGAATATATACCACGCTTTGCTGCGGTTTGATTTTTATGTTCTATTTTAAAGCACAACCCACATACTACACAATCCTTTCACTATTCATTCTTCAATACCTTTCACTTTCCATGGTCCACAAAATCTATTTCAGGGTTTACTTGGAACATAACTAGCGGCGTGCCTCCCGTGAATTTAAGATGAACAGTCCTAAAATTCAAGAATACCAAATTTGTGCTTCACAATTCCTATTATACATGAGTTATGATATTAGGCAATACAGTTTTACATTTCTATAGGATAGATGCTTAATAAACTATACTTACAAGGAACGTGTTCAGCATTATATATGGTTATTTCTTCTCAGTTGTAAGTTTATTAAGATCATATGACTTAAAAAGAATATAAAATACGACCTGTGGACTTCTGGTTTATCTTATTAGAATTGAAATAGATTTTTACTGCTTAAGAGAATGCAGTAACATCCAGAATTTTCTGAACCAATGTATACATAAAAATGTTAAAATTATTTTGATTAAAACTATTTGAAACACGTTAGTTTGACTCAGCATTTCTGTTTTTTTAATAAGTTTTTCAGCAACAAATATATAGGTACTCCTCTAAGATGATGAAATCCTTAAAAGTAAGTAAAAGGGGCCCCTGGGTGGCTCAGTTGGTTAAACATCCAACTTCTGCTCAGGTCATGATCTCACGCCTCATGAGTTTGAGCCCCATGTCGGGCTCTGTGCAGGCAGCTTGGAGTCTGGAGCTGACTTTGGATCCTGTCTCTCCCTTTCTGTCTCTGCCCTTCCCTGACTCAAGCTCTGTCTGTCTCTCTCACACTCTCTCTCTCTCAAAATAAATAAACAAACTAAAATGTAAAAGTAAGGAATAGCACCTAGCATAGATTAATATGTATGTTATTGGTTTAAATTATAATATGCATGTTATTTATTCAAATTAATATTTGTTTAAATGTGAATACTTATTAAATACATTTGTTAAAGTAGGGTTGTAATTTTTGTATTTGTTTCTGTGTATCGTATGATATGGTATATTTTTATAATTATAAGATATCATAACTGTGTTAAAGAGAAAGGATGTTTACCACTTCAAAATCAAGATTTTTTTTTCAGATTATTGATAGAGAGGCGTCACAGAATTCACAGAAGTGTTAGGCAAAATTTCTACCAATACATATTTTTTACTCTTATTGCTTTGGGTTGGTGAATGTTAGCCCAGTCCTTGAAATTTTTCTGTCAATGAATGGGTTCAACAAACTTTGACAGTTTACATAAAATTCATAGGGCTGTCCCTGCCCTGAAACACAATGGTCATTAACATTAATGCAGCACTTAATAAGCTATATCCTAAAGTCCTACCAACATTATACACGGATCCATCGCTGATACCACCAAATGTGTGCATGGATAAAGTAACAGGATACATTTGAAGGAAAATACGAATATTTCACATCCAAAGTATTTGCCATCTGATATATTATTATGTAATTTTTACATATGGACTTTTTGGTTATTTATTACTGCAGATACTGTATCTCTGCATAATGCCTTGGGGAGTCCTAAAGATTTCAAACCCTTTAATTTTCACAGCCCTTGTGTATTAAGTCAAATTATTATTGCCTTGAGTAGAACTAAGGATTTGTGTTTAAATCATGACACACAGTTTTTATAACTTATCAATGAAAGACATTGAAAGTTGAAATTATATTTAGATTTTTGACTAGAGTCAAAGATAGACCAGCTAAATAATCAAATCAATATATCTTGTAAAAATTAAATGAATACACATAAAACTACAATTAAAATTTTAACTGACAAATATTTGTCATCTATATTTTTATAAGTAACAGATGTTTTAATTATTTTTTCATGTAATTGAGATATTAGCCAAATTTTTGAAATTTTTTTGTTTGACAATAAAGGTGTCTCTGAATTTAAAGACCAAGAAATACTTGGTCTTTCAAATTTAATTACATTGTTTTCTTTTCAAAGCTTTAAGTAGTAAATAAGGAAGTTCATTATGTCACAGGTGTCTAGTGTGAATAAAATTAATTTGGACACCTGAGCAGAAATATTATGTCTTGTAGTAGCATTTTCCTTTGTATAGACACCACCTGAGGGAGAGGCTGTTGGGAGTTAGGGAGATAACAATTTGGATGTGAATTTGGTAAGTTTCATCTTAAAAGAAAAATGTTCCTCCAGGTAGCAGTGTTGATCAGGCAGAAGAAAATAAGTGATTAAAATTTGACATGAAAATATCCTCCTCAGAGGAATCATTCATCATATCTGTCTGTTTCCTATTTATGTGGCAACTAGTGAGAGATATGCTTGCCTTTTATATTAGTTTGCTGTTACAAAAGAACACCTTTCCCCCAGATATCAGAGCATTGATGTGACAGAAGTTTACCCCCGTTGACTCCAAATGTGGATTAGAGTGGACTGAGTGAGTCCGCTCAGGGACTCAGGCTTAGGAAGGCTCTGCCATAGCTGTGGTAGGTAAAATGTTGTCAATTTGTTGTCCTGGGCACATCTAATCAATGCTAAAAGTGTTTGAAAAATTAGTATGTTAATTTATATATTTTGCATGGCAGCAAGTAAGTGGTTTTACTCAATAGTAGCTATATTGGATTAATCATCCAGGAAAAGTAGATGTTTTCCTCCATGGTTCATGTCAAAACTGACAAATTGATCTTTCCTGGACTGTTGGCTGAAATATTCTCATTTGCTTTTTCAGCCTCACTAATTAGGCAAGCTCTCTGCTCCTAAGAAGTGTAGCTATTATAAACCTTGTGAAAAGGAATTTGGCACTCCGGGAAGAAAGAACCCTATAATTTTATGGGCAAGTCCCTGGTTTGAATCTTGTCAGAATGACTTCCTCAGGAGAGTTGATTGACTTCCCTAACCCTTAGTTTTTTCTTCTGTTAATTTGGGATAATAACAGAACCACACCATCACAAAGCATTAAAATTCAATTTTATTCAAGTTTCTCAACTTTAAACACATTTTAAAATTAGAAATGAGCTTTCAAGAAATGTTAGCAAGGGAGGAACCTGGAGTTTGCTTCCGGAAGCATGGTGCTAGGGCTGAAGCTGATTTTTATTTCAGAGGAAAGATTTCTCCCTCCCCTTCCTGTTGTACATTCTGACCATATAGGACTTATTGACAACTTTCACATCTTTTTTTCCCAAGCCTAGAATATAGTTTGTTTCTCCCCTAATACTATAACCAACCTAATTTTTTTTAAGTTTATTTATTTTGAGAGAGAGAGCGTGAGCAGGGGAGGGGCAGAGAGAGAATTCTAAACAGGTTCTGCACTGTTAGCTTGGAGCCTAATGTGGGGCTCGAACTCAGGAACTGTGAGATCATGACCTGATCAAGAGTAGGATGCTTCATTGACTGAATCACCCAGGCACTCCCTAGTTTCTTTCAGTCACAGCACAATCAGGTTTTCCCCTTAGAGATTCCCTCTCCAGTCGAACATCTCCATATACTTTGTTCTGTTAGATCTCCCTATTTCCCTTCTCATAATCTTCATTATTCTTAATTATAATTACTCATTGAAATCTGTATCTCCTCTACTATAATTTAAATAAAGGAAAAGACTCCATAAGTCATTTTCATTTTAGCAACTCTAGTTTCTCTGCTGAAACCTCTCAGATGATAGACCCAGAAATATAAGAGTGGCAAAAGGAAGAATAATCTATTCAGCTACTACATTAGAAATTGTCAAATTTCACCACTGATTAATAGGTTCCCCTCTGTGCAACCAGCTCCACTTGTGTTAGTCCCTCCTAGCTGGAGCAGAAGGTGAATGTGATTGTCGCCAAATTATTTTAGCATTTAATGCCAACCCATCTCTACCTGGCTTTCATTTTCTCCTCCTTTTTTTTTTTAATTAATTTTTTTAAAGGTGGGGGGAAGCAGGGGCAGAGAGAGAGAGAGGGAGAGAGGGAATCCTAAGCAGGCTCCACGCTATCAGCACAGAGCCCCACACGGGGCTCAATCCCGAGAACTATGAGACCATGATCTGAGCCAAATCCAAGAATCAGATGCCTAACCGGCTGAGCCACCCAGGTGCCCCTCATTTTCTCCTTCTTAAGCAGAAGTCAGATCCCTCTTCTCTATGCCAGAAACCCTACTTGGACAGTTAATACTTCTGACAAGCCTGACACTTCCAATATTTTATTTCTATATCCTTTTATCCCTCTCCTAAAAATCATCTGGCAGAAGATCATGTATAATTTGTAGGGTTTTTATGTTATTTATCTGTAGGAAAAAAACTGCCTTTGGGGCGCCTGTGTGGCTCAGCTGGTTAGGCACCTGATTAAGTGCCTGGCTCTTGATGTCAGCTCAGGTCATGATCTCACTGTGGGTTCAAGCCCCAGTTTGGACTCTGTGTTGACATCACAGAACCTGCTTGGGATTCTCTCTCACTCCCTCTCTCTCTCCCTCTGCCCCTTCCCTGCACTCTCTCTCTGTCTCAAATAACAACAACAACAACAACAAAAAACCTGTCTTGTTCATAAATACCACTCTTATACATAAAATTTATTTTATTTGTATGTTGAAATGATCTAATCTTTGTGACAGTATGTTGTTAAGTTAGACCTATCAAATTAAACACTAAAATTCTGCAGTTATATCCAGCGGAAAAAAATCTGAGAACAGAGTGAAAAGTGAAAACGCAGTAATAATTACAAGAAACTAAAAAAAAAAAAAATAATTATGCTTAGCTGTGATTAAAACTAAACCAACTTCAGACTTTTTTTTTCTTACAATTTGTATTTACCTTCTCTTAGGTTGTTTTAAAAGAATGATTTTATATCTATTGAAATAAGAAACTTTGCAAAGCAAGAGTTCAGTTAATAAATGCACAGTAGTTTTTATGAATTGTCTTGTAAATGTCAAAGCAGAGATACTCATAATCCTATGAATCTTTTTGTAATTTTCTTACATGTATTCCCGTGATGATTGAAATGGCACATAATGAATTCTTAGTAACTATTTGTCTATTTAAAACATAGTTCTTATGAAAATTTCATTTTAGATTTAAATTATCTTGGTGAGGCAGGTGAGGCATTTTAATGTGTGACTAAAGCATATGTTTATTTTTGACATTCCACGTTGATGGATGGAGTAATCTCTGGGTCGATTTACGTCTGGTACTTTCTGTGGGCCAAGTGTTTATAATAATTCATTTACTTAGATTATGTAAGGAAATAAACAGTCTTTGTTCCCAGACATACTTTATTTAAAAAAAATTTTTTTTGACATTTATTTATTATTGAGAGAGAGACACAGAATGTGAGCAGGGGAGGTGTAGAGAGAGGGAAAGACACAGAATCAGAAGCAGGCTCCAGGCACTGAGCTGTCATCCCAGAGCCCGATGCAGGGCTTGAACTCACAAACTGTGAGATCATGACCTGAGCCGAAGTCAGTCGCCTAACCAACTGAGCCATCCAGGCGCCCCGCAGACATACTTTATTTTTAATGGCAAAATGAGCAACTGTTCAAGCATTACTTAAAATCTCTGCAAACAGTTTAATGCAGAAGAATGGCCTTTTATTGAATATATGTGTGTGTATATATAAATATATGTATACATACATACATATATACACACACACACTGAATATATGTATACATATACATATATATATCTTTTATTTGTGTGTAAATATATATATATTTAGGAGAATGGGATTCTGACATCATATCTATTATCTCTTTGTTCCTTAATAGTATTACAACAGATTTAGACACTTAACACACACGTATTTTCTCACAGGTTCTGTGAGTCAGGAGCTAGGGTAACATTTATCTGGGTTCTCTGCTCTAGGGTCTCACAAAACTTCAATCAAGGTGTTGGTTGGGGCTTCAGTCTCATTTGAGGTTCGACTGGAGAAGGATCTAGTTCTAATCTCACATAGTTATCAGCAGCATTCAGCTCCTTGTGGGCTTTTTGACTTAGGTACATCCTTCATTCCTATCAGGTAGGAGATTTCATCTCCATCTTTGTTTCAGTTGAGTTCCTCACATATGCCTCTATTTTATCCCTGAGTAAATAGTTACCATAAATCATGGTAACAGTAGTAGTGGGTCTATTAATCCCCCAGCTCTGAAACTCCCACTGATTCTGATCTATTCTAGGCAGATTCCTATGTTATCCCTTTCTACAACCAATACCCATGTATGTCTGTGGCCCGTGACATCAGTTTGGGCATTTATAAGGGATCAAGAACAATGAATGGCAGATATTTAAGACCTGAAATCTTAAGCCCATTCTCCTCTTCTCCTCTTCCTCTATATCTAAAAAAATCTCTTCTTCTCTTCCAGGTTTTGTACTTTATAACTCTTCAAATAAACCTGCCCCTTCTGTTTCTAATTGCTTTTGTCTTTTCTCTTGTTTAGGTTTTAAAAGGGAAAATACTGTTGAGTAAGAATGACTCCCCATCTCTCAATTAGGTTGAAGTGTTCTTTGAATTTTTGTTTCAGTTTTAGTGTTCACTGTGAGAGTGAAAATGTCCCTTGGAATATGAGAGTTTTTCAAAAAAGTAAAAGATGGGAGAAATAACATTCATATTAATAATCACCAATGCAAATTTCTACATTTTAGCTTTACCATTAGCCCTGAAACTGCTTGAGGCTTAGGACTGTGTTTTATTCATCTATGCATACTGAGGAATTAACACAGCATGTTGACCTTTGGGTATGCTTAATAAATCTTTGTTGAATAAAAGATACCAGAAAGATTATCAGAGATTTCTCATCACTAAAATCTGGAGCTTGTCCCAAAGGCAATTCTTTACTTTTGGGTTTCAACATTTTCTTTGTCTACTGCTGTTGAATAAATAAAAGCTAATGATTCGGGAAATACGAACCTCATATAGTTTATCCTGTCTATGTTAAATTAAAGATACAGGAGTATAATATATACTGTTTTAAAATATCTATTATAAATAATACTGGTGTTAATTCCATCTATCAACGTAAATGAGTTTTATAATACCAAAAAACCTATAACAGTATAAATGTTAATTTAAGAAATCTATTCTAGATGTTCATGAATTGACATGTTTACCTTGATCAGCTTTTCACAGAACATTTTAACTGTTCTTAACAATAAATAATTTCATTGGTAATTTCATGTAAATATTTTCCATCTCTATTCTGGTAAAAGACACCAAATAAAAATCTTTGGGAGCATGTTTTTTGGACTTTAAAAAAGCGGGTCATATTTTCTCAAATATCAGAATTAATCCTCTTCAAAGAACAAGATTTACTTCTCTAGTTCTTTTTTCTGAAATGTTTATTTTGAGGGGGGAAGGAGCAGAGAGGGAGAAAGAGAATCCGAAACCAAAAACTGTGGGATCATGACCAGCGCTGAAATCAAGAGTTGGAAGCTTAATTGACTGAGCCACTCAGGTACCCCCCACTTCTGTAGTTCCTACGCAAATGCTTCCCTGTAACTTTTTATTTTCAGCAAACTAGAGCCATAAGTTCTAAATTTTGGTCTACTAAATGTTTCAATTTTTTTTCAGCTTTTTCTTTTTAATAATAGATACTTTTTTTTTAAGTTTATTTATTTATTTTTGAGAGAGAGCCCCTGTGAGAACAGGGGAGGGGTAGGGAGAGAGGGAATCCCAAGCCGCCTCCCTGATGTCAGTGCAGAGCCAGAGGAACTTGGGGCATCTGATCTCCTGAGTCATTAGATCATGACCTGAGCCAAAAGTAAGAGTTGGATGCTTAACTGACTGAGCCACCCAGGCGAGCCAGTACTAGATATTTTTATATGTATCAGTCTGCCTATATTCAATTTTGCTTCATGTTTTATTTAGGTTGAACATAGAATACATGAATATCTATAATTCTAAAATATATATACACGTAAATTTAAAATTGTTTTATTTGAGGGATAGATCTTATTTACATACATATATTTCTTTCTAGAATATATCTTTTATAAGATCCCCCTATTTTGCATTTTTACATTAGATCACATGGTTAGGCTTGACTGAGAAAAAAACACAGAATTATTCTATATTCAGAAGTCAAAATATACTTGTGTCTTATGTCACATAATTGACTCTTCTTAGAAAAAGGTAAACTTGTAATAACTTCAGAATAACAACTAACAGCTGATCTGCCTTAATGAACAAAATATTAAAATTTATTAAGTATATTTAAAAGACTGTACTTCAGATTACAATATCTTAATCTCAAATATCAAATGACATAGGTATGGGATCCTCAGAATTTTTTTTTCACACAGTTTCTTGGCACATCAGATGGCTGAACTATCTTTCCTACATTACTATTGTTTAGACATTTATGGTCTTTAAGACCTGTTTCTCAGTACCACTACATGCTTCAAAAAATTACCAAAGTTAATATATTCCATATGTGCCTCAGCCTGGAGTTGAATATTGTGAACATTTGCCTGCTAGCATATCTTTGTAAGTTTATGATATTTAAAACAAAGTAACTACATTGCAGGCTGTTTCCCTTATTCCTAGTTCCATAACATGTAATAATAAAAAAATATGCTAAAGCAAGTCGCTTGCTTTTAAAGTAAGTCCATTAAAATCGCATTTAACTCTATTTTTTAATGTTCATCAATGTGAGCCTTTTAAGACTTCTGGAAAAGGACCATAAGGATATCATTCACCTTTCTTATTCATCAAGCATGATTTGAATCCATTATAGTATGTAATAAGGTAGTTTGTAAAGCAGAGTTTGGTCTCTAAAGTATCATTTACCTCTGCTTGAAATGACTTCATTGTGTTTACTAGACGATTCAGTATTGAATAGGGAAACCATGGAGTAGATAGCATGAATGTGATTAATTCTTATAACATTCAAATGAATTCCTTATTTAGATAATGTGAATCACTCTAAACAATTGTATGGAGTCTTTTATCTAATGCAGTGATTTTAAGATTGTGTTATGTATACACAGGGCAGGATTTTTTTCATCCATTATGGTTTAAAAATTGGCACCAAAGAAGAAACTCCCTCCATTATTATTTCTTATATTTGAGATTTATTTAACTGTATACCATGTGTGAGTTAATAGTCTAAAAATAGATAAATATTAATATGTGCATGTATGTACTTTGAAGAATGTTTGAAATTTCAGAAAGTGAAATAAATGCCACCTGTCATTATATCACCCAGTTAATCACTCTTGAGATTTTCATATAATGTCTCTGTATTATTTCACCTCTGCATTTGGTAATTAAATATTTAACAGATTTGGAATTAGACTGCTATATATTATGTTTAACTCTTTTTGCTCATGACTTACCTTAGTGCTTTACTTTAAATTTTTTTTTTTCAACATTTATTTATTTTTGGGACAGAGAGAGACAGAGCATGAACGGGGGAGGGGCAGAGAGAGAGGGAGACACAGAATCGGAAACAGGCTCCAGGCTCTGAGCCATCAGCCCAGAGCCCGACGCGGGGCTCGAACTCCCGGACCGCGAGATCGTGACCTGGCTGAAGTCGGACGCTTAACCGACTGCGCCACCCAGGCGCCCCATAGATTCCCCCCCCCCCCTTTAGATGTAGTTATTAGTATCCTGGTTTTTAAATAATCCATTCTGGTGTTTATTTCTTTCTTAAGTTATATTAGTTAACTCTTGAGTACACTTTTGCATATATGGGATCATGTTGCAAATAATCTGATTGGGAGGTTAACAACATTGACACATGGAAGCTATAGCATATTCAACTTCATACTGTGTAGTTCACTATTATACAGATATGCCTCAGTGTATCTGCTATTCTGTCAATTTACATCCTTTTCTATTAGCCTAATGCTGTGATACTGTATACATTCAAAGATTTTCTAGGAGTGGAAGTTGTTACATCATGAATTTGCACATCTTAACATGTTTCAGGTAACACTATATTGCTTTCTCAAGTTTTCACAGCATTTTACATTTCTGCTTCCTACTGGCAGGGTACAGCATCCTTACTGCTTCGTATTCTTGCCCATACTTGATAGCTTTAATCACTTCTAGGCAACATACTGAGGTTCAGTGTTGCAAACAAGTGCAAGCAAGTAGTACAATTTCACAATTACAGCACTTAATTGTATGCCACTTATGCTAGTTTTGGGTATCAACCTGCCTAGGCTGTAATACCCAATTATTTCGTCAGTCATTAATTTAGTTGTTTCTGGAGAAGGTGTTTTGTGGATGTAGTTAACATCTATACTCAGTTAACTTTAAGAAGACTACCTTTGATAATTTGTGTGGGCCTCATCCAATCAGTTGAAGGTCTTAAGAGCAAAACCAGGTTTCACAGAGAAGAAATTCTGTCTCACGACTGCAGTATCAAATGCCTGAGTTTCCAGTAGGCCAGCCTGCCCTACAGACTGGATTTTGGACTCAGGATTGCAACATCACTCCTTCCTTAGTCTCTAGCCTCCTAGCCTGGACTACAGACTTCAGATTTGCCAGCCCCCAGACGTATGGACCAATACTTAAAATCTTTTTTCTCTTCCTTTCTCTCCTCCTCCTCCTCCTCCTTTCTCTCTCTCTCTCTCTCTCTCTCTCTCTCTCTCTCTCACACACACACACACACACACACACACACAACTTTACTTTTTTTCTATTCAGCAAATTCAAATGTAGAAATTAAAACATTTCTCAGTTTTGCTGTAACTATTTTGTTTCCCATTTAATGTCACTGGATTATCAGGAATAAAAAAAAAGCCTTTCTGAAATAGGACGAATTTCAATCGGGTCATAGAAATTTCACAATATAGCAATTGCTCTTTTAGTTTTCTACGCTTGAATAGATTTCATTATTCAGAATATGCAAGCAGGTTTTATTTCATTTTTTAATATAAAATAATAGCTCTTGATTATTTTTGCTGTTAAAAACATATGGACTGATAATAACTCTCAAAAAGTCATATCAAGTTTTAAATCTTATAGTGTTTTGCCAAGTAAATACTCTGCTGTTGTATAGCTGTCACACACAAATTGTATAGACTTCTACGCCAGATTTTATCTGGATGATAGGACTGATGATACCACGGATATACCCAAAAGGGGTTTGAGAGGTTTATCACTTTCTGGGGACAGTAGGGGGTCTCCCAAGCACATCCAAAATGGCTTAGGAGAACAGGGGAGTGAGACTGGTGTGTGTGTGTGTGTGTGTGTGTGTGTGTGTGTGTGTGTGTGTTGGTGGTTACACAGTATGTCCAGAGTGTGGCTTATCTTAGGTAGTTTGAATTTCCAGCAAATGCTAAAGAGGGTAGTGTCCCAGCTTTCTTATCATCTCTTTAGTCATGGGGCACAAGGAGAAGAGGGAGGGATAAGGATTGAGAGCTCCTAACAGTCCAACATAAAATCTAATAGAGCCCTCTTTATTACATACATAATATAGGAAGTAAGCATAGGATGAAGCCATTGTAATTTATTTTAAAGGGGTTTTCACTATCAATACTTCCCACAGCCTTAGCTTCTCTGGAGTAATTGTAGTACTAAAGTGCTTGCCAAGTTTTTGGAAATTTTGCTGAATTTATAGTGCATATTTTTATCAGTAGTAGAACATTCACATTCACAGGTACCGTTTAAAAGAGTAAAATTCTACCAATTGATTCTTTAGATAAAATTGTAGCTTCTGTTTCTGGAAATCTGGCAGACTAAATAATTTGAAATGATGCCTGATGGAAACTTTTGTAAATGCAGTCATTTAACACAAAATAATGTTACGAGTGAAGAGAAGAACTTGAGAGGGGAGAAATGCTCCCCTACTTATAAAAAACATTTAGGGTGATAAGTGAGAAAGTTGTTGATGGAGCTTCCTGTAGTAGGGGGATGGGAGGAAATGCTGATGTTTGAAATCTAGAGACTTGGGATTTCATGCCCACTTGAGGCCAAATCCTTGGATATTTTTGATGAGTTTCCGTTTCAAGTTATACATAAATGTGTGGTCTTGAAGCAGCTGACAAATTAAATGAAACCATGGACTAGAAATAAATTTTTGAAAAGTACTCTCTAGTGTAAAATTCCAAACTTTTTGTCCCCCATAAGCTTTGCTTACAGAGAAAAGAAAACATTTATCTTGAGAACTCAGACCTTAGATTTCTATTTGTTGTGTAGTAGGGATCCTAATTTACACTGCTTATTGGTCTGGTAGCCATCAAAATGAGAAATTAACACAGAATTAATCTAGAATTGATTATATTCCTGAAGTACCTGCTCTAATGAAAGGGAAAGACACTCTAAAAATATAAGCCTCAATCTGTGATCTAGGGACTGCTCCCGGATTAAATATTGCCTCATAATTCAAAATGACAAACACATGAGCATAGGAGAACATATCTTATGTAACTGATGGTCCATGATGCAATAAATAGAAATAATCTAATTTATAAAACAACTTGAAATAATAACAGTCTTTAGAATTAGAATTTAATATTCATTTTGACTTGTACAATTAGACATGGATGAAGAGAGTATCAGTGATTTAGAAAAATCCTAAGAAATGACTTTTATAATGCTGTCTTGCAAGATTAAGACATGGAAAAGGTAAGAGATATTAGAGAATTCAGCTGTATGCACATATTTAATAGAAATTTCAGGATGAAAATTTCGAGGAAATTAGAGGTAGTATAGATAGAGTAAATGAACAAGGATTTCTTAGAAATTGTTTTAAAAATGACCTAAGCTGAATGAATTAAAATAAATCCACATCTAAACATCAGATAATGCAGGGGTGCCTGGGTGGCTCAGTTGGTTAAGCGTCAGACTTTGGCTCAGGTCATGGTCTCACCATTCATGGGTTCGAGCTTCGTGTCTGCCTCTATGCTGACAGCTCAGAGCCTGGAACCTGCTTCTGATTCTGTGCCTCTCTGCCTCTCCCCTGCTCATGCTCTGTCCCTTGGTCTCTAAAAAATAAATATTAAAAAAATTTAAACCTCAGATAATGCAGAAGTACAAAAAGAACACCAAGTATCAGTTAATAACTAATAATAATGCATAATATACACAGAATGACCATGAGAATGACAACAGCCTTCTCCGTAGTAGCAGTTGCAGCACGGGTAAATGAAAACTATTTTCATAATCTGAAAAGCAATTAATTGGCAAAAGGTTAGCATTCATAGGCAAAGAATTATTAAGACTAGAGAATGAAACAAACTTTTTAAATATAAAATTCTGAGCAAAGTTACACTTGATCTTAAGTGAAAAAGCTATTAAAAGATATGTTACAAAATTGCAAAAACTAAATGCTGAAGAAAGAAATAAAGGATTCCTAATGGTTTGGTGAGCAGAACTGATAAATGCACAGCAGGTAAATAATAATCAAGTGATGTGTATTTAAAACAACAGTAAAATCAAAAGTTTCATTAACATTAACATTAATATGTTTCTCACTTTCTCCTATCTTTCTCAACCGCCCTGCTTTCAAAAACATATTCATGTAAAAAAAAACCAAAACAAAACCAAAACAAAACCATAGCATGATACCCTCTAGTTCCATCCACATTGCTACAAATGGCCAGATTTCATTCTTTCTCATTGCCAAGTAGTATTCCATTGTATATATAAACCACAACTTCTTTATCCATTCATCACTTGATGGACATTTAGGCTCTTTCCATAATTTGGCTATTGTTGAAAGTGCTGCTATACACATTGGGGTACAAGTGCCCCTATGCATCAGCACTCCTGTATCCCTTGGGTAAATTCCTAGTAGTGCTATTGCTGGGTCATAGGGTGGATCTATTTTTAGTTTTTTGAGGAACCTCCACTCTGTTTTCCAGAAGGGCTGAAGACCCTGGGGGAGGGGAAGGGGGGGAAGTTACAGATAGGGAGCGAGGCAAACCATAAGAGACTCTTAAATACTGAGAACAAACTGAGGGTTGATGGGGGGTGGGGGAGAGGGGAAAGTGGGTGATGGGCATTGAGGAGGACACCTGTTGGGATGAGCACTGGGTGTTGTATGGAAGCCAATTTGACAATAATTTATATTTAACATATATAAAAAACATAGAGCATTAGTATTTGAAACTTCTCTTTTTTAAAAGGCAGGAATAACATTTGGAATCATGGGTCTCTTTCCATTAAACAAAGTCAGTAGATAAGATAGATAGATAAACATTGTGGAGGGTAATTCTACTTATAAGTGCTACCCAGAAAGTGAAATACTGTTTGCTAAGATTAAAAGCAGAAACAGGATATCAACAGGATATTGAAAGACAATAAACTTAGCAGCCAGAGGAAATCAAAGAGAACTAGAAAGCCATATAAAATGGACATAAAATATTCACTGACTTAAAACAAAACCAAACCTCTTTTTAGAAGTTGATGACCTGAAGTCTTTTCAAAGGCTTCCCAGACCGGGCACGTTGCTCCGTTGATGAAGGCTGTGTTGTTAATTAATATGTTTGGCCCAAGAGGCTAAGTCCTCTGATGTACTGAAGTATTGCAACTAAAAGTCTATGGAGATCAAAAAACAAGAGAAAGCTGACCTTGTCCAGTTCTAAACAGTATGAAAAAGAACAGTTTTCTTTTAATCAAGAAACTTCAGGTTAGTGTGACCAATAGTATATTGGTTGCTGTTGCTGCAGATACTTTTCCGTATCATTAACAGCAGCTAACAACATATAAGTCAAGACTGAAATTATGTTTATAGTAGTATTTATAGCAGGCAGTTTACCAAGCACAAATATAGCTTCTCCACCAAGTTTTGAATTCTTGAGTCCTCACAGTTGAATTAGCTGCTACCCTGTCAGTGATGACCAAGCCTTTTCACCAGACCTCTCTCCTAATACTTATGTTATTATGTTATTGTGCATTTACCAGTGTATGCACTGTGTCTTACAGTAAAATCCATCCAAATATTATTATGAATCAAATATGATTACATTAAATTTCTTAACAATAAATACATACGCATTATTAAGTAGTCTTTTAGTTTAAACATTTTTATTAGGATTTCCAGGGATAGAACTTTGAAAGCAGAAATTATGCTTATTAATATGTTTGTGTTTTCTTGTAATTTGCAAATGCCTATGTATTTTAGTACTTCAAAACGTGAGTATATACACACGTATTTTCTAGCATAAAATAAGTGTTCAAAGTGTTCAATAAATATTCATTAAATTAATATATGGGAGTACTTTATGATTAATGGGTATAATTACCTGTTGGAGATTTGAGGAAGATAGTTGTTTGGAATTGCAATAAGTCAATTAAAGCGTAGAGATATTTTTAAAAGGTGTTTCACTTGAAAGTTTTTTAATTGTAATACCTCATCACCCCTATTTGAAAATGAAAGAATAATAGATATTCCTGTCTTCCCACTTTAGTATATTAGTTTCCAATCCATTAATTCTAACAAATTAATATAAACATGTTTAAATATTAAAATAAAATATTGAAAACACTATATATTATGAAGATAGAAATTACAAGTTATTTACAATGCCTTTACATCAGCAACCTCTGAACTAGTCTATTCATCTTAGGGAAGAACATAATTTATTACTGTATGATTTTAATGTTCCTATCTTTTTGTTTTCATGGTGTATACCCTAAATGCTTTATCAAATGCTAATAATCGTTCTCATTACAAATTCATTTTCTTCAGAGAGAAGAAATGTTTAAGCTACTGATTCAATGAACCTAACGTATGTAAACAGTTTATTTTTATCATTTCATGAAAATTTTAACTGAACGACAAACAGAAGGAATTTAGAAGACACTAATTATTTGAGAAAGGTTTCATTGTTATAATAAAAATATTTATATAGAATATGTAAAACTGACAACCTGTGTGATAGTGTAAAATTAACATTTAAATACGTGTTGTATTCACCTTATTGTGAATACTTTTGAGGTTGTTAGGATGGGCCTGGTATCAGATTTATATCCCTAATATTATTCAGAAACATACTTTATGATAAAAATCAAGTTCAAAGTGCGTATATATGTATGTGTAAATGCACATATGATTATGTATGGATGTAGATAAATATTTGGATTTTAAACAGTCCAACAATAAATTAATGTTTATAAACTATTGTAACTTTTTTTGTTCTTTTGAGAGAGTGTGAGTGGGGGAGAGACCAGAGAGAGAGAGTAAGGATCCTAAGCAGGCTTCTTACTCAGTGCAGAGCCAGACACAGGGTTTGATCCCATGACCCTGGGATCATGACCTGAGCCGAAATCATGACTTGGACATTCAACTGACTGAGCCATCCAGGTGTCCCATAAGGTATTATGGTTTTTAAGTAGAATGATACCAGTGATACCTAATTCATCCAATTCATTATCAGAGGATAACCAGTAGATCTCAGAGGAAATAAGATGTTAAGGTAGCCAGGTTTTGATTGAAATTGAAGAGTAGGAAGACTGAATATAGGGGAATTCTCTGAAAAAGACATTACTAGATTAAACAGAGTGAAACTGAGCGTGCATGAATGACCTGTGGATTTTTTTTTTTTTTGAGGGAGGGGATAAAATGAATATAAAAGTGTAACGTTAAACCAAACTAGGAGAAAGTAGGCGGGTAGAAAAAAGTCTTCCCCCGCCCCCCAATAGGTTTGCCTATGGCTTCCTGAACAAAGCTGCTGGGAAAATGTTCACTGTTCAACTAAGAGTGATGAAATAACAATGTGTCCAGCACTGTATTGAGAAAATGTATTATGTTATTTATTCCTCAGAAGCAACTCTATGATCCATGACTATTATTCCCATTTTGTATATGAAAGAACAAAGACTCGTATTTTCTAAAACTCACACAAATAGTAAAGAACTCAAAATTTCAAACCAGGCATTTCCATCTCTAACTAGAGCTTATATTCCAGTGAAAGCAGAGGATTAAAAGTTAAATGAAATAAAATAGTAAAATCCTCTAATAGTTAAGCTAAAGGAAATTTTCCTGATTGTAAGTGTTGCTGAGAATATTTTATTTCTATACATATGGTAATTCCTTCTCAAATTTTTCTCTGATGACTTCCAGAAATCTATTTTTTTTAAATTCTTATTTCTTGTTCTGCTTTTAGGAATATATTTCAAGTTTAATATTCTCTGAGCTCTTAACTTTACTCATGCAATCTTTCATTATTAGACCCCAAAGCCCATTAATATAGACCAAACATTTCTTGCTTGGTGAAAAGGGAACATAGTCCCTCTGGGATATCACCTACTAATAGTTTCCTGTTGCCCCAGCAGGCCTCTCTTGTTTTCTGTGTCGGGCATGGATGATTGCATGCTTTTTTCACTCTTTGCAGTGCATTGTGTGATTAGACACAAGGTCAGTTTTACATAAATAGTATTTTCTTCCAAGACTTGTTTCTTCTCAGATATGTGTCCTAACTATTTCACATACACTTAAGACATAAGGAATAGCATGGGAATTACAAGCCGAGACAATGTAATTTAAAATAAAGAGTTAAGAGGTACCTGGGTGGCTCAGTCAGCTGAAGCTTCAGACTTTGGCTTAGGTCTTGTGGTTCATGGGTTCAAGCCCTTCATCTGGCTCTGTGCTCACAGCTCAGTCTGGAGCCTGCTTCACATTCTGTGTCTCCCTCTTTCTCTTCCCCTCCCCCGCTCACACTCTCTCTCCCTTTCTCTCTCTCTCAAAAATAAATAAAACATTAAAACAAATAAAGAGTAAAAATAAATAAATATGAGCAAGAAGTACATCCATGGAAATGCATAAAAATGTGATGCGTGTCAAATATATTTTCTCAGAATTAAATCCTGATTTCATGTTGGTGAGGAAATCAAGATTGCATGCAATTGTTAAAATGTGCTTAGAAAAATATACTTGCAGAGATGCTGTAACGTGTGTGTCTTAAATCTCTCAGTCTTTGATTTGCCTTTTTTTCCCAACTTCTAGCTTCTGCTCTATCTACCTACTAGCAACACCTTCCTGTATTATTTTCTCTAGCAAGGTTGCTAGTCAGCCAGTGTCTTCCTGTGTGGTTAGACCAATTTTTTTGTACGTATTGCATTTTGAGATGAAGCTGGTGTCTGAGGTGGTGAAAATGACTTCACCCCATACGGATTTTAAATATAACCCTCTTTGTTACTTTCCTCGTGGCTTAAACAACACACATGTAACGTCTAACATCAAACAACACCTAACTTTCTTCAGGTCGAAGTCCTAAGATACATATACCAGTATTCTGGCAGGTCAAAATTCTCAAATCAAGGTTTCGTTCTTTCTGAGTCTAGTGGAGAATCCATGTCCTTGTCTTTTTCAGCTTCTAGAGGCATTTGCATTCCTTTGTTTGTGTCCCTTTCCTCCTCCCTCAAAGTTTGCACTCCCTTTCTGCCTTCTTTTTCTTCTCTTTTGTTTTGACTCTCTGACCTCCCTCTTATTAGGGGCCCTGATGATTCTGTGGAGTTACCAGGATACTCTGCCCATCTCAAGATCCTTACCTCAATTACATCTGCAAAGTCCCTCTTGCTTTGTGAGGTCACATTCACACGCTCAGGGCATTAGGACATGGATATCTGTGTGTGTGTGTGTGTGTGTGTAAGATTTTTCTGTTTACCACACCCTTATATGTGTTTTTCCATAGCTGTTTTTTTTTTAATTCTCTGTAAATTTTTGTCCCTTTCTGTGACTCTTGTGTTTAAAAAAAAAATTCTCTTTTTAAATAGACAAGGGCTTTCCTTATTGTTCTCATTATTTAGGCGGATTTCTCTCAATGGTTCATCTTACAGAAGACTCACTTGACTCAGATCCAAGGCCCTGGTTCAGCTATGTTACAGTTGATAGGCCATAATGATGCAAAGCATGTTAACCTGTATGCAAAATTGCATTGGCTACTTTCTTTTGATGGAGCTGTGGATAGGACAGACCTTCAGAGTCCAGTGGATTCTTTACTAGAACTTTTTTTGTTGTTTGTTTTGTTTGTTTGTTTGCTTTTGTTAATGAGACTGGCCAGTTACCTCCTTATCTGTTTGCCCAGTTGCTTCCGGAAATGAGGATTGATTTGATGGGGAAGCTTTCAGGCAGAAGAAATGGCATGCAGGGAAACAAGGATGCATGAATAGTGTGGAGCTTTCTGGGACACATGAACTGTTTGGTACGGTTGTCCTTTGGAATGTAGGTGATTGTGGCAAGCCAGATATGGAGAGTTTGAGAGGTACAGGAATTAGAACTAAAAAGATGGGGTATTCTAGCAGCACCCTGGAGATGGTAATTTTTTTAATGTTTATTTTGGGGGGGGGAGAGAGCGAGCACTAGTGGGGGAGGGACAGAGAGAGAAGGAGACCTAGGATCCAAAGCAGGTTCCATGCTGACCGCAGAGAGCCAGATGCAGGGTTTGAACCCAGGAGCTGAAGTCTGACGCTCAGCGAATGAGCCACCCAGGCACCCCTGATGAAAGTATTTAAATCATGCACCGTAAGAGAGAGGCATTAAGTCCAGTTAGAAAAAAAAGTGATAGTAGTTAAAATAAATGCAAATGATCAAATCAGCGCATTAATAGCAATAGGAAACACGTTGTACTCAGTGTAACAACTTGTTAAGAAGAGACATTGCCAGGATAGAGTTAGTGCCTGCGAAGGAAGGAGGGGTTTCAGTAACTTTTTTTTGCCTGCTTTCAATTAGTTCTCTAAATGGGGATTGGAAATGTACAAGGAAAGCAGTTAAAGTGTGAGGGCACATAATGAGTTAAGATTTTATACGTTTCTTAGAATTCAGCAAGCATTTTTAAAAACTAAGCCATAACAGTTTACCCTCCTTTTAAACACAAATGTTAGACACATTGATCGAAGGAATGTAGTTGATTGATTTTGACCAAAGCATTACTCTTTAAGATTTTGGTGGCTAAGACACAAACATGTGAACTAGATGGTAAAAGATATGGATTTATAACTATGTGAGGGAAAATACTCAGTGGTGTCAGTTACCTAAAGGGAGGCTTCTAGCACATCCCTTCAGGATCTCAGTTCAGTCCTGTACATTGCAGCTCAGTAGTTGTAACCAGTGAAGTTGGTTGTCATAAGGTTGTCATAACCACCAGATTTCAGTGTGACAAAAAGCAGAGAGGCTTGGTTCATTACATTACAGAATAAAGAATCCACAATCTTTGCCTTCTTAAAAAAAATTGTTTTTGAAAGAAAGACAGTGCAAGGGAGTGGCAGAGACAGAGGGGGAGAGAGAGAATCCCAAGCAGGCTGTGAAGTGTCAGCACAGAATTTGGTGTGGGCCTCGAATTCACGAAAGGTGAGATCATGACCTGAGTCACCCAGGTGCCCCAAGAATCCACAACAGAGTAAAGGACCAAAACTAATAAACATTTTTAAATGGTAAACATAAAGTATTGTCCCCAGGTCAAAAAAGCCAACTGTACAAAGGGTAGGATCACTTAGCAATAACATGTGTCAGAGATATTTCAGATTGTAATTGGTGGGGAGATCACTATGAATCAGTAGTGTGATTAGCTCCCACAGAGCTAATGGGATCTTCTATTTCATAAAAGGAAATAGAGTAGCCATATTGAAGAAATGATAGCTAGGCCATGCAGGAGTCTTTTCAGTTCTGGGTAGCATCCCAGAGGTGCTTGGTGAGATTAGATTAAATTAGGAGAATGACAGCCATGAAATGAAAATAATTGTTACTGAGGGCCCTTAGGTACCTAACACTTCATAACTGCTTTTCAGAAGATACTTCCTTTATCTCAAAAACAAAACAAAAAAAACAAAACAAAAACAAAACAAAAACAAAACTTGACGTAGTTGATCATGAAATATCTATAGGTGCCATCAGGCAAAGTTACCTGCTTGTCAGCAGAGCGGCCTCTTTGATAGTTATGCTGATGATCCAGGACCTAGTTCCTGACCCCATACTGTGCCAGAGATTGGATTTGATCACAACAATAGATATAATTTTCAGGGCTGATTCAAGTTCACCAAACGCATAAAGTCAGATTTTACCCATTTGGGCAGTTTGATAGTTCTGAGGGGGAGGGGCACCTGGGTGGCTCAGTCAGTTAAGCATCCAGCTTGGGTTCAGGTCACAGGATCTCACAATTTGTGGGTTCCAGCCCTGCACTGGGCTCTGTGCTTTCAGTGAGGAGTCTGGGATTCTCTGTCTCTGTCTCTCTCTGTCCCTCCCCCACCTGCACATGTTCGCTCTCTCTGCCTCAGAATAAGTAACTAAACTTAAAAAAAATCATTCTGAGGGGGAGAAAACCACACTACTTCAACAGCAGCCAAAACTAAAACTGATAAGGGCATATGATAAGGGGCCAGCACAGCATATTTTGCCGCTGTCCACATGATATGCCAAATTGCAATCAGAAGGCAACTTGATGCATCCATTACCTTAATGGGTGTAGATTTGACATAAAACTATAAATAAAAGCCCTGATTTCTGCCATCCTCACTTCTAAAAGGTGCTTCTATGGGCACCACACCACTGTTTATATGATTGAAATGAAGAAAATGTCCCCGATTACTTCTGACATACCATTGATGAGAAGATGCTTCTCAATTTTAGAAATGTTGCCATGTGAATAAAATGATGTGTCCTAGAATTGATGAGATAGGTTGCATATAGTCCTGCCAGCCTGAAGAAATATCTGTTCCTATTAAAGGGTCCATCCACCTCTCTGCTGCACAGCATTAAATACAGATCAAACATGCTGGCAGAGTTATTTGCCTACCTGTTCTTTGGTGTAGAAGCTCTATAGTCGTTCCCCTAAGTAGTGCCTCATAGCATTACTCTGTTTTATACCTGTAAGCGCTGAGACTCAGGTAAAGGATCTTCACAATGTGTTTTTCTTTTGGCAGTAGACTCCCTCTCCTTGCTCTGTAGATTAGCAGGCAAGGAGGAGAGTCAAGTGAAGCCTAGACTTCTGGTTTCACTGTTTTAAAGATACTGTAGTAGCTATGTCATTGATAATATAGTGTTTCAATGAAATGGACAAGGTAGCTCGTGTTTCTTTGTTCCTTGACTAAGGTTAATTCAGATCTAGCCACCATCCCAAAGGATTGAAGGAAAACCAATGTTGAGCATAACTGGGGCTTTCTCCTTAGGGTCATGTAAGAATATGACATACTTATGTGATACCTGTTGAAGAGTGGAAGGTATTTTCCATTTAGTTCATCATGGTTGCCATACATAGCCTCTTACGAGAAGCTGTTGCGATTCCCCAAGGCAGGTGATGTTTTCTTCCAGCCCAAGCAGATATGTGAGTCTCTTCCTGTTCACACTCAATAGTCATTGCCCCCCGGCAGGGGGCCGTGGCCTCTGACATTTCATATAATGGCTTAATTAATTTAGATTTTTCACAGAAGAAAAGTGACAGTATGTTCTGGTAAATTTTATTTGGCCCTGCAAACGTCCTTACCCACAAAAGTCTGACGAATGTTGTGAAACAGATTGTGGGGTGAAGGGGGTCAGAGACCTGATAAAGAGAAATCATAAGCTAGTATCTCTGCAATATTTCTGTAAGATATCTTTCTTCAAATACTTGAAAGTTTGCCAAGCAGAGGAGGGATTCACTTTTATTCCACGTATTTCCAGGGAGTAATATGAAGCCATTTGATAGATTTTCTTTTAAAGACCAAAGCTTAATTTATGTAAAAAGGAAATTTAGAAGTTAAAATTCTCAGTGATATAGTGATCTGCCATGGTAGTGAGTACTATTTTTGGACGTGATGATCTCAAGATCAATTCGATAAAGGGGTTTTAAGTTTCAGATAGCATATGTACTAAGCATCAGTATGTAGTAATCAGTGTTTTAGGTGTGGGGATTACAGCTATGGAAAAGTTTTCATAGGATGGAAGTTACATGGATCGTTTTGCTAGTTTATCTTTCTAACTTGTGAGTTCTGATTTTTTTTATGTGGACAGACCTGTTTATAGGCTAGCAAACAGAATACCCTTGGAGAATTGTAAGGACTACTGGTTTGTACTGGATTCTTTCCTTCTCAGATGTTAAGAATATCAAATTCATCTTTCACCCATCCTTGATTCTGTTATCTGTTTTGTTAATTGTTAATTGCTGCCACTATCCTTCTACTTTAACAAGATTCCCCCCATCCTGGTGCTGTCTTTTAGTGGAAAACTTTTCCTCTCTTACCTGTCACCTGCCCAGCAGAATGCAACGCAATGCAATGAATGACCACTTTACAACAGTTTTAGCATCATTTGTAATATTAATTCTTTGGGAAGATATACCTCTCTTAATGGGCTACTTAAGTGGTCACTTATCAGGCTGTTGCCTCTATAGGTTATGTGTTTGTTAAAAGCTTAGGAACTGCTGTTGCACCAACCAACAAATGTCTATTTTGTGTCATTTTTGTATCTGTATCTGATAGAAAAGGTAAGGATTCCTAAATTGTTGGTTACTTCGCTGTCTGAGGCTTTAGTCTCTTTCAAATAAGTCCATATGTGAAATAAGTATAAAATTGAAAAAGACTATTTAATATTTTTTTTAATTCTCACAAATGAATATAGAACCATTCTAGTTACATTATCACTGGTAGGATGAACTCAGTTAAAGGTTCGTTTTTCATATTGAATCAAACAAACTTCCTTGTTATATTTAAAAAAGAAATCTTTCAGTTTTAAAATTTCTGCAATTTGAGAGTTTATCATCCAACAAAACTAGCCTGTTGTAAATCAGAGATATAAAATCACAAAGCCTGTGAAAAGTTGTGTCAAGCATGAAATTAATACTTCTGAGACACTTTTATGAGAAATATATTAAATCCAGTAAGTTGCTTTGTTTCAGAACCCTGCAGACATTAGTGAAATAACTATAAATTTGCCTCTTTTAACTAAAAAGAAATATTCATATTAACATTTGTATGCTGATAAGTTTTAGTACACAGTACTACCCCATTTTAAAAATCTAAACGTGATTAATTTGTATTTACAAATCTTGTTTTCCTGAACCGTGTACAATTACATCATATCTTAGAGTACAAACTTTTTGTTCTTTATTATACCATTTTGTTTCTTAAACTTCAAAGTATTCCATTGTTCTGTGATTTAACTGTATACTATATGTGACATACAACTGGCATAAAACACATCCTGATTCTTTAACTGGAATATCAAATTAAAACTAACATTCTCTAAAGTTTTATTTTCTCTTTCCCTTTTCTTTCATTCCTTCCTTTCTCTTTTTCTCCCTCCAAAATTCCTTCCCAAGTTTTGTAATTTTTTTCTTTTGTCTTTTTTCTTTTTGTCTCTCATATACAAACTAAGTCTTTAAATTTTGACATTTTAAAAATTATTTTAGGTCAATTTGCAGAAAACTCCAACTATGATATTTACTTATTCAGCCAACAAATATTTGTTGATTACTTAACATGTACACTGAAGAGCTAGCCCCTTACTTGTGTTTTTTAAAAAGTGTGTGTTAAGTTGGAAGAAATGTTTTATTCTTTTTTTAAAAAATTTTTTTCTTCTTTTTTTTCAACGTTTTTTATTTATTTTTGGGACAGAGAGAGACAGAGCATGAACGGGGGAGGGGCAGAGAGAGAGGGAGACACAGAATCGGAAACAGGCTCCAGGCTCTGAGCCATCAGCCCAGAGCCTGACGCGGGGCTCGAACTCACGGACCGCGAGATCGTGACCTGGCTGAAGTCGGACGCTTAACCGACTGCACCACCCAGGCGCCCCAGAAATGTTTTATTCTTTGTTTGTTTGTTTGTTTGTTTTGAGAGAGAGGTGGGGGGAGGGGCAGAGATAAATTTGGGAGACAAAATCCCAAGCAGACTCCATGCTGTCAGTGGGAAGCCCGACAGGGGTTTGATCTCATGAACCATGAGTTCATAACCGGAGGCAAAATCAATAGATGCTTAACCAGCTGAGCCATCCAGGTGCCCCCAAAATGTTGTAGTCTTGATTCAATGATTGAGCCATGTAGGGAAGCATTGAGGAGTTAGAAATGTGGGCATAACCAGACACCCTGGACTGAAATTCTAGTTCTGACAGGATGAACTTAACCTTATCCATGTTCAGTTTCCATATGTGTAGCTTAAGAATAGTAGTATTACCTTCCTCAAAAGAAGAATGTGCATATATATAATATATATATAATTTTGTTACATGCATCTTTGTATATGTATACACTTAGATAAGTATGTGTGCTTGGAATAGTATATTGAGTATTCACTGCATTTTATGATAATGACCTTTTTTCCTTCAACTTCACCTCTCTCTTCTCTTCTTCCACCCTGTTTCCCCTCCATGTGTTTTTGGTTGCTCCTCCTTTTCCACTTTCTCCTGTTCTTCCTCTTTCTCCTTCATAGTTCCAAGCACATTAATAAAGTTGTATTGCATAAGAGTATATATAAATTTGCCTTTGTGATAGAAAAGCAAGTTAATTATAGCAAAAAATGTTCATGACTTTAGGCCACATTAAAATGGCTTTCAAAGCTAATAGCTGCCTTCAAAATAAACTGGCAGTCACCATGAATCTTTTATAGAAAGACTACTGCAGGTGAGACATGCTAATAATCTTGTGAGAAAGGAAATGGGAATGTATAGAGAAATTAAAATAACAGGGAAATTTACCATGTGTCCTGGAAACATCTTACAACTGTTTCAACTTCATCATGTTTATTTTCTTTCTTCTATCATGGTGGGCAGATTCTAAGTTGGCTCTCAAAGATACTCCTGCCATTTGTGCCCTTGTAAATCCCCATTACTGGAGCTGTGGATGAATTTACTAATTTGCTTCTAATGAGTACGATACAGTACAAATGTTCATGTGTTATTTCCAGGATTAGGTTATAGAAAAGACTCCGGCTTCTGCATTGCTTGTACTCTTTTCCTGTCTTGCCTGTCCTGGGAAAAGTCACCAGCCGTGTTTTTAACTGCCCTAGAGAGATGTCCAGATGGCAGGACTAATAACCCTGGACAGTAGCCGGTGAGGATATGCCTGAAATCATGTGAATCAACTTGGGAGCACATTTTCCAGTTTCTGTAGATAACAGCTGATGCCTGATTGCAGCCTACCTAGTGACAGAGACCCTGGGCTCATAGAAATTATGAAATAATAAACCTTTTTTGTTTTAAGCCACTAAATTTTGGGATAATTTGGTATATAGTAATGGATAAGTAACACTACTGCTATATATCTTTCATGTCATTGATTAGCACTAAAGTCCTTAAAAAGGAAAGATTCTATGTGCTTTTTGCAAATGATGGTGAAATATATAAGGTAGATAGATTAGGCTCATTAGGCTACCGAGAGCAGTGTCCCATGAATGGATCAGGAAATCATATAGTAGGATAAAAATGGCTTTTAATTGACATTAATGGAATTGATTACATTAAGATTAAATGTATTAGGATAGAATGGAAAAAACGACAGAAAACAATAGAAAGTATCTGCTTGTTTTGAAGTAATCAGGGAAGTATTGGGTGTGTGCGTAAGTGTGTTAGAGGTCCTAAGAACATGTGCACGTTCAGGGATTTGCTGGAAGGACTCTCAGTACTGAGAGACAGTTGTACTCCCATCCATGTTTTATGAAAACAGTCAACAAGGAGAACAGATGGACTAGGCTGAGTCTGGAGCAATCCAGGCACAGACTTCGTGTGTTCCTCTAGACCGCCACTCTCTCTCCACCCACAGAGAGAAGTCACGTAGGACTCACTCCTCCAGTCCTCCAGTAGCTACTCCAGTCGCAAAGGGGAGCAACACGTGTGCAGCCCAGGAGAGCCTGCTTGACACTCAGAGTCCACGCTTTTGATTGGGGACTAGTCATGTAGGAGCAACAACCAAACACCACTGTCAGAATCGCAAACTTCAAGAAAGGAAATGAGGTGTTGAGCAGCCCAGGCTGGTAAAACAGCTAGGCTCCCAGCTGCCAGCCAAGGGCCAGCCCAGCCCCCGGACGGGCTCTGTGGAAGCTAGCAACGTCAGGCATGCTCTCTGCTCATGCTTTCCTGCACAGTATGTGAACATTTGCAAATTCTACAACAGCAGCCCTTCTCTTCGTATCAAGTCTGAAATGAAAACACCCTTAATGCTATCTGCTCTTTAAGAATCAGTCCATCTTTCACCTCTGAACTTTTTCTCAGTTTCTGAACTTCTGCATGAAATTATGTACACGTTGATAAGTGAGAGTGTTAGAATCTTACAGCCCTTATTCTTACGGTTACCATGGACTTCACTCTTCCTGCCCTGATAACCTGTGCTCTGTGACGATAGGCATTATACTCATCTGCCCAACGCACTCTTAGAGCAGACAGCATCATCACATAGGCCTTCCCTTTGACTAGGTATTGGCAAACTGTGGCTTGTGGGTAAATTTGGACCACTTGACTAATCTTGTAAATAAAGCTTTAATGGAACATGGCCACTCCCATTTGTTTATGTATTGGCAATGGCTGTTTTAGCAATCAGCCAGAGTTGAGTAGTTGGAATTGAGACTTCATGGCTTGCAAAGCCAAAAGCATTACTGAACAAAATTGCCACCCCCTGAGTTAAAAAAGCAGAATGGCTTGCTCAAATCTTGAATAAATTATTCAACATCCTCAGATAATGAAAGATTGATAAAAGAAATAGATATGACAGTTGATAATAAAATTTTATTCCAGTACTGTTATTTGTTTTTCTCATAGATACTTTGCCAAGCCATTTGATATAATGACATTTCTTTCTCACAAAGCTTCCCCAGAAATATTAATATTAATATTAATCATTCTTTTGTGTAGTATTGACTTAAGCCTTCTCTAAACCTAAAATCTAATATCAGCAGCCTTTACACTGTCATCATAAGAAATAGATATTAGGAGGAAATCACTAATGATCTGTTAAGAATTATTTTCTCAGAAATTCTATTAATCCAATGTCAGAAAATTATTTGGCAGACATAAACAGTAGTAGAAAATAACAGATTTCTTAGAATGAAATTTTAATCCTGATGGACTCACTGAGAATCAAGAAGGTTTTCAACTATCACTGTCACCTTATATGTAATAAAAAAAAAAAAAAAAGATTGAAAGTACAGATCAGAGTTATAGTTAGTGACAACACCGATTAACTCTTGAGAATTAGAGCTTTTCTGAAGGTAAGAATAAGCCCTTCCTGGAGCAAAGAGAATAATAAAAAGCTGTTCTATGCGAAAGATTATGGAATTTATCTCACATGCCTGTACTTCACAAACGGCATGCCATCCTAACTATTTACTAACATTTTTATCACCAGACTTAGAAGGTGTACCCCAAAATGTGTACACTGAAGCAGTATTTAAATTTTTTAATTACGTATTGCTGCCTGCTAGTGCCTGGGACACTGAACACCTGCTTTTTGGTACAGCAGGAAAATGCATTATAATGGGTCTTGGACGAAGAAGAGGAGGAGAATGAAATAGGATGGGCTAGTGGACAGTGGCTTTTTTATCCGGCTTAAGATATGATGACAGTCTATCAAAACAGTTTTAGTAACAGTTTGAGGAATAATTCGTAGCCCCCGGTGGTGACTAATTTAATTAGGGTGGGTTGGTGAGCAAGGGAGGGGAGTGGTTGTGTAAAGGAGTCTTTATCTGAGTAGGAAATGTAAGAAGTGAAGGAAGTTAAGAAAAAGAAAGTATAAATATGAACTAGAATGTGGCAAAATATAGTGATACAATGGAAGAAAAGGTCTTGGAGTCAGGACAGCGGCTTGCAGAATCAAGAAAAATACTAGACTGTAGAGAGAAGTAGGTAAGTTGTAAATCATAGCCATAAATCTGCTGCTGCTATAACACTATTTGTTTAGGAAGATGAATAAAGAGAAGTATCTTGGTCTATATGTAGTAAGTTTTTACAAAAATTAGATGTTGAATTTTTTGCAACAAGAGGAACATAAATACCAATAGATATATTGGCAATACATGAGATAGGTAAATATTTCTTAATAAAATATATAGAAAAAAAGTTATCTTACCCAATATACAAAAACAGGAGAAAATCATGCAGTAAATGGCATGTAAATACATACTTGGGATTTTAAAAGCCTTTGGGGTGATTTATTGTGAAAGAATTTGCTCTATTCCTAGGGACAGACCAGGGAGGAGGAACACTATAAAACAACAAGATGATGTCACTGCCGTGTGGACACATACTTTGCTTAGTCAGATGAGGTTTGAAGACTCCAGCTGAGGTTCTGAAGAAGTCATTTGCTTCAGATTATTTCACAGGCACATGTTTTGTTTGAAAATGATTCCTTTGGACCAGGACTAGTCACCCCGGGTGCCTTTTTTTTTTTTTTTTTTTTTTTTTTTAGTGAATCAGGCATATATGCGTAAAATTCTAATATTAAATTAATATTTTTATTAAACATTTTTAGTGTTTATTTTTGAGAGAAAGAAACAGAGCATGAGTCGGGGAGGGGTGGAGAGAGAGGGGAGACACAGAATCTGAGGAAAGCTCCAGGCTTCGAGCTTAAAAGATTATTAACAATAGCCACAACATATGTCATTTTCATTTTGTACTTTATATTTTCCCAAGTAATTTCTGGAATGATATCACCCGCCTTTACCCTCTAGAGTACTGAGTAGCAATTTTGTAACTAGAGAACACTTTTATTAACATTATGATTTTTAATTCCTTTACGTGAGACAACTTGTTTTCAGTGAATCATCTGACTTCAGTGAGGGCTGCCTAAGCCAGTTTTCTACATGGGTTAACAAAGCCTGAATGAGTCATGGAACTCCGCAAAGATATGAAGGAACTGAGTTGAACTTGTTTCTATTAAGCTCTAGTTATTCACAGTTTTACCTTTACTTCATGATAAAATTCACTGGGATAGTGTCTGTCATATATTTATAAACAGAAATGAACTTTTCCATGGTATTTTATGAACCTTATGCTTGACAAAACAATTAATGTGGCAGATATATATTTATGAATTGTTTCAACTTTTTAAAAGGCAAAATGTGGGTTTAATTTTGAAATTTTGTGCTAAATGAAAAAAATCTATCCATTTTCATATGAAATTATTTCTTAGATTTAATTTTTACATTATATTATGTAAAATATATATTATTTTCACATTATATTTACATTATATTATATTACATTACATTATATATTTACATCATATGATGAATAGCAAAGTGGTATTCATTATTTTTTAAAGCATGGGAACACAACATCTAAATTTACCTCAATTTGATTCTTTTTATCCTCAACAACGGAAAAGATCCAGATATAATCCTTTTTTTAATGTAAGTGAATGTTGCTGGAGAGAAGTTCACAGAATATGTAACTGAGAGTTCCTACTGGACTCATGTGAACTAACACTCCATGATTGGACCCATAGGTTTGTTTTGTACTGAATGAAGGCTTCAAGTATGCCTTATAACACATGATCTACACATCCCGCTCCACCACACCTAGTCCACAGTTCCATGTGAACTATCCAGTTAAGAGCAGGTGAAACACAAGCACACAAATGGAAATTCTAGAACTTTATATTTCATAGAAGGATATCATCAAATAGCATTGAGATTGTGTCGTGTCAGGGAATAGGTAGCCTAGGTCATAGGTAAATATCTAAAGGTTCAAAGAAAACCATTTCTTCCAACGTAGTCTTCCCAATAAATCATTTCATCATCTTCTTCAATCCATGTCCCGACCTTCAAGAATAGTCCTAGAATATGACTCCCCTTCACCTCACCATCCTCTCCTTGCAAATGCATTATGGCCCAAGAAGCAGGGCACATTAATAGGTTCAATTACCCTAGACTACAGGGTACAGTACAGAGTCTATGAAGACACAATCGCAGTTATTTCCAAGGGAAAGCTGCTCATTGCTGCTGAGAAGAGCCGTTAACAAAGCTCTTCAGTGATAGGTTGGAGTCAAAATGGAGGAAAATAGGTCGGGGTAAGGGAAGAAATGAGAAAGGAAGAGTTGGTTGGTGGGAGGAGATTTGAAGAATGTCAGTTTAGTAACTGCAGAGCCAAAGAAAAGAAATGGACCAGAAGGAGGAAGAAAGAATACATGTGCAAAAGCTTCAGCATATGAGTTACACTCACCCTGTGCTCTAAGCACTTTCCAGTTTCAATTCTTGGTACTACACCAGAAGATTTGTATCAATTCCAGGCCATGTAAAAATATTTAATCTTTAGAATGATTAATGAGATTGAATGTGACCACTCTTCTTGCCAGAGTTTTGAGCAGCAAAGCTCTGCTTAGAAAAAAACGGCTTCAGTTTTTTTTTTTTTTTTTTTCTTTTTGGAGCACAGCACTTTGCATAACATCATACAAAATTGGAATGCACACTGTATATTTATAGAGAATTCAAAATATATTTAAAAATGGAACGACTTGAGTATTTGAAATAATCAGCTGACTGATCTCAAATATTCACTCTTTTCATCAGTGTGTCATGTTTATAGGGAAGAGAAAGGATTTATAGGAATGAATAAAGTTACATAGTATTTGCTTTGCCCAAAGAAGTCTTATTGTATCAGTTGTGATTGTGTTTAAGCTGACAGTGAACTGTTTCTATTACTCCTAAAATTACAGTTTACAAGCTGTGAAAGCAAGTATTTCTGCTAAAATGTTATGGAAAAACGCCTTTATAAAAGTTATAAATACATGTTTGTCCATGGATCATATATTTTAAAGCCAAAGCCACCATTATAATTCTTCTATAAGCAATTTTTACTTTGGAAATAGATAAGATAGATTTTGACTATGTAAATACAATAACTTAAAATGTATTGATTGTATATTATATACAAGGATCCAATTTCTAGGTGAGACATTTGATATACAAAGACAAAAAAAAAAACCTTTTACCTGGCTTTATTTATAGGGTTAATTATCATCCCAAGTTGTGATAATGATTTTTTAATGTTTTGATGAAGTTCTCTCATCAACTGGGCAACCCAGAATGAAAAAAGTAATTAAATGTTTTATTAGTTTGTGAAACTAAGTACATATGACCTAACTCTCCACTTAATTTATTGTCAAACATAGGAAATGTCCCTTGTGAAGTGTATGTGTTTACAGTGAAAACATTGTCTGCTGTATGTCTGAAACATATTTAAATATAAATAATTTGGAGACAGCCATTTCTGCATTTTTTGTTCATTGTTTCTCAACTAGAAGGCTTTGATAAACATCAAAGTGCTGCTGCTAAAGAGGTAGAATCATTTAGATCCCAAGGTAGACAGTAATTTATTTGTACAAACTTACTCCAGAATTGAAGCATATACAAATCATTGAAAACTATAACCATAAGACAAACCTCCAAAATGCATATATTTTTTTAAATTATCAGTGTACTATATTAGTTTAATGAGAACTAATTATGGACTAGCTTTCTGTCTTTGGCTTTGAAGATATTCTTTTTTAAAAATGTTTTTGTTCTAAACGTAAAATTGTAGTTTAGTGTCCATTCAATAATTGAAAGTAAGAAAATAGGAAGAACGGATTTAGAAATGTACTTTTAAGTACTTCAGTTTTGGAACATTTGTTCCCTTTGGGAAAATGATATTGTAACCAAATTATTTCAATTCAGCAAAATCTGTTAAAATGCAAGCTCTCTAGAGAATGATTAAAAATTTTCAATCTGTGAAAGTGATTTAAGGAATAGAGATTGGTTTTACGTACTGATTAAAAATGGCCTATCTTCTTGAGTAAGAATAAAAATTAAAGAAATTTAAAGGTGACAAATATTTTCACTTACATATTATACTTGATTGAAGCCAAGCACACTATATAACTCAATCCACTTCTAATTTTTATTCACTTTCATGGTATGTTAATTTGTTGGGGAGGGGGGGCTCCTGGGTGGCTTAGTCAGTTAGGTGACCGACTTTGGCTCAGGTCATGAACTCATGGTTGGTGAGTTCAAGCCCTGTGTGGGGCTCTGTGCTGACAGCTCAAGAGCCTACTTCAGATTCTGTGTCTCCCTCTCTCTCTGTCCCACCCCCACTTGTGATCTGTCTCTCTCTGTCTCTCAAAAATGAATAAACGTTAAAAAAAAAAAATGGAGAGGAATATCGAGTCCTTCTCTGTGGATCTGGACTTCTTTGAAATAACAATCCTGACTTCCTGCTTACTTTCACTTCCTGACAAAGAAAGAATAATACAGGGGTGGACAAGAATGACCCAAAGGTGGAAAAGTGTAAAGGATGCTGTCTCAGCCTCTCAGCCATTTCCTCACTTTCTTTTATAAATATATCTGCTGCTAGCAAATGTAAATCCTCCTTTTGTATGCTGTGAAGAGCCAGTCCCCAGGAGAAGGGGCCACCATTTTGTGAATTCTTCCAGTGACTATTAATGTGCGAGTTGATTAATGGCAGTATGCAAGCCAGCAAAACTGGAAGACCGAAGTTACATGAATCAAATCACAATAACACAAAACTCAGTGAAAACATGTATACAGGTTACTAAAATTTGGCAAATGTGAAAAATTTTCCAGACATGTAATTAGTATCATAAAGGAAAATATTTAATATTATTATGACAAAAAAGGTGAATAAATTTAAGGGGAAAATGATCAGTTGAAAACAGATTTTTGACTCACATAGGATTAATGATTTCCTGAAAAAAAAAGAATGAATAATTTCCTCATATCCAAGAATTTCTGCCAAATCATTCCGAGTCTCTACCACCAGGAAAAAGAGTAAATAACATAAACAGACATTTCTCACACACACAGTCAATAAGCCAATGAAAGGTGTTCATGCATAGACATTGGAAATTTAATTCAGTGATTCAAATAATTCAAATAAAGTCATGCTTAACTAGTATACATGTCTGTTCCTTAATAATGACTCACCCCAAAGTCCTGATACTAAATGAGAAACAATTGAGTAAAAGAATATAACAGTAATTCTAATGAGAAAAATTGTGTCTGTCTCAACCAAAACACCTGAACAATCTCTATAGAAAAATATTATCTGTTGAGCAAAAAAAAAAGTTTCTGTAAGTGATAGACAAATTAATTAATAGTGATGATACATTAAATGTAAAGCATTCACAGTTTATACTAGTCATGATGAAGAGAAGACATGATGGGTAGTAGTTGGTGGAAAAAGTTGGGAGAGAATCATTCTTTAGAAGATTTTTTCTCTTTCTGTACTATTTCCTTCATCACTTTTTTTTTTCTGTTTCTAGACAATGGGGTAACTCATGGCTGTCTAGCACTTACACTACACCTAAACATAAAGTTATCACACCAGACACCTTTAGGACAACACCAAAGGTAAAGACTAGAATAGGTGGAAACATGGAAGTCTTGCATATACACAAAAGACTAAGGTGTGGTGGGAGATGTCAGTCTGCACCCTCTTTACTTGGTCCCCCTGTGTATGCTAAGTCACATGTTTAGGATTATACAAATAGGGTGATGCAAAATTCAGATGTGTTCCATGTGGTATTTTTAACTGGCAATCTTAATTGGTGGTTGTGCCTTTGCCTAAAACTATAATGTCAAAATATCACTACTTTTAGTTTGTTAATTTAGTATTTAAGCTTTTTTTTTTTTTTTTTTTTTTGTATTTTAGAGAGAGCATGTGTGTGGTGGGGGGAGGGGCAGAAAGAGAGAGGAACAGAGAATCTTAAGCAGGCTTCCATGTTTAGTGTGGAGCCTGATGCGGGACTCAATCCCATGACCATGGGATCATGACATAAAGCCAAAATCAAGAATTGGAATCTTAAGTGACTGAGCTACCCAGGTGCCCCTAATTTAGTATGTTTTTGATGAAAAAGCAGGTGCAAAAACATCTATTCTGGCATAAAGTTATAAACTGGACACTATGATAAATTTGTAATACACACACACACACACACACACACACACACACACACACACACACACACACATGCATGCATTTAACACCTAGGTTACAAATTATTTTCCTGATTTTAAATATTCTTTTCCCGCCCCACAGCTCTAAAATATCTCACAACCCCCATATCACCTTTTTTTTTTTCCTAGAAAAATCCTGTTCCTCTAAATTTAGACTCTACTTCTCTCTGAAAATCCTTCTGGTCTCAGACTGTGGTGAGAAATATGTCCTGAGATGCCTACCAAGCTCTGTGTAGTCATTATCATAAGGGAAAACAGATCGTACTCTGCCAGCTCTTTCTCGATTCCACACACGTGAGCACGTACGCATATATACAGAGGCTGTGAGCTCTTTGTGGGATGGGAATGGATCCTTTATTCCTGTGTTACTAGTATTTCTTAAGTAGTAGATGCTAAATATTGATTTTGTTGAATTACACAATAAAAAGGATCAAGAGATGTAATAATGTAAAGTGGTAGAGTGTGAGGAGCTTTATTATTATTATATATTTATTTATTTGCAGTGCATTTGTTGGCTTATTGCTTATTGGTTTTTAACTAGTCCAAAATCTGTATAAATATTTTAGCTATTTTGTGTACTTGCTGAGTGTCCTTGAGCTTGCTAAGCCGATTGAGAGACAATGAATCCTCAGGATAATTATGAGATAAAAATACTCAGCATGTAGACTATGCTACTTACCTTTCGGTTGCCTTTCTTTTTTCCTTTCAGCCTCTGCACAGATCTCATGAAGCCAATGTCTACAATGCAATCACTAAAAGGAAAAAAGTATAATATTTACCTCAATATTACTAATATTTCCTGTTGTCCAAATATATTGGTTTTAGTCTAAAATCACTCTTTTAATTATTTCGGTATTCTAATTCTCTAAATTCAATCAACATGAATATGTTAGAATGAATGTATTAGACTGCTTAAAATATAATTTTCAGTTTGGCTTAGTGGCATGGCAGACTCCAGCATCTTCCATGTTCTTGAAATGAGATTTTCAAGTATATCATTGTGAGCCACGATGACCCCAAGGTAATGTTATGGACTGTGATTTTGTGTCAGTGATGTATTGATTTCAGAAATGACACAAATCTAGTTTTGATTGTGGCATCCTTTAGCCTGTAACTTCTATGTAACGATGATAAATTTTAAGGTTATAATGTACCTCCTGTTGTCAAGGCTAATCCATCCATACACAACCAAGAAAGGCTTTCTCCTTACCTTGTGGAAAACTGTGCTTTTTCAATTTAATTCATTGGAGTTGTAATAACCCATGGGGGGGAAATATATACACACACACATTACATATATATATTACATATGTATATATACATTGATATATATATTACAGTTATATATATTATTTACATTTACATTATTTACAAAAATTACTTACATTATTATATTGGAGCTATAATTACCTATGGGGAAATAAATGTATATATTTATATATTGTATATCTAAATATCTATATGTAATTTACATTGTAATATATAATTACAATTATATATATTATTTACATTTACATTATTGATATTATTTACAATAACTTTATTACATTGGAGTTATAATTGCCCATGGGGGGAATAAATAAATAAATAAATGCCCATGGGGAAAATATACATATATATTCATATTATCTACATATGTACATAATTTGCATAGTATCTATACATATTTGTGTGTGTGTGT
Organism: Puma concolor; assembly: GCF_028749965.1. NCBI lineage: Eukaryota > Metazoa > Chordata > Mammalia > Carnivora > Felidae > Puma > Puma concolor. The sequence goes on along the minus strand of NC_141667.1, from coordinate 18,656,598 downwards.
GTACAATGCATAATTAATGCACAATGCAATTAGTTTTTGATATTTTTACCTGTATACAGATTTTGAGCCTGAATTTCCCTTTCAATCCACAATGTTATTAAAAACAAGCATCTTTAGGGGCACCTGGGTGGTTCAGTCAGTTAAGCATCCAACTTCACAGTCCGGGTCATGATCTCACAGTTCTTGAGTTCAAGCCCTGCATTGGGCTCTGTGCTGACAGCTCATAGCCTGGAGCATGCTTCAGATTCTGTGCCTCTCTCTCTGTCTGCCCCTCTACCCCTGGCACTCTGTCTCTGTCTGTCTCTCTCTTAAAAATAAATAAAAATTAAAAAAAATATTAAAAAAAATAAAACAGGCATCTTTAAATGTCATTAGGGTTTTTACTAGGTACTAGTATTTTTATAAGTCATCATCAAACATCATTCATAGTACTACCTGAAGTATTTTGGGATTGAGCTGTGAAATACATTAGGACTAAATAAATTTTAAATAGCTTTATTTAAATATTATTTAAATCTATTTAAATCTATGAATAACTTTAAATAAACTTTTGCAGATGTACTGTCTATGAATCTTTAATCCATATTAATCAGGCATGATTTATGTCCACCTTGCATGGCATTTTTCACTCACATGTGGTTCTACCTTTCAGCTAAGTTTAAGTTCAGATTATCACAGAAATATTTGTAACTGGTTTATTAAAAGACCTAGGATTTGTCAAATACAAACAGAAATAAACTTTATTTTTCCTTTCCAGTGGGACTTCTCCATCCACAAATTTTTAGGGTTGATCATTTTACCCTTGAGTGAAATCAATGGAGAGTCCACAGCTTTTATAATTCATTGCTTTGCTTATTTGATCATTTTCAACCAAACTCTTCAACCTCAACCCCTGGCTTCTGGCAATCCACTACACTTTTGAAGACAACTTGTTCTTCGGGGTGGTCTTTTTTAATGGGGTAAATTTTAGAGACACCAGGTTTATTTGCCATAACTGTACAACTAGAGACCACTTGGGAGTCCATCTTCCTCATGCAGTGTTGCTAACGGCCATCCTATTTACTTGATGGAATGCATTATTAATAACTGCCTATCCTGCTTTCCTCTCCAAATTTATTCCCTCTCATTTTAAAAAAAACATCTTATCAAATCACAGGGGCCTTCTTGCTGTTCCTTAAATACACACGACTCAGGGATTTTGTACTTTGTACATAGTTCCCTGTGCCAGAATGATCCCTCAGCACTTCCTATGCAATTCCATTTCTTTTTTCAGGTTTCTACTAAACTATCACTTTTTAAAATTTACTTTCTCCAGTTACCCTACCTAAAGTAGCACCCCTACCATACCATATCACACATCATCTCCTTATGTCTACTTTCTTATATCTCATCTATCACTAGATTCTTATCTGTCATTTGAAATTATGTTTGTATAAGGATGTGTTTACCTGTTAGTTTTATGTGACTCTGGAGCTAATCACTTGTTTCCCCTGTATAATTCAGAGTTTTCCAAACAACAGCAGCAGCAACAACAACAACAACAACAAAAGAATCTGTGTGTGCGTTGTGCATGTATGTGTGAGAAAGAGAGAAAGAGAAAAATAAAGAAGGAGAGGTGAGGGGAGGGAAAGGAAGAGAAGGTAAGGGTGAGGAAGGGAAGGGATTTAAGGAATTGGCTTACTTGATTGTGGTGGCCCACAACTCAAAATCTAGATGGTCGACTAGTAGGTTGGATAACCGGGGACTTGAATTTGCAGCTTGAATCCAAAGACAGTCCAAAGACCATACAAAAACTGGTCTAATTTCTGATAAGGGTGTATATGGGTATATCGTGTAAGAGTCTGTTTTGTTCTGGTAAATAAGAAATAAAAGTGATTAAAAGTGGGAATATTTATTTGTTTATTTTTAAATTTTTTTTAACGTTTATTTATTTTTGAGACAGAGAAAGACAGAGCATGAATGGGGGAGGGTCAGAGAGAGGGAGACACAGAATCTGAAACAGGCTCCAGGCTCTGAGCTGCCAGCACAGAGCCCGATGCGGGGCTCGAACCCACGGATCGCAAGATCATGACCTGAGCCGAAGTCGACCGGTTAACCGACTGAGCCACCCAGGCTCCCCTATTTTTTTTAAAGTTTATTATTTTTGAGACAGAAACAGGGAGAGCCAGCGGGGGAAGATCAGAGAGAGAGGGGGACAGAGGATCTGAAGCTGACTCTGTGCCGACGGCAGAGAGCCCGATGTGGGGCTCGAGCTCTCAAATCGTGAGATCATGACCTGAGCCAAAATCAAGAGTTGGACATTTAAGTAACTGAGCCACCCAGGCATGCCAAAAGTTGAAATATTTCTGTATCAACTTAAATAATTTTTATTATAATTAGGTTGTAGTTCCTTCAGATACAAATTGATGATATTTCTGATATATTTATTGTGACAATAGCATTTTATATTATAAACAGAAATTAAAAGAATAGGATAAAATGTTTCTCATTCAAACTTTAATGGTAATCAAAAACTGAAATTAGATCAAGTAACTTATTTTCCCTTTTCATCTGTTGTTTCTATATACTGAAAGAAAGAACTAGATTATCTTTATTTCTTAAATTTTTTTTTAACGTTTATTTATTTTTTATTTTTTTTTCAACGTTTATTTATTTTTTGGGACAGAGAGAGACAGAGCATGAATGGGGGAGGGTCAGAGAGAGGGAGACACAGAATCTGAAACAGGCTCCAGGCTCTGAGCTGTCAGCACAGAGTCCGACGCAGGGCTCGAACTCACGGACCGCGAGATCATGACCTGAGCCGAAGTCAGCCGCTTAACCGACTGAGCCGCCCAGGCGCCCCTTTATTTCTTAAAAATAGGATATAATAGGCTTTTATGTAAACAGTTTCTTCTTTCAGTTTTGCTATAATTTTACTATAAAATGTGTGTAATAATTATCATCAATCCCATCAGCTAAAGACCTTGAGGAATACACTTGGCAAATTTGGGTTTATTATTTGCTGCCTTAAGGGAGACGACACCCCCAGAAAACATTGGGTTTCTCAGAAAGTAGGGGTTGTTAGTGTAGACTATTTGTATGAGTGAGGACATGGAATGAGTCATGGAGTTATCTTGCCAAGGATTTGACAGAAAAAAAGCATGGAGTTTTTGAAACAGTCAAGAGGTATTATCATTATATCAGATGGGCTCATTTGGAGTTAGTTTTATATACATTTTCTTAATATCTTTATGTTCTGAATCAGCTAGTGTTATCGACTTGTGTGTTGACTTTGAGTTTAGATAACCTGTGATAGACACTATAACTTAGTATGGCACAGTTCATCTGTTTTACAACTATGGTGCAGTCCCATTGGAAAAGTTCCCTCTTATAGATGAACATTTTTTACTTTATTATTTTTTTAAATTTTATCATTTTTTAAATTTATCATTATAGTAATGTAAGGTTGCTGGAAATATTTAAAGATAAAATATAGGTAAAGCACATGACCCGTGGTAGGCACATAATAAATATCTATATGAAGTTTAGAAATGAACTCATCAATTATCAAATACAATATAATAGAAAATAAAATAGCGTCAGTTAAACTGGATAATAAGACTAGAAAATAGAATAGAGAATAGAATCTAAAGCTGATAACAAATTGCTACAATATCATTAATTGTCCCTTGTATGGATATGTTTTAGAAATTTTCATTAAATGACACTGTGTGACTAAAGGAAGTAAATAGACATTGTCTTTATTTTTATTTATTTATTTTAAAAAAAAAAATTTTTTTTCAACGTTTATTTATTTTTGGGACAGAGAGAGACAGAGCATGAACGGGGGAGGGGCAGAGAGAGGGAGACACAGAATCGGAAACAGGCTCCAGGCTCTGAGCCATCAGCCCAGAGCCTGACGCGGGGCTCGAACTCCCGGACCGCGAGATCGTGACCTGGCTGAAGTCGGACGCTTAACCGACTGCGCCACCCAGGCGCCCTAGACATTGTCTTTAAAAAATTTTTTTATTTCTATTTTATTTTTTGAGAGAGAGAGGGAGAGACAGTGTGAGCAGGGGAGGGGCAAAGAGAGAGGGAGACACAGAATCTGAAGCAGGCTCCAGGCTCTGAGCTGTCAGCACAGAACCAGACGCGGGGCTCAAACCCATGAACCGTGAGATCATGACAGGAGCCAAAGTTGGTTGATTAACCGACTGAGCCACCCAGGCGCCCCAGAAATTATTTTTAATGTTTTAATTTAATCTAAGGATATGTTAGTATTAGCATAATGTCAGTGCAATGTGCCGTATGGAAATACCAGTCTATTCATTTGTGTTTTACAGTTGGAATGGACAAAACCACCAGTTATAGCCAAGTGAAGACTAAAATAAATGTGTATATTCTCAATCACCAGAGGTTTGTAGGATCAAAATGATAAAAATAGAAAGTCAAACATTCAATGCTATAAGCCTTCTTCCCCTGTATGTTAACTGTTTTTGCTTTCTTTACCTTATTGTTATTTTGTAGACCTCATGCACACATGTCTATGAGAAACAGAGGGTTTAGGCTTTCTTTCTCCCAATACTGTTTATCAGTCCCAGGGAAGGGCCCTTTTAAGATCAGCTTTTAGACTTCACATGGTTGTGAGGAGTTTGGAATATTTTAACAGTCCATTCTTGTGGTCATGCGAACACCTGTGACTCATGGAGGAGTAGCGTGTATTAATTATCTTGAGACAAATGAAAAGAAACAACAGTGCAATGCAGTATGGATAACATATTTTATATGGGTTCTGTTATAAAAAGTTGTCTGTGTGTGTGTGTGTGTGTGTGTGTGTGTGTGTGTGTGTGTGTGTCTGTCTATCCAGGCAAAGAAGTTTTTGAAAGACCATGGCTTTCAGCTGGCGGAAATATAAGCCAAAGTAAAGATCCAGTAAATATACAAATTATTGGATTACTGGGTGTTCTATACACAATAAAAATTATCAAGAACCCTATGTTGGATTTCCACAGAGTAGTGTAAGAAAATACTAAAATGTTTTTGATTACTCATTATCTCTGTCCCAAAACCTGCTCATTTGGCAAGCATGAATCTAAGGAATTTCCTCATAATATTACCTATTTAGCTCTTCATTTTCCTCCTCCAAACCAGAAAGGTATACCTTCATGCCTATGGAAATTAGTGGTAATGAGAAAAAAACATTTTTTGTTTAAAGACATCCTTAAGGTTTTTTTTTTGGGGGGGGGGGTTGGGGAGGGGAGTGCTACAAAAGATCATATTGAATTCTGACATTTAAAAAATCTAAGCAAAAAGAGTATATAGTTCTTTTTAATAAGTTATATTTCAAATATTTTAGTTTTATTCTTTCTATAATTTTTAATCTTACTAAAAATACTGATTTAGAGAAAGAATACTTAATTAGCTGTGCTGAATTCTTTAATTTTACACTGGGATTAAGTTTTCTTGTAATTCTAGGATAACCAGTTATCTTATTCATCTTCTTCAGTTTATTTGTAGACACTTAAACAGAAAATGAAGCCCAGGGAATATAAGTGATTGTTCATGACCAAACAGAATGTCAACAGCAAAGACTAGGTTAGATCTCATGTGATCCCTTCCAAAGCTGGGATCATTCCACCTATATTCTAAATATTTTCCCTCTTTCCTTAATAGGTGAAGTTAACTGAATACAGCTTCTCTTAGTTTCTACTAAAATGTTTGTGTTCTGAATTCCAATCACCTTTACTTCTCAGGAAAAAAAAAAGACATCAACTTTCTTTACTCTACAACTATACTAATATAAAATCACTACCATATGGAAAAAATCACATTCTATACTTTCAACCCATTTGGATTGTAAATGCTTCAGGGTTGTTTCCATATCTTTTCAAAATTGTGTCCTTCTGTCTTGGCTCCATTCCTAGAACATGATAAACACTCAATAACAATGTTTTTGAATGGATTTTTTAAATTCAAAGTCCGTTCTATTTATTTCAGAATACATTATGGTACATATTTAGTTTCTAGGTGATAGAATTATCTAAATACATTTTGCTTAGAATTGAATTAAGATTTTTCCTTTTCTGATGTTGTCCTGACTAAAAATTATAGAAGAAAATAGATAATATGAATTCTATGGCTTATGCAAAACACAACCTGAGATTAAGTGGTTATCCTATTGATTTGAGTTCAGTCTTTTTGTTGTCTCCTTGAAATAGAGAGCACAATTAGATAATAATTCCAAATACTGAGATCACATTTTTATGGAATTTATTCACTAAATTTATAACTGTGGTACCTGATAATCACATTGAATTTAATTATATGATTGGCCTGTTAAAAATACTTTCCTTTTTAAAATCATAGACCATAGTTTAAAAATTTTTTTTTTTCAACGTTTATTTATTTTTGGGACAGAGAGAGAGACAGAGCATGAATGGGGGAGGGGCAGAGAGAGAGGGAGACACAGAATCGGAAACAGGCTCCAGGCTCCGAGCCATCAGCCCAGAGCCCGACGCGGGGCTCGAACTCACGGACCGCGAGATCGTGACCTGGCTGAAGTCGGACGCTTAACCGACTGCGCCACCCAGGCGCCCCAATCATAGACCATAGTTTAAATGACTATGTTCCGTATAGAAAATGTGAAGTCAAAGAGAAATACTGCCTTTAAAAATGGCAATATTCTAAAGCCCCAGGTAAATTTTTATATAAAGCTTTGATACAAGAGGAAAATAATATTTTCTTTAAATGTAGTAGATTGTCATTCCCCAGGCTCCAAACAATATATTTTTAAAGAAATTGTAGGTATAATTTTGTTTAATGCTACTCATCACAGGTGGCTGGATATAATTAGTGTTATTAATTTTGGTTCACAGCTCCTTGCAAAAAGCAGGATAGGTACATTAAAGATCGGTAAATAAATGTTCCACAGTGATTGTGCACTTCAGACTTTAGGTGATTATTGTATTATAAAATGTTCCTTTAAAAAAATAAACTGATTTAAATGGGTTATTCTTGGGGTGCCTGGGTGGCTCAGGTGGTTAAACATCTGACTCTTGGTTTCGCTCAGGTCATGATGTCACAGTTCGTGGGATCTAGCCCTGCGTTGGGCTCTGTGCTGACGGTGTGGAGCCTGTTTGGGATCCTCTCTCTCCCTTCTCTCTCTGCCCCTCCGCCACTTGTGTATACGTGCACACTCTCTGTCTCTCTCTCAAAATGGATAAACAACAACAACAAAAAAAGTTGCTGTTGGAATATTTTACCCCTGAGTGGATCTACTATTCTCTTGAGAAGCTGCATCTTGACTTAATTCATTTTTTTTCAGGTTTAGTTGAAAATGCAAATACGATAGTTCCATCAAGTTAAAAACATAATGTGTTCATGTTGAAGTGCCATTGTAAAGGAGTCAGCCTAAAATGACTATTGATTAATAGTCTAATGTTTATATCCAACTAAATGACATTCAGAATCCAAGCTAATTTCAGTCTTAGATGCATTTATAGACTTCAAAAAATGGGGTATTCATTTTGTCTTTTTTACATGCAATAACTTAGTATTCAAAAGGTCTTGTGTTTCTATACAAATTACATTAAACATCAACTCCTAGGGGTGCCTGGTTCGAGCCCAGCGTCGAGCTCTGTGCTGACAGCTCTGAGCCCGGAGCCTGCCTCGGATTCTGTGTGTGGGTGTCTCTCTCTGCCCCTCCACCACTCATGTGCTCTCTGTCTCTCTCTCTCTCTCAAAAATAAATATTTAAAAAAATGACTTAAAAAATCAATTCCTAGACAAAATGGATTTTTTAAAATCCACAAACACTGGATTCAGCATAGTCTGTTTTTTTCAACATTCCAATTGTAGTCAAGTACATGCGATACGTATAAAAATATGTAAGTGTATTCTGAAATTTCTTGTGTATATAAAATTATACAAATACATTTAATGAGTACTGTATACCCACCACCTGTCTTAAGGAATAAAATACTACATACTAAGTTGAAGTCTCCGAAGTGCATATTACATGTTCTCCTTCCCATTCCGTCAGAATGCATTTCTAGATTCCTGTTTTAAACATATTAAAGTTTACAAAATGGATTTTTAATTTTCCTATCCTTCTTCAAACTGGATTTATCATTCAATATAATATTCTAGTAATTTATCCATTTTACACAGGCAGTTCAATTTTATACATTTTGACTGTTGGATACTTCCATTGTATGCATTATGGTATTTAGCCATTCACTTGCTGATTTATTTCTAACTGCAAATGAAACTGCTATAAAGGTTCTTACACATATCTTTCTGTATCTGTACAAGCATTTTTTAGGATGCCAGAAGTAGCATTATGTATATATGGTATGCACATTAAATTTTTTTATTTTATTAAAATATTTTTGGGGCGCCTGGGTGGCTCAGTCGGTTGAGCGGCCGACTTCGGCTCAGGTCACGATCTCGCGGTCCGTGAGTTCGAGCCCCGCGTCGGGCTCTGTGCTGACAGCTCAGAGCCTGGAGCCCGTGTCAGATTCTGTGTCTCCCTCTCTCTCTGACCCTCCCCTGTTCATGCTCTGTCTCTCTCTGTCTCAAAAATAAATAAACGTTAAAAAAAAATATTTTTTAATGTTTATTTTTGAGATAGAGACAGAGCGCAAGCAGGGGAAGGGCAGAAGGAGAGAGAGGTAAACACAGACTCCTAAGCAGGCTCCAGGCTCTGAGCTGTCATCACGGGCCGGACTTGGGGCTCAAACCTAGGAGCCGTGAGATCATGATCTGAGCTGAAGTAGGACGTTTAACCAGTGGAGCCACCCAGGTGACCCTGATGGGTACATTTTTAAAGTAGGCTCCAAGCCCAACTTGGGGCTTGAACTCAGGACCCTGAGATCAAGAGTCCAGATGCTCTGTGGACTGATCCAGCCATGTGCCCTTGATATGCACATTTTTAAATGCACATATATTAAAATTACTCTCTAAATTAGGTATGGCAATTGATATACTCATTCACATTGTTTAAGAGTCCCCATTGTTCTACATCTTGCTAGTACTTGGAAACTAGGTGTTTTTTGTTTTGTTTTGTTTTATCTTGTTTTTGTTTTGCCCTAATGATAGTTAAACTGCATCCTTTTGTGATTTTTACTTTCCCTGACTATAATAAGATTCAGCATTTTCTCAGAAGTTTATTGGCCATTTTGGTTCCCCTTTCTTAAATTACCTTATTATACTCTTTGCCCACTTTTTTCAACTTTATTTTCAAATGTTTCATTTTAAATTTGTAGAATCCCTTACTCAGTTTAATAATCCCTTATTTTAATGTTTAAACCTTAGATGACTTTATGAGATTTTTTTTATGCTTCGTGATATGTGTATCTTGACAAAGAATTATGCATACTCTAAGGACATAGATATATTATCTTTGCTTCTAAAAGTTTTGAAAATTTGCTTTTATGCACATAGATCTTTATTTTAGTGGTATATAATTGCAAAAATAGATTTTAAAAACCTATTACAGGTGGAATTGTCTTATAAAATTTTGTACAAGAAATCTGTGATATGTGATCAGTTCCTAGTGCATTCATCACCAGATTTTATTTTATTTTTGGGACAGAGAGAGACAGAGCATGAACGGGGAGGGGCAGAGAGAGAGGGAGACACAGAATCGGAAACAGGCTCCAGGCTCTGAGCCATCAGCCCAGAGCCCGACGCGGGGCTCGAACTCACGGACCGTGAGATCGTGACCTGGCTGAAGTTGGACGCTTAACCGACTGCGCCACCCAGGTGCCCCCATCACCAGATTTTAAAATGATTAAACATGTTAGTAAAATATTTAATACTTTAATGCGCATACAATAAAGTAGCTTTGTGTGTGTGTGTGTGTGTGTGTGTGTGTGTGTGTGTATGGTGTGTTTTGGTGATGATGAACCTATTGAATGCAATGTTTAAAATATAATTTCTATAAGATTTATGTGTCAAGAGACTCAGACCTCAAAACCAGTCCTCTCTGACCTATAAATTTTACCTGGCTTAACCATGTAAAATGGAAGTTATGCATACACACACCCAAAGTGAAAACCAAGCTATTTTCAAAAAGCTAGGTGTTTGAATGACAGCCAAAAAGTAGTCAGGCTGACAGATTTCCTGTACTTTAACTGGTAAAAATGATCTACCCTAGAAGATACTGGTAATATTCACTAACTCATGTCAAATGGTCTTTCACAGTCTTTCATAATCTCGTGGATTATGCAGGTCCAAAACAGCAAACTTTCATATTTGAACAGATGATTGACTCTCTCCACTAGATCTATACGAATGAAGACTTTCTTACATAATTAATTACTGTGGTAGACTAGACATATCATTCTTCTCTACAGTGGTCATATCCACTGGCACTTAAATTCTGTAGTTAGCAGACATTTCAAAATTAACTCCTTAGTGTATCATCAGTGGCATTCAGCTGCTTTGGTTTCTCAGGTGTGTGCTTTTTGTGTGGGATTCCTTTAATAGTGGGGAACATGAAGCAGTCTAAGACTTAGTGATTAGGTGAGCAGAGTGAACCTATACTTAGCCATTGTTATTATTCATGAGAATAATAAATAAAATGGTTATTCTTTAATTCAAGTTTGATTGCCATGGATCTTATGCACTGTTTTTATTAATGATACTTTCTTTTAGTTGGTTTAAGCAAAAAGACAAGCAGAATTACCTTAGTGTTAGTTTTTATAGTATGCATACAAAATATATGCTAATTCCTCCCCAGGATTCGTGCCTTCAGTTGTCATGTATTTTTAATATCTTTTAATCTGTACCAATTTCTCAGACTTCTTTAGCTTTCATGATCTTGATGCTTGTGAAGCACACAGGCAAGATATTTGGTAGAATTACCCACAATTCAAGTTTTCCAAATCCTTTCTCATAGTTTCAGGTTAAGCATTTTAGGCAGGAATATCATAGAAATGAGGTTGTACCCTTCTCAGGGCAACATATCAGGAGTAATGTGGTGAAAGTTTGTCCCATTAGTGGTGATCTCCACTTTGATCCTTCATCAACGTGATTAAAGTAGTCCTTGATTAATTTTTCAATATGGAGTCAGTATTTTCCTTTATATTTAAAAAGTAATTAAGGGGGAGATTACTTGAGATTATATAATATCACATTGTTCATTTTTACCCTCTAGGTTCATTGTGTACTTTAGCAATTCATTCTACATTTATTAGAATTCTACTGTAAGGGAAAAACTTTTCTTACATACTTATACTTATATTTATATTTATATTTATATTTATATTTATATTTATATTTATATTTATATTTATATTTATATTTATATTTATATTTATATTTATATTCATTCTATATCTTAGTCATTGTCCACTCCCAAACACTATGTGTCCTCTGTGGTTCTTAGATACTGTGTTGTGTAAGTAGAATTCACTGAATTTTACATGGTAAGTAAATGTAGCTAATATTTAGAAATGAAAAGATCACTCATGATCAGAAACACAATAATAATATTTTATCTAAATTTGGAACATTTTTAGCCAGCGGCTTACCATTCTTGTGGCATGATTAAATTATGATTTTATGATAACCATTTTCTTTCACATTATTTCACAAATTAATACCATAATCCAAATGGGAAGATACAAAAGTGTATTGTTCTTCCCTTTATATTTTGATAACGGTAGCTTTGGATCAATTGTGTTATTTGAACTAAAAGAAAATATGTCATGCAAAAATATATTATCTTGAAAAAATTGTTATCTTGACTTGCAGTGTCGGGGAAAATGGTAGAGTAGGAGGACCCTAATCTCACTCTGTCCCCCATTAATAACTGGATATTACTCACATCCATGTAAATAAACAGTGATCCAAAGACTGGAGAGCAAACTGCACAACTAAATGTAGAGAAGAAGCCACTTCTGAGAGGTTAAGAAGGGCGGAAAGGTGGTTGGGAACTGCCTGCAGGAGGGAAGGAGCTGCAGGCATGGAGAGAGGAAAGAAATGGTCCCTTGCACCAGGGAGCCCACACAGGGAAGACAAATCCCCAAAATGACTGGCTTTGAAAACCAGAGAGGCTGAATTCCGTCAGTTTGTTTAACCAGTGGTATTTGGAGCCTGGGGCTTTAAAAGTCAGCTGACTCAGCAATGGATGAGCAAGGAGGGCCAGTGAGGGCTGGGTCCTTACCCCGAGAAAGGCTGTAGCCTTTGGAGATGAAACACAGAAGCTAGAGTTTGCACTGTGCATGGGAGGAAGATCTGTTTATACTGATTTTGGAGCGTGTTGGGGGACTTCTCCAGCTACAAAGGAGCTGGCAGGTGCCCTTACCCCGCCCGTGTAAACACAGAGCTACTGGCAGGAGGCAGTCCTGCACAGACACTTGCTACCTAACTTGCTAGCAGGTTCCCTGGCCCCTGTGTTCTCCTGAGAACTCGCCCATTCCAAGCCTGCTGGCCTGGGCCCTGGCTCAGCACATATTTTGTCCACACAGCACATGCCCTTCTCAGCCACCACACATGCAGACACTGCCTATCCCTGGCTGAACCTTTGCTTTTGGGGTATGTGGCCTAGGACTTGGGGCTCAGTGCAAATTTTGCAAACACTGTCACCCCAGCCCCTGGCCCTCTAAGTCATGCCCCTCAGGACTGGCATGCTTGGGTCTCACTAACACCACAGAGAGTGAGACATCTGAACTGAAAGAAAAAGTGACTCAGACACAGAGCAGGATGCAAGCAACACACATAAGAGGCTCCTCTGAAGCTCCAGGTTCCAGGGAACAAGGGACACTGCACTGCAGGGCACCCCAGGACCTCTTCCTCATAAAGCCACTACTTTTAAGAGCACAAGACATAGCTAGCTTTCCTAACATACAGAAGCAGACACTGAGAGGTAGACAAAATGAGGAGACAGAGAAATGTGTCCCAAATGAAAGCACAAAATCACAGGCCATCTATGCAAAACAGAAGTAAGTAATATACCTTGATACAGAATGTAAAATAATGATCGTAAAGAGACTCACTGGACTTCAGCAAAGGGTGGAGGACATCAGTGAGACCCTTGACAAAGAGATGAAAGATAACATATCAGAGGTGAATAACTCATAAATAAAATTAAAAAATAGAATAGATTAAAATAGATAAAATTCAGTCAAGAGAAGCACATGATAAAAGGATGTAAAATATGATACCAAATATCCAAAAGTTGGAGGGGAGAGTAGTAAAGAATGAGTTCTATATTAAGTAACCATCAGCGTAATATAGACTGCTAAATGCAGAAAATGTTATATGTAAACTGAATAGTAACCACAAATCAAGAAAACAATAATAGATATGCAAAAGTAAAGAGTAAGGAATCCAAGTATATCACTAAAGAAAACCTGCAAACCATAGAAGAAAGACAAGAAGGGATCAGAGGAAAACTGCAAAAACAACCACAAAACAAGTAACAAAATGGCAATAAATACATACCTATGAATGATTACTTTGAGTGTAAATGGACTAAATGTACCAATTAAGAGACATAGGATGACAGAGTGGTTAAAAAAACAAACAAACAAACAAGACCCATCTATATGCTGCCTACAGGAGTCTCATTGAAGACCTAAAGACACATGCAGATTGAAAGTGAGGGGACAGAGAAACATTTATCATGCAAATGGATGTCAAAAGAAAACTGGAGTAGCAATACTTATATTGGTCAAAAGAGACTATGGAGTCTATAAAGAGACAAATAAAGACACTATGTAAGGAGGGGAATCCAACAAGAAGATATAACAATTACAAATATACATGCACGCAATATGAAAGCACCCAAATAGATAAAACAGTTAATAAGCATAAAAGAACTAATCACTAGTAATACAATAAGGGACTTAAACATGCCACTTACATCAATGGACAGACCGTCCAAACAGAAAACCAGCAAGGAAACAGTGGCTTTGAATGACATCCTGGACCGGATGGACTTAAAACAGATATATTCAGAAAATTCCATCCTAAAACAGTAGAATAGACATTCTTTTTAAGTGCACACAGAACATTTACCAGAAATAGATTTCATATTAGGCCACAAAAGAAGCCTCAACAAGTTCAAAATGTTGAAGTCATACCATGCATCTTTTCTGACCACAATGCCATGAAAGTAGAAATCAAACCCAAGAAAAAATATGGAAAAAGCACAAATACATGGAGGTTAAATAACATGCTATTAAACAATGAATGGGTCAACCAAGAAATCAAAGAAGAAATTAAAAGGTACGTGGAAATAAACAGAAATGAAAACACAATGGTCCAAAACCTTTGGGATGCAGCAAAAGTCCTTCTAAGGGGGAAGTTTATAGCAATACAGGCCTATCTCAAGAAGAAAGAAAAATCTCAAACACCCTAACCTTACAACTAAAGGATCTAGAAAAAGAACAAAACCCAAAACTCAAAACCAGTAGAAGGGAAATAATAAAAAAAATAATAAAAACAAAAATAAAAAAAGGAAATAAATGATATAGAAACTAAAAAACAAACAAAAAAACCCCAATAAAACAGATCAATGAAACCAGGAGCTGGTTCTTTGAAAAGATCAACAAAATTAATAACCCACTAGCCAGACTCCAAAAAAAAGAACACACACACACACACACACACACACACACACACACACAACACAAGGACTCATATAAACAATATTGCAAATGAAACAGGAGAAATACACCACAGAAATACAAATAATTATAAGAAAATATTATGAAAAACTATGTGCCAACAAATTAGACAACCTAGAAAAACTGGGTAAATTCCTAGAAACATAACCTACCAAAACTGAAGAAGGAAAAATAGAAAATTTGAACAGACCAGCAAGGAGATTGGATCACTAATCAAAAAACTCCCAACACACTAAAGTCAAGTACCAACAACTTAACAGGCATATTCTACAAAACATTTAAAGAAGAGTTAATCGGGGCACCCAGGTGGCTCAATTGGTTAAGTGTGGACTTTGGCTTCAACATAGTAAAGGCTATATATGAAAAACCAATAGTAAACATCATTCTCAATGGGGAAAACCTGAGAGTTTTTACCCTAAGGTCAGGAACAAGGCAAGAATGTCTACTCTCACCACTTTTATTCAATGTAGTACTGGACATCCTAGTCACAGCAATCAGAGGACAAAAAGAAATGTCATCCAAATTGGTAACAAAGAGGTAAAACTAACTATTTGCAGATGACATGATACTATACATAGAAAAGTCTAAATCTCTAAAACTCTAAAACCTCCACCAAAAAACTAGAACTGATACATGATTTCAGTAAAGTTGCAGGGTACAAAGTCAATGTGCAGAAATATGTTGCATTTCTATGCAACCGAGTAATAAAGAGTATTTGTTAACGATGAGGCAGCAGAAGGAGAAATTCAGAAAATAATCCCATTTATAGTTACACCAGAAATATTCAGATACCTAGGAATAAACCTAACCAGAGAGGTGAAAGATGTACACTTTGAAAACTATAAGACACTATAATCTATAAAAGAATTGAAGATGACACAAAGAAATGGAAAGATATTCCATGCTCATGGATTTGAAGAACAAATATTGTTAAAATGCCTATACTACCCAAAACAATCTACAGATATAACGTGATCCCTATCAAAATCACAACAGAATTTTTCACAGAACTAGAACAAAATATCCTAAAATTTATGTGGAACCACAAAAGACCCCAAATAGGCAAATCAGTTTTGAAAAAGAAAACCAAAGGGCACCTGGGTGGCTCAGTTGGTTAAGTGCCAACTTAGGCTCAGATCATGATCTCACAGTTTGTGGGTTTGAGCCCCATGATAGGCTCTGTGCTGACAGTTCAGAGCCTGTAGCCTGCTTCAGATTCTGTGTCTCGCTCTCTCTCTCTGCCCCTCCCCCTGCTCGTGCTCTGTCTCTGTCTCTCAAAAATAAATATATGTTAAAAATTAAAAAAAAAAAAAAAAGCAAAGCTGGGGTATCACAATTCTAGACAAAGCTATTACAAAGCTGTAGTAATCAAAACATTCGGTACTGGCATAAAAAGAGACACACGATCAACAGAATAGAAGGTCCAGAAATAAACCCGTGATTGTATGGTCACTTAGTCTTTGACAAAGCAGGGAAAAAATATCCAGTAGGAAAAAGACAGTCTCTTAAACTGATTGTGTTGGGAAACCTGCCAGCCACATGCAAAAGATTGAAACTAGACCACTTCTTACATACACTTACATAGTAGACCGTTTCTTACATACACAAACTCAAAATGGATTTAAAGACT
Source organism: Puma concolor (assembly GCF_028749965.1). Lineage (NCBI taxonomy): Eukaryota > Metazoa > Chordata > Mammalia > Carnivora > Felidae > Puma > Puma concolor. The sequence goes on along the minus strand of NC_141667.1, from coordinate 18,640,350 downwards.
TAAATGTGAGACCAATTTCATGAAAATCCTAGAGGAGAACACAGGCAGGCTCCTCTTTGGCATCAGGGGTAGCAGCTTCTTACTTGATATACATCCTGAGGCAATGGAAACAAAAGCAAAAATAAACTTTTGGGACTTCATCAAAAGCAAAACCTTCTGCATGACGAAGGAAACAATCAACAAAACTAAATGGCAGTTTATGGAATGGGAAAAGACATTTGCAAATGACCTATCTGATAAAGGATTAGTATCCAAAATATATAAAGAACTTATAAAAGTCAACACCCCCAAACCAAATAATCCAAGTAAAAAATGGACAGAAGACATGAATAGACATTTTTCTGAAGAAGACTTACAGATGGATAATAGACATATGAAAAGATGCTGAATATCATTCATCGGGGAAATACAAGTCAAAATACAATGAGATATCACCTCATGCCTGTCAGAATGATGACAAAACAAAGGAACAACAACAAACAAGAAACAAGTTTCGGCAAGGAGGATGTAGAGACAAACCCTTGTGCACAGTTGGTGGGAATGCAAACTGGTACAGCAACTATGGAAAACAGTCTGGAGGTTCCTCAAAAAGTTAAAAAAAAAAAAGAAAAGAACTACTCTATGATTCAATAATTACACTACCGGGTATTTTCCCAAAGAATACAGAAACATTAATTCAAAAGGATATACACACCCCTGTGTTTATTGCAGCATTATTTATAATAGCCAGATTATGGAAGTGGTCCAAATGTCCATTGATAGATGAATGGATAAAGAAGGTGTGTGTGTGTGTGTGTGTGTGTGTGTGTGTGTGTGTGTATACCTATATGTGTGTATACACACACACAATGGAATATTATTCAGCCATCATAAAAAAGTGAAATCTTACCAATTGTAATGACATGGAGGGAGCTAGAGAGTATAATACTAAGCAAAATAAGTCAGTCCAAGAAAAACAAATACCATGTGACTTCACTCATATGTAGAATTTTAGAAACAAAACAAATGAGTAAAGGAAAAAAAAGAGGAAGACAAACCAAGAAACATACTCTTAACTATAGAGAACTCACTGATGGCTGTTAGAGCAGAGTTAGGTGGGAGAATGGGTGAAATGGGTGACGGGGAGTAAGGAGGGCACTTGTGGCAGTGAGCACTGAGTGATGCATTACTGTATCACTGTATTGTACACCTTAAAGCAATATAACACTGTGTTACCTAAACTGGAGGTAAAATGAAATATATCTCACTGAGTTACATAAAGCATAAGGCATATTTTTATCATTTTATAGATAAAGAAAGGTCTAGAGAAGCAGTTCTCAAGACTTTTGTTCTTTTAATGAGACATACTTAAGTTATAAGAATGTTCAAATTTTCAACACATTTCAAAAAAACATTTTTATATTATTAGGTTGCAACACAGATAAAAAGTCAGTAAGTTGTCAACTCCTGACTATAAAAAAGCACACACATACACAAACAGAAAGTAAAGCTAAGTTTACTATACTTACAGCAGGAAAGTAGAATAACAATGTGAAGATTCTTATTAGTGCCTTGGAAGTATAGATACAAACATAGATGTTTTTTAATGTTCTAGCTCTTTGGTGTTCCGGGATGTGGGCTTCAGTGGTTTAAAGAAGATATTTACATAGGGAGAAGGAAGTGGTTGCAATTGACTAAAGTTTATAACAAACAGTGTGCAGGAAAAAGCATGAATCTTCAAGCAAGTCATTATAACTAAGCTGTTGTTTGAAAAGAAAATTGTTTGCTCAGGTAAGATAACTGATGTGCTAATAAAAGACTTGTTTGCCTAGATGGATAAACTCTTTGTCCAGATAAATTTGTTTATAGGAATTTCCTGAAGTAAACAGTACAATTATTAATTTACACCTTTATCTTTCTAGAAAGGAATGTTCTGGACAAATAATTATGTCAATTTGATACACATGATCTCAGTTCTCAATCCTGGTCATTAAGCTATGTATATTCCAGTGGTCTCATGTCAATATTCAAGGTTATAAATGATTCCCTTGATAAGAAATTGATGATATAACTTTCTGCCTCACTCAGGAAATGATATTGGAATCTAGATCATTGAGAGTGATGAATAACTCTAATTTTTAACATAAAATGAATTATTCACCAGTGTTATTTTAAATGAAAAGTGCTATTCTATCAAATTATTTATAAAAAAAAACTTAAAACACAATGATGTAATACTCTTTTTTAAGAACCATTGCCTGAGAAGCAAACCTAAATGCCAGTAAATTTGCATGCTAAAATTGAATTTCCTCTCTTCTAACACCAAAGGAAAGATCTGTTAGTAAGAATCTATTCCTACAATTATTATTGCTCCTTCTACATAAGAACCATGTACTTAAAAAAACCTGATTTCCTTTATATACATATATCAAAATAATTTAGTTTAAACACATGTGCATACGTACTTGCAGGTGCACAGATGCACATAAGAATTGTTGAAGCATAGTCTGGGTTTTGGAGTTTCAGTATGAGTTTAACCATGGATTAGGTGATTGACTAATTCACTTCTCCGAGAACACCATTTTTTTCTATCTTTAAAATTAGGGCATTGAAATCTATAATCTTTAAGGTTCCTTTTTTACCCTCATGATTTTATAAGGCTAGATTGTGCATGCGTGTGTGTGTGTGTGTGTGTGTGGTGTGTTTGAAAATTTTCAAATTCTGGAATTCTGTAGAATATGAGGTAGGACATGGTAGGTCACAAAAAAGTTTTGTTTTTATTTTAACAGCTTTATGGAAAAAAAACACTCCTTTTCCCTTTGGTGATTTCTTCACATTTTCTAGTTAACTATAAATTTAACATAAGGAATAATGCAGACAGACATTTTTAATGACCAATTAAGGTATCAGTTTTACTGATAGAAGCATTGCTTTTTCTGATGAGCAAAGTCTAGGTGTAGATAAATTGGTTTCCACGAATTTCCTCAATCAAAGTGTAACATATTTATTAGTTGCTACACGTGTCTAATGCCAGGTATAAATAGTAAAGCCTATTCTGACTGGTAATGTCACAGGACATTTGACAATAAGGTACATAGAATATATTATTGTTTACATTTGTATCATGAACCTCTCTCTAGAACTTCTTAATGTCCAGAATGGAAGATGGATGAATCCAGAAAAATAGTGTTTCCTTGTGTAGTCAAAAGTAGAGAAGCTTTTAGTACAGTGAATCTTTTAAAATGTTTCCTAGGACATTTAGTTCAGTTTGACAAATATTTACATAGCATTCAGTGTTGTAGATAATAATTCACATGTCATCCCAGAGTCCTGGAGTCCTAGATGGCCTGCCTTGGGATGCCTGTCCTTTATAAAACTATGCACCACTTTTCCAGGGAGTTTCAGTTCTTAACTGAAATAAGAAAAATGGGTTGCTTTCAACAATCTTTATAAAGATTTAAGAATGACATATGTGAAAAATCTTTTCAAGATGAAATGCTGTGAATATAAAGCCTGGGATATAAATCAAGAAGCAGAATACTTCTTCAATCTTCCTGAGCAAAATGATATCAACCTGGTGGTCCATTATCTGTGTCACCTGGAGCTTTTTGAGATGGAGACCTGTAAACACACATGATAAGTCTGCAATCTTTAAAAGGTCATTAATTAAGAAATGAGTAGAAATATTGAGGAGAAGTATGGCAACAAAGGATTATATTTAAGGCATAACAGCATGTTTGAGCTTTTTGTGACATATAAGAATGCAAACCAAATCACTAAAGCAACTGATATTTGCATGAATAAAGAAGAGAATTTTGAAAATTTAATTTCTCGTGTGGAACACAATTATTGTCAATCATCATAAAAAATATTGAGTGCCTTCTGTGTGTTTTGTGGGTCTAGATATTTGTTTTACACACATAGAGGACGATGCTATAATTATATGTCTTGTACATATTGAATTTCAATTACTGAAATGCAAGAGAGTTTCTACAGTATGTAATTTTTAGATAATGAGATCATTTTGAAAATACAATGTTTTCCTTCTCTGCAAATGATATAGCAGAATATATGACTTATTAATTTATGTTTTCACTCATCTGTTTTTCAGTTAGTTACTTGCTGTTTGGTACTCTTTGTTTTAGGCACTGAGAATATTACAAGATTCCTTTCCCTTGGGAATCTTATCCTTTTTTAAAAAAATTTTTTTGATGTTTATTTTTGACAGAGAAGAGCAAGTGCAAGTGGGGGAGGGACGGAGAGAGAGGGAGACAGAGAATCCAAAGCAGACTCCAGGCTCCGAGCTGTCAGCACAGAGCCTGATGTGGGGCTTGAACGCATGAACCGTGAGATCATGACCTGAGCCAGAGTCGGATCCTCAACCAACTGAGCCACCCAGGCGTCCTGAATCTTAACATTTGTAGTAGATTTTAGAGTTAAGACACTGGGTTGGCTTATCAGCTGTGACACTTCTGCATGTTTGCATTTCTGAAAAGGATGTGTCAGCTGTCAGTTTTCCAGAGGACCACTGGAAAAATTTTTGATCAAGGCAAAACTGAGTTTACAGCCATATCTCAGAGATATTGCTGGTTCAGTTCCATACCAGCACAGTAAAGTGAATATTGCAATAATGCGAGTCAAATAAAGGTTTTGGTTTCTTAGTGCATATAAAAGTTATGTTTATGCTGTAGTCTGTTAAGTGTGCGTGCAGTATCATTATGTCTAAGGAATGTACAGACCTTAGTTAAAAAATATTTTACTGCTTAATAATGCTAGCTATCTTGTGAGCTTTTAGCAAGTCCTAATCTCTTTACTGGTGGAGAGTCTTGATGTTGATAGCTGCTGACTGATCAGGGTGGTGGTTGTTGAAGGTTGGGGTAGCTGTGCCAATCTCTTAAAATAGGACAACAGTGAAGTTTCTGGCATCAATTGACTCTTCCTTTCACAAATAATTTCTCTGTAGCATGTGATGCTGTTCAACAGCATTTTAACCAGAGTAGAATTTCTTTCAAAATTGAGTCGTCTCAAACTCTGCCACTGCTTTATCAACTAAATTGTAATATTTTAAATCCTTTGTGGTTATTCCAGTAATATTCACAGCATCTTCACCAGAAGCATATTCCATCCAAAGAAAACACTTCCTTTGCTCACCTAGAGGAAGTAACTTCTCATCCATTAAAGTTTTATCATGAAATTGCAGCAACTCAGTCACATCTTCAGGCTCCATTTCTGATCTCGTTCTCTTGCATCTACACTTACTTCCTCCACTGAAGTCTCAAACCCCTCAAAGTTGTCCAGGAGGATTGGAGTCAGCTTCTTCCAAACTGCTATTAATGCTGACATTTTCATCTCTTTCCACGAATCACGAATATTCTTAATGACATCTATAATGGTGACTTGTTTCCAGAAGTTATTTAATTGACTTTGTTCATATCCATCATAGAAACCACTATCTATGGCAGCTGAAGCTTTGTGAAATGCATTTCTTAAATAACAATGCTTGAAAATCAAAATTACTCCTTGATTCATGGGCTACGGAATGGATGCTGTGTTAGCAGACATGAGAACAACATTAATCTCATTGTACATCTCCATCAGAGCTCTTGGGTAGCTAGGCGCATTGTCAGTGAGCAGTAATATTTTGAGAAGAATCTTTCCTGATCAGTAGATCTCAACGGTGGGTTTAAAATATTCAGTAAACCATGTTGTAAACAGATGTGTTGTCACCCAGGCTTTGTTGTTCCATTTATAGAGCAGACAGTATAGATTTAGCATAATTCTTCAGGGCCCTAGGACTTCCAGAATAATACACGCTCACTGCCTTCAACTGAAAGTCACCAGCTGCATTAGCCCCAGCAATATAGTCAGTTTGCCCTTTGAAGCCTTGAAGCCAGGCATTGACATTTCATCTCCAGCTGTGAAAGTTCTAGACGGTATCTTCGCCCAGTAGGAGGCTGTTTCATCTACATTGAACATTGGTTGTTTAGTGTAGCAACCTTCTTTGATTATCTGTGCTAGACCTTCTGGGTCACTTGCTGTAGGTTCTGCATCAGCACTTGCTGCTTCACCCTGAACCTGTATGTTCTGGAGATGGGCTTCTTTCCTTCAACCTCATAAACCTACCTCTGCTAACTTCAGACTTTTCTCCTGTAGTTTTCTTGTCTTTCTCAGCCTTCGTATAATTGAAGAGGGTTGGGGCCTTGCTCTGCATTGGGTTTTGGCTTAATGTTGGGAATGTTATGAATGGTTTGAGCTTCTATCCAGACCAGTCAAACCTTTTCCACATCATCGGAAAGGCTGTTTCCCTCATCGTTCTTGTGTTCACTGGACTGGTACTTTTCATTTCCTACAAGAACTTTTCCTTGGCATTCCCAACTTAGCTAATTTGTGTGATGCCAGAAGCCTAGCTTTTGGCCTATCTTGGTTTTTGTATGTGTTCTTCACTAAACTTAGTCATTTCTAGCTTTTGATTTAAAGTGAGAGATGTGTGACTCTTCCTTTCACTTGGATACTTAGTGGTCATTTTAAGATTAATAATTGGCTTAATTTCAGTATTGTTGCATCTGAGGGAATAGGGAGGCCTGAAGAGAGGGAGAGAGATGGGGGAATGATTGGTCAGTGGAGCAGTCAGATCACATACTGTGTTTATCACTTAAGTATGCCGTTTTATATGGGTACAGTTCATGGCACCCCAAAACAATTACAATAGTAACATCAAAGATTATGGATCACAAGTTAACATAACACATGTAATAGTAATGAAATTGTTTGAACTGTTAAAAGAATTACCAAAATATGATGCACAGACACAAAGTGAACCGATCCTGTTGGAAAATGGTGCCGATGGAATTGCTTAGTGCAGGGTTCTTGCAAACTGTCAACTTGTAAAACACACCATATATGCAAACGGCAATAACATGAAACACAATAAAATGATGTAGGCTTGTATGTAATTGGCTGCTACAAGGCATGTAATGTTAAATTTATGTGTCAATTTGGCAAGGCCACAGTGCCCAGACACGTTGACTTATGAATGTTGCTATAAAGGTATTTTAATGCAATTAACATTTTAATTAGGAGACTTTGAGTGAGCAGATTAGGCTCCATTATGTGGGTGGGCCTCACCCAAACAGTTAAAGAGTTTAAGAAAAAAGATTTTTCTCCTCCGAGGAAGGGGAAATTCTGCCAGCAGAATGCCTCTGGACTGGAATTGCAACATCATTCTTCCCTGGGTTTCTAGCCTAGCAGCCCATCCAGGACGTTTTAAGACTTGGCAGCCTTCCCAGTCACATGAGCCCACTTCTTAAAATAAATCTCTCTCTCTCTGTATATAAATACACATTCTATTGATTTTGTTTCTCTAGAGACCCTGACCAGTACAAGTGATAACACCATCTTGACGGAGGTTAAAGAACATCTTGGAAGGGAGAAATCAGGGACAGATATGTATAGCATTGCGTTAAAAATGATTTCTTAATCTGAATAATTTTAAACAAGTCCTGCAATTCAAGGGGCTTGTTTGGAATGGGAAGAGGTTATGGCTCAATAGCTCTGGATTGATGGAGGTATAGTCGAGGCAGGTACTGATAGGCCACTTGCTAGTCCCACTAGGTACATTATTTCAGTTGGTTCAAAGTCTTCAAGGAGGAAATATCTCCAGGAAGCAGCAGTGAAGTTATTTTGCCTAATCTCAGGGCTTTTTGTTGTTGCATAAAAACAGGGAAAAAAAGTTTTTCCAGAATTGTTTAGAACTAGGACAGGAAAGTATGTCATTTCACTTCTAAAGTTTATGTGCGTATACAAGATGTTCGAGAATAGAAGAGTCCAGCAAGACTTTGGCAGCAAGAATCCATTCGTGGTGGCCTCTTTGAAATCAATATAAGTATTTATTTCTGATATTGCAAAGGAGTCTCATTAGTGAATTACGTGCTGGGTCACAAGTCAGAAATCCCGGTTGCCAGTTCTGATTCCACGTCTCACTAACTGAAGGACTTAGTAAGTCTTTTAACATCTTTGAGTTTCCTGACTTTCTGTATGGGATCCTGGCCAGGATCTTATTCAATTTTAAAATCCTGTTATTTCCTGGATAAATAATAAAAAATGGAGATTATGTAGTAAGTATGAGATTCCTCAGAGGTTGTCTGATCAAATGATGATGGAAAAGAAAATTTGGGACACACTAGACAATAATAGATTTCTCAAGAAGTAGTGACTGAAGCATCTTGAATATAGAGATGATTATTTGAGGCTACCTTTATCATGATAGTTTAATCTACAGTGGTGTAGCCCTTCCATTGGCCACTATAAGTAAATAAGTAAGTAAATAGATATCAGGCTCCTGTGACTATGAAAATTTAGTCATTGAACGGATGAGCAGATCTTTGCAATTGGAAAAGTGATAGCGAATTCGAGTATTTCTGTGTGGTGGCATTCAAGTCAATATGCACACTATTATAGCTGCTCATAGGGACCCTGGGTGATCTTATTTAGAGATACTTTGTCACAGAGTCTAACATAGTTGCCAGAAGAGTTGAAAGTGTTTTAGAAACCATTTGCTTTATTTCTGTTACGTGATAAATACATATAGCCCTGTGATGCCTGCTATAAATAATGCACTTGTTTAGTAAAATTAGTGTTTCACAGCACTGCGTGTCCTTTTCCTTCACAGTTCGATGGCACTGGGATGGCAGGGAGTTCCTGCCACAGGTATCCGCTGCTGCCTGTGCTATCATCGGTCTCCAGCAGTGGTTCTGTTAATTATCTTGCGATAGTGTCTGAGGCAGAGAGCAATCTCTCCTAAAGAGCGGACAGATTTAAAGAGGCAGAATTAATGAAAATTGATTCACACATTCTGTCATGCAGAGGTCTGCTGGGAGCCTTTCTCTCATATCCCCCTCCCCATTTCGTGATGTTGTACAACATGGTACAGGTGGGAATCCCTACCTTGGGATACTAATTACGGAGCTTGAATGGGATTAGCCACAGTGATTGGCAGTGTAATGCATGAAAGGATTTTAAAATTTACTTCATTTAAGGGATTTCGTGAGGGACCAATTCTTTCTTCTGACTTTTATAAGTGGTTATTGAGAAGTTGACAAAGCTGAAAATCCAAGGTCACTAAGGATTATTGGAAAACCTACAAACGAATTATAAATTTTAGTAGTTAATTGTTCAAAATTGTGTACCTGAAAAAGGCATGTGGAGTACTGGAAAGATAAATAACAGATAGATAAATATATCAGTATATGTTGGTGGTTTTTATTTATTGTTATTTTTTAAGTTTATTTATTTTGAGAGAAAGAGCGTGGACACATGCACGCACAAACGCATGGGTGTAGGAGGGGCAGAAAGAGAGTGAGAGAGAGAATCCCAAGCAGGCTTCTCACTGTTCGTGCAGAGCCCCACATGCGGCTCAATCTCACAAACCATGAGATCCTGCCCTGAGCTGAAATCAACAGTCGGATGCTTTTTAAAAATTTTTTTTAATTTTTTTTTTTTTTTTTTTTTGAGAGAGGGTGCATGAACAGGGGAGGGCCAGAGGGAGAGGGAGAGGGAGCCACTGAATCCGAAGCAGGCTCCAGGCTCTGAGCTGTCAGCACAGAGCCCGATGCGGGGCTTGAACTCACGAACCATGAGATCACGACCTGAGGTGAAATCAGACGCTTAACCGACTGAGCCACTCAGGTGTCCCAGTAGTTTTTATTATTTCATTTTATTTTATTTTTTAAATGTTTATTTATTTTTGAGAGGAGAGACAGAGACAGAGAGTGAGCGAGCAGGAGCATGAGCAGGGCAGAGAGAGAGGGGGACAGAATATCTGAAGTGAGTTCTCTGCTGACAGCAGACAGCCTGATGAGAGGCTTGAACTCAGGAACTGTGAGATCATGACCTGAGCCAGTCTGAATACTTAACTGACTGAGCCACGCAGGCATCCCAGTTTTTAATTGTTTTAATGAAAGATTGTGTGTTTTGGAATTTATACTTGAACATACAAAAATAGCAGATTTTTAATCTGAAAATTAATTTAATTAATAAGGTATTTAATAAGACAACTTGATAATCACCAAGACCTTTTTATACTACTCATAACTAACCATTACCAATTTCTTCCGAAAAGTGAAACAATATGACCGTGAATCAGTATGACTGTGAATCAAAGTGATCTAATCCTGAACGCTAGGGGTTATGTTTTCTTCACCAAGGAAATAGTTGATATAAATTCTAAGCTGCTGTAACAACGGCAACAACAACAAAAAACCCCACCAAAACAGTTAAGCAAGATAAATACTCTCCTGCAGGTCTCCAATTTGAAGATTTAAACAGCGTAAATAATACCTTAGATACAGCCGTTCCAAAGAGTGTGGTCCAGGGCTCACGGTGTGCTGTCTTCATCTTCTCCTGTGGTCTGGGAGACCAGATCCTACCCTCCATCCTGCGGGGAGAAGAGAAGTTACATGTGGGAGTATCCCCCCTCCAGGAAGGAAGGAGGCATGCTTTCTGGATTTTAAAAGCAGGACCCTAAGGGCACATATCACCTTTGTTTCTCCACTGTTAATCATTAGCCAAGTGCTGCTGCCCAGTGAAATGCCCACTTTGATGGAGGAAGCAGAGGAAGGATATCAGAGAAGAGACAGCATCAATAGGAAATGGAAAAAGCAAGTAAGATGAACAATTAGAATCAGCAAGTTGAAAGACTTAATAATGGCCTGAGTGTTAAGAATTCTCATGATTTCACATTTGATACATTAAGAATCCTAATAAGAATTAGAAATTTAATATGGAACATAAATAATGATTTGGATAAAAAACAAGTCCTATGAAGTCTTTTTTTTTTTTTTTTTTACATATTTAACAGATGTTGAGCATAGTATTTTAGATAAAATGTGAAATAAGTATAGGAAGAAATAAGGAATGATAGTAAATACAAATATAATGATATGTCATATTTATCTTTTGTATTTATCTTCTCAAGTATTCTTTGTTCTTCAAGTTGACGGAAATATGTCATTCCTTATAACAAAATGAAGATTTCTAAAGCGAATTTATACCTCCTTGAATGTTACAAATATAATGTGTAGCCCTGTTACCATTATCACATAAAAGTGTTTTGATCAGTGTTTGCTATCGTAACATGTGCTTATTCTTTCCAGAAACATGTCTAAACCTCTGAACATTTGTAAAAATGCTGTTAGGAACTTTGAGCAGTACACCGGGAAATACGACAGTCAGGACTCATTACTTCAGGCCACTTAACAATCTGTCATTTTATTTATTTTTTTTTAACTTTTTTTTTTTTTTTTAATTTTTGAGACAGGGAGAGACAGAGCATGAACACGGGAGGGTCAGAGAGAGGGAGACACAGAATCTGAAACAGGCTCCAGGCTCTGAGCGGTCAGCACAGAGCCCGACGCGGGGCTCGAACTCACGGACCGTGAGATCGTGACCTGAGCCGAAGTCAGCTGCTTAGCCGACTGAGCCACCCAGGCGCCCCAACAATCTGTCATTTTAAAATAAGGGATTTTTCAGATGAGATTTACAGCATCAAGTTTTCTGAAGGAAGTATTAGTGGCATTATTCAGGTCAAGAATTACAGTCTAATAAAAGCAAAGATGTTCTATTACTTTATAGATACGTTGCATCCGTTTTTGGCACTTCTAACTTGCTTATCCAAAAACATAGCGTAACAATTTAGGACAGATTAAAAGTGTTATATTATTTGATACTGTTTGTAGGCTACACATGAACAGGTATATACACAAAAAGTGGAAGCAAAAAAAAAAAAAAAAGCCTTAAGGCTTTATAAATACAATCTTACTGAATTCCCTGTGTTTATATTTGGCTAATCAAAGTTTAAAAAATATAAACCTTGACAGTATCCTATGCTTAATACAAAAGGGGAATGACATCAACATTGTTCTGAATAAAAATAGATAAAAACTTTTGTTTCTAGCAAGTGGTTTTATTCCATAAATTAATATCTATTGGCTTTACTTTTTAAATTTTATTTTATCTGGTCTTTAAAAAAATTTTTTTTTCCAACGTTTTTTATTTATTTTTGGGACAGAGAGAGACAGAGCGTGAACGGGGGAGGGGCAGAGAGAGAGGGAGACACAGAATCAGAAACAGGCTCCAGGCTCCAAGCCATCAGCCCAGAGCCCGACGCGGGGCTCGAACTCACGGACCGCGAGACCGTGACCTGGCTGAAGTCGGACGCTCAACCGACTGCGCCACCCAGGCGCCCCTCTGGTCTTTAATATATTTGGAATAAAAGGGATTGAATTATACTGGTAGTTTTTAAGATAGCCATGACTCAGAATGGTACAATTTGCATTTATACATCCTTGCAAACTGGAGTTCCGCACTGAAAAACATGTGAAATAAGGGTTTGTTAGCTTTTCCTGAAAGTACTGTTGTTTGGGGGAATTCATATTTCCATGTGTACCCCTGACTTTGTTTATCTCTGAAGCAAAGAAAATAGGTAGTTCTCTCTTCAAAGTAACCTGATGTGGAGATTGGGAAAAGGGAACAGATTAGATACTCTTCAGTATAGTGCTTATAAGGGCACAAATGTAGAATTTTGAGGTAGAATCCGTTGTAGCTACAGAAATATATATTTGTAGCTACATGAATCTATTATTTGTAGCTATAGGAATATATGAAGGCCAGGTTTTCAAACTCACACATTGTTTCTATTTATGCTGTTCTTAGTCCTATGAAAACATATCCCTTGATTATAACTAGTTAATGCATTGAAACCACTTAGAAGTAACAATTCCAAAAGACATTGATAGAGAGAAAGAAGTAATAATTGCTTTTCATAACTTTTATATTCCATAGCATGCATGTGTATCCAATCACATTGGTTTAATAAAGTTAGATATTAGCGTTGAGAAGAGGAGGACGATGCCTTTATGGTTTTGTTCTTTGGAGCAAAAAGTGTCAGGATGACTGATGTAGGTTGAAGCTGTCAGAGAATGGACTAAGGGGTGGGAGGTGAGTAGAGTTTAGAAGCACCAAGACCTTCATTTTACTTTAGCACTCCCTGCTTCTCTCCCTCTGCCCCCAACACACACACTTAATGACGAGGATGTGGCTTCCCTGATGCATACTGGATCAGGAACTAAGTACACCCGACATCTCTCACGCTCACTCAATTGGGAGGACTCTATAGCAGAATGCTTCTTTCCAATATCTGAAAAATCATACTCAATACCCAAATAAAAATGTTACTTGGTAATTTATTCTGTTTCATATCTTTTTTTTTTTTTTTCAGGGCACTATGCTATGAAATCATTTAACTAACTTCTGTAATTCTCATCACCGATTTAACCCATCCCCCCACTAATCTCCCCTCTGGTAATCATCAGTTTGTTCTCTTAAATTAAGAGTCTGTTCTTGGTTTCTCTGTCTGTGTGTCTCTTTCTCTCTTATGTTTTCCCTTTTCTAGTTTTTTTTTTCTTAAATTCCACATATGAGTGAAATCATGTGGTATTTGTCTTTCTCTGACAGACTTATTTCACTTAGCATCATACTATCTAGCTCCATCTATGTTGTTGGAAATGGCAAGATTTCATTCTTGTTGAATACTTTGGTTTCTTGTTAAATTTTTTAAAAATTTATTTATTTTTGAAAGAGACAGAGGTAGTGTGAGTGGGGGAGGGAATGATAGGGAGAGAGAGAATCCCAAGCAGGCTCCATGCTTCTAGTGTAGAGCCTGATGTGGGGCTCAAACCCACAAAACTGTGAGATCATGACCTGAGCCAAAACCAAGAGTCAGACACTTAACTGATTGAGTTCCCAGGCGCCCCTCTGGTTTCTCTTCAGATCGAATAAATATTTCACTTTTTTATGGCTGAATAATATTCCGTTGAGCGTGTGTGTGTGTGTGTGTGTGTGTGTGTGTGTGTGTGTGTGTGTGTATATACCACATCTTTATCCATTCATCAGTTGATGGATACTTGGGCTGCTTCTGTATTTTGGCTATTGTGAATAATGCCGCTTATAAACATTAGGGGTGCATGTTCCCCCTTTGAATTAGTGTTCTTATATTATTTGGGTAAATATGTAGTAGTGCGATTCCTGGAACCTAAGTTCTATTTTTAACTTTATTTTTTAGTCATAAAATATAATGTATTTTAATTTACTAGTTTAAGATGTAACAACATTCTTACGAAATTTTTGTAATCATTTGGGTAATTAATTAATGTAACATTGCTTTAGTTTTAGTTCCTTTACCATGCGATGACATTACTGATAAAGAAATTATCTGATTAATTGAGAAATTCTTTTACTATTTTTAAAAAGTATTAGTTCTGTTTTCTACTCTTAACATTTTTTTTTGCTTATAAAGAAGACTACCATAATTTTTTTTTGAATATGAAATTCATTGTCATATTGGTTTCCATACAACACCCGGTGCTCATCCCAACAGGTTCCCTCCTCAATGCCTCACCCACTTTCCCCTCCCTCCCATCCCCCCATCAACCCTCAGTTCATTCTCAGTTTTTAAGAGTCTCTTATGGTTTGGCTCCCTCCCTCTCTAACTTTCCCCCCCCTTCCCCTCCCCCATGGTCTTCTGTTAAGTTTCTCAGGATCCACATAAGAGTGAAAACATATGGTATCTGTCTTTCTTTGCCTGACTTATTTCACTTAGCATATCACTCTCTAGTTCCATCCACATTGCTACAAAAGGCCATATTTCATTCTTTCTCATTGCCAAGTCATATTCCATTGTGTATATAAATCACACCTTCTTTATCCATTCATCAGTTGATGGACATTCAGGCTCTTTCAAAAGAAGACTACCATAATTTGATCATTTATTTTGTTAATGTTAAAGTGTGCCTTAAAGGTTACTATTTCAGCAATTCACTTTCATTTTTAGGGCTTCTATTAGTTTTCAATTTGCTGCTGTAACGAATTCCCACCAAACTGGCTTAACCCAATGCAAACTGAGTTTTTTTATAGTTCTGCAGGTTAGGAAGTTGAGGTGGGTCTCACTGGGTGAAGTCAAGATGTTGGCAGGGCTGCTTTCCTTCTGGGGCTGTAGGGGTGAACCTGTTCCCTTGCTTTCCCACTCAGACGGGGCTTCCGCATCCCTGCGCTCACGGCCCTCTTCCTTTATCTTCCAGGCCGGAAATCCTGCCTGTGTCTGTCCGAGCTCCATGCTCACATCTTTTCTCTTGTTCTCCCTGTTCTGCCTCACTGCCCACTTGCAAGGACCCTTGTGATGAGATTGCCTTGACTAGATAATCTAAGACGATCACCCCGTTATGAAGTCCTTAACTTGATCGGGTATATCAAAGTGTCAGGAAAAAGACATTCAATACATACCTTGACTTAATTAATCAAAATAGAATTTGGAAGGTTTTTTTTTAAAACATCAAACAATAATGTGATGGAAAAATTTTGGATATTATATTTGAAGTCAGTGGTTTTTATTTTTTATTTATTTTTTTACAAATTTAATGGCAAAAAGAAAATAATTCCTGCTAATGATACATTGCATATGTTGGACTTATAATGGAATAAAGAATTTTCTTGCCTCTTCTACATAAAAGGAATTTCCTTCAGCACATTTCATTAGATACAGTAGTATTAAGTTGGTACCATTATTTTTCCAAATTACAAGCTGAGATTGAAAGCAGTTAACTTGCCCACGTTAATAATACTTAATTAAGAATTAGGTCTGTATTTGCAAATTAAGTGTTTTTAGTAAAGTTTCAAATATATATAATCTTTCACTTCTTCATAAGCTTTTCCACCTTCAAAACCTTTCAGCATAAGTATGCTTTATTTTTCTAATTGTTTTAAAATAGTTAAAAATTGGAGAAGAATATTATCTTAGAACAAAACTTAAACTTCAGCCCACATAGGATTTGCTGAAAACCTCAGAATTTATCATTGTCTCCATGGATTAGCCTTATAAAGTTGAATGATTTATAGCTGATAAGTTCTCTGTGACCTATCAGTCACAGGAAATGAGCATAGAAAAACACCAAATGCTCCCAAATAAATACCACATTTTGAATAAAAACTAGTACATATAACAATAGGATGAATTAGTATCCATAATGAAAAATGATATTAGAAAGCTGTACTTAAAGCAGATGAACATAAGGGAAGGAAAGGAAAAATAGGATAAAAACAGAGAGGGAAGCAAACCATAAGAAATTCTTAAATACATAGACTCTCTTAAATACAGACAGTTGCTGTAGGGATGGTGGGGGGGGGGGAATGCACTAAATGGGTGAGGGGCATTAAGGAGGGCACTTGTTAGGATGAGCACTGGGTGTTGTATGTAAGTGATGAATCACTAAGTTCTACTCCTGAAACTAATACTACACTATATGTTAACTAACTTGAAGAAAGAAAGAAAGAAAGAAAGAAAGCAAGCAAGCAAGCAAGCAAGAAAGCAAGCTGTACTAGGAAACTTTGATTTTAGATATGTCACACGTTAAATATTTTGTGTCTGAAAATTAGTGACTATAAAAGCAGAATGAGTAAAAGTAACTGATTTAAGGAACATGAAACACAAAGGACATTAGAAAATGTGCTAAATCCCTACCTTGGATTCAGATTTGCTTGTGCTTCCAGACAGATCTAACGTCATACCCCATGTTTTCTGGTAGAGATTATCCTCTGTAACTGAAGCAGAAAAGAAAACACAAAAAAACAAAATGTGAGTTAAAGCATAAGGGGTATTTATATTCACATTGTAAAGATGAGTCCTATGGGTCCTATTTTCCTTCTGCTCTCTGCAGCTGATATTAGAGGGTCTCAAGTAGCATGACACGATTTAAATATTCATGTAGATGGAGAACTGGTCACTACAAACTCCTAAGCAGTTTCTTTGACTTCTGTCTTCTCCCCCCATTCTGTTATCCACGTGGCTGCAGACCTGTGCAGCTGCTGTTACTCAAGTGCCCTCCACTTCTGTGTTCTTCTTCCCTCCTCCTCTTTCCCTGGATGATTCTGCTCCTTCAGGTCTCACCCTGGATTCCCAAAATCTAGATCCCATAATTTTTTTTTCTTCCCATCATCTGGAATACTCCTCTGGTTCTTGCCTCTTCACTTACCTAAATCATCCACTAGTGTGTGTCTCTGTGAATTCCGAGACACTGTTTTGAGTTGTTACCCTAGTTTCTAGAACAAGCTACAACAAATATTCACTTAGCAAACTCACGGACATCCCCCTCTTGTCACTGATGCACAGTGCAGTGACTTTACTAGTCAAATTTCTAAAAACGTTCACATTATTTGCTGGCATATATTTTTTTGTTTTTTTTCTGATTCAGTTGCTTCCATAAAATGGTTCTCATTATTTTGGTTTTGGTTTGGTAATGGATGGTTGCTAGGTTATTTTTGTCACTGAAATTACAAATCATATTCAGTGCTTTTTTTTTTTTTTTTTTTTTGCGCCTGAACAGGGACCTGATCCCTGGACCAGTGCTTTTGACCTCAGATAGTCAGTCTGGGTGATTGTATTTGAATCAAGCATCATGGGCGTAGGGACTCCTTAGTAATCTACTTGAATTTTATAAAAAGAACGTATGGATGATGGTAAACAGCTGTTCCCCTTTTCATTAAGAAGAACAAATGAGAAGATATGCATAATCGCAAGAGACAGGATTCAAGTTAGTTAATAGGGATTTTGATTGCTCTTTTGTTTGCAAAATAAATTGTTGCTGAAGATTTATAAGAACTAAGAGAATACTAGTGTTTCTTAAAGTGAAAATTTAAGAATTTTAGGACCAAGGGGAATTAATCCATGAGACTTCTGTTTGACTGCAAACATATAGATTTCAGCCATGTCTATGGCTTTCTATTCCTTCTGTTTCAACTTTACTCTGGTACCCCACATTATGCTTCTAATAGCAGTTGGCTTCTCCACTTCCTCCTATTCCACGTGTTCAACAGATAGTGTAAAAAAAAAAAGCCATTTGTTTTTCTTTTCAAGCATTTTAAATCATCCCCCTGCTACAAGTGTTCTATTGCCTTTGCTTTGCATTTAGAATAAAACCCACACTCCTCAGCAAGGCCCACGAAATTCAACGCGATCTCTTTATTTCACACACTTATCTCCTGTCTTACGTCTTCACTCCATATTTTCAACGCCCTGAATTTGGTTCTCTTCCTTGAATTTATCACTCTTGTTCATATTTTAGAGTCTTTGTAATTGATACTTATTCTGCCTGAACGTGCACCCCTAGGTTTTCACATGCTCGGCTCTTTCTTTTCAGTCTGGTCTTTGCCAAAAGATCACCCCCACAGGAGATACTCAATGACCATTTTATTCTAGCTCAGGCTGCCTTCCACTGTACCCATCCCTATGAACCTGTTTATTTTCTTCACAGAAACTAACACTATATAAAATCATCATGTATTTAGGTGTTTATGTGTCTATGGTTGTCCTTGTCTGTCTTCTTCAAGATCATGTACATTCTAGGACAGAAACCCTGTCAGTTTTCTTTATCTCTGCATCCCCGGGGCCTAACCCAGGCATAACCTAAAACAGGCATAACCTGACAAATGATACATATGGCAAGTCTCATGTTTAGAATACCACTGGATTCAAGAAACAAGTTCAGACGGAAAAGGCATAATGCTTCATGAAAATCATTGTTGATGCAGCTTTCATACTTTTTGGTTTCTTTGAAAGCCTAATTATTGAAGTCACTCTGCTGTTAATTAATTTAGTACATGGTACATTAAGGTTTTTTTTCTCCACCGTAATGTTCTATATTAGCAAATATTAAAAGAATCTCCATGGGTATATGAATGCAAACATTTTCTCTAATGGGACTACCCATGGAGAAAATTTTATAAATCTATGCTTAAAACAATATTAATTATACCTGCCGTGAAGCAAAAACAAAATAAATAGCAGCTGTTGCTGTAATATAATACATTTAGTTTTTAATAGCTAGTACTAGATTTGCTGCTTTTTCTTTTGAACATCTCTAAGTGGAAATGATAGCAATTAACTTAAACTATACAGCATCTGTGAGCTGACTTGGTTTAGTCTTATAGCTGATCACTTTCCCAAAAAATAGAGTGTAGCATCTGCTGGCTAACTGTGTAGAGAAAATGGTCCAAATAGATTTCTATGTACTAACAATCTTCAAACAGTGCTTCTATAATGTTTATGTACATATAATGACACTCTATTTTCCCACAAATAATAACTGTGTATAGTAGTATGTTATCATAAGTGTTTTGAATAAAATATGATCAGAATATTACTGTGAAGTGTCATTAGATTATTGGAGATGTTTTCCTAGCTGGCAACATAGCCAAACCAAATAACATCAGAATTATCAGTGAGCACATGATACTGGTTTGGCAGCAGATGTATTCGAATGATCAAGTGAAACTTCTTGCATATACCTTCCAAATGGGTATAGGAAACATTAATGTTTGATGCTATTGTTCTGTTCTATTTTAAGACTGATGTTAAATCTTCCAGAGGTAACAGCTAACTTTATCTGTAACATAACAATTTATATGACATCCAGAGAAGTGATGTTAGTTAACTAAATATGTGAAAATAACCATAGATATAAAAGACTCTTAGCAGTATGTTGACATGAAAAAAAGAGGCCAACTGAAATTCCAGGTTTATTTTCATTTTTTATTTTTTTTTTTATTTTAAAAAAAAATTTTTTTTTTCAACGTTTATTTATTTTTGGGACAGAGAGAGACAGAGCATGAACGGGGGAGGGGCAGAGAGAGAGGGAGACACAGAATCGGAAACAGGCTCCAGGCTCTGAGCCATCAGCCCAGAGCCCGATGCGGGGCTCGAACTCACGGACCGCGAGATCGTGACCTGGCTGAAGTCGGACGCTTAACCGACTGAGCCACCCAGGCGCCCCTATTTTCATTTTTTAAATATGTATTCATTTTTGAGAAAGAGAGAGAGACAGCGTGGTAAGGGGAGGGGTAGAGGGAGAAGGAGACACAGAATCCAAAGCAGGCTCCAGGCTCCGAGCTGTCAGCACCGGGCCACACATGGGCCTCGAACTCATGAACCTCGAGATCATGACCTGAGTTGAAGTTGGATGCTTAACCGACTGAGCCACCCAGGCACCCCCAAAGGTTTATTTTAAATGTTTAGTTTTTATTACAGGGTTATAAACCTATCCCCATGTTTTCTTTTCTCCATACTTTTTTTTTGAGTATGTATTTTCCTAACATTAAATACCAACTAAATGTTAACTTCCCTAAATGTATATAGATATATACAGATGTATATAAATGTATACAGAGCCTCCTATCCATCCAGGTGTCAAATGGTCTTACCTTCGTATCTTGCAAGTGCTTCACCATTGTTTTGTTACAAACCTTATTCTCTTTCTTCCCGTACTTCCCCAATCGACTTCTCAGTCTGAGTTCTCTACTTTAATACTATCATCAGTATCCCAGATTAGATACTCTAGTATATTTTACATTAGTTCATCTCTTATACTACCCTGTATAGGTTACCCACTAACTCCTCATTCTTACCTAGAGCTATCTGTGTGGATGATGGATCTTTTTTGTATCTCCATTACCATATCTTTTTTCTTTTTCTTTTTCTTTTCTTTTCTTTTTTTTTTTTTTTTTATTCTTTTATTCCATTGCTCTTACCTTCATTAGGTTATCATGTCCTCTTATCTGGACTACTGCCATGGTTTTTCTAATTGGATTCTCTGCACATTGTTCTTACCTATCCAATCCAATTACTTTTGTGATATAGAAAGTGGATCAAGTTATAGCCATAGATTAGACTTCAAATGGCCTGGAATTATCCATAGTATAGAGCCCAGTTTCATTTATGTGGCATTAAGGACCCTCGACAATTTGAACACAGTTCTCGTTTTCAGTATCATCTGTTGTGGTTCTCCTTGTTCCGTTCCCAGTTTAAATAGCACTCCTCTACAGTTGCCTTCCTAATCTATGCAGGGGAGAAAATCCATGCACCTTGCATTTTGCTTCCACACCTTAAATAAATCCATCTATTATAATAGTTAAGTATGGAATTATAATACAGTATTCATTTTTCTCTACAGGAACAATATGTGTGCTAGGTTAACCAAGACATAAAATGGTTAAAGAGTATGTGGTGAATGAAAGAGGGATAAGTGGATCATTCTTAGGAATTGGGAAATGGCACGCATGGAGAAGTGATTATATGCGTGTGTTTATGAAACTCAAAAATAATGGTACATAACATAATGATTGAGCACTATTTGTAGTAGGATATGTACATATGGTTGGATAGAAGTAAGCATTTCTGAACACGTACCCAGTTGAGAGGGCTACTTCTAAGTGCTCATTTTCATGTTCTACCAGAATTCAGTTTTGCCTTTTGTTTCATGATCACTCTAAATAGTTGGAGAAGAATGGATATGACATACACGGTAGATACTTGAAATCTTTTGTGTTCCACAGTTTGATTTCCTTAGGTACTAGATGCATTCGCACTCACACTGGTACACCAATGTGATCAACTTTCAAAAATTATACAAATCATCTTGTCTGTATATGGTAAATCCATAACATTTCTTTTTCCATTTTATCATCTGGCCCCCTTTTTTAGTATTGATCTTCAGGAAAATTAAAATAATACACCGTAAACTAAGAGAACTTGGGGAAATATCTAAGATTCCAATTATGTCATTTTACACTTCACCCAAATATAAAATGCTGTGCCAGCTTTGTAAAGAATTTGATAGGCATTCTGTGAATCAAAGAAGTTCAAGACAATAGGAAATTTTCTTTTTTTTTTCTTTTTTGAGAGAGAGAGAATGAGTGTATACAAGCAGGTGAGGGGGAGAGAGCGAGAGAGGGAGAGAGGGAGAGAATCCCAAATAGGCTCTGCACCAGCAGTGCAGTGTGGGGCTCAATCCCACAAGCCACGAGATCATGACCTGAACTGAAATCGAGAGTCAGATGCTGAACCCCTAAGCCACCCAAGCACCCCATGACAACAGGAACATTTTGACATCAGCACCATATGTCCCTTTCCAGGCTCATTTCTCCTTTGGTCATCAGCCATGTCTCTCATTGAACCCCATTACCTGGAAGTGTCAGGCCCTCCTGCCTCTGTGCTCTGGATTATGCGATTGCTTCTGACCTCCTAGCAAACTACAGCTCACATGCCATCGTGACAGTTGTCTGCTCTAACACAGCCACCAGAGCCAAATCCTATGTTATTAACTACTCCTTACATGTATCTTAAAAGCATTCTGTTTAAAATCCCAAGTCAGTAAATTGTACCTTGCCTTCGCACATCAGGTAAGCTTTCATCATAGTCATTCTGTGCTAGAACTCTTCGTCTCCCAAACCAGTGGATTTCAGATACTGTGGCTCAAGCACATAGGACCTAGTATGAAGGCAATCAGTAACTGATGAACTGAAGTCAGAGAGCCCCTACAAACTAAATCCTTGAGCGAGATGATTTTTGCTTTCTCTTCTTTTCTCATTAAAATGTAATGAAACAGCATTTCTAGAGAAAAGGTTTGGTGGAGGCACAGTGAAATTAATGACAGTGAAATTAATATTAAAATTTCATCACATCATTATAATATCTGCAGTGTCTACTGATATTTCTCTGGGATTTCATTTCTGTATCCATCATACTTTCCACTGAGTCTTTCATATATTCTAAAAACAGGCTGCTTTTGATCTTAAAAGTGTGCTTTCCTCCCTTTGAATTATAAAAGATAGCCTAGGCCTTTCATTAAGTGTCTGGAAATAGTGTCCAGAAGAAAACAAAATGCATCTTTATTTCCATTCACACAATATTCTATACTGAGCAGGTCAAGGTTATGAGGCCCTGCTTTTATCTTTAGCTTTTTTTTTTCTCATCCACTCAGGTCTTACCAATGTTTTACTTGAGTTCTCATTTTCTGTGCTGCCAGTGTTATCTATATTTTGGAAGTACTTTGCTGTATCCAGTCTACCCGTTTAGGTCTCATGTATTCCATCATCTTCTTTTATACAGAACCACTTCCAGTCCTGTAAGCGTTTGAGGACTCTCCTCTATATTTCACTTAAAACAGCATCACCCTGGAAATCAATTTAGTTGCTTGTATACAGAAAATAGAACTTATGCTCATCAGCGTATTGGTCCATTTTCTTTAAAAAAATCTTTATTTGTGGGGCGCCTGGGTGGCGCAGTCGGTTAAGCGTCTGACTTCAGCCAGGTCACGATCTTGCGGTCTGTGAGTTCGAGCCCCGCGTCGGGCTCTGGGCTGATGGCTCAGAGCCTGGGGTCTGTTTCCGATTCTGTGTCTCCCTCTCTCTCTGCCCCTCGCCCGTTCATGCTCTGTCTCTCTCTGTCCCAAAAATAAATAAATGTTAAAAAAAAAAAATCTTTATTTGTGTTTTGTGGTTTAGCTTTACTTAAAAAAATAGTTTATTCCTTGAAAAAGTTTTAAACATTCATTTCTCCGAATCTATCCCAATGGCAGGGATCTTCACTTTGGCATGTCATCAGGTTTGCTCTCCATGATTATAGCACATGGGTGCTTTTTATGGGTACCAATTCTTCTCTACTCGAGTTTATCTAGATGGAGACAAATGCTTCTGCATTAGCAGAATACAAAAATTTAGAAAATGTAAACTTTTCCTATTCTCACAGCTTGTTATAACTTTATTACTGAATAATTTTTTAAAAGTAAAAGATCATAAAAATGAATAAATTATTCTATTTATATACAAGGCAAAGTTGGAAATACAAGGAATTATAAATTAAGTCACCTATTTTGTAATGCTCTTTATTGAAGACTAAGAAGACTCAAAACTTTGAGCCATAGGAAGTCAATACATGACCTCAGTTATAATTAAACTGCTTATACAGGAGGACAAAATACCCACTTAAGTACAATATTAATATATTTGGACACTTGCATTGAGTGTTTATATATCACCATCATTCAGAAATGGCAGGATATTGATTAAGGATATAGCCTTTCTGTAAAATAAACCGCTGATAATAAACATTTTCATCATTTTTCATAGTAGCATTTACAAGGTCTTGCATGTTGAGTTTTAACTTATTTTTGCCCCATACTTAAGGTTAAAGTACCCATTGCTTTAAAGATTTGGAAACGCTGAGAGTCTTGGGCTAGGATATCAGAATGAGGTCGTAGGTATCAGGAGAAGGAGATGAAATTCACGTCACCCAGTGCCTCACCCTACTCATGCAGTTATCAGTTATTAAAGTTTTTATCAGTGATTCTGTGTACCACTGCATTTGGAAGGCTGCTATTGTCTGGGTCTGTCGGATAATGAATGTTTGCTCTTGTTTTTATGTGGTCATAGTAGTATGAGGTGTAAAAATTCTAATGTAAACATCTGAAGCTAAATTTTCGTAGGGAAGCTTACCATAGAGTTTTACAAATGAAGTTTACCAAGAACTAGGTAGCATGCTGATTCAATATATTACATGATGATACGGGTTAAAAGATGTATATTAAATAACAACTCAATCCATTGCAGTGACAGGTATTAGAAATTAAATGAAGAAGAGTAAATCAATGTAATGCTTACATTTATTCAATTACAAAACAATAACGTATGGCTTTAAATACATGCAATCCCCGAAACAAGTTGACATGAATAGATACACACAGCTGTAATGTTTAAGTGCTTTTATTGTTAGTTTTTAAAATACAAACAACTACACTAAAGTCTCTCCTTTGGCAAAATGGACAACATATCCATATTTACACAGTTTTTGACAAATTTCTGTTAAACCAGGTCTAAACATAAGAAAACAGTGATATTTGATCTGTGCTTTTTTAGCACTACTCATTAGTAGAAAAGGATGGTGACCTTATTTATTTTTAAACTGTTGCTATTGTTGTGGCGTTTCATGGAGTGATAATTGGATATCTCCAAATAACCTCTGAAGACCAATTAGAAAAAGGAAGATATGCAGTTCGCCAGTCTGTGTTGCAATTAAATGTCTACTTTGACACTCAGTAGAGGTTTAACTTCCACAGATACAAATTTTGTTCATGCTATATTCTTACATACATTATACTTAGGGAAATATACTAAAATATTTTCTTTCATTTGACAGATGAACCAATTATTATATTTCACATGTGGGCCAATTATTTTGTTTCACACACTGTAAATATTTTTGGCCTTTTAAGTCACCGTGTCATTATAAGAATACAGCTTTGTTGCTTGCACAACAAACTAAACACTGTACTTTAAAATATGCTACTTTGATGTTCCTAGGTGAAAAGAGGCAATTTTGAAAACAGATCTTTATACACTGATATTTACCTTTAACACAATTGCAATTATAAAAACATCCTAACTGGGTATGTGTAGTTATTAGTTTGCTTAACTTCTCATTTGAAAACTTGATATAAGGACGATAATTTTTACTTGTGGAAGAACAGTGAAGAGACATTTGAGTAAGAATGGCATGACATCTGTGACCCTTGATTTAGTGAACTAACTATAAAAGCAAAAGTAACATTTCATTCTAGCGTGAGTATAGACAAAGAGGTCACAGAGGGGTCAATAATTCTAGAAGAAGACCCAATATTTAGATATATTTACTATTATAGTATGTACATATAGTTTGCTATGCAATAGTTACTTACTGTATTAACTGTGCACTAGTTTTTTTTCCCCCAAGTTTTCTTCATACATAGATTGACTTATTTTTAAACCAACCTCATTAGGTATGCACTATTATCCCTGTTTATAGATGACAACACTGAGACCAGTGTCTCTGAGCTTTCTGGGAGTCACACAGATGATAAATAGCAGAACATTTGTTTCTTAATACTGCAACATTATGGTAAAAGGGACATTTCAAGTCCATGGTAAAAAATGGCCACATTACCAAACATTTTGTAGTTGATTGCCAGATTATTTGCAAAAACAGTGGTTAAATGCTTACCTGATACCATGTGCAGAGATAGATGCTTAAGATTTAAATATAAAAACACAACTATGGAAAAACACAACTACGGATGGCTATCTGTAACATTCCTGGAAGAAGCATGCCTTTTGAGGTGACACACTATTAGCACGTTTAAATTATAAAAACATTCTTACGTGTCAGGAAAAAAAAAATGATTTCTCAGTAGAACAATTGCCTAAAAAGTATAAAAAGATGAAACTTTTAATTACCAATTAGAAATAACAATTAACCAAATTCACATGAATGAGTATTTTTAATGATAAAAATGGATTTGTAAAATGTTAATTAAGAGCATAGGCCAGGATTTGATAACAGGGGTCGTTTCTGTAATACTGGTGTGATTCAAGGCAATACGCTTTTCTGGTAAGGCAATTTCTCATTCTATGTCAAAGCTATTAAAAACACATACGCTCTTTGAACCATAAATTCTACTTCTAAGGAATTACAAACACATTTCCTGTAAGAATATGTCTATCAGTAGAAACCGGACTTAATAAACTCCTGAACATGACACCACATAAGAAATACTTTAGGCAGTGAGAGATGGCTACTAAAAGTTAGCTATGGTTACTGTGAAATAATGTCAGCCGTTAAAGAGTTTGACTGTTTTAATATGGATTTTGTATTTTTCAGTAGGTAGAGATAAAAATCACTGTAAGAGAAAAGGATTTTTAAAAATGTATTGCTGCCTTTAATATGTTACCATACCTTTAATACATAAAATATGAGTTAATATTTCAAAATATGTAACCACTATGGACCGTAAGTAAAATAATCAGTATAATGCTTTATGTGTAATTATCTTTAATAGTTTATCTTCCCCCAAATATTAACCTGAACACAGTCTTACAAATAAGAATGCTAAAAATCTAGATGAGAGCAACCTGGAGAAAATAGCATTTTGTGTTAATATATTTAAACGCTCAAGGAAGAGAAATGTATCTGATCATTTTTGCATTATTTTTGTAACAATTTGCCATGCCAATATTCCTGCCACCACCCGAAAATATTTTTTCATAAGAGCTTATGCTTAATGGAAACCAACAGAATGTATTTTTATAGAGATCTATATATTTACATATATATCTATACGTGTTATTTACATGTGTGTATCTATATCTATATTTACATATGGATGTATTTAGATGTATCTATCTCTAGAGAGAAGAGAGAGATGATTGATAGAGATTTAGTATAAAGAATTGGCTCATGTGATTAAGGAGACTGACAAGTTCCAAGATCTTCATGGTGAGTCAACAAATTGGAGACGTAGGATCCACTGTGGAGTCCCAGTTTAGGTCTGAAGACCTGAGAACCAGAGGCAGTGATGTTGTGGTTCCTGTCAGAAGGCCTGCAAGGTCAAGACCCAGGAGGAGCTTATGTTTCAGTTCAGCGGGAGAATTTCTCTCTTAATCCCCAGAGGATTACCCTGTTTGTTCTGTCTAGGCCTTCATCCAACTGGGTGATGCCCACCCAAGTTAGGGAGAACAATATGCTTTAATTGGTCTATACGTTTAAATGTTCATCTTATCCTAAAACATCTTCACCAAAATACCCAGGACAGTGTTTGACCAAATGTCTCGGCACTCAGTCAAGTTGACACATATAATTAACCATCTCATAAAAGAATGTGAATATGTATGTACATGTGTGTGTACATATATATGTGTGTAATATGTAGTAAAATTATATATCAATATACAAAAAGGTATAAATATGCAAATTTCATTTTTAAATTGGGCAGTAGATTCTGAATGCATGCATTGATATACCCTTGTTACTTAATTTGAGCAGCCTATGTTGATTTGATAGTTCCTTCAAAGAAATATCCACAGTAGAAAATGGAGACATCCTGAGTGGAGAAATTTTTGCATTATCTGTTTGTTCTCTATAGAGAAATGGAAGAGTAATCCATTGCTCATTTATTCTTTCTTGAAGATCTTTACACAGCCTTCCTGAAGATCAGCCCACTCTGATTCTTTATTAGCTTGCTTGCTTAGAGCAAGCCATGTGGACTCTTGTTTTATCTTTTTATTACTATTCCACCTTGGTTTTCTTGCTCCTTAAGACAGAGAGAAGAGCACAGTCAGACCCCTCAGGTTCTCAGGACCTTGACTACACTGGAGATAAATCTCTTGTCACTATTACTGTTAGTGTTGTTAAGATTCTTAGTTTTTCTTAAGTCAAAATAATGAAATCTTCTATGTGGTTCATTGTGGGTGAGTCCCTCCTATCCATTCCAACCCAATATGGTAAGCCCATGCATCTGCTAAGGATTAGCTTATGCTGAATGTTTGACACCAGTGTGGTGTAGCAGGAAGAGTGTTAAGAGAGCTGTAGGACAGGGTCACTGCTTCTGTGAAGGAGATACCTGAAGGAGTTTCTCCCTTCTTCCTCTGAACATTGCCATATCTGGATGTTACTCATATCTGCTGGAGTCATCTTTATCAGACTGACAGAGAGTAGTTAAGCATCATTTATAGACTGAGCATGAGACAATGGAGGCTAAGAAGTAGCACAAGGAGTTATTAAAATGCTGCATCAGCCAATTCTGGAGCCCACCCTATCTCTTGACATCATGCTTGGGAATACAAACAAAGAAAAATTCAAAAATTCTTTGAACTTTTTAATGTTTTTTTTTATTTTTTATTTTTGAGAGAGAGAGACAGAGCACAAGCAGGGAAGGGGCAGAGAGAGGAGACACAGAATCTGAAGCAGGCTTCAGGCTCTGAGCTGTCTGTGTGGAGCCCAACGCGATTCTCAAGCCCATGAACCATGAGATCATGACCTGAGCCGAAGTCGGACTCTTAACTGACTGAGCCACCCAGGCGCCCCCCCCACCAAATTCTTATTTAACCTAGTTTGATCTGAAGTTTTCTGATATTTACCACTCCTAACAGATATAATACTAATAATATAAATAGCAAATATGGGAAATAACCTACTTTGATTAAAAGTGTACCTTAAATCTCTATAAACATGCATATTTAAATTAATAATATAAAAACAAAATCTCCATATGGTTGCTACCAATT
The DNA here is from genome assembly GCF_028749965.1 of Puma concolor. Taxonomy (NCBI): domain Eukaryota; kingdom Metazoa; phylum Chordata; class Mammalia; order Carnivora; family Felidae; genus Puma; species Puma concolor. Next base: position 18,611,400 of record NC_141667.1, on the reverse strand, counting down.
ATCAAAGTGTGGATGATCCCTGTACTTAATCTTGGGTATGTGTCATGAAAACTGCCCTTCTTCAACAGAAGTCCTCTAGAAATTCTCCTTCAAGAGGGCTTACTTTTAGACAGGCTGATGCCACAGTCCAAGAAAAAAAAAATGGAGGCTTTCTTCATTCAAATATGTAATTTACTCTTCTCAAAATCTTTCAGATTAAATATCTCTTTTGACTTACGCTAAATGTCAGTTTCAAATATTTTCTAAAATCCTTCTGTGTAACTAAGATGTAATATTGTGGTAGATTTTGAAATTAGAGTGGAGAAGGCACTTGAAATCTCTGAGGTATATAGTATATATATAGTATCTGAGGTATATAGTATAGTTACATTTGCTTTTATAAATAGAGCTATTTAAAAATATAGCAATAATTATTGAATGCATTATTTTTCGAGACATAATCTTTCTTACAAAAACTCTCATATACTTCATTTAGGAGACCAAAGTTCTGGGGCACCTGGGTGGCTCAGTGGGTCAAGTGTCTGACTTCAGCTCAGGTCATGATCTCGCGGCCATGGGTTTGAGCCCCATGTAGGGCTCTGTGCCGACAGCTCAGAGCCTGGAGCCTGCCTCGGATCCTGTGTATCCCTCTCTGTCTGCCCCTCCCCTGCTCTCCCTCTGTCTTTCTCTGTCACTAGAAAATGACTAAATATTAATTTTTTTTAAAAAAGAGACCAAAGTTCTATAGATAATACAATCTTAACCTTTTGAATGATAACATACAAATTATCTTTGAATTACAGAACTATTAAACTAAATCCTCTCCCCTGCCAGCTCTAAGGAGATGAAATATTAAAACATCTGCAAAAGGAATCCACAACAGGGGCTCCTGGTGGCTCAGTTGGTTGAGCGTCCGGCTTCGGCTCAGGTCATGACCTCATGGTTTGTGAATTTGAGCCCCGTGTCAGGCTCTGTGCTCACAGCTTGGAGCCTGGAGCCTGTTTCAGATTTTGTGTCTCCTTCTCTCTCTGGTCCTCCCCACTCGTGCTCTCTCTCTCTCTCTCTCTCAAAAATAAATAAACATTAAAAAATTTTAAAAAAAGGAATTCATAACAGATTCTAGAGTATACATGACTTTGTTTGCCATACCTTTGCCCCAGTTAGAATATATCCCAGAACAGTCAGCTCTAAAAATAATAATTTATATGGAAAAACCATTTCCTGAACCCATATATATATTGTATAAATATTATGTTTATTTAGATATTTGTGAAAAATAATCAAATTGATGGAAATGTTTCCATTCATAAAAATCTTATTTTACTGTCACTTTTAATTTTTAATTATAGCTAATGTCTTATGTGGTTCTCACATATGATCTAGGTATTATGCTTTGCCTCTTTCAGTTTCAAGGAAACTTACCATGTAGTACATTGTAAACATCAAATAAATATTTAACAATGACTTTTAACAGTCCTACTGTAAACTGAATGAGAATCACAAACAGTGGCCTCTTGAACAACTCACCCTAAGACATAATTGGAGTTGAGCTTTGCTTGTACCTAATGAATATGTAAGTAGAGAGGGTCTATTCAGCATAACTACATGATTGTGTGCATATAAAAGAACAACGCTCTGATCATGTAGGAAATGAGGTTAATGCTGAACAAATTAGGGAAGTAATTCAAGCAAAGAAAATCCCCAAGAAGAACAGTGAATGAGATCCATGTTATATAAATAAGTGGCATAAAATTAAGGAAACAGGAGCTTCTTTTCCTGAGACCTGCAGTGTTAGTTCAGTTTCCAAGTATGTAAGCCTGGGCTGCAATATAAGGAGTCTGCATATAAATAAGGACATTTTGTTTCTTATTGGAGACTGGAAAGACTATTCATATCCATTATATATGAACCTATCGCTGTTTGCCAAAAAGCAAATTATTTAATATTGCAATTAAGAAATCATAAAATTCACTTAAATTTGACATCTTAAAGTCCATTAATTCATGATGCAGATATTCAATTTAATGTCATTCTTACATCAAGCAAGGCCTACTGGCATAATGTTATTCCTATTTTATACATTTGAAAGCTAAGGCTTAAGGAAGTTTCTTAAGGTCACAGAGAAAGTAAATTTCAGAATCAGGTTGGGAACCTAAGTATACATAATTCCATTTACTAGTTAATTCTAATATTAAATACTTAGTAATGGAGGCTGAAATATTCTGTGCGGGGAGGGGAACCTAAAACAATAAATGAAATATGACCTATCTCTTGAGGTAGAATAAGTTCAGATGCACTATCAACAGCGTTTCCTTTTCCCTCCTAAAATATTTTTCTATATAAAATGGAAAAATAAATCAGCTGTACAATAATTTGTACACTAAAGCTATTGCGGGGCTCCAATTTCCAAGATCTGACTAAGTACATATTTGGCAAAACTCCCCAAGAAACACTCCTGAAGCATCAGAAGTAGAAATAATTCAAAAGACAACAAATCAAACAACAAGAACAACTGATAATGACAAGAAGAAAGAATGGTTATAATCTCCGATGCATTTTAGGAGGACAGAATTCAGGGAGAACCGCACTGTCCGATATGAAGGATAAAAGGATACCACTCAGAACGTTTACAGGAGAAGGCTGTTCTAGAAGCAGGAACTGTTTTTCATTGTAGAAAATCTGTGGAATAAATATGGACAACTAAACCAGGAAGAGCACAGAGACCAGAGTGATTGGGTAAGCCTTTGGAAGGGCATTTTACGTGTTTCTCCTCACACGTGCCTCTACCTTTCCTTCCAGTGTCTGCCCCCAAAATGCGCAAACAAATTTCCTCCGGGTGAATCAGGGCAATACTTTTGTTTGTTTTTTATGTTTGAAATCCAACAACTTTTATTTAAGGAAAATACCTTTTAATGAATTGATTTACCTTCATGGGAGAAGGGTGGACTTTCAGATAGGAGATTGGAGCTTTGTAGTGTGAACTTTATTTAAAATGGGAAGGCATGGAGTGCTTCTCTGACTCCACCTATTATAGGTTCTCCAAGGTGAAGTCACTATAACAGTACACATCATCTACGGAAAACCCTGGCTGTTGCCTCTGACCATCAGTGACAAAAGGCAGTGATCACAGATCATAATGATCCCAATTATGTATTTCTTCGTTTACATAATTATGGAATTAAGGCTCATCAGAAGGTTGAGGAAATTCAGCCCTAATAAAAGGTAATGAAGAGAGCAAAACACAGTTGGATCCCTTACAGAATAACTAATGCAAACAAGAAAAAAAGTGTCTTAAAAGGATTTGAGGGGCGCCTGGGTGGCTCACTCGGTTAAGTGTCCGTCTTCGGCTCAGGTCATGATCACGCGGTCCGTGAGTTCGAGCCCCGCGTCGGGCTCTGTGCTGACAGCTCAGAGCCTGGAGCCCGTTTCAGATTCTGTCTCCCTCTCTCTCTGCCCCTCCCCCGTTCATGCTCTGTCTCTCTCTGTCTCAAAAATAAATAAACGTTAAAAACAAACAAACAAAAAAAGGATTTGAATAAGTGAGATACAAAAAGATGGCCCAGTAATAAGAATAGGCTATCTTGGAACAAGGGAATCTGAACTTTATAGAGAGACACAGATAACTAGCTATCTATATACATAGAGTTAGATATATATCTCGTAGATGGGTAGGTAGGTAGCAACTAAATAGATATGAGTGCTAAAATCAAAGTTAAGCAAGAAGTTTTAAAGAAAAAGTCTTCAAATCCACCCCACCCCAAGGATGACAAAAGAAATAAAATTCTTCAAAGATATCTATTTCTTTGAAATTTCAGAACATTAAAAATCAGTACACAGCCTTTGAATTAGAAGAGCTGGTATTCTGGCGATTTGGGCCAGTCAAAATTGTTTTAGTTGCTAATTTAATCTGAAACTTAATCCTTGGTAAATTTGCTTTGTACATTTTTAAAAACATTAAAAATAAAAACAAAGCAGAAAATATAGAGATATCCGTGAGTTCCTGATGCTTGGAAACATCTTTGGAAGGAACTGGTTATATTTTATCATGTTCAGGAGTTAGTCTCTTCTTTTTGCATTTTCTAGTCTCTCTTAGTCATTGGTATGCCAACCACTGTCTTGCAAAAGCCTTCAGTCACTTTTGAAAAATTTCCAGGAAAATTGGACCTAAGTTTTCTAGCTTTGGAAAATCAGCCTCTGCCATGTCTGCTCACTCTAGGCAGAAGAAAAGCATGGCTACCTGCCAATATTACACACCATTTTGATCATCTTTAAAGAGCCATCTATCAATTTAATCTTTTTTATTTTTTTGTTTAACATGTAACATGCATTTAATGTCACCAGTCTCTGACCTAATCTCATCCCTGTATTCCAATCACTCCTTGGGTGGATTTCCATATATTTAGGTTTTCTTTAATTTCTTTCAGCACCATTTTGTACTTTTTGGAGTATCAGTTTTATACTTCTTTTTAAAATTTTTTTTTTTACATTTATTCATTTTTGAGAGACAGAGAGAGACAGAGCACAAGTGGGGGAAGGGCAGAGAGAGAGGGAGACACAGAATCCGAAGCAGGCTCCAGGCTCCGAGCTGTCAGCACAGAGCCCAATGTGGGGCTAGAATTCACAAAACTGCGAGATCATGACCTGAGCTGAAGTCGGATGCTTAACCAACCAAACCACCCAGGCACCCCATATACTTCTTTTGTTAAAAATCATTCCTAGGTAAAGTATTTTAATTGGACACCTAAAGTACTTTGATGATATTGTAATTGGAATTGTTTTCTTAGCTTCGTTTTCAGTTTGTTCATTGCTATTACATAGAAAAACAGTTGATACATGCGCAAATGATGTTGTATCCATCAACTTCGCTGCATTCATTTATGATGTTCTATAGAAAAGATCATGTTATCTGTAGATACAGTTTTAATTACTCCTTTCCAATCTGCCTCTAATTTATCTCATTTTCTTGCCTAATTCCCCTGGCTCAAACCTCCATTACATTGACGAATAATATTGATGACAGTAAATATACTTGTCTTCATCCCTGATCTCAATGTGGGAACATTTAATCTTTCAACATTAAGTATAACATTGACCAGGGTTTTTATCAGGTTGAGGAAGTTATCTTCTGTACTCAGTTTGTTGAGTGTTTTTATCATGAAGGAGTGTTAGATTTTATCAACTGCATCTACTGAGATGATTGTGTCTGTTGTCTTAATGTGATTTATTATAAATAGTTTTAGGATGTTCAGTCAGTCTTGCATTCCTGGGATAAATCCTACTTGGTCAGGATGTATAATTGTTTTTGTAAATTGATAGGTTTGGTTAGCTATTATTTTGTTAAGAATTTCCATGCCTATATTCCTAAGAGGTTTGTATCTGTAGTTTTCTTGTGTTTCTTAAATTTTGCTATTGAGGTAATACTGGCAATATAGAATGAATTGAGAAATAATCTCTTCATTTCTCTTTTTGAGAAGAGTTTGTGAAGAGTTATTACTAATTTTCTTTAAGTTTTTGAAATAATTCGCCAATGAAGCTCTTTGGGTTTGGGCTTAATTTGTATGACGTTTTTCTTTTCTTTTTTTTTTTTTTTAAATGTTTATTTATTTTTGAGAGAAAGAGAGAGAGACAGAGTATGAGCAGGGCAGGGGAGGGGCAGAGAGACGGGGAGACACAGATTCCGAAACAGGCTCTGGGCTCCACGCTGTCAGCACAGAGCCTGATGCAGGCTTCCAGCTAAAAACCTATGAGATCATGACCTGAGCAGAAGTTGGATGCTTAACCAACTGAGCCACCCAGGTGCCCCTGTATGAAGTTTTAAATTTACTAATTCAAACCTAGGATTTATTTTATGTCTATTCAGATTTTCTGTTTCTTATTTTGTTAGTTTGATAGTTTTTGTTGTTCTAGAAATTTGTTTAATCAGAATTGTCTAACTTGTTAGCATGGAGTTGTTCAACATATTCCTTTATATTCATTTGATTCCTGTAGGTAGTAGGCTTTCATTCCTGATTTTAGTGACTTGAATCTTTTCTCATTTTATTTTTGGTCACTCTATTTAAATTATTTTTTAGTTTTGTTTATCCTTCCGAAAAAAACAACTTTTGTCTTTGTTAATGGTCTCTGTTTTCTAGTCTCAATTTCATTAGTTTCCTTTCTAAGCTTACTTTCTTCCTTCTACTTGCCTTAGATTTAGTTTATTCATTTTTCCACCATCTTAACATGGAAGGTTAGGTTATTGATTTGAACTGTTTCTTCCTTTTCGATATAGTCTTTACAGCTATACATTTTCTGTAAACACTGGTCTGGCTTCATCCCATAGGTCTTGGTATGTGTGTCTTCATTTTCATTTTTTCTTAAAAGTATTTTGAAAATATCTCTTGCTATATTTTCTTTGACCCATTGGTTATTTGGGATGTTTTTATTTACTTTCAGCACATTTGTGAATTTCCCAAATTTCTTTCTCTTACTGATTTCTAATCCCATTCTGCTGAGGAAACATACTTTTATTATCCAATCCTTCTAAACATGTTGAGGCATGGTTTATGATATATTATCTATTCTAGGCAATGTTTTGTGTACTTTGAGAACGATGTATATTCTGCTGTTGTTGGGTGGAGTGTTTTGCAGATATCTGTAGGTATAGTTAGTTTTTATTTTTGGTCAAATTTTCTGTTTCCTTTTGTATCTACTGTGCAATTAATTTTCTGTGTTGGATGTGGGGTGTGGAATTCTTGTGAGGTATGAACATATATGCAATTATTATGGATTATTGATAGGTGGGCCTCTTTTCATTACAAAAAAAAGCGCTTTTTATCTGTAGCAAAAAGTTTTTGTTTAAAGGCCAAACTATCTGATACTAAAATTATCTACAGCTTTCTTATGGTGGTTGTTTTTTATAACATGGTTTTCCATCATTTTACTTGCAGGCTATTTGTATGTCCGTATCTTAAATGTGTTTTCTGCAGAGAGTATATAGTTTTTCAATCCAGCCAACTCTGACTTTTGATTATATTGTTTGATTCATTCACACTTAAGGTTATTATTTTGCATTTACATCTGCTATTTTATTTTTTTGTATGTTTCAGTTCGTTTAGTTTATCTGTTTCACCTTAATGCTTTTATTTTTTAATTAAGTGAAGATTTTCTAGCGTACCATTTTAATTATATGATTTTTCACTATATTTTTGAGTCATTTACTTAGTCTTTATGGTAGAACTTACCATATATATCTTAGCTTACCAAAATCTACTTCAGACTTATTCCAGTGGGAATAGAAGCTGTACTTCTCTGTATCACTATTCCATATTCCTGTTTTATATTAGTAGTGTTATAGAAATTGCATCCGTATGTCTTGAAACTCAATAGTACATTGGTATAAATATTACCTTTTATAATTTATTTTTTTTAAAGCTGAGAAAAGGAAAGGAGAGCAATTAATTGTTTATAGGGTCTCTTGTATTAAACTTCGGATTTTCCACTTCTAGTTCTCTTTAGTAGTTACTATGAATTAACTTACCATTTGATGTTATTTCCTTATTCCAGTATACCTTAGCATTCACCTGTTTATTTTGTGCTTGTGCTATAATTGTCAAATATATATTACATATCATAGTCCCAACACTGCAGTTGTATATATATTGTTTTATATACTTGTTTTTTTTAATCCATTTAAACAAGAAGGAATAAATATGCATGTATACTGTCTTGTATGATTATGTAGTCACCCATTTTGGTGGACTCCTCTCTCACCAAATCTCTGTGCCTCTGCTCCAGAGATGGTTTGGGGGTAGTAGCATGCATTTCTTGGAATGAATGCTTTATGAGCAAGAAGCTGAGTGGGGGAGGAGCCTCTGGTCTTTTTTGCTTGTTTCTCCCAGGGTGGAAATACTATGCTGTGAGTCAGTTGGAATGAGTACCTTCTAGGCCCCCATATTCTTAATGTGCTGTCTATTGGGTGGAGATTCCACCTTACAAGTTGGAACTGAATGAAGGAAGAGACCCCAGACCTCTCAGCCACTCTTGTCTAGAATAGAGTCTCTGCTTGAAGTGATGAGAAATGGCAGTGTCTTTCCCCTCCCAGGGAGACTCTGTATCCCTGGACTAAAAGCCAAAGGAATATGAAGCCATGTATTCTTGGCTTCACAAACCACGCCAAATAGATCTTCCCTTACTATAAACTGGGGAGCCAAGGAGGGAGTAGAGCAGGTCTTGGCTCAAATGCAGATTTAGTAGATTTTCATTTTTTTTTTCACTTAATGCATGTCTTTAGGAAATTTTGCAGAGACTTTAATATGTTTTGAATATTTTTCAGCAGTTATGGTTGTTTATTGCTGGAGTGAGTGTCCACAGAATACTTCACATGATTGTTCTGGCAGTCTGCATTTATTTCTATAACTACATTGCCTACAGAAGAAGAGAAGAGAAGTTGTCTGCATCTTTCATCATAGGTTTCTGGTTTTTGTTGTTTAGAAATACCAGGAACATTTTTGTTTTCTTTTAAAATATACATAAAATGATAGATTAGGTTCTTTTTTTAAGTTTATTTATTTCTGAGAGAGAGAGAGAGAGAGAGAGAGAAAGTGCGCTGCACAAGCAGGAGGGGCAGAGAGAGAGTAAACACAGAATCCAAAGCAAACTCCAGGTTCCTCACTGTCAGCGCAGAGCCCGACATGGGACTCAGCCCCATGAACCATGAGATCATGACCTGAGCTGAAATTGGACTCTTAACCAACTGAGCCACCCAGGAGCCCTGATAAATTAGGTTCTTAAATATAACATTTGTCCAGAAAAAAAAAGTGGGAAATGGCTATTGACACACATTGCAAGTAGTTTTTTTCTTTAATGTAAGAGAAAATAAATTTCTTAAGTTCAAACAAATTAGAGTAAATATATTTCATTTTAGTAAAAAAATAAGTCCTAAATAAATTTGTTCTTTTTTTTCATTTTTACATATTAAATCTTTAGTCCTTTTCATGAAAGTGATTATAAAATAAAATTACATGTAAAAATTCTCTTTTGAACCAAGCAAATATAATTATACTATATTTTTATTGACATTTAATTTAATTATAAACTTGATTTCTATCTTAAAAGTTATATATAGAGTAATGAATATCAGTATATAGTTTTCATTATATAAAACAAACAAGGACACACTAGAAGTGGTGAATGAATAGCGGAGCTTTTCCAAAATGCACACATTTATCTATGGCAACTGAATAACATGAAGACTTTCCTCTTCCTCCTCCTCCTTTCTTCTTCTTCTTGTAGATTTGAAAAAAAAAAATCAACTAGAACTAGGAAAAAGTGAAATGTAATAAAACAAAAAACCTAACACTCTGATATAGGGTATAATGTCAATTTGTAACTTACTGCTTTTGTGTTATGCTTTCGAAATAACATACATATTAGTGTGCTAAATCCCTATTTTGTAGAATTTATGGTTTTACTCCTTTTTTTTTTTTTTTTTATTTTTGGGATAGAGAGAGACAGAGCATGAATGGGGGAGGGGCAGAGAGAGAGGGAGACACAGAATCGGAAACAGGCTCCAGGCTTTGAGCCATCAGCCCAGAGCCTGACGCGGGGCTCGAACTCACGGACCGAGAGATCATGACCTGGCTGAAGTCGGACGCTTAACTGACTGTGCCACCCAGGCGCCCTGGTTTTACTCCTTTTAAGTTTCTGTTTTTTTAACATGTTAGCACATTATGGTAAAACATGCATTGTTTTTATGTGAGTTGATGGCATGTTAAATAACATGCCCCTTTAAAGTTGGCCATTTTTGCAGATTTCTCATAATTTAAGAGAATACCATTCTCTGAAATCTCTACAAGTTCTAGAAGCTATGTCTTTCACAACAGCAAAATTTCTCTTACATGTCAGGTATTTATCAACATATGTGGAAGAGTAGCAGAGAGAAATGTTGCTCTTTATCGGTTCAGTTATTTGGACATAGTAGTAATAGTAGTATCAAAGTAGTAGAGTCAAGTCTGAGAAACAGCCATTTTTCTCAGGGCTGAACCAGATATTGTCAATATGGCTATACTTTAAGAAGGTATGTTTTCCCTGAAACGTCCTAAGTCAGGTGTTCATAACCCCAGGATACAATAATAAATCTAATTGAAGCAGAGCAAATGTTAGACAAAGTAGGCTATTACAGTTGACCCTATATAATGTAATACCTGCTCTTCTAAAAGATCGTGAGGGCCATAGCCATTGGCTCTGCTGAGGGACCTTGTGGTGCTTCATCTGTAGCTCTTTCCTCCTCTGATCAGTTTCCCACTGCTACTTGGTATTTTATGTTCCTGCTTCTCACTGGGTCTTTCTGCAACTGTTCAATATACTATGTCTTTGCGTTACAATTTTCAGACTCTCCAGAAGCTGTTTATCCCTAAATGATCATAATTAATGCCCTTTATACTATTTAATCCACTCTCATTTTATCTAGAGCTGGAAAAATGCTTCCTAATAACTTCAAGCTGAATGTGGAGAAAGGAAATTAATTGGAAAAAAGAATAAGATATATTAAATTATGCTCTGGCTTGGCATTTGTATAATTCTGGTTGGGCTAAATGAATGCATGTATTTTTCATCAAATAAATATTTATGAAATAAAACTAAATGTTATATTTTGAGATCCTTAGTTTTTTATGTTCTCTTATATAAAAGTTTTTGTTTGTTATTGTTTTTATTACTATCTAGCAAAAGATTCAGTAGGGGAAGCTCAGAGAATGGAATTGGTTTGTGCATGATATTATTAATTACTTGATATATCTTAAAGCGAAAATATCAAAAGTGATATCAAAAGATTAGAAGGACCTGTTCTGTATTCATAATTAAATATGTAAGACAAATATATAGCATTCACTCATAAAAGAAGATATGTAATACCTGCTGCTTTTTATAAAAATCATCAGAAAGCCACTGGGAAATAAAAGAAACAGATTTAGTAAAACCTTGGAATGATTCTAAAATTTTACTATGAGACGCTTCTGTCTTTATGTGTCCTGGAAAAAAGGAAGACTGAAGTCTTAACTATACATTATTTCATAAAGAATGTATTACTGGAAATCTCCCTAAATGATTATACTATCTGAATTAAATTTCAAGTAAAGTGTTGCTTCTACTGAATATGGTCTGTGTTAACAGTGCCTTAAAGTTCTATATTAAATGCATACAGACTTCATTCCCCTACTACTTGGAACAACTCTATGGAGCTTTGAAAATTCTTCTTGTGTGGAAAAGGATAATATGAATATAGCAAGATTATGTTGCTATGACAACTATGGCTTCTCTATTTCTAGTCTTCCTTGCATTTAAACTTTCAGCCTTCAGGTTGTATTGCCATTTTTCCCCCTTAATCTATCTGATACATATGTGAAAATGCTGACGAAAGTATAACAAGGAAAAAATATTCATAGCATTTTTTGAAATATTATCCCTCAATAAAAAGGAACTTTGAAGTAAAAAAATGCTGACTCCAAAAGACCAAACACTTTATTTCCAATAATATCACAAATATGTATGTGTATATAAGGAATGTTAGTAAGAGTATACTCTTTGGTTAAAAAATTGAGTCTTAGAAAAAACCAAAGGCAGGAGAAAAATTAATTATATAAATAATTATATTATTTAAGAAATTAATATAAGTATTTCTCTGGTAAATACATTTACCAAATAATACAGGAGGGTTTGTTGGATTCACCCAATAGATTATCTCATCTCACTTAAATTTAACACACATATGTAGATGAACATATCTCTTTATATACATATTATGTAATTGACCTAAATATCTTATTTGTGGAATATATTTTATATATATATATATATATATATATATATATATATATATATACACACACATATCAATATTAAAGTATAAATTGTGTTGCTAGTACTTTATATAAAATGTCATACATAATCTCGCTAATCATCTTTTGGAGTGAAACTATTCAATTTTTTAGATAAGGAGTTACAGGCTCAGCAAGTGTAAGTAATTTATATAATTTAAGTAAAATTTTTAAATACTTGTTAGGTAACAGAAAGTCACAATTTGAATCTATTATATGTATTCTGTAATTTTTACAAAATAATAATTTTGAGTCAGAAACTTGGTTTAGCATTTCTGTCATTAATCTTTTTAGAGATTTCCTGAAAACTTTTGGTATAGAAATTTCTTCACATTGATTTTTAATAACTTTAAAGGGCAAAAGTGTTTGTAGACTGAAGCCCAAGCTCATTGATAAGTAATACATTCATTTTTCAGGTAAACTACATAAGTATTATTTTCAGTCATGGATACTTTAAATTTACTGATATTTAATACATTGATTTTTTTAAAGGGATAGATGGGTCAATTTCAATTTCTTCAGTAGTTCTAAAAATATTTTTCTTTAATATAATTTGTAAAGAGAATAGTTTCTGTGTGTGTGTGTGTGTGTGTGTGTGTGTGTATCTGAGTAGAATACTATTGTAAAAGTATATATCGTGTTTCCAGGAAATTTTAGGACCAAAAACTAGAATTCAAAAGTATATTTAAATGTGGATTAATTATCTATACTTCAAGTATCAGAGATTTTCCATATAAGTTTATATTTTTCCCTGTGTGCTTCTTTTTTTTTTTAAAGTTCTTTTTTTAAACTTAAAAAAATTTTTAAATTTAATTTTTAAAATTTACATCCGAGTTAGTTAGCATATGGTGCAACAATGGTTTCAGGAGTAGTTTCCTTAATGCCCCTTACCTATTTATTCCATTCCCCCTCCCACAACCCCTCCAGTAACCCTATGTTTGTTCTCCATATTTAAGAGTCTCTTATGTTTTGTCCCCCTCCCTGTTTTTATATTATTTTTGCTTCCCTTCCCTTGTGTTCATCTGTTCTGTGTCTTAAAGTCCTCATATGAGTCAGATGATATTTGTCTTTCTCTAATTTCACTTAGCCATAATACCCTCTAGTTCCACCCACATAGTTGCAAATGGAAAGAGTTCACTTTTTTTGATTGCTGAGTAATACTCCATTATATATGTATACCATATCTTCTTTATCTATTCATCCATCAATGGACATTTGGGCTCTTTCCATACTTTGGCAATTATTGATAGTGCAGTCCGCTAGAGAACCAAGAAGAACCAATGTTGCAAGTGAAGTCTGAAGTCTGCCAGAGAATTCCCTCTTACTTGGGTAAGGTCAGCCTTTTGTTCTGTTTTGTCCTCCAATTGATTGGATAGGGAAACTCCACATTATGGAGGGCTATTTCTTACTCAAAATCTAATTTAAATGTATACCTCATTTAAAAACACTATAATAGAAACATCAAAAAAAAATCTAACAATATATCTACACCATGGCCCAGACAAATAAGCACATAAAATAAATTATCACAGTTACTTAATTTATTTGTACCTCATTTTCTTGTCTTTTATTACTAAGATAACATTATTTTTTAATGTTATGAAATCACATAATGTAAATTAACTGTTTTAGGTTGGCAGTTAAGTTGCGTGTAATGCATTCATAGTATTATACAGTCACCACCTCTGTCAAGTTCTAAAACATCATTGCTCCACAAAATATGTGTGCCCACTAAGTAGGTTATTCACCGTCCCCAGGCAACCCCTTACATGCTTTCTTTCTCTATGGATTTATCTATTATGAATAATATTTCATAGAAGTGGAAACATTCAATATATGACATTTTTTTGGTCTGGCTTCTTTCAGTTTACATATTATTTTTGAAATTCGTTCACATGGTAACATTGTAGCATGCATCGGTGCTGCATTTTTGCAGCTAAACAATATTACATTGCATATGTACGTCACTACTTGTTTTTCCGTTTTGTAGATAAGCATTTGGTTTGCTTATACCTGTCAGCTACTGTGAATAGTGCTACTATGAACATCCATGTACAAGTATTTCTTTTAGCTCCTGTTTACAACTTCCTTTGTATATACCTGTTAGTGAAATGGCAAAGTCATATGATAATTCTATATTTGACTTTTTGAGCAAGTCACAAACTGCTTTTCGTAATGGCTGTACCATTTTAGCAATGCACAGTGTTCCAATTTTCCCACATCATCCACAATATTTGTTGCTTTCCATTTGTCTGATGTAGGCAGAAAAATGCCCCCTCACTGAAGATGTCCATCTCCTAATTCCTGAAACCTGTACATATCACCTTACATGGTAAAAGACTTTCAAATATATTTAAGTTAAGGAAATTGAGATGGGAAAATTATACTGGATAATTAGGTGGGCCCAATGTAACCACAAGGGTCATTATAAAAGTCAGAGAAGGAAATGTGAAGACAAAAGCAGAGTATGAGAGTCAGAGAAGAATTAATATTAATTACTGACAAAGTAGACTTTGAAATGAGTAAGATTGTCAGAGATAAAGAAAGGCATTACATAATGACAAAGGAGTAACTATCCAGGAAGAAATAATAGTAATATATGTACATTTCACAAGAGACTGTCAAAATACACGAGGTACAAACTGACAGATGTGAAAAGAGAAGTAGAGTAATATGTAATAGTCATTAGAATATTCATTACTACTCTGTTAGAAATTGATAAATCAATAAACAAGAAAATCAATAAGGATACAAATGTCTAACTCCGTTAATTAACTTGATCTAATTGAAATGTTTAAAATACTCCATCCAACTCAAGAAAACACATTCTGAGCCATATACCTTAACAAATTTAAAATAATAAATACCATTCAAAGTATGTTTTCAAACTATATTTGAATTGAACTAGAAGTTAGTGAAAGAAAAATAACTGGAAAATCCCCAAATATCTGTAAATTGAGCAAGGTATTTAAAATAGCTCATGGAGAGGTGGCTGGCTGGCTCAGTTGGTTAAGCATATGACTCTTGGCTTAGGTCATGATCTCACAGTTCATGGGTTCGAGCCTTGCTTGGGTTTTACTTGGAATTCTCTGTCTCCTCTCTCTCTTCCCCTCCCCCCATTGGCACATGTGTGTGCACACGCATGCTCTCTCTCAAAATAAATAAATAAACATAAAAAATAAATAAAGATAACTCATGGAAAAGATGTCCCAAGAGAAATTAAATAATATTTATGAATAAATGAAAACACAACTTTTCAAAATTTGTGGGTGGTGTCGTCAGATGCCTGTATTAGAAAAAAAATGAAAGATCTAAAATATCCAACTTTAGGAAACTAGAGAAAGAAAACTAAATTAACCCTAAAGCTAGCAGAAGAAAAGAAATAACAAAAATTAGGGGAGAAATCAACAAAATTGAAAATAGGAACACAAAGAAAAAAACCGAATTGACTATTCAAATGATCAATCAAATTAATAGAATGCTAACAGGATAACCAAGAAAAAGGTGATGGAGAGAGATTACTGATGTCAGTAAAGGGGGATTATTAATATGGACTCCCTGGACATTAAAATGATAATAAAAGAATGCTATGAGTAAATATATGGTCACACATTTGATAACTTAAATGATCAACTCATGAAAGATACAACCTACTCAAATTTACACAAGGAAAATAGATAATATGAATAGCTCTATGTCTGTTAAATAAATACACAATTAAAAACTTACAAATAAAGTACCTGACACAGAGGGTTTCAACGGTGAATTTTATGAAACACTTAAAGTGTAAATAATATCTATCTTCAACAGTTGTTTGTCAGAAAATAGAAGCAGATGGAATACTTCAAACTCATTCTGTGATGTCAGCATTATTTAATACAAATTCAGATTAAAAAAACAATAAAAAAGAAAATTAAAGACTATATCTCATGAACATAGATACAGAATCTTCAAAAAATTTTGCAGATCAAATCCAACAATATTAGAAGAATTAGCCATCATGACTAAATGTCACTAAATTCAGGAATGAGGAGCTACTTTAATATTAGAAAATCAATCCATGAAATTCTACCTAACAAGAAAAGTTAAAAAGCTATATGATCATAAATACTGATGCCAAAAAATATTCAACAAAATCTGACACCCATTCATGATAGGAACTCTCCACAAACCAAGAATAGAGAAGACGTCCTAAATTTAGTAAAACATGTGGCATCACATTTAATGGTAAGAGAATGGATTCTGTCCCCTAAGATCAAGAACAAGTCAGGCAAATCCTCTCCCTACACCTATTCAACATTGTACTGGATGTATGAGCTGATGCAGAACAGCAAGAGGAATAATAAATTATACAGATTGAAAGGAAGTGATAAAACAGTCTTCATCCCCAGAAAACATGATTGTTATGTCTTTATGTTATGATTGCCCAAGTGGTTCATTTATATGTGAACTTCCACTTTTCCTATATTTGCTTCCATTTATTTATTTAAATGGTATCAATAGATGTTGCCAATAGAAAGATAATTTGTGACATTTGGAGAATATAGGGTATATTATATATATTATTTATATACCCTATATATAATATAATATAAGGTATATAAATATATAAAAATATTTAATATAATTAACTAGATTATTCCAAAAACTTCTTTTGATCAATGAGTACATTTGTCAAATGATTTCTCACGCAGTAGCATTTCCCCCCCTCCGTCTTACCCCAAGAATAGTGCATGGTGCTATAGGAGGCAGCTCGATAATGGAAGAAACGTTCTGTTTTGTGGTGGTTGCACAGAGTGATTTTGGTATCCTAAAGCAATGCATTAGCAATATTTAGGCAGAAGTTGTATACAAAGTATGACGTAGAGTTTTTAAAACAAGTCTTTGATCCTGCCAAAACTTGGATAGAACTACCACTCTTCTCCAAAACAAAGACTGGAGGCAGACATTTATTACACTTAATTAGATAATGTGCAGAAAGCTATGAACACAAGAATGGGTCTATATTTAGTTTCCATTTCTTCCTCTAGTTTAGGATTTCTCAACAGTTTCTGCAAATGTAATCTTAGGGGTATAATTTCTTTCTTTCATTTTTTTTCCTATTTTTTAAATTACGTTGCTCTAAATATGTTGGGAATTTAGGGATCAATGAATGACTCTGCCATTTACTATACCTAAATACTGAATAATTAAAAACAACACAGAAGGCCATCAGGTATCAGTCAATAATAGTGACTGTTGGATGGCAAGACCTTTCAAGCATTTGATGTTTAGTAGATCCTTTAAATTGTATGAAAACTGCAAGAAGAATGTCACAGTGTTCTTTTCATTTTAGATTTTAGGAAACTGAGAAGGAATGTGCTTAAGAAACTTGTCTGGGGAGCCTAGGTGGCTCAGTTGGTTAAGCGTCTGACTTCGGCTCAGTCCTTACCTCACAGTCTGTGGGTTTGAGCTCTGCGTGGGGCTCTGTGCTGACAGTTCAGAGCATGGAGCCTGCTTCAGATTCTGTGTCTTCCTCTCTCTCTGTCTCTCCCCTGTGTGCACGCTCTCTCTCTCTCTCTCTCTCTCTCAAAAATGTATAAACTTTAAAAATATTTTTTTTTTAAAAGAAAGAAACTTGTCTAAAATGACACAGCTAGTCAATGCAGGCTCTAAGAATTACACAAAGGTAGTATGTCTTTATGATTTAACTTTGTATCTGTTAAATCTTTGGCTGGAGTTTGGGAAGCCCCTGTAGGTGTTCTCACATGGGCATACTGGCAGGCTGCAGTCTTCTAGCCTGGGTGGGGCACTCTATTTCAGCAAATGTAGCAACTAGAATGTACCTTTTCTGCAGGCCAGCCAGTTCCAGACAAAACCAGAATATGCTGAAAGAAGTGTTCCTGGGTTGCTTGTACCAATGTTACTAATCAAACAGAGTCACCTCTGTCTAGGAAAGAACCCGTTAGGCCAAATGTGTTTCTGGAAAACCAGTTTCTCCATAAGGAAATGTGAGAAGTGTGGGATAGATGCCTCCTCAGTTAATAACGAGGACACCTTATAACTTATTATTGCATTTCATCTGTGATTTTGATCATGCTACACAATGAAATGTTCATTTTATAGAGATGGGCTTATGAGGGAAGAAGACAGGCCAACTTTACATGGAAGTGATACGTAGTTCATCAATTTAAAGTTTTATTGGTAAAAATATGACATCATATGTGCATAAAAATGAACCAACACAGCATTCATAGATGTTAAAAGAGGAAAAAGTGGGAGAAATGAATCACAACTTGACAAACAGGATGAATATGCTGAACTAAAAAAAGTAATGATTCACAAAGAAAATGGCAATTTTATTTCAATTAAAAAAAATCACAGTTCATATAAATGTATATATTTTTAACTTTACTGGTTTTGTACACATTTCTTTTGAAATTATCCATAGCAATAAAGACCAAAAACTAAAATGAAATTCATACCACATTTTATTTCTGAAAATATTTAGTTGAATACCTAAAAATAAACAGCAGTGACAGATGATTTAACCTTTTTACTCATTCATGCGATGCTGTGAATAACTCTGATAGGACTAAGTTAATTTCAGCCTTATTTGAAAGTTCATTTAAGGCCTACTGGTATTTAAAATTGTGTTAATTATCTAACATTGGTTCTTAATAGGGCTAACTTTAGTTATTTCTCAGTGATTCTCTCGTTTTGCCATGATATGTCTGATACACAAATAATTTCAGATGATTTTTAATGATTTACTTCAGTATTCATTTTATAAACGCGAAACAAGTTTTGTTTTATTTTATCTATGTCGAAAGACTATTTCAGAAGGGTGTGTATTGGTTTCCTGGGGCTGCCATAATAACAAAGTACAACAAACTAGATGCCTAGGATGATAGAAATGTATTGTCTCACAGTTCTGGAGACTAGAAATCTGTGCTGAAGGTGTCACAAACTTGCTTCCTTGTGAGGGCTGTAACAGAGGATCTGTTTCATGACTCTCTATTAGTTTCTGGTGGCTTTCCATTAAGGTTTGGCATTACGTGGCTTATAGATGCATTATCCTCATCTCTGTTCATTTTCAGTTCGTGTTCTCCCTGTGTGACTGTACTCAGATTTCTCCTTTTTAAGACACCAATCATATTGGCTTAAGAGCCTACCCTACTCAAATGTGACCTCATCTTAGCCAATTATATCAGTTTTTAACCTTATTTTAAAGTAAGGTCATAGCCTGAGGCACTGGTGGTTAGGACTTTATCGTGGGCTGAATTGTGTCCCCCCAAAATTTATATGTTCAAGTCATAATGTTATGCTACTGCATCCGAGTGTGATGGTATTTGGAAATAGGGTCTTTAAAGCAGCAATTCAGTTAAAATGAGGTTATAAGGTGAACCCTAATACAATATGATTAGTATCCTTGTAAGAGGAGTAGATTTCGTCACAGACATGCACAGAAGAAGGACCATGTGACGACACAAGGAAAAGATAGTCATCTATAAGCCAAGAGAAGTGGTCTCAAAAGAAACCAACCCTAGCAAATACCTTGATATTTTATTTCTAGTGTTCAGAATTGTGATAAAATAAATTTCTGGTTTTTAAGCTGCCCAGTCTGTGGTATTAACTAGCAAACTAATACAGAAAACTGACTTACATATTTATACTGACTTACCTTTAGTTATGGTCAATACTAATTTCATGTTTAAAGCAATTCCCCTATGGCACTTTAATTGTTTAAGAGGCAGATATTATTTTAGCTGAATGTCATCATTGTACACAACAGGTGAAGGATGCTTTAATTAGTAATTTTTATTGCAAATTGACTCATAAGGTAAAAATAGAATCAGTTATTGCAGTTTAGAAGTACATTTAAGTTCAGTATTAGGAAAGACCCTCCAAGAATTGAACAGTTACAACCCCATTGCCTGTCACTTACAAAAGTAAACTTGAGATATTAAGAGATCATTGAATATTCATTAACAAAGATTGTCAAAGAATGCAGTTGAGGTTTTGGGGAAAGTTAAATTGGATTGCTTCCATTCATTCTCCAGGTCAGAGATTTTAGCCTTTTGTCATAAAATAAATGAAAAAAAATGTTTTTTAATATTATATCTGTATATATTTTGCGTTCCTACAGATTCCGATATTCGCTACTGGTGTATCCATTTCTCTCCGTATATGACAATAATGTTATTAATATTAATGTTAATAATTGATAATATCAATATTGAACACACATAGACACAGATACATGTTTACACAAAAATACACATACTTTCACAAGCTATAGTAGGATTCTTTTTTGGAATTGGTAGATTTATTACAACAGCTACATAAGACACAACAGGTGCTCCAATCAGTTACATCCCAAAATGACATGGACTGGATTCCTACCTATCAAACGTACAGGGCATTAACAAAAAAATTGTTATTAATAAGTTCCAGGTGTACAACATTAGAATTCAGTATCTGTGTATACTAGAAAGTGATTGCCCTCAAAAGTCTAGTTACCATTAAAATCCTGATATTTTGATGACAATAAGGTGCTTACTGTTTTCATAATCTGTAACATCCATATTTAATTTTTTGTTTCATCCCCATATTTTAAATAAGCTTATCTTTCAGTACCCTCTACATTTGACTTACACTATCTCGTAAAACACTAGTTCTCAAACTTGGTTTCATGTGAGGATCACTTGTGGAAGTTTTAAAAAAAATGATGGCTGGGTCTTATTTCCGAGAATTCTGATAAATTACTCTGTAGTGAAGCCAGGCATAGAATTGCTAAAATATCTTGTAAGGATTCTAAATTGTGGCAAAGTTTACGAACCACAGTCTTTGAGGTTGCTTTATGAAAGTGAGGCAAGGCAGGAAGAAAAGTAAGATCTAGGGGAAGAAGTGAGAACACTTGATTTAGGGGAAAACAGCTTCCCAATTGTTAGCACTGATATCTTTTTAATATTTTAATTGTGAAATGGCCAGTAAAATGTGATAAATTGTACTCTGGGTATAAGATAAGAATTTTTAGTGGCTGCTGTTCCTCCTGTGTCTACATTATTGTATTTTTTCATACAGGGTATTATTTTTATGTGTAAAATGAATGTTATTTCTATTCTAATGGAATACTTTTAGATGACCAAAATTATACAAATCATTCATTCCTACATTTGATTTTTTTCCCAGTGATTTTTTCCCCCAGTGTGAGTTTCCACTCATCTAAATGCCAACTACTTCAACTGTAGAATCCTAACTTTAAGATGAACGAAGTACTTTCAACAGCTTTGTTCAAATCTCACAGATGGCCTTTTGTGCTTTTTTTGAGTTCTTTATAATTATGTGTGACACTGTTCTCTGAGAATTGGTGTGAATGTACTCAAACATTATATTTCAACTTGAATTTAAACATGTTCAACAAGGTTTGCCTTAAAATCTGTGGTCGTATCCTCTGTTTATGTGGTTGTACAGCTAAGACTAAGTTTTCTTCATTGTTTTCTGCCTACTGTTGAAACATTTTTATAAAAATATATTTATAAACTGGCAAATATGTACATATCTCACCAAAAACTGATCCCAGGACAAGACAGTTTGTCTCATTTAGGAGAAGTGTCTCAATACTCCAGAATTTGAAGAATAATCAAGACTAAAGAATGGTAGAAAGGTATAATTTTTCTGGGTGTGTGTGTGTATGTGTGTGTGTTTTCTTTTATTTACGTATCTGGTTATAGCTTATCCTTTGGATTAATATAGGCAGTATACAATGAAAACACTAAAGATGTCTTTTCTTTGGGAATTAAAATATAGATAAGTAGGGTGCTTTTCATTTATCTACATTTTTAAATGTGAATACACTCTTCTAAAATCTAATAATCAAAATTAATGTTCAAAGTGACTTTATATATCTTCATTTAATTCCCGTATTAATTAAGTATTTTAGGTAATGTAGTTCCAAATTAATAGGTGTGGACAGTGAGGCATAGAAAAATGAGAAACTTTGCAGAAAGTCAAAAAGAGAGTACCTGGATTTGAAAAGTGAAGACCTGGATTTGAACCCAGTTAGCCTATTACACAGGATGGCTTTCTTATACCCCATGCTGGTCAAATGGAGAAAATTGCGAGAGAAACTTTTAAAGCACTGAACAAAAACTTGAGCAAAAGGAGTTCTACTTTCAATCATGGCGGAGTAAGTATTCAGGCCAATGCTACAGCTGAGGGCAACTAAAAAACCTAGAAAAATATTACAAAGAAAAAAAAATCTTCTTGAAGGCATCGGTGAGTGTGGTGAAGTTTTAGCCTTCAAGACGCTTCTACACCCTAGTTCTGGGACAGTCAGTATGAAGAGATATATCCATGCATTTGTTCATGCAAAAGGGCCTTTGTAGATGTAATTATGATTACAAAACATTGACTTAAAATAGGGGGATTATCCTGGACCATCTGGCTGTACAATTTTAGCACATGAGCCCTTCTGCAGACCCAGAAGCCATAGAGATTTGAAATGCAGATACAATTCATCTTGCCTTTGCTGGCTTGAAGTTGCAGGGGACCATGTGGAAAGTGTGAGAAGAAAATGACCTCTAGCAACAACCAGTGAGTTTGGAAAGGATCCTGAGAACCAGAGCCTCACCAACGCTTTAAATTTGGCTTCATGAGACCCCGAGTAAAAAGTCCTGCCATGCTGCATTCTAACTTATGACTCACGGAAACTGTGAGAGAATAAGTCTGTATTTTTGAAGATTCTAAGTGTGTGACAAATTATTGCAAGAGTGATAGAACATTACTACAGAGAGCTAACATAATGAGAAATGACTAGCCCAAACTTTAGAGTAGCAGCCCCCTTTTTGGGAATGCTTTTATCTGAGGGACATTTACAATACCTACATCCTAAGGAAATCATAAGTAGAGCCTGGATCCCACCATGATTGAGGGACTCCAGTAGAAATGTAAATTTTGGATGGTGACCCTGAAGAATGATGCCTTAGGTTTCTGACTGGAATAAGTACAACAGCCATGATGGGAATTCTAGCATAGCTTCCCTCAATTTGGGAGTGCCAGTGCATCTCATTCTCTAAAATTGAGTTAAGTCAGTGTATCTCAACTGGTGGCAAGTTTTGATTTTTTGTTTTTGTTTTTTCTTTCCCAAGGGACATTTGGCAATGTCCGGAGATATTTATGGTTGTCACAACTAGGGGAAGGGAATGGCACTGGGTTCTAATGAGCACATGTCCTCAGGTATAAAATGGGTCTCTTGAAGACAGACCAGGGAGACTGCTCAGTCCCCTACAGCACATGGAACAACATTCGACAACAAATATTTATTTGTCCTCAAATGCCAATAGCCCTAAAGTTCATAAAACCTGTGTTAAGTTGATCCCAGATAGCTGCCTCCTGCAGATGCCCAGGAGAAAAACAAACAAACAAACAAACAAACACAAACCTCCTCTGGGATAATTTAATGTTATTTTTGTAAATAAAATATTCATTCTGAAGTAAAAATTAATAAAGCAGTTGAAAAGATAAGACAATATGAATAGCAACAAAAAGAAATACGGCAATCGGAAGGTATCAAGAGAACTTCTTGGTGAACAGACTCATCTAGACTTTAATTACCTTATTGTACTCAAAACATAAATGAAAAGGTTAAAAAAATGGCAAAGAACTAGAAAATATAAAAAGTTACATAGCAGAGTTGTCAGATAGGATAATAAAGATATTAAATAGAATTACTAGCACTGAAAAAAAGGTACAGTAACTAAAATTAAGAATCCAACAGTGGGTTGGAAAGTAGAGGAGAGAAGATAAAGAATTACTGATAAGGAAGATGTGCACCAAAGAAGCACAGAGACATAAGATAAAATTTACAAGAGATGTAAACTATATTGAAAGCATTAAAAGAACATACATATTTGTATGGAATCTCATAAGGAGATAAGAAAACAAATGGTGCAGTAACTGTGTATGAAGAGATCATGACTGAGATTTAAACACTGGTCAACTGGGGCGCCTGGGTGGCGCAGTCGGTTAAGCGTCCGACTTCAGCCAGGTCACGATCTCGCAGTCTGTGAGTTCGAGCCCTGCGTCAGGCTCTGGGCTGATGGCTTGGAGCCTGTTTCCGATTCTGTGTCTCCCTCCCTCTCTGCCCCTCCCCCGTTCATGCTCTGTCTCTCTCTGTCCCAAAAATAAATAAACGTTGAAAAAAAAAAAAAAAATTAAACACTGGTCAACTAATCTTTGACAAAGCAGGGAAGAATCTCCAATGGAAAAAAGACAGTTTCTTCAACAGATGTTGTTGAAAAACCTGGACAGCGACATGCAGAAGAATGAAACAGGACCAGTTTCTTACACTATACACAAAAATAAATTGGAAATGGATAAAAGACCTAAATCTGAGACAGGAAACCATCAGAATCCTAGAGGAGAACATAGGCAGCAATCTCTGAAATGATGTAACAACTTCTTATTAGATGCATCTCCTGAGGAAAGGGAAACAAAAGCAAAAGTGAATTATTGGGACTTCATCAAGGTAAAAATCTTCTGCACGGTGAAGGAAACAATCAGCCAGACTAACAGGCAACCTTTGAAGTGGGAAAAGATATTTGCAAATGACATATCTGATGAAGCGTTAGTATCTGAAATCTATAAAGAACTTATCAACTCAACACCCAAATAACAAATAATCCAGTTAAAAATTGGACATAAGACACGAATAGAGAATTTTCCAAAGAAGACATCCAGATGGCTAACTGACACATGAAAATATGCTCAATATCACTCATCATTAGGGAGATACAACTCAAAACTACAATGAGATACCACCTCACACCTGTCAGAATGGCTAAAATAGACAACAGAGGAAACAACAGATGTTGATAGATGCAGAGAAAGGGGGACCCTCTTACACTGTTGGTGGGAATGCAAATGGTGCAACCACTCTAGAAAACTGTATTGAGGTTCCTCAAAAAGTTAAAATTAGAAATACCCTATGATCCAGCAATTGTGTTACTAGATATTTACTCAAAGGATACAAAATATTGACTCAAAGGGGCACATGCACCCTGATATTTTTGGCAGCATTATTAACAATAGCCACATTAGGGAAAGAGCCCAAATGTCTACTGGCTGCTGAATGGATAAAGAAGATGTTTCTCTCTCTCTCTCTCTCTCTCTCTCTCTCTCTCTCTCTCTCTCTCTCCCCCTCTCTCTCTCCATCTCCCCCCCCATATCTCTCTATCTCTATCTATTTATATCTAATGGAATATCACTCAGCCATCAAAAATAATAAAATCTTGCATTTGCAATGACATGGATGGAGCCAGACTATATTTGCTAAGTGAAATGTCAGGCAGTGAAAGAAAAATACCATATGATTTCACTCATATGTGGAATTTAAGAAACAAAACAGATAAACATAAGGGGAAGGAAAAAAAGAAAGAGAGGGAGGCAAACCATAAAAGAGACTATTGGGGTGCCTGGGTGGTGCAGTCAGTTAAGTGTCTGACTGTTGCTTTTGGCCCAGGTCGTGCTTTCATCGTTAATGAGATTGAGCCCTTCATCAGGCTCTGCACTGACAGCATAGGGCATGCTTGGGATTCTCTCTCTGTCTTTCTGTCTCTCTCTCTCTCTGCCCTCCTCCCGCTCATGTGCTCTCTCTTGCTCTTTAAAAATAAATACAAAATAAATAAACAAAACAACAATAAAAAAGACTTAACTATAGAGAACAAACTGAGGGTTACTGAATGGGAAGTGGCAGTGGAATGGGCTAGACTTGTGATGAGGACTGGGTGTTATATATAAGTGGTTAATCACTAAATTCTACTCCTGAAAATCATATTATACTATATGCTAACTAGAATTAAATAAAAACTTAAAGCATTAAAAAAAATAAATAAAAGACTGAAACAGTAAAAAAAATATATTTTATTCTAATTAAATGACATTTTAAAAATCATAGGTATGTAGCTTTCAGTTATTCTATGTGATACTGATTTCTGTTTTTATTGAGCTGTTAATTTTGGGTTTGTTGATTTTTCCAAACTGATTGAAAAACTACAGTATCTCTCCAAAGACACTAAAAGGATTTGTCAGACCAAACTAAAAGTGAGGACCACTAAAATGTATTTGAAATTATAAAAAAAAAAAAGATATTAATGGAATTAGTAATTTAGAATTTTAAATTTTTTTTAGGTTTATTTTCGGGGCACCTGGATGGCTCAGTCGTTTTACATGTCTGACTTCGGCTCAGGACATGATCTCGCAGTTCACGAGTTCAAGTCCTGTGTAGGGCTCTGTGCTGACAGCTCAGAACCTGGAGTCTGCTTCATATTCTGTGTATCCCTCTGTTTCTGCCCCTCCCCTGCTCACACTCACTCTGTCTCTCTCTTCCAACATTCATTGTGACGTTCATTTATTTTTGAGAGAGAGAGAGAGAGTGAGTGGGGCAGCGGCAGAGAGAGAGAGGGAGACACAGAATCTGAAGCAGGCTTCAGGCTGTGAGCTGTCAGCACAGAGGCTGACACAGGACTCGAACCCACAAACAGCGAGATCATGACCTGAGCTGCAGTCGGATGCTTAACTGACTGAACCACCCAGGTGCCTCCCAAAATTGAACTTTTAAACAGGACAAGTTCAAGGAAATTCACAACTACAAAACTACTACTAGCAATATAAGAATGTAGATAACAAAATAAAAGATAATAAAAAACCGCATAAGAAAAAAGATATACTACATTTGGAAGAACAAATGAGAACTGAGTTCTAACTAGAAACATTAGAAGCCATAAGATGATTGAATATCTTCAATGTGAAGAAATAAATGAAAAAAGAAAAACTACATAAAATTCTCTACCTGTGTAAAATATCCTCTAAAAATAAAAGCAAAATTAAATGCTTTTTCACACAAAACAAAAAAGAATTTATTACTGAGAGACACAAACTTTAATAAACATAAACTTAAGCATTATATTATAGTTTTAAAGCAACACTAAATTTCAAAGATACTCAAAGCAATGACAAGACATGAAATGGTAAATATGTGGATAAATCTGAATGAATACTGACTGGATAAATAATGTCATATAAATAACATACACAAAAAATAATATATAAGTTATTCATGTAGTAAATAGTGTTCTAATTTTACTTTCTTGTCGGGCAGGATACATTGCAGCACCAAGCGAGCTAAATTGCACTACCTTCTTTTTTAGGTGATAATAATAAAAAAAATAGAGATTAAAAGCTGAATCTTCCAAGTATTTCAAAAATATTTAATCAAAAAATACACACTAAAACAGACTGATCAACAGTCAAATAATATAAATAATTGATGCTCTCTGTAATGTTTTGTGTAATTATCCTTAGTACACAAAATGGAAACATTTATGAAATAGTAGAATGGAAACGTTTGTGAAAGATCCGTTCAGGTTCTCGTCCATTGAGTTATCTATTTTGCAAGTTTCATCCTAGTTCTTAGTGACACACCCAATAAAGATCAAAATGGAAAGTTGATGTTCGTAATCCACCTACTAAACAAGAGCTATGTTCTTAGATGATAACATCTCCCATTCATTCATCCATTTCATTTTATTATAATTAGTTGAATGGTATCTAAAAATACTTTGAGGATGCTAAAGAAAAGGACTGTATATTAGCATAATTTATTTTTAATGTGAGTGTTTATATAATAAAACAATGAAATATTCATGGAGTTTTAATGTGAATTCATAGTCTATTCCTTTAGCAATCACTGTAGGTCCTGTTTGTATTGCTTCTAGAATGAAGGTCTGAAGGTCTTTATTGTTCTAAGAGGAAGTGTATTCTCAATCTCTCCAAGAATGTGTTCAATTGTATGGAAATCAGCATAGAACTTTTAGGAACTTTGAAGCATTCTCTGCTGTATATCCAGATATCACTGCACATCTGGCCAAATGTGCAAATGGCCAAAATAGAAAACAGTAAGACCACCAAATGCTGGTGAGGATGTACAGCAACAGAAAGTCTCGTGCATTGCTGGTGGGATTGCAAAATGGTATGGCCGCTTTGCAAGACAGTTTGTGGTTTCTTACAAAATAAAACATACTCGGGGCACCTGGGTGGCTCAGTCAGTTGAGCGTCTGACTTCGGCCCAGGTCATGATCTTGCGGTCCGTGGGTTCGAGCCCCGCATCGGGCTCTGTGCTAACAGCTCGGAGCCCAGAGCCTGTTTCAGATTTTGTGTCTCCCTCTCTCTCTGACCCTCCCCTGTTCATGCTCTGTCTCTCTCTGTCTCAAAAATAAATAAACATTAAAAATTTTTTTTAAATAAAAAAAAACAGAACAAAATAAAACATACTCTTTCCATAAGATCTGTGCTCCTTGTTATTTACCCAAATGAGTTAAAAACCTACCTCCACACGAAAACATGCACATGGATATATACAGCAGCTTTATTCATAATTGCCAAAACCTGGAAGTAACCGGATGTCCTTCTATAGGTGAATGAATAACTAAGCTATGGTACATTCAGAAAATGGAATAATATTCAGAACTTCAAACAAACAAACAAAAAAGAGCCATCAGTCACGAAGGGCATGAAGTTGGAATGTATGTTATTAAGTGAAAGAAGCTGATCTAAAGAAACTACATACTGTATGGCTGCAACTGTATGACATTCTGGAAAAAGCAAAACTGTGAAGATGCTAAAATTAGTAGTAGTTGCCAGAGTTTTGATAGGACAGAGTGATTAATAGGCCAAGCACAGAGGATTTTTAGGGCAATGAGACTACTCTATGTGATACTACAATGGCAGATACATGTCATTTTACATTTGTCAAAACCCATAGAATGTGCACCACCAGGAGTGAGCCTTATTGAAACTATAGACTTCGGGTGACAATGCTGTGTCAGTGGAACTTTCTCTATGCTCAGTTTTGCTGTGAACCTAAAACTGCTCTAAAAATATAAAACCTATTGAAAAATTAAAAAAAACAATTGTTTCTAAAATGAATGCATGTTATGTCTTTATGCTTTCAAAGAGAATCAAAATCTGTGAATCTTAGTTAATGTTTTGGCTGTCCACCCCATGACCTTAAAAGGATATACGTCTCTTAATGTCCTTTTCTTTCGAAAGAGAATGATAGACTTTGCGTATTACTTCATAAACCTCACACAGAATGGATAGATCAGAGCCAAAGATACAAGAGACTGAGCTACACTATTTAGTGTTGTAGTGAACTGTGTTAGCGTTTTTTTAGTTTCCTGTCCCACAAGTAAAAAAATATAATTCATCCATTCTTCATGATATCAACAGCCAATAATGTAAGTTTGGATAGCACTTTACAGTTGAGAGAGCATGTTCACATAATATTTATTTTGCCACAAGCCACTAAAGT
Source organism: Puma concolor (assembly GCF_028749965.1). Classification (NCBI taxonomy): domain Eukaryota; kingdom Metazoa; phylum Chordata; class Mammalia; order Carnivora; family Felidae; genus Puma; species Puma concolor. Next base: position 18,582,216 of record NC_141667.1, on the reverse strand, counting down.
AGAGGGTGAACAACATAGACCTATTTCTTAGGGGAGAAAATTGAAGCTCAGAAAGAATTTGTATGTGATGTCATACAGCTAAGAATCATGTACACATCTGGAATTTCCGTCTTACTATGACACTTTATGGAAACAATCAGGAAAGCTGACATACGTTCATAAACATTTCCTTAAAGATCACAGAATCCCCACACACTAAAATTAAGTCGGTAATATTTTATATTACTAAGCATACGATGAGCCGAGTATTCCTACAGGCTCCTGTTGAAACAAAAGTGGGTAAAATTCTATCAAAAATCATTTGAAAATATCTGTAGAAAAAATTTTTAAGTTCAAAGTCATGAATACAATAACAAGGTATTGTTTGCAGCATTATCACAGCCGAATTCGTGATAGCGAGGAAATGGAAAACAATCTAAAGGAGAGGAATGATTGATTAGGTGAGCCATAATATCTCTAAAAGATGGAACATTTTGCAGCTACTTAAAATTGTATTTTGAAAAATTTGCTGTGACATCAAAATTCAGGTTTGATGTGTTACGAGTAGAAAACTCTAAACTCTCTGTTATAGTGATTATGAAATCAGACCCCGGTTCCAGAGTGCTTGGGTTCACACTCTGATTTTGGCAGTTGCTACCTATGTGATGCCAAGGAATTTACATATTTCTGTGCCTCAGTTCGCTCAACTGTAAAATGGAGAAATTAGTAGCACAAACTGATCATGCTGTGGTGAGAATTGAGGAGAAAAGAGATGTAAAGAGCTTAAGAGTGTTTCCAGGACATAATATGCTTAATGCTTGCATTTTATTATTATCACCCTATGAACTGAGTATATGATTATTATATTTCTTCTCTGTCAGATTTCATTTCCAGAAACTGTACTTTGAAAAACCAGAGGAAATTATCCCTAAAGTCACTTCCCTCCTTCCCTTTTCTCCCTTGTAATTACCCAAATAAATCTTAAGAGAAGAAAATAAGGAGAGAAAAACAAACTACCTCTTCTGAAAGTTAATGCTTCTAAGTTTAGAATCAACCGTGAAGGTTTTAAAGGCCCTGGACTTCCAGAACAATGATTGTGTCGGGCAGTGTCCTGAAGTTTTAGATCTTTGTCTGTCTAGGGTGAGGGGTATTTTGTTGTCTTACTGTCCACGGGGCAAATCACAGACATCTTTGCTCCTAGCCCCTGACTGAACTGCTGTTTTATATTTAGTATTCTAATAGACATTTTTTTTTTTTTCTGTTCACTGTTAGACTCCAATTTAGGATTAAACTTTTAATTAGCCCTCCTCCTATTATTTTGGGCAGTTTATAGAAAAGCATATAGACCTATAAGCCATTAAAGTTACTTTCCACCTCCTACTTGTAATACAGTAAATATATAATGTGCTGTGTGTAAAACTGACATAAGGCGCATAGGAAGCACGTGAGTTTATTTTTTCCCCAACATTTTTCTACCTTTTGCACTTTTGTAAATTTTAAAGATTTTCGACAGTGCGCGTGCCTTACCTTTATAAGCAAAAAAGGCTATAAAATGAAAGCCTTATAAACTTTTTAGAGGAAAGAATTAGCAATTATCGGCCTTAGCGTTGTATTTTCTGATCCTCCTCAGAGTGGTCGTAGCGATATGTTGAATTATATTGCCCCCCAATCACAAAGTGCTTTTCAGTGTTTACAAGCTATATTTAAGTGATGCCCCCAGCGAAATGCAGCTTCATTTAGGGTGATATTTTACAATAACTCTGTGCCAGAATGATGCAACAGGAATAGAAACATGAGAATTATACACTTTGCTCATGTACGACTCAAGGTATGTAAACACATATGGGCAGAAACGCAAATCTAGCATCAATTGAAGAGTTTTCCCTTAGAGAGCAGTTATTTTCATCTGTACACTCATTCTTCTCTCATACTTGATATGCAAGCACACACTATTTCCTGAGTGAATATGGATATACATCTGCTTCGAAGGGACATATGTGTGAAGGAGCTAAAGACAGCAGCTATGTGTACTCATATTTGGCAAGACATCTGGGTGGATTTATTTTACCTAATTTAACTGCAAAATTTATATGTTTCACTTGAATTTGTGAATATTTAAATCAATTGCAGGCTCTTGATTCTTCCCTGGCTTGGGATTTATTACGTTATGCACTGGTTTTCATAGTTATAATTGAAAATATAGGGGCGAGTCCTTGGGTATTTTTAACTGTCCATGTTTCATTTGTTTTTTAAGACCACGGGCTTTAAAATAAAGCAAGGTTTTAAAATAAAGAGTGCCACAACATAGCTTCATTATATGACTCTGGAAGGAATGGGATTGTGCCTGGTGTGAAGGTGAGCATGATACCACGTGCTCATGTGCTCACATGCACACTCTTTAAATTTTGTTTTGATTATTTTGAGAGAGAGAGAGAGAGAGCGCGCGCGCGAGAGAGAGCGCGCACAAGCAGGGGAGGGGCAGACACAGAATCTGAAGCGGGCTCCAGGCTCCGAGCTGTCCACAGGGAGGCTGATGCAGGGCTCAAACTCAAGAACCGTGAGATCATGACCTGAGCCGAAGTCGGACGCTTAACTGACTGAGCCACCCAGCCGCCCCACCGCTGCACACGCTTAAGTCTTTATGTTTCAAGTTACTCAAGACAGAACCATGCTGACTACATGCCAGGTAGCGTGGCTGTTGCTGGGAGTACAGGGATGCATGAGATGTTAATGATGTCTAGGAGGTCATAGCACAGGAGTCACACAGATAAGTGCAGCCCAATCTGGCAGGTTCTATAATACATATTATAATAATGTCACCAAGGTGAGAGGAGACACTCATAAGTATAATCAAAAGGCCAAGGAGGGCAGGCATATGTCACTAAAAACCTGTCTATGGAAGAGCCACTTTAGTGGTGTGACAAAGACAGTCATTTTATTTTACTGTATTTTACTTCACTTTTCCTTATTCCATTCCATTCCATTCCATTCCATTCCATTCCATTCCATTCCATTCCATTCCATTCCATTCCATTATGTATGTATGTATGTATGTATGTAAATTTACATATGTAAATTCTAATGCTACAGCAGCACATAGGGAGAGATGGCATATACATAATGCCTTCTGGTGTATGATGTATATATACACCATAATGATGGTGTGGAGCCTGCCTGGGATTCTTTCTCTCTCCTTCTCTCTCTGCCACAGCTTATACTTGCTCTCTCTCTCTCTCTCTCTCTCTCTCAACAAATAAACTTAAATAAAGGTACCCCTATTTAACTTGAAACATCTATGAGATTTCTTTTAATGTTTTAAGTATTTAAGTTATTCTTAGGGTTGGCATTTCATGAATTAATATTGCACACAATATCTCTAAATATATTTTTCTCTAAGTATATTTTATTTATTTTCATTTTGTATTTTAACAAGAAAAAGATCAATTATAAGTAACAGGTGTAGGAATGTTTTTGGGTAAGAACTATTTATTTAGGCTTCTCTCCCTATTATTCCGTCTGGAGAAAGTTCACAGTTTGTAGCTATTTCTTTCCATCCGAAAATGAGAAGAGTAGAAGGAAGGCCATAATCAGAAAAAGGTGTATTTTTAGAATGGGAGACCAGATTTCTTAAACTTGACAGAAGTATTAAAACTGAAAGGTTGATAGGCAGTATACCATTTAATCTTCACGAAGTTTATTTGAAATAAAGGCTAAAATACAAATTCAAGGTCATAGAGCCAATAAATAGGAGGGGGAAGAATCCCAGATCTTGCCGGAAACCAAATAGAGTCTGCTAAGCCTTTAAAGAAGAATAATGAACAATATTTTAGGAAATATAAAGTATTCTCCTTTTCCCTGTCTTGTATACCTCCCCTTAAGAAAGGTATGTAATACTTTGCCTCCTCATGCTGTGGGCGAAGAAAATCCAGAAAGCATGGCCCACAGGGAGGAAATTTTATGATCCCGGTTCCCCAAGGCTGCCCTCATTTCAAATATCAGCTGTAAAATTGGGAGTCCCAGGATAAACCCTTGCTTTAGATCAGCTGAACAGAAATTTGAGAGTCCCCCTGAACCTCCCTCAGCTTTGATAGTTCACTAGAAAGACTCACAGAACTCAGTGAAAACCTGATATTTACATTTACGCTTTATTACGGTGAAAGGATACGAACTAAATTCAGCCGAGGGAAGAGACATCCAGGGCAGGACCCAGAAGGGGTCTGAAGTTGGAGCTTCCAGTCGATCCCTCTCTGTGGGGTCATGCAAATTTTTCCCTCTTTCTATTCTTGAGGGGTTACAGTATGCAACCAGAGCCTTTTGGTGTTGATAAAGTTTTAACCGGTTCTGCCTTCTTGGCTGACCTTCACCTTGCAGCCTCTCCCAAAAGTTTGGGCTAGTACCTTTAGACCCTAAAATCATCCATCATAAATTTACATTGTTAAGACTGTCTGGCAGCCAAAGTTCTGGTAAAACAAACACATTCCTATCTGGCAGGACTTCTATCCAGGATCTAGAGATCACCTCCCAGCAATCAAGGGCCATCATGCATCTCTATACTAGGTCCCATGGATTTAACCTAAAAAAGCCCTAATATTTATAATGCCTTTTTAAAAATTAATTAATTACATATTTATTATTTGAGAGAGAGAGAGAGAGAGAGAGAGAGAGCTAGCCAGCAGGAGAGAGGGTAGAGAAAGAGAGAGAATCTCAAGCAGGCTCCATGATCAGCACCGAGCCCAACATGGGGCTTGATCCCACAACCGTGGGATCATGACCTGAGCTGAAATCAAGAGTCAGATGGTCAACCAACTGAGCCATGCCCTACAATTCCTTTTTATAATTAACTTCAATTTTAATTCCTTGAACAAAAAACCCAGTGAACTGTAAACTACAACAACAAAAGTATCCTCTAGCAGCACTAGAATTTTCCGGGCATTTTATTCCTCATCTGTGTAAAGTGCTTCTCATCTACAAAATACTAGAGCTCTCACTTTATCTGTAAGGGCGAGAGTGGGGGCTAGATGGAAAGAATGGTACGATTTTTAAACCTAGTATTTACCAATTTCTTTTTTTCAGCACAAAGCACAATATAGCTTCTTGTAATCTACATTGTATTACTGGGTATTTATATTACTTTCTAAAGACCTAAACTGATGTTCTTCTCAGGAAATAGAAGTTGAGTACTTGATGAATTTGAGTAATTTCCCCATAATGGTGTATCCAATAAACATGTATTAGCTAAAATAGCCATTCTTAAAATGCAAGATGCAGTCAGAATGTGAAAGCATTGTGTCTAGGGCTCTGTGGTGAGTTAAACATATGCATGCTTTATGAAAAGCCCACGAGATAGAAAGCTCCATCTTAAATTTAAACAGAATTCCATCTAAGGAATATGCTTATCTTTTTTTAATGGATGTAGATACCAGTTTTTAGGCATGACCAAAAACAACATTAACATTTGAGCAAAAAAAGGTCTAAATTAGAAGAATTGTTAGAGCACTGTATAGGGCAGAGCAGGAAGTAGCTTATTGATTGCCAGCTTCAGGCAACTTAACGTGAAGCATTGTAGCAAACGGGTCTCCTCAGAACAGTAGAATTTTACCCCCTACCTCCCCCCCAACACACACCTTAGCAAATAATCCAAATATTTATTTCAAACAAAGATAGCACCTCTCCAAGAAATGAATTCTGGAAAACATATTTTTTTCCCCATATTATTATCTACCTCCCATTTCTAAATTTGACACATGCTTTGGGTCCCATTTGCACATCATTTCTTTGAGCACGAATTCCAGTTACCCATATCCTCATCCCAATCAGTACAGGCTCAACCACTCTATTCCCTGTGATTCTGATAGTACTTGGGTTTTCACTTCTAGTTCTCTGCTATCTCAGTGTTGTCCATCGAGTCATATCTATTTTATGGAATCAGGTTCTGTGCTCTGCTTTGAACTCTGAGAGACAGGTGCTGTCTCTTAACTTTTTCCACTGGCTCCAGCATCAATCACAGTGTTTGGTATGGAGTCTGAACACAGTAAGTGACTGATGAATCCGTGAGTAAGGGAGATAACCAGTACCTTCAAATAAGTTCTTATTAGGGATGCAGATGTGTTTTTCAGATGGAATTCTCTTGTTCTTCAGTCAGCTGAATGAATGCTGTCAAATTATAATTTGTAAAAATATGATGCCCGCATCCTCCACCAGGGGCGCCTGGGTGGCTCAGTCCATTAAGTATTCAACTTCAGCTAAGGTCATAATTTCACAGCTCATGAGTTCAGGCTCCACGTTGGGATCTGTGCTGACAGCTCAGAGCCTGGAATCTGCTTTCGGATTCTGTGTCACCCTCTCTCTCTTCCCCTCCCCCACTCACACTATGTCTCTCTCTCTCAAAAATAAACATTAAAAAATTTTAAAGAAAATATGCTTAGGCAGCTGAGGGAATATAGTCAAACTTTTTTTTTCAGAGAAACTGAAAAGATAGATGATTAATGAGATTCTTAGATTTACTGGTTAATATCAGAAGTCTGAAGCAGGACTGTAATTTTAAGCTTTAGTTTTTGACAAGCCCCCAAGTTCCTGTGCTGCTGATTGAGGAGGAATTAATGCCCTAGATAACAGATGGCAAAGCTAATGTTTTAGCAACCGAAAGTTTGGAAACATCACTTGTACTTTACCCAAACAGAAATACACTTCTTGTACACATGGAATAGACTTCCCAAGGGCGAGTGGTTAGGGCCAGCACTCCATCTCAAAATGCTATTTGAGTCTGTTCAAGTACTCATAAAATTCCAGGTTAAACCCATGAATTTGAGTCCACATATCATGGAAAAAAATAATTTTGGCCTGAGTACTTGTTTGGAACAGGTTTCCTGAAATAAATGGATCTCAGTATGATTACCAGAGAACATCTGATTTAAAATATTATTGCAGTATTAGGTGGGCCTGTTGGGATAAATTAGCTGTTAAATGTACAGTGTGGTGATAATGAGTTCTTCACTAGGGCACAGCTATTTAAAAGTTCAATGAATTATCCCAGTTTCAAGTTAGCATTAAACTTTTTCTTTTTTTCTTCCTTCTCCTCCTTCTCCTTCTTTCCTATCCAAATTTAGCAAAAAGGTCTAAATGCTTCTTAAGTGGGTTCCTCATGATGTGACATCAAATAACAGAGTTTATTTCATGATCATTTTATTCAGAAATGTATCAGTACAACAACTCTGTACTAGTAATATGTGGAAAGGGCTCATGATCAAATGAGAAGAGAGATTCTTGCCCCATGATACAGATATCCTACTCCTATCACATATCTACTCATGCCAGCCAGTGAAAAACTCTCCCACCATGCTGGGGCTACACTGCTTAGGCAGTACCCTAATAAATATTTTGGAGAGAAAGCTTAGGTTCTGAGGATATGACCTAATTGGAATCAGGAGTTTGAACTGCTCTGCATTAGAACAGAAAAAGATATAGAGGGTAGGAGAGCAACAGAAGGGAAAATCAACCACTGTACGAGTGCTAGATCTCCAGTTGAAGGATTCGATTGGCATTGTGGGAACAGTCACGTGTAATATAAAATGATAAATTGCTAGTGAGGGAATTGGGGAATTGAAGTAGAAGGATTGAATATTATTTTAGAATAAAGTGGAATAGGGCAACAGCAATAAGGCAAGTTGGTCCCAGCATTGAATTAATAGATAAGAGTACCAACAACTTAGAGCCATGAGTGAGGATGAGAAGATTGTATACTCCCAAACTTGGAGATATGCTGGTGATGGCATTAGAATTGCTAGAATCCATGAAATATGTAGGGTGTGTATGCACCCTTTTCCATCTTTTGTCTGCCTGTCATCTATCTATCTATCTATCTATCTATCTATCTATCTATCATCTATCGCCATAATCTTGTTGGATATCCCTAGCACATAATTGATTGAAAATACTTACGGAGTGGATATTGTGTTAGGCATTTTTTTCCCAAGCATTTTCCATACATCAACTTAGTCTCATAAGACTATGAGACTTGTCTGTTATTATTCTTATCCAACATGTCAGGAGACTGAGGCAAGGGCACTAAAAAACTAGCCTAAAGTCATATGATGAGTAAGTTATGGAACAGGGATTTGGATCCAAAGTTGGGGATCATAACTATTCTACTCTGATATGAGCAGTGTCCTATTGTAGACATCCAAGGCAAAATCATGGAGTTCATTATAAAGTAGTCTGTAAACTATTCAGTTGAATTTAATAGACATTTTATTAAGTTTTTTTAACTTTTATTTATTTTGAGAGAGAGAGAACGAGCAACGAGCAGGGGTCGGGCAGAGAGAGAGAGGGAGAGAGAGAATCCCAGGCAGGACCCACAGTGTCAGCATGGAGCCTGACGTGGGGCTCCATCCCGTGGAATTGTGAGATCATGACCTGAGCCTAAATCAACAGTCAGACGCTTAACCAACTGAACCACCCAAATGCCTCTTACTAGACATTCTAAAGGGAGTTTATATACGAGGTTCCAAATGTTTATTTACATCCTACAATATCCATTCCTTCAAGGGTCTGTATGATACAGGACAAATAGTATATTACTTACCTGTTGGGAAAGTGATTTCCTGAGAGTCACAGTTTCTTTTGTACAAATCCTAGTTCCACCTCTTATTAGCTTTGTGACATTGAAAACATAACATAAACTTCATTATTTCTTAATGTACTTAATGTAATCTGTAAAGCAGGGCCTTTAATGCATACTTCATAGAGTTATTATAAGGATTAAAATAATATATATGTCAAACTTTTAGAGCCGTGTCTGCCACCAAGAAAACCATCAAGAACATTACTGATTTTTATACTGAAGTGATTCTAAAATGGTAGGAATGTAAGCAGGAGAGGTGAGAATAGAAGCGTGTAAATTTTCACCTGTTTATCCTTTCAAATGGTGCAGGAGTAACTAGACTAGTTGCCAAAAGGTTTTTTGTTGGTTAGAACAAATGAAAAAAAAAATTGGTGTTCTGATCCTGAGAAACTTTTAAAATGTATTTTATATTTTTTAATAACATTAAAAGGAAAATAAAGTTAAGCAACTCTAATAGAGTTGTCAGGACAAATGGGTATATGAATTTTGAGGCATAGGGTTTGTCAAACATTTAAAAAAAATGTATTTACAATTGTAAAATGTCTAATCCAGCCAGATTTCCTGGGGTAAAAAAGGAAGCCTTATTGTCAAGGTAATAACAACCTAGCATCACTTACCAAACATTTATGTGTCTTGCACTGTTTAAGTGATGTAGGTTAAAATACTGAGGCAAACGTACATGTAAGTGTGTATACGTACCAAATTTATGAAATAAAATTTAATTTAAACTCAAAAGTCCTGCACAATAGAGTGAATATTAGAAAATATGTACTCTAACTAGTAGATTTCTATTCAACAATTGCAAATTAACTTAAGCCTTAGATTATGGATTTGGTTTTGTGATGAATGGCTCTCAAGTTTTCCTTTCAGAGCATATGAAGTTATTTTTGTTCCATCAACATAATTATTTCAACTGTTTTGTAAAAAAATTAGTCAATCAACTATTTTTCCTTTGTTCTGTCACAAACATTTCTTAGTTCTTTCCCTTAAGAATTGAATAAGTTGACAAATCGTTTAGGAAAATTGATTAAAGACATCCCCTAAGAATAAGTGTATGGTAAATCCCATATTCAATGTAGTATAAATTCATTTGCTGGGAATTCTTAATTCTAAACATAGTGCCAGATTTACATATTGCTTTAATGATTTATGACAAAAGTCTACTTATTAGTGAATTTACAGAAACTTTATGCAAACTTATAGAACTCAAATGCAAAAGCACATAACTACATATTTTTTCTAAGGATGAATTTTGTTCCTTAAAGAGCAAGAGCCTTTTTGAAGCCTGTGGTTTATTTTTCTGTGTGTGTGTGTGTGTGTGTGTGTGTGTGTGTGTGTGTGTGTGTGTGAAACCTTCGAAAATATTGCCGGGTTACATAGGGAATGACAAACCCTGTAGGACTGTTTGCGCACCCTGTGATTTCATATTAACTCTTTGCTGTTTTGTTTAACGAGTTAATTTTCCACCATGGTTTGATGTCTAGAATCCATTGCAGATTTCCCTAGCATATTTTGCATGACACTGTGGCATGTTTATATTTATTATTTTCCCATTTATTAAAGTTTTTTCTTCATCAATTATTTTTTTCCTGGATTTTCTTAATTTTACAAATAGTTGTTTAGGAAAGTTCTGTGATAAAGAATACCGTGTGATGATCTAATGGGTAAGTAAACAATTTAGGATTGAGACCTTTAATTCTAGATGATAAGAGCCAAATTGACACAAGACATTCATGCATAGTGACCAAATAGCTATTAAGGAAATAATATTTCTATTTTTTAAGTTTAGTTATTTATTTTGAGAAACAGAGAGAGCAAGCATGTTAACAGGGAAGGAAGGGGCAGAGAGAGAGAGCGAGAGAATCCAAAGCAGGCTCTGCACTGTCAGCAAAGAGACCAACACAGGCTAATGAGATCATGACCTGTGCCAAAATCAAGAGTCAGATAGTTAATTAACTGAGCCACCCAAGAGTCTCCATTTTCACTGTTTAATGGGTGATTCTACTCCAATAAAATTTCCACTTTTTGGTAGGTTACTCATTTATTTTTATTTTTTTATTTAAAAGTTTTTTAAATGTTTATTTCTAAGCAAGAGAGAGAGACAGACAGAGTGCGAGCTGGGGAGGGGCAGAGAGAGGAGACACAGAATATGAAGCAGGCTCCAGGCTCTGAACTGTCAGCACAGAGCCCGACTCAGGGCTCGAACTCATGAAATCATGACCTGAGCTGAAGTCGGTCGCTCAACTGACTGAGCCACCCAGGCACCCCAGTATAGCAAGAAGTTTAGTTTAGAATTGCCAGGAACTGCTCTATTGTATGGTCCCCCTTCCATGTGGTATGCCTTATGTTCTCGTGACGAAAGGTAACTCACCTATACCAAGTTGCACTGGCCAGAAATCCTATGTATAATCATACCTGAGTGCAAGGAAACTAGAAAATGCAGACTGTATTCCAGTGTGGCTATTGAGCAATGAAAAGCAAAAAGGATCAAGTTTCTATGATGATCACAGAACTACCAGTCTCAGACTTTGCCATAAGCTCAATCATCTGACCTTTCAGTTGTCCCCTGAAAAAATTGTAGCTTAAACTTTATCAGTATTTTGCTCCAATGGTGATCAGTCAACACTGCATGGATTTCCACTTTTTGATGGTGATTCATTTTTCATGTACCTCTTTTCTATTCAGTGAAGGTGATCTGTACATTAAGTCTTTGAACTTCTTGAGAATGCATTATGACCTAATTTAAGATTAGTTTTCATAAACACTTCCTTTATATAAGAAAAAAAATGTATTCTTTAATTATGTGATACAGAAATGCACATTAGGTCAAGATTGTTAATGGGCATGCAGTAAAATCTCTGTCATTTTTCTTGTTTGATTACACAATGAACAATAGAGAATAAAGTCTTCTGTTAAGTCAAGGATGACTCAATATCTCCCTATAACTTCATTAATTTTTGTGGTACATCTTTTGGGCTGTTTGTTAGGCACATACACCCTTAAAATTTCTGTATATTTCTGTCCATTTTTACATACTTCCTTGAGCCAAATATAGCTCTTTAAATTAAAGAACTATTTGTCTTCTGGGTATTTGCCTGAATTATCATTTCCCATTGTTTTTCTTTCCTAAATTTCATGAGGATGGGGCTGCATTTAGGAATCTGCTGTGTTTTCTCCTGTTTCCTTTCTCCCTGTCACCACTAGGGCCTGGCCGAGGCTGACCAGCTTAAAATTTCTACCCCTCACCTTTTCATATTTGAGTACCCCCTTCCCCCTTCGTGTTTCGGACTCAGTTCAAGCTGCCTCTTGCTGGTGCCAAAGATTTCCTCCTTCTCCTCTTTTGGCCAAGAGTCCAAGCCTCTTTTCTGAGCACAGGTGAGTTGCCAGAGTAGCAGTGAGACAAGTTGTCCATCAGTTTCCAGTTTTGCCTGTTCCATTTTGTGTTGTGAGGATTTCCTGAGATTCTTGTGAATTGGTTTTACAAACAGATTTATCCTGAGTTTCTAAGTCTCTTTAAATTTTCACTTCCAAGGTGTCTGGTCCTTTTTCATGTCATAAACAGGGAATCTCTTTGGATTTTTCAGCGCTTTTATTTTCTTTGATAATAGCAAACTATATGCTACATTTAGAACAATGACTCCACAGGGCGCCTGGGTGGCTTGGTTGGTTAAGCATCCGACTTCAGCTCAGGTCATGATCTCACGGTCTGTGAGTTCGAGCCCTGTGTCGGGCTCTGTGCTGACAGCTCAGAGCCTGGAGCCTGCTTCGGATTCTGTGTCTCCCTCTCTCTCTGCCCCTCCCCTGTTCATGCTCTGTCTCTCTCTGTCTCAAAAATAAATAAACGTTAAAAAAATTTTTTTTAGAACAATGACTCCTACAGGGGCGCCTGGGTGGCTCAGTTGGTTAATCTTCCAACTCTTGGTTTTGGCTCAGGTCATGATCTCATGGTTCGTGTGTTCAAACACCACATCAGGCTCTCTGCTGGGCAGTGTGGAGCCTGCTTGGGATTTTCTCTCTCTCTCCTCCCTCTGCTCTACCCCCACCCAAATAAATACATAAAATAAACTTTAAAGGAAAAGAATAATTACTGCTACATGTATGATACATAGTTTTGTTTTATGTCAGTCTAAATATGTCTGGTCTGTGTCCTTACTAAATTCAGAAATAAACTTAGCATAGGTTTTGACATAGAATGGCATCACATTTAATCTACATAACTCCAGCCGTATACCCGTGGCCTCTGCCACATATTGGGCCATCTTTTCTCTGTGCTTCAGCCACACTGGCCTGAAAATTGTCACACTTCCTTCCACCATAGTGACTTTGCACATCCCATACAGCAAAATTGTCACACTTCCTTCCACCATACTGACTTTGCACATCCCTTACAGCAAAATTGTCACACTTCCTTCCACCACAGTGACTTTGCACATCCCATACAGCTGTACCCTTTGCCTAGAAATGATTTCCCTTCCACGGCACACATTTCTCCAACCTCATTGTGGCTGATACTTTCTCAATAGAAACTTCTCTGACCTCCCTTCCATTATCAAATCACAACTATAATATCTCAGCACAATTGGAGAGATCTCAGAACAGCTGCTAATTCATGTTCATATGTGTGTATGTCTGTGTGCATTTGTTTATTTTGAATGAGTGTTGTGAAGGCATGGGCCCTGTGTGTAAGAGCGATGTGTATCTCCCTGACTCACTACAGTGCTAGTATGCAGTGAATTGTAAATAAGGATTAGTTTTGTAAGTGAAATTCTGTGTGAATCTACTTGAATGGCAAAGTGAGAGAATAGGCCTTGATAATATTTTCGTTTTGAATGAACAGCATATTCGAAGATTGCTCTCTCAATGTGTTTGTTTCCAAGAGACTAGCTGTTAACACATATAACATCGCTACCTGAGTACAATTTTACACCAACCTCCCAGTCATTGAATTGAGAGTGGATTGGCCTTATTGTATCACTGTTACAGAACCAACTAATAATTCAGGAAAGACTAGATTATTTTCCCAATGACTACAGTTTCCCTGAACTAGCATAAGTTGTTTTGAGACTGTTTGTTTTAGTGTGCCATGCTTTTATGATCAAAAGATAATCCCCCAAATAAACTTTTAACTAATTTTAGCCTGGAAGAAACCAAGATCTACCATGAAATATGTGACAGCAAAGGATATAAAACTAGAAAAAATGTTTGAGTTTTTCATTTGAAAATGGATGGGTGCATTAAATTTCAGATTTGAGCCTAGAGTAAATAAATACTGCACCTGTCCTCATGGAGAAACCAACTCTTTTTGATGACATTTTCAAAAAAAATTAGTTTCCTCACAAAACTAGTATTTTTGGAAGAGTCGCTTAATGCGATGGTGTTTTTTGTTGATGGTGTTTGATCGTTTCTATTATCAAGAATCACACCGATGGTACAAAGACTTAAATACACCATTTCTTCAATGTCTAGAATATAGATGGGAGATGGTATACAAAAATGACTGGAAATGACTTTGGAGGACATAGTAAATGTGGAAATAAAGGTATAGTCATAGTCACAAGTTAACTATCATTTCAGTAGAGATGTTTTCTTTCCTATTAGTATTGCACAGTGAAATTTCAGAAGAAGAATTTAAAAGAGTTTAATTTGCACAAATAATCACATTAGTACAAAGAATATTAGCCATAAGTCTGTATGTTCAACATGAAAATGGCCCTGCAGAGTTTTAATTGAAGGGATTTATGCATTTTTGGTAGACTTAATGTTGTGTCTTCTTCAGCGATTCCATGTAATATGGGTGGGGTGTGATTAGGTTGTAATAAGGCCAGTTCATACTGGTGTGCCTCGAGTGAGGTTCCAGAAGTATGACAGGTGTGGATGGGATATTATGGAAGAAAAATGTTGCAGTGGCAGGAAAGACAGACTGCATGTGGACACTTAGATCTAGGAGATACTTCTGAAATGAGCCTGTCATGTTTTTGCTTAAATTCATTTTGTTTTGCAGACACTAATGGGATATTAAATGGGATTTTTTTTTTCCCTTTCAGAATAGTGGTGAAAAACACTATTCACCAAGGATATAATGAGACCACATATCATAAAGAAATTAAAACCTTGGTTTCTTTCTCTGGTTTGATGCATATGAACAGCATTTAAACTGCCAATAACTTTTGGCTCAATAATTCAAATAGTGGAACTTGAATGTGATGAAAATTTATATGCAGAGATGCTCATTGTAGCAATGTTATTAGTAGCAATATATTCAAAACAAGTGTTTATCCACGGATGAAGGACTAACTAAACTATGATGCATTAAAATAGTTGAACCTTATATACTTTCTAATTGAGATATATAACATTCTTACAATGCATGAAAGAACTTACATTAAATGAAAAGCTGAAATATTACATGGAACTGTGAATACAAAACTGAAGAAAATAAATCATAGAAAAAATGAATAAGGTGTAAAAATAATATATTGTTTACAGAAGTACCATTTATTATATATGATTTGCTTCCATTCCTTGAACTTTTTAGTTTGTGTATATTTTCTGTAATGACTCTATTACCCTTATAATATGGAATATAAATTATACATTATTAAAATCAGATATTTTAAATACTAACGCTGAAAATATAAATATGCATGTTCTTTTTATTGAAGGTAGTCAAGGGAATAATTATAAGTTAAATCCATTTTATTATTAATAGAAACATTTAAAAATGCTCTATGTATTCATACTTTAAAAGACATAAAGTATGTAGAAATTAAATGGGATGGACATCTGTATCTGCCAGCAAAAACCTACTAATTTAGTTAATGCTTTAGAACTAAGCAGCAAGAGCTAACTGTACTTTATCTCAAAAGAAGTTTCTTTTAGCCAAAGTGCGTTTAAAGCTTTGAGATACCAGTTCTACAGCAGACATTTCCCAGGTATCTGAAGCCTCTCCAAAATTAAATGACATAAATAACACGTGTCATTTATGTATACACACATGTTATGACAAACACGTGTCAGGTTTATGACAATTATTCAAGGAAAAATGCAAGTAAACCATAATGTGTGGAAATACCTTTCCATTGACCTTATTATAGTGTTTTGATAAAGTATACCATTAGGATAGGAAAAAGATGATGCAGAAGAAGTTTTCATAATTTTTTAGTCTTATTAACAAACACATAAAAGTAATGATTAAATACCAAACAATGTGGTGATGTTTACTTTTTCCGTTTTATTATATGTCTTTATCCCTCTGTGCATATTAAAAAGGAAAAAAGTAATTATCATCTCTCTTGGTGGCATACATTGCCGTATTTTTTCAGCTGTGCCATTTATTGAATTTAAGGAGTGCTCTCTATTTTTCCCTTCCCCAAATACTTTAATATTGAAAGTGTTTTAATAATTCCCATTTTGAGGGACAGCTGGGTGGCTCTGTCTGTTGAGTGTCCTACTTCGGCTCAGGTCATGATCTCGTGGTTTGTGAGTTTGAGCCTCACATCAAGCTTGCTGCTGTCAGCACAGACCACTTCGGATTCCGTGTCTCCGTCTCCCTCTGTCCCCTCCCACGCTCATGTGTGCCCTCTCTCTCTCTCTCAAAAATATATAAAAATTAAAAAAAAATAATTCCTATTTTGAGTTACACAAAAAGAGAAGTATATATGTGTGTTAGTGTGTGTGTGTGTGTGTGTGTGTGTGTGTGTGTGTGTGTACCAGTACCAGTAATTTAAAAAAAAATTAACATTTATTGATATGAGAGAGAGAGAGAGAGGCAGAGCATAAGCAGGAGAGGGGCAAAGAGAGAGGGAGACACAGAATCCAAAGGAGGCTCCAGGCTCTGCACTGTCAGCACAGAGCCTGACGCAGGCTTGAACTCATGAACTGTGAGATCATGACCCGAGCCAAAGTCGGATGCTTAACCGACTGAGCCACCCAGATGCCCCAGTAATTTTTTTTAATGTAAACTTTTTTTCCCCTTCAGAAAGATTGCTTTGAATTTGTGTTGTGAAATGGAAGCTAGAGAGTTTATATTGCTATCAATTTCTCATAGAATCTGACGCTGAGAGCTAAATGACATGATTTTGGATTTGTTATAGAAAAGCAGTGTATTTTACTGACTTTGTTAATATCCTTGCTGCTCAACAATTCATTAACATTGTAGCCCTGAACAGGTATTTTTAAACTTTATGCATCTCAGTTCCTTCTGTACTTTGGATAAATATAAATATAAATTACCACCTCAGAGAACTGATGTAAAGGAGACGTGTGTGTGTGTGTGTGTGTGTCTGTGTGTGTATACACACAGACACAGTTATGTGTGTGTGTGTGTATATATATGTAATTATATGTATATATGTGTGTATACAGACACAATTATATATATATATACTATAATATATAATATATACTATATATGGTATATATATACACTATAATATATAATGTATATATAATACATATAATATATGGCAGATCCATACAGTATACAAAGAAGAGTAATAATGTATTCAATTATATTTTTTGTATAAATCAAAGAGAAAACCCATAACCTATCTTTATTTCTGACATTGTATTGTTCATACGTGGTATAAACAAAATGAAATTTTAAGAACCCAACCTGCACTATGTGAGGCAAAAGAAAACTATGGTGAATGCATCAGAAAATTCAGCTCTCCAAAAGTTGAAAGTCACAGTATATATCACTCATATTATAATGTGGTTTCAACATCTACCTCACAATATTTGGATTTGTAATACTCTGAAGAAACATAAAGGGTGTTGACCACCTTATCATTAGTGATAAAATATAATAAATACCTTGTTCCAGAATACTGAATATATTGTAGTCTCTCCCCATGAGTTTCGGTAATACTGAATTTCCTATTATATTATAAACATTCTAACTTTTTTGGTAATCTACCATACGTACCAATATTAGTTGTACAAAATCCAGCCTTAAAGTTAAGGTTTACACCTTTCCAGTTTCTTACCTGTGAATTTCTTGCTGGACCTTTCGAACTTCAGCAACATAACCCTAATAATGTGTGTGATTTCCCTAGGGAGTATTTCAAAATAGATCTGCCTTAGCTAGAAACACTTTTTATTGCAAATAACAGAAAGTACCTTGAACTAGATTAAGCAAATGGATTTTATTACAAGTGGACAGGGTTATGTTGCAGTCTTCAGAGGCTGTAGCACTCTGTAGCTAGGTATTAACTCTCCTCCTTTCTTAGCGTATCACTGTTAGCATTGTCTCTTAGTAACCTGTCTTTCTAATGCTTATACCACCTTTCCATATACATAGGGGAAGAAGACCACGGAGTTTCCAAGTTTAGAATTCCTCAGTTGCAACACTCTTGGAATCTAATTGTGAGAAATACTGTCAAAATTCCAGTGGAAAATGTTTAAATCAAAAAATTAAAACCCCCGTCAGTGAGGTGGAGAGCAAATGGCATAAGGAAAACAATTTTTAGGGGTGCCTGGACGGCTCAGATGGTTAAGCGTCCAAGTCTTGATTTTGACTCAGGTCGTGATCTCAACAGTTTGTGAGTTTGAACCCCACATCAGGCTCTGTACTGACAGTGTGGAGCCTGCTTGGGATTCTCGTTCCCTCTCTATGTGCCCCTCCCCCACTCGCTCATGTGTTCTCTCTCAAAATAAATACACTAAAAAACAAAATTAAAAAAAAAAAACATTTCAGAATTTACTAGATCCCTCTTTTTGGTGACAGGACAGTTTTCAAGGAAAGGAGGTTGTGTCATGCTGAACAGCCACTCCAGTATATTTATGCTGTATTAACCTTAACTATTTGTCCATGAGTATTAATAAAAACAGCATATATACATATTGCACTGATTTTATTTTCTTTGTGAAGAACCACTACAAAGAAGACATTTAGGATAGAAAACCAGTTCCAACTTTTCTTATAAAAATCACCCTTATTAAAATATCATTGTCTTTTCTATGATTCTCAGTCCTATCATTTCTCTATCTATCTATCTATCTATCTATCTATCTATCTATCTATCTATCTATATCTCTATATCTCTATATCTATACCTATATAGTATATATCTGTATCTATATCTATATCTGTATCTATATTTTGACTCAATGAGGTACAGTGAGAATACCAAATTAACCCTGTAAAGGCGGGGAGTATAAAGATGAAGCTTAAAGGATGCTGAGGATACTTAAAATTTTTTTTGCCACAGTTTTCTTAGGTCTGACTATCATTTGGGGGATAGCACTTGTTATTCAGCATTGTGTTTCACAACTACAGGGGTTTGATTTAACTTTTCACTTAGACACTCATTCTGTGAAAAATTAATTTTACTCTTTTAGGAGAAAAAATGTACTAAGTATTGTAAAATATCATTTTAAAATAGTTTTCTATTAACAAGGAGTCAAAAAATTCTGGTGAAGGACTGTTATCACAGTATAATGTCATACGGATACTGTAAGATGTTACAAATCAAATCAAATTCAGAGTACAAATCAAATTCAGAGAAAAGGGAAATCGTGCAAGGCTATAATGCTTAGAAAGGGAGGGGTGACATATCAAGCTGGGAGTTTGGATAGATAAGGATAATGTGGTATCCAAGTTGGGGAAAAGATTATCTGAAGACACACACAAAAAGCCCAGTGTGTATTCCTTTGAAGCAGATCCCTTTGACTCTAACACAGGTGCTTAGATACAAACTGAGGAAAGAAAAGCTGGAAATGTTAGTAAGGATTAGAGTGTGTGTAGGTATGTGGTTTTAAATGGCAAAGATGTGGGAAGTTATCCTGTAAGAAATGGAAAGCCACTGAAAATTTGGGAGCAAGGGAGTGAAATCATAGAAGAGACACAATAAAATTCATCTTTGTTCTTTGGCAAGTTGGGTTGAATCAGGGAAGGGGAAATGAGAAGAAACATTGTTGCAGAAAATTGGTTTATACATTTAACAAAGTTGTTTATTATTACTGCAATAGAGATGATAAGATTTTAGGTAAAAGGTGGTGAAGTTTAGAGCACTATTGGATATTGTTATGTCAAGGGACCAGAAGTGCTTAACCCAACCTGGGTGAGGTTCAGATTGCCCCAAGAATTTCCACAAGGAATATACACAGCAGAAAAATTAGAAGAGGAAAGTTTGCTTTTTACTGTTGTCAAGCTTGCATCCTGATCTTCAGGATAAAGAACTTGATACGTTGGGCTGGGAAATAGGACCAAATCAGAGGGAAAAAAATGTTTTCTTACTCCATAGCCCATCCTCATATATGGAAAGGTATCACATTCCCACCAGGTCTACAAAAAAGTCTAAAAAGGTCTATGAGAGAGAGATTGATTGAGTCTCAGAGAGGGAGAATTCTTAGGCCATTGCACCCTTTAGTTCTCTTGAATGTAAAGGAAAGAAAAATCAGCAGAAAAGTCGGTGGTGAGCAGTAGAACTTGACCATATTAAGGCAGGAATTATGATTTGGGCCATGGAAAATTATCTGAATTCACTTCGAATCAGTTCCTAGGAATGCATGGATGCAAGAGATGTTCCTAAATACCTCTCTTGTCATCGTCCGTGGGTACAGGCCTATGCTGGGTAAAAGATAGGATTAGTAACACTCAAGATAACCTTGAGAGGTTGGTGGGTGCTGTGCACTGGTCTAATAATGGCTCATTCAGTTGTTATTGTTACCATTAGTTGCATGGGAAAATTGAGGAACTCAACAGTTAAAGAACTTTCCGTAGATCACAGAGATAGTGGAAGAGGCAGAATTCAAGGGCAGGCCTTCTAGCCCCGCAATGCTCACTTAACCATGATGTTTTATTACATAACCAAGGAAGAACTGGGGAAAAACACACCCCAAAACAAACTCTAAATCATCTAAGCAAAACTGAGTCAAACACGAGCTTCCACGGTCAAATGACTATCAAAGAAATTAATTATTCACACATACCTACATTCATGATGCTTATTATATGCCAGGCAGTTGTCTTTAAACTGAAGATAATACAGTGATTTAGACAAGGCAATTCTTTATTCTGAAAGTGTTTATTCCCTAAGGGAGAAGTCCAAAAGTAAATAAGTTAACAAAGTTATTTCAGAGTGTTAAGTACTATGAATAAAATGAGAATTTTGTTGATTTATCTGAAAATATTTGTGGATCACCAGTTATGTTTTCAATGCACCTGGACAGTGGTAATACAACAGTGAACAAACAACCACAAAATCTAGCCCTCGAGTAGCTTAAAGTGTTGTGTGAGGAGGTCCACAGGGAACATGTAATAAATGTTACATGAGACATCAGTAATAAAATGTCAAAAAATAAAAGAGGGAGATTTTAGGAGAGATGGGAATGCAGTGAAGGGTTGATATTTTAAATGGCATTGCCCATCAAGCCTGCACTAAAAACATAACATTTGCCTGGTAACCTGGAACGTTTGGAGCATTTTACGAATTTGTAGGAGTGATGTTATAGAGAGTACTGGAAACAGATACTGTTTTAGGTTGGGTAGTGAAGGGAAAACTTTTCAGAAGATAATGTTTGAACTGAAATTGAAGTGAAAACTCCTGGTAAGATCTGCAAGTAAAGTTTCTTCCCAGATTGATAAAGAACTAGCAAAAATAGGCAAGGCTTTGGGACATGACTGATACTAAGAATCTAGAGAAAATCTAGAGTGGTTGGATTTTACATAGGTAGGATGAATGTAGTTTTAGTTGAGGTCAGAGAGAGAGGCAAAGTCAGCTTTACGTAGGATTCTCCACGATACTGTAAAAATCGATTTTATTTTTGGACAACGAGAAGTCATTGTCAGTGTTAAGCTGGGGGTTACAATCTGATTTGTTTTTGTTTTTAAAAACTCTGTTGCCTTAGAATAAGGATAAGATGGTGGTGCTTAAGACAAGGACTGTAGTTTTCAAGATTGTGAGTTTGGAGAGCATTAGGATAACTCAGGTTATGTTTGGAGATAGTGGTCTTCATCACTCGTGGTTAATCACTAGTGGTCACTAGAGATGTTATCACTATTAATTATAAATCAAGGAGGTTATCACTAATAAGGCACACTGGGGGAGAACTTGGAGAAAAAGTTTAGATATATTGTATATGACC
The DNA here is from genome assembly GCF_028749965.1 of Puma concolor. Taxonomy (NCBI): domain Eukaryota; kingdom Metazoa; phylum Chordata; class Mammalia; order Carnivora; family Felidae; genus Puma; species Puma concolor. The sequence continues at coordinate 18,560,528 of NC_141667.1, read as the reverse complement.
ACTCTGAGATGATACAAATGGCTGTGTCAACTGGGAAGTTGGTTATGGGAGTCAGGAGCCTTTAGAGGTCTGGTTGGAGAAATGTATCTAGAAGTTTTGGTCATATGGATAGAATTAAATCCATGGGATCTAATCAGGTCAACTATAGAAAGAGTGGTTACAGGAAAAGTTAATAGGTTAATGACTAAACCCTAAAAAAAATGATAAAAGGGAAGAAAGAAACAGTATTCCAAGGAAAGATTCTTCAATTTGAGCTGTTTCTCCCCCTTAAGTAGAAACAAGAAAATGCAAACAGAGAAATGTCCTGAGAATATTTTACAAATTTCTTTTCCTTAAAAAGTGTTTTCAGCTGGAGCATCAGGGAGGCTCAGTCAGCTAAGATCCAAGTCTTGATTTCGGCTCAGGTCATGATCTCACAGTTCATGAGGTTGAGCCCCACGTCTGGCTCTGTGCTGACAGTGTGGAGCCTGATTCAGATTGTCTCTCTGCCCCACCCCAGCTCTCTCTCTCATGCACATACACTCTCTCTTTCAAAATAGACAACCTTAAAAAAAACAGAAAAGTGTTTTCAGCTATAATATAAATACAGCTTTAAATGGCTCACAGTTAATGGCAGGCTTTATTCAAATGTAGGCTTACTAGATTCAATAGGTCAATGACATCATCAACCGTCTACCTTATTTTTCTGTCTTTGCTTGTTACTACCAATATTGGCTCTATCCTTAGGGTAGTAAAAAAAGATGGTTTGTCTGACAATAGCTGTAGCCATTCTATCTGTGATATCCAGATTCCATAATACTCAGGGAGAGAAAGCCCTTCTCTTTTGGTTTCCACTTAAGAGATAAGAAATTTGCCAGAAGTTACTCAATCTATTTCACTATGCATTTCATAAGTCAGAGTTAATAACATAAACACGTTGGAACTAATCCCTGGCAGTAGGTAAGGTAATACACTGAAAACAAGTGCTATTTTAGGTGGGACTGCAGTCAGCCACCCTGAATACATTCTCATGTACAGGGGAGGATTCCTAAACAAAATCAGAGTTCTTCTTTTTTTTTTTTAAGTAGGTCCATGCCTAATGTGGGGCTTGAACTCATGACCCAGAGTGTAAGAAATGCATGCTCTACCAACTGAGCCACCCAGGCACCCTCAAAATCAGAGTTCTAACAGGAAATAAGAGTGTGGGAAAGGATGCTGAGTAGGCAACTGGTAGCATTCAATGCAAACTATTAGTCTACTGATGTTTGAAGGACAAGAAAAAAAGAAACATGTTAATAGGGGAAGAGCCACGAGGACATCGGGTAGAAAGTTTTAATTTGTCAGCATGTAATTAGCACTCCCAGATAAAAGCATATACCGATATCTTAGGGTCTTCTAGTTCATATAGATGCATGAGATTAGCATAATACAATGACAATAGACACTAATATGATTCACCCTATTCTCCCTACTTTGACTTTTATTTAAAGCTCATTGGGTAATCTTCTGGTTGTGATGTGGCTTTTCATATGAATATATCTATAGAAAGGGAATATTCTTTCCAAAACAACAGTATTTGTATCTCTTATAATACCTTCTGTTTTCTTCTACCTGTATTGATACTTGTGAGTTTGACTGCATGTATTAACCCTCCTGTGATTGATGATATTTGTATTATTTTGGCAAAAGAGTTTTGGCACCTTCTCAGGACCAGATCTTAGGCCCTGAACCAAATGCTCCCTGCAGGTCTTCCTGAGGTACCACCGTCCTCCTGTTTGGTTGAGTTTTCTTTCTGTTTGTTTTCTGTTTTGTTTTTTGTTTTTTTTTTCTTAATGCTATAATTCACATGTACTTTAGAGATTTTGTATGGCAAAGCTTTTTCAATATTTTAATACATCAGTAAATCTTAGATTAGGACCCATGGGGAACCCTTTCACACTAAATTCTGCTTTCTAGTGAATTGTGTTAACACAGATTTCTTCGTATCACATCTAAATAATTGTTCTAAGCTGAACCCTCTGTGACAAAGATAACCACAACTCGAAAGATATATTTTCAATTATTAAATCACTAATGAGTAGTAGAATCTGGAAGATAAATACAAGTGGGCGATTTTAGAACTGTTTTGTTACAGGAAAAAAAAACACTGGATGTATAAATAGGTCTAAATCGTCTTCTTTTACTGCTCTTTTAGTTTTTGATGCACATGAGAAGAAATATGTAAGTGCTTACAGCCTTTTATTTCTTTCTTGTTCGCATCACTGCTTTAGAGGCAATACACCACATTATTTTTCAGATCAGTACACTCATGCATTCTTTCCACAGCATACACAACTTACTTTCCATCTTAATGAGAAAGGCATATCAAACACCAAGAAATACAGGTGTCACAGCTACAATGACCTGACAGTCTTGGGTCATTATTTCTTTTCTCTCAACTGTTTTATCTGTACTTTTTATATTCTCAAAATAGAGAGGAGCTATATCTAATATAAATGGATAAAACCCCTCTTCCTTTTTCCACCATAAAGCTTGTATACCAAAATTATTTGTTAGAATTGTCTAATTCTCTCTCCCCCTCTCTCTCTGTCTGTCTCTGTCTCTCTGTCACACACACACACACACACACACTATACATCTATATATCTGGGGATTGCATCCAACTAGATACTATGCTTCTCAAAACACTTCATCGGTGAGATTGGCAATGATTAGAACTTCTGTGATTGACATGCTTGGATTCATTCTTTTAGTCATCCATCAAAAAGGCATGCTTATGATTGTTCATATGAATATCACAATTATCTTCAGGCTTTAGTGAGCTGCCATGAATAAGAGAGCCTAGAATTACATAAGTCAGTAAACCTCTGTTTTCCTGGTAAAATGCCTTCATTTATGTGGACATTAAGTACGTGTGACCTATGTGATAGTTTCCAAAATAGAAATTGAGTTCGATTGTATTAGTCTGCTCCCCTGCCATAACAAAATGCCACAGACTGTGTGGCCTAAATAACAGAAATTCATTTTCTCACAGTTCTGGAGCCTAGAAGTCCAAGATCAAGGTGCCATCTAGATTAACTTCTGCTGAGACCTCTCCTCCTGGCTTGTAAATGGTGGCTTCTCTCTTTGTGCTCACATGGCCTCTTCCTCTTTGTATATGGACATCAGTCCTATTGGATTAGAGTCTCACCTTTATGACATAATTATCTCCTTAAAGACCTTATCTCCGATTACATTCACATTGAAGATTAGTGCTTCAGCATATGAATTTGGGCAGTGGGGGCATAATTCAGTCCTTAATACCAATGTTTTGCCAAAGCAATTGGGACCTGTTTAAAAGTGAGTAGTTGAATAGATGGAAACGTGCTCCTCAGGATATGTTTCCTCTTACATAAAGCAGTATCTAGCTCTGAACTTAACCTGCAATATCTCTGCATCAAAGCCCTTTACACTGTCACCCGAAATCATCTCTTCTTTGTAATTTAGTATAATTTGCTTTAAGTGTTCCATGTGAAAAAACACAATAGTCTACAGCAGTATGATGTGTCATCAAATGACAGTTTTTAGAATAGCACCCTAAAAAAATTCCCTAGCTGAACTGCCACATAGCTCTAACTCTGGGCTCAATATCAGTAGTCCAGGTCTAATGGAAAGTGGTTTCTAAAATAATTCAATCTGTTATAAGATGGGAATTATTATCTTAATACTGTTTTTCTTGAAAGTTACATACTCCGTTTGAGTGCCAGAAAGTCTGGGGTTCTGATATAGACTTTCTGGTAGTTTATTTCAACAGCAGTGGAATTCCTGGCATCTCAACCTTGTAATACTATGGAGAATATTGCAGAAAACACTGCATGCATAACTATTTTAAAAACACTAGCATGAGTTACTGATACCATGGAAATGTGAACTGAAAGATTTATTGGGGTGACAGAAAGGACAAGAGGAGAAATCATTCTAGCAGATACAAGGCTACACCTTAAAAAGAAGCTTATTTTCTTTTAAGGAACGTATTGTTGTTAAGTTACCTGTGGTTATGTGAGTAGAAAATATGTAGTGATCTGTATTGTGATGAATATAAAAATAAAAATGAAGATGTTGAAAAAATATATATCAGCCTATGAAAAGGACTGAATAAGAAAAACATGTATGAACACAAAATAAATGTAAAGGGTACTTGACAGAACTTAGTATGTATTCCTGACAAGAATAGAGAATTTCTGTTCTCTCAGTGAAATCAATAGGCTCTTTTACTTTGATGCAAAAGGAAATAGTAGTGAAATTAAGGGGAAAAATATGTTTTTAAAGGACTAACACTGAAATCAATTTTTTGATAGGTGTTAGAGACAAATAGTATTTACAGATAAATTTATATAATTTAAGGGGAGCCTGGGTGGCTCAGTTGGTTGAGTGTCTGACTATGTCAGCTCAGGTCATGATCTCGTGGTGCGTGAGTTTGAGCCCTGTGTCGGGCTCTACACTGACACCCCAGAGGCTTCTTGGGATTCTCTCTGTCTTCCTCTCTCATTGCCCCTCCCCTGATCTCTTTCTTAAAATAAATAAATTTTAAAAAATATATAATTTAAAAAACAACTAAAGGAACCAGTATGGACTAAGTTTGTTGGATACAAAATTAATATTCATAAAATTATGGTCAATTAAAATAGTGAATGGACAAATATAATTCATAAAGTCCTTTTGGGGAGAATAGGGAGAAATAAAACTTTACTAAGAAATATAAAGAGCATATAGGAAAAAAGGTAAAACCTTCCTAAATATTAATGAAGAAAACTTGAAAATATGGATACTAAGTTTTTAGATGTTTATATGTCACTTAAAATTATCCAAATTGTAAGTATTGCAGATTTAATCTCTAAATTCTAAGTGATTTCCATTAAGTGTCAATAAAAATTTTTATTAAAAAGAATAAACAGAAATTGTTAAGAAATACATATAAACCTTTGAATAGCAAAGAACTAATTGTGTATTATAATTTAAAAATATGTGATAATATTCTATAGTAATGAAAGATATTAATAATGGAGAATTGAGTAAGGGGCATGAAGGGTTTACTGTCTTTGCAAATATAAAATCATGCCCTAAGATTTTTATTTGAAAATGTGTTATAATTCTTCAATAAGCTCAGTGAATAAGTACTGAAATAGAAATACTGTGGTGGCAAAAAAAAAATAATAATAATAAGACACAAGTTCTAGAATACAGAAGAAATGATTACATAATAAGTATACCATCTAAACAAGTCAGGAGACAACAGAGTAGTAATTGTGTTAAGCAATTAATCACTTGGAATTAATTGGAGAAATATTCTCTTAACATGTCAAAATTAACTTTAAAAGAAATTTAAAATTCTAGTATATAAATGAGGCCGTATCAACAGCATAATCAAATGTAGGTAATATTTTATTAGGTTTTAGGATGTGGGAGATTTTCTAAGGAGAAAGTCATGAATGGAGGTTGTAAGGAAAAGACAGTCATTATCAGAAGCATTTTGTCATTTTATGTCCAAGCTTTGACAGTATTTCTTCTAATTTATCTGGTAATTTTAATTTTGCAATTTATCCTCAGTAAAAATATCCATCATATAGTTATTTTATACTGAAATAGCTAAGCAGTCTAGAATAGAGGAATAGATAAGTAAGTCATGAAACAGTAGACTGTTATACAGCCATCAAATTAGTAGTCTGAAAATATATTTCATAACAAAGCAAATATATAAAATTTGTATATGATATGTGTACATAATATATATATACATATATACTATGTAATGTCAATAAATATATTTTTTGATAAATTATATGGCATAAAGCTTGTGTTTTACTTAATAGTGTATCATATTAAGTAAAACAGTTGCCCTATTTATATAACATATATACCTATAATTTTATAGACATATTGCATGTGTGTATGTACATAAAATTTTTGAATCAAACCTTTATTGGGTTTATGAATGTTTTATGAATAATGTTTATTCTTTTTGGTCAAATTTTCTATATATTTGTTATTTTTAAAAGAAAAGAACACAGGGGCGCCTGGATGGCGCAGTCGGTTAAGCGTTCGACTTCAGCCAGGTCACGATCTCGCGGTCCGTGAGTTCGAGCCCCGCGTCGGGCTCTAGGCTGATGGCTCGGAGCCTGGAGCCTGTTTCCGATTCTGTGTCTCCCTCTCTCTCTGCCCCTCCCCCATTCATGCTCTGTCTCTCTCTGTCCCAAAAATAAATAAACGTTGAAAAAAAAAAAAGTTAAAAAAAAATAAAAGAAAAGAACACAAAATGATATGTTTACTTGAAAGAGATAGTATAAAACCTCAATCTGAGTCTTCTCCTCCTTTACTTCCTTTTATTATCCCCACAGCCACTGTATTGTGGCTGGGTGACTGACATCCCCTGCCAATCTAGCATGCACGTGCGTACACACACACACACACACACACACACACACACACACACACACACACACTGGCAGGGCAAGGTGCTTTTTTGTCTAGTGGTTTGTAGGTTTCTAGTCTAGTGCTTTCTACCTCATGCATACCATACTGCACATGACTTGTGAAAGGTGCTATGTATAGGAATTTGAACAATGAGTGAGTGAAAGCAAAGTTACTTCCCATGTGTCAATTACATAGAATCATCCTAGGATGTTTTTAAAAGGCAGAACAAACTTTGCAAAGAAATCAAAGCATGAGTAAATCCAAAGAGCAGAGAAGTATTCAGTGTTTAATGTAAATTCAGATCTCAAGCTCACTTTAATTAACTATCTATGGTTGAGTATCTGTTATTAATCTTTAAAAATCAATAAAAGAACATCAGAAATAGCAGAGTGGTGCCCGGGTGGCTCAGTCAGTTAAGCATCTGACTCTGGGTTTTGGCAGGTCATGATCTCTTGGTTCTTGGGATGGAGTCCCACATAGGTCTCTGTCCTGACAGCAGGGAGCCTGCTTGGAATTCTCTTTCTCTCCCTCTCTCTCTCCCCCTTCCACTTCCTGCTGTATCTTTCTCTCTTTCTCAAAAATAAATAAATAAACTTAAAAGAAAAGAAATAGCAGAAAATGTGCTGGACAGGATGCAATAACTTAAGAAAAAATGGGAAGTTTAACCCTAGTTTTTATTAAAATTTTACAAATATAATATTGAAACACATTGTGAAACAGCAAGAAAAACCTGAAGCAATTGTTAGAGTCACACAAGTGTTTTCTAATAAATCCGTTTATTTTTTCATAAAATTATTAGACCACAACATCCAAAGGAACATTCCTATGGTGGTACAGGATGCAGTGACAATTGCTATCCTATCTGTTACCCCTGACATTGCCATTTGGGATTCATGGAAATCATCAACTAATTGTGTTTGAATCCTTCTAGATGAGCATACAGACCCTGTTCTTTTTTCTTTTCCGTTTTTTTTTTAAGCTGGCGTATAAAATATTTGCTATCTCTTAGGCTTATTGCATTTTTTCCAAAATCTTTTTAAAAAAAATTTTTAACGTTTATTATTGAGAGACAGACACAGAGTGTGAGCAGGGGAGGGGTAGAGAGAGGGGGAGACATGGAATCTGAAGTAGGCTCCAGGCTCCGAGCTGTCAGCACAGAGCCTGATGCGAGGCTCGAACTTAGAAACTGTGAGATCATGACCTGAGCTGAAGTCAGACACCCAACCGACTGAGACACCCAGGTGCCCCTCCAAAACCTTTTTAATATCCTACACCTGACATTCCCCTGTGTTGGGTTGACAAGGTTAAATTAAACAGAAGTCTCACCTTCAGTGGCCTCAGCATCTATTCAGGAGCCAAGGAAACAATTAGCTGAAATGTGTTTCAAAGAATATGTTATTATGATAAAGTGAAAGGGAAAAACAACATTTATTTTCTCCTTCATTCCTTCTTTTTTTTAATCATTTGTCTGTATTCCACTTTGATTCTATTTGTAGTTTCTACTAACATTTAATTAACTATAGTGTCATGAACTATACTGTATTTTACAAGAAAGGAGACCCTCTATGCTGAGAGTGGGGGAAGGGAAACAAAGAAGTGATGTTTCAACTTTAAGGGAAAAAAATGAATCACAGAAGATCTCAAATGAAGATTTCTGAGATGCTGTTATATTCTGTTGTAATGGAAACCATTACATTCAAAGTTTAAAATGTTTTTGTTCTATAATCAAAACAAACCTTTCAATTAGGTATTATGATACTCTTTTTTTAACAGAAGTAATCCAGGATTCAAAGAAGTTATATTTGAAATTGTAATGAAATAAATTGTATTACTACTCGTGCATATCATGGGTAGTGAATGGCCGAGTCCAAAGTTTAGGATTTCCCCATGAAATCACAGCTGCTGTGAAAATCTATGCTGTTATACTTGGGAGGGGGACTTCTCATCATATCCTGGTGAAAAGATACTGAAATGTGAGCTAGACAATATTGCTGTGAGCTAACATGGTATCTAGTGGATTTAGCAGAGACTAAACACAGATCCATGTAAAAAATGAAGAACGTGCAACTGAATCATATTTTTTTCTGTCCTAGTCAAAAACTGCATATGTGGATGTTTTTGTATTTACATTTAAAATGTTATATGTTTAGCTACACAAGTGTAATTTATTTTTTTAGTTTTTAAAGTTTATTTATTTTCAGAGAGGGAAAGAGAGAGAGCTAGCGAGCACGGGAGGGACAGAGAGAGAGAGAGAGAGAGAGAGAGAGAGAATATCTCAACCAGGCTCAATGCTGTCAGCGCAGATCCCAACACACGGCTAGATCCCCCAGACCCACCCATGAGATCATGACCTGAGCTGAAATCAAGTGTTGGACATTTAACCGTCTAAGCCACCCAAGCACCTACACACGTAATTTTAAAACATTTCAGGACCTTATTGACTTTCCTGTAAGTTATACATGAGCTGTTGCTAAGAAAAGCAACAAATAAACAAAATCTAAGTCAGTCCTAAAAGGTTTTAATAAATACCATGTCTAGTTAAAAGAAGATGGAACTCATTGCAGTGATCAGTCTACCCATTGTATTGAGTTTAGGTCTAGGCATCACAGCTTGAACGACATGAGCAGTTTTGTCCAATGGAGAACCAGAAGGGTGTTTTGTGATCTGGAAACTGTCTCTGAGAAATGGTGGGGAGACTGAAACCGTGGAACAGGAAGGAACAGTGTAATGGGGAAAAAGTGCAGAGAGAAGAGACAAATCTTACATTTTGACAATGACTAAAAAATACTAGCCAATGGTTTTTAAGAATCTTATAATGCCCCAGAGGTAAATATCATGCTCAGAGGGATTAAATAATTTTCCTGAGTGTCACAAAAAAAAGTTAAATGACTTTTTTAATCTTACAAAAAGGTTTTTCAGATTGTGTATCTTTGGACTTTCAGTCCACCCCTCTTTCCACCATACTGTTGTGGTTCTTGTGATACATTCTTCTTTTTTCCCTGAATATGTATATATACATATATGTGTGTGTATAGTCATATGATATAGATGAGGTAAAATAATTTCCTGCAAGTATATGCATATAATATATATATTTGAAGTTGAATATATATGCATATATATATATATATATATATATATGTGTATATATGAGAAAGAGAGAGAGAACAGGGGAGAGAGGCGGGGGGGAAGAGAGAGAGAGGGAGGGGAAGGGAGAGAGGGAGGGAGGGAGAGGGGGAGAGAGAGAGAGAGAGAGAGAGAGAGGGAGAGAGGGAGAGAGAGAGAGAGAGAGAGAGAATATCTCAAGCAGGCTCCCCGTGTGGAGCCCAATGCAGGACTTGATCCCACAATCCTGGGATCATGACCTGAGCTGAAATCAAGAGTTGGATACTCAACCAACTGAGCCACCCAGGTAGCCCATATAATTTACTATATTATACACATTAAGTATATAATGAAGTATAAAAATATATAATAGACTATATTATCCACCTTTATACACCGTAGTTTTTGTTCCTCAGGAGAACTCTGTATATATAAAGATGAAATATATCTGTTTATATGTAGAGAGAGAGTAAGAGGGAGAGAAAAATTGTAACGACCTGACTCATATGATTATCGTGGCTAAGTCCCGTGATCTGCTATCTATAAACTGGAGACCCATGAAAGCTAGTGATGTACTTTCAGTTTGAGTCCGAAGGCCTGACAACAGGAGTACCAATAGTGTATGTGATATTCTGAGGGCAAAGAGAGACTGTTGTCCCAGATTAAGCCATCAAAGAGAGATAATTTTCTCTTCCTCTGCTTTTTTACTTTCTTTAGGCTTTCAATGGATTGGATGGTGGTCCTAAGAATTAGAGAGACAACCTGCTTAACTGCTTTACCCAGTGTATTGATTTAAATGCTAATCTCTTCTGGAAACATTTTCACAGATACACTCAGAAACACTATTTAACCAGATATCTGAGTATCCCATGGCCAAGTCAAGTTGACATGTAAAATTAACCATCACATTGTAGAATTTAATGAAATATATTTTATTATATTTATTTGTACCCATGAATTTGTTCATAGTCTGTGTGTCATTGACGAATCAAAATCATGTTGTATTTCTGCTCTGATGCAAATTCCCAAACCCTATCACTTCCAAGTTAGCTCCTGATATATGGACAGTATTTTTAGTTAAATATTATCTGAATAGAACTGAATATTTGCAAGCTAAGTAAGATTTTTGGCATGTACCTGTCCAGTTTGAATCTCATGTGTTATTCTAATTAATTCAGTCTTGTTTTGAGTGCAGGGTTCTTGCAATTTATACAAGTAATCCCTGTGGAGCCAAAAATATGGACAGTGTTCCTTGTTATGTATTTCCATTTAATGTGAGAAAGTGTCTTCCAATTTTAATCATTTTTATATTGCTGTCCATAATTACTTCGTTTTAATATTGGAAAAGGACATCGAAGATATACTCTAAATGGACTGTGTACCTGTAACATGTATATCATCTTTGTAAGGATTCTGCAAACAAGTATTTTCCTGGTACGTTAAACATAATGTAGCTTGCCACATATCCACAGTAAGCTGAGGACCACAGGTACTGTGATGGCCATATGGATACTGCTTAAGCCCAGCATTTTCCACCACACAAGTCTTTATCCAAGTGTTCTCGTTCCACCTTATGTGCCCATTCCAGAACCTCTGTAATTCCAAATGTTTGAAACCAGGTCATGGTGAAGGTTCTCTTAGGATGTTGCTTAATATTCTAAAGGGAAGATACGTATTAGTCATATATACTAGAATACTAGAGATCGTCTGTGGCGTTAATGTAATTGTGTATAGGGTTATTTTTACTGGAATACCCCCTCCTTTCTTTTTAAAAATATTTCTTTTAATTTAGGTTGTGAATATTTTTCACAGCTCTGGTTCCAAAGCAGACTATATTATTGCACTTTGAAATCAATCATTTAACACCTGCTCCAAAAGTAAATAAATGGTAATTGGCAGTTTTGTTATCATTCAAAACACCCACTTCCTAATTAATTCAGGGTGAGATTCTCAGTTATCATTGAATACTAACCCAAGTGCCAACAGCCTTAAAAATATGAGATTTTCAGCAGTTAATAGCATAGAGCATTCTGCCTCCATTGACAGTATTTGTGTTTATGTGTTATGGTTTTATATAAAGTTATGCAACATCCTATCATTCTTGGCACTCTTTTTTCATCCAGTGCAAGAAGAAAATGTTTCTTCCATTTGCTTTTCTTGAGAAATTCCCTTTCAGTGGGACAATTACACACTCCTCTGATTTCCAGTGATGAGAAAAACACTCAGGTTGACAGATGGTATTATTGGTTATTGAGAAAAGAATATAATAGAAATGTTCCATTCCTGCAGGATCCACTATTAGTTGGCCCATGGATTCAAAAATCTACACAAGATGAGTTAAAAGTGCAGGTAAAAAGAGTTCCTAGTCCAAATTATTTACCACTATTTTTATTTGAAAGCTGGGAGAATAATTTACGTATGCATGCAATTCTATAATCAGTTTTGTAAATTATTTTATATCCTTATACCCAGATAAGTTATTTGGATATTTTATAGTATTTATATAGATCTTTATATCTTGACAGCATTTCCATATCTACTACCTCACTTAATTCTCATGAAATTCCTTACAGCTTTTGGTACTCCCATGCAACAAACTGGGCAAGTGTATGTAGGAGTGAACAATTCAGTCAACGTCACATAGCTGGAAACCTCAAGGGTTACCTGTACCTTTGATTGAGTCGCCTATACTTAAAAAAAGATAATGTTTGTTTATTTATTTATTTATTTATTTATTTATTTTAAATTTTTTTTTTCAACGTTTATTTATTTTTGGGACAGAGAGAGACAGAGCATGAACGGGCGAGGGGCAGAGAGAGAGGGAGACACAGAATCGGAAACAGGCTCCAGGCTCTGAGCCATCAGCCCAGAGCCCGACGCGGGGCTGGAACTCACGGACCGCGAGATCGTGACCTGGCTGAAGTCGGACGCTTAACCGACTGCGCCACCCAGGCGCCCCAATGTTTATTTATTTTTGAGAGAGAGACAGAGTGAGAGCGGGGAAGGGACAGACGCACGCGCACACACACACACACACACACACACACACACACACACACACACAGAATCTGGAACAGGCTTCAGGCTCTAAGCTGCCAGCACAGAGCCCCATGTGGGGCTCAGACCCACAAACTGTGAGGGCATGACCCCATCCGAAGTCTGAGTCTCAACAAACTGAGCCACCCACTTGCCCTAATTGCCTGTACTTATGATTGAGGGACTGCATATCAGGTTCTCAAGACCAACTCTTTAAGTTTGATAACTTGCTAGAATACCTCACAGAACTGAGGAAAGTGCTTTATTTATTGTTTCCAGTTTATTAAAAAGGATACAACTCATGAACAAAAAAATACATAGGGCAAGGTATATAGGGCAAGCTGGGGTGGGGAGCTTCTACTCACTTTCATCCCAGAAGCTCTATGAATCTAGTTGTTTAGGGGGCTTTATGGAGATTTAATTACATAGACATATTGATTAAATCATTGGCCATTGGTGATCAACTCCATCTCTAGCCTTTTCCTTCTTCACAGAGGCTAATGAAGACATTGAGGCTTAGAAGAGGCAAGTATCTTATTCTTAGTTAACTAGCTAGACTCTTCAATAAATGGTACTGGATATTTATGTGCAACACACATATCTGTACCCTTCCTCAAAACTCCCCCCAAAATAACTCAAAATGGATCATAGACCAAAATATTAGAGCTGAAAATTATAAAATTCTTAGGAGGCAACATAGGAGTAAATTTTCATGAGCTTTTAGGTAGGCAAAGACTTCATAGACATGATACCAAAAGAAAAAAAACAAAAGAAAAAAATAGGCAAATTGTGTTTCAGAAGAATAAAAATATTAATGCATCAAAGGACACTAACAGGAAAGTGAACAGACAACTGCTGGTATCAGAAAAAAATATTTTCAAATCAGGTGTATGAGAATTATATGCAGGATGTAAAAATTCTTAAAACTTGGGGACGCCTGGGTGGCTTAGTCGGTTAAGCATTCAACTCTTGATTTCAGCTCAGTTCACCATCTCATGGTTCATGGGATTGATCCCTGTGTTGGGATCCATGCTGACAGTGTGGAGCCTGCTTGGGATTCTCTCTCTCTCTCTCTCTCTCTCTCTCTCTCTCTCTGCCTCTCCCCAGCTAGCATGCTCTCTGTCTCTCTCTCTCAGTCTCTCAAAATAAATAAATGAACTTAAATAAAAACAATAAAAATATTTCTTACAACTCAATAATATAAAAACAATCCTATTTAAACATGGACAAATAATCCAAAGGTATTAAAATGTCCAAGAATCACATGAAAATATTCAATATCATTACTTGTTAAGGAAATTCAAATCAAAACCATAACAAGATACTACTTTTCACCCACTAGGAATGGCTGTTATCAAAAAAAGAAGGAAATAACAAGCATTGTATTTGGAAAAATTTGAATTCTCATACATTGCTCATAGGAATGCCAAATAATACATCTGCTTTGGAAACAGTTACATAGCTCCTTGAAATGTGAAATACAGTGATACCTTATGACCAAGCAGTTCTACTCTTATACATGTCTAATAGAAATGCAAATATTGGGGCGCCTGGGTGGCGCAGTTGGTTAAGCGTCCGACTTCAGCCAGGTCACGATCTCGCGGTCTGTGAGTTCGAGCCCTGCGTCAGGCTCTGGGCTGATGGCTCGGAGCCTGGAGCCTGTTTCCGATTCTGTGTCTCCCTCTCTCTCTGCCCCTCCCCCATTCATGCTCTGTCTCTGTCCCAAAAATAAATAAATGTTGAAAAAAAATTTTTTTAAAAAAAGAAATGCAAATATATACACAAAAACTAGTTCATAATTGTTTGTAACAGCATTATTGCTAATAGTGAAGAAGCAGAAACAGTCCAGATGCACCCAGATTGATGAATAGATCAACGAAATGTGTTATAGTCATACAATGGAATATTATTTGACACTGTAAAAAAAGTACTGATGCATGCTACATAAAGGGTGAAACTTGAACATATGGTAAATAAACCAGTCAATCACTCATTTGATTTATATGAAATATCTAAAGTAGGTAAATTTATACTAACAAAATAGATAGTTTCTTAGTAACTACGGGTGGAGCATAAGCATAGGAGTGACTACTAATGAGGATGAGGGTTCATCTGGGTGATGAAAATGTTCTACAATTGTATTGTGCTGATTGCTTCACAACTCTGAATATATTAAAACCTTAGAATTTTGCATTTTTTAAAAGCCGTAGAATTTTACATTTTAAATGAGAGGATTGTATGTTTTGCAAACTGTATTTAATAAAATTTAATAAAGCGATCATGAAAATTATAGGATCTGAAGCCAAGTTTTCACTTCAGATAACCACATAAAATATATGTGTAGAGGGACCACCAAATACCCATACTTATTATCAAAGGTAGAAACTTTCCCCTTGGCAAAATTAATTTTGCATTTGATATTTGAGCCTATTGGAGAAAAAACTCATGTGTTATGCCTACTATTATTCACTGAGAAACCCTGTTTGGCATCGATTGATAGAAGGTTAAGATGTAGTTTGGTATTGATTCTGATTGAAGGTTAAAAGCCATTGACTCAAGGTATGTATATATTTAGGCACACAGCCATGTGTGAGCTGTATAGTTTATACAGAAGTTTAAACTGAATGAAAGCTCAATTTAATTCTTTGTTTTTTTTTTTAAGTTCATTTATTTTTGAGAGAGAGAGAGAGAGAGAGAGAGAGAGAGAGAGAGAGAGAGGCAAAGAGAGGAGAGAGAGAATCCCGAGCAGGCTCTACACTGCCAGCATAAGCCCAACACAGGGCTCTAACCCACGGACAGTGAGATCATGACCTGAGCCAAAAGTCAAGGAGACTTTAATCTATTGAGATACCCAGGTGCCCTTCAGACATAATTCTTAAGAGCCTAATACCAATTGTTGTAGCCCTTTCATATGCAGCCCTCAGTTACAGGACAGGGGGAAAGTTTTCCTATTATAAATGCATTAACTTTTTTTTTTTTTTAAGATTCTTAGATAAATCCAGATTCTTCCAGATTTTTGAAACCAAACAATACGTTTCAATCCATATTTTGTGTTTAACCTGGAATTGTATCTTTTTTTAAATGTTTATTTATTTTTGAGAGAGCAAGCTAGCGAGCGAGGAGCGAGGGACAGAGAGAGAGGGAGACACAGAATCCGAAGCAGGCTTCAGGCTCTGAGCTGTCAGCACAGAGCCTGATGGAGGGCTCGAACTCACGAACTGTGAGATCATGACCTGAGCCAAAGTCGGACGCTTAACCAATTGAGCCACCCATGCACCCCTAACTGGAATTATATTGTTTAGCTAAGTAAAAGTAACAGCAGTTTTCATTTTGGCTTCTTGATTGCTATGACAGTGCTCATGTTAATGAGTATATGTCTAGACCCTCAGGTGTTCACTCACAAGGATCTCCTCTTTCTCTTACTATGTTATTTAGACACAGTGCTTATTCATCAGTTTTGTTAGTTCAGAAGCCAGGGACCTCAGACAAACAATATGTAGCAGAATGTTTGTAGCTGTTTCCTCGCTTTCTGTTTAGAAATCATTGGAACCGTGGGAAGCAGGACTGTTAGTGAAATACAAGTTGGAAGATGCACATTGACATTCGCAACCTTGTCTTTGACTGCAGTTCTATCACTACCTTTTATTGATATTGGCCTCATGCTAACAAAGAAGGATCCAGTTGAGTGACTAGAGAGTGCTGATGCTATGCATTAGGCATGTAGCCCTTAAGGCAGAGAGATCTCAAGGTTACTTCCTCTGGCTAGATGCTCAGCCTTGTTTCAGGTGAAGGCGAGATCCCCAGGGGTCGGGTAGAATGTCTAACGTTGGAACTCTGGATTTGTGGGTTATTATCCTAAAGGAAACCTTTCCCCTAGTTTCAGTCTGTCTTGCACAAGTTTCCAAGTTGTTCATCCAATTTCTTCTTTAGCAGGGAAGGTGAAAGAAACTAAAGAAGGGAGGGAAAAGATGCTGATTTATTTTAGGCACTTAGCTCAATTTGCTTTTACTTGTTTGGGAAATTGCTTTTTCAATGCAGAAAAATGTGTTGCAGTGAAGTAATTCCGTGGGTTTGATGACACTGCAATGTGTTTCTTCCCTGTATCTGTTATAAGTGTAAATGAAATGCGCGGACAGCAGGATTACCATTATTTACTTCCTTTTATTGCCTCTCTCTTTCTTATCTTCTAGATTACATGTGTGTTAACTGAAGTTACTGTTCACACTTATTTAACAGTATTGACTGAAATAACCCTGAATCTCCTTCAGTGAGGACTGATTTAGCTACAAATCACTGTTCCAGCTTTAAAATCATTAATCAGCCTTAGGCAAGATCCATTATGTGGGATTTCAGCATAGAAGAAATATTAACAGCTCCCTGGAAGAAACGTTACCTTCACATTGGCTGCGACTCCCTGCTGGAGGAGCAAATTACCCTCAAGTAATAATTATAATACATTAGTAGAGGTTTAATTTCCAATAAGTGCTGTCTGTTTAAGAAATGGCAGTCTCACCATGGCTCAGAGAACAATAGATCATGTTATCAGCAAGAATAAACCTACATGGAATTAAATGAACGATAATAAAAAATTCATTACAGTTTGAAAACTGTAGAAAAAGAGAAGCCGATGTGAGCTTCTCAGTTGCATTTTTATAGAAAAACTTCATGTTTATAGATCATCTCACTGGACGATACTAAGTATGGCTGGGAATTTTTCTTCTTTAGTTGACAGCACAATTTTTAATTTACTAGTTAACATCTAGTATGACAAGTGAGCGATAGCTTTGTTTGGAGGGACAGAGGCTATTGAAAAGACTAACAGAACGTGAGGGAAAATTCATTCTTGAGCTAACTGTGCACAGTGATCTACTTTTTGCATCCAAATTAATATTTCAGTAAAATTTTCCAAAAGTATAAAAAATTGGAATTTTATAGGAGAAATTCTTGCGGAGAGAATTTAAACAGACAGGAGACTATTTCTGTGAAGTTAGGTCTGTAAATGGTTTAGAAATATAACTGGTTCCTGTGAGGTTTTAACAATAATCTGTGTCCCAGGAAGCTATAAATCTTCATTTAAAATTTTGAATAGAACCTCTCTTGTATACAGAGTACCAAATTGGGGCTTAAATTTTTTTTTTTAATGTTTATTTATTCTGAGAGAGAGAGCAAGTGGGGGGAGGGGAAGAGAGAGAGGGAGAGAGAGAGAGAGAGAGAGAGAGAGAATCTCAAGCAGGCTCAGTGCTGTTAGTGCCGAACCTGACGTGGGACTCAATCTCATGAATCATGAGATCATGACCTAGCCGAAATCAAGAGTTGGATGCTTAACCTACTAAGCCCCCCAGGTGTCCCTAGAGATTTTTACAGTATATGTTGCATTTCATATATTAATGTGAATTGTAAAACAAGCATACATATATTAAAGAGACTTGCTAACATTAAGTGAAGTGAGTTTTATTGGCCATGCTGTTTAAGTTTCACCAGACTCCCTGTTTCTTCCCAAATTATGAATTATCTAGGCAATGTCTATTAATATTGATGTAATAATAGGGATAGCTGAAATGTCTTGTGCTGAAGGAGTCTGTATTGTAAAGGCATTTTTATTTTAACAGCTGCACTCAGTTCTCATATTGAACAAGTTCTAGCACACTGCATAAACCAGATTATGTATGTGCCGGTGCATGAAAATTGTTCCTCAGGTTCAGTGAACTATTGATTTAAGGAATTCAAGGTGATTCCATTACTGGGTAAAGAGATTCATATTTTCTTAACACTGTAGAGTTTGTAGTTTGATTTATGTGTCCATGAATGTATATGTTTGGAGAATTTACCTTTTTTTCCTTCTGTTTTGCTGTTTGATGGATTTCATGTCATGCCATCAGATACGGAAACCGATATAAAAGAAAACTGTCCTAAGTAAGCTCTGCCCCCCCATTCTATAGTAAATAATGCATTAAGATTGATTTGTACAAAATTTATCAAAAACAAGTGAGAAAAATGCCTCCTCCTGATTCTATCTATAAATCAGATTAGAAACCCACCATATCATCTATGTCAAAATCTGACACAATTCCAATGTTTCAAAACCTATTAGATTTAGAGACGTTTTTGAAAAACATACTGTGTGCCTTGAGTTATAGTTATCTTTGGAAGGAGGAGTGTACAGAATTATTTAGATAATTTAAAAAGTGGAAGTCAGTCTTTGGCTCTCAAACACCCACAGATTGGCCCTTTTATTGTTAAATATGCATGATCCCCCACAAATGACTCCCTAAATCCATTAAACTAAGGTGATGTGACTGATCACAATTTTGCAGCCCCTGTTTCAACCAGCATGTTATGACCCCCACTTAATTACCTCAGAAAATATGAGTTAGGCATGCAACTTATCAAAATGCTTTTTACACTATGAAAGTTTTTCCTTAGGTTAAAAGGAGATGAAGCACAATTAAAAATGAACTTTACTGCTGCATGCTCAATTTTAAACTATGCCATTCAGTAATAAGAAGGAAATATCTATGTGACATTTTATAAATAAATATGTATCATTTTATAAATAAATATATATTATATATTTATATATTATATGTTTATATATTATATAAATGTGTAATATATTATATATATTAAAAAACTATATATGTCTATATACTATATATATGTGTATATATAGTGTGCATATATATATATGTGTGTGTATATATATACATACAGTTTTTACATAAGTAGATCCCTAAGGGCTTAACCACTTTGCCTAACAGTTATTGCTGTTGTAACACAGAGTAGTGCAGAAATGTATAATTTCATAGCACTCCTGCATTAAAGTGTAATTTTAGATGTTGTCTATTTAGAAATAATTCAAGTGGTTTAATCATGGATTTCTCAGACACTTTTTACTTGAGTGCACAGCCCATAAGCATATATTTGCACGTGAGTAACAAAATATCAACCTCAAAAATTTTAAATTTACATTTTAAAAATGTAACGGATGTGAAGGAATCATGCTTCTCCTAGAGGAGTGTTAAAATACCATGGATCACAGAAGGTATGCAACATTTGGTGTATATTAAATGTATAGCGATGGGATCTCAATCTGAAACTTTACAAGAGTACAGAGGGTAAGGATTAGTGAGGGTCCATTCCAGAAAGAATAGAAAGAGATGAGATTTGAATAAGAATGTAGCTCATCAGTGAGAGGTACCCCTATTTAACTCCAAAAGTGGCTGTTGAAAGTGTGTTTTGGAGGAATAACTGAATCAGCCAGTGTCCTAACACAGAATGTTCTCAAGGACTCACATTGTCATGTGGTCCAGTTATACTTGTTGAAAGAATGGTAAACATAGAATTAAATAACTGGATTTCATTCTAGACCCTGCCATTTTCCATCTTTGTATCTTCAGGCAAGTCATTGAAGTCTCTGAGCTTGTTTCTTTACTTTTTACGTAGAATAATAATGCCTGACCTCACAGCTGTTATTTTCCTACATCAAAAGAGAAGAAACAGTGAATAATAACATGAATAATATCAAATACAATGGTGAATGATAATTACAGCAATAATGATCACCATCATTGAGTCAACATGCTAATGGCTATGCACACATTTCACTTATTACATTATGAAAACTATGGGAGATACTTAATGTTATCGTCTTTACAGCAGAGTTAAGGAAATAGATGAAGATGAAATGATTTGCCCAGGTCATTCGCTTAGTGAGTGAGGCAAGAGACATTCAGGTCTGTCCAAGTCCAGAGTCTAAGCTGGTTGCTAAATCGTCTTTGTTGTTCTGTCCTCTCCCTGTTGGTTGGGGATTGTTTACATACTTTTAAGATAGACCTTATAGAACAATATTATTACCTGTTCACTGTCTACTCTTGAAGGAGCTTGCCTTCTAGTTCACTGTTCAGTCAAAATCAAGTGGAATAAATGGTAGGTGGTGAATGCTTAGAACCTATGCAAACATGGGTTCTGGTATTGTATTGAACCTCTACATGCCAAATTCAGGAAAAAAAATATTTTGTTTTAAATGTAAATAGTTTATTTGACAGAAATGGCTATTCTTATTTTAATTTTTATATGTTAAGTGGGTGGATCTTCATAATTTTACCTATATCATCATCTTAATACATTATCTTCCAGGCAGTAACATCTAGAAAATGTATTACCATCTGGAATAATTAGGTAATAGAGGGACAAATGATTATGCTTCATATATGTCCATGATTTTAAGTTATTATAATGATCAATTAAACAAAAATTTGAGTTACATGATATATTCTATGGATGATTTTTTTATTGAAATATTTTGCTCAAGAGATCTGCCTTATGCCTAAAGTAATACAATCACTATGATTAGAAAAAGCCAATATTAGCAGCCAATATATTAAAAGAATTTAATGTGGTAGACAATCTACATATAGACTGACCCCTCAGTCACATATCTTTATTACTGTACTTGAGAATCTTGGAAAAGAAAAATCCAAGGTTTAAATTTTTTAGTGTTAAAACTGTCTGGGGTGAGAATATAACATTAAATTTCCTCAAAATTCATTTTATTTTAGAGGAAGAAAAGAAGCAGAAGATGTTTTTGTCATATTTGAAATTCCTAATTCATTTTAAATAAACGAATGATTTTATTCTGGTAAGAATGTCCGTGCATAATAATTCCAATTCACCAGTGTTCCGATTTTATTTACCAATAAACATATTCTAGTTTCCTAAAAGTATACATAGTGGTTTTGGTTAAAAGAATGATGACATCATTGTATTCATTTAGGGAATGAATTATTGCCATATGCTTTTACAATGCCTGGAGACATATATTTTAAGACACTGTAGTTATGGATTTTCATTGTAACACATGGCTAGCTATTACTGTGAATATGCCTTGTGTGATTGCCCTATGGATAACCTCAAATATAATTCCATAAACTTGGAAGTTTAACAGAGAGATATATTGATTTCTTAATTTAATGGAAAATGTCCATGTAACATAAAATAATGGATTCATTTAATGTAGTTACATCTAAGAATACAGATCTCTAAAACTCATGCCTTACATGCACTTAAAGTGATTAATATTCAGAAAAGAGGTAGAGAGAACCTCCCAGTTTACACCACATGGTAAGGCTAAAAGAATTAGCTCTTAACATTTGGAATTCTTAACTACTGAAACTATGCACTTTTCTTGTCTTTTCCTTCTTCATTTGAAAATATCTAGTTCTAAACAAGTTCAGATATTAGAAAAATATGTTTGTTTTTTACTTTTGGATTACCTTCTTTTATTACTAAGCAATAAAAATAGATGTTTTTAAGGTCACTGCAAAGTGCATTTTCTGGTTTAACTTTAGAGCTTTCTTTCAACACCACTTCGAATGGCATGTTTTGAGTGACTTCAGAGGATAGCACTAATGTTCTCATTATACGTCATCAGTTCCTTCTTTATGAATCATTGCTACATGTGATCTATAAAAATGGGGAAGGAAGAGGATTAATTTGTTTTAATCTTTAAAAAACAAAGCAAAATACTTTTAATTTTACACAATGTTATCCTTTTATTAGTTATATAATATCATTAAGGTTATTACTTTTTGACAGGAACACTAACAGCTTTATTAAACTATTTGGTAACATTTCATTGCTAAAAGCAATCCCAAGAAAATGTGCATAAAAGTTGCTTCTATCAACTTCTTTTTTAAAAAGTTTATTTATTTATTTTGAGGGAGACAGAGACAGTGTGGGTGGGGAGGGGCAGAGAGAGAGGGAGAGGGACAGAATCCTAAGTAGGCTCTGCACCATCAGCACAAAGCCAGGTACTGGGCTCAAACCCAAGTGGCTGCGAGATCATGACCTGAGATCAAACCAAGAGTTGGAGGCTTAAGTGACTTAGCCACCCTGGCGCCCCACTTCTATCAACCTCTATGCACATGAAACATATTTCGTATTGTTTTTTGTACAATAAATGCTGTTCTGTTGAGGATTTTCTAAGCCAGATGTATCCATTAAGATTGGTTCAGGATTAAAGACTAACACCCAGTAGTTATAGCTCACAGAAGAAACAGTGATGCAGAGGTGTTTGTAGGAATGAAGGGAGAGTTTTACAGGAGACTCTGGGAGGAATGGGTCAGGCCCTACATCAGCAGGTGCTATTGGGGACCTCTTCATATTACTCTCTCTTCTTGTCTGTGGCTCCACTGAAGTTTCCAGAGTTTCTGATTTGCCTACCTTGGGACAGGGGTCTGAACATTTTCCTCAGGCATCTGTGGTTAGGGCGCATAGTCAGGAGTATCAGTAAAACCAATCCACAAATCAATATAAATATGTCACCCAATATAATTTATGTTTGCATCTGCCATCAGCATTCAACTCATATGCCATGTAGGGATTTTTTTGGTCATAGTTTCTATTTTTAGTCAGAATACAGAGCTACCTCAGAATTACTAAAATGGAAGAAACTTTTGATTCTCTAATCTCTAATCTACATCAAGATACCTGATAGGTTGCATAGGTGCACATATTATGGATGATTCTTGTCTCTCAATGATAGCGTAGTTGTTACTATTTATAGTTAAAAGGAAGTAAAATATACACCTACTACTAGTAGAATTTTTTGAAGGGGTTTTTTCCCTCCCTGCAAATATTAAATCTAACAAAGTACCCTCATGAATGCAACTAGCTATTATGGAACTTACAATGCTGTGGATGTTTATGTGGCCCACTTACCATCTAGAGTCTAGAAGTAGGTTTAAATTTGAAGACAGTTTGTATTACTTCTTTATATTTCTAGTACTTGGCAGAGTGCTTGACAATATGTTAGAATTCAATCCCTTGTTAAAAGGTTGATGTTCAGAATGTTTTTTTATCTGGCTGGAATCATTGACTAGGATTGTTGTCTACTTAGTAAGCATATTCTGGATGTCCAATCTATAAAAGGCCCTGTGGTAGGGATACAGTGATATGGGTATGGCCCATGCCCTTAAGTCTGGGGATGGAGAGATACAGACAAATCACAAATGGCTACAAAGAAGTGGAAAATCAGAGTTATGTGTTCTCTGATGAAAAGTTACATCATGATCTGAACATTCATTGCAGGGTCTTCATAGTCCATATCTAATGATTCCCGACAATGGTAATAATATTGCTTATAGTACTTTAATTTTCTGGTGACTTTTGCCTCAGTAAGGTTTACTTACTATTTCCCAGTCTTATTTATCCCCTATTATGGATATTGCACACCTTATGTTTCAACAACAAAAACAACAGTATTGGGGACATATTATGAGTGTGTGAATTGAGGGGGAATGACTACCAATTTAAAAGTTGGTATACAATATAATTTATAAAAATAGTGTTATCTCTAAATATATTTTATTCACTGGTTGTGATATCTTATACTGCTTTGCTGCTTTCTATGTCCTTTAATGGATATGAAGATCCTGCTTTATAATAAAGCAGTAAAATGTAAAATTTAGTAATATTATACTAATTTAGTCTTACTGTCCCTAAAGCATATAAAGTTTCTTGCTTGAGCTTTAGCATTAATATTGCTTAGTTACAAGGAAATGAACTTTTGATAGTCTACTGGTATTTACATCTCTATGTTCAAAGAATCACAAAAATTTTTCTTTTATTTTGCTAATGCCTCTATAAGAGAAAACTAGCCAAAGCAGTTTTCTGCTACTTACACATAGTCTCATAAATCTGATATTATTGAATAAGGAGATACTGGTCTAAAGGATCTTAAATTTTTCTTTATTTTATATGAACTTGCTTACTCAAGTGCATTGTTTAGAAGCATCCCTTCAATAATTGATCTTTTCGATATCAGTTTCAGAGTGTGAGTATGGGATAACTCTTTTTACTTATTAACATTAATCTTTAAAAGGATCTTTATAGCAAGTGCTCAAGTTCATTGATGGAGAAGTGATGAAAGAACTCAGGAGACTGAGTTCATATTCACTTACATAAATAATTTATAAAGGTACCATTAATAAGTACACTTAATTATCTGTGGTTTGGGGGCATCTAGTGAACTTAGTTAAATTAGATATGCAGGTAATCTTCACATCTCATTTTTCCTTATAGTTAGAAGTAAGCTCCTTAGCAAAAACTCTGCAAGGCCTATTATTTGCAGTAAAACCCATTGCATCAAAAGTACATTAATATGAAATCTCTGTTAAAATGGCTCCTGGATACAAAATTTACCATTACTCAATGAAGAAATAAAAATGATACAAAGTTCATATTAATCAAGTAAGTAATAGTGCAGGAAGCATATTAACCAGGGGCAGCCGTTTTAAGACTGTAGTCTTTTACAAGCCAACAAAACAAAAATAAAGTGTAAGTACTTTATATTCATTAAGTATTCCAGCAAGAACCTTTATTTTGTCAAAAATTGGAACTGTACTTAAAATTACCATAGGTGTGTGGGAACAATATAATTGTATTTGTTTAAAAAGAAATGATTTTGTTTGTAGTGAAACCACTATGAAATGTTCTTAAGAAGGAATTATCCAATTGACAGAATAAAATCGAATTATGTGTTGCATAATTTACACTGTAAGTACAGTTATGATCACAGAAGAACTGGAGGCAGCACAGTAAGAGCTGGAGTATTGATAATTGGATTCTGGTACAAGGAGTCTATGAAATATGAAAGACTGGTTTATAATGAAAGTTGTATTAGTCCAAGGAGGAAAGGGAAACAAAGTCCAGAGCCAGAAGTATGAAGATTTCAGCTATTTTGGAGAGAAATTGGCGGTAGGAGTGGGTTTTAGGCAGTGTTCAAAATGACATTAGGTATGGAATATGATGCAATGTTTTGGAATACCTTGAGAACTAGGGAAATAGATGTAGACTTTATTCATGAGTTTAAAATTGTGATTTAGTAAGCAGCAATGGAATATGGCAAAATTCAGACCCCCACAGATTGAAATTGGACAGTGCTCCAGTCATTTTCAATCTAATATGTCTGCCCTGCAGCATGTGATTGAGAAGATTTCCCTGTCTTTATTGACTAAAGATGGTTTTTGGTTATGATAACAGATAGACAATGATAGATAGCAAAACAAATTAAAAATATAGTAAGTAATTGTCTAGCTTCACTTGTTGCAGAAAGAAGAGATGGGTCTTCTACATATATAACGTAAAAAATGTTTTAAGGAAGGTGTAAGATAGAGGAAGCTTACTAGCTGAAACCTCTAAAGTGGACAGAGGCAGTCACTATGGCAAAACAGGCACAGAGCATACATTATGACTTTTTTTTCCTACAAAAGGCCAGTATGTCCCCCAAAAAGAAAAATGGGGAAAGTGATACAGTATGTAACCAGTCAGAGACCTATTGTTACTGACCAAACACTTTTTCTCTGCTTCCTTGACTCACTTTTAGCTTGCCTTTCTTTGTATGTCTTTCTGAGAACGTGGCCTCAGAGCTGAATTTTAGCCAGTGGAACGTGAGATGAGTAAGCACTATTTCTGAGCTTTGCCCATAAACATCTTCTTCTATTTAAGCACTTCTACACCTGAGGAAATTTTGCTCCCCAGGGCACATTTGGCAATAGCCAGGCTATATATGGATATCTATATCTATATCTATATCTATATCTATATCTATATCTATATCTATCTATATATCTGTATATCTCCATAGAGGCTAAGGATGCTGCTAAGGGACAGTCCTCACAACGGAGGTGATCTCATCCAAATGCCAGGAGTCCTGAGGCTGCAAAACCCTGCTGTTTGCCCTATGGCTTCCTGTATATTCTACGTTTAGAACAAACCTGAAAACCAGATATTAAGAAGTTGGTGATAAAAAAGTAAATTTCTGTCATTATACTTCTTAAAATACTTTAATTGCAGTAGTAGCCCTAACTTAATTAAAAGAGAAATAGATTAATTTATATATATATAGATTAATTTATATATATATATATATATATGCACAAAAGTATCACAAGGGACTATCACCAGTGAAAGGTGGCTGAAGAAAGAATTTTGAAAGAAAAAAAATATGAACCTACAATGCAAAATAAAGATTTTACTGGATTTAAAACATTGGTAATTTTAATTTTGATTGATATTTAGAGTATTGTAATGAGAAATGGATGGAAATAAGCACCCACATTACTGAGGTGAGTACAAATTAAAGTAAAAAGTCTATAGTTTATTTTAAAAATATGTCAAAACTTGAAAAGATATGGATTCTAGTTGGAATTCATATCAAGGAAAGATTTGTGATCTATATCTTAGTAATAGTTATCATAGGGGATACCTGTAAAACACCACAGTTTCTGAAAATAAGATAGTTTAATAACCCTATGTGGAACTTATCATTGTGATGAAATATTGTCAGCCATTAAATATCATTGGTATTTAAAAATGGCCTATCATATTATATAGAAATATATACACGTCTCAACTGAAAAGGATTTATAACCCAGAAGGAAAGTGGTGGTTATGTCTAGGAGATAGAATAGTGAAGGCTTTTTTTTTTTTTCTGTATTGTAAATGTAGGGTAAATTGTTACTTTGGTAACCATAAAATCTTATTCTAAAAAATAGCCCTTAAAAAGCTGCTGAGTCTACATCCTGCTCCAACTATGAAACCTCTGAAAAGTACTGTAGGACTTACCTTGCAACACTACCCACCAGTAGTTACTTACTTTTGGAACTTTTTCATGCATTTTACCTTTGCTTAACTCGCGTCACAAACATTATGGCTGATGGTCACATTAACATGCCAAGAAAATAGCGTCATAGTGTAAATCAATGCAAGAAAATACTGGAGAGGTGATATAACCAAATATATAATGTACAGTCTCCTACACAACTTCATAATTCTGACCTCTTTCTGCACCATTATAAAATTACCGTGTGTTAGGAATAGGCTTAGCTCTTCCTAATGCAAGACCTAAATCACAGCGACTCACATAATAGAGAATGTATTTTGCTCACATAAGAAGAAATTTTGTTCATCAATGTTGTCACAAGTGGCAGAATGTCCTTTTATAAAGCTAAATAATATTCCATCGCACTATTCTACAATTTCTTTATCCATTCATCTGTTAATGGACTCTTGGATTGTTTCCATATCTTGGCTATTGTAAGTAATGCTGCAATCAACATAGGAGTGCATATATAGTTTTAAAATATATTTAGGATATATTTTGGAGATATAGCCAGAAAGTAGAATTGTTGGATCATATGGTCGATCTATCGACTTTTGCTTTAGGAACCTCTACCCTAATTTTCATAGCTGCTGTACCATTTCACATTCTACCAACAGGGCGCAAGTGTTCCAACTTCTCCATATCTTTGTGAACTTGCTATGCTAAGTGGAATGAGCCAGTCACAGAATGACAAATACTGCCCGATTTCACTGACATGAGATATCTAAAGTAACCAAACGCCTAGAAGCAGAGAATACAATAGAGGTTGTCATGGGTGGGGAAAGTGGAGAGTTGCCATTCCATGGGTATATATAACTTCTGTTATGTTACTTGAAGAAGTTCTAGAGATCTCCTATACAGCATGGCATTTATAGTTAGCAATATGGTATTGTGCCCTTCAAACTTTGTTAAGAGGGTAAATCTCATCTTCAATGTTCTTACCATACACAAAGAAGAACCCAACAAATCAAGAAATGAAATAATAAATAAAAGGGGGACAGAGAAACTTCGGGAGGTGTTCATAAATTTATTGTGGTGATGGCGTATGTGTTTACATACATCCACACTCATCAATCTGTATGCCTTAAATATGTACAGGTTTTTGAGTATCAATTATATCTCAATAAAGCTATGACAAAAAAGGATGAGAAAGACAATGAAGAAGAGAAGAATAATAATCTGGAAGGATATGGTGATCCAGTTTTGGTTCTGGGCTACATGGTGAAATGAGAGACTGGCAATGTCCATCATGTTTTTACCCTTATCATTAGAATTCTACAGTATCAACTCTTCCATTGCATTCAATGTCCAGGTGATTAGGGAAAGACAAAAGACAAAAGGTGCATGCAGAATGAGCCTGTACCATTTCAAAAATCTTTGCTGGGAACCAGTAAGACCCTGTTTACATTTCATTGGTCAGACCTGAGTCACATGGACATCTTTAGTTGCAAGAATGTCCAGGGAATGTAGCTTTTCACTGCATGTATTTCCATCCCTAAGCTTCCTTAGGAAGGAAGAAGGGGGGTATATATTGGGTGGGCAACTAGCTGTGACTGCCACAAACACATACACCCTGACTCTGTAAGACCTCCTCTTTCTCAGCAGTCTTCTCCCTATCCACCTTTCCCTTTACGGTAAGTGGCTCCAGTCTTGAATTTGGATATGTATATAACCATTTAAAACTAGTATAGTTGCCTTTAGTATTGAATGAGAAAGTTCGTCCAGCACCAGTTCCTAAGTTGGGGCTTCATCTTACAGGCTACATAAATAACTATATTTTGACCAATCCATGGATCTGCTTAAGGAGAAAATACATTAGTATGCTGTGTTTGAGAATATATTCTTAATGAAAAATGGCTAAAGGGTAAATGTAATTTTATTTTCATCAGCCAGAGGAAAAAAGCAAGTGTTATGATAACGTATTTGAAGACCTGTACAAGTAATGAATCCTGGTGCCTCAAGTTAAACTTTAAATGCTGGCATGATTGAAAAATACTGAAGTACCAAAAAAATCTGAATACAGAATCAAACTGTGAGTGTGTGTGTGTGTGTGTGTGTGTGTGTGTGTGTGTGTGTGAGAGAGAGAGAGAGAGAGAGAGAGAGAGAGAGAGGAAGGGAAAGGGAGGAAGAGGGATTAGAGAAGAGGGGAGGGAGAACAGAGGTGCCACACAGATGACAGAGAGAGAAAAATATAGAAGTAAAGTTTAAAAAAATTATAAAGAGGTTTACTTTTTCTACAATAAAAAGTATCAGCTGATAATAAAATAAATTAGACTAAACAGCCCAATTGAAATGAGGGGTGAAGGGGGAAATGTTGCATTTTTTATGGAAAAAAAAAGGCAAAAGAGTGTTTCAATATTTGCTGAACCATTATGGATTTTTAAAACCCTGCATGATTTAAGCAATTAGATTTTTTTCTCAATATAGTCTGAATATTCTCTTTTCTTACAATACACAGAATGAAATAATCATTTTGATATTTAGAGCATTTCTTTCTAATTTCTTGGAACAACCTAAAGGTACATTTGAATGGGAAAAGAAGTAAAAACAAATGAAGTGAATCGGTAGCAGTGTTTATTATCAGTATGTATATGAAGCCCTAGACATAGTTATCCTTAGAGCACACCTCACATCTTCAGAGCTAATAGGTAAATAGGTTCTTAACTTTCAACCATTATGTTGGAGGCACTGGTAAAAGTCAGTTCATTCTGGACATGCTGGGACTCATCCAGCTAAGAAGGTAAGTGCTCATGGTCACCTAATTATAATGTATCACTTAGATCCTTAGAGCAGAAACCATACTAATGCAGACCAGAACAGATCATTCAGAATCCCCACAGCCTTAATTTTCAGAAAGTGGATGGAAAGAGCCCACAACCCAATGGGGCTACAACATATCATTGTCAGGCTATTTATTCTTAACTATGGGTGGTGAAAACTATTGCCAAAATATCTCACATTGATCCCACTGTCTAAGGCAACTGACTAGTTAGAATACAATTCCAGTGTATCTTCTTATCGATAATCTTCCAGTGTATCTTCTTATCAACTCACACACATACACAAAGATTAGAATACGGAATGGAAGAAGAAAAGGGAGGGTGATAATTCGTTGAGAATTTATGAAAGGAAATCTGAGTTCACACTGTGGAAACCTCTACTAAAAGTAATTTGTTCCTAAGTAAAATGCCAAGATATAGAAGTATGATTGTTTTCTTTAGAGAGACATCAAATCCCCCTTGAAGTGCTATAGAAAACAGAGAAAGTACATATTATTTAATTCTGAAGTCTCTGTTGAACATCTGTGTAGAAGGGCCAATGTGTGCAAGCTTCCTATCTAGGAATGAGCGGAAGAGGGCGTGACATGGCCAGTGGACAGAATGGATAATTAGCTCAAGTGCAGGTTGAGGCAGGGAGTTGGGGAACAGCATCTGCATTGTCTTGTAGGCCATGGTATGCATTTTGTTATTTATCTTTAAGAGCTACAGGAAACCACTAATTTTTTGTAACTTTAATAAAACATTATGTGTTTACTGTGCATGTATATGTATAATACATATAATTAGCTTTTTTTTTTTTTTTTGGCCACTGAAGAGTTTTAGTTTTTATGGCCAACTTTTCGTTATGAAAATATCACACTTGGTGATATTTGTAGAACATAGTGAAGACAAGAAGAAATCAATTTAAAAAGGACACATTAGAGGTGCCTGACTCAGTTAAGTGTCAGACTCTTGATATCAGCTCAGGTCTTGATCTCAGCTCAGGAGTTCAAGCCCCGCATAGGGCTCTGCACTGGGCATGGGGCCTACTTAAAGAAAAAGAAAAAGAAAAAGAAAAAGAAGGAAAAATCACTTAGGTAACTTTTGCAGTAGCCTAGATAAAACACATTTGAGCCTAGCCAGGGCTAGGAACAGGAAGAAAGGTGTAGAAAGCAGATAATATACAGAAAAACAAAACAAAAGAAACAAACAAAACAAAACCCCTAAACCTGACAGAACTTGAATATAGGCTAAACATGATTGGTGATTGAGAAGGAAGTGTTCAGAAGCAGTCCCAACTGTGTGACCTGTATGATCACATTTGTATTGATTTCTTTTTCTGAGATAAGTAATTAAAGGAATACCAGGTTTGCGAGATTTGATAGGGGGTTAGCTCTTGAGATGCTTATTTGAGTTTCCACTAAGTCATCTGAGTAGAGATGGGGCATATGAACTTGAAGGATGAGTCAGAAGACATCTGGGCAGGAGGGTTAAAATGGAGTCAGTTTCTGATGATGAGATCGTCTAAGGAGATTGCCTATGACAAGAGAGAACTGGCTTAAAGATGAGCCTGTCAGCTGTCTCAGCATTTGAGACTTGCTTGAAAGAAGAAAGGGCAAAGATCAAGAAAGCCTTTCTGAGAGCTAGAGGAAAACAGAAATATTTGGCCAAGAAGAAATACTTGGCAAGAAAAGGAGATGGTTCAGATGGTCAACGGCTACTGGAAAGAATGGGAAGAGGAATGAGAAAAACAAACAAAAAACAAAAGCAAAACACACAAACAAAAACCACCAAGTTCATGTGATTTAGCAAAATGAAACAACTGGTTGTCTTGGTGTGCAGAAGCCTTTCTAAAGCGGAAGGAGTATGTCCAGCTGATAAAGCCCTGACAATGTGGACATCCCGTAAGTGATGTTGTCATCCAGGGATGGGAGGAGAGAGAGAGACGTATCTGAAAAGCGGATCTTTGTTTAAGGAGTTTTTCACCAAGAGAAGGACGAACTGAGCATTAGAAATACTGACAGGAATCATCCTGTGGGAGGAATAAGTGAAAATGCTTGAGAAAAAGGTGATAATCCCATAGCATAATGTTGCTGAGAAGATGGGAATCCAGAACACAAAAGAATGAGAAACCTCTCCTTCCAAAAACCATTACCTGTATAAACAGAAGATTTCAAATTAAAAACCAAATAAAACACAAAAACAACAGTATTCATAAGATGTGTTTTGAAGATCTTTAGAGTGCCTCAATCCTAAGACTTAGAGTATAACTGAAATTTCTGTGTTGATTTTTGGTTATTGTTATTAAATTAACATGTTTAGAGGATACATAAAGAATTTACACAATTTAGCATAATATGTATAATAGCTATACATATTTAAGATACATAGTTTTTTAAAGGTAACTTTGGGATATTGAATGAGTCACTCAAATAGTATAGAAATCAAGTTAATCAATTTTATTTAATTTTTTAAATTTTTTAATGTTTATTTATTATTGAGAGACAGAGAGAGAGAGCATGAGCAGGGGAGGGGCAGAGAGAGAGGGAGAGACAGAATCCGAAGCAGGCTCCAGGCTCTGAGCTGTCAGCACAGAGCCTGAGGCGGGGCTCAAACCCACAAACCGAAGTCCGCAGCTTAAACTACTGAACCACCCAGCCAGCTGCCCTGAACTTAAATCTATTTAAATTAAATCTAAGATATTCTTACTGAATTCACAGCAGATTGGCTACATTGCTTACTTGAACTACCTAGGGTTGCAACCTGCCTATATAACCCTAGACACATTTGATTGGTCTTGATTTTCTCACAAGTAGAGTGGAGACAAGAATGTTACACAGCTGTTAGCTGTTAAAGAAAACAAATATGTGATGAACACAGTAAATACCCAGTTACTGTTATTATTACTGTTGTTGAGAAGAATATAGTGTATCCACACAAAGAAGGCCATTATTAATAGCAGAAATCAGTGTTAATAAGCAAATGCTGAGATCATGCCGTACGTGTTAGAAAGTAGATGAATTCAGAACTCAAAATTTACTGTTGAAGTATGAGAATCCATTAAGTATTTCAATTATATTTTAATGCCATTAAACACTATGTTAAGTATGCTGATCAACATATTGAAAAGGATTTTAAGTCCTACGTAAATGACAACACAGAAGCTCAAGTCATTTATGTGGAGAAGTTCACAAAACTGTATGACGAAAATTGCCTAGGTTAAGAAAAGTGTAGCAAGTTTAAAAATGTTGAAATATGACCCAAATGAGTAATTTCTTGATTACTTTGTGATTTTATATGTAATTTTGTTACTTGGAAAAAAACATTAAATAATGAAAACACTATACCAAAAAATTGAAGATGATAGATTTTTCTTTTTTATTTATTCTGGAATTTTGCTATAATAAATAATTCTTAAAAATGAAAAAAAATTAAATAATAGGAACAAATAATAATTCTCTTTTGGTCACATTTTATGTGTCTAGTACGTGCAATGTGTATGCTTTACATGTTATAGCAAATGTGCTTGTCCTCGCTGTTGATACTGAAATTAGTGTCTCTCTCTCTCTCTCTCTCGCTCTCCTCCACTCCCCACCTTTTTCTACTAAAATATTACCCATGTCTGTTTTTGCCTCCTTTCAGCCAGGTTCCTGCAAAAATAAAATAAAATAAAAATAAAAATATTTGGACAGATCTGATTGTAATTTGTTTAATGTTAACATTAAATCTTCACTGAATTAAACACAATTATTCATATAACACACCATCCCTCTTTAGTATGATCCCAAAATCTATATGGATGAAATTAGGACTTCAAAAGAATTACACACTAAAGTCAGAAGAAGCCTACAGAGATTTTATCACATTAAAGTAGGTGATAAACTGTCGTTTTAACCAACTATTCAAATCAGCAAACCAGCGAATGTTATTAACATGAACCAAAGCATTATTACAGTTATGTTATTATACGGAGCACTTTTATGAGGCATTAAAATATTCTCAAAATAAGTACTTGGACTTGTAAAGAGTAATATTGCTTCAGAGAATGTAGATTATTTACGATTCTTCATAGTAGACAATGGCAATGTAAGGACGAATTTCTGATAAAAAAGCAATATTCAGTGATAAAAAAAGTAAACTAAAAATAATGAAGTATATGATTTTAGGACACACGTGGTTTGTCAGCAGTACTGCTTGCATGGATGGCTTCAGTCATGGTGACAACTAGGCGTCTTATGTGTAAAATGCAAAGGCGAGCCCTCAGGTAATCGTTGAGATTTTTATGCAGGAGATAGAATGATTGAATGAAAAGTATGGAATATGTATGGCTCTCTGAGAAATATTTATTTGTCTTCTACCTTGTGTCATTGAACTGGTTTTCATAGTTCAGTTGAACACGCTCGATGTTTTGTTTAGGTCGTCTCCAGTTTTTATTATTGTACAGTTGAAGTGAGCATCTCTGTGCATAAATTCTTTTTCCTGTATCTACAATTTTTCTGGCTAGGTTCACAGAATCAAAATGTGAGCCCATGTATATAAATATACATTTTTAGGATTGTTAATGTAATTATAAATTCCATGTTATTGTTTAATAGGAGAGGAGATTAGAATTGGTAAAACTTTAGACCAAAGACCAAGTTAGTTTTTTGCCATGTTTTCTCTGACCTTGTAAACAGTTTTAAAATCTGTGTGTCCCCCCCTCCCCGAGGGATGGGGAGAGTGACTATCTAGTTAGAACTCTGCAAATATTGGCAGCAGTCAGCCTTCTTTCTCCTTTTGTGCCCAGCAGTCTGATTGCAACATATGAACAAACATTTCCCCCTGTGAAAAGATATGGAATCCTGTGCCAGAACTGCATCTTTAGGGAACAGCTGACAACGCATTTCATGAACTTTTAAAAAGACATACTGCTAATCAGCAACATTACAATAACCTATTCATATCTTGGCTTTATGCTATCGCTACATAAATGAAATATTAGTGTAGGTCAACTGATATTATTTGCTTTCTCCCTTTCTGACAGTTTGACTTTTTTAAAAACGAAATGTTGGCTAAAATATGTCATTGTTTCTTTTACAGAAGTAATTTTTAAAAAATTTATTTTAGAGAAAGATAGACTCTGAGCAGGGGAGGGGGTCAGAGGGAGAGAGAGAGACAGTCTTAAGCAGACTCCGTGCTCAGTGCTCAGCCCAGAGCCTGATGTGGGGCTCGATCCCATGACTCTGGGATCACAACCTGAGTGGATGCTTCACTGACTGAGCCACCCAGGTGCGCCTACAGGACCCATTTTAAGGTGCTAATGTCTGTCTTCTCTTTTATTTCATCTGTCTCCTTGGTTATATCTTCTATTCTCACAAAAATGAATTCTCCAGTTCCCCTCTATCTGCAGGATTCTAGCACATGAAGTTGTTCAGGCAGACATCCCCTACCCTTCCACTTCCTGTCTCTGAACTTACCTCTCCCTCAATTAAACCTTGTTATCATATGCCTTAATCCCTGAGGGCTCTGGTCTTCCCTGACCCCAAATGACAGTTTACTTCCAGACGATGATGGTAAGATATGGGTCGGCATGTCTTAAACATAAGTTTTAGGGGCGCTTGGGTGGCTCAGTCAGTTAAGCATTTGACTCTTGGTTTCCGCTCAGGTCATGATCTCACTGTTAGTGAGTTTAAGTTCTGTATGGGGCTCTGCACTGACAGTGTGAAGCCTGCCTGGGATTCTCTGTTTCCCTTTGCCTGTGCACCACCCCCGTCGAGATAAATAAATAAACATTAAAAAAAAAAAAAAAAAGACTTGACAATATACCATTTAAAAATAAGTTTTAAATTTTAAAGATAATCTCTTTCCTTAAACCAGACAAGTAATATTGACAATTGATTCCATGTTGCTCTTCAGCTTTTTTTTTAATTTTTTAATTTTTTTAAAATTCATCTTAAGAAACAGACTAAAGAAACTTGTGTGAAAAGAAAAGAATATTAAGGGTTATAGTTCATTCTCTAAATGTGAAAGAATAATTACTAAATATTATTTTATTTAAATGTCCATTTTTTTGTATAAATTGAAACAATTTACTAATGCTAGTAATTAGGTTTCAGGAAAGATACCACGCAGAGTCAGCATGTTGTGGAAATGTGTGTCCTGAGAGCCTAGGAATCTGTTTCTAGCTAGGGTTCTTACACTACGGTACGGTGACCTGATTTAGTTTTCTGGCTCCTTGATCTATAAACTGAAGAATGTGTTGCATGATTTCTAAAATTATTTAAAGCTTTTAAATCTATAGCTAGGGCATATTTAAAAGCAAAGCCGTCTTCACAAGTTTTTAAGGTTAAAAGCTCACTCTTGCATAGTTAACAATGAGATACCATCTTGCCTAAAACTAATTTCTGCACCCAGAAAATGTACTTGGAAATTTTCTCCAAATTTTGCATTAGAGCAGCACTGAATAGAATCATCTTTGATGAAACTTTCAAGGAAAACAAAATGGATGATTTTAAAAAAGGGATGGGTACTAATAATGAGGTTCTAACATTCAACCCAGATCATAAAAAGACAAACAGGAAAGAAGCTAATTTCATTCAGGATATTCACTTGGCCGCAGCTAATTCTTTAAAGAATCAGATTAAGTGCTGGAGGTGCAGCTCTGAAATGATCATGTATTCACATTGATTGTACCATCTCATTAGCTTTCGATTTGTATAAACAAGCTTTCTTTGCTTCCTCTAATTGCACATTAGGAGTATCAGGCACTACTGGGAAGCAGAAATCCAAATTCTAATACAAGGTCTACAGAGATATAATTGCAAAGAATTTAGAAAGCTGTCCAATTCAGACTTCTCAATTCCTTGAAGTAATAAAAACTTGAAGCTGGATGTTGTTTGTTTACATTTGTTTTTCCTCCCAGAAAAGCAAAGTGCATTGACTCCATGCATTTTAAAAGGTTATCACTACATCAAAAATCATATTTAATGTTTAAAGGGCCACTGCAACCCAGTGGTATCATTTAAATACTCCAAATGGAAACACTGTATTTAAATCTGTGAGTAAATGAGATGCAAAATATGTTTAAAAAATTAAGGCAATTAATAAAACAATGAATTGGGGCGCCTGGGTGGCGCAGTCGGTTAAGCGTCCGACTTCAGCCAGGTCACGATCTCGCGGTCCGTGAGTTCGAGCCCCGCGTCGGGCTCTGGGCTGATGGCTCAGAACCTGGAGCCTGTTTCCGATTCTGTGTCTCCCTCTCTCTCTGCCCCTCCCCCGTTCATGCTCTGTCTCTCTCTGTCCCAAAAATAAATAAACGTTGAAAAAAAAAAACAATGAATTAATGTGAAAGTATTATTGAAGCCTGAAGGAGAAAAACCCCCTCCATACTTTTTTGAGTTAGCAAACAAATTGGCTACATTTTTTTGTTGGCTGTGTGAGTGTGTGTGTGTGTGTGTGTGTGTGTGTGTGTGTGCGTGCGCGCGCACGTGCGGTTTGTAACATTATTTTCCCAGTGCAGATATGATCTTAGGACTTCTAATGTCTTGGTAGATGTAGTGCAAAACTGGTCAGTATCTATTGTAGCTAATGTATATAATCTCTAACACAGCAGATTGTTGTGAGAGAATTAAAAAGTAATAATTACTGCCAGTCAGGTATCAATCTTTAAATAAGAAACCAGGCTGAAATTTTAATGTAGTGAGGAATATGAATTCTTGTCCTGTTATACATCCTGTTCTGTAATTTAACTGTCAGTGCATAGTAATAAATGATTGGACCTAAGCCCAGCCTTGCAGTTAGAGTAGCCCTGAAATAGAGCAACTTTTCTAAATACACTTTGTGTGTATTTTTATTTGCAGTATGGGTGTATTTGCATATAAATGTGGGCTTACTTTATTTAAAGTTTATTTTTGAGAGAGAAAGAAAGCACAAGTGGGTGAAGGGCAGAGAGGGAGTGAGAGAGAATCCCGAGCAGGCTCCGTACTGTCAGTGCAGAGCCTGACGCAAGGCTCAAACTCAGGAACCATGAGATCTTGACCTGAGTCAAAATCAAGAGTCTGATGCTTAACTGACTGAGCCACCCAGGCGCCCCTGTGCTTTTTTTTTTTTTTTTTTTAATAAAGTGTTTATGTTGGTGATTGTAAAATCAGTTCCAAAGATCTAGTTTTCAGTGCTTTTGAGAAATATATATAATAAATTATCTTTTCCCTGAAATCATCAAAGAAATGAACTTATTTAACTCTAGTTCTTTCTTTCTTTCTTTCTTTCTTTCTTTCTTTCTTTCTTTCTTTCTTTCTTTCTTTCTTTCCCTCCCTTCCTTCCTTCCTTCCTTCCTTCCTTCCTTCCTTCCTTCCTTCCTTCCTTCCTTCCTTTCCATTTACACTGGATTAGATCCTGGTCAGCAGTAAATTCCCATAAAGATCATTACTGGAACACATGATAATATTTAATGGTAGAATTTCAGTATTAACTATAACTTAGGTAACAGTGTGATATCATGTTAAAACTTCTGATTTGCACAGCTACACAATTGTAAGGTAATATTTCTATTTTTAGAAAATCACTGAAATATTTAGGAATAAATGTGAATGATGTCTGCAACTTAAATTTTGAGCTTTAAAAAAGAACACGAGCTTTTATATACATCTGTAAATATGCATGTGTATATACAAAGATATTATCTACGTGTGTTTGTGTGCATACATACATATCCATCTATCTATCTATCTATCTATCTATCTATCTATCTATCTATCTCTATTATTAAGACAGAGAAGAGAAAGAAAGGAGAGACTATGATAAAACTATACAAAAGTTATCAGTTGGTGAAAATGCAGTAATAAAGTAGTATACAAGTGTTTTTTGTTCCACTCAAGTAATGCTTTTGTTTAGCTTTTAAATTATAAAAAATTATATATATATATATATAGATATATATATATATATATATATAAAAGTTTTTTTTTATTTTGGCTCAGGTTTTCAGATAGTGTATGCATAGAATGCATAGAGCTGGAAAATCCAACTGGAACTTTTTCCCAAAGTATACAATTTCTTTCCATTAAGCAAATAAAATCCACACTCACAGTATTCTCTAATTTGCTGAATGTCTTTCATACAACACCTTGAGTCAGGTTTTATATCCCCTAATCACATGTACAATCCAGGCTTTGAGATGTAGGAATTTCCCCAACCTAATAAATGACAGAAGTCGACTTGATAGGCAATTGTAGATTCCCCAATCCTGTTTGTGTGTGTGTTTTTCCCATGCGCATACAGTATCAAACTCCCACTTCAAACAGGACAATTAAAACATGGCTGAGGGGGGCGCCTGGGTGGTGCAGTTGGTTAAGCGTCCGACTTCAGCCAGGTCACGATCTCGCGGTCCGTGGGTTCGAGCCCCGCGTCGGGCTCTGGGCTGATGGCTCAGAGCCTGGAGCCTGTTTCCGATTCTGTGTCTCCCTCTCTCTCTGCCCCTCCCCCGTTCATGCTCTGTCTGTCTCTGTCCCCAAAAAAATAAATAAACGTTGAAAAAAAAATTAAAAAAAAAAAAAAACATGGCTGAGGTTTGTTTCATTCAACATATGGGAAAAAATTCTGTTCCATGATGAACACAGAGGAAATTAAACAGATTTAGATCTTTGTTTAAATACCTTATTCTAGTTTAATTCCCATTGATGTTTTAATTCGTGAACCTAATGTGAAAATTGCCCCTTTGGGTACTAAAGAAGCTAGAAAATTCATCTGTTACCCTAATTGATGATTTTATTAATGGAAATATATTTGAACTGTTGAACTCTGAATGAAAAATATAAAATAATCACCTCTCACAAGACTTTGCTTTGGAGAAAATAATAGTATCAGGGAAGACCATTTCCTCCAGTGAAATATACCTAATTTATGGAGAACAGCAGCTCTCACTTTTGCTACATAGCAAGATTTTTTTGGTTTATCCCTGAGTCTGACTCATTCAGCAGATCTTGACAGAGCTATGAAGGAGTTTTATTAAGGGGTTGGGCAATAAAGATTCAATAGAACTCTTGAGACATGGTGATTTTTTTCTGATGTGCAAGGATGTCTTCTTTCTTGGAGACTGGGACCAGCTGGGATTACTCCTGTTTGCTGCCTTTGCATTACCTCTAAGACAAGCATAAACTAAAATGAAAGATTGGTGAGGATTGCTTTATTTCTTCCAGAATAAGAACATTTGTTTTATTATAAGTGATTTTTTATCATGTTTTCTTTTAGTCAGACTTGTAAATTCTATTGAATTTAAATAGATATCTATAATATATCAACATTCTACACACATACTACAGAAGCAAATGCAGAACTCTTTGCATTAAAACCACAGATTACAATTACATATGCAAAATGATTATATGGATAAGCTATATTTTCTCCATCTCAGTGGTTCAGAACACCTGATTGAGGGACATAAATCCATGAGCAGTGCAAATAACTATTTAGCAAGGGCTCCCTAACTCTTCATTAACCCAAAATAAGCAGCATCATGAAATAGGGTCATGCTCCCTTAGAAGAACTCCTGAACTAAAGGAGTTTCCAGAACATCACTTATTGCTGTGTTTATGTTGTTTTTATGTCGGTGCCTAGCCTTTTTGTAAACCTAATTTGGGTCTCAAGAGTGTAAAGAAACTTGACTTACCAGTCCCTGAAATTCATTATGGAGATAAAGAATATATTTAGTGTTTTTACAGAAAAACAAAAAAGAAAATTATATTGAAGATGTGAATAAAGAACATTCAAAGACAAATAAGCAAGGGTTTTCTAATCTAGGCAGGACATTCTGGAAATTTCCTAAGTGTTTTAAATTTTTGTTAGTAGTTCTAAAATTTTATCCAGTAAGCTCTGATACGGAGGATTTCTACTCACAGGACCTCCAAATATGATTAGGATTTTAGGAGATAGAGCCTAAGTCTTTCTCTAGTGAAATAAAAACAATGTAGAGTATATAATAGTGTAATTTTTATCTTTGGAAACAGTATTTATACCAATGTTAGAGCATCAACAATGTTCTAATTGAATATCCACAAGATAGATTAAGCAATTTGGATGATTCCATTTTTACATAAGGGGGGAAACCCCACTGAGGGTCAGGGATATTATGTAGTGATTCAGTCTTTCATTTATTTACTTACTTGAAAACACACCGTAACAACCTACTGGGGCAGTTTCCTCATGGTATACATCACAGACCAGGGACTGGGGTTGAAATTATCCTTCCTAATCCGGTGTTCTTTCTTCCAGAATCACAGCTCCTGTTTTTCCTAACTGATCCATACCATGCTTCTCAACTCCGATTCTTTTATTTTTTGAAATTTTATCAACATTATAGGGAAGTAGCATGAACTAATCCTATTACTTTTGAATCTAAACTGATTTCTGCATTGCTTCCATGCTTATAACACCTATTGTATTAACCCAAAGTAGATGGTGATATTTATTTTCCTCCCTCTGAAGCTTTCATCTTTTAAAGTATGGTACTGAATGGAAAGAAATATACTGACACTTGTGTTCTGGATAATTGTATTTTTGATCATGGCAGTTGAAGATAAGGTTAGCTCTTTTGACAGCCACATCCAGTTCTAAGCATACATCATTCCTACTCTGAACTAAAACATCCAAGTATGTATAAATGCATGAATACATAGAAGTTGTGTCTCTTCATGTGTATTATGCAATTTTATAAATTTTAGCTGAGCACATGACACTGCCCAGTATTTAGCCAGCATTTTTGTGCTGTCTCCTTCTTTCTTGACAATTGCATCACAACTTCTATATTTTTTAAAACCCCCAGTTCTTTCTTCCCTATTCTCATTTTCAACTGATTTCCTTCCTTACTATTTTATTATATAAATTAAATCCACTGGGATGGATGAACATAGCCACCCACTTACCATCATTATGTCCAACTCCTCTGTACTCTCTCTAGTTTCTCTAGGTGAACTTCCTGAACTTTCATCTGAGGCTGACCTCTTGATGTATGTTTGAAAAGCCAACACTTAAATACTCAAGGACATTATTTCAACAATTTTCTACTTTCTCAGGATTTTTTTTTCATTTTTTCTGAATGATTTCATTGACATGGTTACATGCTATTATCCAATTTTTTGCAAAATAAAATAAACTAAAAGTAAAATAAAATAAACTTTTATGTCCCTATCAGATGCCACTACATTTCTTCCAGCTCTGCAGGAAAGTTCCTAAAACAGTTGCTTTTACAGATCGCATTTAGTTCCTCTCCTGTCATGTTTTACTTACACTACTTTTAATCCACTTTCTTCTCCCCAGTCTAGTGAAACTGCTTCTTAAAAGATATCATAGTTCTTCACCGAATGCTGTGATCAGTTCTCAGTATTCATCCCACCTGGCCAACGAAATAGTTGACCACTTCTCATCCTCACCCACAGTCTTCACTTAGCTTCTAGATCATCACAGATTCTTGGCTTCACTTCTCCCTTTCTGAGCCCTTTCAGCTCTTGGGCTGCTCTCCTCCTTTCCCTGATCTGCTAGTGTTAGAGTGTCTTAGGACTTGGTCCTTAGTCCTCTTTTCTGTCTGTACTTCCTTTATTGGTGATGTCATCCATTCTCCAGGCTTTAAGTACCATCCAAACTATATGATTCTTTTCTAGTATATAAGGGGACGCCTGGATGGCTCAGTGGGTTGAGCATCCAACTTTGACTTAGGTCATGATCTCACATTTTGTGGGTTTGAGCCCCACGTCAGGCTCTGTGATGACAGCTCAGAGCCTGGAGCCTGTTTTAGATTCTGTGTCCCCCTCTCTCTCTGCCCTTCCCTGCTGGCACTCTGTCTCTCTCTCTCTCTCAAAAATGAATAAACATAAAAAAGAACACATTATATTCTTATGTATGTATATATATGTATGTATTCTATATATGTATTGTTATTATGTATGTATATATGTATGTTTATATCTCCCCAGCCAAAGTTCTACCCTGAGCTTGAGCTCCATGCATTCAATGGCTTACATATGTTATCACTGAGATGTTGAAGAGACAGTGCAAAATGATATATGTATGGTAGGCAAAACAGTGACTCCCAAAAGGTCTTAATATAGAATCTTTGGATATGTTACCTTACATAGCAATAGGTATTTTGCACATGGGAAAAGCTAAGGACATCGATGGGGAGATTATTCTGGATTATTTAGTTGGATTCTACATATAAATCATATGAGTCCTTGAAAGTAGAGAACCTTTCCATGCCTCCCGGAGGTATGGCTATTGATGAATGATCAGAGAGATGCAACTTTGCTTAATTTGAAAACAGAGGAAGGAGCCAGAGGCCCCAAAAAAATGAGCTTTCTTTCTAAAAGTTGGAAAAGGCTGGAAAATGGATTATCCCTTAGAGCCGCCAAAAAGAAAAGCAGACCTCCTGACTCCTTGACTTCATCCCAGCTAGTCATGAAGGTCTTTTCCCTCCATAACTCTAAGATAGTAAATTCTTATCACTTAAGTCATAAAGTTTGTGCTGATTTTTATGAGTGCCATCAAATAGTAATACAATATATAAAATTAAAACTCTACCTACAAATTGATACTGGGATCACTGACAGTTAAGAGAATTCATTTGCAAGTCCTATCACTACTTTGAAACATTAGGTTGCATGTTTATTCTTTTCAGATCATGAGATTTGAATTTATTCAAAGAAGGTGAGTTCTTTTTCAATTCCTGAGCAATTATGAATCTTCATTGTTTATTTTTCTAATTTGACTTGAAGGACAAGACATAATGTTTCTTGCTTTCTTTTTCATCAAATGTTGTTATTTTTTATGTTCAAATTATTATTTTATTTCTTCCTTGTCTTTAATTTGCTTTATTTTGAATGAACTTGAGCTTATAATCTTTAAAATTCTGTTATACGGTATTATAGAATAAACTTAGATATATAATTTATTTGTTGGTGATAACTGGCAGAGATATTTTCCTATTAAATTAGTTTGAAATATGGACTAGTGAACTAATAATACTGTGAATAATAAGAGTAATAAAAATTTATGTATCTGTGGTAATTAACTGGAAGCCCCAGAGGGATTCAGTAATAAGTGATGTAAAATTGTGTGACAAAAGAAGACCCAATGATTTCTTTGCTTTTAAAGAAGAGCTTCAGGGGTGCCTGGGTGGCTCAGTTGGTTAGGTGACCAGCTTTGGCTCAGGTCATGATCTCACAGTTCGTGTGTTCGAGCCCCGCATCAGCACTGTGCTGATGGCTCAGAGACTGGAGACTGCTTTGGATTCTGTGTCTCCCTCTCTCTCTGCCCCCCCCCCCC
Organism: Puma concolor; assembly: GCF_028749965.1. Classification (NCBI taxonomy): domain Eukaryota; kingdom Metazoa; phylum Chordata; class Mammalia; order Carnivora; family Felidae; genus Puma; species Puma concolor. The sequence continues at coordinate 18,516,245 of NC_141667.1, read as the reverse complement.
AACTTGCGCTGTCTCTCTCTCTCAAAAATAAACAGTAAAAAAAAAATTAAAAAAAGAGCTTTGTTTTTTGACTACTATAGTAAACTATGAATGTTTACTATTAACTAGGTTTCACTTATATACAATAAAACACAAGTCCTAAGTGAGGCTTCAGTAATTGTTACATAGGTAAAAACTCTTGCAATTGGTCTCCAGATTATGGTACAGAGCTGCTACACCCCACAAGTATCCCACCTGGACATTTCCAGTCAATACTTGTACACATCCCTCCACTCAATATAATCATTATTCTTAGTCTGTTTTTGTCCAGGTTTTAAAATTTCTTATGGACAAAATCCTAATTACAGCATCTTTTCTCTCTGAAACTTTTAGTTAATAGTTTAATCTGTGTTTCTTCAACTAGAAATAGTTTGTTTTATGGATATATTAGTTGCTTAAGAACAGAAAAAATGTTTTCACTCTAACGTTAATGGATATTTTTGGTTATTTCTAGCTTTGTCTATTGTAAATAAGACTTCTATGAACATTTTAATATATTTTGGGGGAGAATATACAATGAATTCTCTTGAGTTTATATTAAGAGTAGAATTGCTCATCATATAGTACATTTATGCTTAGCTTTGGTAGATATGGTGAAACATTTTCTTAAAGTGATTTTTTTTTACCAGTTTACATTTCTATTAGCAATGTGTCCAAGTTCCAGTTTTTTCCTATATTTCCTAATATTGGAATCTCCAATTTTATTGGAAATATTGGAAATATTGGAAATTCCAATTTCCTGATATTGGAAGTCTTTAAAAAAAACCTTTTAGTATCAGCTACTCTTATAGTCATACAGATTAGTCATACAGTCAAGAAGAAATATTCCTCGTGCTTTTTTTCTTGTGTTTTTAATTTGCATTTTCCTGATGATTTAGTGATGTTGGATACATTTACATATGCTCACTGACAATTTGTTAGTTTCTTTTGTGCATTGCCCATTCATGTGTTTTGCACATTTTTAAATTGAGTAGTTCATCTTGAATACAGTTAAAAAAATAATAATCCAGGGGCACCTGGGTAGTCAGTTGGTTAAGTGGCTGACTCTTGATTTTGGCTTAGGTCATGATCTCACAGTTTGTGAGTTTGATCCTCACACTGGGCTCTGCACTGACCATGTGGGGTCTGCTTGAGATTCTCTCTCTCCCTCTCTCTCTGCCCCTCCCCTGCTCATGCTCTCTCAAAAATAAATAAACAAACATTTAAAAAATAAAATAAAATACAAAATAATATCCAATTTGAACTCTGTTTTTTCCCTCCAAATAGCAGGAGGTAATAAAAATAACCACTATTTTAATTCAGAATTATACAGAACAAATATACAGAACATAGTAATTTGATTAATATAATAAGACTCTTGAAATATAAATATTTTCATACCAAGAAACATAGAATAGATAAGAGTCATGGAATATAAGAAAAAAATCACATATACACACATACACCTATTTATATCATCAGAGGCTTTAACACTAAGCTCCAACATATAAAACAGAAATAAATTTTGTTGCTTTGGTTGAGGTCTGAGGTGATACAGATCAGTGTTTGCTTGACTTCTCTTCCACAAGTAACACTTGAATTTCCAAAGCAGTGCTCTGTGCCTTGATGATTGGTATATTCATCATCACTGCAACATCTTGTATAAAACCAAGTGTAATTAAGTCATAAACAAGAAACATACATATGGTTATAATCATTTATGATTCTGGTTCCTATATGTAGACCATCTTCAGGGATCTGTGTGGCTGAAGGAAGGGGATTGTGAGATGAGAGATGATAACTGAGTATAAATAAAAGCAAATGGCAGATCATCTAGATTATGTAAAATATGGGGGGGGTGGATTATAAGTGAAGTAATTATGTGCTAAGTAATGAATGTTTTGAATACTCTGCTAGGTGTCTTGGTGGGGCACCTGGGTGGCTCAGTCGGTTAGGCAGCTGACTTCGGCTCAGGTCATGATCTCATGGTTCGTGAGTTTGAACCCCGCATCAGGTTCTGTTCTGACAGCTCAGAGCCTAGAGCCTGCTTCAGGTTTTCTTTCGCCCGCTCTCTCTCTGTCCCTTCCCTGTTTGTGCTGTGTCCCAAAAATAAATAAATAAAAAATAAATATTTATAAATAAATAAACATTAAAAATAATTTAAATATTTTTAGGGGCGTGGTGAGTATAGAGAAGGACCATTGAAAGTTTCTGTAAGGAAGCAACAGCCTGTACGTTGCATTTTAGAATAATCACACTGGCATGGCTTGGATGACAGCAGATCTGGACATCGGGATATTGGTGAAGAAGCTATTATTAGAATATAAGGAAGAGAGAATACTGAATTATCCAGAGTGTTGTCAGTCAGGCTGGGAAAAATAAAGCAAATTGAGATATATTCATGAGTTAAAATTGTCTAAATATAATGAACGGTTGGTTCGTTGGTTGGATAAAGCTGACATAAATAGTTAATGATGGTGCTGGTAAATGAAGACAGAGAGTTTTTGGCAAGACAAGGGGAAATGAGAGAATTTAGTTAATTTTAAAAGATTTCCAGTGAAATTTCTTATGAAGAAATTGGATATTGTAATCTGGAGGTTAAAAGAGAAGTATTAGATGGAAATAAAAGCTTAGAAATAATACATTGATCATATCTCAAGTCACAAGAATAGATGAAAGTATCCAAGAGATTTTGTGTTTAAATATATATATATATATATATGTACATATACACATATATATGTGTATACATATATATATGTATATATTTAATTCATAATGACATATATGATGAGAGTAAATACAACATGTTAAAGAAAAAGCAAGACCAGAATGGAGTATAGCAAGTTAGGTGAGCCAAAAGCTTGGATAGGTTAAAATACAGCCTGATCACATACCTACCATGTTATAAGTTTTGGATTTTATCTGCGGGATGTTATGAAAACTATTGAAAGATTAAAAGCAGGATTCTGACAATATCTGATTTGCATTTTTATTTTATTTTTTAATTAATTTTTTCTAATGTTTATTTATTTTTGAGAGAGAGAATGCAAGTGGGTTAGGGGCAGAGAGAGAGAGGGAGACCCAGAAGCAGAAGCAGGCTCCAGGCTCTGAGCTGTCAACACAGAGACTGACATGGGGCTTGAACTCACGAGCTGTGAGATCATGACCTGAGCCGAAGTCGGATGCTCAACTGACTGAGCCACCCAGGCACCCTTGTGTTTTAAAACAGTATTCTGGCTCTCGTCGCTTTGTAGAACATTGGAGGTACTGGCTGCATTATAAGCATTTTAGGAAAGTATCACTGTGTCCCAGGTGAGGGATGATGATAGAGAACAAAAGGATTAGTTATGGGAATGATATGAGATTCTGGATTTATCATAAAGGTAGAGCCAATATAACCTGTTGATAGACCTGTTACAGCATTTGTGAATTCTGGGGGTTAATTCTGGGGTTTTGACTTTCTACTCAGAGGTCCTACATAAATGATAGTTGCACTGGAGGGCCCTGAGAAGAGCAGGATTGTTGGGAAGGTGGTATAATTAAAATTTAATTTTTAAATTCCTATTTTTCACCTCAGTGAAGATGTTAAAAAGGTAGTTGAATATATACAAATTTGGAACTTAATCAAGAGCTCTAGGCTGATGGTATTAATTAGAGACTATATTTAGGAGGTTTTTAAAACCATGGGTCTGCAAGGTGACCCATGAATTTGTAATGAATATGTATGAGAATAGGCATACATGGCTCTGGTGAAGAGAATAATACTGATCATGGTCGCACTATTTATTTTTTATAGGACATAGAAAAAAAAATCTACCAATCTGACAAATATACCATTTGTTCTAGTATCTAAAAATTGAGCCCTGTTTTCTAAACATTTGTGGGTTTACAGGAAGTGAATATATTGCAACGTGTTTAGTGCCCCCTATAAAATCTCCATCTAGTATTTGGTTCTACTTTACTTTTTTTTTGCAGGGGGTTGGGGGAGCGAACATATAGCACTCAGCACCCTCCCCCTGAGCTTTTCTATCATTAATCACCAGTCTCAATGCTCTCACATACAGAATTTTCTAGGTGGTTCTCAGGAAGATTAAAATTTCTCACTGGTTATTCTGTAGATGATTGTCTTTTATTATCAGTCCCCCTCAGAATTTCTTTTCCCACCTGAAGCAGTTTATCTAATTACTTCTTGAATACGCATACATTTTTTGAGGAATGCCTGTGTATTTTCAGACATATATTTTGACTAATATAAATGTGATTTTCACTCTCATTTGTGCCTGTGATATCCTGTATTTGATATAGCTGTGCAATTAACATACAAAGTTTAAAAATTAAATCTAATAAAAGTTAATTTCAACTGCTTTTTTTAACACATTTGAGGAGTTACTACATGATGAAATTTTAGAAAACAGTGAGGGAAGAGGAAATAAAAGGCAAAGCAGATTTTATGGAATCACTTGAAGTTGTTTAAAGGAGTTGATCTGAAATGCAGCTACTCAAAATACTGTCTCATAATTCAAGAACCAGTTATAGAGAGCATAATTCAGTTTGAGTGATAGTTCTGGTGATATGCCTCACTTACTCTTTGATAACAGTGAGCTAAAGAATGTCAAGAAGGAGGCTCCCTTTTTAATATATCATATGTAATTTTAACTCTGGAACAAACACTAGTGCTGATTACCACTGTGCTCTGTGGTTATATGTTATTATTATATCATCTCTTAAGTGCAGTTCAGGAGACCATTTACATAATGAACTCACTCATCTACTCCATCTAAATTAAATCCTCACTCTATTGTTACATTGTTACTGTCTTTATCTCAGAATATCTGCTACATCTTGTCTTTATTACTTTGACCATACTTCATATTTTAGTCGTTCCCTATTTCATGGTTTCTGTGTATCTGGACTTCATCCTGGAAGTATTCAACAATAATTTGGAGCTTAGATTGATCCTCTGCCATTTTTAGAGTGTATCTTACCTTCAGTGGTATAAGTTAAACTCTACTTGAGTTTAGTTTTTAAAATTGTAATTGCCATTACTATTTTGGACTGATGTTTTTATCACCCAAAATGTATGTGTTGAAACCCCGATTCCCAATGTGATTGTATGTAGAAGGAGGACTTTGGGGGGTAATTAGATCATGAGAGTAAGGGCCTAATGATGGGATCACTGCCATTATTAGAAGAGACAGTAAAGAGTTTGATACTCTTCTCTCCTTCCACCATATGAGGATACATGGAGAAACCAGGAGGAGTGTTCTCACCAGACCCTAGATCTGCTTGTGATTTGATCTTAGACTTTCCAGACTCCAGAACTGTAAGAAATGTTTGTTGTTTAAGCTACCCATTTAATTATATTTTCTTATAGCAGCGCAGACTGAGACACTGATGCTTCAGCATCACAGAGAGAACTTCCCTATGATCTTCAAAACGTGGAACTTAGACCTTGGAAAGATTTATTCCTTCATATTTGTGAAAGTTTTTTTTTGAGATAGAATTCACATACCATATGATTCATTCAAATTTTAAATGTACTACTTAAAAGTATACTACTCAGTGGTGTTTAGAATATTCACAAATTTGTGCATCTGTGCTCACAACCAGTTTTAGAACATTTGATTTGCTCCCAAAAGGAATCCTGGGCCACACAGCCATTGGGTCTATTAATAGGAGAAAACTAAAGCAGAGAAGTCACAACAAGACTGTGGGTTTTGAGTGTGGAAATGCAGTATGCATTTTTTGATAGAGTTGCCAGGGAAGGCTGAGAAGATAGCTATTAAGTCAAGTTTGAAAGAGTTAAGCTAGTTGTGGCTTTTACTTAGAGTGAGATGGCTTTCAAAGCCATGGCCTTCTCTATAATCTTTTAAAACCACAGTAAAACCTTGGATTGCGAGTAACTTGTTCTGCGAGTGTTCCACAAGACAAGCAAACAATTCTAATACATTTTTTTTAACATTTATTTATTTTTGAGACAGAGAGAGACATAGCATGAACGGGGGAGGGTCAGAGAGAGGGAGACACAGAATCCAAAACAGGCTCCAGGCTCCGAGCTGTCAGCACAGAGCCCGACGCGGGGCTCGAACTCACGGACCGTGAGATCGTGACCTGAGCCGAAGTCGGCCGCTTAACCGACTGAGCCACCCGGGTGCCCCAATTATAATAAATTTTAAGTTGACAAATGAGCAGTGTCTTGCAATATGAGTAGTATGTGACATCAAATGTCACATGATCACAAATGAACCCATAGTTCTCTCTGTCTCTCTCTCTCGCTACGTGATTGTGAGTGATCTTCAATGCAATGTCACACTCCTCTGAAATTATGAAAAGGAGGCAAAAGCAAGTGTCATTGGATAGGTTCCTTGTTAAGCCTGCACAAAAAGCAGAAGATCCCATTGAGCCAACAGATAGCAGTGATTCAGTTAGTGATAGTGAAAGTCGTCCTACACAATAACCCTCCCCTCTCTTGTCTCCCTCACACCAGGCACGAAGATTTTCAAAGATAAGTGCAGGTGAATTTGTTATTTTTCTATTTTGTATCTCCTTTATTATTTTGTATTATATTACAGTACTGTCATCATTTTTATATGTGTATTTTTGGGGTGTGGAATGAATCATTTGAGTTTCCATTATTTCTTATGAGAAAATTTGCATGATATACAAGTGCTTTGGATTACAAGCATGTTTCTGGAACAAATTATGCTCACAAACTAAGGTTTTTCTGTCTTTTGGGTGTGGTGGTACCTGAAGATGTAAAGGGACTAAGTCTCACTATACTCTGAGCAAGGTGTCTTGTAATTACAGTTTTCTGATCTAGAAAGACTTGTTTTGATATTCAATAGGGAAATCTACTAAATACAGGTATCAATTGTAATAATAACAATAAAAACAGGCAATGTGGATATTAGCAGTGACCTCTTCTTATCTGTTTCCAGGAAAGACCCACCACCTGGTAGAGAGATGCCCACTCAAATAGGCTATCATCACAATTTCAGTTCTGCTTGTAACCTACTTTCAGTGGCTGATAAGGACCTGACATTTCCCTTCTCAGTAACTTCTGATATGGATGTTGAAAGTGGCTCTGTGATGGATAGCATGCAGAGAGGGATGGTTTATGCCCCAGATCATCTCATACTTGTTATCTCTTGCGCATGAGTGGAGGGCACAAGATGAAAGAGGTTAACGTGAATGAACCGCCCTGGTAGAGCTTAATGAGCAGAATCTTTCTTTCCCTCTAACTTCTAAATGCCTGCAGCAATTATGTTATCCTTGTGGTTATTCTTTTAAACATGTATACATATGATTTTGTGTGCAAAGAACAATTCTAAAGGAGTAAGGAACTGATAAGCAGTTGCCCATATAAAGGGCACTATGATTGTTCAAAGTTTCCAGTTTTAGATGTCTGTAATATTCCCAAGGACTGCTTTCTTGTTTGTTTATACAATGCTATCACTAAATATGCATTAAAAATCTAGACATTGTTGGGGCACCTGGGTGTCTCAGTTGGTTAAGTGCCCAACTCTTGATTTCATCTCAGGTCATGATCTCACAGTTCATGAGTTCGAGCCCCACACTGGGCGCTGTGCTGATGATATGGAGCCTGCTTTGGGTTCTACCCCCCTTCCCCACCCGTCAACTGCTTGTGTTCTCTCTCTCTCTCTCTCTCTCTCTCTCTCTCTCTCTCAAAAATAAATAAATTAAAAAAAAATACCAGAGGAATGCCTGGATGGCTCAGTTCATTGAGTGTCCAATGGCTCGGGTCATGACCTCTTGGTTTATGAGTCTGAGCCCTGCGTTGGGTTCTGCGCTGGCAGCAGGGAGCCTGGTTGGGATTCTGTCACTCTCTCTCTCTGCCCCTTCCTCACTTGTTCTCTTTCTGTCTCTCAAAACAAATAAAGAGGATATTCATTGATTTAAAACACAAAGCAAAACCAAACTACATATTATTATGTATACCTAACAACAACAACAACAACAACTTAGTAAAAGGAACAAGCATATACCCAGCACCAAGCTTAAGACAGAATATAAACCCTCCCCTTGAAGGCTCCTGGGTGCTACCTCAGAATGACTTTGATTTCCTGTCCCCCTTCAGTGGCAACCATTAATGCTAAATGTTTTATGAATAATTCTCTAGCATTTCTTTATAATTTTTCATGTAGGTGTAAACATCACTATGCAATATATTTTTTATTTTGTTTATTTTTTTTACTGGTTTTAATATTTATATAAGTGGAGGCATACTAAGAGTATTTTTTATAATTTAATTTTGTACACATTGCCTTGATACTTATGTACAGACACACACACATATATATGTGTATATGTATGTATGCACTAAAATGGATCAAAGGAATATAAATACAGCATTTCTACTTGGCGTGTGTATGTATATAACTTTTATTTATACATTAAAACAGTGCTGCGATAAATATTCATGCATGTTCCGGTGAGAATTGAGGTTCTCTTGGAATGGATGTCTGGATTTTATCATGATTCCTTTTTAGTTTGACTAGGCCATGCCAAAAAAAATGTTTTCCAAAGTGATTTTAGCAAACTTGTACCATCATTAATTTATAAGATATATACTCTTTACATTTTGACATTGTCATATTGTTTTCAAAGAAACTTTAAGGTTTTTTTTTTTTTTTTAAATCTGTTTGAGAAAGATAATAACACATTATGCAGAGGTCGAATTACCTAAATGCCATATGGTGGATCTTACCTGTGAGATCGTAAGTTTTCACGATGCGAAATGACACAGAAATAAAACTCAACTCTATATTGCTGCTACTCCTCATCCTTTTTTTCCTGCTGCCCTATTTGGGTTCTTATGTAAAGAAATATGACTTTCTTTACTCTTCAACACAGTGCATGGAAATAAAATTGTCATTGGCAAAGGAAAACATCCATCTGAGTGAGAATTCTCCTACCCTCGGGTGATCACCTAACCTTTCATTGACTCAGTCAGTTCATCTATAAAGGAAAAGTAAGAAAGCCTATTCATAATAATGGTTGTTGTAAACACTGGAGATATTGTACTCAGAAGTCTGGCAGAGTGCCTGATCCCTTTTCAGCAGTTAATAAAAGGTAGTTAATGTTTTTATTGTGAGGACTTCATTTCTAAGACCTCAGTTCTTATTTTACCTGTTAGCTTCTGCTATAATCTCTTGTTTCATTGCCCTTCATTGTCTGGTTTTGTATTATCGTTCTACGGAGAGCTTCATCATTGGGTAAATTTTCCACTTTAGAGATTAAAAATGTCCTATTTTCATAACTGGCCTTCCTTTGAATAATGTATGTACAGCCCAAGTCCCAGTATTTTCACGTTTGTCTTTCTTTTTCTGATTCGTAGGTTTTTGTTGTTGTTGTTAACATAAAGTAATTGCCAGGAAAAAGTTCTCATTTTAAAGTGAGGAAACTATCGTGGATACATTATGTAATTCTTGGAAGAGTAAAAGATAGTTGTCGGAACTTAGCTTTTTCTGTTGCATGAACAGTGGACCCTGCACTGAAATGGTGGGTCAAATAAGCCCCTCAAGAAGCAGCTCCAACTGACAGACGTTGCCTCTGAATACCTTGAACATCGTGTTTGGTCAAAATCATACAGGCTGGCCTGTATCAACATAAAATGAAATTAAACTGCCAGGTTTCAGTTACTCCTGATCATGTGTGAAAAACTGGTAGGAAGTGTTGTCAAAAGGCACTGGGAGGAGCCCAAGGGATCTTCTAGAAGAAAATACAGCCATATTTTCCTAAATCCAAAACAATGAGCTCAAGAGAGCATGAAACCCTAGTCACTGGGGCAGAACGTAGTTGCTAGTAGTTGGCTCCGGTACCCAGCCCCTTTGGTACCTGAGTCGTAAGGTAGGAGCTGACCAAAAAACGTATAGGCATTTATCTACTCAGGGGCGCCTGAATGGCTCAGTCAGTTAAATGTCCGACTCTTGGTTTTGGCTCAGGTCATGATCTCACAGTTTGTGAGTTTGAGCCCCATGTCATGCCCCGTGCTTACACTGCAGAGCCTGCTTGGGATTCTCTCTCTCTTCCTCCCTCTCTGCCCCTCCCCACATTCTCCTCTCTTTCTCTCTCTCTTAAAATAAATAAACTTAAAAAATATGTATAAAAAGGAATTTACCTACTCAATATGTAGTAAATCACTGCAGTAGACATTGCTGTGTAGTCTTGAGGAAGATGCCAGAGCTGTACTCCATGAATCAGAAGGACTCTGAATGTGATGGGGAAAAAGCAGCTAAGGAGATCATGGGGTGAAGAATCGCGGTACTTGAGTTAGATGTGTCTTACTTGGTAATGCCCAGGGATACCTGGTGGAGAGTGTCCATATTTCTAAGGGACCAGAAGTGCTGGAGGCAAGTGTATGTGGTGAGCTAATTAAATTTCAGTTTGTGAAGTAGCTCCATTTATCTAGGAAAATTTGTGTTTACCTGGGCTACAGAGATTAGTGACATATTATAATTAGCCAATTCATATGTAATCAAAGGTCAACTGTTACACTGCTATTTCTGACATCAAATTCCATATTTTAGGTGAACAGTTGCACTGAAACCAAAAAGAGCTACTTGTATCAATGTTTGTCAAAATTCATTCTCTGTTTCTATATTATGGTGGAAAGTCAAATAAGCTTAAGAACCACTACAAACTATTATAAAGTAAATTACCGACAATTCACAAATGTTAATTAAGAATTCAGAGTTAGAAATGAGCTTTCAAAATGTGGATTAATCAGAGATTCCGATGTACTTAAAACAAAGTCTATTGTTAAACATGCACACACTTACATTAATATTGGCTCATTTTCAACTTAGAAGAAAGGAAGCACTTGTAAGACACTATGAAGTGAGACCTTCCATAGAAATTTAAGTTCAGGGGCTGCCTAGGAATGAAATTTGATCGAATATCTGTTAGAATTAATTGACGAATAAATATGGTAATTATAATAGAAAATAGTAACATCAGCACTAGAAAATTTGGTAGGAACTTGATATTTGCTAAATTATGACTCTCACAAATTCATATGTTGAAGCCCTAACTCCCAATTTGACTATCTTTGGAGACAGAGCCTTTAAGAGGTATTTAAGGTTAAATAAGGTCACCAAGGTAAGGATTTAATCCAAAAGAACTGCTGTCCTTATGAAAGAAGAGGAGGAAAGACCAGATCTCTTTGTTTCCCCTCCATGTGAACACACAGGGAGAAGGTACTCACCTGTAAGCCACAGAGAGAGCCGTCATCGGAAACAGACTATACTGGTGCCTTGATCTTGGATTGCCTAGCCTTCAGAACTCTCAGAAATAAACTCCCCTTATTTAAGTCACCAAGTCTATGTTACTTTGCTATGGCACCCCAAGCAAACTAACAGAGAAATAAATTATTATAGAGAACACGATAAACATGTTTTCATACTAGAAAATATTACAGGATTTACATGTTAATAAATATACCACTATTGAATTTTAACAAAGCACAAGTCACTACTCATATGAGATCACATCATTACTTTCTCCATTTTACTATTGGGGAACCTGAGATACAGAGAAGATAAGTAACACCTCCAAAATCCGTCACACATTGGATGTGGGAGAGACAAGGCTCTAAATTAGGCAATCTGGCAATCTGTTCTATCTTCTTATAAGTGAATGAGGGTCTTTACATTATTCCTGTTGTGAACTTATCCTCCAGTAATGCCTTCTTTACTTAAAATACTTACTTTTGGAATGTTCTCTTGGGTTAATTGAAAAGACCAAATCTTCAGAGTAATTTATGAGTTCTGTTTCAGAAAATTAGTTTCATTACTTCTCCTAACCGATCACTTATTTGTAATCACCAAATCGAATGTGTGACTAGTCTTTAAAGTGTTATATATTTTATTAAGAAGAGAAACCACTTGGGCACCTGGGTGGCTCAGTCGGTTGCATCTGACTTTGGCTCAGGTCATGATCTCATGGGCTCCTGGATTCGAGCCCCATGTCGGGCTTTGTGCTTACAGCTGGAGCCTGCTTAAAATTCTCTGTTTGTCTCCCTCCCTCTCTCTCTCTACTCCTCCCCCACTCGCTCTCTTTCAAAAATAAATATTAAAAAAATTAAAAAAGAAAATAATCCAGGTCATAGATATCATGGTACTTTCATAAGCAGTTAAATACACTAAATGCACTAAATGCATCTGGCAAAAAATTCCAATTCTTACACTTTAGTGTGGCGTAAAGCCATCTAACTAAAATTTAGGGGACTCAGTGCCCTGCATTTGTCTCACTAACTAGTATCATGACCTGAGCCAAGCAAATTATTTCAGATTTCCTTCAAATCTATAATGTTGCACTACTGTTTACTTTGATAATCGCTAATGTGTTGGGAATCAAAGGAGAGGAGAAATTAACCCACATATTTTGCCATTCTGTTGTTGAAAGATACTTTTAAAATAAGTAGTTAATCCTCTCCTTTGGGAATGGAGATGACGATGCATTGATTCACTTAGTTACATAGCTCATCACAGTCAGAGCATGGTTACAACTCTGAACTGTTTTACTGATCATGCGGTTCATCTTCAGGAATTGAAATCATACCCAATTTATGCGTGAGTTGCTAACCTACTGCTTAATTCTCAGGGCATGTATCAAAACTAGCAGGATTGATTGGCTGATTGATTAAGTGATTGATTGATATTCAGCAGTTGTATTCTCACTTAGCCCATCCCTCTTCTCTGAGAGAAAAGACCAGAAGTACACTCTAATGTGGATTTTTCCACTTCCATAATCAATATCTTTTATTTTTATCAATGGATGCATAAAAGACGTATGCAAACCATCTCCTGACTGTGTTACAAAGTATGTCTGTCTGGGTGGAGCAACCTATTCCTTTAAAAATGCAGAAGGTTTTGGAGTTTTTTTTATTTTATTTCTCTGATCTGTTTCCTTTTACAAGTTTGCTGAAGCTGTTTCAATTCTTAGAATGTTTAATGTGCTCAACTTTAAATTCTTTTGGCAAGAACTTATCATTAATTTGTTTGTGTACATCACCAATAAGGTGCTGAATACATTGAGGGCATGACATTGTCCACAATTCTGTGCCAGTTAAAACTTAGGTTTCTTGTACACTCACATATAAGTATCCAAACATGTATTTATGAAAAAAGGTAGAAGAGATTTAGAGTAATCCTCTTTTCCCTTCATCTGAACTGTTACTGATTTATTGAAATAGTGTTTGCAGCAAAAGGACACTCTTTTTAACCAGTGATAGGCAGATCACACAAAATTTAGGAGCTCAATTAGGATCCCCAAAAAAGTAAATCACGATATCAAGTAGACATTAACGTGAAACCAGATAACTTCCCAGAGCGAATAATCGACATTATTACAATACAGACTTATAGGCTGAGAAAACGATTAGGGTCATCATTAAATGCTGGATCTATTTCATCAAGTCTTAATATTGTAAAATATTTGCAGTCTGTTTCAATCTCCCTTGCTCTTTTTTTCCCCCAATGCTAGGAGAGTCAGGTATCTCTGTGACCTTACTTTAATTTGATTTAAGCATCAATACAAAAGCTTCATAGGCACATTGTGAAGTAAAGTGATTTATTTTTCCATTATTACCTGTGGGAATTATGGGGCATCCTGGACATAAATTCCAATGAGAGTCCTATTCACTTGCACAGTAACAAAAAGAAAAGTCAATTCTAGAGACAAAAACTCAAATAATAAGTTTGGGATGAAATTGGATTGTGTATAGCCATTAAATTATCCCTTTTAATGTAGAATTTTGACCTGTACTTATTTTTATATAATTGTTTCACTTCAGCTTTGGAAGGCTCAGTAAATAGATGTTTTTGAGGAACCCTTAGAAAGCCGTATTTTGATGATGTAAATCTTAGTAAACTACATTCGCTTCAAAATTGTTTTTAATAAAATATAACCAAATGATGAAAATTCTGACTTGGTCTTTTGATGAACCTTCTACTGCTACAACTTAACATTTCTGTCATTCTCATATTCATTCATAGCTACCATGCTCACAAATGAGATTAACCTGGTTCCATAAATAGCATGAACTTTACTCTCTTATGAGCCAGCTATCTTCCTCTTGATATCAAGGCCATGGATTTCACTCTTAAATCCACCTGACTCTTTTTCAAATGAATGTCATTCCAAGGTCATAGGGAAAAGAAAACTTAGGAATCACAGGAAATCAGAGCAAATGAAGCAGAAAGATGTGGAGATCATGCTTCCTAAAGTAGCTGCCCCAAATGCCTTATCCTCATGCCAATGAGCAAATTGTGTTATCCTAGTAGCCTAGGGACATGAAATATTTATATGTCATTTAGCTCAAGAGTGAGCCATGAATGGTAAATTACTTATTTTTATGTAATATTTTATTTATGAATGGGGGAAAAGTAAGCTACAAATTATCATTTTTTAAAAAAGTATTTGAAATTATTTGCATGAGTCTGCTGTTATTGGTATAACACTGGTAAATGATACACTGCTTTTTCCTCTCATGAGCAGTAAGTTTATATGGATATTTATCTGAGAAATATTTGAAATCTTACTGCATCCCAGATCCTGTGCATAAAGCTGGGCTATGAAGATGGAAACACAGGAGACAGGGCTGTATAAATAAATAACTATATCCATTCATTCACCAGAGCATGCATTGAGTTCCTCCCGTGTCAGGCATCATTCAAAACACTTGGGATGCGGCAGTGAACAAGGCCGAGAAAGACCTTCTCTCTTGGGTGGTTTATATTCTAGTGTAAGGAAATAGATCAGCAAATACAAGTAAATTTTAAAGTGTGAGAAATGAGATCATGTGTTTTGGAAGGCATCTTTCTGGAGACAATGCTTTGCCTGATCCCTGAATGACAAAAGGAGCTTGCCCAGTAACTATCAGTGAGAAGAATATCCTAAGAAACAAACAGATGGGCACCTGGGTGGCTCAGTCGGTTAGGCATCTGACTTTGGATCAGGTCACGGTCTCACGGTTCATGGGTTCGAACCCCGTGTCGGGCTCTGTGCTGACAGCTCAGAGCCTGGAGCCTGCTTCGGATTCTATGTCTCCCTCCCTCTCAGCCCCTCCCCTGCTCACACTCTCTCTCTCTCTCTCTCTCTCAAAAATAAGTTGGGGCACCTGGGTGGCTCAGTCGGTTGAGCATCCGACTCCGGCTCCGGTCATGATCTCGCAGTTTGCGGGTTCCAGCCCCACATCGGGCTCTGTGCTGACAGTTCAGAACCTGGAGTCTGCTTCGGATTCTTTATCTCCCTGTCTCTCTGCCCCTCCCCTGGTCACGCTATGTACATCTCTCTCTCTCAAAAATAGATAAACATTTTAAACAATTTAAAAAACAACAAAAACAAGTAGACAAACACACAACAAAAAAGAAGGGCAACCCAACAGAAGCTTTAGTTAGTGCAAAGTTCTGACAGCAAGAGTAACCTCAGTGTCAGGCACCTGGGTGGCTCAATTAGTTAAGTGTAGGACTAACTCTTGGTTTCAGCTCAGGTTATGATCTCACAGTTCGTGAGTTCAACCCCACATCAGGCTCTGCGAGGACTGAGTGAAGATTGCTTGGGGTTCTGGCTCCCTCTCTCTCCCCTCCCCCTGCTTGCTCTCTCTCTCTCTCTCTCTCTCTCTCTCTCTCAAAATTAAAATAAACATTACAAAGAAAAAGCATAAACTCGGTGTCTTTAAGGAAAGTCAACAAGCCCAGTATGGCTGAGGCAGAACAGGTAATGGTGAGATAAAATGTGTGTGTGTGTGTGGGGGGGGAGGTGTGGTACACAGGAAACATGTCAGGAATAGCTTTAAAATCAAAGGTTTTAACGCAGTTTCAAGTGGAGGCTAAAGACTTTAAGCCAGGGATGAAATAATTGCTTTACATTTTACAGAGATGATTCTGGTAGCTGGTGGAGGATGTACGCATGATGCCAAGAGAAAACAGCAGGGCGACTGTTACAGGTGTCCAAGCAAAACAGAACAGGGCTTACGTAATCGTGAAGATGAGAAGTAGGTGGACTTTGTGTTTTGCTCATTGATTACGATGTGGGTGTGTGAGGTAAAGAGAAAGTTAAAAAAAATACACAGTTTTAAATGTTGGCATAGTACGGAATGATCAACTCATGTTGTGGGAGGAAAATGAAAACATATTTCCCATAGAAAATTACAATTGGACTCTTGAAAATTCAGCAGCAGCCAACATAGGATGTTAAATTATAGGTACAGAAATGAGCCAAGGATGGAGCTATCATGGTCAGATCATTCTGGGTACTCCAATGTGATGAGAACCAAGAGTAGAGAAGAATGAGACAAACAGTGTCATTAGAATGGGGCTGTGATTATGCTGAGGAGTTTGGGCATAGCCTGAAGGAATTAGGAATACAGAGAATACATGTTTTATAAGATTATTAAAATAATAGAAAACTTGATTAAAAAATGTTTAAGAGCAGGTGACCAGAGGAGGGGCAGAGAGAGAGGAAGGGAGAGAACCACAGCCAGGCTCTGACACCGCCTGCACAGAGCCCAATGGGGGGCTCTAGCCCACGAACCATGAGATCCTGACCTGAGCCGAAATCAAGAGCCAGACGCTTAACCGACTGAGCCACCCAGCTACCCCTAGATTCTTTATACTTATTTATGGTTTTCAAAAGCTTCTTACATACACGATTACATTGGCTTATACTGTGGAGGCAGAGAAAAAAGAAATTACATCCTCTCTCACAAGGGATGCCAACAAAAAGATAAACTGCAAGTTGGCAAAACTATAATTTTCTGGGCAAGGTGTGAGGGGCAGGACCCATATCAAAAGAATCAAATGGAGATATGTTTTCACTGTATGGCTGTCAGCCACAAAACAGCATAATATTAAAAAATATTTTGTTACAAATCCCCTTGTTTATTTTCTGCTTCTGCCTCCCCCTTTCCACTGGAATATTAGCTAAAGAGGGTGGATGTTTTTTATCCATGTTGTTCACAGATGTATTCCATGCACCAAGAACAGAATCTGACATATGGTTGGAACTCCGTACATTTGAGAAATCAGTTCATGTCTTTATCTGAAAAGAATGAAGACCAGCAACAATGGTTTTATTTGCAGAAATTATGTAAAAGACTGACCTCAGCTAATTCTTCCAGATTAATGGATAGACTACATATGAATCCTTGGAGACCCTGAAGTGATATATATTTGCAAAATCCTGAGTCCGCTGTCCTGAGGTAAATCAGATTCAAATGTTTCATGTTCTAGGACTGAGGCAGGTCCACACGGACACAGAGTGCTAACCAGAATGGAGGTATTCAGTGAAGACAGAGTCTGAATACTGAGCTTAAACAACTGAAAATGAGATGATCTGTTCACTTACAGAGATTTTAGTTTTTTGAAAGTGCAAATCAAAAAGTTATTTCTAAATCTCATAAACTAGCATGTTCAGAACTCTTGGTGGCCTGATGACAGTCTGGGTCTCTGTTGCTTGTTAAGGCAGTTTGCAGGTTGACTCACGATGGTTGTGGCAGGGCCAAGATGGCCACTTTCATGTGATTTGCGGTTCAGTCATTGGGGATTTGAAAGAAAGGTTAGATGTCATCCCAGAAAGATTTCAAAGTTTTCCCAGGCACCATAGTAATTCCAGGCAATGTTGGGAAAAGGACTTCAGTTATACGACTGTATATAACTCTGGGAGCATGAATTGATACAACTTTTACTGCCTGTACTGTTCTCTGCCTCATGGCATGTCCTGGGTTGCTGGTAATTTCGCTCTTCACTACTGCTCAGCTTTTACTTTGGTTTGTATTATTTTCACTTCATGAAATGTCCTTTCCATAATTTTCATCTTCTTTAAAGGTAACTACTACTCATTAATGGACAGTTTGGCTGAGCTGTCTCCTTCTCGAGACATTCTTACCTGACAACCATCACTCCTGAGAGGGTGGGCGCTCAGTGCCCTTTGTGTAACTTTCTGAGCATATCTCTAGCATCAACATATATTTGTCTATGGATTAAGCTCTCCCACTAGACTCTCTGCTTCTTTGTTGTATTGGCTATTCTTTAAAAAAAAACTTTTTATGTTTTTTATTTATTTTTGAGAGTAATAGAGACAGGGCACGAGTAGGGCAGGGACAGAGTGAGAGGGAGACACAATGTGGAGCTTGAACTCACAGACCACGAGATCATGACCTGAGGCGAAGTCGGACGCTTAACTGACTGAGCCACCCAGGCGCCCTGTATTGGCTATTCTTAATCCAAACCTCAATATAGTTTCTGATATATAGAAACTGATCCATGATTTATCTTTTTAAAATTATTATTATTATTACTATTATTTATTATTATTATTGTGTGTGTGTGAGAGCGAGAGAGAGAGAGAGAGAAAGAGAGAGAGAATCAGTCTGAGCCTTACCCTTTGGTTCTTCCATCAGGTTTTATTTCTTAAAATGTCTTCTGCCAGAGAAATTTACAAGATAGATAATAATAATAACATTTTGAAGTTGAAAAAGTAGTACTGTACAGAATCTCCATTTGGTTTACATAGTTGATATTGCTAACTGTTATTTTTTTTTCCTCTCTGAATACCATCATAACTGACCAAAGAGGAATACGTGTTCATTAGTATATTCAATATGCTTTGATGATTGAGACTTTTAACCAGTTACAATTAAGATAAACCACTCTTACGGCAACTAGAAAAACATACCAGTTTGTTGATTTTTTTGCAAGAAGTTTTGATGAAACCATGCTCCTTAATCATCTGCTGATTACGAGAGAGGAAGCACAATCTGCGCCATTCTGATGTTCTAGCTAGGCAATTTACTGTACTTTATTCCCTGACTGAAATTCCGTACTTTTGTCCCATGCTTATGCCGCACTTTATAGCATCTGGTGCTTGTCATAGTAGATGTTTTCGTTTCTGTTTCGGTTCCCCATTCATCTTTCTTTGAAATGAGTATCACAAGTGGAAGGAAGGATTTTTCAGAGTTAACGCGTAGCTGATGACATGTGGCTGAGAGCCACCTCAAAGGTGGGGGATGGTTGGAATTTCCTGGAGATGACATCAGCACAAAGAGTTTTCTTTGCACGTTTGTCATAGAATGTCATTTAACAGAAAAGTTGACTTGCTGTCAGTAATATCACCTTTTATAGATACTTTTGAAAAAAGTATAACCTTCCCTTGTTTCAGTCAGTAATGCTTAGGATGTGTCCTAATACCTCTTTTTCTGATTGAGATATAATTGACTTATAACACTATGTTACATTCAGGTGTACAACATAATGCTTTGATATATGTATATATTGTGAAGTGCTCACAATACGTCTAGTTAACACCTGTCACCACTCAGGTTTATGTTTTTTTTTCCTTGTTAGAAGTTTTAAGATCTGTTCTCTCAGAAGCTTTCAAATATACAATACACAATATTTTTAACTATAGTTACATGCTGTACATAACGTTCCCAGGATTTATTTATTTTATAGCTGGAAGTTTTTACCTTTTGGCCACCTTTGCCCATTTCACCCACTGTGTACCCCCACCTCTGCTGTCAGTCTGTTCTCTGGATCTGTGTGTTTGATTGTTGCTGTTGTTGTTTAGATTTCACATGTAAGTGAGGTCAAAGGTATTTGTCATTTTCTGTCTGAAGTATTTCAATTAGCATAATGCCCTTTAGGCTCAAGCACCATCCCTGTTGTTGCAAATGGTAAGATTTCCTTCTTTTTTAATGGCAAAATAATATTCCATCATGTATGTCTCTTTTTAAATTTTTAAATGTTTATTTATTAGAGAGAGATAGAGACAGAGTGCGAGTGGGGGAGGAGCAGAGAGAGAGAGAGGGAGACACAGAATCCATATCAGGCTCCAGACTCTGATCTGTCAGCACAGAGCCCGACCCGGGGTCTGAACCCACAAACTGTGAGATCATGATCAGACCTTCACCAACTGAGCCACCCAGGCACCCTGTCTCTTTTTTGATATAACAAAATTATAACTTTTTGTGACTCAAATAAATATGTATTGATGTTTTGCAAGGAAAATAGAAACATAATGTGTTATTTTAAATATTGTTCAACATCTTGGGGTGCCTGGCTGGCTCAGTCGATTAAGCATCTGACTTTTGCTCAGGTCATGATCTGGCTGCTCGTGGGTTTGAGCCCTGCATCGGGTTCTGTGCTGACAGCTCAGAGCCTGGAGCCTGCTTCCAATTCTGTGTCCCTCTCTGCCCCTCCCCTGTCATGCTCTGTCTCTCTCTCCCAACAATAAATACATATTTAAAAAAATTATCTCAGGACTGCCTTCACTGCATCCCAAAGCGTTTGGATTGTTGTATTTTCATTTTCGTTTGTTTCCATATATTTTTTAATTTCTTCTCTAATTGCCTGGTTGACACATTCATTCTTTAGTAGGGTGTTCTTTAACCTCCATGCTTTTGGAGGTTTTCCAGACTTTTTCCTGTGGTCAGTTTCAAGCTTCATAGCATTGTGGTCTGAAAGTATGCATGGTATGATCTCAATTCTTGTATACTTATGAAGGGCTGTTTTGTGACCCAGTATGTGATCTATCTTGGAGAATGTTCCATGTGCACTAGAGAAGAAAGTATATTCTGTTGCTTTGGGATACAGAGTTCTAAATATATCTGTCAAGTCCATCTAATCAAATGTATCATTCAGGGCCCTTGTTTCTTTATTGACCTCGTGTCTAGATGATCTATCCATTTCTGTAAGTGGGGTGTTAAAGTCCCCTGCAATTACCACATTCTTATCAATAAGGTTGCTTGTGTTTGTGAGTAATTGTTTTATATATTTGGGGGCTCCTGTATTTGGCACATAGACATTTATAATTGTTAGCTCTTCTTGATGGATAGACCCTGTAATTATTATATAATGCCGTTCTTCATCTCTTGTTACAGCCTTTAATTTAAAGTCTAGTTTGTCTGATATAAGTATGGCTACTCCAGCTTTCTTTTGACTTCCAGTAGCATGATAAATAGTTCTCCATCCCCTCACTTTCAATCTGAAGGTGTCCTCAGGTCTAAAATGAGTCTCTTGTAGACAGCAGAGAGATGGGTCTTGTTTTTTTATCCCTTCTGATACCCTGTGTCTTTTGGTTGGCGCATTTAGTCCATTTACATTCAGTGTTATTATAGAAAGATAGGGGTTTAGAGTCATTGTGATGTCCATAGGTTTCATGCTTGTAGCGATGTCTCTGGTACTTTGTCTCACAGGATCCCCCTTAGGATCTCTTGTAGGGCTGGTTTAGTGGTGACAAATTCCTTCAGTTTTTGTTTGTTTGGGAAGACCTTTATCTCTCCTTCTGTTCTAAATGACAGACTTGCTGGATAAAGGATTCTCGGCTGCATATTTTTTCTGTTGATCACAGTGAAGATCTCCTCCCATTCCTTTCTGGCCTGCCAAGTTTCAGTAGAGAGATCAGTCACGAGTCTTATAGGTCTCCCTTTATATGTTAGAGCACGTTTATCCCTAGCTGCTTTCAGAATTTTCTCTTTATCCTTGTATTTTGCCAGTTTCACTATGATATGTCGTGCAGAAGATCGATTCAAGTTATGTCTGAAGGGAGTTCTCTGTGCCTCTTGGATTTCAATGCGTTTTTCCTTCCCCAGTTCAGGGAAGTTCTCAGCTATTATTTCTTCAAGTACCCCTCAGCACCTTTCCTTTTCTCTTCCTCCTCTGGAATACCAATCACACGTAGATTATTTCTCTTTAGTGCATCACTTAGTTCTCTAATTTTCCCCTCATACTCCTGGGTTTTTTATCTCTCTTTTTCTCAGCTCCTTCTTTTTCCATAATTTTATCTTCTAGTTCACCTATTCTCTCCTCTGCCTCTTTAATCCAAGCCGTGATCATCTCCATTTTATTTTGCAGCTCATTGATAGCATTTTTAGCCCCTCCTGGCTGTTCCTTAGTCCCTTGATCTCTGTAACAAGAGATTCTCTGCTGTCCTTTATACTGTTTTCAAGCCCAGCGACTAATTTTATGACTATTATTCTAAATTCACTTTCTATTATATTGTTTAAATGCTTTTTGATCAGTTCGTTAGCTGTCATTATCTCCTGGATAGGAGGGGATATTCTTTTGAGGGGAATTCTTCTGTTTTGTCATTTTGGATAGTCCCTGGAGTGGTGCAGAACTGCAGGGCACTTCCCCTGTGCTGTCTTTAATAACTTGAGTTGGTGGGCGGGCCGCAGTCAGACCTGATGTCTGCCCCAGCCCACCGCTGGGGCCACAGTCAGACTGGTGCGTGCCTTCTCTTCCCCTCTCCTCGGGGCGGGATTCACTGTGGGGTGGTGTGGCCTGTCTGGGCTACTTGCACACTGCCAGGCTTGTGGTGCTGGGGATCTGGCGTATTAGCTGGGGTGGATCAGTGCACAGGGGCGGGAGGGGCAGACTCAGCTTGCTTTTCCCTTCCGCTACGGGAGGGGCCCTGCGGCACCAGGAGGGAGTTAGACCCTCCCGAGGGATGGATCCACAGAAGCACAGCATTGGGTGTTTGCGCAGAGCAAGCAAGTTCCCTGGCAGGAACCGGTTCCCTTTGGGATTTTGGCTGGGGGATGGGTGAGGGAGATGGTGTGGGTGAGGGAGATGGCGTGGGTGAGGGAGATGGCACTGGTGAGCGCCTTTGTTCCCCGCCAAGCTGAGCTCTGTCATCCGGGGCTCAACAACAACTCTCCCTCCTGTTGTCCTCCAGCCCTCCCATTCTCCGAGCAGAGCTGTTAGCCTATAACCTTCCAGATGTCAAGTCCCGCTTGCTGTGGGAACACACTCCATCCGCCCCCTCCGCCTTTGCCAGCCAGACGCGGGGGCTCTGCTTGGCCGGCGGGCCACCCCTCTGCCCCGGCTCCCTCCTGCCAGTCCGTGGAGCGCCCACCGCCTCTCCGCCCTTCCTACCCTCTTCCATGGGCCTCTCATCTGCACTTGGCTCCGGAGACTCCATTCTGCTAGTCTTCTGGTGGTTTTCTGGATAATTTAGGCAGGTGTGGGTGGAATCTAAGTGATCTGCAGGACCTGGTGAGCCCAGCGTCCTCCTATGCCGCCATCTTCCCACCAAAAAATTTTTAAAAAAATAAGTCTTGTTCAACATCTAAAGAATGCCTGTTTTTGTGTTCATACACTGAAATTATACATGAGCATATAATGCATTAAAGGTTAAGTAATATATTTATATTTATAGATATATAATTGCTGCCTGTCAGAGTAACATAAAGGAAGAAATATCAGTGCTATCAGGGTTAATTTAGGGACCCTCATCTGTATAGCCAATTAATAAGCAAGTCTCATAGCTCTGACATTTTCGTCATTTTTGTAGCATCACCATCCTGAGAAAAACTAGTATCAGTTTCCTGAAATATACATCAGCTGCTCGCCTGTGCTCACTTGTCCTCTTCTAGTGCCCTACAGGGGGCCAGTGGATTTACTTACTTTTATTTATTTACTTTTTTACCTTTTTTAATGTTTGTTTATTTTTGAGAGAGACAGAGACAGAGCATGATAAGGGGAGAGGCAGAGAGAGAGGGAGACATAGAATCCGAAACAGGCTCTAGGCTCCGAGCCATCAGCATAGAGCCTGATGTGGGGTTTGAACTCACAAACCGTGAGATCATGACCTGAGCCAAAGTCAGACACTTAACCTACTGAGCCACCAAGGAGCCCTTGGATTTACGTTTTTATTTATTTTTTTTTTAAATTTTTTTTTCAACGTTTATTTATTTTGGGGGGGGGGGACAGAGAGAGAGCATGAACGGGGGAAGGGCAGAGAGAGAGAGGGAGACACAGAATCGGAAACAGGCTCCAGGCTCTGAGCCATCAGCCCAGAGCCTGACGCGGGGCTCGAACTCACAGACCGCGAGATCGTGACCTGGCTGAAGTTGGCCGCTTAACCGACTGCGCCACCCAGGCGCCCCCGGATTTACGTTTTTAAAAGCAACTTTATTGAGACCTTTTATATGACTTTTTATGACTGGTTTCTTTCACTTAGCATAATGTTTTCAAAGTTCACCCACAGTGTAGCATGTATTAAGACACCATTTTTATTGCTGAATAAATGTTCCTTTTTATAGGGATACCACACCTTATTTATCCATGCAGCAGTTCTTTGGACATTTGGGTAGTTTATACATCATACTATTATGAATGATGTTATTGTGAACATTCATACTCATGTCTTCATTTGGACATATGCTTGCATATCTCTTACTATATTTAGTAGTGGGATTGCTACGTCACATGATAATTCTGTTCAACGTTTTGAGGAACCTCCAAATTGGGTTCCAAAGCAGCTGCAGTATTTTACTTTCTCTTTCCCATTCAAAATGTGTAAGGGTGTCCGTTTATCCATATCCTTACCAATGCTTGTCATGAGGTTCCTTTTGATGATAGCCGCTTAATGAGTGTGAGTGGTTTTGATTTGTGCTATTTAAATACCAATGCTATTGAACACATTTTTATATACTTAATGACAATTTGTATATTTTCTTTGGAGAAATGGCTATCTTAATTCTTTGTCAATCTTTTCTTTAATTGGGTTTTCTTTTTATTATTGAGATGGAAAAACTTGTTACATACTTTAGATAAAATTGTCCTACTAGATATATAATTTGCAAATTTTTTCTCCCATTCCATGGGTTGAATTTTCATTTTCTTTATGATGTCCTTGGGCACAAAGGTTTCAATATTGATGAAATCCAAATTATTAATTTTTCTTTTGTTTCTTGTGTTTTGGTGTCCTATTTCAGAAGCTGTTGCCTAATACAAGTGCACAAAGATTTACTCCTTTTTTTCTATATGATAAACATTTTAGCTCATCTGTTTCTGTTTATGATCCATTTTGAGTAAATTTTTGAATATGGTTTGAAGAAAGATTCCAACTTCATTTCTTTGAATGTGGGCAGTTTTTGTAGTATCATTTATTGAGGAAACTTCTATCCCCATGAAGTTTTTTCACATCCTTTTTGACATCAGCTAATCATAAACATTAGGGATTATTTCTGGATTCTCAGTTTTATTCCATTGGTTTATATGTTTATTCTTAGGCCCGTACCATGCTCTCTTGGGTACTTCAGAGTAAGCAGTTGTGAAATGGGGAGATGTGAATCCTTCAACTTTCTTCCCCACTTTTAAGAATGTTTTATCTGTTCTGAACCCTTGGATTTTGTGATCATCTGGACAATTTCTGCAAAAAAGCCAGCTGAGATGTTAGTAGGTATTTTCTTAAATGTGTAGATCAGCTGAGGGAATATTGTAATCTTCATATTAAGCCTTCTGATCTGTAACCAAGTGATATCTTTCAGTTTGCTCAGGTCTTCTGAAATATCTTCCAACAATATTTTATAGTTTTCAGTGTATAAATTTTACAACTTTTTCGATAAGATTACCATGGAATTCATTCATTTTGATACTATTTTAATGACATTTTCTCATTTGTATTTTCAGATTGTACACTGTTAGCATGTAGAAATACAACTAATTTTTGTACGCTGATCTTGTATCCTATAAACCTGCTGAACTATTTTTATCAGTTCTAAGAGATGTATGTGTGTGTGTGTGTGTGTGTGTGTGTGTGTGTGTGTGTGGTGTTCCTTAGAACATTCCTTAGAATTTTCTATATAAAAGATCATGACTTTTCTTAATAAAGGGGGTTTTAAATCTTCGTTCCAATCTGAATATCTTCTATTTCCTTTTCTTGCCTAATTTTCCTGGCTGGAACTTCCAGTACAATATTTCATAGAAGTGGTAAGAGGGAACATTTTTGTGTTATTCCTGATTTTAAAGAAAAGGTTTCAGTCTTTCAGGACTAAATATAATGCTATATATGTGGGTTTTTCCCCCACAGATGTCCTTTATCAAATTAAAGAGTTCCCTTACATTCCTAGTTTATTGAATATTTCTATAATGAAAGAGTGTTGGATTTTGTCAAATGTTTTTCTGCATCTATTGAGAGGATTTCTATTCCCATTTATTCTACTTAAAAATGTGTATTGCAATGACTAATTTTCAGTAAGGTGTTAAACCAAAATTATATTCCTTGGACAAATCCCACATGGTCATGGTCTACAAATGTTTTTATATGTTGCTAGATTTATTTTGCTAGTATTTCGTTGATAACATATGTATCGGTATTCCCAAGGGAGGCCTGTCTATTTTCCTTTTTATACAATGCCTTTGTCTGGTTTTGCTATCAAAGTAATATTGGTCTCATAGAAGGAACTGAAAAGTTCTCTCTTACTCTTGAAAATTTTGAGGATTAGTATTACTTCTTCAAATGTTTGTTAGAATTCAATAGTGAAATGATCTGAAATTGAACGTTTCTTTGTAAGAAGGAATAAAATGAGTAATTCAGTGCTTTTACTTGTAATAGGTTAATTCCTGTTTTCTGTTTCATATTGAGTCAGTTTTGATAGTTTGCAGGTTTTTCATTTTTTTTTTTCTTTTCATCTAGGTTATTTACTTTAGTGGTATACAATTGTTTATAGTATTCTTTTATAATCCTTCTTGTTTTTTATAAGGTCAGTTGTAATGTGTCCCATACTTTTTCCGTGATTGATAAATTAAGGCTTCTCTCTTATTTTTCTTTGTCAATCTAGCTAGAAGTTTGTCAACTTTATTGATTTTTTTCAAAGAACAAAGTTTTGGTTTTATTGATTTGTCTCTTTTTAGAAGTTATTATATCTGTTTCTTCTTTAATGTGTCCTTTTTTTTTCTGCTAGCTTTGGGTTTAATTTGCTCTTCTTTATCTACTATCTAAAAATAGATTAGTGGGGCGCCTGGGTGGCGCAGTCGGTTAAGCGTCCGACTTCAGCCAGGTCACGATCTCGCGGTCCGTGAGTTCGAGCCCCGCGTCGGGCTCTGGGCTGATGGCTCGGAGCCTGGAGCCTGTTTCCGATTCTGTGTCTCCCTCTCTCTCTGCCCCTCCCCCGTTCATGCTCTGTCTCTCTCTGTCCCAAAAATAAATAAACGTTGAAAAAAAATAAAAAAAAAATAAAAATAGATTAGTAAGTTATTTAGCTGAGATCTTTCATTAATTTTGATATAGGCACTTGTAGCTCTAAATTTCCTCTGAACTTAGCTTTAGTTATATCTGATAAGCTTGGATATTTTGTGGTTTTATGTTGATTCATCTCCAAGTGTTTTCTACTTTTCCTTGTGACTCGTTCTTTTATCTACCGGATACTAGGGAGTGTCTTATTTAATTTGCTCATGTTTGCAAATTTTCTGTTGTTATTCCTAATTTTATAACATTATTTAGTTTTGCTTTTGGGCCTAGCATATGGTCTGTTTTGGAGAAGATTCTTGGCATACAGGAGATGAATATGTATTTGTTTTTGCTGGTGGAGGGTTGTATAGATATGTTAGGTCAATTTGGTTTATAGTGCTGTTTGAGTTCTTCCAATTCCTAGTTGTCTATCATTTATTGAAAATGGGTTTTTGAAGCTTCTGTCTATTATTCTCTAATTATCTATTTCCCTTTTCATTGCTGTTGTTTTTTGCTTCATGTATTTTGTGGCTATGTTGTAGCTTCACATAAGTTCATATTTGTATGTTTTAGGATGGATTGATACTTTTATCATTATATTCTTCATATTGTAACAATTTTTATCTTAATGTATATTTTGTCTAGAGCCACTCTCTTCTCTTCTGCTCCTTTGGTTTCTATTGGCATGGCATAACTT
Source organism: Puma concolor (assembly GCF_028749965.1). Taxonomy (NCBI): domain Eukaryota; kingdom Metazoa; phylum Chordata; class Mammalia; order Carnivora; family Felidae; genus Puma; species Puma concolor. Next base: position 18,488,548 of record NC_141667.1, on the reverse strand, counting down.
TTTCCATCCTGTTACTTTGAGCCTTTGGTTTCTTTTTTTTTTTTTTTTTTTAATTTTTTTTTTTCAACATTTATTTATTTTTGGGACAGAGAGAGACAGAGCATGAATGGGGGAGGGGCAGAGAGAGAGGGAGACACAGAATCGGAAACAGGCTCCAGGCTCCGAGCCATCAGCCCAGAGCCCGACGCGGGGCTCGAACTCACGGACCGTGAGATCGTGACCTGGCTGAAGTCGGACGCTTAACCGACTGCGCCACCCAGGCGCCCCGAGCCTTTGGTTTCTTTAAATTGTATCTCAGTTGTATCTCTTGTAGATAACACCAAACATTTAAGAGCATTTTTAATCCATTCTGTTATTCTCTGCCTCTCTGCCTTTAGATTGGGAGGCTTAATCAATCTGTTTTTAGTATAATTACTAATATTGCAGAATTTCCTCTGTCATTTTGCTATTTTTATTCTACGTTTCTTAGATCATTTTTTGTTCATCTGTTTCTCCATTACTGCTGTCTTTTGTATTAAAATGTTTAATTTCTAGCATCTCATTTTGATTATATTTTACTATATTTTTAAGTTAATGTTTTTAGTGGTATGCCTAGGGATTACAAATACCATGCTAATTTAAGGCAATCATGTTCAAGTAATGCAAAATTAATTTAATAGCATACAGAAGATTTATTCCAATAAAGCCCCCTTTCTTCCTTTTTATTATCAGATAACATGGTTATATATTACAAACTCGCCCAGTGATTTTGTAACTCTTGGTTTATGCAGCCTTTTTCACAACATAGAGGAACAGATTTACAAACATGAAAAATACATTTGCATAGCTTTTATATTTACCTATGTAGTTACTGTACTCATGTTCCTTATCACTGTTCCTGTATTTGAGTTAATATCTAGTATGCATTCATTTAAGCCTGAATCTTTCCCTTTAGGATTTTTGTAGGGCAAGTCTATTAGCAATGAATTCTCTCAGTATTTGTTAACTGGGGTATTGTTAATTTCCTCTTCATTTTTAGAGGTTCCTTTTAGTGGGTATAAAATTCTTTATTGACTACTCTTTTCTTCATTCATTTTGAATACGTCCTCCCACTGTCTTCTAGTGTTGGTTCTTCTGATGAGAAATCAGCTTTTAACTTAATTGAGATTCCTTATATGTAGTAAATCTCTCTCTCTCTCTCTCTCTCTCTCTCTCTCTCTGTCTTTCTCTCTTCTGCTGCTTTCAAGATTTTTCTTTTACCTTTGCCTTTATCATTTTGATGAATTTGCATTTATGTCTATGTGTGGATCTCTTTAAGTTTCTCTTTTTTGAAGTTCATTGAGTTCCTTGGATGTGTACATTATTATTTTTCATCATGCTTAGGAATATTTCAGCCATATATGTTTATGTATTCTTTCTGATTCTTTCTCTCCTCTAAAACTGAGAATCTCATTATGCATTAGTTAGCATAAGTAATGGTGTCCCACAGATCTCTGAGATTCTTTTCATTTTCTTCATTATTTCTTCTTCTTGTTCTTACCTGGGATCATCTCAATTGACTTGTGTTCATGTTCATGGAGTCTTTCTTCTGTCAGCTCAAAACTGCTTTACAAGCTCTTCAGTATATTTTTTAATTATTATATTTTTCAAATCCAAATCTTTTTATTCCTTTTTAAAAAATAATTTCTATCTATTTATTGTTATTCTCTATTTGATGAGACATTGTTTATAAACTGTCCTTTAGTTCTTTAAATATATGTTTCTTTATTTTTTGGATATATTTATAATGGATAATTTAAAATATTTGTTTGATAAGCTCATTCTCTTATCTTTTACCAACCATGGTTAAATGTTACCTTGACATTTTATGTTGAAGAGTTTTCTCATTGAATTTTGCTGATCTTTCTATCCTCTTATGTAAGTATTTAGCCCTGCATAAGTTTGTTCCTGGAGTTAAACTTTACTTGGCCATGATGCCTTATTTTTAAATCCATTTCAAGATTGGTTTGATACTAGATACAAAAATCTTAGTAAATGTATTCTCCATTGAGGTTGGTCTGCAAATTTTCTCTCTCAACAATATTTGGCTCCTTTTTTTTTTAGATGACAGCTAATAACTAGAGGATAAATCATTCTTTTACTTTCTTATCAAAGTGTGGGGTGAAATGATTTCAACTTTGAATCTTTGGCGAAATGTTATTGAAATGACTGAGTTAGTATCTGATTTATTTTGTGGGAGTTGGAGAGGGGCTTTACTATTAATCCTGTTTACTTACCATCTACAGGACCATTAATACTTTATAATTACCTTGAATCAATTTTGCTACACTGTATTTTGAGTACCATACATATTGCTTCTAAATTTTCAAAAATTTAATGCTACCAAGTTGTCCATTGGCATAAACTGCAGCAATGTAGTAAGTCCTTTTATTATTTATTCCTAATGTTTTCTATGTACATATTTTTTGTTTTAAACTTACCAGAGGACTATTTATTTTATTAATGTGTTCAGATAAATATTGGTCTTTGCTGATTTTTGTGTGCTCTCTTTTAATACAATTTTTTTTTCATAATTTTTAACTAGTATTTTATTCCTTTAAATTTCTTTATGTTTATTCTGAGGTTCTTTCTAAGATTTCTCATGTTGCATGTTCAGTTCATTAGTTTTGAGCCTTTCTTACTTTCCAGTGCAGGCATTTACAAGTCACATGTTACTGTGAATACTGTTTGTAGTAGGCAGAATAATATCACCCAAAAGATATCCACACACTAATTCCTGATACTTGTGAATATGTGACAAAAGGGACTTATAAATGACAAAAGGGTGTGGTTGAATTCAAGACCTTTGTATTAAAAAGAAAAATAAAACCTTGATATATAAATATTATCTTGTATTAGCTGGACTGACCCCATGTAATGACAAATGTGTTTTAAGTAGAAAACGGAATCAGAGAGTCAGAGACTTGATCATGCTATGTTTCTGGCTTTGACGATGAAGGAAGGGGCCACAAGCCAAACAATGCAAGTGGCCTCTAAGAACTGGAAAAGTTAAGGAAAAAGATTCTCTCTAAGAGCCTTCAGAAGGAATGCATTTCTCCTGACACCTTGATTTTATCCCAGTAATGCCCACATTAGAATTCAGTCCCCCAGATCTCACTGTTCTGGATAATGAATTTGTGTTACTTAAGCAGCTAGCCTGGTTGTGATTTGTTGCAGCAGCAGTAGCAAACTAATACAGTGTTTTTGCTGCATCCAAAACCAGTGCAGGATTACCAGGTATAACCTTGGTTATACCCATTCTGATGTCTTCTTTTCACCATGTTTTTACAGATTTATGTTTTTCTGTTTGATTTATTGCCCCAATAATATTTTTCTAACTTCATCATATTATGGTTAAATAAAGGGGCCTACATAATACTAATCTTAATGACATGTGGCCTATTATTGGATCATTTACTATTAATTTCATGGTTTATCTATTGTAAATAGAATATTATACTCTAAAATAGGAAGGATCAATATTCTATAAACTGGAAGTACACTGAGTTGTTAATATTTTCTATTTTAAATTGCTATATTTTTGTTTATCTTATTTTTTAAAGAAAGATTGTCTTTTCGCTCAAATAACTGATGAGTGTACTAAACCCCATGTAATATAATTATTTTTGTATATGATTTCAGACTTGTGTTTAAGCTCTATTTTTAGATGAGGTTATTAAATGCATACACATTTAGAACTGTTGTATGTTCCTCATAAGTTAAAAATTTAACCATTATATATAGCCACCCTTTATATTTTTCACTTACTATTTTTCCTCATTACAAATACTCCTTACAATTCTTCCTCATTAGTAAATTTAGTGATCGGTTTTAAAAGTGTATGTCGGTACCTAATTTGTACTTTCATGTGGAGTGACTGTTATGCGTATATATTCTTCCATATTGATGTAATAATAACTCAAATTTGTGACTTGCATTCTTACAGTTTAATTTCATTTAATATCTTCAAACTTCATGATAATTAAAATAAAATAAAACACTGGTGAATATTATATTCCCCAAAATCTTGAAAGAATTTGAAAATATCATGAGTAAAATAATAATTTCTTAGATTTTCCTTCCCTAAAGATAACATAATTCTGTTCAATATCTATTTGCAAAAATGACTATATGGATAGGATTTTGGTTCCAATTTTAATGTATACATTAAATTAAAAATTTAATTTACTCTGATTTTCTTGATAAAATAAAGAAGCAGTTTGCTGTTTCTAGAGCATGCCATGATGCAAACAAGGATTAATTTACAATGTTGGTAAAGCTATCCTGTACACATTCATTAGGGAGAAACAGAACACTAGTAAACAGAAGATAAATTATTTGTTCAGAAAATACTGAATTAATTCATAGCAGGTCTCAGTATATCAAGGTAGAGCTCACTCCATACCAGAATTGAAGACTAGGTTTTAGTGAGAAGCATGGAAAAAAGGTTGAAGATTTGCTATTATATACAAGTCAAATGAGTTGAAGTATATATGTGTTGGTATCATTAAAAAGCGATGGATTAGGGAAAAAAAAGACTTAAAACATCAAAAAAAGGAATTGTACAAATCCTGGTTAATTTTTACAAGATACAAGGCACAAAATTGTTACCCATAAATGTGTATTCAGGATTCAGAGAGAAGATAATAAATGTTAAATTGGAAATCCAGATGCCCATATAGTTAGGACTCTGGTCAGTGTTTAATATAAAAGTAGCAGGTGCTGACATTCATTTGGATCAAAGTAACAGAACGTGCTGTGTGGTCTTGGCAATCTCCTC